>NC_137151.1:73838027-75063662 GCF_951394435.1 Stenella coeruleoalba | reverse complement strand
ACTGAAACTGATGTATAGTTGATCGTGCTCTTTTCTAACAAGTGTATTGCTGGTGGTGTTTACAAGGGAAGAGAATAATTTGATTGCTTATTTATTTTAGAGTTCATTTGTTTAAAAGCCACAGTTAATAATATAAATGATCATCTATCACTGTTGCAGTCTATACTGAATTCAGCATTTATAATGCTAAGATTATCTTTTGGAATCCTCTTCAACGAAATGAAGATATTCCATTGGCAAATATTTATTTGAGTGCTGACTGAAATGCCATTCATAATGTCTGTAATCTACTTTACAGGAGCTTTCCTGATGGTTATATTTTAAAGAAAATTTAATTTTTTACTTTTAATAGTGAAGCTTTATATTAGTAATTGACGCATACCACACATTCAGTGCACACATTTTAAGTGAACAGCTGTATAAATTTTCATAAACAGACCACATCCGTGTAGCCAGGACCCAGAACGAGAACAACCAGTACCCCAGAAATCTTCCTTTTTCCCTCTTGTACTTACTACCACTCCTCCCATCCACTGCCTCATGGCAGCTCCTGTTCTGATTTGTAATTCTATAAATTAGTTTTGCCTGCTTTAAACTTTAGAATTATATATTATGAACTTCTTTATGTTTGGTTTATCTTTCAACTTTATGTTTGTGATATACGTCCATACTATTGCATTTAGTTATAGTTCATTCATTCTCATTGCTGTATAGTTTTTCACTATGCAGATATTCCACAGTATATTTAACATTTGTCCTTTTTACTCAGCGGAAATTTAAATTTATAAGTAGTGTTGCCATGAATGCTCTCGTACATATCTTTTGGCGACATACATATATATATATATGCACATTTCTGTTGGATATGTACCTAGAGGTGGGATCACTGGGCTGTAGGGTGTGTGTAGATACTCTCAAACAGCCTTCCAAGTGGTTATTCTAGTTTACACTCCCACCAGCCATGTATGAGAGTTCCCATAGCTCCCATCTTCACTAACACTTTAACTGACTGTCTTTTTCATTTTAGCCATTTTGGTGGGTGTGTAATGGTACTGCATTGTGGCTTTAATTTTCATTTCCTTGATCAGTAGTGAAGTTGAGCATCGTTTTCTGTATTATCTGCCATTTGGATATTTTCTTTTTGTTAAGTGGCTGTTCAGAGTTTTTGCCTCCTCCCCCACTTTTCATTAAGTTGGCTTTTCTGTTGATTTGTAAGTGCCTTTATGTATTTCAGATATGTATTTTTTGTCACATGTATGTATTGCAAGTAACTAGTCCTGTTCTTATCTCTCGAGCCCTGCAAGGCTGCCAGAGCTCTGCTGGTCTATGTCCCTCAGCAGCAGCCCTCTGAATCAGCAGATACTCGCAGGGAGAAAGTGACATTACCTTACCTCTCTGTGGTTCTGCCTTCTCTTGAGTCTTGGCCCTTCTAGTCCTCATTTTTTTTTGCCAGCTCTCTGGTGTCTTCATTTTTTAGTTTTTATCTTGAACTAATTTTTGACTTATAAGAAAGTTGCAAAAATAGTGCAGAGAATTTCCATATAGTCTTCACCCAACTTCCCCTAATGTTAGCATCTTCCATAACTGTAGTTCACTTACCAAAACCAGGAGATTAACATCAGGAAAATACTATTCACCAAACAACAGGTCTTATTTGAATTTCACTAGTTTTCCCACTAATGTTCTTTTTCTTTTTCCAGGGCCCTCCTTGCCTTTAATTGTATTTCTCTTTAATCTTCTACAACCTGTGGTAGTTCTTCTCAGGCTTTCCTTGTTTTGAATGGCTTTGACCCTTTTTAAGTCCTCTGGTCACTTATTCTGCAGAATGTCCCGCAGTATGGAGATTTGTCTGATGTTTTCTCATGGTTAGAATGAGGTTATTCATTTTTAGCCAGAATACCATAGAAACGATATGTTGTTCTTACTGTGCCTTATTGAGGAGTTGATAATACTGATATTGGTGACATTAAGTTTGACCACTTGGTTAAGGTGGTATCTATTGGGTTTTTTCATGGAAACTGTTTTTCTTTATAAATTAATATCTTGTAGGGAGATAATTCAGTACTATGCAAATCTCCTCTTTCTCCTCTAACTTTTGGTCTTCTATTTTCACATCCATCTGTGGATCTTATCTGCAACACTTACTACTGTAGTGTTTGCCAAATGGTGGTTTTCCTGTTTGTCTCTTTTTCCACATTTGGTAATTGAATTTCTCCTGTAAGAAAGAGTTGTGCCCTCCTCCATTTATTTATTAATTCAACTATATATTTATATCAGTGTGGACTCATGAATATTTATCTTATTCTATGGGTTAAAGTCCAATGCTATCATTTATTTTCTTGTTCAGATCATTTCAACTTTGGCAATTAGGAGTTCCTTCAAGTTGACTCCAGTGTTCTTTTGACATACTCCCATCCCTTTTTTTGAGCACTTCCTTATAGCATCTTAAGTTGCTCCAGATCTTTAGTGCCTTTCAAGAGAAGATGTTAAAATTTTATCTGGCATTTCTAGTTGTTTTCAGCAGCATTACTAGTCTTTCACAATTTTGTCTGTCCTCCTTGGGAAGGGGAAGTGCTATAGTAAAGGATTTTTTCAAATATGCCATTTTCTGAAAAGGTCTATGTTGTTTTCCCCAGGGCCAATTCTGCTTCTTTCATCATAGTATCTTAGTTTGAATAAGAGATACTCTGATTGTCCAAAATGCATGTCATTTCTTGTATCTTTCAATGCGTATTTCAGACAGGCAGCACTTTTCCCCACAGCCTTATTAGTAGGTTGGAAGGCTAGTCTTTACATGCTTGTTTCACTTCAAAGTGTTTTACATACTAAGTGGCATGCAGAATTAGGGGACTTTCAGTGTTTTATATTATTAGAGCAAGATTCCATTTGCTCACAGGAAATTTTATTCTTGAATTGAAATACACTAACATTGTTCATTTACCATTCACCTCTAAAGAATTTGTTATTTCATGGTATCTGTTTTGAGAACAGATGATAACACAGCATGAACTGCTGCAATAAGGAAGCTTGCTGATTCAGAATTAATTTGCCTCATCATACTGTTTCAGTAGAGAGCTTTCAGTTTTATCAGTAAAATATTAAATAGCATAAAAGCAATATGAACTTACCCCAAATTAGAAAATTTTAAAGTAAACACCAAAGAGAGAGAAGAGTGCATATTATTATAGGGCTCGGGTTTTAGTGTCAAGAAGCACCAAGAGTGGCATACACCAGGGTCAGAGAGATGTCGATTCTGCACGGAGCCAGATGGTTTCTGCTTGGGTAGCTGCAGCTCAGCTGAGCTGCTTGATAGGAACCAGAGAAATAGGTCCTTAGTGGCAAACCAACTGACTGTGCCGGGGTAGGCATTTGGCAGGAGAAACAGAGGCTGGTACACTGACGTTTGGGTGGAGGTAGGACAAGGGTAGGCAACTTTCCACCATATTTCCTTCTTTTTGTATGTATTTATATGAACTTGACAGAAACTGTGGTCATCTCAGTACCCTTGATTATGTACCCAAACTAAATAACACAGATATCGTGATTGAATGTGTTTTATAGCTTAAAATGGTAAGATATTTCATTGTAATTAATATTTATATTTGTGATCATATCAATAAAATTCAAAGTTTCAAGTCCTTCTTAGAAGAGTTTTCTCAGAAATCAAGCCTTTGTGGCTCTCATAAAGCCTATGATTATATCTCAATATAGCTTCTCTTTGCTAGTACAGTTACTACTTCTCTGATAGCAGGACTATCATTTCTGTAGGCAGAGGTTTTCATTTGAAAAATACATATTCATATCATTACACAAACCCAGTCATCCCGCTCAGCCCACCTCTTAGGAAGTGATGTTGCTGGCATGTATGATCATTGCATTTTAATTATGTACGAGATCTGACATAATATTTCATATGACATAATGCATGTGGGCTAGAATTTATGTTTCGGATAAAATTTGTGAGTGGAAATGTACCACTTTAGTCACTTCATTAAAACTTTTACATTTGCTATAGTTTACTTAAAGTTCTTGTTTACTCTTTTGAGTTAAGGGTCAAAGCAGTACTTCAGTTAATATATTGTATATTCTTAAAAATTACACTATTGTATAATGTCTGTCATCAGACTTTGCATTCAATCGATTTGGCTCTGCATCCAGTTTGTCTGAATTAGTAAACCTGTAATGCATCAATAAGTGTGATTTTTCAGTTGTGAAATTAAGACTAAAATGAAAGCTAACTATATTTCATTTTACACATGCAGATAAAGATGTAAGAAAGAAGGGGCAAGGGAACCACAGAAGGAAAGAAGTAAATAAATTGATCAGGAAACAACACACGAATGATAGGAAACAAGAAGAAAGGAGACCAGAGCAACGGCACCAGGAAACGAGGACCGAGAGAGAAAGGAGGTCAGAGAAACCCAGAGACAGAGATTCAAAAGATCCCGTAACAAAGTACACTTCAGACAGAGGGCTTCCTTCTGAGCGAAACAGCTACAGCAGAGCCATGAAGGACAGAGACCAAGAAATGTACATGGATTTGGAACATAATCTTGGGGATCCCAGAAAGAAAAGAGGAGAGAGAAGAAATTCTTTCTCTGAAAATGAGCACAAATACAGAAATAAGGACAGTGAGAATTTTAGAAGAAAGGATAGGTCCAAGTCAAGAGAAAAGGATAAAAAACATTCAGCCTCTAGAAGTGATGAAGATAGGTATCAGAATGGTGCTGAGAGACGATGGGAAAAATCTAGCCGATACTCTGAACTATCCAGAGAATCAAAGAAGAATCAGGACCAGCGAAGAGAAAAGTCTCCAACAAAGCAAAAAAAATAATTCTGCAAAATTACAGAAACTGAACATGCCTTATATTCAGTTGAAACAAATTATTTTTTACATTGATTGACAAACTTTGTAGCTTGTATAAAGTACTGGTTTGTATTTGTACATTTAAAAAATGTTTTCATTTAAAAAAATGTTTTGTAATTGATACTTCTCAAGGCCCTCCACATAAAATTATTTGAAAAGTTTCACCAGAGAGGGATGTAATTCTTGCCCATATTTTGTTAATAAAATGATCAAATGCTCATTGAATCAGTGATTGTTTTCCATTGACAAAATTTTTTTTCTGATAATAATGTTTCCAATTGTTTATAGAATTATTATAATAAATTGTTAGTGACTTTTTATTTGTAACTGAAGACCAAAATAGATGAACCATTTCAGGTTAACATTTTTGCTTTGTTAATGAGATGCTATGAACCTTTCTTAGGAGTCACGCTTTTTTTAAAGTAGAGGAATTATTTTAATTTTCATATTATGTCTTGAACAAAATAGGTATGTGTAGTTTTTTTCGGAAGTGTTTTGGTGAAGCTAGGTGTATGTTAGTCTTTAAACAGATACACAGCTATCTGATTTATAATTAGGACTTCTCTCGATAACATCTCTTTCTGGACTGTTAGATGAACGTTTAATTGAAATTCTTTGTGATTAGTGCTTTTTCTCAGCCTTGAAGTTATATCACTGTTGGTAAGTTAATATGTATTTAATTTTTAATTTGGATTAATAGATAACCAGAAAACATACAGTCATGAGAAGTGTGGGCAAGACTAACTGTGAAATAATTCTAGTTTTTTTTATAAGAATTTTAAGGGTTTCTATCATTGTAACTCTCACCAGTTAATATGTGACCGTATTATTTTTACATTTGAAATAAAATATTGCCTCTGAAATTTTAGATCTGCTGACAGACATTTAACCTTACTTACTAAATAGACTACTTGTACTTGTTCACCTTAAAAGTACATAAAATCCATTTTAGCCAGTATCCAGGTTCAAGACTAATGGGACCACCATTTTAATGTTTCTCTTTGAGACGTACTCTGATTCAAAATGCCTTCTATTTTTGTTATTTAAAAACTTGAGTATAAGTAACAATAAAGTCCATGTCAGTAAAGAAATATTATGCTCTCCTCCTCCTCTTCCTGTGTCCCCCAAAGTATTAAATCGAATATGGCAGCTTGGAAAAATTCTTTTCAACACTTTCTCCATCTGTGGTGGTTGGAAGGTGGTGAGTTGTGATTACAATGGACTGACACAGACATAGTACATTTCACAGAACTGTGAAGCTCAGCAAATTGGATTTAAGGAACACATAGGCTGTAAGCCCTAAAGGAAATAAATAAGCATTAATTTTTTTTTTAACTAAACATTGATCTTTAGAGGTGGTATCAAGGAAAAAACAGTGGACTAGAAATTTTATTTTCTTCACTTTAACCTTAGTTCATAATTTCTTTTCTAAATGTAAAAATGGGAAGTCATTCTTTTTATTGAGTACTTAAGACCTTAAAGAGTTATTAAAGTAGATTTTTTTTTTAATGTAACTTTTACAAGCTTCTATGTGCCCAAGTCTGTTCTAGGAATTAGAGGTAAAACAATGAAAGAAATAAAGTCTCAACTCTTATAGTTGGGAGAGAGAATGGTGAAAGACAATGAACAAGAAATGTAAGTGTACCCAGTGGTAATAAATGATGTGAAGAAGAGAGTGTGATAATGGATGGGGGCGGGGGGTGATGATTTTACGTAGGAAGGACAGAGAAGATATCTCATAAGGTGTGTTTGCTGTGGGAAGAACCAAGGCAGAAGGAACTGCTGAGGCATAGATATTTATTTATAATAAATATTGCCTGGAAAGTTTTGTTAACATTTCCTGTTGTACTTTTATTTTTTAATTGTTAAAATTACTTATATTTTTTCTCTATAAATATAGTTAAGTCTCTTTAATTGGAATCCCAATAACCTGATAACAGATAATCATTATCAACAGATGATAATAGATATCATTCAACATGGATTGGATATGTTCCTGTATTTTAAAACAGGAAAGGAACTGCTAAGTGAATTAATAATATAAATAAAGTTGTAAGGAGGATGTTTAATATTCTTAAAATAACATACCATTGTTGCATACTGTTAACTGTTTCCTGTTGTACTTAATTCAGCTTTTTTTACTCTTCACGATTTTATTTACTCTTACAAAAGCAGTTAACGGAACACTTAAGTACCTTCAAGCAGAAGTATTTAAAGTGTAAGGGAGTCATATCAGGACATAATACATAAGAGCCTGGGTGGGGAATTGCAGTATTTGCCTTCTTTTTTTTTTTTTTTTTTAACATCTTTATTGGGGTATAATTGCTTTACAATGGTGTGTTAGTTTCTGCTTTATAACAAAGTGAATCAGTCATACATAAACATATGTTCCCATATGTCTTCCCTCTTGCGTCTCCCTCCCTCCCACCCTCCCTATCCCACCCCTCCAGGCTGTCACAAAGCACCGAGCCAATATCCCTGTGCCATGCGGCTGCTTCCCACTAGCTATCTACCTTACTACGTTTGTTAGTGTGTATATGCCCATGACTCTCTCTCGCCCTGTCACAGCTCACCCTTCCCCCTCCCCATAACCTCAAGTCCGTTCTCTAGGAGGTCTGCGTCTTTATTCCTGCTTTACCCCTAGGTTCTTCATGACGTTTTTTTCTTAAATTCCATATATATGTGTTAGCATACGGTATTTGTCTTTTTCTTTCTGACTTACTTCACTCTGTATGACAGACTCTAGGTCTATCCACCTCATTACAAATAGCTCAATTTCGTTTCTTTTTATGGCTGAGTAATATTCCATTGTATATATGTGCCACATCTTCTTTATCCATTCATCCGATGATGGGCACTTAGGTTGTTTCCATCTCCGGGCTATTGTAAATAGAGCTGCAATGAACTATTTGCCTTCTTGATGCATTTCTATAGCGTCAAATATGTGTTCCCGTCCACTGCCTGCCACTCAGGCAGGTTTCTCACTTTCATCCTTTTTAATATGCAAACAAGAAGTATGTTTGCTATGTCTAATTTTTTACTTTTCAGGATTAGCATTTTGTAAGGATCACCTGAGTTCTAGATACTTTGCATGCGTTGCTCATTGTTTTTCAGTTTCGCAACTTCCTTGCCTCCAAGATTCTCTTCCCCCATCCCTACCTTTCACATCCTTAGCCACCCCCTCCTGTGGTCATCTCCTTCATGTTGACATCAAAATCCATACAAGCTCTAAAAACTCTCCTTTAAGCACTATACTTTGACCCCTGCCCATCCAGCTCATCTGCTTTAATGCTGCTATTCTAGCAACCTTTTTTTACTTCCATCACAACTTTAGAGCTATTGACTTTGTTCTAATGTTACCCCCTCCCTCACTTCTTCACTTTCTTGTTCTGTGGTCCATCATTTGATAGATGAACAAATGAATAAACTAATTTCCACAAAATAACCCTTTGAGAAGTGGTTTTGTCTTCCTGTATTGCAGAAGAAAAGAGTGAAATCCAGAGGTTAATTAGGTCAGGCCACAAAACTGGTATGTAGCAGGACCAGATTTTAACCCAGATAAGCTTTATTCCAGCTTGAGAGGAGTAATATTTGAGTACCAGCTCTGCCACCTACCAGCTATGTGGACTTGGGCAAATTATTTCATCTCTCCAACCTTCACATTCATCTTTAAAATTTAAAATGTTTACTGTGCCCACAGGGAACTATATTCAATATCCTGGGATAAACCATAATGAAAAAGAATATAAAAAAGAATGTATATATGTGTAAAACAGTCACTTTGCTGTACAGCAGAGATAACACAACACTGTAAATCGACTATACCTCAAAATTTTTTTTAAGTTTATGGTGCCCACCTTACACAGTTATAGTGATGATTAAATGAAATAAAGCAGTCAAAGGCCTGTAGTAATTCACAGCACAAAGTGGGCATTTAACAAATACCGGTTTTCTTTTTCCCCAGCATCTAGCAAAGACTTAGGAGAAAATTGAGGTTCGTTGACTGACTCATGATTGTTCTGTTATAAGTCATCTGTGATAGAGTGTTAAAAAAGGATTGTGTTAAAATAGCTACACAGAAAATTAATGGATTTTTCTAGAGTCAATGTGTGACAAAGAGTAATTCTCTATCATTTCTCTCCTATTATAGTACTTCTTTTCCAGATGTATGTATTCTTTTAATTTAAGCGGCCAGCTTTTTATACCCCTGATTTCACATTTCCCAAATGTGTTGTCAGAAAGGGGAAAAAAAGTTTTCATTATCTCTGATAGTTATGAGTGAATTTTTTTTTATGAGGGAATTTTTTGTTCTTGATTTTAATACTTTGTTTATTCTACTGTCATTTTGACTCTACTGGTGTGGGGTTTTTTCCCCCTAATTCATGTCTACTTTATAATTATATGTTTTCATTCATCAAGATCTTTTAGAACCCTGATCCTTTTTTCCTAATCCTTTTCTCACTTTTTCCAATGTAGTCAGATGTCCTTTCTGACCTTTCACATTCTTTCATTCTGTTCCATGTTTATTCCACTGGATGTTTCTTCAGTCAAGCAAACTTTAATGCCCGCTGATATTTTAGGAGGGAACCCAGAGTGCCTGGTGTTCCCTTCCTGTGGACATCTCCGTGTGCACACTTCCAAACCCTAACTGAAACACTTCCACGTGGTTTTCCCGGCTCTCCTTATTCTGATCTCTTGTGTCCCCTCAGCCTTTCGGCCTTGGATATGTTCCACAACTTCTATTTATACCCACCCACATGTTTCTTTTTAAATGTCCTTAAAAACTTTTGAGCACATTACATATCTCCAGCTAGAACATATGTTTCTTGAAGTTAGTCCTATCTATGCATTGTATGTTTTCTAGAGATAAATGTGTGGACATCGTACCACTATGACTCACCCTCCTCACTGCGCAAGACCATGCTTTGTGGGGAGGGATGAAACTGTTGAGTTCACCTTAGGCCAACTTTGCACAGGTAGAAGAAGAACGGAGATACTCAGCTAGCCAAAGTCACATAGGGTGTGTATGTCTGTGTGTACGTACAGAAGAGCACAGGCTTTCTTTTAGAAAAAGACTCAGGTTCATATAGAGTAATTTATGACCATTTAAATTGAATACTATTTGGCTAACTGCACATGTAAGTCTAACTTTTTACCACTTGTTGGTTGTTGACCTTCATTCAGGCAGTCCTTTTTTTTTTAACTTTTCAGACAGGTCCTATAACCTCTATGTCTCAGTTTTCTCATCTGTAATATGGTTTAATAATTGAAACTCCCTCAAATAGTAAATGATCTCTGTGGCATGCTTAAAACAGTGCCTGGCAATAAGTGCTCATCGTTACAGTTTGTACTATCAGTGTACTGACATGGTACCACTAGACCAAGAACTGCAAACTCAAATACCTACAGGGGCCAGGTGGATCACACAGCTGAAACAATCAAATGCAGCGGTAAACTGGAGTCATTTAAAGGCAGCAATAGGTGCCCAGCTCCACCCAATTGTGCCGTAGGCTGAGGTTGACAAATCTGCCTGGTTTTCAAGAGGATTAAAGAATAAGAATTTGTATGTAGCTTTTGATTGTTTAATGTTGACAATGACTTTGAGTAAGTTTAAAACAGCCCAAAGTTTATTGAAGGTCCAAAGAAAGCAGTCTCTACAGGTAAATTAGCTTTCGAGTAGCTGGTTTGTGATTCCAATCTAAACCCTCAAAAACGATCTTTCACGTATTTTGAAATAACACTGTTATTATACAAAGAAGATCTTAGCTTTAGTTTCTGCTCTCATAATAGTGGGAGAATAGGCCCTTCATCTTTCTTGAGAAACCTCATTTACTTTGCTAATCTCAGCAATCCCCTCTAGCTAAGTTACTCCAAAATTTGTGTCAAGTTTCAGTTCTGCATTTCACTGGCCTATTCCCCATAATGTCATGGATCCAAAATACAATTCATTTTTCCTCAGATCTGCATCTTTTCCAACTTAACTGTGAGATGATTCCACCAATCTCCTGTCACTTTTGCATGTTCAGAGCTGTTCCCCTATCCTCAAATTGCCAAATTCTATCAATATTGCTTTTGGAAGTCTGCAAATATCCCTATCTTCCCACTCTGACACCACCATAGTCTTGGCCCTTTTTACATATGGCTGGACTTGGACAATAGCTTATTGGTCATCTACTGTGTGCCAGGTACTGTTCTGAGGATATAGCAAAGAAGATACACAAACAGGGGACCTGTTTTCAGTTGAGCCTAAATTTTTGTGGGAAAACAAGATCAAGTTTAAAAAATAAAAACTGATACTTTGAAAAATATTAGCTACCCAGAAAAATCAGTGCAGTGACCACTTATATACCAACTACCTAGATTCAGGTTAATCTAAAGCATTATTTTCGTCCTTATCCACTGAAGTCCAGTGACTCCTCTAGCATTTTTTTTTTTTTTACATCTTTATTGGAGTGTAATTGCTTTACAATGGTGTGTTAGTTTCTGCTTTATAACAAAGTCAATCAGTTATACATACACATATGTCCCATATCTCTTCACTCTTGCGTCTCCCTCCCTCCCACCCTCCCTATCCCACCCTCCAGGCGGTCACAAAGCACCGAGCTGATATCCCTGTGCTATGCACCTGCTTCCCACTAGCTATCTACCTTACGTTTGGTAGTGTATATATGTACATGCCTCTCTCTCGCTTTGTCACATCTTACCCTTCCCCCTCCCCATATCCTCAAGTCCATTCTCTAGTAGGTCTGTGTCTTTATTCCTGTCTTACCCCTAGGTTCTTCATGACATTTTTTTTTCTTAAATTCCATATATATGTGTTAGCATACGGTATTTGTCTTTCTCTTTCTGACTTACTTCACTCTGTATGACAGACTCTAGATCTATACACCTCATTACAAATAGCTCAATTTCGTTTCTTTTTATGGCTGAGTAATATTCCATTGTATATATGTGCCACATCTTCTTTACCATTCATCTGATGATGGACACTTGGGTTGTTTCCATCTGCGGGCTATTGTAAATAGAGCTGCAATGAATATTTTGGTACATGACTCTTTTTGAATTATGGTTTTCTCAGGGTATATGCCCAGTAGTGGGATTGCTGGGTCATATGGTAGTTCTATTGGTAGTTTTTTAAGGAACCTCCATACTGTTCTCCACAGTGGCTGTATCAATTTACATTCCCACCAACAGTGCAATAGGGTTCCCTTTTCTCCACACCCTCTCCAGCATTTACTGTTTCTAGATTTTTTGATGATGGCCATTCTGACTGGTGTGAGATGATATCTCATTGTAGTTTTTATCTGCATTTCTCTAATGATTAATGATGTTGAGCATTCTTTCAAATGTTTGTTGGCAGTCTGTATATCTTCTTTGGAGAAATGTCTATTTAGGTCTTCTGCCCATTTTTGCATTGGGTTGTTTGTTTTTTTGTTATTGAGCTGCATAAGCTGCTTATAAATTTTGGAGATTAATCCTTTGTCAGTTGCTTCATTTACAAATATT
Source organism: Stenella coeruleoalba (assembly GCF_951394435.1). Taxonomy (NCBI): domain Eukaryota; kingdom Metazoa; phylum Chordata; class Mammalia; order Artiodactyla; family Delphinidae; genus Stenella; species Stenella coeruleoalba. The sequence continues at coordinate 75,051,289 of NC_137151.1, read as the reverse complement.
TTCTCCCATTCTGAGGGTTGTCTTTTGGTCTTGTTTATGGATTCCTTTGCTGTGCAAAAGCTTTGAAGTTTCATTAGGTCCCATTTGTTTATTTTTGTTTTTATTTCCATTTCTCTAGGAGGTGGGTCAAAAAGGATCTTGGTGTGACTTATGCCCTAGAGTGTTCTGCCAATGTTTTCCTCTAAGAGTTTGATAGTTTCTGGCCTTACATTTAGGTCTTTAATCCATTTTGAGCTTATTTTTGTGTATGGTGTTAGGGAGTGATCTAATTTCATACTTTTACATGTACCTGTCCAGTTTTCCCAGCACCACTTATTGAAGAGGCTGTCCTTTCTCCACTGTACATTCCTGCCTCCTTTATCAAAGATAAGGTGACCATATGTGCGTGGGTTTATCTCTGGGCTTTCTCTCCTGTTCCACTGATCTATCTTTCTATTTTTGTGCCAGTACCATACTGTCTTGATTACTATATCTTTCTAGTATAGTCTGAAGTCAGGAAGCCTGATTCCTCCAGCTCCGTTTTTCTTTCTCGAGATTGCTTTGGCTATTCGGGGTCTTTTGTGTTTCCATACAAATTGTGAAATTTTTTCTTCTAGTTCTGTGAAAAATACCAGTGGTAGTTTGATAGGGATTGCATTGAATGTGTAGATTGCTTTGGGTAGTAGAGTCATTTTCAGAATGTTGATTCTTCCAATCCAAGAACATGGTATATCTCTCCATCTATTTGTATCATCTTTAATTTCTTTCATCAGTGTCTTATAATTTTCTGCATACAGGTCTTTTGTCTCCGTAGGTAGGTTTATTCCTAGATATTTTATTCTTTTTGTTGCAATGGTAAATGGGAGTGTTTTCTTGATTTCACTTTCAGATTTTTCATCATTAGTGTATAGGAATGCCAGAGATTTCTGTGCATTAATTTTGTATCCTGCCACTTTACCAAATTCATTGATTAGCTCTAGTAGTTTTCTGGTATCATCTTTAGGATTTTCTATGTATAGTATCATGTCATCTGAAAACAGTGACAGCTTTACTTCTTCTTTTCCAATTTGGATTCCTTTTATTTCCTTTTCTTCCCTGATTGCTGTGGCTAAAACTTCCAAAACTATGTTGAATAAGAGTGGTAAGAGTGGGCAACCTTGTCTTGTTCCTGATCTTAGTGGAAATGCTTTCAACTTTTCACCATTGAGGATGATGTTGGCTGTGGCTTTGTCATATATGGCCTTTATTACGTTGAGGAAAGTTCCCTCTATGCCTACTTTCTGCAGGGTTTTTATCATAAATGGGTGTTGAATTTTGTCGAAATCTTTCTCTGCATCTATTGAGATGATCGTATGGTTTTTCTCCTTCAATTTGTTAATATGGTGTATCACATTGTTTTGCGTATATGGAAGAATCCTTGCATTCCTGGGATAAACCCCACTTGATCATGGTGTATGATCCTTTTAATGTGCTGTTGGATTCTGTTTGCCAGTATTTTGTTGCGGATTTTTGCTTCTATGTTCATCAGTGATATTGCCCTGTAGTTTTCTTTCTTTGTGACATCCTTGTCTGGTTTTGGTATCAGGGCGATGGTGGCCTCGTAGAATGGGTTTGGGAGTGTTCCTCCCTCTGCTATATTTTGGAAGAGTTTGAGAAGGATAGGCGTTAGCTCTTCTCTAAATGTTTGATACAATTCACCTGTGAAGCCATCTGATCCTGGACTTTTGTTTGTTGGAAGATTTTTAATCACAGTTTCAATTTCAGTGCTTGTAATTGGTCTGTTCATATTTCCTATTTCTTCCTGGTTCAGCCTCGGGAGGTCGTGCTTTTCTAAGAATTTGTCCATTTCTTCCAGGTTGTCCATTTTATTGGCATAGAGTTGCTTGTAGTAATCTCTCATGATCCTTTGTATTTCTGCAGTGTCCGTTGTTACTTCTCCTTTTTCATTTCTAATTCTATTGATTTGAGTCTTCTCCCTTTTTTTCTTGATGAGTCTGGCTAATGGTTTATCAATTTTGTTTACCTTCTCAAAGAACCAGCTTTTAGTTTTATTGATCTTTGCTATTGTTTCCTTCATTTCTTTTTCATTTATTTCTGATCTGATTTTTATGATTTCTTGCCTTCTGCTAACTTTAGGGTCTCTTTGTTCTTCTATCTCTAATTGCTTTAGGTATAAGGTTAGGTTGTTCATTTGAAATGTTTCTTGTTTCTTGAGGTAAGACTGTATTGCTATAAACTTCCCTCTTTGAACTGCTTTTGCTGCATCCCATAGGTTTTGAGTCATCGTGTTTTCATTGTTATTTGTTTCTATGAATTTTTTGATTTCCTCTTTGATTTCTTCAGTGATCTCTTGGTTATTTAGTAGTGTATTGTTTAGCCTCCATGTGTTTGTATGTTTTACAGGTTTTTTCCTGTAATTGATATCTAGACTCATAACATTGTGGTTGGAAAAGGTACTTGATACGTATTCAATTTTCTTAAATTTACCAAGGCTTGATTTGTGACCCAAGATATGATTGTCCTGGAGAATATTTCATGAGTGCCTGAGAAGAAAGTGTATTCTGTTGTTTTTGGATGGAGTGTCCTATAACTATCAATTAAGTCCATCTTGTTTAATGTATCATTTAAAGCTTGTGTTTCCTTATTTATTTTCATTTTGGATGATCTGTCCATTGGTGAAAGTGGGGTGTTAAAGTCCCCTACTATGATTGTGTTACTGTCGATTTCCCCTTTTATGGTTGTTAACATTTGCCTTATGTATTGAGGTGCACCTATGTTGGGTGCATAAATATTTACAATTGTTATATCTTCTTGGATCGATCCCTTGATCATTATGTAGTGTCCTTCTTTGTCTCTTCTAATAGTCTTTATTTTAAAGTCTATTTTGTCTGATATGAGAATTGCTACTCCAGCTTTCTTTTGGTTTCCATTTGCATGAAATATCTTTTTCCATCCCCTTACTTTCAGTCTGTATGTGTCTCTCGGTCTGAAGTGGGTCTCTTGTAGACAGCATATATATGGGTCTTGTTTTTGTATTCATTCAGCCAATCTGTGTCTTTTGGTGGGAGCATTTAGTCCATTTACATTTAAGGTAATTATCGATATGTATGTTCCTATTCCCATTTTCTTAATTGTTTTGGGTTCGTTATTGTAGGTCTTTTCCTTCTATTGTGCTTCTTGCCTAGGGAAGTTCCTTTAGCAGTTGTTGTAAAGCTGGTTTGGTGGTGCTGAACTCTCTCAGGTTTTGCTTGTCTGTAAAGGTTTTAATTTCTCCATCAAATCTGAATGAGATCCTTGCTGGGTAGAGTAATCTTGGTTGTAGGTTTTTCTCCTTCATCACTTTAAATATGTCCTGCCAGTCCCTTCTGGCTTGCAGAGTTTCTGCTGAAAGATCAGCTGTTAACCTTATGGGGATTCCCTTGTGTGTTATTTGTTGTTATTCCCTTGCTGCTTTTAATATGTTTTCTTTGTATTTAATTTTGGACAGTTTGATTAATATGTGTCTTGGCATATTTCTCCTTGGATTTATCCTGTATGGGACTCTCTGTGCTTCCTGGACTTGATTAACTATTTCCTTTCCCATATTAGGGAAGTTTTCAACTATAGTCTCTTCAAATACTTTCTCAATCCCTTTCTTTTTCTCTTCTTCTTCTGGAACCCCTATAATTCGAATGTTGGTGCATTTAATGTTGTCCCAGAGGTCTCTGAGACTGTCCTCAGTTATTTTCATTCTTTTTTTCTTTATTCTGCTCTGCAGTAGTTATTTCCACTATTTTATCTTCCAGGTCACTTATCCGTTCTTCTGCCTCAGTTATTCTGCTATTGATCCCTTCTAGAGTATTTTTCATTTCATTCATTGTGTTGTTCATCGTTGTTTGTTTCATCTTTAGTTCTTCTAGGCCCTTTTTAAATGTTTCTTGCATTTTGTCCATTCTATTTCCAAAATTTTGGATCATCTTTACTATCATTATTCTGAATTCTTTTTCAGGTAGACTGCCTACTTCCTCTTCATTTGTTAGGTCTGGTGGGTTTTTATCTTGCTCCTTCATCTGCTGTGTGTTTTTCTGTCTTCCCATTTTGCTTATCTTACTGTGTTTGGGGTCTCCTTTTTGCAGGCTGCAGGCTCGTAGTTCCCATTGTTTTTGGTGTCTGTCTCCAGTGGCTAAGGTTAGTTCAGTGGGTTGTGTAGGCTTCCTGGTGGAGGGGACTAGTGCCTGTGTTCTGGTGGATGAGGCTGGATCTTGTCTTTCTGGTGGGCAGGTCCACGTCTGGTGGTGTGTTTTGGGGTGTCTGTGGACTTATTATGATTTTAGGCAGACTCTCTGCTAATGGGTGGGGTTGTGCTCCTGTGTTGCTAGTTGTTTGGCATAGGATGCCCAGCACTGTAGCTTGCTGGTCGTTGAGTGAAGCTGGGTGCTGGTGTTCAGATGGAGATCTCTGGGAGATTTTCGCCATTTGATATTACGTGGAGCTGGGAGGTCTCCTGTGGACCAGTGTCCTGAAGTTGGCTCTCCCACCTCAGAGGCACAGCACTGACTTCCGGCTGCAGCACCAAGAGCCTTTCATCCACATGGCTCAGAATAAGAGGGAGAAAAAGTAGAAAGAAAGAATTAGTAGAAGAAGAAAGAAAGAAAGAAAGAAAGAAAGAAAGAAAGGAGGGAGGTAGGGAAGGAGGGAGGAAGGAAGGAAGGAGGGAAGGAAGGAAAAAAGAAAGAAAGAAAGAAGATAAAGTAAAATAAAATAAAGTAAGATAAAATATAAAGTTATTAAAATAAAAAAATAATTATTAAGAAAAAAAATTGAAAAAAAAAAACCAAAAAACGGACGGATAGAACCCGAGGACAAATGGTGGAAGCAAAGGTATACAGCATAAATCTTACTCTCAAAGCCCACCTCCTCAATTTGGGATGATTGGTTGTCTATTCATGTATTCCACAGACATCAAGTTGATTGTGGAGCTTGAATCCGCTGCTTCTGAGGCTGCTGGGAGAGATTTCCCTTTCTCTTCTTTGTTCTCACAGGTCCCAGGGGCTCAGCTTTGGATTTCACCCCGCCTCTGCGTGTAGGTCGCTGGAGGGCGTCTGTTCTTCGCTCAGACAGGACGCGGTTAAAGGAACCGCTGATTCGGGGGTTCTGGCTCACTCATGCCGGTGGGAGGGAGGGGCACAGAGTGCGGGGCGAGCCTGCGGCGGCAGAGGCCGGCGTGACGTTGCACCAGCCCGAAGCGCGCCGTGCGTTCTCCTGGGTAAGTTGTCCCTGGATCCTGGGACCCTGGCAGTGGCGGGATGGACAGGCTCCCCGGAAGGGGGTTGTGGATGGTAACCTGTGCTCGCATACAGGCTTCTTGGTGGCGGCAGCAGCAGCCTTAGTGTCTCGTGCCCGTCTCTGGGGTCCGTGCTTTTAGCCGCGGCTCGCGCCTGTCTCTGGAGCTTCTTTAAGCGGCGCTCTTAATCCCCTATCCTCCGGCACCAGGAAACAAAGAGGGAAGGAAAAGTCTCTTGCCTCTTCGGCAGCTCCAGACTTTTCCCCGGACTCCCTCCCGGCCAGCCGTGGCGCACTAACCCCCTGTAGACTGTGTTCACGCCGTCAACCCCAGTCCTCTCCCGGCGCTCTGATGGAAGCCCGAGCCTCAGCTCGCAGCCCCGCCCGCCCCGGCGGGTGAGCAGACAAGCCTCTCGGGCTGGTGAGTGCCGGTCGGCCCTGATCCTCTGTGCGAGAATCTCTCCGCTTTGCCCCCCGCACCCCTGTGGCTGCGCTCTCCTCCGCAGCTCCGAAGCTTTCCCCCTCTGCCACCCGCAGTCTCCTCGCGCGAAGGGGCTTCCTAATGTGTGGAAAGCTTTTCTCCTTCACAGCTCCCTCCCACTGGTGCAGGCCCCGTCCCTATCCTTTTGTCTCTGTTTTTTCTTTTTTCTTTTGCCCTACCCAGGTACGTGGGGGGTTTCTTGCCTTTTGGGAGGTCTGAGGTCTTCTGCCAGGGTTCAGTAGGTGCTCTGTAGGAGTTGTCCCACGTGTAGATGTATTTCTGGTGTATCTGCTAGTGTTGGAGGGCCTCCTGCAGAGGCGTGGTGTGGCTGTGGCTCACCGTGGGGACAAGAACACTCTCTAGCATTTTTTTAAAGTTCAAGTTCCATTTGTCTTTCTTAATGTTGGTTCTAGCAGCTGACCATCCTCTGGGCACTACTATGTGGCACATTTTAGAGTACCTAGTTTTTACAACGACAACTAAAAGGTGAGAGCTATCCCAGTTTTACAGCTCACACGCTCATGTCTGCCCAGCTAAGACATGGCAAAGCCAGAACTCTATCCCCCACGTGATCACACATGACAGGTGAACTCAGTTTTTTCTTAAGGTTACCCTGTCGCACAAACACTGCTATAGCTGAGCTGGTTATTTACTGCCCTGGAAAGATACTACCCTTTCTCCTCTCTGGATTTCTGCCTCCCTCCTACCCTCCTCCTAAAATATCCTTTTCTGTTTGCCCATCCATATCTTTCAAGATTCAACACACATCCACCTTGCTACTAACTTGAAGGTTGCTCTGCTGTAGAACCCAACCATGGCTTTTGCTTCTATAGCGCTTGATGCATTTCAAGGCACACATAGTAAACACCTTGTAATTAGCACTTGTATGTCATACAATGAGATCGTTTTTATTTTTTGTCTTAACCGACCTAAGTAGATTATACATTTGTCAGTGGCAGGAGTTTTGTCTTAAACATTGCCTTTCTGTCTGTACCTTGCTAATGACCAGGGTTTCTCAACCTCAGCACTAGTGATATTTTGGATTAGTTAATTCTTTGGTTTGGGGGCCTGTCCTGTACATCGTAGAATGTTTAGCAGCATCCCTGGCCTTACCTATTAGATGCCAGTAGTACCAGCCTCCCAGTCCTGAAAATGAAAAATGTCTCCAGACATTACCAAATAGGCCCTTGGAGGCAAAATCATCTCTAGTTGATGACCACGGCCATAGATGTAGCACTTAGGAAATACCCTTCAGTGGATCACAATGATAGTGTTTATTGTGGGAACTTCACTGTCTTCCACTCATATAAAGCTGTGTCTACTTACACAGCCCTCTTGTTTTTGTGAGGGCGAGATTTGTTTTAAATGAGGAACTCACCATTTAATAGAGAACAGAACACATTCTGGTTGACATTTTAAAAGGTAGATTTTCTGCAAATGGAAGCATGATTAGCCTGTTCAAATGATTGTCTCATATAGGTTCTGGTTTCTTGTCATAGCTGTTTATTATAACCAACACATTTTAGGAATGGAAAACAACCAGCTGTGAGTATTGTATTATTTTTAATCCCATATTAGAGAATTAGATTATCCAGTATCCAAATACCTTAATTTTTGATCATACACTTCAGTGACAGTCAAATGGTTGTTAAAGTGAATTAACTAGTCATTTAATCAGTAATTTCATGCATTACAAGACCTAAATGATTGGGCAAATGGGATTGAATCTCCTGTGAGTCGGTTTCCCTCCTAGAAAAAATCCTGGAACAGTACCTGGTATGAATTAGGAGTCCTTATGAGTCCCATACTTTATATAGCACCCGTTTTGCTTAACCAGAGAGCTACCCTTCTCTAACACTTTTTTTAAAATATAAATTTAATTTAATTTATTTTATTTTTGGCTGTGTTGGGTCTTCATTGCTGTGTGCGGGCTTTCTCTAGTTGTGGTGAGCGGGGGCTACTCTTCGTTGCGGTGCGCAGGCTTCTCATTGCAGTGGCTTCTCTTATTGTGGAGCACGGGCTCTAGGCATACAGGCTTCAGTATTTGTGGCACGTGGGCTCAGTAGTTGTGGCTCGCGGGCTCTAGAGTGCAGGCTCAGTAGATGTGGCGCACGGGCTTAGTTGCTCTGCGGCATGTGGGATCTTCCCGGACCAGGGCTCAAACCCGTGTCCCCTGCATTGGCAGGCAGATTAGTAACCACTGCGCCACCAGGGAAGGACCTCTAACATTGTTTTTACGACCGATATATGGTCATAAAAGCCTTATGAGGGCTGTATTGAACATTCGCTGTTTTTGTATGAGGATTATTCCTTCTCTCTGATCAGGTAATTCTGGTAAACCTGCCAAAGAAAGAACTCCCTGGCCTAGCCATACAAAGTACCTGATCCCCCTGGGCAATGCCATTGGTTCACGAGTGAGCATGTGACCTAAGCTGGGCCACTCAGAGCTTCTCCAGTAGTTTTTCAGTTTGGAACATGAAACACAGGGCCATATCTAAGGGCACACGGAGCAAGGAAGGTGTTTATTGAAGCTAGAGCATCCACGGCCACATGGAAAAAGCCAATCTGCAGTACAGAGGATGAGTACAACTCAAAAGCAAGCAGTGCCCAGATAGAGGAGGAGTCCTAACAATTTTGAGTTCCTAAATAAATTTAAGTGTGGCTGGCGCTAGACTTCCAAGTTATACGAGCCAATGAATTCACTTTTCTATTTAAGCTACTTAGATTTGGATTTGTACCACTTGCACTAAAAGCATCTGTATTAATTCAGGGTGATTCCTGTTGTTCGGCAGTTTTGGGTGACAAGGACAGCTCTTCCCACCACACTATACTTTTGCTTACATACTTCTGCATGTAGCCTTTCCTTTTGAGTATAGAAGAAAATAAATATATACTCCATAAAGATAACCTGTGAAAAATATAAAAAAGGACCTTTGGGTGGCTCTTAATACTTCACGGAAATATCTAAATGAGTGATTTTAAATGAGGTTAATTTTATTACTAGTGCTCTATTTTTATAACAGAACCTCACCTTTCCTACAGCACTCTTCCTGGGCTTTGAAATGTATTGCACAGATGTAACAATTCAGTTCACAAACAAAAATTGGTTTCATATTACCAGTGAAAAAGACTAACTGCAGCTATTTTGGGAGCTGTAATGCCTCCTTTAAACCACAAAGATACTTGAGCTCATTACCTTTACAACTAATGTATTCTCCTGATCATTTTACACTATGAAATACTGAACAGTAAGAAGACTTCGAACATTTGCAATCTTCTTACAGAATATAAATGCAGCCTGAAAACCCCATGATACACAGAGATGCTTCCTCAAAATATAGAAAAAACGCAGAAAGTAAATATTGCCATTCCTCAAGTTTTGAGAACAATTTTCCTTATGTCCTTAATATTATTTTCTGTCCAAAAAGGAAGAAACAAAATTCTTAATTATAGTTGTCTAAAGAGGGAAAAGAGAGAGGAGGAAAAGTTGTGTTTGTGGTTAATGAAAGATGCTGCATTTCTCACCTAGGCTGGAGGCAAGTATTGGAGAATCGATAGGAGAGACGGGAGGCACTGGAGAGGAACAAGCAGTACTAATGAAAAAGAGTCTTCTACTACTGTAGACACTCCTTGGAGGTCAGACATTCAATTTTACATTCCTTTGTGTCCCCAGGTTCAAATCTATCTCTTATAGGTAGTCAATAAGCATTTGATGGGCAAACAGATTATTTTGGTTTATTGCTAGGCAGAATGATTTGATACACTTTGGGATCCTCTGGGTTTTATGAAATTTTAAATGCAGGATCAATTATTGTTAACCTAATTGGAGTCTGAATGTAAGTATTTTGTAGCAGAGCAAGAGAAAATAGAAGGTAAGAATGCATTAGCTTCAAACCTAGGACACCAAAATGAAGATAGGGCTTCCCTGGTGGCGCAGTGGTTGAGAGTCCACCTGTCGATGCAGGGGACGCGAGTTCGTGCTCCGGTCCGAGAAGATCCCACATGCTGCAGAGCAGCTGGGCCCGTGAGCCATGGCCGCTGAGCCTGCGTGTCCAGAGCCTGTGCTCCGCAACGGGAGAGGCCGCAACAGTGAGAGGCCCATGTACTGCAAAAAAAAAAAAAAGAAAGATAAAGATGTATGCATAAAAGTGTGTTAAAGGAAAAAAAAGTACAGAAGTGATGGGAGTGTAAATGAGTAAAGTCAGTTTTTGAAAATTGTTTGACAGTATCAGCTAAATTTGAGCATAGGTGCTCCCTATGAGCCAGTAATTTCACTCCTAATTACTCAACAGGGCAGTGGAATACTGCATGTTGAATAGGGGGAGGGTGGTAAAAGGGTACAAACTTCAATTATAAGATGAATAAGGTCTAAGAACCTAATGTACAACATGGTGACTATAGTTGATAACATTGTATTATATAAGTAAAATTTGCTAAGAGAACAGAACTTAAATGTTCTCACCAAAAAAAACCAACCAGCCAAACAAACAAAAATGATAAATATGTGAGGTAAGAGATAACTCCATGGGGGGATATTCTTACACAGTGTAAATGTATATCAAATCATCACTTTGTACACTTTAAATGTCTTACAATTTTGTCAATTATACCTCAGTAAAGCTGTTAAAAAAAACCCAAAACACCACATGTTACATACTTAGGTACTTGAACAGTTAAGAGCACTACAAACATTTCAATCTCCTTTCTTCTCAACAGAACTGTGTACAGATATGCACCAAAAGACGAGTACAAGAATATTCATAATATCATTATTCATAATAGCCCAAAATTGGAAACAACCCAACATTCATCAACAGTAGAATGGATAAATAAACTTGTGTTGTATTCATGCAGTGGAATGCTATACAGAAATGAAAATGATAAAACCACAGCTGTGTTCAACAACATGGATAAATGTAAAGAACATAAGTGTTGACGAAAGAACTCAGAGGAACACATGCTATATGATCCCAATTATATGAAATAGGAAAACAGTAAAACTGACCTAATCAGGATAGTGGTTACCTTTGGGGAGGAGAGTGGGACGATGTTGGGAGAAGAGACAAATGGGACTATTGGGGTACTGGTATTGTTCTATTTCCAGACATTAGTTATTATTACAAAACTAATTTTGTAACTAATTACTAAAACTAGTTACTAAAATTAATACATCCCGGGTATTAGTTACATAATTGTCTTCATTTTGAGCTAATGCATTGACTTTGGATTTGTACATTTTCTGTTCAGTAGCAAAGCCAAAAAACGATACAGATGTGTAAAATCTATAGGTGCTTTTGACCTTCTTTCCAACTCAGATACAGCTGGAATTATTGCCTCATGATAACTATAAAAAAAGATGCACGATGAAGGAGATTCAGGGCCACGAATTTATCTAATCTCTCTCTGCACACCCCTTATCACTGAGTTATACTCTATCACTCCACTGTTGGGACCCAAAGAGATACCCAATACTGAATCTGAGTATTTATCTGAACCCTAGTTAGAATTTCAGCCTTTTTACAACAAGAATATATAATTTACACCTCTGTGAGAGGTTTAAATCTAGATATGTGACTGGCTTTGGCCAATGGACTATTAGCAAACATGCACAGGGAGGCTTGAGTAGTCTTGTCACTGGGGCATGGCATATCGTGATGCTGGAAATCCTTTTCCCACCAAGTGCATGAGCCCAGGCTAGCTTGCTGGGTGATGAGAGGCTGGGGCCACCCCCCTAGCCTGCATTGAGACAACTGCCACACATATAACTGAGGCCCCCAGACCAACCAGACTGCCAAGCACCAAACATGAGTGAGCCGTGACCTGGCTGTCACAGACCAGAAGAACCACCCAGTCAACCCTCAGGACTTTATGAACTAATAAATGTTTGCTCTTTTAAATCACTGATTTAAGAGTATTTTGCTATACAACAAAACCTAACAGATACATACAACAATGATCTCTGAACATTTTGCACAGCAACTAGTATAATACCTTTCACATATTATTACACAGTTAACAAATGTTTTAATAATGATGGAGATTTCTCCTTGTTCTTCTAGTCTTTTCTCCTTAGTGGTCAGTTTTACAACATAAACCTCCAATATTTAGCTTTACAAATATTAAACTATTTAAAATATCTATTGCACTGTTTTTATCATAATTTTACTATACCAGCCTCTTTGAAAACTCCAGGAATGACCTACAGATATAGTAAGGTTTTTCCCACAAACCATGCTGACCACTGTTTCCTATCTGTCTAGAAAATAATGGTCAAAACTGTTCTTTAGCAACTACATGATTTTTTTTAAAGGAATATGTTTCCTGTCAGAGAAATGTTGAACAAATTTACCATGGAGGGTTGTGGAATCTACTTTAAGCTTTCGAAAGAAAGACTTCTCTCCGTTTTGGACATATCTAAGAGTAATCTTTTGATCCCTACCAAACCCATGATTTTAGTTTATGCCACAAATGCAACATAAAGAAGCAAGCTCAGGAAAAGTTGGCATTCATCTCTTTGCAGTGTAGTAGGACAGCCAGTAATTTTTATAATTTTCCTCACTCTGAGAGACTTTTGGCTTGTAATTTGAGTTTTTAGGAGACTTCTATATAATGAATCAGTTCTCTTAGCTGTGCATGGTAGTCCCTATCTCTTAGCCACTGTCTTTCTGATGTGTATTACTAATCAGAGGTGCAGGATGAGGGAGACTGGTGAATAATTAACACAACTGTGTGGCCACAATAAGTAAACCTCCCCAAGTATATGCTCTACTGATAGAGGCTCAATAACACCATCATTAAGACTGTTCAGGAGTATTGCAGAGAATGCTATCTCTATTCTTGCTATTTCTACTTTCTATTACCCTTTTCAGCATTTAAATCATTAGGCAGGTGACTTATTGTCCTCAATGGGAGTTGCCCCAGTAGAATCAGAGAACAAAGATGTCTTCGCTTTTGAGTTTCAAAAGAGTAAGGCAGAGATATTTGAAGAATATGTGATTAGGAGGACTTCGTTTTTTATCACTCCCATCTAAGATAAAGATTCTCTGAATCCTAAGGGAGAGCAGATGACCGGTATAAATTTGAAATTCTCAGAGTTAAAGAGTTCTGTAATCTGCTGCCCTTTTGGGTTTCCTGGGAAGGTAACAAGCCCTGAAGAATTCTTTATATCATCATAGCACTGGAGAATACATTAGAAATGTCTAAATACAATAAATAGACAAAAGAATCTTAGGAAGACTTATAGATTCCTCAAAAAACTCAGCTAGGAGAGGGAACTAGCCAAAAGACTTTCTTGTGAATATGACACTGAGAACCTGTGGATTTGTGGTTTGGGGCATCAAAAGAGGGAGAAGGCACAGCAGCAGATACACTGTGAAACCCACAACTGTTTCACACTGTGGGTTCATGAGCACTCAGACATCACAGGATTTGCCAGTGTAGAAGAGTGGTGATGACTACAGTGTTCCAAGATGGACCCAAACAGTAAAGAATGAGAGGCCCAATCTAGGGGAGAAAAGAGGGAACAAGAAAACCATGGCTTCACTGGATTTACCCCAGATTGGCTAGATTAACTTTACTGTCACTAAATAGAGTTCAAAACAGAGGGTTTTTGGATGAAACTAAAACCACATATCTTGTGATCTAAAATGAAGAGGCTGTAGATTTGATGCAGGGCCAGATCATAAGAAGCATTGTAATCTGTGCTGTGGGGAACCATTGAAGGGCTTCAAAACTGGCTACAGGACCACTTCTGTGTTTTAGGAATTATCTCTCAGCAGTGTACAGAGTGCACATGAGAACAAGCAAGATTAGAGGAGGGAGCCTTGGTGACAAAGAAGGATGGTGGAGAGGCACCAATGAGAGGAGACTCCATAGTTGAGGGGCTTGCTTAGGGTAAGATTCACTTATATTAGATATAATCTCTGTGATGGTACATGAAACTTCTATTATATTGAAAGTAACATCATCAAGAAAAGATTGAGGACCCCTGCTATCAAGTCTAGGTTAATGTAATCATGGTCCTGCTTGGGGAAAGGAGAAGTAACAAACTAATCTGAAGAACTTAATATTGTATAGGATTTAAGAGAGAGAGTCTTATGTTATTTAAATGCTTATGTTGGCCCTTTTGCATCCAGTTATGGTGTAGGCTATAGAAAGTCACAAGAAAGCATTATTCCTACCAAAACAACAAGAACAATCTGGATAATGTACAAATTCATAGTTTTGTTTTGTTTTTGGGGAGCACAGAAGAGAGCTGAGGATGCAAAGAAACCTAATAAACTACAATTCAGAAAGTGAGAGAGGAGATCCACAGATGCTCCGTTCTTGGTGGAACAGCTGGAGGAAGAGGAAGATGCCACAAAAGTGAGTAAGAAGAAAATGGCTGGGCTTTTTTAACACATTTTGAAAATCTGAGTAAAGGCTAGCGTGATGTTTCAGAAATCCTAAGATTCTCATACTCAAAGACAATTTGCTCTCACGCATCAGAGTGAGACTCTTTAAAATATGACTCTTCAAGACAAAGAATATTCATAGATGGAAGAGGGACATTTCATAATAATAAAACAGAAAACAATATGTGTGCATCTAATAAAGCTCTTAAATGCTTGAAGTCATTAGTATGAAATAGACAAACCTACTGGGAGTTTTTAGCACCTCTGTAAATGATAGAGCAAGTAGACAATAAAAATCGGTAAAGATATAGAAGACTGGAAAAACTGGATCAACTAACTTGATCTAATTGTCCCTTTCAAAACAGTACCGCCCAAAACAAGAGAATATAAATTCTTCTCAATTACACATGGCAAATTTATCAAGGTAGACTGTATATTGGGCCATAAAACAAGTCTCAATAAATTCCAAAGGTTGAAATCTTTGGATTATGTTTTCTGACCACAATAGTATTTTTCTTAATTGAAGTATAGTTGATTTACAATATTGTATTAGTTTCAGGTGTACAATATAGTGGTTCAATATTTTTATAGATTATACTCCATTTAAAGTTATTACAAAATAATAACTATATTTCCCTGTACTGTATCATATATCGTTTTTGCTCATTTATTTTACACATAGTAGTCTGCATCTCTTAATGTCCAACCCTATCTTGCCCTTCTCCCTGTCCCTCTCCCCACTGGTAACCACTAGTTTGTTTGCTATATCTGTAAATTTGTTTACCTTTTGTTATATTCATTTGTTTGTTCATTTTTTAGATTCCACATATTAGTGATAAGGTACAGTATTTGACTTTCTCTTTCTGACTTATTTCACTTAGCATAACACCCTCTAGATCCATCCATGTTGTTTCAAATGGCCAAATATAACTTTTTATGGCTGGGTAATATTCCATTGTGTATATATACCACATATGCTTTATCCATTCATCTGTTGTTGGACACTTAGTTGCTTCCATAATTTGGCTATTGTAAATAATGCTTCTATGAACATTGGGGTGCATGTATCTTTTTGAATTAGTGTTTTCATTTTTTTCAGATATATACCCAGGAGTGGAATTGGCTGGATTATATGGTAGTTCTATTGTTAGTTTTTTGAGGAACCTCCATATTAATTTCCATAGTGGCTACACCAATTTATATTTCCATCAACATTTCAAGGGTTCCCTTTTCTCCATATCCTCACCAACATTTGTTATTTCACACTAGAATTAAATTAGAAATTAATAACATTAAGATGTCTAGAAAATCCCTAAATATTTGGAAAATAAACAACACATTTCTAAACAACTCATGGACCAAGGAAGAAAGCACAAGAGAAATTAAAAATATTTAGGCCCTAATAACAATTAAAACACAGCATTTCAAAATGTGTGTCATGCAGCTAAAGCTGTGCCTAGAGGTAAATTTATATTTCAAATATAAATGCTTATACTAGAAAAAAATATAAACTTGTAAAATATATTTTTTATATTATAAGCTTACATTTTTTCTTAATTTTTTAAATTTTATTTTTATAATATAAGTTTCAATATAAGCTTATATTAGGAAAAAAAGATATAGATTAAATGACCTAGGTTTCTAACTTATGAAGCTTGAAAAATCAGAGCAAATTAAGCCAAATATAAGTAAAAGGAATGATCTAATAAAACAGGAGTTAAAATCAGTGAAATGGAAAATGGACAAAAACCAAAAAATGAATGATGTCAAAATTTTGTTCTTTGAAAAGATTAATAAAATTGTTAAATATCTAACAGAACTGATCAAGAAAGAGATAAAGCACAAATAGCCAATACTAGGAATGATAGATGGGATATCATTACAAATTCTACAGATACTAAAGGGATATTATAAACAATCTTACGCCAATAAGTTAAAACTTAGATGAAATAGGCAAATTCAGTGTAGATACAAATTACAAAAATTAACATGACAATTTGAAGAAAATCTTGATAGACTTATATCTGGTAAAGAACTCAAAATCATCATATAAAGCTTCCCAAAGTTTCAGAAAATACAGAAAGAGGAAATGCTTCCCAGCTTGTTTTATGAGGCCAGATTTCCCTGATATCAATCAAGATCAGACAAGAATATTCAAGAAGAGAACATTATAGTCCACTACACACCCACTAGAATGGCTAAAATGAAGGTGGCTGACCATACGAAAGTTGGCAAGGAGTGAATCAACCAAAACTCTCATACATTCATGGTGGGAGTATAACGTGGAATAACTACTTTGGAGAATGCTTTGGCAGTTAAAGAAAAAAGCAACATATATTTACTTTATAATCCAGCAGTCCCACACCTAAGTATTTAATCCAAAAGAATTTAAAACATATTGTTCACCAATGCCTTATACAAAAATATTCATAGCCGCTTTATTTGTAATAGCTAAAATCTGGAAACAACCCAGGTGGCCATCAACAGGAAAATGGATAAACAGATTGTGGTATACAATAGAACAAAAAGCATGAAACAATTTTTAAAACATTATGCTGAACAAAAGAAGCCAGACAGGGCTTCCCTGGTGGCGCAGTGGTTGAGAGTCTGCCTGCCGATGCAGGGGACTCGGGTTCGTGCCCCGGTCCGGGAAGATCCCACATGCCGTGGAGAGGCTAGGCCCGTGAGCCATGGCCGCTGAGCCTGTGCGTCCAGAGCCTGTGCTCGGCAACCTGAGAGGCCACTGCTGAGTGAGAGGCCCGCGTACCACAAAAAAAAAAAAAAAAAAAAAAAAAAAAAGCCAGACACAAAAGAGTGAATACTACATAATTCTTGAAAAATCAAATCCAGTCAATGGTAATAGGTATCAGGGAAGTGGTTGCATGGGGTTATAAGTTGATAGGGTGTAGGCACAAGGGAAAGTTCTGGGGTGTTGGTAGTAGTCTATATCTTTACAGGTGTTTGGGTTACTCAGGTGTATTCATTTGTTAAATTGGATTGACGTATACATTTAATATCTGTGCATTTCACTGTATATGATTATACCTCAATAAATATGGCTGGAAATTAAAAGAGAACTAAAAACAATTTAGGCCACTTAAAATAAAAATTGCAGGCAAAGCTATACTTTTCAAATAGGAAACAGTACTCACCCTTAAGCATAAGTTAGCTTTCTTTTTTATGTTAGAAAAACTGAAGCAGCTTCCAATGAGATTTTTAAAATCTCATTGTCTCCCTTACATGATTTTGCAAACTGTAATTTCTATAGTAAGTTGAATTCAGCATTAAAAAAAGTCTTTTTCTCTTTAGGATTTGATTATTCAACTAGTTATTAAAAATGCTTTGAAGCATAAGCAAATTCTCTATCTAAAAGTCTACCAGTGTCAGTGCTTCTCTTACCAATGGGCCTATTCTAACATTTTCTTTCTATAAACATATTAAGTCAAAATTAAATCAATCTCATCTTTGTCACAGACTGTTTGAAACAAGTTTAATTCTCAGCAGTCATAATTTTACCAGTCCCAGATCTCTAATTAATTTGTCATTAAATATAATCAAGAAACTGAAGTAATTCAGTTTAAAAACCTTCATAAGTTCCAAAGAGTAATAAAGCTTCCTTAATTCATTGGAAACTTGATATTATGTTTTTACTCAGAAAAAACAGAACACAAAGGAGCCTTCCCACTCTATAGTATTTTAGAAATTTGTCTATTTATAAATAAAAGACAAGATTCTAGATAATAGGATTATCTGAGCTTGGTATTGTATGCAAAGAGATTTATCATGTTGTGAAACCATATGCTTCTTTTTTTGTATTAAGTGTGTTCATCATTATATTTTTATTATAAATTTAATACAGTTTCAGGAAAAAAAAATTAAAGTATCAGAAAAGGTGGGAAAATAAAAATACCCATAGTTGCATTATTCAAATGCAATTATAGTTAACAACATGGGGTATTTCCTTTTAGGCTATTTAAAAATAGCTTAATAAAATATTTGGACTAAATATTGAAAACATAAAAAAGAGCACTTATAATGTATTTTAAGGCATAAAGAATAACAATAAAAAGGAACACCTGTGTATCCACTGCTAATCTTAAGAAATAGAATGTTGCTAGTACAATTAACCCTTGAACAATATGGATTTGAACTGTATGGGGTCCACTTAATACAAAAATAGTTTTCAGTAGTAAATACTACAGTACTACACAGTCAGTGGTTGGTTGACCCTAGATGTAGAGGAACCCTGAATATGGAGGGTAGACTATAATTTATATGTGAATTAACCCCCTGTTGTTCAAGGGTCAATTGTATTTTTAAAGCCCTATGTGCCCCACACGAGCCAGTGCTTCACTCCATCCCACAGGTAACTGTTATCCTGAATTTAATATTTATTATTCCCCTGCCTTTATTTATGGATTTACCACATGTGTGTCTCCCTGTCCCCGTCATTCTACCACATTGCTTAACCTCTCTTACATATTTGTCACTTCTTTGACACTTCTTGCTGCATTCTGGATACTTTCTTTAGATCTGCCTTTTGATTTTTCTAATGTTTTCTTCAGCTCTAACATTCTGTTTAAATTGTTCACTGGGTTTTTGATTTCCATTACTTGATTTTTTTTTTCTAGAAGTTCTATTTGTTTCTTTCTTCTATTTTAATAGACTTTTTCTTTCTTCTATTTTAATAGACTCAAGCCTGTTTCTTCTATTTTAATAGAATCTCACTCTGTTCTCATATTTTTACAATTCTCTGTTTAATTTCTTTAAAATGTTCAACTTGTTTTCTATTTTGTGCCTAGCTTACATATTTTAAATTTTTGCAGATCTGATTTTGCCCTCTGTTGTTTCTTACTGCCTTATTTTCTTGGGTGTTTAAAAGTGTGGGCTGATATTTTTTTCTTGTGCTAATTTTTGAGACTTAGTTTTAAGTGTATTCCTACAGAAAGGGTTTGTATTTGTATCAACCAGAAGCCTGGGTATACTACCAACTGGGACCACTTTTGAATTTTGGTTCAAAATAGGTAGTATGAGTTTCAGGCCCTAACATTTTTGTAAGGGTAAGCTTGTGGTTAAATTTTCAGGGAAGATATTTTATCCCCCGCCTAGCATCAAGTTTGTTTTCTTGATGATCCCGTCTGTGGAATAGGCTTATTTCTACTTCTCTTTTATGCTAAATATGCTGTTCTTTGGGATCCCAGCTTTCCATGGGGTCTACAATTGGATTCCCTAAGTTCTATAGACCCTAGGATTTGTCTCCTGAACTTCATGCTCAGTGATGTGTTGGTAAATGCTTAAGGACTGGCTTTCTGGAAAAAGTTCCCTGATTTGTAGCATTTGCTAGTTTCTGTGTTATAAATACTCACATGGCCGATTTCAAGATACCAAAGTGGTATCACTGAATTGAAGTTGGGAAGAGGTGTATACAGTCAGCTCTCAGCTGGTGGTAGGTAGCTATGTCACACCATTGCTACATGGCTCTGAAAACAAGCTCAATTCACCAGAGTTTGGCATATCCTTCAAAGTGAAAGACGTTTGAGTAATTGCTTACCTCCTTGGAGTTCCTCTTTGACTTTGTTTTAGGCTTCTGTGTATCTCTACCAGCTTAGCAATATGTTTTAAAAGGGATTTTATTTGTTTGTTTTATTTTTATTTGAGCCCAGAATTTCTTGTTTTCAATAAAAGTGCTATTTAGGGTACCTTGTCAGCTTTATTGCCAAAAAGATAATTCCTTCTCTTTGTTTTCTTCCTTTTAAAAAATACAATGTATTATTTTTATCCTGGAATTGTAAAGACATGTAACATTGTAACACATGTTAATTATAGAGAATTTGAAAAGTATACAAAAGTACCGAGAAAAATATTAAAACCATCCACAAGTTCATGACCCAGAGCTAAGTCCTGATAACATTTTGGTGCTTATCTTTCCCGTCTTTATATTATTTATGAGCATGTGTATATCTGTGTGTTTCTATCTAATTTCCATCGTGCTGTACCTACCATTTTGTAATCTGGTTTTTATTTGTTTATAATATTTAATGAATTTTTCTCATGTCATTAAATATACCTCTGCAATCTATTTTTATGGCTGCATAGTGTTCTCTCACATGAGAGTGAGCCACAATGGTGGATTATTTATGTTGTTTCTAAGTCTTCACCATTATAAATAATGCTGAAGTGAACATAGAGGTGTGCTTCTGGTTAGTTCTCCTGGGCAATGCATTTGGTTTTCCCATCTTGGAATTGAGACAATCTCCCTCTCAATGTTGGTGATGTTAAGCCATTTTTCTCTTTTTTAAATTTCTGCCTTCCTCAGGTGTACCTCATTCTGCAGTAACTCACTTTCTCCTAGTGTATCTCTAATTCTTCATCATTAATAATTCTTTAAAGATCTATATTTTTCCTTGGTCAGCCAACATATTAACCATTAAAAAATAATACCATGAAGGGGTATATAGTTAAATGCAGTTTTTAAGAAGGCTGAAGGAAAGCTCTGCTAAATCTTTTTTCTATTTCTGTATTCACTAAAATCAAGTTTGCTCCTGGATATTGGTGATGCTGTTAACTATTGATACGGCTACTTTATCAACTATCAAAAGTATTACTTTCCAGCAAATAAAGATATTGCCAGTCTGTTATGGCCATCTTTGGCAAAGGTATAGAGACAACAGAGCAGAAGCGATCAGTGAAGCCAGTGTTCGCAAAAGAGATGAGTCATCACTTTACGAGAAATTACAATGGAGGTCAGTGCTTGCTTGCTGAACACAATTTGTGAAAGGACAAAAGCAAGAGGAAGTGAAGGAACGACTCCAGACTGACCCCTGCTAAGAAAATAAAATATTTAACATAACACAGACTTGAAGTAGGAAAAGCAGGTGATGTTTCCCAAGAGATTTGTGGTGAAAGGAGAATATTCGAGATTGTTTTCTTCAATAATGCAATAACAATGGACTATGGGATATCTCTTATATTAAAGCTAGTTCATCTCAAAAAGTCAAGTTGTCGAAATAAAATAAAAGTAGATTTACTTCTCTGATAGAAATAGTTGGCAATCTCATATGAAATCAGAAGCTATTTAAATGTCAGGCTTTAGTTCTAGAAGGATTACAGATAATATTTTTGGCTAAATTCAATTTTCTGTCCCCCAAGTGAGTGAGATATCTAGAAATGCTCTCTTTCTACCCACCTCCTTCTCCCCTATTCCATAGTAAGTATTAAATTATCAGTCATATCGCTGATATTCAGTCCCATGTACTCAGACACATAATATGTAAAAATGATGTATATTGTCTATTTGATCAATTCTTGTTCACCCTGTACCCAGAAGCAAAAATAATTTTGTTAATATCACTTTCCCTAGCCAAGTCCTAATGTAACAGTGTAGTAGATGACAAGAATATCGATTTTTTTTTTTAGGTGCTTGGATTTGAATCCCACACTGCCACTAGTTATCTTTGTGACCGTGGCCAAATTATTTAATATTTCTTCCATTTCTTTATTTGTAAAATGGGCATGATGAAGCCTACTTTCCAGGTTACCTCCAGGATCCAATGAGATAATATATGTAAAGTACCTAGTACAATACTAAGATAAGTGTGCTAAATACCTTATTAACCATCGACACCTACTTTAAATAGTCACCCTCAATTAAATTCATCTAGTACTTATTTAGTGCTTATTTGGTAAATTGGAAGAGTATAGGGCACATTTTTAATATATTTTTAATAAAAGTTATATACATTTAAGGTGTACAACATGATGTTAAACATATATATAGTGAAATGATTACCACAGTCAAGCTAATTAACATATCCCCTCACATAGTTACTCTTTGTGTGTGTGTTGAGAGTGCCTGAAATCTACTGTCTTAGAAATTTCTATTTTTAATACATTATTATTAACTATACTCTTCATTCTGTACATTATCCATCCTAAATAATTGCAACTTTGTACTCGCTGACTAGCATTCCCCTGTTTCTCCATCCCACGGTCCCTGGTAAACACCATCCTATTTGCTGCTTCTATGTATTTGACTTTTTTTTTTTTTTTTTTGCGGTATGTGGGCCTCTCACTGTTGTGGCCTCTCCCATTGCGGAGCACAGGCTCCGGACGCGCAGGCTCAGCCGCCATGGCTCACGGGCCTAGCTGCTCCGCGGCATGTGGAATCTTCCCGGACCGGGGCACGAACCCGTGTCCCCTGCATCAGCAGGCGGACTCTCAACCACTGCGCCACCAGGGAAGCCCTGTATATGACTTTTTAAGTTTGCATATGAGTAAATGCCTGGCTTACTTCACTTAGTATAACATTTTCCAGGTTCATTACAAATGGCAGGCTCTCTTTCTTTTTTCAAAGCTGAATAATATTCATTAGGTAGGTAGGATAGATAATCTCAATTTCTTTATTCATTCATTCATCGACACTTAGGTTGTTTCCATATCTTGCCTATTGTGAATTATGCTGCAGTGAACATGGGAGTGCAGATATCTCTTTGAGGTGTCAATTTCATTTCCTTTGGGTATATACCCAAAGGAGGGATTGCTGGATCATATGACAGTTCTAATTTTAGTTTCTTAAGGAACTACCATACTGTGCCTTAATAGCTTTACCCATTTACATACCCACCAACAGTGTACAAGGGTTCTCTTCTCTCCACACCCTCATCAACACTTGTTGTCTTTTGTTTTCTGATAGTAGTATGGCACATACTAGACATAAGCCTACCTTCATGAAGTTTACAGTCTAGTTGAAGAACAAATTTTACACACGTTAAACATGTACATAACAATATAAAGCAGTATATACTCAAAATATGGAAAAAAGTTTGACTTAGAAAAGGGAGTGAAATTTCTGTGGGCTGGAGAAGCAGCAGGTCTTTTGAAGGAGATTTAACATTCTTAATCCCTCTCATAGTGGAATGATAAGAGCTCAGGCTTTGGAGTCAAAGAGGTACGATTTGAATTCTGGCTCTACCACCTCTAACTGTGTGAACTAGGACAAATTACTTAACTTCTTTGTGCCTCAGTTTCCCCTTCTGTGCCATGTTGAGTAATTAGCCATAGGATTGTCTGGAATGGTAAGCGAGATTGTGCATTAGAGTGATGGGTGCAGTACTTGACCTGTGGTGGGTACCTAATAAATGTGGTGGTGGTATAGAAAATGCTGTAAATAAAAACAGGAGAATGAACGTAGAAGCTGCACGAAGATCAATTTTTGATGAGCCCCTATTTTGTTATTTATGTACTGGATATGATTTTAAAGGAAGAAGATGGGAGCTTAATAAATACCACTTGCAGATTGTGATGATCATACTTTATTTGTTATTCTTTATTGAACTTTAAAATAAAATACCAAGGGTTTTTCAGGCCAAATTATTAAATTTAAATAAGTTTCAGAGCCAAAAGCCATCCATGAATCATCTTAATTCTTTGTAGGGTATACAGATTTTTAAAAACCTTCTGTACCATAATGTTAGTTTTAAAATCAATTTATTTCCTATAGCTCTGTTTCTATTAATTTTTACTTTATTCCATTCCCTTTAGATACCATTCTACTTTATATAATTTTGTGTCTTTTCTAAAATTATTGTTCTCATAATAACAAATATACAGTTGAATACAGAACACAAGAGCCATCAACAGTACAGTTATTAATATACTTAAAAGATAAACATGATTGAATTAGAGGCATTTACATCTCTGATGGATAATCCAGAGGCAGATATGTTGAATAATAAAAACCGCTTTGGTGTTCCATTAAATTATTGAAAATCCAAATGGTAAATGTTAGTGTATTAAAAGACTTGAATATTCATTATATGCCTTCCACTTTTGTGTTTTCCCCTCACTTGACAAAAATGTTATCATTTCCATAACACTGGATATATCAAATATCATAAAGAAGTAGTTTTGAAGAATAATTTCATCATCAGAATTTTGGCTCCTTTCTTTTAAAAAGAACAGTGGTAGGTAAAGCTACATTTATCTCAAAAAAAAATCAGTGAATTCTTCTTTTGAAAGTGTGGGTAATATCAGCATTTACTTTTCTATTAATAAAACTCCTACTCTGGAAACTGAGAAGGAATTAATTAATCACAAGTTCATTAGTGATACTTAAATGGATGAAAGGAAATTCATCCAGGAGACATAAACCAGTCAGTCAGGGTTAAGACACAGCATGGGTAAAGGAAAATGAAGAGAATTAAGCCAGTCATGGGCAGGGCTGGAGCTAAGAGGCTTGTATCCCAGAGGGTAAAGGTGACTCTTCACGTCAGTGTGCAGACTGGGAGCATCATGAGCAAGATGCATGGAGCCGTCTTGGGGAGAGGAGTCAGCACTGGCCACCAAGCAGACTGTAGCTGGACCTTGTAGGTGTTGTTTCGACAGGAATTCACAGTGGAGATCTCCCCTTTCACTGTGGCAGTCCAGGTATTTTTTAGGTAGCCTCATCATTTTTTTTAAAACATCCTTATTGGAGTATAATTGCTTTACAATGGTATGTTAGTTTCTCCTGTATAACAGCGTGAATCAGCTGTACATAGACATATATCTCCATATCTTCTCCCTCCTGCATCTCCTTCCCACCCTCCCTATCCCACCCCTCTAGCTGGTCACAAAGCACTGAGCTGATCTCCCTGTGCTATGCGGCTGCTTCCCACTAGCTATCTATTTTACATTTGGTAGTGTATGTATGTCCATACCATCCTCTCACTTCATCCCAGCTTACCCTTACCCTTCCCTGTGTCCTCAAGTCCATTCTCTACATCTGCGTTTTTATTTCTACCCTGCCCTTAGGTTCTTCAGAACCATTTTGTTTGCCTATATATATGTGTTAGCATATGGTATTTGTTTTTCTCTTTCTCACTTACTTCACTCTGTATGACAGTCTCTAGGTCCATCCACCTCACTACAAATAACTGAATTTCATTTTTTTTTGATGGCTGAGTAATATTACATTGTATATATGTGCCAAATCTTCTTTATCCATTCATCTGTCAACGGACACTTAGGTTGCTTCCATGTCCTGGCTACTGTACATAGAGCTGCAATGAACATTGTGGTACATGACTCTTTTTGAATTACGGTTTTCTCAGGGTATATGCCCAGTAATGGGATTGCTGGGTCATATGGTAGTTCTATTTTTAGGTTTTTAAGGACCCTCCATACTGTTCTCCATAGCGGCTGCATCAATTTATATTCCCACCAGCAGTGCAAGAGGGTTCCCCTTTCTCCACACCCTCTCCAGCATTTATTGTTTCTAGATTTTTTGATGATGGCCATTCTGACCAGTGTGAGGTGATACCTCATTGCAGTTTTGATTTGCATTTCTCTAATGATTAGTGATGTTGCGCGTCCTTTCATGTGTTTGTTGGTAATCTGTATATCTTTTTTGGAGAAATATCTATTTAGGTCTTCTGCCCATTTGGGGATTGGGTTGTTTGTTTTTTTGATATTGAGCTGCGTGAGCTGCTTGTATATTTTCGAGATTAATCCTTTGTCGGTTGCTTCATTGGCAAATATTTTCTCCCATTCTGAGGGTTGTGTTTTCATCTTGTTTATAGTTTCCCTTGTTGTGCAAAAGCTTTTAAGTTTCATAGGTCCCATTTGTTTATTTTTGTTTTTATTTCCATTTCTCTAGGAGGTGTGTCAAAATGGATCTTGCTGTGATTTATGTCATAGGGTGTTCTGCCTATGTTTTCCTCTAAGAGTTTCATAGTGTCTGGCCTTACATTTAGGTCTTTAATCCATTTTGAGCTTATTTTTGTGTATGGTGTTAGGGATGTTCTAATTTCATTGTTTTACATGTAGCTGTCCCGTTTTCCCAGCACCACTTATTGAAGAGGCTGTCTTTTCTCCATTGTATATTCTTGCCTCCTTTATCAAAAATAAGGTGACCATATGTCCGTGGGTTTATCTCTGGGCTTTCTATCCTGTTCCATCGATCTATATTTCTGTTTTTGTGCCAGTACCATACTGTCTTGATTACTGTATCTTTGTACTATAGTCTGAAGTCCAGGAGCCTGATTCCTCCACCTCCGTTTTTCTTTCTCAGGATTGCTTTGGCTATTTGGGGTCTTTGTGTTTCCATACAAATTGCGAAATTTTTTGTTTTAGTTCTGTGAAAAATGCCATTGGTAGTTTGATAGGGATTGCATTGAATCAGTAGATTGCTTTGGGTAGTATAGTCATTTTCACAATGTTGATTCTTCCAATCCAAGAACGTGGTATATCTCTCTATCTGTTTGTACCACCTTTAATTTCTTTCATCAGCGTCTTATAGTTTTCTGCATATAGCTCTTTTGTCTCCTTAGGTAGGTTTATTCCTAGGTATTTTATTCTTTGTTGTAATGGTAAATGGGAGTGATTCCTTAATTTCTCTTTCAGATTTTTCATCATTAATGTATAGGAATGCAAGATATTTCTGTGCATTAATTTTATATCTTGCTACTTACCAAATTCATTGATTAGCTCTAGTAGTTTTCTGGTATCATCTTTGGGATTTTCTATGTATACTATCATGTCATCTGCAAACAGTGACAGTTTTACTTCTTGTTTTCCAATTTGGATTCCTTTTATTTCTTTTTCTTCTCTGATTGCTGTGACTAAAACTTCCAAATCTATGTTGAATAATAGTGGTGAGAGTGGGCAACCTTGTCTTATTCCTGATCTTAGAGGAAATGGTTTCAGTTTTTCACCACTGAGAACCAAGTTGGCTGTGGGTTTGTCATATATGGCCTCTATTATTTTGAGGTAAGTTCCCTCTATGCCTACTCTCTGGAGAGTTTTTATCGAAAATGGGTGTTGAATTTTTTCAAAAGCTTTTTCTGCATCTATTGAGATGTTCGTATGGTTTTTCTCCTTCAATTTTTTAAAACGATGTATCACATTGATTGATTTGCATATATTGAAGAATCCTTGCATTCCTGGGATAAACCCCACTTGATCACGGTGTATGATCCTTTTAATGTGCTGTTGGATTCTGTTTGCTAGTATTTTGTTGAGGATTTTTGCATCTATGTTCATCAGTGATATTGACCTGTAGTTTTCTTTTATTGTGACATCTTTGTCTGCTTTTGGTATCAGGGTGATGGTGGCCTCGTTTGGGAGTGTTCCTCCTTCTGCTATATTTTGGAAGAGTTTGAGAAGGATAGGGGTTAACTCTTCTCTAAATGTTTGATAGAATTTGCCTGTGAAGCTATCTGGGACTGGGCTTTTGTTTGATGGAAGATTTTTAATCCAGTTTCAATTTCAGTGAATGTTTATATTTTCTGTTTCTCCTGGTTCAGCCTCGGGAGGTCGTGCTTTTCTAAGAATTTGTCCATTTCTTCCAGGTTGTCCATTTTATTGGCATAGAGTTGCTTGTAGTAATCTCTCATGATCCTTTGTATTTGTGCAGTGTCAGTTGTTACTTCTCCTTTTTATTTCTAATTCTGTTGACTTGAGTCTTCTCTCTTTTTTTCTTGATGAGCCTGGCTAGTGGCTTATCAATTTTGTTTATCTTCTCAAAGAACCATCTTTTAGTTTTATTGATCTCTGCTCTTGTTTCCTTCATTTCTTTTTCATTTATTTCTGATCTGATCTTTATGATTTCTTTCCTTCTGCTAACTTTGGGGAGTTTTTTGTTCTTCTTTCTCTAATTGCTTTAGGTATAAGGTTAGGTTGTTCATTTGAAATGTTTCTTGTTTCTTGAGGTAAGCCTTTATTGCTATAAACTTCCCTCTTTGAACTGCTTTTGCTGCATCCCATAGGTTTTGAGTCATCATGTTTTCATTGTCATTTGTTTCTAGATATTTTTTGATTTCCTCTTTGATTTCTTCAGTGATCTCTTGGTTATTTAGTAGTGTATTGTTTAGCCTCCATGTGTTTGTATGTTTTACAGTTTTTTTCCTGCAATTGATATCTAGACTCATAGCATTGTGGTTGGAAAAGGTACTTGATACGTATTCAATTTTCTTAAATTTACCAAGGCTTGATTTGTGACCCAAGATATGATCTATCCTGGAGAATGTTTCATGAGTGCTTGAGAAGAAAGTGTATTCTGTTGTTTTTGGATGGAGTGTCCTATAACTATCAATTAAGTCCATCTTGTTTAATGTATCATTTAAAGCTTGTGTTTCCTTATTTATTTTCATTTTGGATGATCTGTCCATGGGTGAAAGTGGGGTGTTAAATTCCCCTACTATGATTGTGTTACTGTTGATTTCCCCTTTTATGGTTGTTAACATTTGCCTTATGTATTGAGGTGCTCCTGTGTTGGGTGAATAAATATTTACAGTTGTTATACCTTCTTCTTGGTTTGATCCCTTGATCATTATGTAGTGTTCTTTTTTGTCTTCTGTAATAGTCTTTATTTTAAAGTCTATTTTGTCTGATATGAGAATTGCTACTCCAGCTTTCTTTTGATTTCCATTTGCATGGAATATCTCTTTCCATCCCCTGACTTTCAGTCTGTATGTGTCTCTCGGTCTGAAGTGGGTCTCTTGTAGACAGCATGGGTTTTTTTTTATGGGTTTTGTTTTTGTATCCATTCAGTCAGTCTATGTCTTTTGGTTGGAGCAATATGTATGTTCCTATTACCATTTTCTTAGTTGTTTTGGGTTTGTTACTGTAGATCTTTTCCTTCTCTTGTGTTTCTTGCCTAGAGTAGTTCCTTTGTTGTAAAGCTGGTTTGGTGGTGCTGAATTCTCTTAGCTTTTGCTTGTCTGTAAAGGTTTTGATTTCTCCATCAAATCTGAATGAGATCCTTGCTGGGTAGAGTAATCTTGGTTGTTGGTTTTTCTCTTTCATCACTTTAAATATGTCCTGCTACTCCCTTCTGGCTTGCAGAGTTTCTGCTGAAAGATCAGCTGTTAACCTTATGGGGACTCCCTTGTATGTTATTTGTTGTTTTTCCCTTGCTGCTTTCAATATTTTTTCTTTGTATTTAATTTTTGATAGTTTGATTAATACGTGTCTTGGTGTGTTTCTCCTTGCGTTTATTCTGTATGGGACTCTCTGTTCTTCCTGGACTTGATTGATTATTTCCTCTGACATATTAAGGAATTTTTCACCTATAATCTCTTCAAATATTTTCTCAGTCCCTTTCTTCTCCTCTTCTTCTTCTGGGACCCCTGTAATATGAATGTTGGTGCGTTTAATGTCACAGAGGTCTTTGAGACTGTCCTCAATTCTTTTCTTTCTTTTTTCTTTATTCTGCTCTGCAGTAGTTGTTTCCACTATTTTACCTTCCAGGTCACTTATCCATTCTTCTGCCTCAGTAATTCTGCTATTTATTCCTTCTAGAGAATTTTTTATTTCATTTACTGTGCTGTTCATCATTGTTTGTTTGCTCTTTAGTTCTTCTAGGTCCTTGTTAAACGTTTCTTGTATTTTCTCCATTCTGTTTCCAAGATTTTGGATCATCTTGACTGTCATTACTCTGAATCCTTTTTCAGGTATACTGCCTATTTCCTCTTCATTTGTTTGGTTTGGTGGGTTTTTACCTTGCTCCTTCATCTGCTGTGTTTCTCTGTCTTCTCATTTTGCTTAAATTACTGTGTTTGTGGTCTCCTTTTCACAGGCTGCAGGTTCGTAGTTCCTGTTGTTTTTGGTGTCTGACCCCAGTGGTTAAGGTTGGTTCAGTGGGTTGTGTAGGCTTCCTGGTGGAGTGGACTGGTGCCTGTGTTCTGGTGGATGAGGCTGGATCTTGTCTTTCTGGTGGGCAGGACCGCATCCAGTGGTGTGTTTTGGGGTGTCTGTGAAGTTATTATGATTTTAGGCAGCCTTTCTGCTAATGGGTGCGGTTGTGTTCCTGTCTTGCTAGTTGTTTGGCATAGGGTTTCCAGCACTGTAGGTTGCTGGTCGTTGAATGGAGCTGGGTCTTCGTGTTGAGATGGAGATCTCTGAGGTAGCTTTTGCTGTTTGATATTACATGGGGCCAGGAGGTCTCTGGTGGACAATGTCCTGAACTCTGCTCTCCCACCTCAGAGGCTCAGGCCTGACACTCGGCTGGAGCTCCAAGACCCTGTCAGCCACACAGCTCAGAGGAAAAGGGAGACAATAAAAGAAAGAGAAAAATAAATATAAAATAAAATGAAGTTATTAAAATTAAAAATATATTATTAAAAATAAAAAAGTAATAAGAAAAAAGATAGAAAGAAAGAAGAGAGCAACCAAACCAAAAAACAAATCCACCAATGATAACAAGCGCTAAAAACTGTACTAGAAAACAACAACAACAACAAAAATGGACCAACAGAACCCTAGGACAAATGGTAAAAGCAAAGCTATACAGACAGAATCACACAAAGAAGCATACACATACACACTCACAAAAGGAGAAAAAGGAAAATATATATATATATAAAAAAAGGAAGAGAGCAACCAAATCAATAAACAAATCTACCAATGATAGTAAGCTCTAAATACTAAACTAAGATAAACATAAAACTAGAAACAAATTAGATGCAGAAAGCAAACCCCACGTCTACAGTTGCTCCCAAGGCCACTGCCTCAATTTTGGGATGATTCATTGTCTATTCAGTTATTCCACAGATGCAGGGTACATCAAGTTGATTGTGGAGATTTAATCCTCTGCTCCTGAGGCTGCTGGGAGAGATTTCCCTTTCTCTTCTTTGTTTGCACAGCTCCTGAGGTTCAGCTTTGGATTTGGCCCCACCTCTGCGTGTAGGTCGCCTGAGAGTGTCTTTTAGGAAGACTGAAGTCTTCTGCCAGCATCCAGTAGGTGTTCTGTAGGAGCTGTTCCTCACGTAGATGTATTTTTGATGTATTTGTGAGGAGGAAGTTGATCTCCACGTCTTACTCCTCCACCATCTTGAAGCTCAAAAACCCTCATCATTAATGTTGACTTCTAGGCTGACCTAGGATGGCATATTAACTCTCCTCAAAGGAAATCTTTGATTTCTGTGTGGGTGTATAGGTCAGAGGAAGTCTTTTTTTTTTTTTTTTTTTGAGAAAAGCAAATAGTGTATATTAATGCATATATGTGGAATCTAGAAAAATGGTACAGATGAACCTATTTGCAGGGCAGGAATAGAGACACAGAGAATGGACAGTGGACATGGGGCAGGGGAAGGGAGGGTGGGACAAAGTGGGAGACTAGGATTGACATATATACACTACCATGCATAAAATAGCTAGCTAGCAGGAATTTGCTATAAAGCACAGGAAGCTCAGCTCAGTGCTCTGTGATGACCTCGATGGGTAGGATGGGGGTGGGTTGGGAGGGAGCTCCAAGAGGGAGGAGACATAGGTATACATATAGCTGATTCACTTCATTGTATGGCAGAAACATACAATGTTTCTTTACTTGACGTCTTTTCCAATATGCATAATCTCCTGTTTGCAGGTCATGGGCATCTGATGCATTTCAGCAGTATGACCTGAAAGCTATCAGAGACCTGTACTTGTCAAAAAGTCCTTTCTATGAATCTTCTTGAAGATGAAGCATTTTCGCAAAAGTATCAGAGTAAAACAACTGTCGGAACATCTGAGGAGTACCAAGAAGCCAGTGGGGCTCAAACGGCCCATGCTGGTACCAAACACCGGTTCAGGGTAGAATACAGGTGTCCTCTGGTGGGTATCTCTGATATCCTGCCAACTCTGTTATGCAAATGTTGATGAAACAATAATCAATAAGCAATCTGTTTTGTTGTAGTTCCTTCCTTATATGTTTAGTTGTGGAATATCTTTTCTGCTAGTCTTCAGGTCGTTCTCATCAATAGTTCCTCAAAATTAAAAATATACACATCTAATTTCTTAATTTCAAGATATATAAAGCAAAGTTCTGGTCCAAGATGGCAACATAGGAGGCTCCGGAATTCACCTCCTTCAGTGGACACACTGAATGTACAGCTACACACAGAACACTTCCCTAGAAAGCTTGACCTCTCTGTATACCGGTGCCAAATTAAATCCCAGAGACAGAGTTTTGGGTGAAGTAGAAAAGGATGGCTCTATTGCTTTGTCAGGCAAGAGACACGCTGGGCTTCTGCCTCGGAAAACTATGTGTCTCCCAGAGGGAGTCTTTTATATCTAAGGAATCTAAGTTTTTATGGACCAAGTACAGGCTGATTTCTTAAGCTCTTTATTATTCTTTGGGAATTATCTTTCTCTGAGGCAGGCCCTTTCTGGTGATAGTTGTGTCCTTGAGTTTGGCATTGACAATTGTTTCTAAAATCCTAGTTCTAAGATACTCCTTGGTAATCCATTAGACACACAAGGAGAAACATCACTCTTTCAGGTCACTGGTACTACATTTATTGAATTTCTGTTTTAAGGTATTAAATGCTTAGTCAACCTTTATTGAGCACACATTGTGTATCCAGCACTATATTAGATACTGTAGGCAGGCAGAAAAGATATCATAGATGAGGTTCATTCTCTGGTCTAATTTCAATACAGGAAATGTAAAAGACAAAAGAGCTCTTGAAATGAAACATTAAAATGTAAAAATTAATGTAGCACATTTTATGTATGTACCACACTCTATCATTCATTTAACAAATATTTATTGTACACATATGATGTATAAGACCCTAGGCTAGTGCTATGATATTGTAATTGCTCATAATCTAGGAATAATTGTGACAAATAGGCAAGTAATTGTAATACTTGAAATGTACCAAGTAATTGGAACAGATCTGAGATTGATATAACTAAGAAAAGCATTAGAATAGGTGATATTTGTGCTGTGCCTTAAAATGTAAGGGAGCTGCAATGGGAGAACATATACAGAGGGAGTCTGTCTACACAGAAGGAAAGCTCATAACAAAAGAGAAAAGTATAGCCTATCTGTATTAGTTCTCTAATGCTGTGTAACAAATTTCCCCCAAACTTACTTGCTTATATGTCTCATGGTATTTATGGGTGAGGAATTTGGGACTGGCTTGGCTGGCTGGTTCTGGTTTGGGGTCTCTCATGAGGTTGTAGTCACATCCTGACCAGGGTTCCACTCACCTGCAGGTTCTACTAGGGCTAGCTAAAGTATGTTTGCTTGCAATGTGGTCAAATCATGTGACTGGTAGGTCGATGCTAGCTATGGCCAGGGTTCTTAATTCCTCTTTGAGTAGTCTTTCCATGGGCCACTTTATATGTGGCTGTCTAGTGAGCAATCCAAGAGACCAAGGTGGAAGCAATAATACCTTTTATAACCTCAGAAGTCACTTCTGATATATTTTATTGGTCACACAGACTGGCACTGATTTAATGTGGGAAGTGACCTTATAAGAGGATAAAGATCAGGTGAGGACACTGGAAGTCATCTTGGAGATTGATACAACACTATCCAAAATGAGGATGATTCTAAATATATAACAATTTGCAAAATCAGGTTTTACACAGGTATGTGATTCAAAACATAATTTAAAAAATAATATACAATATAGTTGGGTTTGGACGCATTTGCAGATGTCTATCAAGGATTTCTCTGTCTACCTTCCCAACTGAAATGTGGATACCTTTAAGGTAAAAATGGTGTCTTTTTTCTCTGTTGTCTGCCTCAGTGCCTAGAACACTCCTTGGTAAATTATAACCATTTCATACACGTTCTTGAAGAAGTGAATTAATAAATATATGAATGAATATGATCCAAGAGATAAATTTTAAATATCAAAAACACAGGGTGAAGTCTTGATTCAGGAGAATGTGAGAAGCTACATAAATGAGCCAGGGTCTGCATGGGATCTAGAAAAGAAGATCAGACAGATAATTAGAATTGGGTGTCATCCTCGACTAGCCAAGGCTCCCTCTGGCATACATTATTATTCCAAAAGTCCCTCAAAAAGCCTACTTTGTAATGTAGATGAGGGAGTGGTTGGATCAAATAGTCTTCAGAAAAACCAGAGAGTTTAGATTATCAAGACAGATCTCTGAATTCCATCTCTGAATTAGCCATCAAATAAACCTTGCCTCTAAATGTTTTCACAGGGGACACTGAACCGAGGTTTTTACTGAACAGATTGCTCCTCTTCACCTTAGAATGTCTTTGGTGGAAATGCCAAAGAATTTGGAGTCAGTTATTTATCATATTATTTGTTCTTCATAATCACGATAGGCCATGGCCAGGCCAGTTGCACTGAAGTCCCAAGTAACCCTATGGCTCAACAAGGAGTAAAGGAGCGCATAGGTGATAATGCGGTTGCAATGCATCCAGAAACCCTGAACCTGGAGCCTGGACATGAGGCCTGGGTGATGTAGGCTGCTAGGCCCTGCAGCCGCCACGCATCCCATCCCCTTTTATTGAAAGTATGAAGGCAGTGAGCTCACCTATGGGAAATTCTGACCTGGAGTGTTCCTCACTCTGCACGGCTCTCAGGACTCCAGATTTTGGGAACACGTCCTAAAGAACAAAGGAGCCCTGGGAGCCAAATCTACTCACACCATCATGTGTCTTTCATCTTGCCCAGCCTGTTTGCTTGTTCCTAAAACAAGGGGAAGACAGCCTTAATGGGGCTGAGTCAGCATTTGCCCAGCCTTCAAACCTGGACCAGCTGTTGTGGTCTGCCCTCACTCCACCCCTGAGCACAGGACTAACTAAATTAAACCCATTTATGAACAAACAGAACTGTAAAGGTATCGGAAACACAGACGGCTACATATCATCCTTTTGTTTCCTCTTAGTTTATCTGAAGGAAGTGCTTATCGTTCTAAATAACTCCATTAAAGTACGAGAGGTGAAATACTTTCCTTCTATACACGAGCTGCTATTGGGAAGCTGGCAGGATGGCATTTGACAGGTGAAACCCCCCTTCCCACTCATATGTTTCCTTCCTGAGGTGTGCTAAGGAACTACATCCTCTCAGATGCAGCATAACTGAGCAGAGGCAAGGCAGAGACCACAAATACAGCCGTTGTGCTGGGGAGGAACGGGTCTAGGTTAGAGTAAATGGGTACAATAGCTAAAAGTAAAGCTGTGTTTTCTTTTATTGCTAACAAGATTACTGAAAACTTTTCAAATGAAAGGGCTGAAATTTGGTTTTGACAGTATTATTATCACTTTTTGAAAGAAGCGTGTCCAAAAACAGTGCTAAGTGAGTGCGTGCTCAGACTCCGGGACCAGGTCAGAAACGGCTGCCTCTGAGACTGAAATGAACAGAATCAGCGTCTATTCATATACGCCCTCACCCCACACCCACACACCCTTGCTCAACTCTTCCTTGCAGCCCACTCTGCGCTGGAAATAGATCAATAGACTGCTCTGTCAGGCTTATGCAAGGCTCACAGGCTCTCAGACCACTCTCAGACTGATGGGCAGAGTGGGAGTTTACCCAAGGGGTTAAGAGTTGAGGTTTCACAGGGTTTCTCTGTACAGAAGAAAATCTATGAAGTTGAGATGTTGAAAAACAAAGCAGATCTGGTACTGTAACAGTGTTTGGGTTTTCTATTTCCTGTGTCCCCTGTCAGGTGTGTTCCCTTACTGCCTCCCCCCACAAACTTTGTCCCACAGGTGGGACCCATTTTGTCCTATACAGAATGTTGGGAAGGAACCCCATTTAAATAATGCTGACTCAGCACCACATCAGTGATGCTATTCGTCCTTATCTGAGTTTGATGACCCAGCCTTGCAGTGACTGAGGTCCCACCACAGAGTCTCAGCATCTCAGTCCTAGGTGTGAGTCTCTGTCCTGGGTCTCCCAGAGTTTCCTGCCCAGCCACTGACAAGTTGGTCTCTTCCATGACTTGCCTGACCTGCCTTAGCCTCTTGAACTTGGGCATTGCTTATCCTGTTTCTCAAATCTGTTGCTTATCGGCATTGCCCAGGAAGTGTTTTTGTTTTTGTTCTTTTTGTATTTTTCCCCCTGTTTTATTGAGAAATAATTGACATATATCACTGTATAAATTTAAGGTATACAGCATGATGGCTTGGCTTACATATATTGTGAAATGATTTACCACAATAAGTGTAATTAACATCCTTTTTTTGTGTGTGATGGCAATGTATATAATGTAAGATTTACCATTTTAGCCACTTTTAAGTGTACAATTCAGGGACATCAAATATGTTGTTGTGCAACCAGCACCAGCACCTATATCCAGAGCTTTTTCATCTTCCCAGACTGAAATTCTGTGCCCATTAAACACTAACTCTTCTTTTACTCCTCTCCCCAGCCCCTGAAAACCACCATTTTACTTTCTGTCTCTATGAATTTGACTATTGTAGGTACCTCATATAAGCGGAATCATACAATATTTGTCCTTTTGTGTCTGGTGTTTTTCCACTTAGCATAATGTCTTCAAGGTCCATCCATGTTGTAGCACGTGTCAGAATTTCCTTTTTTAAGGTTGAGTAATATTCCATTCTATGTATCTACCACACTTTATTTATCCACTGATGGACATTTGTATTGTTTCCCCTTTTTGGCTATTGTGAGTAATGCTGCTATGAACATAGGTGTACAGATATCTATTTGAGTTCCAGCTTTCAGTTCTTTTGTGTATGTAACTAGAAGTGGAATCACTGGATCATGTGGTAATTCTGTGTTGTAGTTTTAAGAAGTGCCATACTGGGCTTCCCTGGTGGCGCAGTGGTTGAGAATCTGCCTGCCAATGCAGGGGACACAGGTTCAAGCCCTGGTCTGGGAAGGTCCCACATGCCACGGAGCAACTAGGCCCGTGAGCCACACTACTGAGCCTGCGCATCTGGAGCCTGTGCTCCGCAACAAGAGAGGCCGTGACAGTGAGAGGCCCATGCACCGCAATGAAGAGTGGCCCCCACTCACTGCAACTAGAGAAAGCCCTCGCATAGAAACAAAGACCCAACACAGCCAAAAATAAAATAAATAAATAAATAAGTAAAATTAAAAAAAAAAAAAGAAATGCCATACTGTTTTGCACAGCAGCTTCATCATTTTACATTCCCACCAGCAGTGCACAAGGTTTCCAGTTTCTCCACATCCTTGCCAACACTTATTATTTTCTGGGTTTTTTTTTTTTTTTTGATAATAGTTATGCTAGTGGGTGTAAAATGGTGCCCAGGTAGTTTAAAAAATTACCATTGCCCATGGCTCAGTCCCAGAGATTCTGATTTAATTGAGGTGAGGCCTAGTAAACAATATTTTTTAGAACTTCCCCAGGTGATATTAACACGCAGCCAGGGTCGATAACCTCTAATACATTCTTGGCTTATGCTACGTGACTTCTGTCTCATATCCTCAGGCTGCCTTCCTGATCTCACACAAAGAGACAAAAGCCTAGAGGGACTTGCCAAGTACACACAGCAGTAATTAACAAAGGTCTGTCCAACTCCAAACACTGTGTTCTGTCCACTGTTCCCCAACTGTGCCCTAAAGAGTGATTTTCACAGGATTCCCAATGCAATCTGCCAGAACAGATCACACTGACTCATTGGATCTGGGTTGTGGGGTATATTAGTTTTCTAGGGCTGCCATATTCCTATGGTAATAACAAATTACCATAAACTGGATGTTTATGGTAATAAACATAACAAATAAAAAATTTGTTATGGTAATAACAAATTACCATAAACTGGATGGCTTAAAACAATAGAAATTTAGTTTCTCACATTTCTAGAGGACAGAAGTCTACAATCAAGGCATTTGCAGGGTTGGCTCCTCCTGGATGCCCTGAGAATCCCTTCCATGCCCCTCTCTTAGCTCCTGGTGGCAGCTGGCAACCCTTGGCCTTCCCTGGCTTGTAGATGCATCACTCCAGTCTCTGCCTCCATCTTCACATGACCTTTCCCTCTGTGTCTTTGTGTCTTCTCTCCTTCTGTCTCCTATAAGGACAATGGTCATTTGATTTAGGACCTACCCTGAATCCAGGATGATTTCATCTTGAGAATCTTAACTTTATTATATCTGCAAAGACCCCTTTTTCAAATAAAGTCACATTCACAGGTACCTAGGGTTAGGGGTTGGACATATTTGGCAGGGGGTGGGGAGGCAGCCGGGGGCACACACATCCCATTACAGGGAGTTTTCTGTTGGACTTCCAAATTGTAATCAGTTCCTCTGTGAGTTAAGAGTTCAGCATATACCAAAACTCAATTTGTTAGGATCAAGGCTAGAACTGGACTTGCACTGGAATCAGATTACCAAAGTGGCCACATAAATTCTTGCCTCAGGCCAAAAAGATTATCTGACTTTTTAGTCCATCTGTAATGGAGTCTGGAGCAAAGTCTAGTCCCTAAGATGGATTTGAGGCTGACTTAGAGCTCATGAAGTAGTGCCAAGGCCCTCCAAGATGCCACAGAGATGCCCAGAGTAGAGCACATGCATGTTTTCTCTCCCATGATAAAAGGACCATCCAGAGCACAGGGCATTGAGGTTGCTCTAGGGTGGAAGTGTCTGGGATAAAAAGCTCCAATCATTGGAAGTAGTAACTCTACTGACAGTGCCTACTGCGTCCCGGGTAGAGCTCCAAACTGACCATGCTTCCATGATGTCCTCTCTCCCTGTCTCCTTGCTTAAACTTACCTCATCTAATCTTTGGTCCACACTGCCCCATGGTGATTTCAAGTCTTCTTGGAAAGGAAACAACAACAACAACATAAGCCTCCTTGTCATGGAAGAGGTCGTGGCTGCCTATGGTAAGATGAGAGGG
The DNA here is from genome assembly GCF_951394435.1 of Stenella coeruleoalba. NCBI lineage: Eukaryota > Metazoa > Chordata > Mammalia > Artiodactyla > Delphinidae > Stenella > Stenella coeruleoalba. Next base: position 75,012,616 of record NC_137151.1, on the reverse strand, counting down.
CTCCTTACCAGGCTGTCTCACTCTTCAGCTAATTTACTGTCCTGTTTGGATCAAAAGGGTCCATCCCTAATGGTCAATCTCTCCAGACCCTGTATAATCTTTGGGCAGTTTGAGAGGAAGAAAGTTGCTTTTTGTCTCATAAACACCTCCACTACGTGCCAGAATCAGGACAGCCCCACTTTTCCAACTGCACAGGCATCTGGGATGTTGAGTGTAAAATCCTGAGCTGAATTATTTTCAGTTTTGGCGCATTTAATAAGGTGTCTAAAGTGAAAGCATTATGTTTCTCGGCTTTGCAGAGAATTGCACTCATGGTTCTCACTCTCATTTTCTTTTAATATTTGGAATGATTTTATTACAAGCTATGACTTCTTTATGAGTGAATACATCTGAGAAACCGAACGCAGTCTCCCAGTGGAAGCAGCCATTTGTAAAACCGTCAGAGATTCTATAAGCAGAGGTATTAAGAAGTGAGAGAGGTGATTCATCAACTCTTCATGCATATTCTCCTGACTGCCAAGGAAATTAAATTTGTTTTCACCTCCTGAAACCTCAGCACATTTTTATTATATAAATCTGTGTTTAATGCTAACGTGCAATCAATTTACCCATGATGGTGAAAACCTCGTCCTTTTTCTTCATTAGCAGTTTTGCCTTAACATATCCATTGATGATCTAATTTGTGGGTCTCTATCCTAAAGGTTTTTTTTATACGGAGTCACCAAACTGGTCATTTTTATGTGTTAATTTCTCCTGTTAGGATACTTAGTTAGTTGTATAGAAACAGTACAAGTTCAGGGGCAGAATCATATTCATCTTTGCCTCACTGGAGTGCTTAGAGGAGTGCCTGCTTCATAATAAGTATCTCGTAAATGTTTATTGAAATTCACATATGCAAAGTGGGTTCGTGCCTTAGATAAAACACAGAAGTTTAATCTCCCCCAACATTTCATTTTATCCATTTTTAATAGTTCTATATGTGTTTTATTATAAGCCTTCTCAAATCTTAGTAGGGTATTTTTGTTATACATACACAAAACAACACAAATATAAAAGTTGCAGAGTACAAATGACCAATGAATAAATGTAAAGATGTTCTATCTCATTGATAATGAAATAAATACAAATTAAAACTGCAAGATAATTTTGTCTGGCACGCACGTAAAAGTCTGATAACATTTTGAGCATTTTGAGCTGATGAGAGCAATGCCATACATTGTTGATGAGAATTGAAATAGGTACATGAATTCAGGAATGAAAATGTTCATTTCACTTAAGAAAGTCATCTCAATATTGGGAATCTAGCCTACAAAAATAATTGCACAAGTCTGTAAATACACATGTACAAAGGACTTTGTATTAATGAATAATTTTAAACAATCTCAATGCTCTCTGTAGAAGCACGAATAAGGAAACTGTGGTTCAGACAATGGAATATAATTCAACCTTTAAAGAACAAGGTAGATCTACATGGTCCAGAAAGAATGGTCAGGGTATACTTCTATGTGAGAAAATTAATTATGAAGCAATATGTGTATAGAACAATCCTGTTTTTTATTAGAAAAAAGAGGGTGTTCATGTATATGTATATGTGTGTGTATGTGTGTGTGTAAGTGTATAGGTATAATGGTGAAAAGTAGTGGAAGATTGGGATAGTACAACTCCTTTCAGTTTTTATTTTGTTAGAGTACTATATTTACACTTTTCACTTTCAATGTTAGAGAAATAGAAATAATTCAGAGCACATGGCTAATTTGATATAGTGATTATTAGAAGATCATATGTTTTCTTGTACTTTTTCTCTTTCTTTTCTTTTTTTGTCTTTGTCAGGTCTTAGTTGCAGCACACGGGCTCTTTGTTGCGGCGCACGGGCTTCTCTCTAGTTGTGGTTTGCGGGTTTTGTTCTCTCTCTAGTTGTGGTGCACGGGCTCCAGGGTGTGTGGGCTCTGTAGTTTGTGGCACGCAGGCTCTCTAGTTGTGGCGCGCAGGCTCAGTTGCCCTGTGACATGTGGGCTCTTAGTTCCCTGACAAGGGATCTTACCCCCATCCCCTGCATTGGAAGGTGGATTCTTTACCAGTGGACCACCAGGGAAGTCTGTGTTTTCCTATACACTTTAATGTAAGTTTCTAGTCACTTACTCTTTAAATCATCTTTAGAATCATTGAGATCTGGAAGGCTGGAAGTTATACAGTCATTAAGAAAGAGAGGAAAAAATGAGTATTTTAGGGAGGGAAGGACTTCTTGGGAAGTAGCTAGCCCTGAGAAGATAGGAGAGAAGAGCATTCTAGGCAGAAGGAAAAATGTAAGAGCCCTGAAATTGTTGTAGTTGGATGATATGGGCTGAATTGTGCCCCCTCCCTCCCCCAAATTCATATTTGAAGCCCTAACCCTCAATGTGACTGAATTTGAAGACAAGGCCTAGAAGGAGGTAATTACAGTTAAGTGAAGTCATAAGGGTGAGGCCCTGATAGGCTGGGGTTAGTGTCCTTATTAATGCTTTCTGTCTCTTTCCCAGCTATGTGAGAAGGTGGTTTCCTGTAAGCCAGGAAGAGAACTCTCACTAGAAACCAAAGTGGCCAGCACCTTGATCTTGGACTTCCCAGCCTCCAGGACTATGAAAAAATAAATTTCTGTCATTCAGTCCACTTAGTATATGGTATTTTGTTATGGCAGCCCAAGCTAAGACATCATGTTTAGGATAACTTTAAATTGGAGCTTACAGGACTTCCTGACAAGTTGAATGCACAGAATAGGGAAAAAAAGATCAAAGATAATTTGGGGTCTCTTTGCCTGAGGGACTGGGGGAATGGTGATGCAACAGTTAAGATGAGAATTTGGAGTAGGGCCAGGCGATTATGTGAAGGGGAGGAAGCAGGACCAGGAGTTTCATTGTACACTTATTAATTTTAAGATCTCTGCCTGTTAGACATTGCGACGGAGTTGGACATACAAGTTGGGGCTCAGGGATGGGAGCACCAAGATGGGCATCACCAGCATTTAGACTGGATTTAAAGCTGTGGAACTGAGTGAGATGACCTAGCAAAATGTGTTAATAGGGAGCCTGGAGGCATTGCAACAGTTTGAGGGGATTTGGAGACAGAGAAACCAGTGAAATTAGTCTTCTAATTTCATGTGAGACAGGGAGAGCACCAGAAACCAAGGATGGTCGCGTTACTGTCAAGGAGGTCAAGTGAGATGAGAACGGAGGTTGAAGGTTCAATTGGCAGATGGAGACCATAGGGCATCTGGATGATAGGAGTTTTAGTGGAGTAGTGGGAAGCAAAGAGTTAAAAGGCTGAAAGAAGAGCATGGGAGGTAAAGAAGTAGAGATGAGTCTTATGCGGAATTTTGCTCCTTGGGGAGCAGAGGAAAGAGAATGTACCTAAAAAGAGATGCACGTTCAAGAGACAATTTTTAAAAATATTTTTATGATGGAAAATTTTAAACATATAAAAAGGTAGACCCACTAGTGTGATAGACCTCCTATACCTATCAACAGCTTTAAGAATTAACAATCTTGTTAATCTGTACTGCTGTGTACTTACCTACCCCTGTATTATTTGTAAGCAAATCCTAGATATCATTATTTCATCTATAATATTTGAGAGTGGATCTCTAAAAGATGAGGACTCTTTGCAAAGAAATGTAATCAGAATAGCTTTATGAGACCTAAAAACAACTGATCATTATCCCTTAATATCAGATATCAAATATCCAGTGTTCCAAGTTCTAATTATGTCATGAATGTCATATTTTTGTATGATTTGTTTGAATTAGTTTCCAAACAAGATTCACACTTTACAATTTCTTTTTGGTTCAGCATTGTTATGTTTTTTAAATTTCTTTTAGTCTAAAGATTCTCTCTCCATCTTTTATCCCTCTTGCAACTTATTTTCAAAGAAACCGGGTTGTTTGTCCTGTAGAGTTCCCTACAGTTTGATTGAACTTCTGTGGCTTTGTTTAACATATTCTTCTTTTGTATTTTACAAAAATGGATAGATCCAAAAGTTTTATCGGATTCGGGTTTAAATTTTTTGGCAAGATTATTTCATAGTATGCTTATCCATCAAGAAGAATATAATGCCTGGTTGTCTCCTTTTGTGATGTTAGCAGCCATTGATGCTCTGTGCCTAGATTTGTTAATTCATTAGGGATTGCAAAATGGTGACATTCTAATTCTATCCTTGCTTCTGTATTTATTGGCTGGAATACTTCCCTCATCCCTTATTTGGTTACCTACTGTTACAGTTTGTATAGGAAAGATAGAATAAATGTTTGATTCTTTCTCTTTAACAGTTTTAAAAATAATAAGTTGTTTAGTATCCCTAACAATGAATAATTTTTAAAATACTATGAACTCATGGATTTAAATATATTTAATGTGTTTTAATACATTGTAGTTATTATCCTTATTGATGCTCAAATTGTTCCCATTTGTATCCAAGGGGAGGTTCTTCAGTTGGCCCCAGAATTCTTTTGCCATGCCCTGGTAGTTTTGTTTTTTTTAATAGTTTCCTTGCTATCTGGTATAACATGGTATTCTAGACTCATCTTGCACAATACATTGAAGCGTATTCGTACATGAATGAGGATAACCTGGATGAGAGGAGATAACTGCAGGAACACAATCTTTGATTAGGTAAGAAGGTATGGGTTAGGTGGAAAGCTTCGTCTTAGACTGGAACAGTTAATTCATTGTAATGGTACATTGGGCAAAGCAAAATGCTGTGGAAATATAGGAGCCATATGGATGATTAGGAAATAAAGCTTTGCCTTTAGATTCTGGGTTAAGTGCCACATTTCCCACTTGTAAATTCTACACTTATAGGCATAAAATTCAGCTAGTAATTTCCTCAATCAGCAAATAGGTTGAACACTTTTGTTTTTCTATAAATAACTTCCACAATCAAGAAATCACAAAATATATGACTAGCAAAACACTAAACTTTGGGGATCTTCGATTGTTAAGAAAAGTACTCAACCTCATTATTTTTCTTTTAGTTTCCAACGTGGGTATTTATTTACTCCTAATGTATTTGAAAAAGTGAAAAATATTGATCTTGTGGTTTATTTGCTTTTGCTGCCAATAGGAGGGTCTCTTAAAAGGCACAAAGTTTCCAACTAACGAGTGTCCCTGACATACAAATGGCTCTCCTATCTTGTCTGACTTGACTAAAGATTCCCCCCCACCTACCACCACCTTTTCCTTTATACTCATTGCTGCTGGTAGATCTATGCCATTCCTGTCTTTGCAGGGGCTGTAACATCATCTCTTCTCCCCATTTCCTTCTCATGCTTGTTTCACTATGTTATTAATGCTGTCAAGGAATGTCCAGATACTGTTTTAAAAAATGTGAACTCAATTCTGTCACCTTTAGGCCTGTTTTAGATGGGCTGCATGAGACTGGCACTCTCTCTCTTCTCCCCATCAGAGTCCTTGCTCCCTACATTCTTGGTCCACCTGGATGGGGAGAACTTTGGATGAGATAAGATGGGTTTAAGTCATTTTGAAGCCTGAAATATACATTTTAATGCCATTCAAGCAAGACGCTACAAAAAGAAAACCTTAGAGCAAGACCCTGAGGATAGAAATAGATAGGAAAGACAAAGAAAATTAGAAGTGAAAGAATACCAATAACAGAGCTTGCAGGTTTGAAATAATGCTTTGAACAACCAGGACTGAAAGAGGAAACTCTTCTCCATTCTCTTCTTTCTTCCTATGACATCAAATGCTCTCTGGTCCCAGAATCCTGAAATTGAACTACTTATGAATGGTGCTAATGTGCTACAGGTCACCAGCATTAGAGTTAAAACGTATCGTTTTGGGGAATTTAACTAAAATGATTTGTTAAATAAATTTAAGATAAAATTTTATTCCAATGTTTCATTAATCAATTTTCACACTGTCTTTGAAACTATCAAACTGTCTTATGAGCTGTTGATGCAAAGTTGAATTTTCAAAGTAAAAATTAGAATCCAATCACTCAGTTTTCAGAAGCATTCACCCTAGGATTCCTTTAAAATAGGAATTTCTTTACTGTTTGTTTCCAGACCATTAACTACTTGACAGAGAATCTATGGGTGGGTTAAGCAGCCCAATGTACCAAAGTTGGGAATTGTTAGACAAAGATGGATGAGAAATGAGTGTTAAATAAATTATAGGGAGGTAGGAAAATAGAACTGATTTATTGATCTATACATCTTAGGAATGAATCTATTTTTGCAAGTGAGGTAGAGCCTTAATTGCTGCTTACCAGGCACATAGTATAATTTTGTTGTAGTTGTTACAAGGAGTAATCAAGTATGTCCTTCTTACAACATGAAATATTTACCATTATTTCCTTGTCCCATCCTATTGATTTATCTGCATACTATTTGACACACTTAATTGAAATGTTTATATATCTGCATGTTGCTTGTGAAAGTGCAGTGTCACTGTCACATATATCCCAGAGAGTTATTAAAATTTAATGAGCATCAGTTAGTGATAAATCCTAGAGCGATAACGTAAAACAAGATGGTGAAGTAAGGCAATTATCTAGGTAAACTGGGAAAATGCAGACTTGCTTTGCTTGATATTTCTAGATATTTTAAGAATATCCCTCCATAATTTAATATTTACACCACTGAGTGATTTGAGTGGGGCAGAATTTTAGCATCTCTGTCCATGAGAGCCTTTGTTCTAAGCTGGCCATTGAATCACACGTATTGAAGGAAACTGCTCTCATTTTACATGACTCTTTGGCTAAAGATTGAAAGCCAATAACTACTTCATAATGCTTATTCAATTCAACTCAAAAGTACTGAGTTCTTAGCAACTATGCTAGATGCTGAGATTACTGAGTCTCTAGTCTCATGGGGTTTATGATCTAGTGAGGAACACTAACTAATAACATATTAAAACTTATAATGTGATATGCTCTGAAAGCCATGTCTAAACAAAATTCCATGGGTATAAAGCAAGTGGAGTGATTTTTCTAACTGGGAAGTCTTTGTGGAAAGTGTAGCTTTTAAGGCTGGCCTTAAAGGATGAGGAAGTTTTTGAGAGGTAAAAATGATGGAGGTTAATTTCCTGAAGGAAGAGTACAGAGGCAGGAAAACACAAGACATCTTTAGAAATTGTGAAATGTCCTGTGGGACTAAAACCTAAGCTATGGGGATTTGCTGTGGTATTTGGAAATATGGTTTGAGACCAGGATTATAGGATTTGGCAAAATAAGACAAGGCTGAACTTGCCTAACTGGCAATAGGTAGCTGGGGAAAGGTTTTGAGCATAGACTGTTCTGTTTAAGGAAGATAACTCTTACACCGGTTTGTAGAATAGGAAGGGGCAGAAACGGGAGTGTTGGAGATCAAACAGAAGACGTTTGCATTTGCCTAATGAGGAGCAAAGGAGGCTCTGAATTGTGTAGGAGAAATGGGAATGGAAAGAGGGGGTGGTTTCTAGATTTTACTAGGGTAGGATTGTGATAACCTAGTGACAGACTGGGTGGCATGGGAGTAGGGGTGATGCAGAAGCCTCCTACATTTATGCAGAGGAAGAGAAAGAAAAATATTAAGAAGGAGGAAGTTTGGAGGAGAGCTCCACAATGTCTCAGAAACCAGATGGGGAGAGGATTTCAAGAAGGAGGTCAACAGAAACAAAAGATTCAGAGAAATACAGTAAGATGAGGACAAAGAAGAAATATGTAGATTTAACAATTAGAACGTTGCTGCTAGTTTTTAATAAGGTGATGAGATTGGAAGCCAGATTGCAGTGGGTTGAGGAGTAATGAAGAGGTGTTACTTTGGAGGAAATAAGAGTAGAGAATTATTATTTGAAAAGTGGTGATGAAGTGTAAAGGAGAGAGGATTATAACTCTTTGAGGAGAATAAAGTTGGAAAGAAAATTATATTAGGATAAGGAAAGCTGATTCTAGGGAGAATCGGTGAGCCCCAATGAGCTATGTCTCTCAGTATTCATGTCCTTGTGTAGTCCCTTCTCCTCGAATCTGGGAGGGTCCTGTGACCAACTGAACATGATATCCTTGGACAGGCTTACAAGTCAAGGCATTAAGAAGACCTGGCAGCTTCTGCTTTTATACTCTGGAGGAGCCAGCCTGCCATGTAAGAGGTCTGAATCTGACACCATCCTGCTGTGGGGGAAACCCACGGTACCCACGCGGAAATGTCACGGGAGACAGAGAGAGAGAGATGTCCAGCCAGTTCCCGGCTGGTCTAGGCATCTCAGCTGAGGCACCAAACATGAGTATAGAAACCATTTTGGGCTTTCCTGCCCCAGAATATGCCACTTGGATCACTGAGGAGCCCTGTTCTACCCAAACTGCAGACTTGTGAGTGAGTAAATGACTTATTTTAAGCCACTAAAGTTTTTTGGTGCTTATTCGGCAGCAATAGATGACTGGAACAGGTGCTTTTTTGTTTTGTTTTGTTTTGTTTTTGGTTTTGCTTTTTTAATGTTAGACAGAGAGGTCTGAGGGATGGAATAAGGCCCTAAAGAAGATGAGGAGAGATGGGATCAAGTGGAAGAATTGGTCTTGGAAGTGAGTGAGGACACTGCTTTTTTGAGGCAGAGAGTGTTGAGGAAAGGACAGATAAAATTAGATTAAATTTCGACATGAATGGGAAGGAAATGGAACCAATTCAACTTAGACAGTAAGGTGCCGTGTTGAGAATGAGGGCTGCACAAGGGAGCTGAAAGCTAAAGAGGGGGAGAAAAAAGTTTGTAAGTGGGAAAGGGATTTATCCTGGGAGGAGTAGACCAATGGCAGAGTGTCTATAGGAGCCCTGACAAGTGTGGTGGTCATGAATTTGTAGTGAGGCCAACAGCTCTGTGGTATTTTGTACCCACCCTTATTGAGATTGTCTTCCTCCTAAACTTACTGTTTAGGTAGGTAAACAGTCATTCCTATTTGCTTTAGGAGATTTGGACTCCTATTGTAAACAAATGGAAGAATTTTTTTTACCCCAAACTGGAATTTGTTTCAAGTGTTTTAAAATCTTTCAAAGACCCTCCCCACTTTTATAAAGGAATCCATGAACCTGCTGCTTGCCCATTTGCAATACTGGAAATGATTTCACATTAGCGATTGCTGAATCATATACCTGAGATTACAGACAATGCTATTTATACTAAAGAAGTTGAGTGCACATCTATTTTAGCTTCCTGTCCTATTTTCATACTTCCATCCATTTGGATTTTTGTCCCATATGTTGTCCTCAGTACTCTGTCTTAAACTGCTGTCTAGTTATAGCTCAAAAAAAACTGCTGTTCCAAATGGGATTTTATTTCAATAGGGGGCTCTACTTTCTTTCAGTCTATTACTTAACTGACAGATGCTGTGAAGCTTAATTAGTCAATTTTTAAAAGCTCTCTGTGATGGCAAAAAGAAATAAAAATGAGTTTTTATACCCTTGAATGGTACAGAGTGACTCTTCTTTGTAGCTCCTTATACAAAAGGTAAACTACTAGAGGGGTCTGGAATATGACTAGTTGTAGAAGCCAAAGCTAAACAATCCAGTGACTTTGAGACACTAAAGGGAATTTATGACATGCTTGTGTCATTACTGAGTAAAGTCCAGTTGCTTGCACCTGGTCCCTCACCTCGCCTTGACCTCCAGGGGCTCCTTGCTCCCTGACCTCTCATTTCTCTAAGCCTCATATTCCTAGTTGGCTTGATGGTTGGCTTTGAACTCCTGATCCTACTTATTTTTGTGCCAGGACCGAACTGCGTTGCTTCTCTTAGTTCTAGCTGCTCAGTCTGACTCAGTGACACACTGCAATCAATGGGCCTGGAGTTTCACACTTTAACATCCCTCCCTCTGACTAGGACGTGGCCGCACAATAGGGAAAGAACTTGCCAAGATGCAATATCCATTGACCTGTGCCAGGCAATGCCTGGTGTTATGGCTGGCCAGAGAGGGTACCCAATGACATTCAGGTAATTCTAGCAGCTACTAAATAGGTTTGTTGACCAGAAAGTTCCAAACGGGCCCTTTAAAACGTGATAAGATGGTGTGGGTTGCCACGTCAGGGTTGATAAATAAAGTTAGCATTCATGGTTCTTTCAGTCATTAGCTAGACAGTGATTTAGGACTACTTTATGTTCATACCTATGTGCTGGAAGTTAATACGTATTAGGACAAGCATGGACTCACTACCAAGTTAAATGAATATCAGGCTGAAGGAAGTTGAGTTTATATATCATGGTATATGTACCATGGACAAGTAAAGGAAGTATTTCAACTGAAACAAAAATTCATTTTTGCTATCCCAGTCAAACTACATGCTAAATAGATTGGGAAGGAGAAAATAGAATCAAACAAATCTACGACTTGGAAACAGTATTGGCATCAACATAGCTGGGGAAATTCAAGCCAGATTGGAGATGTGCTGAAAACCAACTTTTCTAAAGGCCCAGGAGATTTTGGCATGTAGTATCGAGCAGTTAAATTCTAGAGCTGTTTCATCCGGGCCAGCTACTTACCATCACCAACATCAAACTTGCATAATGACACTGCAGTTTTACTGCTGAAGATGAACTTTGCTTGGCTTGAAAATGTGCAGAGGGTAAATGGCAAAAAGAGATCCGAACCGCTATGCAAAAAGCTAAAGGGAAACATTTACAGGAGGCTTGAGCGTAAAGAACTTCTCAAAGACATTTGGCAGAACGATTTCCATGTAAGGGATAGCCATTACCTAGTTTGAAACAACAGACTAAGCAAACTCATTTCATACGACGCCTTCCAAAAGAATCATTGGGAACAGAGATGTCCCAAAGATCATAACATGAAGAGTGATGATCATAGAAAGCCACGTGGGGACAGATAATTCCTGTTCTCTGGTACAAAAAGACAGCTTTTAATACAATGCTTGTAGTGGATACTATTATGCAACACCTAGATGCCCCCTTCAGGGCTGAGGTGTTCTTTCCCTCAGCTGCATGGGACATTGGCTGCTGTTGGCTTATAGTTGATTTCGTAACCCTCTGCTGAAGAGAGCTGCTTTTCCCCACGTCGTGCTCCTTCCTGGGGCAGCCCACATCTACTGACTGTCCATTAAGGCAGCGGTCCCCAACCTCTTTGGCACCAGGGAATGGTTTCGTGGAAGACAAGTTTTCCACGGACGGGGGAGGAGGGGATGGTTCAGGAGGTAGCGCGAGCCATGGGGAGCGATGTCGAGCGGCAGATGGAGCTCACTCGCCCGCCACTCACCTCCTGCTGTGCAGCCCGGTTCCTAACAGGTCGCAGACCGTACTGGTACCAGCCCCTGGCCTGGGGGTTGGGGACCCCTGCATTAGGGGGTACGAAGGCCTGGGCCCCTTGCCCTGATTCAGGACAACTCTGAAGGGCCATCACACTTTCAAAGCTCCCCTGTAGGATGATGGGAGGCCTCTATTCACATTGCTTCACTATGCCCTGATGCCCTGCTTTCCTCATTCTCTAACAGGGGTTGTTCCAAAGAGCCCTCCTCAATAAACCTCTTCCAGTCAAATCTTTGTCTCAGTCTCTTTCCCCAGGAACCCAACCTAAGATGATGCTAATCGGATACCAACACTGTGTGATGGGACAAAAATTGCCAACATATACTTGTTCCCAGCCTTCCTTTCCCCTGTTCCTCTAAAGACGAGTCAGACCTTGCCTGTTTCATTTCTCCCCCTTTAGCCCCCTCCAGGCACCATACTGCTTTACGGAGTTTTGATACACGGGGAAAAGTGGTGGGGAGAAGGATTAGGGTGTTGATGGGAACAGATGTAGGAGAAGCTGTGGCAAATAATGAAAGTATTGGGTATGGAAAAGGGATTTCAAGAAATATCACTGTGCTCAACATGGCCCCTTTATGGTACTTAAAGCAATACAAGCAAAAGACATTCGGTAAATTCATTTCTGTGGCTTGACTGGCATTCCACTCTCAGCTGGGATTACATGGGTCATAATTTTTAAGATTTTCATTTGAATATAGGCATCTTTGGATGTCAGTGATTATGTCAACAAAACCATAATGTTAGGAGTGTTTTCAGATGAGGTATAGTTTTACTCTAGCCCAATCCATATTCTTTGAATCCTATGAATTTAGATCAACAAAAGTTGATTTATAGGGCCCAGGGCTTTAAGCAAAAGGGTTTGTAATAATATAAAAATAATTAGACTATTGTTTCAACCTTCATCATGAGAGACATCCAAAGAACTAACTATTAAAACATTCTTCAAAAACATCTATACATGTCAGCCACACACCTATGTGAGCTAAGGACAGCAGACTCTAATGATATAATGGCCTGTGGGAACTTATGGGCAAGAGGCTTGAGACACTCTAGCAATAAGCATTTTAGATATTCTGTAAGTAGCAAGTTTTATTCTAATGCCCAATACCAATGACACATCAGTAGAATTTATGGGGAATCTGGTCAGGCTGGAGTTCACACAAGAGCATCTGCAGAGATGACGAGCAGGGGTCCCTCTCCTCTTAGGCTCTCTCAGGCCAGGCACTGTGTCCTAACTAGGCTCTCTTGAAGTGGTTTTGGGTTGATTGTGAATCAGAGCATCCTGAATTACAGGATGGATCTTCTATTTTCTTTCTTTTTTCAATTAAGAAGAATTGTCAGTAATTTTTCTCAGGGATAAAAATTTCTCAGGAATAAGCTTTAACAAACAAGTAAGTATCTTTAACGATAAACTTAGGACAAATTTTCCAAACATAATATTTCCATTGCGATGTAGTTCAAAAACTCGGTAGTGATGGTGAGCTGTTAGCAGTCTAGGAATCAGAGGTACTTATGTTCCAAATCTACTAAGATGCTCCAATTTGTCATTAACTTGTTCTCTCAAGGCTTGTTCTCTCAAGGCTAATAGACGAGCTTTCCTCTTGAGGATCTCTGTCTCTGAAGTTCAGTTGGTTGCAAAGACTCTAAATCCAGGGGTGCAGGGCCAATTGGGAAAACTCAGGACAAGAATGTTAAATATTCTTCAGAGGAAAGCAGAGCACGTGGTGGTTTGTCCATGTCCCTTCTATGTCCAATCACACACAGAGCTATTAGGCTGTTCCTGAACCTGGTTGGTCCCATTTCTGTCCTGTGCTCATGCCCCTGGCCACCTTTGAAGCTGATCTTCAGAAACCAATACCTATGAGCTTTGATTTTACTTTTCTAATTTATTTTGGAATCCAAAGTTTTAAAAAATTAGGTCGGAAGCATTGACATCTCTTTTTTATAATATGATATGGTACATGTTATGTGTTTATGTTCCAGAACAGAAATGTGTAGAGATTTAATAGTTTGAATTTTACCTTTCTTTAAAAATTTTCTTATATTGAGGCATGACATATTTAATGACAAATAAATATTTTATAAGAGTATGGCTCAATGAATTTTCATAAGTGAAATGTATCCAGGCCAAGAAACAGAACGTGACCACCACCCCAAAGCTACCCCTGCCCTCCCTTCCAGTCACTGCCCCCTACCAAGTGTACTCAATATCCTGACTTTGTACTCCTTGGGTTTTGCCTGCTTTTTTGTAGTGTATGTAACTGAATGCATAAACTATGTACCTTTTGTATCTGGTTTCTTTCACTGAATGTTATGTTTGTATGATTCATCCTTATTGTTGCATGTATTTGTAGACCATTCATTCTTATTGCATAGTATTCCATCATAGGAATACACCACAACTTATGTATACCTTCTTTTGGAAACATTGCCACTATGACCCATAAAAATCTAATTTCCATTGCTTTGTCTGAATCTCTGGGGCCAAACAGTGCTCTCTGGAGGCAGAGGCTACCCTTTCCCAGGCTTTTCATCCCTTTGTTGCCAAAAAGCCATCTTGGCCCACTTTGATAGCCCAGAGCTACACTGTTAATAAAGTAGCTCCTAGCCATGTGTGACTACTGAGCATTCAAAATGTGGCTGGTACAAACTGAGATGTGCTGCACATGTAAAATACATATCAGATTTCAAAGATTTGGCCTGAAAAAATAATTTAAAATATTTCAGTGGTTTCTGTATTGATCACTTGTTGAAATAATTTTGATTTGGACTGAACGAAATATACCATTAGAATTAATTCTGCTGTATTTTTTTTTGCTTTTAAAAATGTGTCTATTAGAAAATATAAAATCCTGTGAATGCCTTTCATTATATTTTTATTGAGTTATGGGGATCTAGATCACTATCTTACACAGGTAGCTCCATTACTCTTCTGCCTGAAGTCAGATGTTGGACCAAGTGATCTTCCAAGTATTTTTGTTCAGAAAATTCTCCAAAGGTCTAGGTGCCCATTGGAGCCAGTACATGGATGCTCAAGTCCTGTCAGCAATTTGAGGTTGGTCCATGTGAGAGCCAATGCTTGCCTGCCTCAGGGTGTGAGTTCTGTGCCTATGCCTTGGTAGCCAACGAGCTTGGGTATTGCATTAAGCACTGATACCACTTTAATTAAAAACATGACAAGAGAGGTTGATATGAAAGTATATGAGGCTAAAAATCATAAGAGACTTTACATTTCCTGCCTCCATAGGGAAACCACTTTTTGCTTAACTTAACACTGTTTATGGCTGCTGTTGGTTTATATGGAAGATGTGGCAGCTAAAGTTCAAATGATTTACATATGGCAATATAATTTATATGGAGTCATTTTGGAGGCCAGCTGAATAATGAAAATGTCAATTAATTTTAAAGTTTTTAATCACGTGTTTAGGTTTTATCATCCACAGACCGCAGTTTAGATCAATTCCAAGCGTTCAGATTAAGATGGTCCCACAAGTCCCAGAGCCATAAAGAAATTATGATGATCCTAGTGAAATAAGAATATAATGTGTAAGATTTTTTTTTAATGGAGATACAGTTCCTAACAACTTTACTGAATTACACATCTACTTATACATGAAGTTTTATTTGGACTTATTGCTTTTAACCTGGAAGAATTCAGGACTGTTGAACATTTCACTGGGCAGAGAGAATTTTAAATTTCTCAGCACATCTGACTTTTCATATTTTTTGCTCACATCTTCCTATTATTCTCCAGTGTCATTATTACTCATTGTTGCCAAATACACCCCCATACCTCTCATCTTTAAAGTCATAAGAGTTTTAAATTATTAAAAACCTATAGGAATATGACTTCTTGATTGTGCATTGTAGTATGTTTCTAATGCCAAATTGCCCTAATCTCTTAATTAAAACTGGAGCAATTTAAGTCATTGCAATGATGTTTCTGTGATTCTATATTTTAATTGAATTTAAATGATGAATATTTGATGCTGTATATTTGTCAGACAAATAGGAATAAGCATGCTGATTCCCCCCAAAACACTTAACTGTGATTTAAAACTAGGAAAGCCTTGATTAAAAGAATTAAGACATTAGACACAACATGTAAATGTGTCCAAGGGGCAAATTCGAGAACTTCATTCTAAATACCTTTATGAGAAAAAGAAAAACTGTGCTGATTTCAGAAAGGATTAAAAATTGAACAGGCCTAGACTTTTCATCAGGAAATGATCTGGTTTTAGAATCTCCATTATTTTTTAAGCTACTTTGGGGACTATTTTAGCAACAGCTCGGCTTCTGTGGAATGATCCTCTGAGTAAAAGCACTGACTAGAATCTGCTTTTCTCTCGTTGGGTCCTCACACAAAATCAGCCTATTAAAGCCCCCCTCACATAATCTTAAGGAGGAATATAAAGTATTTCTTCGGAGCAAGACTGGGAGGCAAGGAATGGACGTCCAGGATGCTGTGCGCTGTCTCCCCATAGAGCAGCCTAGTGGGTTCACACGAGGCCGCTGAAGACAGCAGAGGATGAAGGCATTTGGCATCCTTGTGCAGGCACGAAATGACTGTCAACATAGAATCCAGAAATGTTAGCGCTGCCAAGGGGCCTTAGAGATCACCGAATCCAGCTCCCTCTCTTTATGAGGAAGCCGAGGTCCAAAGGGGAGGTCGCACGCTCGGTACTGGCAGAGCGTGCACCTCTGCAGAGTCCTTCAGACAAAGACAGGAAAATGTGCACACACACACACACACACACACTATCAGACGCTCACACACATGCTCACACACTCGGCCCTCTGACCTCAATAAATTCTCCCAGGGTGATATTCTCATCCGGAGAGGAGGAAGCTCTTCTCTTTATTTTTTGTATTTTATTTTATCTTATTTTTTTCCAGCTTCATTGAAGTCTGATTGACAAAAGCTGTGTATATACTTCAGGGGTACCACATGATGTGTTGCTATACATATACATTGTGAAACGATTACAGTCAAGCTAATTATCACATCCAACAGCTCACAGTTACTTTTCTGTGTGTGTGTGTGGTGAGAACACTTAAGGTGTATGTACTCTTTTAGCAAAGGTCAAGTGTATAATGCATTATTATTAGCTGTAGTCACCATGCCATACATTAGGTCTCCAAACCTTATTCATCTTATAACCGAAAATCTGTATCCTTCGATTGGGGGAAATCTTCTCTTTTCTTCACCCCCCATTAACCACTCTTCTACTCCCTGTTTCTGAGTTTGGATTTTTAAATTTCACATATAAGTGAGATCACACAGTATTTACCTTTTTTGTGTCAGGCTTATTTCACTTAGCATATCGTCCTCCAGGTTCATCCATGTTGCCACAAATGGCATGCTTTCCTTCTTTCTTAAGGGTAAATAATATCCTATTGTATATATGTACCCCATTGTTGGCAAGGATGTAGAGAAAAGCGAACCCTTATAAAGTGCTGGTGGGAATATAAATTGGTACAGCCATTACGGAAAACAGTATGGAGGTTCCTCAAAAAATTGAAATTTGACCCAGAAATTCCACCTTTGGATATATATACAAAAGAAAGAAAATCACTTAGATATCTGCTTTGTCATGTTCACTGAAGCATTATTCACAACAGCCAAGGTATGGCAACAACATAAGTGTCCGTTGATGAAGGAGAGAGCTCTTTACGTGGACCTGCACCCATCCTTGAAAAGTCACTCCTGAGAAATCCTTCAGAGGCAATTTTCCAGGTCCAGTGTTTCAGTCTTGAGGGGCAGGAGACAGCTCATTTATCTTAAGCCCACGGTTGTCAACAATGTGCTGTATGCAAAGAAGGGACGGTGCAAAGGACCTAGGTTGTGTTCATTTACTACTTACCTACTGCCTCCTTACAGGTGGGCGTGTCTGCGTTTGTGTTGCCCTTCTCTTTACACATATGAGTACACACAGAAAATGAAGGACTCACAGGAGGGCGAGGTTGTTCACTTCAAGCAGCCATAGGAGAATACTCCTGTTTGATACTCTTGTCTGATTCTGAAGTGAAATATCCAGCCAAAAATATTCCACCCTATTTTGAAGTCTTGAAAGACTTTGAGGTTTGATTGAAAAGTCCAAGCTGCCGCCACCTATAGGTCCCTCTGCTGTATTCGCCTTTTCTGTCTCCCAAAGCTTCATGCCCTCATTCCCACTAGCACTGGGTTTCTCAGCCTAGGCACTACGGACACTTTGGGCCAAATCAGTCTTTGCTGGGGGTGGGGTGGAGGGTGGAGCCGTCCCGAGCATTAGAGGGTGTTTAGTGGGATTCCTGGCCTCTACCGCTAGATGCACCCCCTGTCTGAGTCACACTAATCAAAACTGTCTCCACACATGGTCCCTACTCGAGAACCATTGCTCTAGCATGATTGTTCTGAGGACAGGGGCTGACTGTATAATCCATAATGTCTGCCTGCTCTTACCCTGTCCCCAGGTATAGTACCTGTGCCACACCTTACAGGGGTCTGCAGCAACCTCAGACCCTCTCAGTCTGCTCGGTGCGGAACTTAGCAAGTTCCTTACCTGGTCTCTGTGGCCGCTGTGTTCTTCTGTAGCGTGCTAAGAATTTCTCTGATTGACGTTGCCCTTATTAAAAACAAGAAGATTCTCCACAGAGGTGGAGAGTATCGAAGACTGGAGCACTGGTTGCCCTCCTCAGAGGATCCCCTTCTCTTCTGCCACTGACAGAGCACTTTTCTAGAAGGCTGAGCCCTGGCTCCCAATCAGAGCAGAGGGAGACTTCTTTTCACCTAAGAGCCCAGTCTTCGATTCCCAGGGGGCTGCCCCACTTCCCTGGTGATGACATTTCACTCCCAGAAGGCACAGGGGACACATTAATAAAAACACAAAATGTCCCTACACCCCCAAGGCCATGGATTACAACTGTGTCTCACACTGAATGAGTTAGTTAGGGCTAGGGACACTGCTTTGGTAAAGCAGTGTTGATTTCAGTCATCCTCAACAGATGATCATTTCTTTCTTGGGTAACTCCTTTGGGGTGAACAACAAGTTCACAAAGCAGTGGGGCTAGTGAGGAGTGTGTGGAACCAGAAAAGAGTGGGAGAAGCGTTTGGCACTTCATTAAAATAAGGATAGCAGCACCTCTTTTTTTTTTAATACAAAAACAAAGAGCAATGCATACATGCCTGCTTAAACTCTTCCTTCTTCTGGACCATTTCCTAGCAGTAAAGATGTATCATTTTATAGTTTTTGGGTTTTTTTTTTAACCTCAGTGTTTATACTCAAATTCATAGGGCCGTTGGTAGGTTAACAGGTACGCAGATGAGAAAAATATCAGCAGGCAGAATATTTATCTTCCTCTCTCCTTAATATCCTCCTTTACAGGCCGGAACAGAGCTTAGTGCTTACAAAGAGATGTAGAGGCCATCCCAGGTGAGTGCAGTGAATAAATGCAGAGGACAGAGGAATACCCACTGATACTTAGAAGAGGGGAAAAAAGCTTCTTTCTAAGATTGCTAAATCTGTTTGCATAACTCAGTGTTTCTCCTGGGACTAGGTAGGGCTCCTAGCGGGGTCACAGAGATGCTGCCACGGGGTCACGGAGCCCAGGCCCAGAGGATACCCCCTGCAGCTGTTTGATGGTGGCATCTCCAAAGGCAGATGGTTGAACTGGATGAACCCTCTCCCTGATACTGAATTCTTGTTGCTAGCTGCTTTCCCCAGCTCCAGCCTTATGTCTGCTCTAATGTCAGAAGGGAGATTAGATTCTGATTACTGAATTGTAAACTACAGTGTGTTTATAGTAAATGGAGATGGTCGAGCTGGAACTCTGTAGTTTTAAGGAATGTTAATGAATCTAAATATGAGAAATGTTTTTGAAAAAGAAAGGATTTTTCCTTTCAAAGCAGATATTCTGAATCCCAGCTCTATGGAGTGATCCATGGATAGGTTTCACGGGGTTTATAAACCCCTTGCCATTGAATGCGTATCCATTTTCCTGAGACAGATTCTGCATCTTTCATCAGATTCTACAAGGGATGCATAATTGATGAAAGGTTAAGTAGCACTGCCTCAGAGGCAGTCATGAGGGTGCTGCTTTTTGTTTTGCCTAGAATTTTGACTTGTTTTTTAGCGTGCGTGTGTGTTTGATTTTGAATTTTAAGACCAGATAATTTCACTGGTGTTTCTCTGTGAGATGTTTTCCCAGATGGTGAGCCAATTTGGGGTTGAAAGATCTCTGGAGACTCAATTCTTAACCGTAATTTATTTAGGTCTCGTAGAAGGTTGTTCCATTGAAATTCAATGGTGACTTTCTGTGCCAGATGATGTCAGGCTGAGGAAGGACCCTGGCGGGGGCGCTGGGGGGTGACACAGGGAAGAGGAGGAAAGCTAAATACTCGGGATGCACAATTTTTGTACTTTTACTTAAACATGCCTGAGGTAATTGAGTTCCTTCTTGTTTTCTGTTAAGATTACTGCCCCCATTCATCTTCCATGGAAGAAGTGTGTACATCAAATGCTGTACCCAGAGCAAGGAGTGAGGACTGAAGGTTACAAGGGCGACTCCAGGCCCAGGAAACAGGGCTTTGCCCTCCCACACTGCTGCCCTTTTAATAATCACTTTACTACTTCCTTCTCCAAATGCTGCATCTTCTCATGAAGTCCTGAAACTGGACTGGGAAGCTAGTTCATCTCCTCTTCTTTAAAAGGAGAGTGATTTCTCACCAACCCAGTTTCTCATCTCAAGCCACCATGGCTTCCTTACTGTTTTCAGACACACCAGACACTTTCCCGCCACAAGCCCTTTTGCATTTGCTCTTCCCTTTGTCTAGAATGTTTTTCCCCCAGACAGTATTGCAGCTTACCTCTCAGATCCTTCAAATCACTAGGTGGAGGTCAATTTCTCAGAGGGCCCTTCCCTAGTCACCCTAACCTTGACCTCTCCCTCTATTCATATCCTTCTTCCTTCTTTGTTTTTCTCTTTAGCTCATACCACTGTGCTCCCTATTCTATATTTTACTTAGTCATGTGTTATCTAGTAAAGTTTTGGCTCCTGCAGTATGTAAGCTCCATGAGGGTAGGAGTATTTTTCTCTTCCATTCAGTACTAAAATCATAGCACACAGAAGAGTGCCTGGCTCATGGTAGATACTCAATAAATATTCTTTGAATGAATAATCCCAAGAGATTTGGGGAAAAAGCTTGCTAATGAAGAAGAGTACTGTGTGACATTTAACCCAGTCATTTTGTGATCAAGTAGCCAAACCAATCAGGCAAGCTGGTTTAAGTGTCCCAATAGCCAGTATGTTTACATCTATTAAAGCACTGTCATCCCTGTACCATAATTTATAACTTGGTTGTTCTCCTCACCAGGTTGAGTTCTGCAGGGGAGTGAGGACTATGTCTTTAACATGAGGTGAGGCCTGGAGCATGTAGCAGATGCTCAATAAAGTGTGGAGAACAATGAGTGAATGAAAGAATTATACAAAAACACTAAGACCAGCTATTGAGGCAGATGTGAATAGCCAATCACAGGATAAAGAATCTCTTTGTGAAGAATCTCTTTGTTCTTATTTAAGAAATCTTGGGCTTCCCTGGTGGCGCAGTGGTTGGGAGTCCGCCTGCCGATGCAGGGGACACGGGTTCGTGCCCCGGTCTGGGAGGATCCCGCGTGCTGCGGAGCGGCTGGGCCCTTGAGCCATGGCCGCTGGGCCTGCGCGTCCGGAGCCTGTGCTCCGCGACGGGAGGAGGCACAGCAGTGAGAGGCCCACGTACCGCAAAAAAAAAAAAAAAAAAAAGAAATCTTATTTAAGAAATCCTCTGGAGAGTGTCTAGCAGGGTAGGGAAGAAGCTATGGTCTCTGAAGATATCTCTGGAAGCAAAATTAGGCAGGGAATGTAAGCCGCCTTGAATCAGGTGTGGACTGACGTGCCCAGGGAGCAGAATGAGGCAGGGCCATTACAGGAGCCAGAATGATAGGTGGAATGCAAGTTCAGGTGATGTGGTGGGTGTAGACCATCCTGGAGCAGAGTCCTGAGCTATGGGAAGCAACAACTAGGGTGCGAGTCTTAAGAAAAATGGTGGGAGTGACTCCACGTTGGTGTTCTGACAGTCCCAGATTTCCACAGTGGCTTCAATGAAGCTTTTACATGGGGGTTTGAATATTCCATCTTTCTCGTCTACACAGTGGTTTTTCAACCCCAGCTGAAACCGCTGTGATGTGATGAAGCCTGGTTGGTACATTCACTCAAACCAATGTATTCTGTGGCCTCAACCATATTCCAATTCAGCCTTGCAGTCCTCCAAAACTGATTTTATTTAACCAAAATTTCATGGTGATTTTATTAAAAAAGCACACCCATAATCAGCATGTTTACTTTCCCCTACTTTCCTCAGCATTATATCTTTGCAAATGGCATTTCCTTTAGAAAATATGAGGCTATCACTTTCCTTCTATAAAATTGTCACTTGTGTATAAAAAACTAACACTTTTTACCCAGCTCTCTTAATAAAGAAACTATCCAGCATGCACAGAACCCCTGTGATCAAGATTTAGAAATCAGAAGGTGGGTATATCGATCAAGAAGTTTCTGACCCCATACAGAAGGCTTTGTTTTTCTCCTCCATGGTCTTCTTCTAAGCTTTCTCTTTTCATTAAATCACAATGCCAGGCAAAGTCAGGGTCATGCTGTGCCTGTCACTGTGGTTTATAGATCAAATGAAAGTCAGTATTAATCATCTTGCTAGATTTTGGAACCTATTAATTTTCCAAGAACAGTCCCCCAGTGACACAGATCCTTTATTCTGTGATCTGATACGGTGTCATTTGCCTTTCCTCCTCTTAGAGTAAACCTTAGAAAATGTTAGTTACATAAAACCATTTTAAAGTAAATATTTTTTTCACTGGCCAAGCAGATGAAAGTTCAGTTTAACAGAACTCTTCTTGGCTTCTATTTTCCTCGGGAATCTCCAGGTTTGGCCTACTAACTAGAGATAAACTGGACTCTCTTTTTATCATAAAGGATATTTTGGAGAATGGATTAAGATCTATTCTCATAGCTGGGGTGCTCAATTTATTTTTCTTTTTGGTAATGAAAGGGTTTTTTTTTTTAAAGTTCTTCAGAGTCTTGAGGCTATGGAAAGAAAGTGATGCTGACAATAATGTCCTCAAGATGGTAAAGTTCTTAGGAGAAACTATATATGGTAGACGCGCCATAAATATTGTTCAATGAATTAGTGGAGTTGAGGATGGGACATGCTCTCCATCCTCACCCTTATCCCCAAAAGGAAGAGGATGGTGAAGGAGCTGGGGGATGCTGCCAGGTAAGCCCTCAATATGTCCTGATTGGAACCATTGTGTAGCTAGATCAATACAGGGTCCTTCTGTTAAAGCTTATTTCTGGATAGCATGTTGTCAGTGTATTCTCTGGTGACAGAATATACACCCTTTGACTTGACTCCAAATAATGTCATTAAACATTGGATGTTGTGGCTTCAGAAGTATGTGTCAAATGTTTGTTCATCACAAGGTTCGTACAGGTCTTAAGTTATAAAGAGAATTAAGTTAGAACTAGACAGACAGGTCAGAGGTCTTCAGCTAGGATTTTTAACCTAAGGGCAATTCTGTATGCGTATGTTACCATATAAAGTCCAATTTATGGAAGTTGAGGTGACCAAGAACAAAATTAATCTAATTACACACCTGGTTTTCATTTCAGCTTTTCTTTGCCTCTTTATTTACTGTTATGTTTAATGTTAGGTTCCATTTTTAGCCTTAAGAGAGGGGAGAAGTGTAGAAGTTACTTATAACATCTGTAGCAATGGACAGAAGAATGAATAATAATAGGAAATGTCTACATACCATCGGGTATAAATACAGATGTGCGTTTTCTTTAAAAATAACAAGCAGATGAAAGTTCAGTTTAACACTCTAAAAAGTTCAGTTTAGCACTCTAAAAAGGGAAGGTTTACAATACTCTACAGAAAGTAAAGAACCCATTCTTGAGTGGCTCTTAATTAACAAGAAGCCATCCTGCCTGTTAGTTGTCAGTTTATTTCTAGAACTGCACTGGTAGGCACTGCTCGTTTCTACGGATTCTGAGTGCAGAGGTCATGGCGCCTTCCAGCACCAATGGCGAAATCAGACGAATTCTTTCATGCCAAGTATAACATTTCTTTACATCTTTACTCACCTAGTATGTTAACTCCAGAATTAGGATGGTCTGTGTTTCCTCTGAAACTTCATCATGGAATTTAAAAGCTTCAGAGAAAAGGGCCTAAGGTAGAATAGATTGAAGATTAGGCATATTTTATAACGTTATATAATTTTAATTTTTAACTACACAGTAATCTCAACACAGTAAGAGAAGATACTCTGCAAAACCAACAAATTACTTATAGGGAAGGTTGTCCTTTTTTTTAATCTGTTATACATTTAACGCCAATAACAAGTTTACCAAACCTACTTCATTTTGTGGAGAAGAATTGAATTTGAGTTTTTATTAGGCAACCCACACTTCTCAAATTCAGAGGGACCTCAGTGTATCTTAATAGAATAAAAGGCTCAGAGGCTATGTCCTTTGAGAAATTGCCAACAAGTTAAATTATTCCAGAAATGAAAGTGTAGATACAGTTGCAAGTATTGGTATGTTGAGACCATCCCAAGGGAAATTTGGAGGACTTCCAAGGGCCCCTCTCTTTGAAAATCACAGTAAGATGCAATGTCTGATGAGCATGGAAAACAATAAAAAGAATTATGAAATGTCTTCTGTTACGAATGTTCATAAGCTTCACCCACCAAAGGAAAGTACTGGACCCGTCTTGTATGGATGAAAAGTGTGCTTGGAACTGTGCAGTTCTCTGTTTTGAACCTCAAAACTTTACCTTTCAAGCATAATTCAAAAAGAGTCATGTATTACAATGTCCATTACAGCTCTATTTACAATAGCCAGGACATGGATGCAACCTAAGTGTCCATCGACAGATGAATGGATAAAGAAAATGTGACACATATATACGATGGAACATTACTCAGCCATAAAAAGAAACAAAATTGAGTTATTTGTAGTGAGGTGGATGGACCTAGAGTCTGTCATACAGAGTGAAGTTAAGTCAGAAAGAGAAAAACAAATACCGTACGCTAACACATATTTATGGAATCTAAAAAAAAAATGGTTCTGACGAAACTAGGGACAGGACAGGAATAAAGACGCAGACATAGAGAATGGACTTGAGGACACAGGGAGGGGGAAGGGTAAGCTGGGACAAAGTGAGAGAGTGGCATGGACTTATATATACTACCAGATATAAAATAGTTAGCTAGTGGGAAGCAGCCTCATAGCACAGGGAGATCAGCTCGGTGCTTTGTGACCACCTAGAGGGGTGGGATAGGGAGGGTGGGAGGGAGACGCAAGAGGGAGGAGATATGAGGATATATGTATACGTATAGCTGATTCACTTTGTTATAAAGCAGGAACTAACACACCATTGTAAAGCAATTATACTCCAATAAAGATGTTAAAAAAAAATTACCTTTCAATGCAGTGAATCCATTTGGCTTGGCCAAAGTAAATTTAATGTCATTTTCAAAGCCTCCTGATTTTCTACCTCTCTTTCTATGAAAAATAAATGATAGAATTAAAAAGCACACTCTAGCTGCGCAGGTATATTAGCCTTAGTTAAGAGCTATTATCCCTTATACTATTTACTTCTGGCACTCTCTCCATGATAGATAAGTGATATAATTGCAGCTTCGAGTTCTGCTTGTCACCTACAGGTGCAGTTTTTCTGTTCACATGGGAGCACATGAAATCTGTCGGTACAGAGAATTCTCATTGAAGTTAAGAGACATTCAACAATGATAAAAATCGGGCACTCAGTCTGTAACCTATTGGCCTGCTACTTTTTGTTGGCTCTGTTTTCTAATTCTTTGATTCTTTTCTAGGTTATTCTTCACTTGGTAGATACCTGCTAACTATGTGCTCATTTGATATATTCAGGATTGAGCTGTAAAACTGAACTTTTCTTAGTTCTCGGATTGTCTTGTTTCCCTGTCAGTAAAAAAAGTGATACTAAAAAACAAAACAAAACAAAAAGCTAACACAACTGGTCTCCATAGATAGAATCCATTTATCCTGTTTCTTTCAAGATTTATTTTTCATTGTTTCAAGAACTTTTGACAAATGAGCATTAGAGGAAAAGTGCTGACAACTTCAACTTTTTAAGTTAGAATATTATCGTCTCAGTCTCAAAATCTTACAGAGCTTATCTAGAAAAGAAATGATGCAAGGCAGTTGTTACAGAATAATTACAGATTTACTCTCAGAAAAAGGATAGCATAATTGCCTATGCACTACATTAAATGAATATAAACTCATTCTACGTAATATAGTTAAAATAAACCATGTGCTTTTTGGAAATTATAGTATGATATTCACTTGTGTCTATAGGCTCATCCTGACACTGCTCTGCTAGACTGGGAATAAATGAACTGGCAGGGGCAACAGGGCTCCCCACATTACTGCTGAAGTGGGTTGCTCTAAGTTGAGTAGGCAGAATAAAGATTGGAAAGATGGGACAACTTATAAACTGATGGCAAAGCTCTAAGTATCAGGGAAGTACCACCAGGATTCCCAGCCTTGCAATTAGCTATAGGAAATGGGGGAAGTTCTTTTAAACAAAGATTGCTGCAAATCTGAGAAGACAAGGCAACAAAGTTTCAGCCTATCACAGAGGGACTAGTGCCTGACCTTGAGGAGTCATAGCTGTGTATGGACAGGACAGAAGCCAGTGTTTCTTCTTGCACTGGTGTTTCAGCTGACTGCACACATACTTTTGTTGATCCATTTACTGTAGTAGAAGAACAGTGGCTTTCAGATAAGTTAGGTCGCTTATTCACAGTAAGAAATATAGTTTATATTATGGCCCAGCACACACCTACACATATAAAACCATGTAAGTAACTGAAATAAAAGTTTAATAAGCTGACACTTATTTCCTATTTTTAGCATATGCCATGCATATGCTATTTTGAAATTATTCTTTTTGAAAGTATACCTTATGAAATTATTTACTTCTACTTGTTCACAGGTAATAAATAAATCTATAACAAGTCTATCTATAAATTATAAATAAAATTGAAGATCTCCATTATCTAGCTCTGTAGAGATAAATATAGGCAGTATGTTTATTTTCTGTTTAAATAAATGTTAGTCATAACTTACTAAGGGTCTGTGACCACAGTTTGAAAAACAATAAGAAGTTACAGTAATTCCTTCTGCAGTAGGAGAAACAGCTCACAGGAGCTCTGGTGTTTCTCACCTTCCAAAGGGGCACCCGCTCTTTTGCCTGCATTCTCTCAACACCAGTGCACACAGTTTGCACAGAGTTAATTTACACTTATTACTCTAAGTGTCCTGACGTTTTCTCTTTGGTTCATTTTGTATTCTCAGCTTGAATAGAACGACAGGGGCCATGACAGCTTGACTCATGCATCTCCTTTCACAGCTCCTTCCAATATCTAGCCCGGTATGTCCATTCCACTGGCTGGCTGATAAATGCTGCTGACTGTTAACACAATGGCAGGGCAATGCAGGAGGAGTAGAGTTTTATTAGCTGCATGGAACTATAAATGTAGATTCTTTTTCCTAATTGAAGAGTTATAGTCTATAAAACTGGTTGAACTAAAGATTCAAATTTAAAAAATATAATTAACATTGTTGCATGTTATACAGGAAAGTTGTTAAGAGTGAATCCTAAGAGTTCTCATCACAAGGAAGAATATTTTTTCTCTTATTTTGTATCTATATGAGATGATGGACGCTCACTAAATTTATTGTGGTGATCATTTCATGTATGTAAGTTATTTCTCGCATGTTAGTGAAATCATACTGTACACAAACTCATACAGTATTTCAATTATGCCTCAATAAAATTGAAAGGAAAAATATATATACTTCGTTTATGACACTCTCTACTATTCAGTTGTTCGCTTGTTTATCCATCCATGCCTCAAATATGTATCAAGTGGCTACTATTTGTCAGATATTATTTTAGGTGCTGGTTGTACACAGTCCATGCCCTCAGAAAAACGTGGGCTATAAGAAAGGTAACAGGTTTTTCCAAACCAATAGTCGAATTGTATAATTTTGATTTGGCTGATTTCTTGTGTTTACTTTTGTTTTCCTCAGTGTCATTCCTTATACAATCTAAAATATGACCTGACTTAAAAAAATATACCTCAAAAATGCAATCAGTGGCATCCCATTTACTCCCCAACCACAGCAATGTTTGGACCTAAACTGCATAGAATTAGATTAATCATAATTCTGGGTTCATGAAAACTATCATCACTGGTTCATTGAAGACTCATCCATTTACCTACCTACCTACCATATACAAATTGATCTATAGATTTAATATTGTACCAAATATAAAGTATCAATTGCAAAGTTATTATAATTGAGGCAGCATTTAAAAGTATTGGTGGTAAGGGACATTACTTTCTAATTGGCCAGAGGAACAGAACAGAGAACTTGAAACAGACTAGGGCAACTTTTAGTATGTATCAGAGGGAATATGGTAGATCATTGGGAAAGGAAAGACAGTTGAATCAGCTGAGCTAGGAAAAAATGTGGATCACCGACAATGACTGCAGATGGACTGAGAACTTAAATGTCAAAAGCCAAACTTGAAAACTTCTAGAATAAAACATAGGTGCGTATCTTTCTAACCTCAAGGTAGAGAAGTATTTCTTAAACAAGATATAGATGTGCAAACCATAAAGGAGGAGCTTGATAAATTTGACTACTCTAAAATTAAGAACTTGTGCTCATCAAGCCATCTTTAAGAAAAGATAGAAGACAAGCTAATAACTGGGGGAAAATATTTGCAGCACACATAATTGAGAAGGATCAGAATCAGAATCACATGAACAAGTTCTGCTAATTAAAATTTCCTATTTCCTTCTATTCTCTCCAACTTTCCCCTGGTATCTCATTTTCCGCGACTCTGATTCCCTCATCCAGCCAGCAACAAATTAGGTATTGTCTGAATGAGTTGTTCATTTCTACCCCTGTGCCATTTCCTCTAGCTGGGATACTGCCACAGGCAGCTGGACAACTGACACCCTATATACTTCCCTGAGCAAAGTCCATCACTCTTAAGAACCTTCACTGATGACTCTAACTCATCATTGCTTATCCCCTGAGAATCATAGAGTCCATTTGTACTTGGTTGCCATATTTACATATATCTTTTTGAATTCTGATTTTTTTAGGTACTCTATCCTGTTATACTTTAGCTTTCCCTGAATTTAAGAACTCTTGTATTCCATTCTATTTTCATGGTCTTCCTTCTGCCTGGCTTTTCCAACCCATGGCTTAGCACAATGCTGTGCATGTGATGGGTACCCAGCAAGCAGCTGACTGACTGCAAACATAAAGATTTTACTCAAGTTCATCATAAGCCCTTCAAAAAAATAGAACAAAATTAAGGTGGTTTTATCCAAGGAAATAGAAAGAAAAGACAGCGGTTCACACAAATAAATACCTAACAGAGATCTTAGGCCAGTAATAGAGACATATGGAAGAGATTTAAAAATACCCATTTACAAAAAATTTGTGGAGGAAGAAAACAATGTAAAGAAGCCAAATTAAGGAAAAATTACATACTGGAGTAGAGAAAGAAAATAAGCAAGTTTCAGAAAACATTTCAAATGGCAGTAAAACGTTCAAATAGGATGGCAACAAATAAAAGTAAATGACGGGCTTCCCTGGTGGCGCAGTGGTTGGGGGTCCGCCTGCCGATGCAGGGGACGCGGGTTAATGTCCCAGTCTGGGAAGATCCCACATGCCGCGGAGCGGCTGGGCCCGTGAGCCATGGCCGCTGAGCCTGCGCGTCAGGAGCCTGTGCTCCACAACGGGAGAGGCCACAACAGTGGGAGGCCCGCGTACCGCAAAAAAATAAAAAAGTAAATGACTAGGCTAATTAGCACAGTAAGCAACAGATTGTTTAGAAGATAAAAACCCAGATGTGTTTATATAACTTACTTTAGAAGAAGCAGGTGGAGAGCTACCTTTATCAGACAACATTTTTTTCCTGGGACAACAGATGTAGGCAGTTAAAAAAAAAGTTACCTGCAAACAAATTAGATGAGGCAGCAATTCTAGATAGGCTGTGTTCATAATTTTTTATAAGAAAGGAAGAAAGCAAGTGATAAAGAATTCATTTAGACATTTTTAGATGATACCAGGATCACAAGAGTTTCAGAATGATTAGAGTATAACAAAGTGGGAATGAATCCATTAATTAAAGATCGTATAGGTTGAGAAATCAACAATGAATTTAGTTTGGGTATTTAAGATGCTCCAATATCTTTGATTACTCAAAAATACTTGAATGAAGGTGATTTATTTGTAAATTGGGACTTCACTAAAACATTACCTTCTAGTAGTGAAATATGATAAAGGAGAGTTCATCTGCTCTTTAGCCTGGGGCTCTTGAGTTAGGCACCAAAAGATCCTATTATAAAACTTGTTCACCTAGAAGGTACTTCCATGACAGGAATCCTGAGGACAGCGTTTCCGTAAAACCAGGCACCATCTTCCCCATCCAGGTACCTAAGGTCAGCATACACTTTGTGTTGAAGCCTAGACAGCAAAAATTATTGGGCAGTAATTCTATGCCTAGTGCTGCATGATGAGCTGTCAGATTAGGTCAGAGAAAGAAAAACGTTTTCAAACATTCTGCATTCTATATTCATGCAGTTGATTAATATAGATGCATCCAGTCATTCATTTAGTCAGCCACGGAAGGCACCGGGGGTAAAGGAGGAAGCATGGCAGCTTTAGAATCTAACAATATGGGATCAAGTCCAAGCTCTGTCATGTACTTGTTGATAAGTTACTTCCTCTTCCTGAGCTTCATCTGATGAATGAGGGTGGGAGTTTGAGGTTGTGGTGCGATATCTCCCCTACAGGGTTATTGTGAGGTTTAACTTTGAACATACATGTGAAAATACTTTTGCAATCATCAGCATCTTCTAAAATGAGAAAAACAGAAGAGCATGAGAAGTGGGAAGACTTGAGATTTAGGAATCAATATATCATTGATTTTATTGGAAGTGGAACTTTGAGGAAATGATGGATCTGATTGAAGAGAAGGTAAGAAAGTGCAAGCAACAAGTGGAGGCAGTTTTCTTCCAAGGAGTGTGTGTGTGTGTGTGTGTGTGTGTGTATTTGCCTCCTGAAATAGATTAGGCTTTTAAATCAGAGATTTGTGTCTTATTTATTTTTATATCCCTAACTCTACTACAGAGCTACATAGCAGGGTATCTCGTACACAAAGTCACTTAAAATATTAAATAAATGTTGATGAAAAAGTAAAAATGAAAGAAGACAACAGCTTTAGGTGAAGCAAAGTCAAGAAAAGTTTTTCTGTTTTTTAGTTTTTCTTATTTTGAAAACAGGAGACCCCTGAATGTATTAATTGTGAGACGGTAGATTGAGTTAAATAGGAGAGATCGAAGATATTTCAGAGGTGAAGATATTATCTCCAATGATGGAACCAGGCAAAAGGAAATGAGTTCAAGACTATAGAGGGAGCTGCACTGAAGGAAGGAAGAGAAATTGGCATCAAGTGTGCATGGAGGACGAGAGATAAAGTTGGAGAAATTCTGAGGTGTTCCTTGAGATGAGGAAGAAAGTTGACAGTGCTCAAGTCAGATGGTTTCTCCCTTCCAGGAATGCAAGGGTTAAGCTTTTCTTGCTGGGTAAGAGGGTGGACTGGGGGTTTTGAGATGATTGAATGTTCCATAAGAATTTAATATGAGATAAATAATGGATAGTTGAAAAGGACCTGGTGTAAGGCTATCAGGAGTGATGAAAAGGAAGACTGAGTGTGAATTACAGGTTAGCAATAATGGAGAGGGAGGGCTTAGTGGCTAGATATTTAGTTGTTATTATTGGAGTATATTCAGGGCAAGAAAGGTGTGGTGGTGCCTTGCCCAATTTTCACCCTGGATGGCCAAACCTGAAGGTTATTTTTTTTTCTTTCAATGGAAGAGGATAAGCAGGAAGCCTGTACACAACTAAAAAACTGCTTAGAATAAATAAGCTTTTGAAATAGAAATGAGGAAAATCTATATATAAATTTAGAATTATTCTAAAGAAGAAACATCGCATAATTGAACCTGTCTAGAGGTGGCAGGGTTGTCTCAAGAAGAGCAAGTTCCCAGCAATAGGGAAGCTCATCTAGGCCAGGGAATGCAGTGATTGGCTGGGATTAAAACAAATGAAATTTAATTTTATGACTCTTGTGATAAGCTTGAGTGGCACCCTAATACTAATCTAGATAGATATGCCTCTTCATTCCTTGTCCAAATTGTGCTTAATATTTATTATTTTTTATTAAGCAAAATAAATACATAGATTGGAACAGATGAACTTTTGGTTTCAAACACCCAGATATTTTAACAGATTTTGAACTAGCTTGAGCATTATCACCACTAACAAACCAAGTGTATACTACTTCGTTCTCTGCCAACTGCGTTTTGAAAAGCATTTATTACTTTTATAACAAAAGTTAATATGTTAATACTTTATGCTTATAAAATGTTTAGTTAATGTATAATAGGGTAATTTATTTTACCATTCCTCTGTTGTTGGACACTTAATTTTCTTCCAATTTTTTTCTTATTCAAACTACAATGTAATGAACATCTCTGTACATACTGCTTTGCTTGAATGTGTTAGTGTGTCTTTAGGATAATGTGGGATTGCTGTGTTAAAGGATGCGCACACTAATCAGGTAACTTCCTGAGAGGTTATATCAATTTACACTCCCATCAATAGTGCATGAGAGCAAGCCCGATTGTTTAATCATCTCATATAACATATAACTACATCCTTAGTATGATGAAGAAAATAAAAAGCAAACTCTTTGTCTCCTTAGGCTTCTAAACCAGGAAAACTTAACATATTGAAAAAAATCAGATGGTGTAAACCACAAAATACAATAATGAAGATATACCCAAGTCTAAATTGTGTGACTTATATAATGTGCTTGAAATGTTGTATCAGTCAAAACTTTTGTAAATCAATTGATATGGATGGGTTTTGCACTTCCTTCCAGCTTGCCATGCATTGATTTATCTTGCTTAGTTGTGATCATGCTATACTACAGTTATTTTCTCCTTTCCTCTTTACATTGCTAGCGATAATTTCCCACATTACTACAAAGTCCTAACAAACATCATCAAAAATAGCTACATAATATTCCTTTAATGGGATATGTTTAACTATCCCCTTTAGATTGTCTTCAGTTTTTCTTATCATTAGTAAGGCCCTGATAAACATTTCTTTTGTGGCTCATTTTTATCCACATTTAGCATTATTTCATTAAGATGTAGTCCTAGATTAAAATTACTAAGTCAACAGGAATAATCATTTTAAGAGTTTGATAAATATGGCAAAAGACTGCTTGTAGAAAAGTTGTGCCACTAAATACGACATCCATTTCACCATACCTTTGCCATATTGTTTATTTTTTTATAACCTCTAATAAGACAGCTAATTTGATGTTACTGAATGCTTTTTTAAAATAAATTTATTTTATTATTTATTTTGGCTGCATTGGGTCTTTGTTGCTGCATGCAGGCTTCTCTAGTTGCGGTGAGTGGGGGTTACTCTTCAGTGAGGTGCGCAGGCTTCTCATTGTGGTGGCTTCTCTTGTTGCAGAGCACGGGCTCTAGGTGCGCGGGCTTCAGTAGTTGTGGCACACGGGCTCAGTAGTTGTGGCTCACGGGCTCCAGAGCACAGGCTCAGTAGTGTGGTGCACGGGCTTAGTTGCTCCACGGCATGTGGGATCTTCTCGGACCAGGGCTTGAACCCATGTCCCCTGCATTGGCAGGCGGATGCTTAACCACTGCGCCACCAGGGAAGCCCTGAATGCTGTTTTAAATAAACGTTTTTAATTTTTAGTGAGCATGAACGTTGCATATACCCATCCTTTGTCCACACAAAATTGTCCTATAATTTCCCAAGCTTGGTTATTGTTGGGTAATTCTTTGCTTTGGGGTTATGACCTGTGAATTATAGATTGTTTAGCAGCATCCCTGCCCTCTACATACTAGATGCCTACAACCCCCCTAACTTATAACAACTAAAAATGTCTCCAGACATTGCTAATTATTCAATTGGGAACAAAATCAGACCTTCCAAAGAATCTTATTTTTAGCAAATAAATTTTCAATAATGTAGTAAACTGACTATTTAGTTGATCTGTTGTGGAAGTTTAGATGTTTGTATCTGAAGTGAGAAACCTTCACTCAAAAGTGTGAAATAACTGCAAGCGAGGACAGGTTAACAAGTGAAGAGTTAACAAGCTCATTGAGGTCAGTTTGGAAGATTTCAAGGTAGTGCTGTAGCGGCATAGGGAAACAGAAGCTCAGGGAATTTCATTCAGCTGTCCAAGCTTGCTTTCCAAGTAGCTGGGATAGAATTCAAGGTTTTTTTTTTTTTAAACTGAAGTATAGTTGATGTACAATATTATATGATAGAATTCAAGTTTTCCCCCCAACCCAGGTCTTTTCGTAATCCCATACTATCCCGCACGCTGTCCCTGCTCTCCATTATAATCCAGCTTGGTCTGTTTTATTCAAGGAAACTTTTTCAGAATACCCACCTGAGCTACATGATTTCAACCGCTCCCTTAAGATATCACTTTAGTAGCATGGAGTTCTTCAGTTAATGCTTGATATTTAAGTGATTGTTACTTGTACTCCAGGCTTGATCTCAATAGTTTCAAAATTCTTGGAGAGTACTTGGATAGAGGGCTCTGATCACAAAGAACACTCACAAAATACTATTAAGTAGGGCAGCTTCAAGAGCATCTTGAATTATTTTGTTAGGATTAAGATGGCCCCTTAAACTGGCCAAGTAGTGCTGATGCCTAATGCGGACTTGTGCATTAAACACATAATATTTACTGAAATGACTGAGTGACAGTCTGAATCTGGCTTCTTGAGCATCACTTCCTTTGTGCAGCAGAGAGTCAGGTCCTGCCCTTTGCACTGTGAATGTGTGAATAAGAATGGAAAATCACCGCTCTGTTCCAGCTTGCATTGAATGCCTACAACTAGTTTGATTCAGTCCTGGGCACTGCAGGTAGGGGGGGCGGGAAGTGAAGGTGAAATATGAGGA
Source organism: Stenella coeruleoalba (assembly GCF_951394435.1). Classification (NCBI taxonomy): domain Eukaryota; kingdom Metazoa; phylum Chordata; class Mammalia; order Artiodactyla; family Delphinidae; genus Stenella; species Stenella coeruleoalba. The sequence goes on along the minus strand of NC_137151.1, from coordinate 74,978,173 downwards.
ACAGTCTTTGGCTTTAAGAGTCAGACAATCTCATTGAAAAGATAAGATATGAGATAGCTACCAACTATAAGGAGTTTGTTTAGAGAGGTTCAGATTGTTGTCCAAAATAGGATATTGACTGAGAGCTCAAAGACTACAACATATTTGGAGTTTGTGAAGAAATAGGGGTTTTCTTCCTTAGCCCTCTCAACTCCCTTCCTGAAACTCTGCCTTGAGTTTCCTAAGTTGAGAATGGTTTCAGAAGCGAGGGTGACAGTAGTTGTAGTGAGTGAAAAGCAGAAAATAAGAAACCATTTACTCGGCACACAGATATTGAGCTGCTCTTTGTAAGGTACTATGTGTTAGGTCTTATAAGGGACTACAGAGCAAGTAGGATATGATTTCTACTCCCAGGGGAACTTAGCCTAATCAATACTTTTGATTAACCTCAAGAAGCAGCCTATAAAGAGCTTTTTAAAGATAAGAAAAACGTGAATTAGAATTTTAGCTCTATTTGTGACCTTCTGCATATCACTGCTTCTCGCTTTCCCTATCTGTAAAATGGTATATTTTCCCCCTCATAGGATTCTTATGACAATAAATGAGACAATGCATTTATAGTATGTGGAACACAGTATTCTTCAATAAGCTCTGTGTTGGCTATTCAGACACTGAAGCCTTTTGAAAATTAACTCAACACAGTACGTTCAACACTCGTAATTTATCTAAAATTATGGCATAGGTTAAAGTGAAAAACTCTTGAAAAAATGCAATCTTGAATCAAAAGGTTTTAGTCACTGGGGAGCTTTCCCAGTTACCAGGTGGTTGTGAGTTAAATGCACAAGGGCATGGACTGAAGAGCTAAGACTAAGAAATAGATCGATGTTTTTGAAAGGAATATCACCACATCTTCAGATTTACAAAAAGTGGAAGGAAATTAAAACTGCAAATGCAGTTCAAAGAAGATTATTTTATATCCATCTCAGAGCAAAGAGCCAAACAGGGGAATATGTGCTAACCAGGGTAATCACCTTGCAATCTCATTAGGGAAGGATTTGGGGGTACTGTGAAGTCATGCAACCTTCATTTTGGGGCCCAAGGCAGTGCTGGATTAAGTTTCAAGGGACAGATACATAAGAGTCACAGTTACTACCTCAAAGCCGTGGTTAGGGTCTAGGAGGAATACTTTTACAATATCGATCACCTCTGGACATAAAAAAATGTTATTTCCTCAGAGAAGGGGGCACAATGCCACAGCAAGGCACCAATTCCATTAGATCTCAAAAATAAGTTTTTACGAGGAAAAGGTAAAAACAAACGGATTTTGGTCACACATGGGAAAAATACTTAACTAATTAATTTTAAAATATCAAGATAAAGAAATAATGTGCTCAATGTGAAAAGGGAAGACGCATATTAGTGAACAAGGAATTTCATTACATGGCCCTTCTCTGCTAATAGTATTCAAGTAAAGAAAGGAAGATGGAAGGGAACTCAATCTCCAGTTAAAAAATAATTGTAGGCCAAAGGGACAATTCTTTTTCACATAATAGGATACTAGTGAGTCACATAAAAACAATTCCCTAGGACAGGAAGAAAAAAAGACTAGCACAGTTCCTCAAGTAAGCCTGAAATTTAGCAATAAGTTCTATATCCCTTCTCCTTCTAAAAGGCAGACACTCCAGTTAGATTTAAAAGATAATACAGTTAGGTTTAGAAATGAGATAAATGTAAAGCACAAATGGACAACTCAGAAATAGCCTTAAGATTTACAATTAAAACAACTTCCTCCACTGTTTCATTTTCATTTTTTAAGATATAACTGGATGGTTCAAAGCTGGAATTTCTGCATGAAACAAACTCGTTAGCCTTAAAGAACTATCTGTCCCATCTCATATGCTTCATCAAACATATGAGAAAATGAGAATGAAAATTACCTAATCAAAAAACCCTCAACATTTTGTGTTTCAATTCATTGTTATCCATCTTGAGTAGGCAGACATCTTAAGATAGTATCAGTGGTTTTGAACAAAAACAAAACTTTTTGCTGAACCTGAGTTGGGGCTTTTAAGAACAAGTCACATTCATTCCATAATTTCTCATAATATGTGGAAGTTGAAATAAAAGATTTTCTGATATTTGCAATATTCATGTACCCTTGTATATAAATATAATTTAGTGGCCTATTGAAAAAAATGTTATAATATCTTCCATCTAGTTGTAAGTTGCTCTGAAAATCCTATATATAGTGTATATATATATATATATATATATATAAAGTCCTATATATATATAAAATTTAATTTTTTTGGCATTTCCAAGATATTTTAGATCTTATTGCCCAATATGGAGATAAACCTCCTATTTATTTTCCAAATAGTTGTTAAAATAAATTACAATAAACATTTGTCAGGTATTTTACAGTTTGTAAAATACTTTCCTGTTTGCTTTGATCCTCAGGATAACCCCTATGATGAAGGTATACTTATTTTCCCACATTACAGATGAGGAAACTGAAGGTTGGAGGGAATGAAGAACATCACATGGCTATTGAGTCAGTACTAAGCCAGAGCTCAAGTCCTGTTCAGTCAACACTAGAACTTGTTTTTCCACATTACATGACACTGGAACCACCTGCAAGTAGAGTTATCAGGAAAGATTCATAGTGGAGATTATTGAAAAGCAAAACAAGAGTTATAAGACACTTGGAGGAAAAGTTTGCAGAACACCTCAAAAGCAATGGAGGAAAAGTGAAATACGAGCAAGACAATTATCAACCAATAGTACCTGTATTCCTATATAGTTTCCAAAGTGTTTCATAAACATTATGTCTTTAAAGCAACCCATTGAGACAAGGCTGATATAATTAGTCCTGTCTTACAGATGAAGAAACTAAGGTCTCTAGGCTTGAAAGTGACAGCTGAAATTGGAATTTGAATCTTCTACTCCTAGTTCAGTTTTCCTCTTCCATTGCAAGCATGGTTTTCAAAATATGGCCCCCAGCTCTGAGACCAGAGAGTTGATGATGGCTGCAAAGCAAGCTAAAATGTCTATAGGGCCTTGTTTTATAACGTCTTACTTATCCCTTTCTTATGTATAAGGTCTTATCCATTTCTTAGAGAGTAAAGCGAAGTGATTGATGAAGTCTTCAAATTTGTTGATGCTGTTCTTGTTAATACCAAGTTCTTTATCTACTGGAAAGTATGAATTTATGGACATAGTTAAAGGGAGTTTGCCTAAGTTCATCAATGTTTAGGAAACAATGCACCATGCACCTCATTAACACATATAGTAGAAAAAGGCTCAAATTAATTTCTTTCTGCTATGTTTCTTCTCAATGTTTAGGGACCACTTCTCGCTGCACAATCCCTCTGTGTTGCGGCTATCCTGACAGTTCTCTGAATGCTCCTTGCCTAGAGCTAACAGTTCTCTGAGTTGGTTTACTCCATTATTGCCAGGAATGAGCAATAACGGTTCTAGGGAAATGGTGGTGGGAGAGTTTGAGGATAGGAGGACCCCCTACGTCAGATGGCACTGAAAAGGAACAGGCAATGCCAAGATATATAATAGGCACAAATTTGCAATCAGAAAATCTATAGAGCAGCTGTCGTTTCTATATATTTAAATCTTGTATTGTTTTAGTTTAATGTTTCCACATTGAAGTGCATTTAGAAAGGAGGCACTGCAAGTGTTTCAGTGCTTGCGCCTCCAGAGGCCTGAATCCTGCCCTGGCTAAGGACATGACAGCACAGTTCTTAGTTATGTCACAGGTGAAAAATTGGGAGTTGTCTGCACGAATTTTATGCTTCTTTCAGCTGTTAGGAAATGCAGCCCTCAAGCTATTCTCCACCATAAGTCTTCGCTATAGGTGATTAAAAATAGACAGAGAGGAGAGAAGGATATAGTTGCAGTTTGCAGGACAAAAAAAATGCACATGCTGCTAAATTGTGCAAGCCACAGGGAACACTTCTCACAGGTGTTCCACTCTGCAGAGGTTACTCATTTGCCTCCAAGTGCAATCCAAGGTGTTGACTTGAGGCTTTAAGGACCCCTCCCCCTTGCTCTGCACTTTAGGTACCTGGAGATACCAATACTTATCTAGGCTCAGTAGCAGCCACACTGTTCCCAACTGTGATGTGCAGGCCACTGGAAGCTGGGTGTTTTTCTCATGGAAGGCTTTTGCCTCTGGAATTTCCTGCCAGTCCCAGTCTGCCAGAACCCCACCTTACTGACCTTCAGGGACTCATGAAATTCATGACTTGTTTTCAATATAACCTTCACTGATGGGCAGAGAGACCTTAAAAGCATGATTTTGTGAGATAACTTAAGCAGTTATCATAACTCACGGTCTTCTGGGTTATAATGGTTTAATGGTGGTGCTGGCTTCCTGTTACAATTTCAAATAGGGTACAGTTTTCAGAATAAACATACCAAATGAGTGCCTGCTCTTAGTAATGAGTAAGTAAGACTGCGTACCTGGATGTGAAGATATTTAGAATTCTAAAAATATAAAAACTATCTGTCAGATTATACTCCTTCTCACGCTGGTATCACAGGTGTGCGGGTGCCTGCAATAACCCTAAATTCCAAGGTGGGTAATAAACACAACCTGCTCCTTTAGAAAGCTCTAGGATGATGTGCATGTGTGTTTGTCAAATCTCAAACCACCCTGGAGAAGAGCACTGGCTTTGGCTGGACGTTAAGATATTTACTCTGGACTATTATGCCAAGACATGAACAGCTGCTGGTTTAATTATTGATGGAGTTAGTGTCAATCATCCAAGAAGAGAACCAAAGAATAATATTTTAAAATCATCTGGTCAAAAAAAAAAAAAGAAAAAAATCTCTGTTGTAAAACACAGCTCTCTTGTCATTTATTACTCTTGAACTTCTCCAGCCAAATAATCTCAGAAAATTGCTCTTTCTAAAATTATTTTTCCTATCCCCTTAAATGTTTTCTTTCCAAGCGCTCTCCCTTTCAGAACCCAGCACTTTGGCTATGTTTGCATTATTTTCGCAAGATGCCCTACATCAGGGGAACCGATGACATGTTTTAGTTTTGAAAACTTAAATAAGCACGGAAGAGAAATCCAGAGGAGCAGAAGCCCCCCCCCCCCCCCCCATCCAAGAGCCCTTTAGATCCGCGGCGAGGCTGCGATGCCTTCAGCGCTGCGGGCCGTCCCGGCTCCGCCAAAAACGCCGAGGCTGCTTGGTGTGGTCTTGGAGCCGAGGGCAGGTCAAAGAAGAAAAACAAATAGTTGTTCTGACCATCTCCAAGAAGAGAGTTTCACTCTGGCTTGACTAATATTTGAAAGATCCGCCCTGCCGCGCCGCTGAGCATCCCGGCTTTGGGACCTCTGCGGTTGCCAAGAATTTTCTCAGGGACCGGGGCCCCGAGGCCGAGGACTGCGAGGATCCCCTGGTCCGGACGGAGTCTCCTCTCCCTCGCGGTGCGCGCACGCCTGGAAAGGCGGGATTTAAAGGCGGCGATGCTGTGGGAGACTCCGCAGTGTCAACGAGCCCCCAAACGGTCCCGCCTCATTTGCCCCAGTGTGTGTGCCTCGCAAGTCCCTGCCTGGTGAACCGTCGCCAGCTTCGGCGCACGGGAGAGGCGTTGGCGGGTCCGACCCCGGGGGTCCGCGGCCAGGCCGGACGCCGGGAGGCTGCCGGGCCAGGCCCGAGCGCAGCCCGGGCCGGGCGCGCCCCGCGGGCTCCGGGCACACGCCCCTCACCTGGGCGAGGCAGGGCGCGCAGGCGCTCAGTGCCCGGGTCGCGGCGGGAGCCTCAGCCCCGCGCCCGCCGGAGTTGGACAGTTCCGGGGCCGCGCCGAGCTGTCGCCGGCGCCGCAGCCGCCGCTGGCGCCGCCACCGCCCGGGCTGCCGCAGACCGCGGGAGAGCGTCTGCGCGAAGCCCCAGCGCAGCCCCGGCGGGACCGCCGCCGCCGCGCGAACGCGAGCAACAGCTTCCCGGCTGGAGGAGCCACTGCCCCACGCGCCGGCGGCCCGCGAGCCGAGGTAAGCTCCAGGCGCCCAGCCCAGCCCGGCCCGGCCCGGCGCCCCTGGAACGGGCGCCTCCTTCCCGCGGGCCCCTGTCCGCCTCCACGGGGCGAGCCGCACCTGGGCGCGCTGCCCGAGGGAAGGGCCGCCGGGAGCCCCCCTCCCGATAGAGTTTGCACTTTGTCCCGCGGTCCCACTTGTAGAGGAGGACTCCCGGCCGCCGCTTGCCCGGCCTGTGGGCTGAGGCTCCCTTGAGCCGCTGGAGTTAGGACTAGGTCGTGGAAGCCAGAGAAGTGGAGGCGTCCCCAGTGTGGGCTCCCGGGCTCCGATTCTCCCAGACGGAGGAGAGGATGGAGAAGGGCAGAGGACGAGGACAGCACCCGTCTGTGGTTAGCCGCAGTGCCTCCGCCACCTGGGCTGGGACGTTTGGGGCTGGATGTCTCTCCCTTCAATACAGGGAAGTGGGTAGTTTGGGGGCAGAGGAGTGGGAGGAAGATAGCAATCGAAGCTTGGGATCCCGAGAGAGTTCTACAGCTGAATGAAGGTGAAATGGGGGCGGTGAGACAGAGAGAAGGTCCCCAAAGTTTGCACTTGCTGGGAGCTCTGGGGGTTGGGTGGGAGGCTCGGTTACTAAGCGCTGGGTGAAGGTGTCATCGCGGGATGGGAGGACACTGTGGGACTGCGGAAGGGAGAAGAAGGGGAGGGGAGGACCATCTGCTTCGCCACTGTTATTTGCGGGGGCCCTTGGGGAGAAGGGAGCGCTGGCAGGACGATGTTTCCCCGAATGCTTTCACAGCCTCTAAAGGACATACAGTTTTTATGGTGACCCTTGGGGGAGGTGGGGGGGAATGCTGTGGTCCTTTAAGGAAAATAAATCGCCTTCAAGCCCCCTACCCCCCACCCCCAGTACAAAATAAACACAGTTTTGGAATGCTCTTAAAAGTTCTTGCAGTAGGGAAACCCATCTTCATTTTCTTCATTTTCATGCAGAGATGTGGTTTGCAGTTCCCTTTGGTTTTGCTTTGCTCAAGAGCATCACACCAAGGTGAATGCAAACTTTGTTAAGATGTAGTAAAAGATGCTCAAACAGAAGAAATAAAACATTTGTGTTACAGGGCCCAGCCTAAAGCTTAGAAACTGGCAGCTTCAGAGCAGTGCATGAAGCTGTAAAAAAATGATTTGTCAAATTAAAAAGAAGGCTTTTCACAAAGTCAGTAAGCTATGTCTTAGATAAAGTTAAAGGTTTTGGCTGGAAAGGGCGCCCTTAAATATTTCAGGGCCCCATTTCTCGGGTTTCCAGAGCCCTTTCATCTTATTTTGATGCCATATGTGCAATGAGTATATGTGCCACCCCTTGCCTGTAATAGATAAACACCCTTAGAATGCAAATACGCATTGCAAGTTCTGTTGTTATGAGAGGTTTTTAAGGTGGAACAAATGTTTATTTGGGCAAAGTGTTGGTTGTAGTTCGAATTTTATATTCCCATAAATCAAGAATTTGTAGATTTATAATTTACACTCCTACTCATTTCCAAAAGTGATTGGAGGAAGCTTGGAATGAAAACCACAAATCAAATAGCTATTCTCGTAGATCTCCTTGACCTCTCTTGTATGCATGCGTAGTAAAATACTTTTGAGAAGGTGAATTCTCCTAACAAAGGAGAAATTACTGTCCTCTCTGGAATCATCCTAGTGATATAAATGTTTTGCAGTACAATTCCTTGTGTACTTCATTTGCATTGTACTATTTTACATTACGTAAGTAATGATCTCTTTAAATAAATTTAATAACCAGTAAATAACATCTACATTAAAGAAAATAATGTTGATATTTTATAGCATTTTACCAATATACAGAATCACATAGCAAAAAAAAAAAAAAGAGAGAGAATAGTGAACTCAATGTATCCTTGAACTGAGGCAGAAAGGAAACAAAGGGAGGTGTCTCCTTTACAGTCAAACCAGAGAAGGAACTGTCATTAGTACTTGTCACCCAAACATGGCCAATTAGTGAGACCCGTCAGCAGTTGGAGTGTAACTTTATAAAGTGCAACTATTGTGTGAGGATCTATCAAAGTATATCAGGTGTTCTCAGCATTCTTTTTATCAGACTGGTGACCTGGCTCACAGAAAAGAAAACCAAGAAGTCCTGCAAAATGATCACAATTCCGAAAGGTGAAATATCTGCATAGGTAATGCTGTGTGGAGCTCCCACCATGGAAGAGACAAGAATCTTAAATTCTTGGACTGCCTCCCCCGCTTTAGATTTTTTCCTTCCAGCTGAGTTTGAAGATATCATTGCTTAATTTTTAACAGGAACAATTTATATTAAAAAAAATTCCGAGCCATGAGTTTACTTTCTCACAGGAGCAACTGCTTTATTTGCAAAAATCTTTGTTCACGGAAATAAAGAGCAAAATTGGCTTTCTGCTGTGCCTATAAAATCCTGTGTCTTCGAAGATCTAAAGGACAACGAGCGTTTGTCCCAGTTTCCCACTGCCTTTTATTTGCTTCTGGGTCTTTGCTGTGACCCCTCCTCTCCTACCCCACCGTTTCACTGTATTTTACCACCTCCCTGACTCCTGTCTCTGTTCTCCCTGTGTCTCAATATGGTCTTTGTATCCTCCCTTTTCTTTTTTCTTCTTTTTTTATTCTGCAGATTTTTCTTGATCTTCGTGGCTGTATAGATGACCTCCTTTTTGCTCTTTTGCATGTGACTTTTTATTCAGTGGTGTCCTCTTATTAGTGCTAGATTATTTCCACTTTCCTAAATTTCATATTGACATTTGAACCACCTAGGAGATGGCTTTATAGTACTCTCAGGTGCTTCAAATCTAACAGGTCTAAACTCTAATCAACGTCTTTCTCCTTGCATGAACAAAGGTGACTCTCTGTCAATTTCTGTGTTTCACACAGTCACCCAGAATCTTTCCAATATATTTGCTTCCCACACATAATTCACAGACGAATCCTATGGACTCCTTCTGCACAGTGCCTCACCATGCTGGCTTCTCTACCTTTTTATTGCCACGGTGACTGTCTTTGTTCAGACTCTCCTTATCTCTTTCTAGAGACTACCATGATGTCTTCCTGACTAGTTTACCATCTCCAGCCTCTCTCATTTTAATCTGTTTTACGCTTGGTGTGCAGAATAAGCTCCTTAATGCAGAGCCAAGCTCAGTCACTGGCTAATAAACTTTTTACCAGTGCCCTACCTAATGACATATAAACCTCTCCCCTGACATTTCAGACCCTTTGCAGTCCAGCCCCAAGGTAGCTCTACATTCTTTACTTTGATCTCGTAGATTCATTCATTCATTATTCATTCATTGATTTATTAATTTATTCAATAGATATTGGAGTACCTACCACATGCCAAGCACAGCTTTAGGAAATAATTTTGGAAGCACCTTGTGTATTGGCTCAGTGATACGCTTCAAATTTTATTTTTCAGTGGTGGAATCCACTATTAAAATATAATCTTATGTGGTTGATATGGGGCCCCGGTAATCCCATTCGCCTCCCTTTCCTACCCTTAGTCTCTAAGGCATCATCACACAGAGTCATGAGTCTACTTGAAGTAATTTGAGAACCACTGCTCTAGGGTGAAGGCAGTGCTCCCTCAATACAAAGCAGTCTTCTGAGTTCTGCATCTTTGCTTGAGTTGTTTCTCTGCCTGGAACAGACCCTCCTGCTTCCCCATGACTGTTTCCACCTGTCAGAGAGTCAGTGAAATTGCTGCATCCTTCCTGATCTCCCTCTAAACTTCAGCTTCTACTCTTCCAAACCCGGTTGCATTTTGCTTGACCTCCCCTTAGAGCACAAGTCATGGTCTTCCTCATGTATATGTGCTTTGGGGCCAACCATGCCTAGCCTCAGGCCTTCATTTCCTGAAAAACCCAGCTCAGGGCCTGGCTTCTCATAGGGCCGCCACAAATAATTTAATTAGGCAGATTGACGTCTACTTAGTTCTTTAGTCCCACCTTCTGCCTGTAATAGTTGTTTGGTTTTTTACCCCTCACTTTGGTTCTTATAGTAGAGCCAGTGCTTGGCAAACTTGAATATGCATCTGAATCATGCGGGGATCTAATGAAAATGCAGATTCTGGTTCGGCAGATCTGGCACAGGCCAGAGAGACTGCATTTCTAACATGCTCCCAGGTGATGTTGTCAGAGCTGATCCTCGAACTACTTTGAGTAGCAAGGTAGTAGGTGATGCTTCCCAGGTTTGGGAGTTTCTGGCAACCCTGCCTCTCTGCCAGGTGATTCTCCTACAGTTAGTGTTTGCTTCTATATTACATTATTTTGAAAGTACTTTAGGCCTCACCGTGCTTCCCAAAGCTGAGTGGAAGGTGCCATTATTCCCTTGTATTTTCCTTTTATTTTGTTGATGAAGTATTATGATGGCCAGTTCGCCCCATTTTATTTTTTCCTGGCCAGTTCTTTTGCTTTATTATGTTTCCTCTCATTTTTCCCGTTATTTTCAGATTGTGCCTGTTCTCCTTTCTCAGTCTGCTACAATTTTTTTCTCTCCCTTGCTCTCTCTGGTTCTTGAAATTCTCTTTGGATGCCTTGGCTGACTCCCTGCCCCAACTGTTTTCCTACCGCTTCCAAATTTTTTTGTGTGAAAGGAGCACTGAAACAGGGTGCGGGAGACTCCAGCTCTCATTCTGCCTTTACTGCTCGTATGAGACGTTGGGCAAAGCTGTTTATTTTCTGGACTCCTCCCTTGTGGACGGAAGGTGTGGGTTACACAGCTTCCTGGGTCTGCTTCAGCACCAGATGCCATGTGGGATCCTCACATGGGGCAGAATGAGCAGGTTGGGGGAGGAAACAAGGATGCTCTGATGATGCTGGTGTCGGTACGTGCTCCCATCTAGTGTTTCTGTTCCAAATAAACAATTTGAACTTGGGTTGTTCTCTCCCTACTCAGAGAGACTCATATTTCTTAAGAAAATAACTATTCCTTGGCATTCACTAATCCAGTTGTTTTCAGCCATGGATTCACACTACAATCATGTCAGGAGTCTTTGAAAAAAAATAGTGACATTCCTAGCCCATCTCATGGGAATGATTTACTTTATCAGTATTTTTTTAAATCTCCCCAAGTGATTCCAGTCCGCAGCCTGGGTGGAGAACTACAGGATCTGATCTGTGAAGGCAGCGTGGAGTGGTGCTCCAGAACATAACATTGTGCTGAGTCAAACCCTGGCTTCGTTCCTCACCAGCTTTGAGAGCTGAGGATATTACTTAACATCTTAGGGCCTTGATTTCTTTATCTGTAAAGTGGGTTGACTTGGTTGTTATGAGGAATATGTGACAGCCTTGTGGTCATTTATCATGACAGTTATTCTATTACATTTTATATTACATTTTATATCCGTTGAATTACTAAAGGGTCATCTTGCCTTGGCAGTTAACACTCTTACCCCCTGTTCACCTTTAAGATTTTCAGCACAGTATAATCACTTAGAAAGGAAATTTATGAACATATTTTTCAGAAGTCAGTGGGAAAAATACAGAAGGCATATATATTAATAAAAACCAATCACTCTCTTAGTTTTGATCCATCTGGTGCCACATCAACTCTATGATCTCATAAATACCAGAGATGAATTAAAATACATATAAACTGTTACAAAAAGATGACCAGGCTTTTATACCTACTTCATGAAAAATGACTTAGCTCTTTCATAAAGACAGTTCTATCATCAACAAGTAGAAAGGATTGAAATTCATGAGTCTAAGGGAGCATTTTATTTTGGAAATAAATATGAATGTGCTAAGCATTTACATTTCTCAGTTTATAATGGGAAATGAATTTAAAATAAAAAAAGCATACACAGAGAGATCCTTTCCTGTGCAGGCTAAAGCTAGTCAACTTTTTCTTCTCCTTTTGACTGAGATTCTGGAATAGCTATTATGCTGTTATGCTATCAGCAAATCATAGCTTGGATAAATGAACATAACCAATATTAACTGAGAACCCACATCCCCCCTTTTTCTGGACAAAACTGATAATAAATAAAAGAGGTGTTCAGTAATTCCAGTGGGCCTGGCATAGGGAACCAATCGTGAATATCAGGGTTGTTACGCTGATGGACTTTGCGACGGAAGGAGCTGTGGATGGGTACTATTTCTCATCTTTTTCGCTTGGAATAAAATGTTTTATTTCTGCATTATTTACTTTTTGATCAGGAAGAGTATTTTTCAGTTAAGTCTTCACTAATGTTTATTTTCCATATTGTTATTGTAGTTTTAAAAATAACACAAGATACTATGAAATTGTGAAAAGAACTTTTGAGCTACACTAGGGAAAGGCCCGTGGTGAGAGATGATTAGCTAATTCTTTAAAATCTTTGCTTTAATATACTCATGTTAAAATTGTGTAAAAATCTATGGAGAGCTGTGATTTTTGATATGTATTAGTTAAAGTGGTTGGTCTGATGGTTAGCCTATTACGTATGATATTCAGAGTCTAGAGGCCTGGACTCTTGGTCAGCTTATACTGTTCATGAATCAGAGTTCAGATTTTAATTCATCTCAGGCTTAATAGATTGCTGTTTCTGTGAAATATTAGTTAGGGATATGGAAATGACTACTGTTCAGTCAAAGTAAGTCATTGTGTCTTTAGGGTTCAAAGGGATTTTTGTGCAATATCCTCTTAGATAAATTAGAAAAGTGAGACCCATAGAATCTAGGATATTTAAAATCTGAGACTAGGAAAGTTAAACATTAAAAATAAGGGTAGAAAACTTCTGATATTAACACTAGAATTTAAACTTCACATAGAAATTGGGTGGACTCTGTGATGTCCTTCGATTTGATAATTTAGAGGTGGGAAAACTTTCCCTCACAGACTTGGGGCGAGGTATTACCTTATATGTCATGAAAATTATGATGCTGAGAATAAGAATAGCATAAAACGCTATTGTTTGTGTACAAATATACCTGTATATAAGCACAGGCATTTTTATTTTATATATATGAAATATTTTTACTTCAATCAGTTGGTCATTGTACATGGTCTTAAATAATATCTGGAGATGCTAATGATTAAATGCATCTCACTTCCTGCATGTGTTGCACTATTGAAGATGGGAAATTGTATAGCCTAGTGGTTGTGTTCAGGCTCTGGTGTCTTTGTGGATGCAAATTCCAGCTCCTCCATGCATTAGCTGTGTGACTTTGACCAAGTTAATCAACCTCTCTGTGCCTTAGTTTCCCAAGTCTAAGAGACAGTGAGAGAAACTTTAATGGGATTGTTGTCAGGTTAAATGAGATAATACACATAACATACTTAGCAAAGTTCTTGGCTACAAAACTACATAAAGTCCTACAGTGCTCATAAAGGTAGCCATTATTATAATTAATAATTAATATCAAATAATAATTAATATCAAATACCTCATAGATACACTGATTTCTTTGCCAAGAGAATTTTTGAGTCTTCTGTTTGAAACTTTCTTCTTATTTTTAAACTATATATATCTTTGTTTACTTGTTTACCTTTCCTTGTTAACTTTAGGAGAACAATGAAATGGAAGGGAGAATAGAGGTGGAATTGTAAGCACTATAAGAACTCTTGAAAACGTGTAACCACATGAAGCGCAGGCAAATTTTTAACAGCAAAATATATAACCTGGGCTTTGAATTTTTGGAAAGACCAAGTGGTTCAAAGCGTAGCTTCTGCATAAATGTGCTTTGTGAACTCTGAACGCATGTGTAAACCTGGAATGTTTGGAAGTGACCCAAATCAGAGTGCGATCCAGGTATAGGAGCCAGCTTATTTAACCAGGGTCTGTGTAACCAGGGCGGACTCATTCAAGGACAGTCTCTTCTCAGGCACCTGAGTCATAGTTGAATAGTCACCTGGATCCTCCTGGGTTCGCAGGCATTTATTTTAACACCTGAATTGGATTCTCCGTGTTGAAATTGAGACAACAAAATAATTAGCAAGAAAAAGACCTAATTGGTGAACTACATATAGGATTATGAAAGAGTTTAAGTCCGTATATACCTAATTACTACATGTATGGTTCTTAGTGGTCAGTCTCACTTGCACAGTGATGTAAGTGTCAAAACTCAGTATAGAAGGTAAAATCTTAGTCTTGTTCCTCTTTTGCATAGCCTTCTCCTTGTGTCCCCTACATGTGGCCACCAGGCTGGTCCTAAGACCTCTCTCATACAGTGATTCTGTATTTGTGAAAGAATCCCTGGAGAGCTTGCAAAAAATGCAGATTCCTGGAATTCATCCTTGAAGTTTCTGACTCAGCAGTCTGAGGTAGGATCCAGGAATCCAAATTTTTTTAATTGAAGTATAGTTGGTTTACAATGTTGTATTAGTTTCAAGTGTACAGCAAAGTGATTCAGTTATATATATATATGTGTGTATATATATACACTTGTATATATATATATTCTTTTTCAGATTCTTTTACAAGATATTGAGTATTATTCCCTGTGTTATACAGTTGATCCTTGTTGTTTACCTATTTTATACAATATACAGTAGTGTATATATGTTAATCCCAAACTCCAGGAATCTAAATCTTTTACCTAAAGATTTTATAAGAATCACAGTTGATTCACAGACCACACTTGGAAATAGTACTAGTTTTGTAGAGTAGCACTCGTTTCAACCTGGGTTGCATATCAGAATTACTGTGGTTCTGGGTAAAGTCCAGTGAAACATGCACAGCTCTGTCCCTCCATGCTGCATTAACCACTGCTCTGAGCCACCCACGTGGAGTCTGTCATGTGTGAATTCTAGAGAACCACACTGTGTTCTCTCACTGGCTACCCACTGGCCTTTACCCACAGGTTTTCGTCCACTGTGATTCTCCATGATAACGTGGACCACTGGCCACCTGCCTCAGTATCCCTGTGAGCTCACTTGTAATATTCAATGTCCAGGGCCCAAATCTCACCCTACAAAATCTAAAAGGAAATTGTGGGAGGTAAGGTCTTAGAGCCAGAATTTCCCCCTGTTTCCTCAGATGATGATTATGCCTTGATGGAGTTCTCTAGCCACTGATCTATGGAGCTTCAGACAACCCCAGTAGTTCTGGTAGCCACCTCGACTGCAGTGGTCATATGGCTGGTACAGAGACCACCATGACTGCTGAATATCAGCAGTGTCTCTCCCCTCCCACATCTCCAGGCCTCTCCCTTTCTACCTCCAGGGAACAGCCACTTCTCCTGTCCTGTGGTTTTCTGGTGGGAAACACAGGCTCCTTGCTCTCTGGTCTCTTCTTGTCTTCCCGTTTCCACAGCTGCCAAGTAGAGGCCCAAATGACTATGCGAAATGTGCAGATGTGGTGGCACGCGTTCAAACTGCTGCTGTCCTGGCGGAGGGACCCCTGTAAGCCCTTTCAAATCCTTGAAGGCTTTCTTGCCTCCCTGTATATAGCTTACATAAGCAAGGTTTAAATTTGTCGAGAATTTCACAGGTTCTCAGATCTATTGTCTTCCTCTTATATTGCATTGGAAAAGAAGCAGTATTATGTACTCTTGGCTGGCATGGGGAAAAGGCAACCTGGTCTTCAGAATTATTTGATTCCTTGAAATCATGTTTCTGAGTTATCAAGAATTATAGCAAGAAAAATTGTTTATTGTGTATGGGTAACAGTTTTGAGTCTTCAGGGTGTGACTTCAACAGACCCATTTAAAAATGCAAATTATAGGATGTTTTAGTGTTGCTATATAAAATAACGAACAAAAGTGGCATTAAAAATGATTAGGTATAATATTATGAGCAACTCTATCATTGATTATTTTAAAAGCCAGCAATAGTGTTCTCTTGTTAAATAACCCATTTTTTTAACATCTTTATTGGAGTATAATTGCTTTACAATGGTGTGTTAGTTTCTGCTTTATAACAAAATAAATCAGTTATATATATACATATGTTCCCATATCTCTTCCCTCTTGCGTCTCCCTCCCTCCCACCCTCCCTATCCCACCGCTCTAGGTGGTCACAAACCACCTAGAGTCTGTCATACAGAGTGAAGTAAGTCAGAAAGAGAAAAACAAATACCATATGCTAACACATATATATGGAATCTATAAAAAAAAAAAAAAAGGTCATGAAGAACCTAGGGGTAAGACAGGAATAAAGACACAGACCTACTACAGAATGGACTTGAGGATATGGGGAGGGGGAAGGGTAAGCTGTGACAAAATAACCCATCTTTAATCTGTAAAACCTCAGAGAGTGATTGAGGGTAAGGTGGCATAAGAGTCAATAGTTTAACATCCCCTCATTGCAAGGTCAGGTCACGATGGAACCCTACGTCCAGCCTGACTCAGCCCTCTTAGATGTCAACTTCTTTCCTCAACGATAAGGAAGGCTCACTGATAGCTGAAGGGAGCAAGGGTTTCTGAAGGTGAGTGATTGGCAGAAAGGTATACCTGCCTGGAAAATGATATCACCAATCAAATTAGATGGGAAAGGGAATTATGCATATAGGAGATAGCAACGTCAGACCTTATGGATCTCCTCCAGAAGTAATTACTGGTCCCATGGCAGTTATTTTCTAACATTAGGGGGAAAAAAATTAAAAGGCAACATCTGAACTGTTCCATCGGGCTAATAATGGTGGTTGTTGGAGAGTTCCTCCACAGGATGGATTCTTAATAGTCTCTAGGGCCTGTGCTTAGTTGGGAAGGTGGTACCACTCCTGAGGCCTCTCAGACTACCCCACTTCTTTGTTTTTGTCAAGCCTTATTATGATACTAAGAGCATGATATCAGCACTGGTTGAAGCCACTGTAAGCAGCCCAACATGAAGAAAGGCACAGAGCAGAATCTCTGTGAGTCTCCCCACCCCCATGGCTGCTGTTTCTTAACCTCCTTTAGCAACAGGACAAGGCACATGCCTCACCAGCTGGTGCCAGATTAGATGGCTTTGAACAGACGTGGCAGCTGCCTGCAAACACTTGAAGGGATGAGATGTGGACAAAGTAGATTCATTTTTCTGAAGTTCCAGCAGGGACGACCAGACTCAGTGGGCAGGATTGTAGGGAGGCAGATTTCAACTAATATGGGAAGGAACTTTCTAATGATTCAAACTGTCCAGCGATGGCCTTGAAGTTTCATGCTCGCTCCAGGTGACAGTATGTAATGGATGAGAGGACCAGTCACCAGAAACAACATAGAAGGAATTCTGTCACTGCGTGGAAGCTTGAATGGGTTGATCACTACAGTCAGTGCCCTTCTTCACACTGTTGATAAAATAATTTGACTATAGGCAAAGGAGGGGAACATAAAAGAAAAAAAGGTAGGAGAAGAGATGTTTCTAGACTTCTTAAAATGTGAAAGAATAGTTACTTCATCTTTTTCCCCCAGACTTTTTAAGCACATTACATTTATTGAGAACCTATATGTGCTAGAACATTATCTCATTTAAGAGTCAAAAGGCACAAACCCCTGTGTGCCCTTCTTAGCCAGAATTCTACAATTGTTTTCCTGCCCCTTACATGAGGCTCAAGCCCTGTGGTCATCATCAGTGACTTCCCACAGGCTGCCCTGAGTACCCATCATACCTGAGCTAAACTCCTTTATTGTCTTTTCATGTTCCCGTATCACTTTTTCTGTGTTTCTCTCATGGTGCTTGCAATATTAGATTATAATGACCGGTTTGTATTGATTGCATTGATTTTTTTCTCACTAGGCTGTAAGCTCTTTGAGAGCAGGCCACTAGATTTATTCAAAAAGTTAATGACTGTTTGAGTCTCTGGAAATAGTAAATTCTAATGTTTGTTGACTGAGTATTTGATTACTCCTCTCATTTCATCCCTCTCCCAAAAGAAATACCTAGGATGACTGTTATCCTCAAGTTAAGGACCTAAAAGGAAAAATACCAGAATACTCTTAACTTCTCCTGACCCTGCCTTTCCTATCCTAACCACATCCTAATTACTTATCCCATTCATTCTGTTTCAGGGGAAGGGCAGAAGGTACTAAAGAGAATGAGGCAGGAAAAAAAGAATTAGAGAAGGGAAAAATCACCTCTTGTGTAACTCCTTCAACTTGACTAGATGTATTGCCTTCAGCAGCACTAGTGGTGAGATGAAGAGAAAATCCTGCTTCTGCTGTTAACTAGCTATGTGACCCAGAACTAGTCCTGTGACCACCTTTCTGTTTCTTCTCAGTAAAATGAAGAGTTTGTCCAGGCAATTTTCAGGGGCTCATTCTGGTCTGATATACTGTAATTCATAATCTCTTTTCTCTTCCAAGTTTTCGTGAAGTTCTTTTCCTCTACGCAGTATTCTCCTGGATAACCCAGAAACCAGAATGATGTTGCTGAGAAACAATTTTGAGATGTGACATTGGAATAAAACCATGTTTGTCATCTGACACATCCAGACTGAGTTCCTGCCGTATGGCCTTGGGCAAACTATAAACATCTCCAAGCTGAAGATTCATCTCCTATAAAATGGGCATGCTATTCTCCATCTCATAGGATTGCAAGGACTCAGTGAGATAATGGATATCAAGTGCTTATCCTGTATCAGAGACATAATGAGCACTTGAAAAATGATAACTGCTCTTATTTGGAAATTGTCTCCCCTCTCTCTTTCCTCTTCTATCCAACCCTTGAAAGATACCCACACACAAGTCCTAAAGAAGTTGTCTTGGCATGGGTTTTTTCGTGCTCCTCTACATCATTTCTCTTCCATCTAGAATTAGTAGAGGACAGTCAAGGTCCCTTCCTGCTGAGGCATCCTGCTCCTACATGTATAAATGGCAAACGAATAACCCATTTCACAGTGATTGGGAATATATTTATTTTAACATTTGCATAGAAGACATGAATGTTGCTGAGGAGACACTGGAAGTAAATATGGGGTCAGCTATCTTAATATCATATATAATATCACATCCAGATCGAGATTTTTTTTATTTGAAAAAGCTTTGACTGAGCAACAGTGACACAGCAGCTCCTGAGCCTGACAATAAAGAGACACCTTATAAAAATTTATGAAGTTCAGGCTGTAAAAAGCAAACTGCACATACCGAGTAGTAGCATTTCTTATTAAAATAATTTTATCTTTAAGTTCGTTGCCTCCACATCGTATATAATAGAAGCTCCTGCCATGGCTAGAGACCTCAACAGCCTGTAAACTTTTATGTGGGCTTTTGAAAAGGGATGATAGTTTTACGAGAGATGATTTTCTCATCTCACCAAATTAGATTATTTGAGATAGCATCCCTGGATGTAAAATTTCCATCCTGAGTAAATCTGTACCTCAGAGACTCTGCAGCATGCTAGCAGAGTGAACATGGAGCGTAATAAACCTTCCCTGAGCCCATTTCTCTCCACACAGCTCCATAATTCATTCTTTGCTTGGTACCCATGATCACTTTTTCATGGCTATTCAGTCTGTATCCAGGCTGGCTCCTCTCAAGTGCAATAATACCTCCTCCTTGGTCCAGATCTTACCTCTTGGCATGCTGTACCACTAATGGGTTTCTTTCTAGAGCTGTGTGCCATCATGGACCCTGGATCCAAGATGTTCTTAATCACACAGCAAGCAATTACTCTGGTTATAGGGTGGCCTGTCTGTTTAAAAGAGATATTCTGTTTAAAATGGATTAAAATAGATAACAGCATCTCTGGAGGACACCTGTAGGCCTGAGGATTTCATTTATTCTTTCCTGAGTCTTTCCTGAGGGGACAGAGGTGAGGTGACCTGCCACTAAGGACACACATTTCTTCACTCCAGTCCCTTCCACTTCACCCAGGAGGAGTGCCTCTCCCTTGCTCCCATGGTGTTTATCTCTTTCCTCCTCTTCAACATTGTGTTGGTTCAATGGCACCACCACCAACTGCTGCCGCAAAACCAAAAGTGGCTGTAGGTGGCTTTTAAGGAGCTTTGGGATAAAACGAAGAGTGTGGGAAAATTTCATCCAAGGTGGAGTAGAGGCAGTCAGACTGAACTGGGAGTTAAACACATCATTTCCAGTCCTGTTTCCACCCTTAATTATTTTTGTGATATTGGCTAAGGAGTTTATTTTTACTAGCCCTCACTTTTGTCGTGTAAGACCAGCAGGTAGCAATGGTACCTTTTAGGAGAGAAAATTCTATAAATTATGAATTACACAGACATGGAAAATTGTCCTCTCTTCCTCCCTACAGTTTAACAACTTAGTGTCATGAGACGACGTTAATGGAACCTGGAACTTTGGAAGAAGAGGTATCAAGAGGATTGTGCCACCCTGCAGGGTGTAGGCCAGGGGCCACTCAGAAATAACTTTGTGTAGAAGGCTGGGTTAACAGCTGTAGCCTGGTCAAAGGGCAGGCATCTAGAGCAGCAGCTCGGTGGAGAATACAAGAAGGGAATGGCTTGGTGGAACAGGAATCTGACAGAATCAACCGCATCCAGTTTGTTGGTTTCGGGGGAAGGGTTATCTTCATGTCCTTCAATGATTTTAAAGACTGTTAGTCAAGGAGCTCCCTAAACTTTTTTTCAGAATGCTTTCACCTAAATTTATTCATTTACCTTCTCTTCGACTCCTGAATTTGCTAAGAGCCTCGATTTCTTTTTTATTTTTTCAGTTACAAACATACATATTTTTTCCAGATTACTTTCCATTATAGGTTATTATAAGATACTGAATATTGTTCCCTGCGTTATATAGTAAATCCTTGTTGCTTATCTATCTCTTGCCTAGTTTTATAGAGGAGGAAACTGAAGCCCTGAGAAAAGTGCCAAGTGGCCCAGCCCAGTAGTGGCAGATCAGGACGGGGGTCTCACCGAGGACAGTGGGCTCCCAGCTGCTCTATGCTGGGCCATGGAGCAGCAGCGTCACTTGGAAGCTCGTTAGAGATGCAGAATCTGAGGCCCCACCTCAGATCTACTGAACCTGAACCTCCATTTTAAACCTCTGGGTGTTTCATTTGCACATTAAAATCTGAGTAGGACAGTAATGAAGTATAGTCTCCCTCTTCCACTAAAAGTTCGTCTCTGCTCCATGCTTCTGACCCAGGCTCAGGCCCCCTGGGTTCATGGAGAGGTCAATCTGTAAAGGGGAAAAACATGCTGGAGGTGGATTTTATGTGTGAAATAAAAGTTTTTTGCTCCCACAATCATTTTGAGGGGTTATTTAGACAAATATAAATAGATAAGCAGGATATGAAATACTTATTTCAGTTAGTGGGCTCCTGGGCAAACTTCCTTCTAATATCACCACCTTATATCAGCAAAGTCCCATCTAAAAATATGTAAATATAACAGGACAAATAGACAACGTATCTGCTTAGACATCTGAGTGATTAGAATGATTTAAATTAAATCTTGTACTTCTGTTTCTGAAATGACTTCAGGATGCTAAAGTTATTAGACCCCCTAAATTCCAGATTCTGAAAATAGCCATTCTAGATGTTTTACAAGAATATGGCTTTAAAATGTAAACATCAAAGTAACCGATTAACACCAAATTTGGGACATAAACATGCTCTAATTACTATTTTGATAGTCGGCAAGTCATTAACTCCTCCAGGAAGATGACTTTCCACAGTCAAATAGAAGTATGTATTTAGTTCCTACCATGTGCAAGTATGTCACTGGAGAGAATATTGTCTACGAAAAGAATCTTTGAACTGTTCTCTTTGTCTTTCATCATCCCGCAAAAGAACCAGCTGACTTTGTAAAAGTCCTGCCAGCCACATGACGTGACAACTCTTGGTAGTGCCAAGATAGTTGAATGGGACAGATAAGAGTGACTCATTTGTTCTAAGATATCCAGGACCACCTTAAACATGCTTTGAATTCTAGGGCACCTGATATCAAGTCGTAAATGTGGAATAATGGATAATTTAGTCCTTGCATTGCTCAGGAGGTCTCTAGGATCCCCCAAATAGATAAACTCTTGCCAGTTCCCTAGTGTGACCATCTGAAAAGGTTCATTTGTACACATGTTGCTTTGTACATGCAAGCCCGGAAAATGGAACAAGGGCTGTAAATCTTTACAAATATGATGTGAAAAACAAGATGCGTGTGATCTATACAGTTCTTTTATAAGAGAGGCAAAAGTGACATGCCCTTTGTATGATGGCTTTATCTTTGATTCCTGTCCCCATCAATTTTTGTGGCACTTGCTCTCAGCTTTACAGGTAGAATGACATTGTTGTTTTGGCTGAAGTACCCTGGGTCGACTGCCTTCACTAACTATAGCCCATCTACTGCTGAGATTTTCCATCTCTTGAGGCTGGCATTATATTATGCCACAGTATGCAACACTGGTTCCTTTATTACTTTTTCCTCTCTTACCTGCCTTGTATTCTCTCTCACCCTTCTTCAGTTCATTGCATCGTACCCGATCAGATCATGTGACTCACAGAAGAAATGATAAGGCTGCATGTTTAAGTGAATCCGTGTCAGTAAGTTGCTGCCGGAGCATACCGTCTATGTACAGAAAAATATTCTGTAATAGACATCCTAGTTTATTCTTATGAGAGTTTTAAAATATTACCACCTTTAGGGGTGTTAGGGCAGTTTCTGGATTGAGATAAACAGTTGGATCTGAGATAATCAATCTTGTGTGGTTTGGAGTAGTAAGCATTATGCTCTTGACATAATAAAAAAGGAATATCCCAGGTATATGAATATTGTACATGTCACCAAAACAAGGTTATGAAGAAAGACAATGGAATATATGTCTTCAACATGGTTCTTCAAGTTTACAGATTTTGTCATTCATTAGAGAGTTGTAATTTTACCCAATGCTATTTGTATTTGGAGTACTCTTTGTTATCAAATTTTTATTTAAGTTCTGAGAGTGATAGGCCTTGGCATAAATAGTGTTACCTTTTTTTAGACCACAATTAAACATCCTGTACATGTTTACATGCCTGGAAGGTCATATTGATTCTTTGTCCTTCATCCCCTCACTTCTTTGCACTAATATTAAGCCAAATGGTTTGATCTTCTTATTCAAATCATTCCTTTAGCTGAACAATTATGATGTTTTCACCTTGGTTTCCTTCCTTTTTTAAAAAAGAAAATCAATTTTATTTTCCTTCCTTTAAAAAAAATTCACATTATGTTCCATGTAGAAATAACAATAACAATAGCAACCATAGGCCATAGGCCGCTTTACTTTGTGTGGTGGTGTTTCAGCACTTTATGTACACTATATCACTTAACAACAAGGTGGGCACTATCATCATTCCCATTTTACAGATGATGAAACTCATACTTCAGAACTCCAGGAACTTTTCTAGGTCATAAGACTCGTGCCTGACAAAACATGATCTTGAACCCAGGCCTCACTGACTCTCGAATCCACCTGCTTCATGACAACCGTAATGCAAGAGCAGAAAGGAAATTTAAACATCATCTAGTTCCAATTATTCTTTTCACAGATGAAGAAATAGGTCAAGAGAGGTTACATGCCTCACCCTAGGTCACACAACTAGCAAATGGAAAGAGGCAATTTCAATTGGTGTCCATTTTCAAGGAGGTTATGCAAGCATATTCCATTCCATCTAATTGGTTTGGACCAGGCATCCTCTCTGGACCAGTCCACTGTAACAGGGAGTATGGGCACACTGTACAGAATTGCTCAAAACGGCTGCTCCCTCACGCCCCTCTTGCTGGGGGTTAAGAGGAATCTTTGTAACCGGGTAGACACTGCAAAAGCTCTTCACTGTATGGGGTTGTTATCTTCCAAGCTGGAAGCCCATTTCTAACCAGATTCTCTCAAAGCCAGGAAGCAAGTCCCTGCTAGGGAATTTTCCATGTTATTAGGACCCCTTCTCCCTTCAAAGTAGATCAAATCCAGGGTAAAACCAGTCCGCCTTCACTGTTCTTCACTCAGTCCACTCTCCAGGCCCTGCCTCTATGTTGAAGATAGATTGAGTTTGACAGATGGAAAACCAGCAGCAGTCCCGAGACTGGCTGCCAAATGGGACAGAGGAGGAGATGATCTGATGGGCTGTGGCATTAAACTGAAAGGGTAGAACATGGATGCACAGATGAAGGCAATGAATGGTGACCCTCCTGAGGAAAGAGCAGTATTTTTCATCACTGAATGAACCATGTTGAAGGTTTGGAAAAGGGAGAAGGCAGCTACTGGGCAAGGTACTGCTTTCTATATCATGGTTTAACTTGTAGAAGGGTGCTTCAACATAGATGGGTGTCCCAATTGGACTTGTTTTTAATAGTATATTTTTCTGACCACAAAACTAATCTAAACTTATTCAAGAAAAGTATGAAGAAAGAAGCTGTGATTCACTGAGACACACATGCAGGTGGAATGGTGATTCACTGTGACGCAGTTGTGTTTTACTCTAGATGTGCATATCTTTCCCCTTTCCAGAGCTCTGTGCTCTCTTTGCCTCAGGGGAGAGTGGTATAGCCGAGATGAAAGCAGAAGTTGCCCATACTAGAAGAGAGACTGGCTCTGGTGTTCTAGAGTCTCTTGGAAGGGACTAGATCATATAAGGGGAGACGGGTAGGGACTTTTGGGAAGGATAAGCTGGAAAATATGAAAGAATAGACAAGGAGAGTTGATTTCCTAAGGTTGGTGGATCCAATGTTCTGTGTTTTGGAGCACCCCGGACTTTGTGGGGGAATGTGACTATAGGGATGCTAGGTATTTCCCCTACCAGCCTTGGTAAGGAATCCTACAGTACATGAAGCAGGCCCCTCAGCACCAGAGTACATGATATTTCTTTCAAAAATGCAAACTTGAGCATGTTTCCCAGGAAAAGGGCCCTTCATTGACTTCCTATCTGTAGGAGATACAGAAAAGCATTCCAAGCGGATGAAATAGCATGTACAAAACTATGAAGTTCGTGGCACATGTACTCTGTACGGGTGACTTTCTTCATCTGGATCACAAGGTTGTCAAGCAGCTGGAAGGATGAGTAAGGACTGCTCATGGGTGGCCTTGACTGCCATCTGGTGGAATCTCTGCAGACCAATGATTTTCAAACATCTTTTAGGAGTATACATAATTTCTTAAAAATTAATTAATTATTAATTTATTTTTGGCTGCGCTGGGTCTTCGTTGCTGAGTGCAGGCTTTCTCTAGTTGCGGCGAGCGGGGTCTACTCGTTGCAGTGCACGAGCTTCTCATTTCGGTGGCTTCTCTCGTTGCCGAGCATGGGCTCTAGGCACGCAGGCTCAGTAGTTGTGGCTCGTGGGCTCTAGAGCGCAGGCTCAGTAGCTGTGGCGCGTGGGCTTTGTTGCTCCGTGGCATGTGGGATCTTCCCGGACCAGGGCCCGAACCCATTTCCCCTGCACTGGCAGGCGGATTCTTAACCACTGCGCCACCAGGGAAGTCACCATAATTTTTAGAATAAAATCTTACACAGAAACCCAGTGGACCCTCATGCCATGCCCTTCCCCACATAGCCTTGAACTCTTGACGTTTCTCTGTGTGACCATGACTGTGGATAATAGGGAACCCATTATCTGATCAGATTTGAGATTTAAAAGGATGACCACAGTGGTGGTATGAAGATACATTGAGGGGTGGAGATGGAGAATGTCAGACTGGATACAAAGAGACCAATGTAGTGAGAAGAAATTGGTGAACACAAATTGGTAATGGAAAAATAAGTTCATTTTTATATGAATTTCAGTTTTTATTGTGAGCCTCATTTGATTTGGTGGTAGAAATTTAGTTTTAATTCAGGGTCACTCTCCTCTGAATTAGATCAAATTTCAGGGGGGTGTTTTGTATACATGGTAAAAACCACTGCTTATTCAAAGCTTAATTATGGAGAGAGCAGGGCCTTTAAAAATTTAACACATTTAATTACTATAGTAATTACGTATGGCATGTACTATTATTACCCCCAGATTAGACCCAGAAAATGGAGTGACTTGCCATAGTCAAATAGCTCTTAATGCTTAGAGCTAGGATTTAAACCGAGATAGCCTGCCTCCTAGTATGTGCCAGTGTCTTCATCCTTAACCAATGCAGTATGATGTGGAGGCATCTATGGGGAGTGTACCATTTTGTCCTTGGGCGTGATCAGTCCTCTCTGGCATTTTTCACCATTGCATTTGTTTTTCTTCATCCCATCTGGTTCTAGGACATTGTCCATGCAGGTGGCTCTGGATCCTCCAGAATGATTCATTCAGCTGTTCACAACCTATACTACACTTGTAAGAAACTCTTTGAGGCTGTCTGGGACTCCGTCTACCTAGGGCAGTTGTTCTCAACTGTGATTTTGCCCCCCGGGACATTTGGCAGTGCTTAGAAATGTTTTTGGTTGTCCCAAGAGGTGAGGGTGAAGATTACATTACTGGAATCTAGTGGGTAGAGGCCAGGGTCGCTGATAAACATCCTACACTGCACAGGACTGTCCCCACAACAAAGAATTATTGGGCCCAAAACGCTAATAGTGCCAAGGTTGAGAAACTCCAGCATAGACATGAAATTACGTTTCAGCCATTTTATTTACAAAGTCTTGCTTCATTCCCAGGGCTCCATCTTCCCAGGAAGGCAGAGATTCCCTTGGCTCTTAGCTCCACCAAACCTTCTGGGTTTTTTGTTACCTTTCCCTCCGTCAGGGCTCAATGTAGCGCTGTTAAGTGGGGTGGGAACTGGGCCCCCTTTTCAGGTACCCACTTAAGTCAAAACTCTCTGCTTACCTTTTGATTGCTTCCGTCTCCCTTCCTTCCATCTAGTCTGAGTGTAAAAATTTTGCTCTTACTCGTCATAGTCCTCCAAATCTGTTGCCCATGAGTTCCCCTAACATTTGAAACAAACTGTAAGAATTGATTACCTTTTTCTCTGCTTTATGCTATGTAATCTCTGTCCTGGGGACAATAAATACAGAATAGTCAGCAGACTGAATGAAGTTTTACAGAAATGCAAAGAAAACCTTAGTTTATCCATGTCAGCATTTTGCAGTCTATATTCTGAGGTGTGACATTGTCCCTGGAGAGTCACAAGATTTTTTATGGAAAGGAAGAAGTGATGCATGTGGTCCCCTTCTCTAGGAATTCACAAGTGGTATAAAGAAACAATTTAAATTTGTTTATCCTAGGACTTCCACAAAGTATTTGACCAGAAAGCTTTTCTTTTTCATGGAATCCCTAAGGATGGCTTGTACGTATTTTGAGAAATGCTAGTCTATGTAATAAATGTGGCCTTTACCAAAACATGGGCAGAGATAAGAGGATAGGTTCTAGGGATGTTAAAAGTTAGGCTCAACAGGACTTGATGAATGATTGGTCCCAGGAGGTAAAGAAGCAAGAGAAATCAGTGAGAGAATGTAGAAACTTCAAAATTAAAGGCACAAATTTTGTATCATTGTTTATATATCACAAAGTATTAGGCACCAGGGCTTTTAAAAAATATAAAACACAAAATGACAATACTGGATTTATCTCTCTCCTGGATTGTTGTAATGGCTTTCTAAATGGTCTCCTAGCTTTCATTCACTGCTTCTTCTAATCTTAACACCACAAAGTGACCAAAGAAATTTTTCTAAACAAAGGTATAATCATGGCATTGCTCTGATCAGAGAACTTCTGTGACTCAGTTTTGTACAGAGACACCCCAGACTCCTTTGCATAGCGTTCAGAGGCCCTTGGTAAAATCTTCCTGCATATGGATTTAACTTGGGATGGCAAGAAATGAGCAGCTCTTACTCAAGAGATCTTGCCTTGCACAGCCAGTGCTTATGTGCTGTGTGCTTTTAGGGACTCTGGGGGATAAGGCAAGCTGTGCTGGGGGCCTTGCATCTGCTCCTGCCTCCGGCGGATGCCTTGACTCTGTATGTATTATAAATACATTGTAATTTAATCTAATCTTAGAATGGGAGAGTGTGTGGTCTGTCTCTGCCTATGTGGGGGTCTTCTGTTCCTCCAGATCCTGTCTCACCCTTGTCCGCTTGGTTCTCTGCTCTGGGAGGCTGACCTGTATGGACTGAATCAGTGGAATCCCTTGACCTCTGTCTTGTAGTTGGGTTTGGTTAATGGAAAATGCTGACAGGAGGTAGGAGGGAGGGAGGAGAGTGACATCAGAGTACATATTCCCTGGATCCCTCCCTGCAAGGGTACCGCAGGCTGGCTGTGCCCTGTGCTGGTCACTGCTTCTCTCAAGGTGACCTCCCCCATGGTCTTTCCTCCTCTCCATGTTGGGGTAACTGCCATCTCTCTGGTGGTGGTAACACCACTTCTGCTTGAACTCCTGGCTCCTGCATCTCCTTATGGTTCCTCTGTACCCTGATTATATGCTTGTAAATAGTCTCTTAAAAATAAACCCTCCTCAAATACTTTCCCAAACTGAATGTTGCATTTCTTTTCCATTGGGACCCTAGCTGCTATAGTTGGCCATCTGAAACGCTTAGATTTTTGAATGTCTGTGAATGGTAAATATTTACATGATAAAGAGTTGAATTAAACAGAGACACATCATAAAATGTCCATTTTTGAGATCTACCTCATATCATTTCAAATGGTACCATAAAATTATAAAATGGAATATTAAATTTAAAAGTAACTTTGAGTAAGGATAGTATTCATTTTCTAGTCAAGAAAGACCATTTCTCTTGTGATCCATTGTCTGGAAAAATTTCCATGTCATTGGTTAATGATTTTCCATGAAAATTAACAGACAAGAGCTCTGAGTTGGCTTGGGTGGTGGGAAAGACTCCATCTGCACACAGTTCTGTCTGGTGAAGTCCTTGGGGTTAGGTGTGTTGGAAGGTTAATGGGAGTGGCAGACATAGGAATCATTAGATGGCTCAGTGACTACAGCTTTTGCAGCTGGTCTTTAATGAGCCCCCAAAGAATTTTCAAGTAAAAGAAGCTCTTAAATGACTATAGCTAAGCAGTTATCTTCTAGAATCAGGGGAGAATCTTCTTCAGGAGAGGAATTCTCCCTGAAGAATCCAGGTAGAAATGCCATTTTTAGATAGTCTTCCTCCTCCAGATGGTTTATATATAGTATCTTGTGTTCTTTAAATTAGGAGAGAATATATAACACTGAAGCTGAAAGGACTTCAGTGTGAAATTTGCAAGGAACAGCAAAATGCCATTTTTTCTGTTTGCAGTAATAACTGATATTTAGCTCTTAGTCTATTTCTTATTGGTTAATATTCTTTTTCTTTGAAGCAAAAACATATATACATAAATATGTATGTGTGTGTATATATATATGTTTTATACACACACACACACACACACACACACACACACACACATACACTTTAAAGGTAGGTTTATATAAGTTAATTTCACCTTCCATGATTCTGGCCATGAAAAAAATTTCAAATTACTGATTCTTTGTTAGGGAAGAGTGTATAGTGCTCAAATATGACAGACTAGGGATGTCATGAGGCTTCCAGTATTCTTGTTCACTATTTTTTGCTTGTAGATCTAGCCATACAGATATTTATACATCTATCTATATATAGCTTAACATCCCATAAAAGCATGTGCTTTCCTTTTCCTGAGGAATCTTCTTTTGGAAATGGCAATGCAATAAGCATTTCCTGTGGAATTGCAGAGGGAATGGAACCCTATGAATTATAACAGCGATGCTGGGGTGAGGTGTAGCAAAGGATAATTACCCCACTTTCCACGTGATCAGAAGTGAGGTACTCCATGTGCATGAAGACTTTGGTATGAGAGGTAAAAAAGATAAATCTATTGTCCAGGCAGGATTTGCTGTGAAGTTTTTCTTGTTTTGTACATACTGAAATACCAGTGTTGTTGTAGTCAGTGGTTCATGCGGGGACATAAGGTTAGAAAAGATCCAAGCAATCTTTTGAATATGTTGTCCAAGCTATGTTTTGTTTTGTTTTGTTTTTCTGTGCCTCCTATACTTGATCACAGAGAGAAATGTGTATCATGTTATTTAGAAAGAGGATTTAAAAACAGGCACAGCTTTGGAACCTTGATCTGTATAACTCACTAATTTCCACCTCGTGGGAAACATTCTTTTCTACCCTGGGACTTGAACAGGAAATATTGGAGATTTATATTTTTAAGCAATTAGTAAATAAACTGTGGGTATATTTAACATTTAATATTTTAGTTTCTTTAGCTGTAATTCTGAAGTAGACTTAAAGTTGATAAAATCCTAATCATAATGCAAGACTCTGAAAAAGCACCCTACTTTTTAGATTATTAAAGTACAGTAATGATAGAAAGTTAGCACCTTTCTTCTTTTAAAACTGTAACCTAGTATTTATACCTGACTGTGCTGTCTCAGTGTGTTAGATCTCAAGCCTTATTTTATAACCATAAAGATATTTAAAAGTAGGAAAATAGTTTTGATATTTATTATAGTGTCTAAGTAAGATAGTGAGTTTTTTTCTAATATGAAAGCTCTTTGTTGTGAGGAATGCAAATGTAAAATACATAAACTTGAATACCCTCAAAATACCTTTTAGATGAAACAGTGTATTTGGAGGAGGGAAAACCACTGTGAGTCATCTGTCTCTTCAGGTTCTGCTCTCAGAACAGTTACTGATTTGTTTAGTGACCTTGGCCATCGTGGTCTAACTCCATTTTCATTTTCCCTCTTGACAAATGGATTTTCTTTCTACTAACCTGCTTTCCTGGACATACTTTGGAGGAAAGATGTTGTGTAAATACCTATCTCAAGAGTGAACTTCAATCTGAAATGAGAACACTATTCACTGGTATTTTTTTAACCTTGTAATCCTTACCAAAAAAAAAAAAAATTAAAATCTAAGTATATTTTAAGGAAGTACTCTGGATAAATGACTGAAGTTCATTACCATATAAGAATTATATTCAATATAGATTCTTTTAAATATGAAAATGTGGCTTAGCAAGTTGGCGGGTTGAAAATCCTTGCTTTATTAGTTAGCAAATGATTCTGGGTTTTATCATATTTATTGTCAATCTCAGTTTTTGGATGCCTAGGAATTCAAAATTATATGCTCAGCTGACCCTTTAATAAATGCTCTCATTCTGTCTTACATGATTTATAGCCTGGCAGCTCACATGTAAAAATGATGTATGATTTAATGAAGTGGAAAGGCAGAATAGGTTCCCACCTTCGATTGTTTAATGCTTTCCTCCGGCTGGTGACTGGAATGCTAGGGGCAAACAAAGCAGAGTTGCATCCCCTGTTCATTTATCGCCACAAGGACAGGAAGATCCAGTTTGCTATGATATGTGATTGTTTGCAAATATACTTCTGTTTCATTAGAAAACACGAGAGCATTGATTCAGGTATCTTGGAATAGTCTAAAGAGAAACAAGAGAGAGGCTATCGACTCAAACTCCCTTATTTTGCATTTTTATTTTATTGCTCTAAATGTAAATATTCGGGGAAAGCAATACAGCATTTAATCCACAGGGTTGTGCAGTGTTTTAGCACCATCTGTCCATAAGTGTTTATGGAGTACATTAGGTACCGATTGAGGCACTGGGTTGGCAGTGGCCAAGAGAGCCGAGGCCCCTTCATGGGAGGACGGATAACAAACTAATAAACAAATGCATAAATATGATGATTTCTGATTTGTGCCACGGAGTGAGTGCATGAAGAACAACTTTAAACAAGATGCTCTCAGAGAGTGTGCAGGGAGTGAGGGGTCACTCTAGAGCTGCTGGTGTCGCGAAGGACACTCCAGCCACGACCTACATGATGTGAAGTTTGCAATGTACAAGCATCTGGAGGCAGATCTTCCCGAGCAGAGGGCACAGAGAACACAAGTTCAAGGAGGAGGGAGCTTGAAGGTCATGAGGAATAAAAAAGGAAAGTAGGGATGAGAAATACGTATATGGGCAGGAGAGGTAGTAGTTGAGAACTGAAGGGGGCAAATAGTACAGGGCCTTGCAGGCCACAGTAAGGAAGGATCTGTGTTCCAGCAAGTGCCACACTCCAAAGGCTTTTCCTGAGGTTCTCCCAGCCCCCCCTTACCCACCAGCATGGGCACTGTGGTGCACCTGTTTAATTTCTACATAACCCGTGAGGTCGTGGCCCTACCTGAATAACAGGGAGTATAGAGTTCTGGGGCCAAAACATGTATAAAAGTGTCCCATTAATTACCTCAAGGGTTCCCACCCTCCCCCAACAATTTTTCATTTAGAAAAATTACAAATATACAGAAAGTTGCAAAACTCCTCCTGTAGAGTCACCAATTGGCAATAATTTCCCACCTTTGCTTTATCTCCTTTCTCTCTATGTATACACCTGGTTTTGTTTTGTTTTGCTAAAGCATTTCAATGTTAGTTGCAGACGTTATGATTTTCACCGTGAACTTAAATACTTCCGCATCTATCTGATCATGGCCAGGAAATTTAACAGTATAATACTTTTATCTACTATGCAGCCTATATTGAAAATTTCCAGATTGCTCCAATCATGGCTTGTATGGCTGATTTTTTGATAGTCATATTTCTTTTGTCTCCTCTAATTCAGAACAGTCCCTGTAGCCGCCTTTTTTTTTTTTTCACGGTATTGATATTTTTGAAGAGTATGAGCCAGTTCTTCAGAATCTCTCTCAATTTGGATTTTTCTAATGTTTCCTCATAATTAGATTTAGGTTAAATATATTTGTCAAGAATGCTCCATAGGTGTGTATCAGGTGGCTCATTATGTTGGTTTGTCCTAATGTTGATGACCTTAAACTCGATCACTGGTAAAGGTGTATCTGCCAGATTTCCCCATTGTAAAGGTATCTTTTCCCCTTTGCAATCGATAAATAGTCTGTGGGGAGATACTTTGAGACTCGTGAATATCTTGTTTCCTAATAGCCTTTCATCTAATTATATTAGTAACTACAGATGCATCTTTCCAGAACCTGTTATTACTATGGCGGTTGTGAAGACGATGACTTTCTATTTCTCTTGTTACTTCTATAGTCATTAGTTGGCTTACTTCTGTAAGTAAGCCAACTAATGGCTTACTTTTCCTCCTCCTACCCCCTTTTAAAAAATCGGTATGGACTCAAGGATTTTTAAAAAAAATTTATTATGCTATAATCTATTCCTGTCATTGTACATCTTGATGCTATAATTGTCCCAAATTTGACTAGTGAGAGCTCCTTCAAGCTGTAATTTTTGATCAGTTTTTGAGCACTTCCTTTTTCTCCAGCATAGTAAGAGGTTTCAGGCTTACTTTATACTTTTTCTTCCCTAGACCAAGAAAAAGTGATTTCTCCCAAATGTCCTGGTTTATTTTGGTGGAGAATGGTATTTAGAAACCAACATCTTGGAACTAGATGTTTATTGCTACCAGGGTAGCATTGCTTTCAGAGTGAGGGTGTCTTTGCTTCTAGAACCATTCAGTCGACAGGGCTAATAAATACATACACACACACACACACACACACAGAATCATAAGTTCTTACTAATACCTTTAATTCCAGTCCAACATGACAGCATTTTTTCTCCTTTTCCCATTCTGTATCTGTATCTCCTTTCTCCCACAGAGAAAACTCTGGTTCCCAACAACATCAATATGTCAATATTTACTAATACGTGGTTGCAGTACCCACTCCGCCAATTTTAGAATTGCTACACCAATCCCAGTACCAACAATAAACTCATTAGGTTCAAGACCACTCCACTCTTCTTTTGTCCTTAGAATATATTTCATTGAGGAAGTAAAGTCATGTACTACATTCAAAAGTTACCTCCTTTCTTCTGTATCATTATGTTGTCTGTTTGACATACAATTAGGTTTATTTGTTTCTGTTTGAATCAAATTTAGTTTACTCCATCCTTTCTTATTCAAATTTAACTTATTAATGTGTAAAACATTAACATGGTTTAAAAGTCAAAACTGTATAAAAAGATATATTCAGTACCTCCAAGCTTTAAAAACACCATTAGTCATCTTTAACTTTAAGCTTTAATGAGATAGCAGGGTAGGTACTAACCATTAGTAAATAAGGCAGCTTCATCAACATGGCATAATGGGTATCAGTACACTCGTAGAACTTTAAAGGACCATGAAAATAATAATTCTTCTTCTTGTTTTGATTCTAGCATTAATACTTTCCCCTCTAATTGCTAATCTTTTAACTTTATACCTGAGAATTTTATACTATTTTTTAGCAGGATACTGTGTGTGTGTGTGTGAGAGAGAGAAAATACTGTGTGTTTTCATTGTTTTTTTAGGTAGTCATCTTCTATAGATCAGTGCTTTTCATTTGAAACTGAAATAGTTTCAAAGAAAAAGAAAAAGATCATTCTATTTACATGATTTTCCTTTGTATTCTCCTGAGGTAGTCAAAATATGGGCACATTTGGGGAAACAAAAGACTGAAAAAGTGAAAAGGGTAGACAAATGTTCAGTTGCATCTAAATATATGAAAATTGCACAAAGCATCTAACTGTTTAATATATATGTACATACCTGTACATATACATATATGTTTCAATGTGTCCAGGGTGATATACTTAGCGAAATGTGCAATAATGGGTTGTATAGACTTCAGAGAAGCCATATAATAACTTAGAAAAACTTTTTATATAACATTGTTATTTTGGGCCCAAACCAGAGAAATTTCGGCTGAATAAAATGTGTCTTATTAACAGTAATGTCAGCAAAATCACTTCTGCTCTTGGCATGGTTCGTTTACTCATGCAGCAAAAATTAACTGCAGTTACGTCTTGAATATTTTTTCTAAGCACATCTGTAATTCGTAGACGCTTTGACTATTAGTGTAGAATATGGTGATTATCATAAAATGTATACTTGACAATTTAGGCTAGCAACTTAAATGTTAGTATACAGAACATATAGACCCTGGCGTCTTGCAGAGTGGTGTGGATTTGGATTAGCAATCTTTCAGAAGTAGAGCGGTGGGTTGCTTGGTGTCTGGCTTTGTTTTTCTGATTTGCTAGGCTAAGGTCGAATGGGTAATAAAGGCAGGATGTCCTAAAATAGTGTGATTTCCTTTCCTAAAAATTAATCCATTTTTTAAAGCCCACAAAACTTCCTCTTACTTATCCAAATTCCACTTTTGAAAGGTTTTTGTATATTAACATTTTAAAGATGCACATACTGACCCTGGAAGGGTTAAGCTCCTTTCAGCCATTTATACTGTAGTCTGATTCATTTTAATCTGTTTGCTTCCCTTCTAAATCCTAGAGGAGCTGCAGGGAGACTGCATTTTTAAAGGAAGAGGTGAATATTTTGTAGCACATAGGGAACTTCAAGGGACATCCTGGGAGGAATGCCCGGTGAGGTGTGGAAGGGAAGGGGGAGGGAGTAGGCAGTGGAGGGTGGAGGTCGTTGATTGGAGGAGGGAGATTCCTCTGTAAACATAGCACAGGCCAGATTTTTTGGGTTTTTTTTTTTTCAGTTTTGCACAGGGCCCTGGTTATCCAGAATCCCTTGAGACACCAACTGGAACTCATCTTCTTAATACTGACACAGTATAATTAATCTGACTATTCTGTTCCTCTGAGACTTGTCTGTGGCAAGAGTCTCTGCCGCAGGACCTCAGACCCACCACTGGATGCCTCAGACCCATAAGGCAGTCTTGCCTAAATGGAAATGAAACTCCACACTCTATCATAATTTCTTCATCCCTTATAACTGAGTTGTTTTCCTCCATCAGAAGAATTAATCATCTTCAAGGTCACACATGCACCAATCAGAGAACTAGAAGGCACCCAGAGATTTTATCAGTTTATTTAAGTCCAGTTCCCAAGAGACAGATGTGCTGGGCACAGGAGTGGCAGGGCTTGGACCACAACACGGGTCTCCTCCCTCCTGGCCCAGGGCTTGCCCCCTTGGCCCGCACGCCTATTACTTGCTGTAACTGAACTGACCTCTCTTTTTCTCTTGGAAGGAACATTTGAGCAAATTTCTGGGCCATGAAAGCATTGCTCTCTGCTTGCAAGGAAGGCTACTTGGAGAAAAGTAGAGATTATAGTTTCATTTTATGCAAGTATAGTAAAGTATATGTAGGTCACAGATAGATTTTTTTTTAAAAAAACATAATTTAGATAAGCCCATTTTTTACCCTGCTTTTTTTTTTTTTTTTCCAAATGACCTAATCTGATAAATTTGCAATCCTAGGGACACGTTCATGTAATTTTATTGGATCTTCCCTTTGCAGTAAAATGTAAAGTAGCACCACTGTGGTTAAGAGTGCATAGTGGGGTGTATACCTGCTCACCATTTACTAGCTATGTGAATTGGGAAAGTTCCTATTTCCTCGTTTGAAAAGCAAGGGTAACAGTACATATCTCATAAGGTTATGAGAGGATTAAATTA
Source organism: Stenella coeruleoalba (assembly GCF_951394435.1). Lineage (NCBI taxonomy): Eukaryota > Metazoa > Chordata > Mammalia > Artiodactyla > Delphinidae > Stenella > Stenella coeruleoalba. Next base: position 74,942,013 of record NC_137151.1, on the reverse strand, counting down.
GAAAATGCGTAAAATCTATAGCATAGTGCCTGGCACTCTGTAAATGCACAGTAACTGATCCACCACCACCACCACCACCACCACCATCATCATCATCATCATCATCATTATTGTTATTATTATTATTATTACTATTGATACTGCCTGGAAAAGAAAGTCTGTATAGACCAGGCATCTTAAGTTCAGGATTCAAGTGCAATTTCTTTTGTTTTCTATTTCATCATATTATAGTATATTTTCAGATATTTTAACTGCATTAAAGTTCCAATCAGTTCATTTAATTTTTTCTATTAACAGACTATTTTTTAGAGTAGTTTTAGGCTTACAGAAAAATTAAGGAGAAAGTACAGAGTTCCCTATACATCCTCTGTTTCACCCCTTAATTTCCCCATTCTTAACATCTTGCATTGGTGTGGTATACTGCTTAAAATTGACGAACCAATGTCGATACATTATTATTAACTGAAGTCCATAGTTTACTTTAAGGTTGACTCTTTATGCTGTACTATTCTATGGGTTTTGCCAAATGCATATTGTTATCCACCTTTACCATATCATACATAATAGTTTCACTGACCTAAAACTCTGCTCTACCACTTTATTTCTCTCTGCCTCCCCTTCCCAACCACTGAAAGCCAATGATCTTTTACTGTCTCCATAGTTTTGCCTTTTCTACAATGTCATATAGTTGGAATCATAGAGTATGTGGCCTTTTCAGACTGCCTTTTTTCACTTAACAATATTCATTTAAAATTCTTCCATGTCTTTTTGTGGCTTAATATCTCATTTCTCTTTATTGCTGAATAATATTCCATTGTGTGGCTATACCACAGCTTCTTTATCCATTCACCAATTGAAAGACATATTACTTGCTTCCAAGTTTTGGCAGTTATGAATAAAGCTGCTGTGATCATTTGTGTGCACGTTTTGGGGAGAACATAAGTTTTCAGCTTATGTGGGCAAACACCTAGGAGCACGGTTGCTGGATCATATGGTAAGCGTATGTTTAGCTTTGTAAGAAACTGCCTGTGTTTCTGCACCATCTTATATTGCTGCACCATCTTATATTTCTGCACCATCTTATATTGCTGCACCATCTTATATTCCTACCAGCAGTGAATGAGAGTTCCTGTTGCTCCACATCCTCAGCAGCGTTTGGTGTTGTCAGCGTTCCAGATTTTGGCCATTCTAATAGGTGTGTAGTGGTATCTTGTTGTTTTAATTTGCAATTCCCTGATGACATACCGTGGAGCATCATTTCATATGCTTATTTACCATCTGTATATCTTCTTGGTTGAGGTGTCTATTCAGATCTTTTCCCCTTTTTTAATTGGGTTGTTTCTTTTCTTATTGTTGAGTTTTGAGAGAGTTCTTTGCACATTTTAGATACAAGTTCTTTATCAGATATGTTTTGCAAATATTTTCTGCCAGTCTGTGACTTGCTTTTTATTCTCTTCACAGTGTTTTCACAGAACAGAAGTTTTTTTCATTTCAATGAAGTTCTACGTATCAATTTTTTTTTTCATGGATCATGCTTTTGGTGCTGCATCTAAAAACTAACTGCCAAATCCAAGATCACTGAGATTTTCTCCTATGTTATCTTCTAGAAGTCTCATAGTTTTGTGTTTTAGTTATGTCTATGATCCATTTTGAGTTAATTTTTGTGAAAGGGTGGTATCTAGATTTATTTTTTCCATGTGGATTTCCAGTTGTTAGTTCATTAAATTTTTCTCTGGTAAGTGAAGTAACATTATTCCTGAGAAAGATATTTTAATCACTGAAGACCTGAAAGAATATTTAATTCCTTTTCAGTGAATGAAGTCTCTTCACCTATCTGGAGAAATATTATCAGCAATATAGAATTGTTTATCAATGAAGCGTTTTGATATCTGGTCTCTTATATTTTAGGATGATTTAGAAGGACTGTGGAATGGTGCATATGGTTTAGAGCTGGTTGTATTTCTTAACTAAAACCTAGTTATTCAGTAGAATGTTTTGTACAGTTACTGTTCAAGTGCTTCCACTCTTTTACAACTTCTTTTTATAAAAAAAATCTATCCTTTGAGTTACTGGTTTGGGGGATTATTGAAATGCTTACCTCCCTCCCTTCCACCTTCCCTCCCTCCCTCCCTCCCTCCCTCCCTCCCTCCCTCTCTCCCTTCCTTCCTTCCTTCCTCCCTCCCTGTCTTTCTGTCCTTCCCTTCCTCCCTCCATCCCCCTCCTTTCCTCTTTCTCTCTTTCCTTTTAAATCACTGTACTTGGCTAACAAGTCTTAACATCTGCTGACGTTATTGATCCTAGGAATAAAAACGTGAGATGATCGCTGGGAGAAATTCCAGGCACGGAGCCCAGACAATCCATAAACCCCATATATTTCAAATTATGCGAGTCTTGTGAAATATTTTCAGAAATACAGTTGCCAGTGATTTGGTTATGTAGGCCTGTTTAAAGGAAAGGTTTTAAAGTTCTTCTTGAAGCGACTTGTAGTTTTCAAACTCAAACTTCATGAAAACCAAGAGCCATTTCTTCTCCAAATGTTTCCTTTTAGGTTCTCTTGGTACATTCTTTTTAGCATTAATGTAGCCACTCACAGTATGATGGTTTGTTTAATGTTGAAGCAAATGATCTGAAATATAAAATTGAATAAAGGGTTTATTCTTTTTAAAATTTTGCTTAATCAAACTGCAAAGCAGAAATAGGTTCATGTTGTACTTTCAATAAAGAGTTTCCAGAAAGAAGGCCATTTTCCTAAATTATATGTGATCCGGTGGACTCATGGTGAAAGAATTAATAATCAATTTAATAAACAGTGTTTACATTTTGGTCCAGCTGTTCTTTATAGGATGTATTTTTACCCCTTTTGTTTTCTTGTGATTTCCTACATATTCCTATCTTAAATTTGCTCTGTTTGAAAGTATCAATGTTACAAACAATAAGTAAAGAAGGCAGACCTGGCAATTCCACAAGAATGTATACCTGTGTCCCCAATACACAGGGTGTTTATAGCAGCATAATTTGTAATAGAGGCAACTGGAGAGTACTCAAATGTCAATTTATAGTAGACTAGATAAATAAACTGTGATGTATTTGTATAATAGAATACCATTGGTAAATGGAAATGAATGGTTTATAAATACACACAACAAAATGGACAAAACTCACAAAAGAAAAAATATTGCATAATTTCACTTTTAGGAAGTTTAAAAACAGGCCAATCTAACAGACTGTTAGTAAATTGAAGGCAGCTTGAAGCATTTATCAGTCCCTTATAGTATACTGTATCATTTTATCACCTTAATTATATGTCTCTCTGTTAGGTTTTAATAGCAATAAAGGTAGGATAAGTTTCCAGTTTGTCTTGTCTACTGTAGTACATAGAACATGGTGGGAACTTAAGTGTTGAATGGATGAAGGATTTGAATGTTTTGAATTGATGCATAAACCAGAAGTCAACTAAATTTGTCTTTGATATGTGCCTTCTGAATTTTTAGCTTCAAATTTACCTTTCTTATTACATTGTTTATAGATACAAGAGCAGTTAATATTTATTTATTTAAAGAAGATATTGGGGATAGGAGTTTATTAATTAATTAATTTATTTTTGCTGTGTTGGGTCTTCGTTTCTGTGCGAGGGCTTACTCTAGGTGTGGCAAGCGGGGGACACTCTTCATCGCGGTGCGCGGGCCTCTCACTATCGCGGCCTCTCCTGTTGCGGAGCACGGGCTCCAGACGCGCAGGCTCAGCAGCTGTGGCTCACGGGCCCAGTTGCTCTGCAGCATGTGGGATCCTCCCAGACCAGGGCTCGAACCCGTGTCCCCTGCATTAGCAGGCAGATTCTCAACCGCTGCGCCACCGGGGAAGCCCAATATTTATTTTTAGCATATATTTTGTGGGTAGGTGCTAGGCAGTGAGAGGAATCTAGGCAGGGATTTTATTCTCGATAATTTATAAAGCGAACTAAAAAAACAAAACAAAACCACCAGCTTATTTTAGATACAGATCTGTTGTTTGCATTGTGGAGAAATATTTTGCATCTGACCCCCTGCTTTAAGGAAGAGTGCTGCATATTTTAAAGGTACCTCTCAGGAACATTTTTGCTTTTCAGCAGAGCTTTCAGTAGAACTCATTGCTTCATAGAGATGGATGGGGCTGGGGAAAGGATGTCTGAGCATTTTAGCAGGAGTGAAATCAGTCATCAAGTTAGAGTTGAAATGCCATCTTTTCGTTGTTGTTAACAAGCTTGTCTTCCACATCCATCCCTGAAGAAAATCCATATGCACATCAAAGTCCTTGCTTGTTTTGTTGTTTTATTTGTGGTTTCACAGAGTTGCATTAAGAAACAGTGTGCTATCCGTCTTTGTAGAAACACTCTTTCCCTTCCTAATGCCTTTGGAAAAATTTCTCCCGTATTCATTCAAACATTGAACTCTATTCCTGTAAGACAATTCCAAACTCCAAACTGTCATATGTGAAGGTTGGTAGCTACCTTTTGGATAGCTGGTTTTTGTACTTCAATTACGTCTTTATCTACCTACCCTCTTCTAACTTTAGACTCTCATTTCCAGGTCATGTGACTCACAGAGACAATGTAAAATTTAGAAAGGAACATCCCCCAAATTTAGTCTCACTGAAGCCTGCACAGCTGAGGGAAGAGATGGCATCAGGATATTGACAGTGAATTCTAGGATCCTGGGAGGAAGGGGATGGCAGTGAAAGAGAAGAAAGTTGGGCTGGCAGATGGTGAAAGCCATGAGTTAAGGAGGGGAGGGAGTGTTGCCTTCAACCACACTTTATTCCCCCCCCCCCTTCCCTGCACTTCCTTGAAAATGGCACTGAATCTTAAAAGGCTCATGGGGAAGCAGGACTTGATTACAGTGTAATGAAATGGCAAAAGGCAGAAAGGCTCATTTCAGAATGGTTTGGTGAGTCATCTTGTAGGGACTTTTGCTTTAAAACATCATTGCTGATTAACTGGTAAAGTATAGCTAACTAATCTGAGCCTCAAGATAAACTCTCAAGTGATTTAGAAAAGAGGAGATGAGATGCTTTTTAAGCTTTCCTTATTGTTTTAGAATAATGGGGGTAGTTTATTTTGTTAATCTGTGTTCTTTAGAAGGAAAAGAATTGTGCTTTTGTAATAACATATGTTAGACTATCAAAAAAGTGCTTTAACTACAGCTCAAAGCTTCCAAATACTTATATTTTGACTAATTTAGACTAGTGAATTTAAAATTTATTTTAATTTCTGTCACTTCAAAATTTTTAAAAAAAAGAGGAAAAAAATGAACAGATAGCCATCAGAGACTGGATGGGCTTTGCTTTTGTAAATGGTGGATTAGGATTTGTCTGTCCTATAAAGGACACACAGCATTTAGATTAGACATAATCTGATTGTATTGCAATACAAAGGCCATTCAAGTCAGCTCAGTGTCCAGGGTCTGTAAACACCATATGACCACTGATTGGTCCAGGGAAGAGTATTAACAGAAAGTTAATGATGAGTTTTAATCCAGATCCCTAAAGCACAACAGTTGTGGCTTCAAATGAGTTTCCTTTCAGACTTTAACCATGATGCTGGTGCTATATTTCTTACATGATAAATTGAACTCCTCTTTTTTTTTTTAAACTCACACAAAGAGTATGCCTACTTAACTTTATTATTATTTGATTAGGTAGTTCTCTTGTCCCAAATTTCTTTTAGAATATAATATAGATGTTTGACATTTATTTAAAATTAACCTGACTATATAATTTATTGTCTAGAGCAGGACTCTCTGGAGGGTAAAAGTGGGTATTATTAATAGTTACCCAGGGAAAAGGCGTAAACCAGGAATCTTCTGGGTATAAACCAGCACGGATGACCACCCTACTTAAAAGTCATATTTTTAACTTTTATTTTTATCCTCCAATAAAATTATAAAATCACAATTAAAATAATAGAGAACTAAATGTCCTTTCCAAATGTGATTCAAAATGTATGGTTCGTTAGAAGTGAAAAAAACAAAAATAAAAGCAATAATGAAAAGCAAAATATAGGTCTGTGGTCACAGTCAGTTCTCTAAATGTCTTTTGCTTAAATTTGATCCATAAATTATATTTTCTTCTCACCTTGTGATTCCCAAATGTATTAAGTTAGTTTAGCAAGCAGGTATTCAGCATTTATTCTCTGTATGTTTGTGTTTCACTAATATCATTATTCCTATTGCACCTACTGCTTAGAGACGGCCATACTATTCTGTGTGGGATATTATAAGGAATAGAAAATGCAAAAGAATAACAACTTGATAAATATTAAGGATTTAATTTTATAATCAACATTTGTTGGTTGACTCCCAGGTATCCCATCTCTCTTCCAAATACAGTGCCCCAAATTTCCTAACCATGAAGTTTGGGTAACATAGACCTCTACTTCAGCTCCAGAAGGGCTCTGATTGGCACAAACAATCAGTGTTTCCCATCCCTTTAGCCTTATTATTATTATTAGTGGCAGTCACATAGTCCAGACATGTGCAATTGGACTGGATACTGGCATTTTAATTGAGCTACAGGGGAAACAGACTGACTTTCCTACTGGAAGTAATTGAAGCTGTAGCTTTATGAAGTACTGCAGATCATCTGAAGATCAGATCAAGCCTTAGGGTGAATACAACACCCTAAAGTGTTGATATAAACATAGTATTGGTGACATTGTTCAACTGCTGAATCAAGCCAAACTCTGTCACTGGAGTTTTTGGTTACATGAAACTAGAACTTTTCCTGCTTTTTACAAAGTAACTCTTGTTGCAGTAACTTTTATTAATAGCTTTTATTGCTTAAGATTTGAGTTGGAGTTTCACTTACTTGCAACCAAAGACTTCCTAACTAACACTAGATTTAAAAATAACTGCAAACCATTTAATTTGCAAATATTTCAGGACCATTATTTGAAAAGAGGAATGGCATGCTATTTCTATGATTGATATAGGAAGGTCTTCGCGTCTGGGTATTGGGTTAGGGAAGTAGAGACAGGATGAAGAATAAAAAATGCAAGGAAAACTGCCCAAGTCAGGATGCTTCTGTACAAAGAGAAACAATGGGACCAGAGAGAAAGGAGTGTAAGAAAAATGTTATAGACACACTTGATAGTGAACCAAATTTTGACAAAAAGCTAAGAAGTAGTTAAAAATGAACTCAGCGGGCTTCCCTGGTGGCGCAGTGGTTGAGAGTCCACCTGCCAATGCAGGGGACACGGGTTCGTGCCCCAGTCCAGGAAGATCCCACATGCCGCGGAGCGGCTGGGCCCGTGAGCCATGGCCGCTGAGCCTGCGCTTCCAGAGCCTGTGCTCCACAACGGGAGAGGCCACAACAGTGAGAGGCCCTAGTAACGCAAAAAAAAAAAAAAAAAAAAAAAAAAAAATGAACGCAGCTTTGTGGCCTTGGGTAGCCTAGACAAGATAGCCAGATATAAAAGGAAATTTGTCTAGTCATAGCACGTACCCTCATCTTTTTATCTATAATTAAAATTCACCTATTTATGAGACTTGCACTGCAGCTGTGTAGTGGAGCATTGCAATTGTATCCAGTATTTTATGGTAACTGAAGAATTTGATTTATGTGGGACAAGATCCAGGCAGAAGAATGGGTCTTACTCTTGTTACCTCAACTACTTTATCTCTCTTATGGAATCAAGGTTAGTAAATGGAATACTTCTTTGGCTAGGACTTTATGACCAGTGCAAAGTTATCTTTTGACTCGATGTGAATTTTGAGCTCTTGAACACTAGATTATTTTTATTGCTTTTTTTTTTCCTTCCCAAATGGAGAGAATCCATCTGTAGAGGAAATTTTCCATATACAGGCTAGAACCTGCTTTTTTCGCTCGCAACTTCCAACGTTATGTAACCACTAACAGAACTTTAGAAACTTCATGGTCCTTTTTTTCAGAAATTTTTTTACCAAAAACCCAAGACTGGTATCACACTTTATAGGTAATGGACGGCTTACTCCCATAAGCCTAGAATTCCTGTTTTGATGTGTTCATTTTTGTGTGCAGGAGAATAATTCTTGAGAATGGAAAAGGTATTCCAATGAACTGATTTTTAAAGACTTAATGATTTGGGGTCTTTGGCCTTTCACTTCAGAAGAAGGTGTCTAGCACTCCTTTCTATCTTTATAGCCATATGGTATTCACATGCCAGCTTCAGTTACAGATTAAAGTTCAAAAATCTAGGAGATTTGGGTTCAGTAGGTAGAAAGACATTCAGAACACAAATATCCTTCATGGCTTAAGAATGGCATCTTCCGTGAGTGCAGGACTCCACCAAGGTCCGTGTTACTGCTGCTGCTAATTAGAATTACACTGAATCAGACAGAATATTGAGATTTCCATCATTATTATCTTTATGCTATTTTTGAACTTTAACGTACTTTGACAAAAGAAATTGGTTTTACATGTTAGTCTGTTGCCTTTATTGAAAAGCTAGTTTTGAATAAAGTGATGTACTAAGCTTCATTAATTGAGTAACTGTAAACCATGGAATGGCCTCACACTTGGAAAATATATGGTTAATAGGAGTGGCAGGCAATCCTCTTTGAAGAGGGGACATAAGAAATGTGGAGGAGGACAAAAGCCTAATAACCTATCCTTCCCCACTGTCCTTCGTGAATCCCTGTGCTCAGTAGACTTTTATTAAACTCATTACCTCAGTATAATATGCATTTTAGAAATCCATTGTGCAGGAAATTTTCTTTCATGGAAACCCAGAATATTAATTACTTAATAAGAATCTTATAGGCTTCTTTGGAGGGGACCATTTTCCTCAAAAAGTGGAACTTAATATGTGTGATGCTGTTCCTTTTTTATAGGAAACCTTGTATTATTCAGCAGAACATAGTGAATTTTAAGCATATGTTTTCAGTGATGAATTATCTCAGCTTCATCTCTTTGGACATGATAGAGGCACTTTTTCTCCTTGCAGCCTATTTTGTCACTCCAGTTAGATTAATGAATTATGAACTATAGCATTTCATTAGGATAGTAAGAATTAAGAGAAGATGTTTTCCTTGGGGACTTCCGCTTGGAATATATCATTAATCATATTCTATGAGAACTATAGTCAATGCTGAACTGAGAAGGCTAGTTTATCTGACACGTACCAAGGGGGAAATCAAGTTGTCATTTAGCCTATCTCAAGTAAAGTACGTCTTAATAAAATTCCTAGATGAGGAATGACATCTTAAAATTGCTTCTTATTTTGATCTGTGTCAGAGGTCTGAAAAATCAATCGTATGTGAAACTGTGAAGTGTTCTCACAAAAAGTAGAAGTCCTTTAACAAGAGTATTGTTTTTAGTGTGGTTTTTAAGTCAAGGGGTATCGGATGTAAAAGTAACTGACCACTGAATTAGAGCCTTTACTTATTTTCTCAGCAGCCCCTACCCTGTTCCCACCCTCCTGAATGCCTCATTCTTCCTTTGTTGGAGGAAACCCAAATGTCTAGCAGGATATTTTAAATGACTAACATGAACATTTCTAATATTAAGTGGCATTAAAGAATTTTAATCATGAGGATCTTATTAATTACCCCATATGGCTCAGTCTGTGGTCATTACTTAAAAAGTGGTGCAGATAGATGAAAAGAGAAGGAGTGAGTGCCTGAGGAAGAGAGAATGCTATGCTCTGACAATCTGGAGTTGGGTCCACTCACCAGTTACAGTGCCATGCAGGAACTTCCTGTAAAGATGAACAGTCTTTCATTCAATAAGTACTTTGAGTAAAAAAAGTAAAAAAAAAAAAAAGAAAAAAAAAAAGTTAAATTTGTAGAGAACTTTTGCTCAAATTTCCATTTGAAATCTTCTGTTGGTTTTGATAGATTGAACTGAAGTGCACAAATAGGAAATTTTGCAGTTATTTCTAGTATATGGAAAAGAGACATAGAGTAATAAATTGGGACTTATCTGTGGCTAACCATGTCATTAAGGTTTTAATATCTTAGATAAAGCACCCCCCTCAATTCACAAAACTCTTTTCCAGACTTACAATATTCATAGGAAAAAGCAAACATTCCCCCCAGATCCCCAGATCAAAGAGAAAATAAAAAACACGACTACAAACTTTAAGAAAGTAATCAAAAAAGAAAATTGCATATCAGAGTTATGCTTTGAGCCAAAAATGTATTTATAGATAATTGTATAACCCTAAGAGATTTTATTGTTTAAAAGTAAAATTTAAAAATAAATGAATGAAACATTCAACTCTAGATATCTGAGAGAGGGGAAAAAATCCTGAAACAGAAAAACAACAAACTGAAATTAAGCAGTAAGAATAAATTAATAATAAAGACAAAATGTAGGATTTAGTATTAGAAAACAGAGACACAGTAGAATTGATGAATCTAAGACTGGTTTAAAATCAAACAATGAAATAAACATTTGGTCAATGGAATAAGAAAGGAGTTAGAAAAATGCAAATACATTTAAGAATAAGAAAGGGACAATGGCTACAGTCAGAAGAGATTAAAAATTATGCCAATACCCTGTGTAACTTGAAAATCTTGATAAAATTTTCTGTATGCTAATTCTCATTATAAAACCAAAGCTACATAGTAAGCTGGAAAATAGACTTTAAGTAACTTTTATAGAAAAATATCAAACTTTTATAAAATAGCTCTTACAGCTCAGGAAAATACATCAGTGGAAAATTTTCAGTGATGTATAAACATACCTACACACACACACACACACACACACACACACACACACACACACACACACATTCACATACATATTCATGTATACACACTCGCAGGGTGTTTGAAAAGTCTGGAAACATGAGATAAACTTATTTTCAATGATATGCTAGTTACATTTTCAAAAAATATTCTCAGTACATTTTTCTTTAACCTCTAGACACCTTTTCAGGATAGGTACCTGAAGCAATATGTCTAATTGTTAGTTTGAAAAAAGTACAATTAATATACCACAGAGTATCCAGATGTCTGTAAACACAGGCAAAAATAGTGTATTAATAGAATCTCAGAAATTCTGGCTGCTGTTGACAAAAGCATTCCTATTTTCCATTTCTCCCAGGAAGAAGAGGCCAAAATTATTTTTTGAGAAAAGTCTGAGCATCTTACATTCCCCCCTTCCAGGAGGAAAACTAAAGAACCTTTGGATTTTATCCTCTGAGGGAGCATTAAATTAGATTGCCTGGGAGAGAGTGAGGTTTCAAGACGTGAAAGAGGCCAGAGGGTCCCACCTAGAGTTATGGGTTACAAAGCAGAAAGGAGAGTTGCAGGGGCCCACCCTTACTCCCATGGGGGATCCTAGGAGGTGATGGGACCTCTGGGTGATGGATGGATGATGTGATGGAGGGGAAGTGATATCACAAGGGAGACCACCATGTTCTAGGCACTTAGAGATTCCAGGGCCTACACTGGCATGGAGGGGGTGGAGCCACCTACCTTTGACCTGTCCTTGGGGTTTAGACAGCAGCATCTCAATGGTGACCACACAGACTGAAAGCCATAGCCTATCCTTAAGTTTGCTGAGTTTCTTGGTGCTTTTGTAAGACCAGGGCAGGAAGGAGTGTGAAATAACAAATACTGTTAGTAAACACATACTCAGAGCTAGGCTTTATTTGTTTGAGAAAAATAAAGCAAGGTGACATTAGATGACAGTAGATAGTGGAGCAAATTGTGTGTGTGTGTGTGTGTGTGTGTGTGTGTGTATTTATAAATGTGCATATATTTATGCACGCATATCTATGAGATGCTGGCAGAAAACACACTGAAATATTAACTGAGTTCTAAAAACAAAGCCTGCCTTTGTTACCTTCCATCTGATGAAGAAGCTTTTGGAACTGAAACCTTGAGAAAGAGCAGCTCCCCTAGATGAGTTTGATGTTCTTCCAGGTTTATCTTGGGATTTGTAAGATCTGATGAGCATTAGGGCCAGTGTTGAAGATGAAACATTTCCATCCTTTCCATTGACCGGTGTGTGGTATGTCCCCTTCCATTTAGCCCTGGAGAGCAAGGCAGAGTGAACTGACCTGAAGTGTGTTGTGGGAATCAAAATTCAGTTATAATCTAGCATACTCTGTCAGTGCTTCATGGTACCTAGTTTTAAACGTTGAAATGTTTCTGGCAAGGGTGTATTTTATGTTTATGTATAATGCTGGCATACTAGCAAGGGATTTAATTGTGACCATTCAGAGATAATTTATCTGTTAAACCCTAACTGAAAATAAAATGATGTTTAATCAAGAGACAATCAATTGTAATACTAATTTAAAGAGCCATTAAGTGAAGGAAAAATTAATTCATTATATCAGGTTATTTTAAACTGAAAGAAAAATAACACTCTGTTAACTTATAAGTGGTAATGTTTAAATTGGCTGAATTTTTCATGTCTTTCTGCTAAATTGTTTTAGGACATTTTTCACACCTAATTTCTATTGAGTTTAATTTAGACATTTGGAGGGAGGTACCTGCCCTTATGTAAGAAAGGAAAATTGTAATAAAACGATCTGTGCTTTCACGATTTTTTAGAAAACGTTTGTATTACACAGTATGTAGGGAAATGAAAAGATTCTAGTTCTTCCTACCTGTTACACACACGTGCACACACACACACACACTCACACACACACACACACACACACACACACTCACCCTCATTCATTCTGCCACACCCTTATATAATCCTCTCTGTCCCTCCCATATGCATTTGCTTCCTCAAGCACAAACACGCAGTCATGCTCAGGCAAGTAAACATACAGACTTTTTCTTTCTCTTGCTCTTGTGGACACAAATACACACTCTTTTTCGCTCAAGCCAGAACACACACACACACACACACACACACACACACACACACACAGAGTAATGCCTGTACATGTACAGTTAAGCTCTCATTCTCTCTCTCTCTCTCCACTGTTTAATAGCTAATGTCTGACTTTTCTGTCTTCAGTTTATGTTATCTTGATCTTTGACTTCGAGGTGGGTGACTCAGACCAATTATTTCACATGATTAAATTTGGAGTGAGACTGATGATTTTGATATTGGCTCATTTTTATTATTTGCATGTAGTTTAAGAGAAGGCACTTCATGAACTTATTCTGCTTTCATATGCAAAAGTGAATGTTGAGGAGATCATGTAAGTAGATGAGAAAAGTGCCTTTCATACATATTTCTCGAATCAACAGGGTCAGATGAGAAGTTGGCGAAGACTATATCATGAGATTCAAGAAACAACTTTTTATTTTGCTGTATAAATATTCTTTCTCTGTCACTTTGTGCAACTTTTCATTCCTTGCTTTCATTGATCATGGTAATTGACCAATTAAGAAATAATGTGCAACAAAATAGGAATAAAATTTAGTATTTTGATAGAAGACTGAATAAAAAGGTTGGCAGTTCACTTGCCATTATGAGATTGAGAACTTTCTGTTTGTGAATCTATAAGGGCAGATATGTGTCATTCTTATCTTTCAACAGAGCTGGAAATGCCCACTGTTACTCACAGTGAAAGCCTCATTTTTGTATGTAAAAGATTGGAAAGCACCATCTGGGACACATCGTATGTTCATGTTTCTCCAAGAGAATCTGGAAATTATACTTCTGAGATTTTGTTGCTAATGAAAAAGAGGAAGGGAAAAAAAAATCTTACATAAATAACACCTGGTCCATTGGTGCATGTCTCATAAAAATTACAATGAAATAAGAGAATGGAAATTAGAGTATAATATCTTATATCTAGAAAGTATCATTAATATTTGTGAAATTTCATATTTTAAAATTGTGAGCTTTTATTTAGATGTATATTTTGTTTGGTCACTTTCTTGGTATTGCTAGTTGGATAAGAAACATTTGGGAAAATGTGCCTAGGACAGACATTGAACTTCTATTGGGGAAGCTCTTAACCTTAGTATAGCCTTTAGAGAATTTATTCATCTCCCATATGGAAACCTAAGCAGAAGGAAGAGCCTCTTACTCTCTGCTTCTTTCCTTCTCCAGTCAGACTAGAAAACTCTCCTTGACCACGCCCAAAACTCCCTTTTTAAAAAAGATACTCCAGATTGCTTTCTGTTATTTACAACTAAGAACCCTGAGTTACATAGAAATTTTCAGAGTGAAATACTTAATTTCCTATTCTAGCACCCAGTAAAGTAACCTGGTACATAGTTGGTATTGAAAAATATTTTATTCACTACTTCATCTAAATATTCAGGTATTTATGAGCAACTACTACATAACAGATCTTGGGACTATCGCAGTAAATAAAACAGAAACATATTTGGCTCTGACGCTTATATTTGGATGTGAAAATGGACAAATACATGAAGAACATATATTTTAGGTGGTGATATGTGCTTTGGAAAAGGACATTGAAGTAAATAAAGCAGTATAAGGGGGTGGGTTGCTAGGTTTTAATTTTTTTAATTTATTTTTATCATCTGTATTGGAGTATAATTGCTTTACAATGGTGTGTTAGTTTCTGCTTTATAACAAAGTGAATCAGCTATACATATACATATATCCCCATATCTCCTCCCTCTTGCATCAACCTCCCAACCTCCCTATGCCACTGCTCTAGGTGGTCACAAAGCACCGAGCTGATCTCCCTGTGCTATGTGGCTGCTTCCCACTAGCTATCTACTTTACTTTTGGTAGTGTATATATATCCATACCACTCTCTTACTTCATCCCAGCTTACCCTTCCCCCTCCCTGTATCCTCAAGTCCATTCTCTACATCTGTGCCTTTGTTCCCGTCCTGCCCCTAGGTTCATCAGACCCATTTTTATGTTAGATTCCATATATATGTGTTAGCATACAGTATTTGTTTTTCTCTTTTTGACTTACTTCACTCTGTATGAAAGACTCTAGGTCCATCCACCTCACTACAAATAACTCAATTTCATTTCTTTTTATGGCTGAGTAATATTCCATTGTATATATGTGCCACATCTATATCCATTCATCTGTTGATGGACACTTAGGTTGCTTCCATGTCCTGGCTATTGTAAATAGAGATGCAATGAACATTGTGGTACATGACTCCTTTTGAATCATGGTTTTCTCAGGGTATATGCCCAGTACTGGGATTGCTGGATCATATGGTAGTTCTATTGGTAGTTTTTTAGGAACCTCCATACTGTTCTCCATAGTGGCTGTATCAATTTACACTCCCACCAACAGTGCAAGAGGGCTCCCTTTTCTCCACACCCTCTCCAGCATTTATTGTTTCTAGATTTTTTGATGATGGCCATTCTGACCATGGTAAGGTGATACCTCATTGTGGTTTTGATTTACATTTCTCTAATGATTGGTGATGTTGAACATCTTTTCATGTGTTTGTTGGCAGTCTCTATATCTTCTTTGGAGAAATGTCTATTTAGGTCTTCGGCCCATTTTTGGATTGGGTTGTTTGGGTTTTTTTGATACTGAACTGCATGAACTGCTTGTATGTTTTGGAGATTAATCCTTTGTCATTTGCTTCATTTGCAAATATTTTCTCCCATTCTGAGGGTTGTCTTTTCATCTTGTTTATGGTTTCCTTTGTTGTGCAAAAGATTTTAAGTTTCAATACGTACCATTTTTTTTTTTTTAATTTCCATTTCTCTAGGAGGTGGGTCAAAAAAGATCTTGCTGTGATTTATGTCATAGAGTGTTCTGCCTATGTTTTCCTCTAAGAGTTTCATAGTGTCTGGCCTTACATTTAGGTCTTTAATCCATTTTGAGTTTATTTTTCTGTATGGTATTAGGGCGTGTTCTAATTTCATTCTTTTACATGTAGCTGTCCCGTTTTCCCAGCAACACTTATTGAAGAGGCTGTCTTTTCTCCATTGTATATTCTTGCCTCCTTTATAGAAAATAAGGTGACCATATGGGCGTGTGTTTAACTCTGGGCTTTCTATCCTGTTCCACTGATCTGTATTTATGTTTTTATGCCAGTACCATACTGTCTTGATTACTGTAGCTTTGTAGTATAGCCTGAAGTCCAGGAGCCTGATTCCTCCAGTTCCATTTTTCTTTCTCGAGATTGCTTTGGCTATACGGGGTCTTTTGTGTTTCCATACAAATTGTGAAATTTTTTGTTCTAGTTCTGTGAAAAATGCCATTGGTAGTTTGATAGGGATTGCACTGAATCTGTAGATTGCTTTGGGTAGTATAGTCATTTTCACAGTTTTGATTCTTCCAATCCAAGAACGTGGTATATCTCTCCATCTCTTTGTATCATCTTTAATTTCTTTCATCAGTGTCTTATAGTTTTCTGCATACAAGTCTTTTGTCTCCTTAGGTAGGTTTATTCCTAGGTATTTTATTCTTTTTGTTGCAGTGGGAAATGGGAGTTTTTCCCTGATTTGTCTTTCAGATTTTTCATCACTAGTGTGTAGGAATGCAAGAGATTTCTGTGCAATAGTTTTGTATCATACTACTTTACCATATTAATTGATTAGCTCTAGTAGTTTTCTGGTAGCATCTTTAGGATTCTCTATGTATAGGATCATGTCATCTGCAAACAGTGACAGCTTTACTTCTTCTTTTTGGATTTGGATTCCTTTTATTTCTTTTTCTTCTCTAATTGCTGTGACTAAAACTTCCAAAACTATGTTGAATAACAGTGGTGAGACTGGACAACCTTGTCTTCTTCCTGGTCTTTGAGGAAATGGTTTCAGTTTTTCACCATTGAGAATGACGTTGGCTGTGGGTTTGTCATATATGGCCTCTATTATGTTGAGGTTAGTTCCCTCTATGCCTACTTTCCAGAGGGTTTTTATCATAAATGGATGTTGAATTTTGTCAAAAGCTTTTCCTGCATCTATTGAGATGATCATATGGTGTTTCTCCTTCAATTTGTTAATATAGTGTATCACATTGATTGATTTGTGCTTATTGAAGAATCCTTGCATTCCTGGGATAAACCCCACTTCTTCATGGTGTATGATCCTTTTAATGTGCTGTTGGATTCTGTTTGCTAGTATTTTGTTGAGGATTTTTGCATCTATGTTCATCACTGATACTGGCCTTTAGTTTTCTTTCTTTGTGACATCTTTGTCTGCTTTTGGTATCAGGGTGATGGTGGCCTCGTAGAATGAATTTGTGAGCGTTCCTCCCTCTGCTATATTTTGGAAGAGTTTGAGAAGGGTAGGTGTTAGCTCTTCTCTAAATGTTTGATAAAATTTGCCTGTGAAGCCATCTGGTCCTGGGCTTTTGTTTTTTTGGAAGATTTTTAATCACAGTCTCAATTTCAGTACTTGTGATTGGTCTGTTTATATTTTCTATTTCTTCCTGGTTCAGTCTCAGAATGTTGTGCATTTCTAAGAATTTGTCCATTTCTTCCAGGTTGTCCATTTTATTGGCATATAGTTGCTTGTAGTAACCTCTCTTGATCCTTTGTATTTCTGCAGTGTCCGTTGTTACTTCTCCTTTTTCATTTCTAATTCTATTGATTTGAGTCTTCTCCCTTATTTTCTTGATGAGTCTGGCTAATGGTTTATCAATTTTGTTTATCTTCCTAAAGAACGAGCTTTTAGTTTTGTTGATCTTTGCTATCATTTCCTCCATTTCTTTTTCATTTATTTCTGATCTGATCTTTATGATTTCTTTCCTTCTGCTAACTTTGGGGTTTTTTGTTCTTCTTTCTCTAATTGTTTTAGGTGTAAGGTTAGGTTGATTATTTGAGATGTTTCTTGTTTCTTGAGGTAGGATTATATTGCTATATATACTTCACTCTGAGAATTGCTTTTGCTGCATCCCATAGGTTTTGGCTTGTCGTGTTTTCATTGTCATTTGTTTCTAGGTATTTTTGATTTCCTCTTTGATTTCTTCATTGATCTCTTGGTTATTTAATAGTGTATTGTTTAGCCTCCGTGTGTTTGTATTTTTTACATATTTTTTTCCCGTAATTGATATCTAGTCTCAGAGTGTTGTGGTCAGAAAAGATACTTGATACGATTTCAGTTTTCTTTAGTTTACCATTGCTTGGTATGTGACACAGGATATGATCTATCCTGGAAAATATTCCATGAGCACTTGAGAAGAAAGTGTATTCTGTTGTTTTTGGATGGAGTGTCCTATAAATATCAATTAAGTCCACCTTGTTTAATGTATCATTTAAAGCTTGTGTTTCCTTATTTATTTTCATTTTGGAAGATCTGTCAATTGGTGAAAGTGGGGTGTTAACGTCCCCTACTATGATTGTGTTACTGTTGATTTCCCCTTTTATGGCTGTTAGCATTTGCCTTATGTATTGAGGTTCTCCTATGTTGGGTGCATAAATATTTACAATTGTTATAGTTTCTTTTTGGATTGATCCCTTGTTCATTATGTAGTATCCTTCTTTGTCTCTTGTAATAGTCTTTATTTTAAAGTCTATTTTGTCTGATATGAGAATTGCTACTCCAGCTTTCTTTTGATTTCCATTTGCATGGAATATCTTTTTCCATGCCCTCACTTTCAGTTTTTATGTGTCCCTAGGTCTGAAGTGGGTCTCTTGTAGACAGCATGTATATGGGTTTTGTTTTTTTATCCATTCAGCCAGTCTGTGTCTTTTGGTTGGAGCATTTAATCCATTTACATTTATGGTCATTATCAATATGTATGATCCTATTTTCATTTTCTTAATTGTTTTGGGTTTGTTATTTTAGGTGTTTTCCTTCTGTTGTGTTTCCTGCCAAGAGAAGTTCCTTTAGCATTTGTTGTAAAGCTGGTTTGGTGGTGCTGAATTCTCTTAGCTTTTGATTGTCTATAAAGGTTTTGATTTCTCCATCAAATCTGAATGAGATCCTTGCTGGGTAGAGTAATCTTGGTTGTTGGTTTTTCCCTTTCATCACTTTAAATATGTCCTGCTACTCCCTTCTGGCTTGCAGAGTTTCTGCTGAAAGATCAGCTGTTAACCTTATGGGGACTCCCTTGTATGTTTTTCTCTGGCTGCTTTTAATATTTTTTCTTTGTATTTAATTTTTGATAGTTTGATTAGCGTGTTTCTCCTTGGATTTATCCTGTATGGGACTCTCTGTTTTTCCTGGACTTGATTAACTATTTCCTTTCCCATATTAGGGAAGTTTTCAACTATAAGCTCTTCAAGTATTTTCTCAGTCCCTTTCTTCTCCTCTTCTTCTTCTGGGATCCCTATAATTTGAATGTTGGTGCGTTTAATGTTGTCCCAGCAGTCTTTGAGACTGTCCTCAATTCATTTCTTTCTTTTTTCTTTATTCTGCTCTGCAGTAGTTATTTCCACTATTTTACCTTCCAGGTCACTTATCCGTTCTTCTGCCTCAGTAATTCTGCTCTTGATTCCTTCTAGAGAATTTTTCATTTCATTCATTGTGTTGTTCATCATTGTTTGTTTACTCTTTGTTTCTTGTAGGTCCTTGTGAAACATTTCTTATATTTTCTCCATTCTGTTTCCAAGATTTTGCATCATTTTCAGTATCATTACTCTGAATTCTTTTTCTGGTATATTGCCTGTTTCCTCTTCAGTTGTTTGGTTTGGTGGGTTTTTCCCTTGCTCCTTCATCTGCCGTGTATTTCTCTGTCTTCTCATTTTGCTTAACTTACTGTGTTTGTGGTCTCCTTTTCACAGACTGTAGGTTCATAGTTCACGTTGTTTTTGGTGTCTGCCCCCAGTGGCTAAGGTTGGTTCAGTGGGTTGTGTGGGCTTCCTGGTGGAGTGGACTGGTGCCTGTGTTCTGGTGGATGAGGCTGAATCTTGTTTTTCTGCTGGGCAGGACTGTATCTTGTGGTGTTTTGGGTTGTCTGTGAACTTATTATGATTTTAGGCAACCTCTCTGCTAATAGGTGGTGTTGTGTTCCTGTCTTGCTAGTTGTTTGGCATAGGGTGTCCAGCACTGTAGCTTGCTGGTCATTGAGTGGAGCTGGGTCTTAACGTTGAGGTGGAGATCTCTGGGAGAGCTTTCACCGTTTGATGTTATGTGGAGCCGGGAGGTCTCTGGTGGACCAGTGTCCTGAACTCGGCTCTCCCACCTCAGAGGCACAGGCCTGACACCTGGCCAGAGCACCAAGACCCTTTCAGCCATATGGCCAGGTATGTGGGCAGTTTCTTGCCTTTGGGGAAATTTGGGGTCTTCTGCCAGCGTTCAGAAGGTGTTCTGTAAGAGTTGTTCCACATGGAGGTGTATTTCTGATGTATTTGTGCAGAGGAAAGTGATCTGCATGTCTTACTCCTCTGCCATCTTGAAGTTCTGCCTAGGTTTTTATATAGGGCAATCATGGAAGACCTCTCTGAGGAGGTCTTCCTTCTCACAAGTTAATGTGGAAGGACTCCTGGGAAAATCTAGGGAAAAGTGCTTCAAATAGACAGCAGGTACAAATGCTCTGTGGCTGAAAAGTAGAAAGATACTTTGTATGTTGAGTGAGGGGGAGAAACCTGGAAGATTCAAGGTCTGTAGACATTACAGGGGGCTGGACCATTGGGCTTTACGTCCTTCATGAGGACTTTAGTTTTTACTGTAAATGAAATGGAAAGGCATTAGAGAATTTTAGGCAGAGGAGTGGTATGATCTGATTTGTTTTTTAAAGACTTACTCTGGTTACTGTGGGGAGAACAGACTGAGGAGGATACGAGATGAGAGAGAATGTTCCTTGGGGAACCACGGCATTCCAGGTGAGAGACTGTGACTTGAACTAGAAGGGAGGTGGTGAGAAGTGATCATATCCTGGGATGATTTGAAAAAGAAGTAAATAGGATTTATAGGTGTATGATAGAAGGGCAAAAAAAGAGATGGAGACCCATTAATGATGACTCCTAAGTTTTTAGCCTGAACAACCAGATGAATGGAATTTGCATTTAGTTAAATGGGCAGGTAATTTAGGGATGAGGAGTAATTTGGAATTTTCTTATGGACAATTTGATAGAGGTCTGTGTAGAGTAAGCAGTTCTCTATGAGTTTGAAGTTCAGGTGAAAGACTGAGACTGCTGGTGTGTGTGTGTGTGTGTGTGTGTGTGTGTGTGTGTGTGTGTGTGTGTGTGTGTAAAATTTAATATACAGGTGAGTTGTCAGTGTATGAAATGTGCCTAAAGCCAAGAGCCTGGATGAGATCACCCTGTGGATGACTGAATATAGGGAAGAGGCGCAAAGTCTGAGCCTTGTAGCACTTTAACATTTTCAAAGAAGTCTACGAAAGGTTAACCCATACAGTAGAAATTACAAGGTAGTGTGGTGTCCTACAAGCAAATGAGTTACAATTTTCAAGAATGAGGGATTCCTAAATGTGTCATAAACTGATAAAACATCAGATAGCCTGAGGACTGTGAACTGAACACTGCATTTGCAAATGTTCAGGGTATTAGTGACTTGGTTGATCGAGGGCCTGAGTGATATTAAATGTATAACAAATCAGAATCAATCAATGAAGATGTGGCATAGATATGTAAATAGATTTGTTCTCTGATGAACAAGATATAACTAAATGATTTCAGGATCTCAACATGTATTTAGGTATTTACAGAAATGCCAGGACAGTTCTTTTCACTATTTTTAATTAGCTCCCACTCCCCTTCTGCTTTCATAACCTTTATCATTCTTCTCAAGTTCCCTAACTACCCTCCACCCATTTCAGTCTCAGCTTGTGAGCTTGCTTGACTTAGGTAGTCAAAGTGAACCTTGTGAGCTCCCTGAATGTTCTGTCCCCATTCCCTGCTTATAAATCTATCTATATTTGCCCCTATCTGGTACTTCCTCCTCATGAGCATCAAAGCAAAGATGTTCCTCCTTGGCAGTTCTCGCCACCTGATCTCTTGATGCCCCTTCCCATCAGGATCCTTATAGCATCCATTCCCTTCTTTCTTTTTTAAAAATTTTTATTTATTTTTTATTTTTGGCTGCAGTGGGTGTTCATTGCTGTGCGCGGGCTTTCTCTAGTTGCGGCAAGCTGAGGCTACTCTTTGTTGCGGTGCGCGGGCTTCTCATTGCAGTGGCTTCCCTTGTTGTGGAGCACAGGCTCTAGGCACGCGGGCTTCAGTAGTTGCGGCACACAGGCTCAGTAGTTTTGGCTTGTGGGCTCTAGAGCGCAGGCTTAGTAATTTTGGTGCATGGGCTTAGTTGCTCCATGGCATGTGGGAATTTTCCGGACCCGGAACCCAGGCTCGAACCCGTGTCCCCTGCATTGGCAGGCAGATGCTTAACCACTGCGCCACCAGGGAAGCCCCATTTCCTTCTTTTAAGCCTTCATTCTCTCCCTTTCTCTATTACTTCTTACAGCTCATAAATGTTTCTTCATACTTTTTCCATCTCAAAAACACAGGCCATTCTCAAGTTTATTTTTCCACCTAGCTTGATAAAAACAGTAGGGACATGTTGTAAAGTATTTTGGAAATAAGGAAATGAAGAGAATAATCATCACTGGTAATCCCACTTCTCAGAAATGGTCATTATGTGAGTTTATATTCAGTATTTTTCTACATGTATTTTTGCTGATTAGGATCCAACTAAATATATACTTTTAAAATCTTCCTTTTTATTAGCCTAATGTTGTATTTTAAGATTTTCCACATGACATTAACCAGTTTGGGAGACAACTATTTTAAATAGCTAGAGTATTCAATATTATGGTTGTGCTATGATTTATATATTCATTATTTTATTGGATTTTTACCTAGTCTCTATTTTTGATATAAATAAAATGAGGGTGAATACCTTTGTATATAAATCTTTTACTACATTTCAGATTATATTCTAGGCTAGAGAATAAAGAAACTGCAGCATCAAAGGATATACTCTGTTTTATGACTTGTTAGATATTGCCAAATTATTAAAAAAAATGATTCTGCACATTTATATGCCTACTGGGAAGTGTGAGTGCCTCTGTCCTGAGGACTTTTGAGGAACTATTACTTTATGAAACAATCTTTGCTAATGGGTAGTTTAATAAATGTTATCTCATTAAAAATTTTTTTTAATTAATTGATTTTTGGCTGTGTTGGGTCTTTGTTGCTGCATGCGGGCTTTCTCTAGTTGCAGCAAGCAGGGGTTTCTTTTCGTTGTAGTGCACAGGCTTCTCATTGCGGTGGCTTCTCTTGTTGAGGAGCAGGGGCTCTAGGCACGTAGGCTTCAGTAGTTGTGGCACATGGGCTTCAATTATTGTGGCTCGTGGGCTCTGGAGCTCAGGCACAGTAGTTGTGGTGCATTGATTTAGTTGCTCCGTGGCATGTGGGATCTTCCCGGGCCAGGGATCAAACCCCTGTCTCCTGCATTAGCAGGCAGATTCCTAACCACTGTGCCACCAGGGAAGTCCCAATAAATGTTATCTCATTTCTGAAACTTTCACTTCTATAGAGGTGAAAATCACTTTTTAATGTTTACATTAGTGATTATTTTTCTTCTTTTATGAACTTTTCATTCATATTCTTTGCCCGTTTTCCATGCCCAACATAGGAGTTTGGGTAGTTTTTTTGTTGACTTGTATGGTTTATCGTATTAATGCAATCAACCATTTGTCTCTCATATTTGCTGCAGTATTTTTTTCTAGTTTGTTGCCTTTTACTTTTATGCTTTTATTGATTCAAAAATTTTAGGCAGGCAAATGGCCAATTTAAATAAATAACAGAAGGTAAGCCCCAAAACAGACCCAAGTAGATATAAAAATTTAACATATGTTCAAGGTATTTTTTGTAAGGGCAGTTTATTTATTTGGCTGTGTCAGGTCATTAGTTGCAGCATGCAGGGTCTTTGTTGAGGCGTGTGGGATCTTTCGTTGTGGTGTGGACTCTTCATTGTGGCGAGTAGGCTTATCTCTAGTTGTGGCATGCGGGTTTTCTCTCTCTAATTGAGGCGTGCAGGCTCCAGTGTGTGGGCTCTGTAGTTGTGGCGTGCGGGCTCCAGAGCATGTGGGCTCTGTAGTTTGCGGCATGTGGTTTGCAGCACACAGGCTCTGTCATTGAGGTGTGCGGGCTCAGTAGTTGTGGCACACAGGCTTAGTTGCCCTGCGGCATGTGGGATCTTAGTTCCCCAACCAGTGATTGAACCCACATCTCCTGCATTGAAAGGTGGATTCTTAACCACTGGACCACGAGGGAAGTCCCTGTTTATGGTATTTAATTCACAGGGAACAAATGTCTAAATTCAGGGGCAAACATTATTAGAATTTTTTCTCATACTTCATACCAAAATAAATTTCATGTAGACTAAAGATTGAAATATGAAAAACACAAAGCAAAACATAAGATCATGTGAAAGTATGTAACTGGATATTTATATAATCATGAAGTAGTGATGATCTTTTGAAGCATGACAATTAAGGTAGAAACCATTAGGGTAAATATTTTAAAATGTGACTAATTTGAAACCTTTGACAGAGAGAAAAAAAGATAAAATACAAATGACAATCAGGTAAAATTATATATACATATATCATATATATATCATATTTATATATATCATATATGGAAACTATTAATTTTGTAGTTATTTTTGGAGAGCTCTGTTAACAAATAAATCAAAAAAGAAATCCCAAGTAGGACGCTGATCAAAGAATATGAAGGGATAACTTTAAAAAGAAGAAATACTGATAAACAATGACTGATACATTTAAAAAATCCAACCTCACTAGTTTTCAAAGAAAGTAAAATAAATGTATAGAGATAATATTTGGCAATATATAAATTTGCTTTGCTTCCCAGCACTTTTAGAATATGAGTGATCCTCTGGGACAGAGTCACCCATTAAAGAGTTTTAAAATTATTAAAAATAGAAGAAAATGAGACTTCCAAAATTGACGTTCAAAGCCAGGTAGTTGAAAGAGGAAAGTTTTTGTCTTTAATTCCAAAAGATTCCTTGTAATGGAGTAGGATGTACTGAAATCATTGGAAATGATGATGGTGACAATAAACATCAATATTTATTGACATGGAAAGGTCTGTTTAGTACAAAAATGGAAAACTTTAAATTACAAAGCAGCTATGATCCCACGTATGTAGTAATAAAAAAGAAAATCTCATATCAAGTATCTTTTCTGACCACAATGCTCTGATACTAGATATCAATTACAGGAAAAAATCTGTAAAAAATACAAACACATGGAGGCTAAACAATACACTACTAAATAACCAGGAGATCACTAAGAAATCAAAGAGGAAATCAAAAATACCTAGAAACAAATGACAATGAAAACACGACGACCCAAAACCTATGGGATGCAGCAAAAGCAGTTCTCAGAGGGAAGTTTATAGCAACATAATCCTACCTCAAGAAACAAGAAACATCTCAAATAATCAACCTAACCTTACACCTAAAACAATTAGAGAAAGAAGAACAAAAAACCCCAAAGTTAGCAGAAGGAAAGAAATCATAAAGATCAGATCAGAAATAAATGAAAAAGAAATGGAGGAAATGATAGCAAAGATCAACAAAACTAAAAGCTGGTTCTTTAGGAAGATAAACAAAATTGATAAACCATTAGCCAGACTCATCAAGAAAATAAGGGAGAAGACTCAAATCAGTAGAATTAGAAATGAAAAAGGAGAAGTAACAACGGACACTGCAGAAATACAAAGGATCAAGAGAGGTTACTACAAGCAACTATATGCCAATAAAATGGACAACCTGGAAGAAATGGACAAATTCTTAGAAATGCACAACCTTCCGATCCTGAATCAAGAAGGAATAGAAAATATAAACAGGCCAGTCACAGGCACTGAAATTGAGACTGTGATTAAAAATCTTCCAACAAACAAAAGCCCAGGACCAGATGGCTTCACAGGCAAATTCTATCAAACATTTAGAGAAGAGCTAACACCTACCCTTCTCAAACTCTTCCAAAATATAGCAGAGGGAGGAACGCTCACAAACTCATTCTACGAGGCCACCATCACCCTGATACCAAAAGCAAAGATGTCACAAAGAAAGAAAACTAAAGGCCAGTATCAGTGATGAACATAGATGCAAAAATCCTCAACAAAATACTAGCAAACAGAATCCAACAGCACACTAAAAGGATCATACACCATGAAGAAGTGGGGTTTATCCCAGGAATGCAAGGATTCTTCAATAAGCGCAATACAATCAATGTGATACACTATATTAACAAATTGAAGGAGAAACACCATATGATCATCTCAATAGATGCAGAAAAAGCTTTTGACAAAGTTCAACACCCATTTATGATAAAAACCCTCCAGAAAGTAGGCATAGAGGGAGCTACCTCAACATAATAGAGGCCAAATATGACAAACCCACAGCCAGCATCGTTCTCAATGGTGAAAAACTGAAACCATTTCCTCTAAGATCAGGAACAAGACAAGGTTGTCTACTCTCACCACTGTTATTCAACATAGTTTTGGAAGTTTTAGTCACAGCAATCATAGAAGAAAAAGAAATAAAAGGAATCCAAATCCGAAAAGAAGAAGTAAAGCTGTCACTGTTTGCAGATGACATGATCCTATACATAGAGAATCCTAAAGATGATACCAGAAAACTACTAGAGCTAATCAGTGAATTTGGTAAAGTTGCAGGATACAAAATTAATGCACAGAAATCTCTTGCATTCCTATACACTAGTGATGAAAAATCGGAAAGAGAAATCAAGAAACACTCCCATTTCCCATTGCAAGAAAAAGAATAAAATACCTAGGAATAAACCTACCTAAGGAGACAAAAGACTTGTATGCAGAAAACTATAAGACACTGATGAAAGAAATTAAGGATGATACAAACAGTTGGAGAGATATACCACGTTCTTGGATTGGAAGAATCAACAGTGTGAAAATGACTATACTACCCAAAGCAATCTACAGATTCAATGCAATCCCTATCATACTACCAATGGCATTTTTCACAGAACTAGAACAAAAAAATTCACAATATTTATGGAAACACAAAAGACCCTGAATAGCCAAAGCAATCTCGAGAAAGAAAAACGGAGCTAGAGGAATCAGGCTCCTGGACTTCAGACTATACTACAAAGCTACAGTAATCAAGACAGTATGGTACTGGCACAAAAACAGAAATATAGATCAATGGAATAGGATAGAAAGCCCAGAGATAAACCCATGCCCATATGGTCACCGTATATTTGATAAAGGAGGCAAGAATATACAATAGAGAAAAGACAGCCTCTTCAATAAGTGGTGCTGGGAGAACTGGACAGCTACATGTAAAAGAATGAAATTAGAACACTCCCTAACACCATACACAAAAAGAAACTCAAAATGGATTAAAGACCTAAATGTAAGGCCAGACACTATGAAACTCTTAGAGGAAAACATAGGCAGAACACTCTATGCCATAAATCACAGCAAGATCTTTTTTGACCCACCTCCTAGAGAAATGGAAATAAAAATAAACAAATGGGACCTAATGAAACATAAAAGCTTTTGCTCAGCAAAGGAAAACATAAACAAGACGAAAAGACAACCCTCAGAATGGGAGAAAATATTTGCAAATGAATCAACAAAGGATTGATCTCCAGAATTTACAAGCAGCTCATGCAGCTTAATATCAAAAAAAATCAAACAACCCAATCCAAAAATGGGCTGCAGACCTAAGTAGACATTTCTCCAAAGAAGATATACAGATTGCCAACCAACACATGAAAGGATGCTCAACATCCCTAATCATTAGAGAAATGCAATCAAAACTACAGTGAGGTATCACCTCACACCAGTTAGAATGGCCATCATCAAAAAATCTACAAACAATAAATGCTGGAGAGGGTGTGGAGAAAAGGGAGCCCTCTTGCACTGTTGGTGGGAATGTAAATTGATACAGCCACTATGGAGAACAGTATGGAGGTTCCTTAAAAAACTACCAGTAGAACTACCATATGACCCAGCAATCCCAGTACTGGGCATATACCCTGAGAAAACCATGATTCAAAAGGAGTCATGTACCAAAATGTTCATTGCAGCTCTATTTACAATAGCCAGGACATGGAAGCAACCTAAGTGTCCATTGACAGATGAATGGGTAAAGAAGATTTGGCACATATATACAATGGAATATTACTCAGCCATAAAAAGAACCAAAATTGAGTTATTTGTAGTGAGGTGGTTGTAGTTAGAGTCTGTCATACAGAGTGAAGTAAGTCAGAAAGGGAAAAATAAATACCGTATGCTAACACATATATATGGAATCTAAAAAAAAAAAAAAAGTTCTGAAGACCTAGGGGCAGGACACAGTAAAGATGCAGACATAGAGAATGGACTTGTGGACACGGGGCGGGGGAAGGGTAAGCTGGGACGAAGTGAGAGAGTGGCATAGACATATATACACTACCAAATGTAAAATAGATAGCTAGTGGGAAGCAGCCACATAGCACAGGGAGATCAGGACGGTGCTTTATGACCACCTAGGGAGGTGGGATAGGGAGGGAGGGAGGGAGACACAAGAGGGAGGGGATATGGGGATATATGTATATGTATAGCTGATTCACTTGTTATAAACTAACACACCATTGTTAAGTGATTATACTCCAATAAAGATGTTTAAAAAAATCTCATATTAAAGTATAAAATCTCACTAAAAAATGTCCTCTAAAATGTAACAGAATTTTCCCTAGATGGTGAGGAAAACCAATGACCTTTCGTGTTCGTCTTTTTCATGCATTTTTGTTTCTGAGTTTCCCACATATTACTTTTACGATTATAAAATAAAGGTATTTACATTTTGAAAAAATCTGCTTTTCTTGTTTTTAGTCATTTTTCTCTATACTTAAAGTTTCTTCTTTAAATAGTGACCTTTTTTTGAAGTGTAGTTTTTTTTTGTCTTTTTTTCTGGAATTTATTTAATATATGGGTTGAGGTGAGTATATAAATCCCCCTAAGTAGCCATATCTGTCCTGTGGTATATTTTGCCAGGTGAGGATAAAGGCATTGCTGATATTTTCATAAACATTTTGCCACTAATTCTATTTTCCTGTTAATTGTAATATATATCTTACTTTGTTGTTTTATGTAAAACTATAGTGTTA
This sequence comes from Stenella coeruleoalba, assembly GCF_951394435.1. Taxonomy (NCBI): domain Eukaryota; kingdom Metazoa; phylum Chordata; class Mammalia; order Artiodactyla; family Delphinidae; genus Stenella; species Stenella coeruleoalba. Next base: position 74,913,107 of record NC_137151.1, on the reverse strand, counting down.
TTGTTAGAGTAGAAGCAATTTATTTTGTTAAATTTCTAAAGGGTGGCAGGATCCATGATAGTTAAGGATGTAGAATCAGAGCATTAGTTGCTCCTGTAAAGCAATACACTTCTCAGAAAAGGACTTTGATGAAATACATGTAAATCACCTCTTTTGTTATTTATTTTTGGAATGGTCTCTGTTATGCCACATTTCATTCGTTTTTGTATTTTATTTTATTATTTATTTATTTATTTTTTTTTTTGTGGTATGTGGGCCTCTCACTGTTGTGGCCTCTCCCGTTGTGGAGCACAGACTCCGGACGCGCAGGCTCAGTGGCCATGGTTCACGGGCCCAGCCGCTCCGCGGCATGTGGGATCTTCCCGGACCGGGGCACGAACCTGTGTCCCCTGCATCGGCAGGTGGACTCTCAACCACTGCGCCACCAGGGAAGCCCCCGTTCTTGTATTTTTATTATGAGGTACTTTAAATGTAGAAACAATTATACAAACTAGCTTACCACCCTGCACCTGCCACCAGTTTTATTAAATCAACATATTTGCCTTATTTTTTCAAAGCCAGCACTACATTTCAGGTGTAGTTGAAATTCCTGTGTGCCCTTGCCTCATCCCTTTCTCCCCAGATGTAACCATGCCTTGGAATTTAATGTGTATCAATCATCTCCATTCATGATTGTGTACTTTACTAAACACTCATGTATCATTCAACAATATATATAATATTTTTTCATGTTGTTTACCTTTATATAAATGGCAGTCTGCTGCATTATTCTTCAGCTTACTTTTACATTTAATATTATTATTTTAGCACTTTCTATTATGAAGCTAGTAGCTCCAATTTGTTCATAGCAACTGCTGAATAGTATTCCATTTTATGGCTATCCCAAATTTTATGGATAGAGATATATCTATCTCTCTCTATATATATATTCACTATTACAAACATGATTGAAATGAACATTTCTCTACTTATTTCCTTGGCAAATATTTTCTCTACCATATGTATCTAGAATTGAAACTGCTACATCATAGAGAATACATATCTTGCATTTTAGTAGATATTAGCAAATGCCCCTGACAGTGTTTGCACCGATTTGTAAGCCTTCTAGAAGATTATAAGTTGCTATTGCGCCATATCCTCATAGTGCTTATTGTTGCCAGACTTTTCAACGTTTGCCAATCTGCATATAGTGTGAAATGGTATGTTGCAAGTGTGTATTTCCCTGTTGAGTAGTGAGATTGAGCATGTTTTCATATGTCATATATTTAGGGGCAATAATAACATTGTTAAAAGCTGGATGTTGGAGCCAGATATCTTGGATTTGGATCCTAACTCTTCTGGGAGATCTTGGGCTTCTTACTGTTTTGTGGCTCGTTGGCAAAATAGAGATAATGATCATACCTACCTTATGGGGATGCTCTGAGTTGATATGTGAGAATCTCTCACAGCTGTGTCCAGCCTAAATCAAGATGATGATCTTGTTGTTATACAGCATCAAGCAGACATGCTAAGTACAATTCAGAGAACTCGATTACATGAAATATCCGATTACATAATTGAAAGATTAATGGTTCTAATCAGCTTGATCTGGGAAGATTGGGATGGAAAAATGCTGGAGGTTGGGGAACCTAGCCTTTTCTTCTCCATCTCCCTGATTCACTCATGTTACCCTCTTCCTATTCAGAAGATAACTTTAGCTCAGGGTTCAGATGGAGGATGAGGAACCAATTACCAAACATGTAATATCCTATTTTTTTAAATTGATGGGTATGTTATCTTGGAGTTTTATCGAATTACGTTGTTGACCATTTGTATTTCCCTTATGCAAGCTGGTTTATCCTCTTGCCCATTTTGTGTCGGGTTATTTGCTTTTTATGATTGATTAGTAGGAGTTCTTTATATATTTTGAACACTAATCCTGACAGATTTCTTTCCCCAGTCTCTGGTTTGTCCGTCAGCTTTATGGTATTTTTTGTTTGTTCATTTACAAGGAATTTTAGAGGTTTAGTGTGGTCAAATTGAACAGTTATTTCCTTAATGGTTTGTGTTTTTTTATATCTATTTTAAGGGTTTTTTTCCCCCATAAACAAAGCTGTTAAAGACATGCTCCTATATTTTCTTTTAAATGTTATCATGTTTTTATGTTTTATAACAAAATTCTCTCTGAAATTAATTTTTATGCCTAGCGTAAATTGGAAAGCTAATTGTCAAGCACTGTTTACTGTCTAGTTTCAGTGGTCTCTTTGTCTAGCCATGACCTAAAGTGATACTCTCTTGGTTACTAGATATATATATATATATATATATATATATATATATATATATATTTTTTATGGTACGCGGGCATCTCACTGTTGCGGCCTCTCCCGTTGTGGAGCACAGGCTCCGGACGCGCAGGCTCAGCGGCCATGGCTTACGGGCCCAGCCGCTCCGCGGCATGTGGGATCTTCCCGGACCAGGGCACGAACCCGTGTCCCCTGCATAGGCAGGCAGACTCTCAACCACTGCGCCACCAGGGAAGCCCTACTATATATTTATAACAGTAGTAATAGGAGGAGGAGGATCCGGAAGGAGAGCAGGAGGAACAGCAACATCAGCTCACCAGTATTACCATTCTATTGCTTTCCATGTATTGTCTCATTGAATCCTTAACAGAGCCCCATGCTGTAGGTGGCTCTCATGATCTCCAGTTTATCAGTAAGGAAACTGAGGCATAGACAGGTTAAGTGACTTGACACAAAAATGTGTAGGTGGGATTCAAACCCAGATTGTGAAGCTGAAATTAAAACCCAGGCCACCAGCTTCAGAGTCCATATTTATAATCACTCTCTTGCTCAGACTCCAAAAAGTTGCACTGGCTCATAAAACAAGTTCCCTCTCCTTGTTCTTCTTAAAAAATAAACAAGCAACATGTTGGCTGACTTTAGCCTCTTTTTCTACTTCCTTTGTTTTTATTTTCTTTCAATTATCAGAAGAATGGGGTATATAAACAGGTTTCTAAGTAGAAATTATAATATTTAACCATCTGATCATTGTTTTGGGGTAACGTCTTAGCCTTTCTATAACTTACTTCAAATCTACAAAGGGTTAGAGATTGCCGAAATGACAGGCTAGGGGAAACTTCTGAATTTACACCTTTGTTCTAGCTACTGGAAATTCTGTTATTTTTTTGGAATTTATTCTGAAAAATATTGTTTTCCTTAAGTCCATAGTTACTAGTCTTAAGACGCTCAGTAGAGGAGACAGACATAAAAATAAATAATTACAATACAATTTGTTAAATTACTGAATAGAATTATGAGAGCTTAACCAACGAAATATTTACTCTGTCCAGGAGTTTCATGAATGATATTTTGATATTGCTGTAATAAACAACCTGTATTATTGCTGTAATAAAACAACCAAAACATAATGGCTGAAAACCATTTTATCATTTCAAGACACTAAAATTTATTATTTTATTATTTCTTATGTTTCTCTGGGCTGACTAAGCTCAGCTGGGTACATGACGATGCCTAGGGCTGCAGTTTTCTGGGGTTCTAACCGGTACGCCTTGGTCCCCCCTCTGTAACATCTCCATTTGGCATAGGCTTCTCATAGCATGGTGGCAGCGTTCCAAGAGCAGGAGGTGAAGGCCTGGGTTTGAGAGCTCCAGAATGTACTTCCATCACATTCTGGATTCCAAGCCAGTCCTAAGGCCAGCGCAGATTCAAAAGTAGGGCATTGAATCGCCCACCCTTGACGTGAGAAGTTGCTTAAGCATACAAGGGCAGAGGAATTGTTGGAGGCCCCCTCTGGAGACTATCAACCAGAGGGGGTCTTGCTCAGAAAATGAAATTTATGCTGAACTTTAAGTGATGAGGAAACTTTCACCAGAGAGAATTAGAGGAAGAAGATCCAGGTAGAGGCTAAGAATAGAGACCTGAAAGAGTATAATATGTATGTATAACATTTTTGTGCTGTGGAGTTTATGAGGGATAAAATTGATAAGGTATGTTAGAAGTAATAAGAAAACAGTAACTAAAATTCATCAAGAGTTTACTGTGTGCCAGGCACATCTTGAGGCTCTTCGGGTGAATTATTTCATTTATCTTCTTGACATCCCTATGAAGTCAGGACCACTATTACCTCAATTTTCTAGACAAGGAAACTGAGGTACAGATAGGTTAAGTAGCTTGCACATGGTCACACACTCCGTAAACATCAGAGCTAAATTTGAACACAGGTAGTGTCTTTAGAGATAACCTTCTCAACCACCACACCATCCAGGCTCCTGTAGATTATAAAAACATGTGTGTGACAAATTATATGTTGCCTCCCTTAGATTGTGTATATCATATTAAAGGAACTAGACTCTAAGTAAGAAACTGGAGTGATCTCACTGGTATTCAAATTGCTGTATTTCTAACACTGCTCCAGATGTCTTAGGAACAGCTGAGTCTAGGAGTCCCTCAGATGTTGATAGTGGCTTCATGGTTTCAGGAGGTCTAGGTCAAGCAGAGAGGTCTTCTTTCATCTTTCGGTAATGCCAAAGGTAGTCTTGGTGGGAAAGCTGAGCCCAGCAAAGACAGTAGTGACAAACTTGATGGTCAGATCCTCCCTGTGAATTCTTTGAATGGAATACACATGGAGAAGGAAGAAGTTGGAAACAGAAAAAGACCCAATGACAGAGAGAAGTAGAAATGGCAATAAGTAGAGTAGGGAAAAGCAGACTCGTGATGGTTACCTCGTTTCCATTGCTCTTTTGAATCCCAAATGACCTTCCAGTCTTGAACTCATTTCTTTCTCTACAAGCTTGAGCTGAATGGTTCTTGGGTTTCTGTGCTGTTCAATTGTATGGTGGAAAACACCTGTCTTTTTAATTACTAAATACAGCCTATAGTCAATCCCTATTATGTGACATAACCTGAGTGAACCTCTATTCTTATAATCAAAAGAGCCCAACTGACATGGATATTTAGCTGTTATCAGATGCTCTGTTATGTTTTTTGAGGATATAAAAGCATAACAAGGTTGCATCAGGACTCTCCTCCTTTATACAGTAGGTAGCCCAAACCTTTGCACTCAGGAAATGCTAAAAAGTTGATACTTGTTGATCGATTTTTCTATCCATTGGTATTTTGAATATGTTCATTGGTCATGGTGATCTACAAATTACCATGTACAGTTTATAAAACTCATAAGATTTATGCTTCCCCCTCTAAACTGTTCCATTCATTAGAACAAAGCATTTGTCTAAACACTATTTGAGTTTTAAAAGTAATTTAATGTAAACAGCTGATGTTTATACTAAGAAATTCTTTTTTTTATATTTAAGGGAGATCTTTGTTCAGGTATCAGGCAGACATATACATGTGCTGGTAGAAATGTTCTCAGCAGTTTATCACTTGCTGTAGGTGGAAAGACTAACCACCTTGAAAGTACATTGATAGCATGTTGAATATTTTTTTCTATTTTTTTGTTAAGTAAGATAAAACATTATTTCGAAAATGTTCATGTTTACTAAATATGTATCACCTTAGCAGACAAATGTCCTATGTCACAAAGATGAATCTTTTGAGCCGTTGACAACATAGATCCTGATTAACAACACAGACTCTGGAGCCAGATGCCCTGGATTTAAATCCTAGGCAAATCATGCATGGCTTTGGGCAAGTTACTTAAACTCTTGGGACCTCAGTTTCTTCATCTGTAGCATGAGAATGATAAAAATGTCTCTCTCACAAGAGTATTCTAATAATTGAATAAGTTAATACATGCAAAGTATTTATAACAGTACCAGCACATAGTCACGGCTATATACTGCTTAGCTGTTGTGTTGATGTTGTTTTATTATTTACTGTTAGTTTCTAAGGCTAAAAAAGGCATTTCCGTTTTACCTCTCCTTTACCAGTAAGTTGATCTTTCAAACGTTTTGGGTAGCAGTAAATGAAAACAGAATCGCAATCCTTCTAATAAGCAGTGTGGTATGGTAGAGAACACTCTTCCTGGCCTCTTTCCCTGGGACCAGTCGTTTCACCTACTAGAAACGTTTTTCAGATATGTAAGTTGTAAGCCGGGTTGTTTGAATGGATATCATTCAGCTTCAAAACGGCTCTATACCATTCTAAAGTATCAGAGGTGACATGATGGCAGAACACACTACAGTACACTTGTACAAATACTTGAGGACTGATTTTCTGAGCTTTAAATTCTGCTAAAAATTCATCAACACATCTCCAGAAAGGTAAATCCTCCCAAGACATACGGGGACTGTTTTAAGATTGGTTTCATGATTCTGATTGGGACAGTTTTAATTTTCTCATTGGCCACTTCAAAACAAGGAAAGAAATGTAAGGTAAATTATTATCTAAAATAAGCCCTTCAGTTAAAATGTACAAAGCAGAATGCCAATTTGAAACGGGAAGGAATTAATGTAGTAAATTTAACTAGAGACATTAACAGAAGGGGCTTGGGGAGAGGTGAAGTTAAGGAATGTAGCAAAAAAATGGACGAGTTAAAATGACGAATTACATAAAGAAACATTCCCAACAGGATGCATAAGGAAGGGTGTGAAGAGAGCTGCATATTTTAGAGATTGGAATAAGCAGTGCACATTTGGAGGGTCTCAGAGTATATAAAGAGATCTGCTTAGCCTGGCAGCCAGCTGCTCACCTCTCATGAAAGAAAAGGAGAAATGTGCTTAAGCTGAAGTATAAGCGATTTTGGTTTGACTTTCTAAACAATAAAGATTGTTAAACATTGATCTAAATCGTGTTATCTCAACCCTGGTAGTACTGAAAAATGGCTTAACTGCTAATCAGCCAGAGACGTTCCTGTGCAAAGACAAAGTATGGATCCATGACCTCTTATTAACTGTGGTGTGGTTTGCTTTATGGTTTAGTATTTCAGAGAAATTTCTTGCTTGAAGTATGCAGTTTTCTCTTGGACTACTGCACTCTTTCCTTTTGTGTCTCTCACGCACTCGATACTTTTGTGCATCACCGCTTGCATACGTTGGCTTCTCTACAGCGCTGTGACCTTGCTGTGGACGCGTTAGAAGGCTTCCTTTCGGATAAACAGCACACGTGCCTCTTAAACACATTCTGAGAGTGGCACGGGTAATCAATTCGTTTCACTTTTTTATCCCACAGACTGCTGTATGCTAGGCTATTGTTATGTGCTAAGCCCTGGAGATTCACAGTTGAAGGAGGCATTATTTCTATCCTGTTGGGATCTACTGTGTAGTGGGTTGAAGGCAGACATGACTACAATTAAAATGCGAGAAGTGACATAAAAGAAACAAGACACAGCATCTTAGCACAGAGAAAGGAGTTCAGAGCTTAGTCTTGGGAAGATGGGTATATCAACAAATACGTCCGTCCATCACCTTGCAGGGAGCACCTTGAGGGGAAGTCACTAGGGGTATTTGTCACTGGGAAATGCGACGGACCAGCCTTGACCCACCGGGATCAGATGACCGCTCCTTGATGAGGGCTGTGCTGGCAGCTGTTTTCTAGCAGTTACTCCATAACCATGGGGGAGAACGTCCAAATTTGGGGAGACAAGTACCTGTGTCTGTCATGTTACCTCCTGAGGATATTTTGAGATTAAATTGGATGGTAAATGCAAAAGCACCTAGCAAGAAATAGGCAATTAAGAAATGTGCATTTAAAAGAAAGGGAGGTTTTCTTCACCAAGAAAAGCCAACCCCTTGTCAGCAGTTTGGGGGGAAATAGAGGGGGCAGATTTCTGGACTAATACAGGCTTTGGAGAGGTAACAACCAAATGTAATGTGTAGACTTTATTTGATCCTAATTTGAACATAGCAGCTCTAAGATGAATATTTTGAAGCAATAGGAAAATGTTGATTATGAACTAGGTAACAGATAAAATCAGGAGCCACTGGCAATTTTGCTGTGGTGGAAATGACATTGCAGTTATGTGAGAAAATAGCCATCCTTTTTGGAGATGTATGCTGAAGTGTGCCTAAAGTCTGAGATTTGCTTTGAAAGGATTCCACAAAGAAATGAAGGGAAAATGATGTAAATGTGACAGGTTCTTGATATTGTTAAATCTGGGTGATGGATATGTGGCGGCTCATTGACCTATTATCGTTGCTTTTGTGTGTGTTCGGAAATTTCCATAACTAACTCCTCTGCCCTCCCTCCCCCAGCCAGCTGTTCCTGACTGGATTGGTGGCTTAGACATATAACGGTTGGCAGCATGCAGGATTTAAGTGAAAAGAGGAAAGTAATGTGTAACTGCAAAGTTGAGAGCTAAAAAAATGTATATATGATATTGTTTTAAAAAATATTTTCACGTTAACTTAGGCATAACCCTTCAATGAGCACCCCCTAAGGCAGATTTCTGTTTGAACGCAGAGAGGCAGATTTCTCCAGCTTCAGTTATAAACAGGAACCATGTTCAGAGTTCATTGACAAGAATGAAAGATTTCAGTGGGTATGATTTGTAATGACCAAAAAAGGCAACTACGAGCATAGTTGATTTTTTTTTTTTTTTTTTTTTTTTTGCGGTTCGCGGGCCTCTCACTGCTGCGGCCTCTCCCATTGCGGAGCACAGGCTCCGGATGCCCAGGCTCAGCGGCCATGGCTCATGGGCCTAGCCGCTCCGCGGCATGTGGGATCCTCCCGGACCGGGGCACGAACCCGTGTCCCCTGCATTGGGCAGGCGGACTCTCAACCACTGCGCCACCAGGGAAGCCCCATAGTTGATTTTTAATGCAGTGTCATAAATCTCCTATTTATTCCTGTTGCTTTATCATTTGCTAAATAACATTCAAAATGTTACATAGTATAATATTCTTTCTTTAATGAAAACAAGTTTTAAAGGTTTTAAGAGAAAAAGTTACTCATTTTAGTGTTTTATTTTCCCTTAACATAAAATATAGATATATTTCCTCTCCAACTTAGATTATGTAAAAGCTTTGAAGATGAATTTTCAGAAATGAATTTCTATCTGAACTTGTATTTCCTATCCTGAATAATCAGACTTGGAATTAACAATCACTTGAGATTAACAGATTTCCTTTTAAAAAAATGTTTTCTCTACTTTCAGAGTTTTAGCTGTTGGGTATCAGATTAAAATTCTGAAGGATGTTCGATTCATCTCAGAATTGAATGTGAAATCCAAAGACAGATATTTATAACTGAGTTCTGTTCAGGCAAAAAGTCAGTTTTCAGACTGCAGCTTGGATGATTATAAAGCTCTCATTCACAGTTGGATGTTGCTGTCATTTTAAACAAACAAATTAGAGCTTTAAGATTGAATTTTAGTAAACCAGCCATTTAATTCCCTGTTTATTATGCTTTTACATTGGCAGAGTGCTGTGAGTTTTATATGTTGCATTCAAATAATTATTTCTTTCTCACAACAACATTCCAGCATTGGTAGTCCTATCTCTATTTGACTGATGAGAAAAGTGAAGTTCTAAGAGGTGAAGTGCCTAGTCATCCAGCTAGTTAGCAGCTTAGATAAGATTTCTATTCATTTTTTCCTGATTCCAAAATCTTCCATTATAAAATTCCTGTTGTAAATGTCTACAAACAAGAACCTGGTAAAAAGAAAAATAACTTACATGCATTCTAGAGCTCTTTATAAATATTTCAAGATTTTAATTAATGGGATATTTGCTCTGACAAATGCCTAAAGAGGGGAAGAGAATCCGTATACTAATTTTCAGCAGATTTTCCTATGAAGATATACAATACTAACTGTAACAGAAACAGCCAACTTTTAAGAGAAATAGTTTTATAATTATTCCCTTTTAATATTGACACCTTAGTGAGGGTATAAGGTATGCTTTTAAGACTAATCATGCTTTTAAGACTAATCATGTTTTTAAACATGAAGCAGGATGCCTTTTTCATTAGACTACTTTGCTGAATCTCATGTGTGTGACAGTAATGTCTGATAATCATTACATTATTTTAGGCAGCATAAGCACTTATTTCAATCTCATAACTGAGGAAAATTATAAGATAAAATTCAGGAACTATTGAGTGAAATAAAGATGGATAAATGTATACACAGTATACTACCATCATCATTCTTCTAAGAAGGACATATATTTACTTATATTAAAAATAGAATGGAAAAACTATTAAATATAAAATAGTCTTAGAGGGGAAAAAGGGGACAAGTATATAATTTTAAATTCCCTGAATATACCTTTTATATACATATGATTTTGGAGCAATGTAAATACTTTAAATAATTATAAAACAAAATTAAATGTAAAAAACAATCCCTAGAAGTCAAAAGCAAAGCGAAACAAATACCCTGTGTAACAATTTTGTGGCATAACCACATAGAAAAGAACTTCTTAAAACTTTAAACTGCAGTGATTGCACTATATATACCTATGGGTATATACCCTAAGAACAAAATACAAGCAGAAATAATTTATTTACTGTGAATGTATTATTGAAGGTAGTAAACATATGGTGATCCTGAGGCTAGCACTGTGAGATAGAACAGATGAATAATTATATTGGTGTTGTTGAGAATTGGAATTTTGGACATTGGAGGAAAAATAAAGATGAAGATTAGTGAAAATGAATGGAGTTAATAGAAACCTTGTAGTCCTGAGTTTGAATTACTATATCAGTATGAACCTGTAATGTTTTGTTTTGTTTTTTTTAAAGTATTTTCTGTCTCTGTCCACTGAAAAGGTTTATAAACAGTGACTTATTTCACAGTCACTAATTGCAGTGATCTCCCTTAGCCACCAGATTGTGGTATCTAAATACTATTTTCCCTTGAAAGGAACTTGGGTCCTTGGAGAAATAGTTGATTCTCCAACCTAGAAAATAATAAAAGACTACTGGATTTGTGTCAAAAGGACTCAGGGGTCAACTTGAACAGGTTCTTGCAACCAAAGATAGAATAATTTCATCACCAATTAAAGTAATATCTGTTATGAATTGAAATACATCAGCTATATTAAAATGCACATATTAATGATACTTAAAAAGTAGAACTCTCAGTGGCCACCTATGCAGGATGTTAGTGAACCAACTCAGTATTCTGAAAAAAAGAATTAGAAAATCTGAATAGACTGGCTACTAGTAATGAAATTAAATTAATAATAAAAAAACTCCCAAAACCCAAAAGTCCAAGACCAGATGGCTTCACAGGTGAATTCTACCAAGCATTTAAAGAAGAGATAATGTGTCCTTCTCAAAGTACTCTAAAAAATTTAAAAGGAAGAAAAATTCCAAACTCATTCTATGAGGCCAGTGTTACCTTGATACCAAAACCAGACAAAGGCACTGCAAAAACAAAGAAAATTTCAGGACAATATTCTTGATGAACATAGATGCAAAAATCCTCAGTAACATATTAGCAAACTGAATTCAACAATACCTTAAAAGGATCATACAGTATGATCAAGTAGAATTTATTCCAGGGATGCAAGATACTTCAATATTCACAAATCAGTCAGTGTGATATACCACATTAACAAAATGGAGGATAAAAATCAAATGACCATCTCAATAGATACAAAAAAAGCTTTTACAAAATTCAACACCCATTTATGATAAAAACTCTCAACAAAGTGGGTACAGAGAGAACGTACCTCAACATAATAAAGGCCATGTATGATGTACTCACAGCCAACATCATACTCAATGATGAAAAGCTGAAAACATTTCCTCTAAGATCAGGAATAAGGCAAGAATGCTCACTCTTGCCATTTTTATTCAACATGGTATAGGAAGTCCTAGCCATAGCAATTAGACAGGAAAAAGGAATAAAAGACATCCAAATTGGAAAAAAAAGAGAAAAACCTTCTATTTGCAGATACTATATATAGAAAACCCTAAAGTCTCCACCAAAAAACTGTTAGACTTAATAAATGAATTCAGTTTATTTGCAGGATACAAAATTAATATACAGAAAATTGTGTTTCTATACACTAATAACAAACTATCAGAAAGAGAAATTAAGAAAGCAATCCCATTTAAAGTTGCATCAAAAAGAATAAAATACCTAGGAATAAATTTAACCAAGGAGGTGAAAGACCTGTCCTCTGAAAACTATAAGGCATTGATGAAAGAAATTAAAAATGACACATATAAATGGAAAGATAGTCCATGCTCATGGATTGGAAAAATTAGTATTGTTAAAAATACCCATACTGGGCTTTTCTGGTGGCGCAGTGGTTGAGAGTCTGCCTGCCGATGTAGGGGACACAGGTTCATGCCCCGGTCTGGGAAGATCCCACATGCCGTGGAGCAACTAGGCCCGTGAGCCATGGCCGCTGAGCCTGCGCGTTCGGAGCCTGTGCTCCACAATGGGAGAGGCCACAACAGTGAGAGGCCTGCATACCACAAAAAAAAAAAAACAAGAAAAAAACCCATACTACCCAAAGCAGTCTACAGATTCAATGTAATCACTAACAAAATACCAATAGCATTTTTCACAGAACTGTAACAAATAATCCTATCATGTGTATGGAAACAAAAAAGACCCAAATAGGCAAAGCAGTCTTGAGAAAGAAATAAAAAACTGTAGGCATAATGTTCCCTAACTTCAAACTATACTACAAAACTACGGTAATCAAAATAGTATGGTACTGGCACAAAAACAGACACATAGATCAGTGGAACAGGATAGAGAGCCCAGAAATAAACCGACACACATATGGTCAATTAATCTATGACAAAGGAGGCAAGAATACACAATGGGGAAATTACAGTCTCTTCAATAAATGATATTGGGAAAACTGGACAACTACGTGCAAAAGAATGAATCTGGACCACTGGAATACACCATATACAAAAATAAATTCAAAATGGATTAAGACTTGAACATAAGACCTGAAACCATGAAACTCCTAGAAGAAAGCATAGGCAATCAACTCTTTGACATTGGTCTTAGCAATATTTTTTAGATCTGTCTCTTCAGGCAAAGGGAAAAAAAGCAAAAATAAACAAATAGGATTAAATCAAACTAAAAAGCTTTTGCACAGTGTGGGAAACCAGCAACAAAATGAAGAAGCAACCTACTGAGTGGGAGAAGATATTTGCAAATCATAAATCCAATGAGGAGTTAATATCCATAATATATAAAGAACTCATACAGCTAATATATAAAAAAATCTAATTAAAGCTGGGCAGAGGACCTGAACAGACATTTCTCCAAAGAACACATACATAGCCAACAGCACATGAAAAGATGCTCAACATCACTAATCATCAGGGAAATGCAAATCAAAATCACAATGTGATATCACCTAATACCTGTCAGAATGGCTATTATCAAAAACACAAAAGATAACAAGTGTTGGGGCTTCCCTGGTGGCGCAGTGGTTAAGAGTCCACCTGTCAATGCAGGGGACACGGGTTTGAGCCGTGGGTCCGGGAAGATCCCACATGCTGCAGAGCAACTAAGCCCATGCACCACAACTACTGAGCCTGCACTCTGGAGCCCGTGAGCCACAACTACTGAGCCCGCATGCCCTAGAGCCCATGCACTTCAACAAGAGAAGCCATCGCAGTGAGAAGCCCGCACACCACAGCGAAGAGTAGTCCCCACTCGACTAAGGGGACTAGAGAAAGCCCGCACACAGCAATGAAGACCCAACACACCAAAAACAAACAAATAAATAAATTTAAAAATAAAATAAAAGGAATAAATATTAAAAATAATAATAACAAGTGTTGGTGAAGATATGGAGAAAAAGAAACCTGCATTCTCTTGGTGGGAATGTAAATTGGTGCAGCACTATGGAAAACAGTATGGAAGTTCCTCAAAAACTGAAAAATAGAACTACCATATGATTCAATTCTACTTCTGTATGTTTACCTGAAGAAAATGAAAACATTAATTCAAAACAATATATGCACCCCTATGTTCATTGCAACATTATTTATAATAGCCAAGATATGGAAACAATCAAATGTCCATCAATAGATGAATGGATAAAGGGGATGTGGTATGTATGTATGTATATATGTATATGTGTATATGTGTGTTATATATACACACACATATACCATATACACATCCCCACAACAGAGTTAGCCATAAAAAACAGATGAAATCTTGCCACACAGTTGGACCTAGAGTATATTATGCTAAGTGAAATAAGTCAGAGAAAGACAAATAATGTGTGATTTCACTTACATGTGGAATCTAGAAACAAAACAAACAAAACAAAACAAAAAAGAAATAGATTTAAAGATACAGAGAACAAACTGGTGGTTGCCAAAGAGTGTGGGTGGGAGGTGGGGGATGGTTGAAATAGATGAAGAGGATTAAGAGGCACAGACTGCGGGTTCTAAAGTAAATAAATCATGAGATATAATATACATAATAGTGAATGCAGTTAATATTATCATAAATTTAAATGGTGACAGATGGTAACCAGATTTATCGTGGTGATCATCTCATAATGCATATACATGTTGGGTCACTGAGTTGCATACCTGAAACTAATATAACATTGTATGTCAATTATCCTTCAATGAAAACAAACAGAAAAAGTCACTATAGGAATGCAATCAGGAAAGTCTAGCCTGTGCAGAGGGCTAAAGTACCAACAACCTCAGTTCTTCAGCAAATAAGTTGCAAGAAAAAAAAAAGATGCAGAGGGGAATCACATACTAAAGTAGTCTTAAAAGACATATCAATCAATTGCAGCATATGGACCTTATTCAGATCCTGATTCAACAAACAAACTGTTAGCGGAAAAAAAAAACATGCATATGACAGTTGGGGAACTCTGAATGTTGGCTGGATATTTGATGATATTAAGGAATTATGATTAAAAGTGTGATAACATTATTGTGGTTATTTTTTTAATCCACATTTTTTAGAGACATACTGAAATATTTATGGATGAAATATTGTTTCAGGGAATTGCTTTAAAATAATCTGTGGGGAGAAGTGGCAGGGAGTATGGGTGAAATACAAGATAATTGTCAAAACTGAGGATGAACTATAACATTCTCTCTACTTTTGTGTATGCTTTAAGTTTTTTATAATAAGATAAAAAAAGGAATGTCACTTAAGAGCAATCTCAGGGATCATATTGTGGAAATAAGTAGTCATTCCTGTGAAATAATTATTATATTAAAAAGGGCCTCAGGTTAGGGATTTTTTCCACCCCATTCCCAAAAATGTACATGTATTCACATGATAAGATTTACTTAGTATTTATTAAATATCAAGTTATGTGACAGACAGTTGTTCTAGTCTCTTTACATATATATTTTTTCTTCATATTTACCAGAATCTTATGAGGAAGTTCTGCTGTCTTCATTTTTCAGATCATGCTGAGAGATCAAATATTTTGAACCAAGACAGCTAGTAGAGGATAGAGCCAGGCTTGCAATGCAGCTCTTTGGCTTTCAATATCGGCACGCTCCCCTGCTCTGTTCAGTCTGAGCAGATAACAGGAGTGGAGATATTGAATGACAGTGTCTGCTGTTATATACCTTTTTTTCCATTTTCTTGATCAGCATTTTTTAGCCAATTTCAAATCTTTTGTATTTTGGCTAAATAAGAGACTCCAAAAGTAGTCAGCCTGCTCCAAGGCAACACTAGCCACTATTTGAATCTTCAATTAATAAATTAATCTTTGATTAATTAATCTGTAACTAATTTAATTAGTGAGGCAATCTGTTCCCCTTGTCCACAGGATGGGAACAAGCACAATTTTGTTTTAATATTCTTCTTAATCAGTATTTCCAAGGCAGTTTTCCCTGGTGTGGGATATTTGAACGGCATGCTGCTGGTATGAAGGGGAAGGATGGTGTGTCCTAAGGTGAGACCCCCTTATCATGCATGTGCACAAAGGAGCGGGGAAACCTATGGCAGAGAAGACATGGCATTTTCAGTGCTAAGAGATGAAAATAGACCTTGGATAAAACTCTGGTGTTCAGCCAGGGGGATGGCTCCCTCATCTAGGGTCCAGGGGAGCTTCTAAACTCTTAAAAGGTGAATGCTTAAGTCATCTGTGTACTGTCAGAAGGTTTTGCATAAGTAATCTCCAGGTGAGTAAATTAAAAACCTTAAGTGAATAAAATCCTTTGTAATGACCCTTTCCATTTCTTGGAGCAATTATAATTTGTGATAATTGAAGCTTTATTGGTAAAGTATCAGCCCAGCAGGATGACTAAAGTAAGTTTTTATGCACCAAGCAGGTTAATGACTAACTCCAAACATAAAACTATAGAGATTTGGGAATACTTGATTGAGCTAGGCATCTTTTATCTCCCACTTCGTTGAAATGGAGGCAACTTAGACATTATTCCTGAAATTAATAATACATATAAAGTATATAATGAAGCAATCCTTTAAGGAAGGTTAAAAAAAATACTAGGAAGTTCAATTCCTAGTTGACCAATGATCATTTAGAAATTTGCAACAAATTTCCCCAAGATTGGTATAAGAGTACATGCCCTTCAAACTTAAAATTAGTTCTTTTTTCCCCTTTTCAATGGGTGGATTTACCTATACCCCCAGGAGGGATACTAAGTTAAACCCTCCATAGTTTCTGTCTCATGGGGAAAAGAGGAAGATAAATCAGCATGGTCTATAGCAGTCTGTTCTTTGGTTTAAATCTAAAAATTACCTTTATGCCTGGAGATGCTTCTGACTTGTTCTATATAGTTGTTGAATAGCTTCCTGATATATGGAAGGTCATAGATATTTTCAGTTAAATTAGGAATTGCTGCATACATTAAATATGGTTATTTTTAACCAGAAGTTATTGTTAGCTCTTTTGATATTAATTACTTATAAAATTTGTGTGTCACTTACTAAGCTCTGTCAATCCAAGTCACTATCAACACTGCTCTAGCATTTCAAAACATTATGTAATAACAACCTAAATTAGGAAAAAAACTGACGTTGGTTGACTCATACAGTATAAAAAATTATAAAAGAATGAAAACTGGGATTTCCTTTTAGATCTTTAAATATATCTAAACTTTTTTGTTAGTTACACTTTATAATCTTGAGAGAGAAGCTGTAGTTTTATCTTTATACAAGATTTATAGTCTCCCTTTGTAAGAATACTCTATATAAGATTTAGCACACACACCAGAGTGCAACCATAGATGATGAAGATACACCAACACCTTGTAAAACTCGCCACCACAGTTAACCACAACATTCTCATCTACCCCCACTCCTTTTCTCCCTGCAGGAGCTAATCTCACCTCCCACATAATAAAAATGATGGAAACCATCTGGGGTGAGGTCCCTCCTGTACCTCCAACTCTTTCTAGCAATTCTCTGTATCCATATCTTCCTTCCAAGGCCTTTTCTTCCCTCTATAGCTTTCTCATCCACTATATTCTACATCCCATCTCTACCTCCTTCTTCTGGGAACTCACTGCCATAGTTACCCCTGTCTTTTTTAATTATAGGTTTTTTGTATTCTATCTTCAAAGTCATTCAAGTCTCTTCTCTCTACAAAACAGATTTCAGTTGCTCCCCATGGCCTCTTCCTTTCTTAGACAGAATCCTTTGATGTGAGATCTATAACTATCCCCTCCTGTTCTTTATTCTCTCATTCATTTTCTTTTTAAAAACCCTTTCCACACGTAGTCTTTCCATTACAAGATTTCATGACTTCAGCTCTTGTCTAGGCTGATTAGAACCCGGCTCTATCTTTAGCCTTCCCTTCTCTCTGGGTTTTATGCCAAATTTCTTCTCCTTTACAATCAAATCACATCCTGCCTAGCAGTGTTCCCATCTCATCTAAGACAACTCTTGAGGTCGTATTGAGCCTTCTTTCCTCTATTCTGATTGCAGATTGAGAGTATCTTGGCCTAAAATTATGGACAAGGTGTGTTGGGTTTTTTTTTCCCTCCATATGATTCTAAGTTTCTTAAGACCATGTCTCATACTTCTCTCCTCCACCCTTACTCCCAACAGATCTAGAGAAATAGCAGGAGTCTAATGCTTATTAAGTATTAGAAGTGTATTCTTTTGGGGAGAAAAACTCACTTCAATGGCAGGTGAATGCCAGCATTTCAGAGCTATTGACCTACGAATATGCAGCTATTTTATTAGCATTCTCTTCAATAAATGCTCATTGAACCTTTTCATGGTATATAACACTTTATTAGGTAATAGAGTTTCTGTAATAACGTTTTACAATATTCAGACACCTCCAGAAATTGAAAATCTGTTTACAAATCGAGCCATGGCCTAGATACATTTCTAGACCAAACAACACAGGCATGGGTGCATAAATAAGTATCCTCTGTATTAACTGTGTAAACACAAGTGAAGGTTATGTGGGCATAATGGTGAGATGTCAATTAGGGGAATGTATTGAATTAACCAGAGTGATTTCCCTGGGGTAGAGGATTTCAAGTAGGTTCTGACTTACAATTATAAAAACTGAAGACTGGCCCAGTAAGAACAGCTTGAGTTCAGGATCAGAGACAGAAGGCACAGAAAGGCAGAATGGGGATAAATCCAGAGATGTAGGCTTAAACTAGAAAATAGGTTCAATCCAAGATTTTGTTCTTCCCTCATCAAACTAAGTTATTTTCATATCTATAAATATATTATGTGATTTGCTCATATAATAGCTAGCATTGACATAATGGTTATACTTCTCATTTTGAGTTTTAAAATGCAAAGTAAAACCATCGCATGTGCAAAACATTCCTTTTTTCTTACCTCCTGAATTGTTCTGCCTCCCCCCCGCCACTCAAACATTTCTGCCACCTTTTCTTTTCACCTGTGCACACCAGTAACATCCACCCCACTTGCCTGCCATCGCAGTTGTTGACCACCAACACTTGAGCTGTAGCTGGATTCCTTGATACAGTTCAGTGTCACCGGATTATTGGTTATTGGTGGAGGAGGAGGGGTGGGATTACGAGAAAATGTGTTCCAGATACAGTGCCCAGTTTCTGCTAAAATGGGAGTCCCCCATCAATGTTTCTCAACATGTGGTCCCTAGAACACCTGCATCAGAATCACTTAAAAATGCAGATTCTGGGAGATGGGCCTTATTTAATTCACGTCTATGGGAATCAGCCTGAGCATCTACATTTTAAGCAAATTTCCCAGATGAGCCTTATGCATGCTGAAATTTGAAACTTCCTGGGATATGTTTTCATCTTCCTCTCTTCTTCCCTCTATTTCTCTTTTTTCTTTCTCTTTTATTTTTCTTAACCCCCACCCTCACCATCTCATTTAACAAGACAGTGTGCATGAGGCATAAAAAATTTCAGATGCTGACTGCATTATGTCCCTTGTCAGGCTATTTTCACCTTTCAGGGTTTCATTTTTCTCTTATGTAAAAAGAAAATTGCCTACTTCTCCAGTCACTGCTTAGAATAAATTAGTAAAATGCCATTAACCACTTAGGAAAGGCATACACACAAATAATAACTGTAATAGAAATAATTAGAGTTGTTGTAGGGGTCCCTGTTTATTAAGAACAAGATGCAGTAATGTTGGTATATGGCTTATAACAGAAGGTAAGTTAGTCTAGGGCCAGGACTAAGGTAAAGTGAAGAAATCACTTGCCTTGGGTGCTGGCTTTAAGGGGATGCCAAAAATTCAGTAATCAAGATAAATATTTCATTTTAGAATTTCAAAAAAATCAGAGTCGATTTTAAAAATCAGCAACTAACAAAATACCAAAATTTTAAATAAAGACAAGATCAGTGTCATGATATTTCCTTTTGTGTCTGTGTCCAATATGGCTTTTTGTCATAGCACTGTTACCTAAAATGTTGCATTAAAATATTGTTTGTTTGTTTGTTTGTTTGATGTGGACCATTTTTAAAGTCTTTATTGAATTTGTTACAATATTGCTTCTATTTTATGTTTTGGTTTTTTGGCCCCAAGGCATGTGGGATCTTAGCTCCCTGACCAGGGATCGAACCTGCACCCCCTGCATTGGAAGGTGAAGTCTTAACCACTGGACCGCCAGGGAAGTCCCTAAAATATTGTTTATGTTGATTACTCAGATTTTTTTATGCCCCCTTAAACTCCACATCTGATGCAGGTGCCTCACTCCACCTCACTGTAGTCCTGGCCCTGGCTTATTTCCAAGCTGAATCATTTCAGTGTTTGATTAATTAAAACAGAACAGTCCATTGTTATCCACTTTCTGCCAGAATCTCCACTTAAACTTTTAAGTTACATTTGTACAAATACTCTATTTTTGATATAAGTATTGGGAAATGTCCACATTTTGAAAACGTCCATATGGATGTCAGGGATTCAGATAAGTCTCAGAAACATCATTTTGAAAGTAACAGTGTCACCTAAAGATTCTATGAGGTAGAAGAAGAAGTAACAAGTTTGTAAATCTAGTGTTTGAGGCTCATTTCCCGTTGTTCTCCACATGAACTGGAAAACTAGGAGTCAACAAAAAAGGAAAAACGCTCAAATAGATCAGAATCAGCCTGGCAAAACAAGGGATCGTGGAGGGAGATTTTTGTATAATTAAATGTCAGTTTGCATGTTGAAATATTGCCTGCTGCCTCCCACTCAATCGCCAAGTGAGATGAGAAGGAATAGTCTCTCTGCAAACCCAGAACTGATAGGAGCACTTGTTGGCTTCTCCGTGAAGGATGAGCTGTAGACCGGAAGGATCAGAGCACATCATTTTCCCCAAGGCAATACAGTTTTGCCAATAAATTCAGCTGGACATTATACTTTCCCCTTTTAAGAAAAATAAATAACAATAGCCAAAATGAAGTTGTACAAACTTTTGAATTTAAAAGAGGAAGGAATTTTAGAGGTCATCTAGTTCATTCTCCTCCCTTTACAGAAGAGGAATTTGATGCCCAGGCAGATGAGTGGTTTCTCAAGGTCACTCAACTATCAAGTGACTGACAGAGCTGTCACTTTCTTCCACATGATGCTGGGAGCGATTGTTAGGTTGAGAAATGGGGGAATGGTGCAATAGGAAGTGGTGCTGGTCTCCTGTTCCTTGTAGGCAAATGGCTTAGAAGGCTTTAGATCTGATGTCATGGGACTGGGAAGTGGGGAGACATCCTTGTATAAATGCTCAGGACCAGGTGAACACATAAGTTTCTTAATATTCCAAGGAATACTTTCTTTCTTTCTTCCCCGTTCTACCAATTATACAAATGCCAAATTTACTGAATCAGAGTCTACAGGGGTAGAGCTTGGACATAGGGATTTTAAAACAAACTCCCTGGGTGTTTTTGACGTTTGATTAAACATAGCGGCATTAGAGATTCATTTCTTTTTGACAGATATATCTTTATCAGCCAATAGCAACTTAGGGAGAATTAATTCAAGGGTAGGCTTGAATGGATATGTAGAATGAAGCATAAGAGTCCTAGAAAAACAGTTTATGAAAAGGCAAAAGAGGGGAATTCTTCAAAAGCAAATACTGCCTCTTTTCAATTTTGTTCAGTCAGTGTAAGAATGGGAGGAGCTTAGATCCATAATTAGCAACCCTACAAGGAATTTTCTTTCTCTGCTCATAATCAGACTGAGCTTTTGAATGCCCCACTTGGAGCTACTTGAGAATCTTATTTATATGAGGCTGTTGTCATGGCACATAATACTACATTATTCATCATCGCGGAGTAGTTTCAAGACAAAAAATGTTTTTTTCTTTTTTCTAACCTCAGATGCAGAGAGTTGAGTTAATCACACTCCTCAGGTCATAGCATGTTAACATTTATTACTGGTTCCTAAGAGGCTCCTTTCTGGTATTTATTTCCTTTTATTCCCATTTCCCCTCTTCCGATCACCAAATAGGCATACATTCTTGTGTGTTTGGCATGAGTCCTTCTAAAACTATTCCACCATACTGTGAATGTGTTTTCTGCCTTAGTATATCTTACATTCCTCAACTGGGTCATTGAGGTGAGAGGAGAGAGAAAGAAGAAAGAGCTTGATAGAGGCTTCAGTGCATCTTTCAAAAGACAGACATTTGTGGGGATTATTGGATGGTGCCTTTCAAAATGCTTATGTTCCTTCCTTAATTTTACTTGTTTGTGTAATACCATATGAATTTCACTTGTTGATGTGAACATAGTGCTCCAAGAATTCAAACGAGCAAACCTCATGTAGCCCAGGTACTTGGTTCCTATTCTGCATTGCCCCACATTGCCAGCTACTTACAAATCAAAAATGCCTTGTACTCAGGTATGTATTTGAAAACATGAAATTGTTCTACAGCCCAATGTAGTCACCAGGAAATAAAAGTTTGAGTGGCTGAACAAATTGTATGCCGGTCATTCTTTTCCTAAGTCTTTTCTGAGTGTAAATCAGAGTGATTTTAACAACTTTATAACTTTGAAATTAAGAACCCATCTTAAAATAGTTGGGGGAATGTACTTCATTGACATTTTATAGAGTTAAAATTAGCAGTTACTCTTAGGGACAACAAATAAATTTGGCTTTCACTATTTTTCTAGTTTTATCTTAGACTAGAATTAAGTCAAAGCCACCATTTCTTTCAGGGGGAAAGTGAATATAAAGACTTTAAATGTCATCAAATGTAACATCAGAAGCAGTGGAGATATTTGGCAAAGAAACATTGTAAAAAATCAATTTTAAAAGGGCGAAAGACCATGTAAAAGAAAATCAATATGGAAAGAACAGGTAGTCAGAAGTGGCAATAAATGAAAAGTTCAAGTAAAATCAACTTTCTTGCCGTCAGACTCTTATTCTGCACATCCCTCTTCTGGGTCATCTTTACCTGCCTTCTTATTTCATATCAATTCCAACTAGCAGTGGGGTGATGATGTAATGAACCTGGAGGTTCCTATTCCATTTGAAACCTGGAGAGTTGGTCTTGCCCCCAAGAACATCAGGACACTGATTTTCAACAAGACATTTTCTCCTTTTCACTTCTGAGCAGTTTCTGGTTTTGACTCTCACAATCAAAATCTGACACCCTCAATTGCTCTGATATTTGAGTCTTTGTGGCCTGTTCTTCTCATCATCGTCTTTTACATACCTGACCTTCTTCTCAGTAATTGGGTCATCTTCTGCCTGTAGTACGTTTGGGCTTAATTTTTCCAGCAGGGCTTGCAGGGTCGTTTCCTGGCAACCATATCGCACCCACCAAAGCTGTCAGCTTTGAATCTTGACCTGGTGTTCTAAATTCTTAAGGGAGCCTTGGGATTGCTATTTTCTTCTCATGTTACTCTTAAGTCTGTTATGCTTTCTGTGTGTTTTGACCCAATACAACACAATCCCTTGTCTAAATCTATTTTTGTTCCCTATTAGTGGCAGTAGCTTGTAATAGAGTAACTACAAGGGCAAGATAAGAACCTGCCAAAGGACCAGATAAAATTACTCAGAGTAGGTACTGGCTTCAGTCTCAGTGATGTCTCCATAATAACTATTACGTGTGTGTGTGTGTGTGTGTGTGTGTGTGTGTGTGTGTACGTACCCATACAGCATTGCATTTTCAATTATTCCAGGCGAAGTTTTAAAATATTATAACAGAAGAAAAGAATGAAAAGCACATTATTGTCAAAAGTTATACCTTCTGATGTGATAAAACACTCATCAGGTCTGGAATCTTTATAGGAAAGCTTATATTCTCTGTATTTTTGAATACTCACAGTTGTTAAAACTTTGCATCTGCTACACAATTAATACAACTTCTTTGACTTTTGAAAGAACAAATGACAATACCTAAGCTTTGTTCCAGTGAATTAATTATAGCACCATTCCTTATCTGACAGTCATTCAAGGTTTCACAGCAGTTCATCTTTTAGCTTTCAAAACAGTCATTGGGACAAATGTCTAGTATTCAGATTTTGTAGTTGACAAGAGAGAAGTTGACTGGAAAAGTTGGATGGAGGTTTACTGGATGTGTATTCTGCTCCTCCAGAGTCAGAGAGCAGGAGGGAAGCTAGCTAGCTCTGTCCTTGTGCCTCTCGTAAGATTATACGGCAGTGGTCTCCAAAACAGTCAACGAGTTGAAGAGGAGGATGGTTTATCCCCAAGGTCTTTGGGAAGGAATGTTTTACTGGTGTCTAAAAAGAACCTTTCTTGCTTTACCTCCTTCTTTTCCTTGACGTTCAATGTAACCACCTAATAGTGGTCACAGCCATTGACACAACTGTCTCATATGCCCTTAACCACATTAAGAGAGATTGTACTGGTTTTTAGACTTCTATTCTTTCTTCTTTTTGTGTGTGTCATGTTTAAAACCATAACGGCAATTACAAAATTATTTTTAAAAATTAAGAACATCTATAACATAGTCCTGGGAAGGATTTTCCTAAGCTAAAGGCAGTGATCATAAATGAAAAAGTGGATAGATTTGATGACATGAAAAATAAAAACTTAAGTACATTTGAAAACTATCACAGACAAAATGAAAAGGTAAGTTAAGTGTAAAATATTTGCATTATATTAGAGAGAGTTAATATGTTTAATATATAAAAATATCCTTTAATATAAATAAGAGAGATAAACTTCAATTGAAAAAAGAAAAAAGCAAAGGTCATGAATAGGAGATTCATAAATAAAAGCTATAATACATGGTCAGTTTGCATATGAAAAACTGCCCAGTTATGCTAGTAATCACATAAGTGCATTTGAAAACGTGCTGTGCTTGTCAGATGGACTAAGAGTTCTTTAAACAGCTTTCTCAGTTGTTGAGGGTGCAGGGAAATAGACGTTCTCATACGCTGCTGAGGGAAGTCTGAATTGGTATAGCTTATTTAGAGGTCAAATTGTCAATACGTATCAAAAGTGGACCTGTGAACCCTACTTTCCAGAATTTATCGTAAGGGAATAATCATGGATATGCATAAAGACACATATGAAAAAAATCTTTTCCAGGAATGTTTAAAATAGTAAAAAAAAAGTGAAAAAACACTGTCCTAGGGGAAATGAAATGGTTTTAGTGTTCCTTGATCGTCTGGAATCTGAAAGTGTTTGGAAGAAATGACTACAAAGGCCTTAGAGGTACCTAAGATTCCCTGGTCTTTCTCTTTTCCTCATATCAAAGGAATGAGACTCCAGTTTGGCTAAATTACCTCTGTAGGGAGAATATTTTTATGTCATTAGGACTAATGTTAAAGATAAATATTTAATGCATAGAAAGATGTTCATGATACGATATAAATTGTGTATACAGTAATATGGTCACATTTTTAAAAATCTAGAAAAGTATACTCTACATTAAAATTAAAAGCTCTGGTGGTGGGTTTGAGGGTGGGACATTAATTCTCTTTCTTTTTATGTTATTTCTCAAATATTCTATATTGATCACATTACTTTTAAAAACATTCGTTGAAGTAAATATACATCTCAAAACATATTATAAACCGACAGATCAATGAATTTCTGCAAACTGACCACACCTGTGTAACTAGCACCCAGCTGAAGGCATAGAACTTTATCAGTCCATTTTGTACTCACTTTAAGTCGTTACCCTCCCTCCTCACCACTACTACTACCTCCCAAGGTGATGACTACCCTGACTTCTAAAAACATGGGTTAGTTCTACATGGTTTTGTACTTCATATAGGTAGATGAAATCATACAAGTTACAATCTTTTGATCTGGCTTCTTTTGCTCACTCTTATATTGAGATACATCCATATTGTTCCATGTCGTTGTAAATCATTAATTCTTATTGCAGTGTATTATTCCTTTGTAGGAATTAATATATTACAATGTATTTACCCATTTTACTGTTGGTGAGCATTTGTATACTTTCTAAGTTTGGGTCTATTATGAATAGTGCTTCTATGGACATTCTAGTGAATATTGTACATTTGGTGAACATATCTGTGTATTTCTGTTGGATATATACTTACGAGTGGAATTGCTGGGTCTTAGGCTGTGCATATCCCCAGCTTTAGTTGATATTACCAGTTTTCCTAAGTAGTTGTACTAATTTTTTTTTTTTTTTTTTTTTTTTTGCGGTATGCGGTCCTCTCACTGTTGTGGCCTCTCCCGTTGCGGACAGGCTCAGCGGCCATGGCTCATGGGCCCAGCCACTCCGCGGCATGTGGGATCTTCCTGGGGCATGAACCCGTGTCCCCTGCATCGGCAGGTGGACTCTCAACCACTGCGCCACCAGGGAAGCCCCAATTGAACTAATTTATACTTCACCAGCCATGAATAAGTTTTTGTTGCTCCACTTCCTCGTCAAGCACATTGTATTTTCTGTCCTTTTCATCTTAACCATTCTGTTAGAGGTAGTGGTACTACACTGTGGTTTTAATTTGCTTCTAACACTTCTAATGAATAATAAGGTTGAGTTCCTTTTTACATGTTCATTTGCCATTTGGATATTGTCTATTGTGACTTTAAGGTTTTTTGTTAATTTTTCTTTTGGATTCTGTCTGTCTTACTGATTTGAAGAAGTTTTCATATATATTCAGGATACGAGTCATTATTGCATATATGTATTGCAAATATAGCTTCGCACTCTGTGAATTGCCTTCTAAATCTCTTAATGATGTCTTTTGATGAAAACATTTTAAATTTTAATATATTTCAACTTATAATATATTTCACGTTATGGTTAATATATTTTTTGGCTTTGCCAACTCCAAAGTCATGACAATGTTCTTTTATCTTTTCTTTTGAAAGCTTTATTATTTTTTCTGTACCATTTAGATTTGCAATCCTTCTAGAATTGATAAATAGTGTGAGGTGTAGGTATAGAGATACTGTTTTTCCAATATGGATAACAATCAACCCATTCCATTTATTAAAATGACTGTTCTCTCACTACTACCTTATTGTCTATCATCTTTGAAATGAATCAGGTGAATATACATATATATTCACCCTTCTGTTCCATTAGTTATTTTTTTTCTTGGGCCATAACCAGACTGTCTTAATTATTAGAACCTCGTAATAGGCTACAATATGTAGTGTTAAGTCCTCCAGCTTTATTGTTCTTCAGAATTGCCTTGGCCATTCTTGGCTCTTTGAACTTTCATATACATTTTAGAATCATGCTCTCAGTTTCCAAAACATAATCTTGCTGGTATTTTGTTAAAATTCCACTGAATCTACAGATTAGTTGGAGAGAATAAACACATTAGTTTTGTGATAAGAAAATGCAAAGTAATTTAAAAAATACGAAAACACTAATAGTTCAAGATTTTTTTATCAATTTTGTTTTCCAAAAAGAAGGCATATCTTTTAAAGTTTCAATTATAGATGTATTCAAGGCCTGTATACTTTAGATGTATTCTAGCAGATATAAAAGTAACAGTATAATCTAGTCTGCCCATATATAAGTGCTTCAGTGAAATACTAAAATTGCAAGGTCTGTTTCTTCATGTAAAAAATGTGGAGAAAGTACATTTGAACAGAAGTACATTTGAACAGAAGTACAGTTGAACAGAAGTACAGTTGAACAACCTAAGATGAATTTTTGCTTTCTTGGGTTTGGCTCATCTTTAAAGGCCTCATGTCATAAGCATAGGGTGACTATATGCTCCATTTTCCCCAGGGAAGTTTCATTTTACATCTATTGACTGGGCATCTTCCTGTCCAACTTAGTGTTTATACATCTATTGACTGGGCATCTTCCTGTCCAACTTAGCATTTATCCTGGGCAAAAATGTCCTGATTTGGCTGATTCATCATGTGGTCAGCCAATATAAGTTTGTTATTTTTCTACAAATGTCATGCCAATACATTGCCTGCCTAAGAAACAGTTTTCTTTGGGAATACGTTATCCTAAATTAAAATTTCTCAAGTATTTTTAAATGTTACTTTTAGGAAAATTATCCTTACATATACTTGATTTTCCAAATATGTATTATCCACAAAGTTCCCAGGAAAAGTTAGGAAGAATACCCTATTGTGATACTTAGAATAAAAAGCTTTCTCAGCTGGAAGAAAAGGGATTTAAGGAAGTTGCCTACCGCCAAGGATGAAGTCTAAATGAGGTCGTGGCACGTTCAGTTCAGTTCCAGTAGGTGTTGGGAACAAAGGGAAGACTGCTGCAAGGAAGCTGGATGAAGGTGTGTAAGCCAACATACAAGAGGAAGTAGAGGCAGCATGAGGTCATTTAGGGAAATACTTCAAAGTAAAGAATGAGAGCTAGGCTAGGTCTGGAAAATTGGATATAGGGCTGTAGCTTCCTGGATGTGATGGCGGTCAAAGAGCTCCATCCTGCCAGTCCTCTGGGACAACCATGCCTTGAAGATAAAAGGGAATCATCCATGACCTGAGTAGAAGGTTCTGGGGCAGGCAGCCTGGCCTTGCGTGTCTATTTTGGGGGTTGCAGCCTAACGGGGCCCCAGAAATGCTGGTGCTTGCTCACAGGAATGGAGTAATCAAATGCTCTTTCCATACCTAGTGGTGTCAGGGTAACATGTGTTGATAGCTGTGCAGCAGACCTCCAGACTAGGTCAGAGACTACTTTCAAACAGCTCCAATCTTTAGAGCAGTGGTTCTCAACCCTGGTTGCTGGTTAGAATCACCAGTTCAATCTGAATCAGTAAGGATGGGACCCTGGCATCAATATTTTTAAAAACTGCACAGGTACTTTTTTAAAATTTTGAGGTATAATTGACATACAACGTTATATTAGTTTTGGGTGTACAACATAATTATTTGATGTTTGTATATATTATGAAATGATTGCCACAATAAGTCTAATTAATATCCATTGCCATATGTAGTAACAAAATTTTTTTCTTATGATGAGAACTTTTAAGATTTACTCACTTAGCAACTTTAAAATATGCAATATAGTATTATTAACTATAGTTGCCATGCTGTATATTTCATCTCCATGACTTATTTATTTTATAACTGGGAGTTTGTATCTTTTGACCCCCTTCACACATGGGCCCACCCTGCACCCCCTGCCTCTGATAACAACCAATCTGTTCCTGTATCTATAAGCTTGGTGTTTTTTTAAAAAACTTACATATAAGTGAGATCATACAGTATTTGTCTTTCTCTCTCTGACTTCTTTCAATTAGCCTTTAAGGTTCATCCATGTTGTTGCAAATTGCGAGAGTTCATTCTTTTTTATGGGTGAATAATATTCCAGTATGTATACATACCACACTTTTTTAATCCATTTATCTGTCGATGGACACTTAGGTTGTTTCCATATCTTGGCTATTATAAATAATACTGCAATGAATATGGGGTACATATATCTTTTCAAGTTAGTGTTTTTGTTTTCTTCAGATAAATAACTAGAAGTGGACTGGCTGGATCATATGGTAGTTCTATTTTTCCATAGTGCACCAATTTACATTCCCACCAACAGTCCACAAGGGTTCCCTTTTCTCCACATCCTTGTCAACACTTATTATTTTTTGTCCTTTTGGTAATAGCCATTCTAACAGGTGTGAGGTGATACCTCATTGTGTTTTTGACTTGCACTTCGCTGATGCTTAATGATGTTGAGCATCTTTCATGTACCTGTTGACTATCTGTATATGTTCTTCAGAAAAATCTCTATTCAGATGCTCTGCCTATTTTTTAATCGTATTGTTTGTTTGTTTGTTTGTTTTTTGCTGTTAAGTTGTATGAGTTCTTTATATATTTTGTATATTAGCATGTCGTCAGATAAATGATTTGTGAATATTTTCTCCCATTCAGTCAGTTGCCTTTTCATTTTTGTTCATGGTTTCTTTCACTGTGCAGAAGGTTTTTAGTTTGATGTAGTCCCACTTGTTTATTTTTGCTATTGTTGCCTTTGCTTTTGGTGTCAAACTTAAAAGATTATCACTAAGATTTATGTCAAGGAGCTTACTGACTATTTTTTCTTCCAGGAGTTTTATGGTTTCAGATCTTACATTCAAGTTTTTATTTCATTTTGAGTTAATTTTTGTGCATGATGTAAGATAGTGGTCCAAGTTCATTCTTTTGCATGTGGCCGCCCAGTCCTCTCAGCACCATTTATTGAAGAGACTGTGTTTTCTCGATTGTATATTCTTGCTTCCTTTCTCATAAATTAATGGACTATATATGCATGGGTTAATTTCTGGGCTGTCTGTTCTATTCCATTGATCTATGTGTATGTCTTTATGACAGTACAATTCTCTTTTGATTACTATAGCTCTGTAGTATAATTTGAAATCAGGCAGTGTGATGTTCCAGCTGTATTCTTCTACTCAAGATTGCTTTGGCTCTTTGGGATCTTTTGTGGTTCCATACAAACTGTAGAATGGTTTGTTCTATTTCTGTGAAAAATATCATTGGCATTTTGATAGGGATTTCATTGAATCTATAGATTGCTTTGGGTAGTATGGACAATTTTAACAATATTAATTCTTTTAATCCATGAGCATGCAATATCTTTCTAATTATGTGTGCCTTCACTATATTGATGAAATTTCTTTCATCAATGTCATACAATTTTCAGAAGACAGGTCTTTCACTTTTTGGTTAAATTTATCCTTAGGTATTTTATTCCTTTTGATACAATTGTAAATGAGATTGTTTTCTTAATTTCTTTCTGATAGTTTGCTACTAGGGTAGAGAAATGCACAGATTTCTGTATGTTGATTTTGTATCCTGCAACTTTACCAAATTTATTTATTCTAACAATTCTTTTTAGATTCTTTAGGATTTCCTATATATAGTGTCATGTCATCTGCAAATAGATGGTTTTACTTTTTTGTTTCCAATTTGGACTCCTTTTTTATCTTTTTCTTTCCTAATTGCTCTGGCTAGCACTTCCAATACTGTGTTGACTAAAAGTGGTGAAAGTGGGCATCTTTCTTTTGTTCCTGATCTCAGAGGAAAAGCTTTCAGCTTTTCACCATTGAATATGATGTGAGCTGTGAACTTGTCATATATGGCCTTTATTATGTTGTTGTATGTTCCCTCTATGCCTACTTTGTTGAGAGTTTTTATCATAAATGTATGTTCAGTTTTGTCAAATGCTTTTCCTGTGTCTACTGAAATAATTATTCAATATATTATTTTTATCATCCTTCATTTTGTTAATATGGTGTATCACGTTGATTTATTCGCAGATGTGGAACCATACTTACATCTCTGGAATAAATCCCAGTTTTATCATGGTGTATGATCCTTTGAATGTATTGTTGAATTCGGTTTGCTATTAGTTTGTTGAGGATTTCTGCATCTATCATAATCAGGGATATTGGCCTATAATTTTCATTTTTTATAGTGTCTTTGTCTGGTTTTGGTGTCAGGGTAATGCTGGCCTCATAAGATGAGTTTGGAAGTATTCCCTTCTCTTCTGTTTTCTATCAGAGTTTGAGAAGGATTGATTTTAATTCTTCTTTGAATGAGTGAATTCATTAGTTGAAGCCATATGGCCCTGGACTTTTGTTTGTAGAGAATTTTAAAATTACTGATTTAATCTTTTTAAGAGTAATCAGTCTGTTCAGATTTTCTATTTCTTCATGATTCAGTCTTGTAAGGTTGTATGTTTCTGGGAATTTATCCATTTATTCTAGGTTATCTAGTTTCTTGGCATATAATTGTTTATAGTAGTCTCTTATGATTCTTTATATTTCTGTGGTATTGGTTGTAACATCTCCTCTTCCTTTTTTGGTTTTGTCTGTGTTCCCTCTCTTTTTTTTCTTGGTGAGTATAGTTAAAGTTTTGTCAATTTTATTTACCTTTTCAAAGAACCAGCTCTGGTTTCATTGATCTTTTCTGTTGTCTTCTTAGTCTCTTATATTTATTTCTGCTCTTTCCCTGTAGTATTTTTGGGCTTCATTTTTTCTTCTTTTTCTGGTTCCTTGAGGCATGGAGTTAGGTTGTTTATTTGAGATTTTTTCTTGTTTCTTGAGGTAGGCATTTATCACTATGAACGTCCATCTTAGAACTACTTTTGCTGCATCCCATTAATTTTGGTCTGTTGTATTTCCATTTTTGTTTATCTCATGGTATTTTTTAAATTTTGCTTTTGATTTCTTCATTATCCTATTGGTTGTTCAGTAGCATGTTGTTTAATCTCCACATATTTGTGAATTTTCCACTTATCTTCATGTAGTTTATTTCTAGTTTTACAATCTTTTGGTTGGAAAAGATGCTTGATACAATTTCAGTCTTCTCAAATTTGTTAAGTCTTGTTTTGTGGCCTGACTTATCTATCCTGGTGATTCATGTGCAGTTGAGAAGAATGTGTATTCTGTTGCTTTTGGATGGAATTTTCTGTATATATCTGTTAAATCTATCTGATCTACCATGTCATTTAAAACTTATATTTTCTTACTGATTTTCTGTCTGGATGATATATCCATTGATGTAGGTGGGGTATTAAAGTCCCTTACTATTATTGTATTGCTGTCTATTTCTTTCTTTTGGTCTGTTAATATTTGCTTTATATATTTAGGTGCTTCTATCCTGGTGCATAAATATTTACAAATGTTATATCTTCTGTTGGATTGACCCTTTTATCAGTATAAATGACCTTCTTTGTCTCTTATTACAGTCTTTGTCTTAAAGTTTATTTTGTCTGATATAGGTATAGCTACCCCAGATTTCTTGATTTCTATTTGCATGGAATATCTTTCCTTCCATGCCTGCACTTCCAATCTGTGTATATCCTTACATCTGAAGTGAGTCTCTTGTAGGCAGCAGGTAGATGGATCATTTCTTTTTTTTTTTTTTTAATCCACTTAGCCACTCTGTCTCTTTGGGTTGGAGCATTTAGTCCACTTACCTTTAAAGTAACTATTGATAGGTATGCACTTACTGCCATTTTGTTAATTGTTTTCTGGCTGTTTTTTAGTCCTCTGTTCCATTTTTCTTCTCTTGCTCTCTCCTTTGAGGTTTGGTGACTTTCTTTCTTGGTATGCTAAGATTCCTTTCTCATTATCTTTTGTGTATCTACTGTAGGTTTTTGCTTGGTGGTTACCATGAGGCTTTCATATAACAACTTATATTTTTAACAGTCTATTTGAAGTTATTAACAAGTTAAGTTTGAATGCATTCTAAAGCCCTACAGTTTTACTCTCCCCACCACATTTTATGTTTTTGTTTTACATTTTACATTTTTTTATCTTGTGTATCCCTTAACTAATTATTGTAGTTATAATTTTTTTTACTACTTTTGTCTTTTAACCTTCATACTAGCTTTGTAAGTGATTAATTCACTACTTTTACTATATATTAACCATTACTAGTGAGATTTATACTTTCATATGTTTTCTTGCTACTTATTAGCACCCTTTTGTTTTTTCAGCTTAAAGAAGTCTTTTTGGCATTTCTTGTAAGGCCGGTTTGGTGGTGATAACTCCTTTTAGCTTTTGCTTGTCTGGAAAATTCTTTCTCTCCTTTAATTCTGAAAGATAACTTTGCCAGGTAGAATACGCTTGGTTGGAAATTTTTTTCTTTTGACACTTTGAATATTATCATGCCACTCCCCTCTGGCCTGTAAGTTTCTGCTGAAAAATCTGCTGGTAATCTTATGGGGGTTCTCTTGTACGTAACAAGTTGTTTTTCTCTTGCTGCTTTTAAGAATCTCTCCTTGTCTTTAACTTTTGACATTTTAATTATAATATATCTTGGTGTATGTTTCTTTGGCTTCATATTATTTGGAATCTCTGGGCTTCCTGAATCTGGATGTCTGTTTCTTCCCCCAGGTAGGGAAGTTTTCAGCCATTATTTCTTCAAATAAGTCTTCTGCCCCTTTCTCTCTCACTAGTCCACTTGATGTTGTCCCATAAGTCCCTTAAGCTGTCTTAACTTTTTTCATTCTCTTTTCTTTTTGCTGCTCTAATTGGGTGGGTGTCTCTGCCCTGTCTTCGAGTTCTCTGATCTTTTCTTCTGCTTTATCTGGTCTGCTGTTGAGCCCCTCTAGTGTGTTTTTCAGTTTAGTTATTGTGTTCTTTAGTTCTGTGACTTCCGTTTGGAACTCCCTTATATTTTCTGTTTCTTTGTTGAAGTTCTCAGTGTGTTCATTCAATGAGCCTTTTTATGATCATTACTTTGAATTCTTTTTTTTTTAACATCTTTATTGGAGTATAATTGCTTTACAATGGTGTGTTAGTTTCTGCTTTATAACAAAGTGAATCAGCTATACATATACATATATCCCCGTATCTCCTCCTTCTTGTGTCTCCCTCCCACCCTCCCTTTCCCACCCCTCTAGGTGGTCACAAAGAACCGAGCTGATCTCCCTGTGCTATGTGGCTGCTTCCCACTAGCTATCTATTTTACATTTGGTAGTGTATTACCTGGGATGAAGTGAGAGAGTGGCATATATACTTCGAATTCTTGATCAGAAAAATTACTTATCTCTCTTTCATTAGTTTTTTTTTTCCTGAGGTTTATCTTGTTCTTCCTTTGGAACATATTCCTCTGTTTCTTTATTTTACTTGACTGTCTGTGTTGGTTCCTATGCCTTGGATGAAACAGCCACTTCTCCCAATTTTAAGGGTTGAACTTTCTTGTTCAACCATGTCGTAGGTATTTGTTGTCTCTCAAATTTTGTGATTATCCAAGTGGCCTATTTTATTTTTAATTGCTCGTAGTAGTTGAGGATGTGCTAAGACCAGTCAGGGTCCCAAAGGGGAGGATCTCAGTCAGCACCTTGATTCAGGCTGATTGGAAGCCAGATCCTCAGGCAACAGCTTTTAAAGAATGCAAATACAGGCATACCTCATTTTATTGCACTCTGCTTTATTGTGTCTCATAGGTACTGAGTTTCATACAAGTTGAAGGTTTGCGGCAACCCTGCATCAAGCAAGACTATTGGCATCATTTTTCCAACAGCATTTGCTCGTTTTGTGTCTCTGTTTCACATTTTGGTAGTTCTCATAGTATTTCAAACTTTTTCATTAGTATTATATTTGTTATGGTGATCTGTGATCAGTGACATTTGATGTTACTATTGTAATATTCGCTTTATTATGGTGGTCTGGAATCAAACCTGCAATATCTCCAAGGTATGCCTGTATATACGGTCCTGTGGTACCACAAGTGTAAGCCCTGATGACCCCAGAGCCAGGTGATGTGGAAGTGTCCTCTGGGCAGCAGTTGCAAAAATCAGGTCTCCAGATGAGTGTATAAACTCCTTTCTGGGAGATACTGGTGAACTGTAGCAAGCCAGAGGAAGTGCACAAAGATGGTGTCTCCTGGCCTACATTCCCTGAGACCACCTCTGTAGCCTCTAGATGTGTGCCAAACCTGCTGCCTGTCTGTAAGGCTGAAGTTCCAGGACTAACAGGTAGGCCTCTTTTATAGAAACGCTAGTCATGTGTTTCAGTCTGTTGTCAGTGTGGTGCCCTGGGAGCGGTACCCTGCCAAGAACTACCAATAGTCTCTCCAATTGTTATAGTCCAGTGCAACCCAGGGGCACAAGCTTCCCTGACCACCAGAATCAGGTGATCGAGGGATATCCCTTGAGTGGCATTTGTATAAACCAGGGCATCAGATGTAAAAACTGGGGTACCAGATGCATATAAGAGCTCCCTTGAGAGATGCTGGTGCTCTGGAGCACAGCAGAGGGAGAGTGCAAAGTTAGTCCCTGCCCTCCAGGGTCTCAGGAAGGGTTTACTTATAGTCAGCCCTTAGATGTATGTTTAATTAGAAGACTACCCCTCAGGATGCAGCTATGATGACAAGCTAATAGGCTTCTTTTCAGAGAGTATGAGCTCCTGGATCTATTGCCTCTTGCTGTGCCCTGGGGGTGGTAGCTGTTTAAGAACTCTTTCTCCATTCATTACAGTCCTGGGGGACCCACATGTATAAACCCTGCTGGCCATCAGGGCCAGGCAACGGAAACGAGATCCCTAACAGTAGCCACAATAACCAGGGCACCAGAGAAGGGTACAAACTCCTTTCTGTACAATACCAGTGAGCTGGGGCGAGGCTGAGGGAGATTGCATGCACCAGTCTCTGTTCTCCGAGAGCCCCTTCTTAGGCTTCTATAAGTGTGCCAAACCAGAAGCCTGCCCCTCAGGCCAAAGCTCCTGCAAGTAAATAGGCCTGTTTCTCAGAAAGACTGGGGAGTGTGTTTCTGTCTGCCTTTTGTGCAGTACCCTGGAAGGGGTTGTCTGCCAAGAACTGTCTCTCTGATTGTTAGAGACCCATAGGACCTAGGAACGAAAGGCCTCCCTTGGCCACCAGAGCCAGGAGATCAAGGGGAGGCCCTTGGGTGGCAGCTGCAAAACTAGGTCACCAGACATAAAAACTTGGTCACCAGATGTGTGTAGAAGCTCTCCCCTGGGAGATACTGGTGCTTAGGAAGGAGAGCTCAAAGATGGTACCCACTGACTGGAACTAGGCCGAGGGGGACTGTGAAGATGGCACTGACTGAAAAAAGGGAAAAAAGAAGAGCAAGAAAAAGAAAAGAGAAAAAGAAAAAAAGAAGGAAAAGAGAAAAGGGAAATAAAAAGAAAAAAAAAAAAGATGGCATTTGCTGGCTTTAGCAAGGCAGAGGAAGCAGGAACATGGTGACCATCAGCCTCCATCCCCAGGGAATATCCCAGCAGGCTCATTTAATCCATCACCAAGTCCTGTTGATTTTTTTTTTTTTTTGTCAACGTTTTTGAATCTAGTCACTTTTTCGCTCTGGGGTCATCATCACCATCCGGGCCCATCAACCATTTTCTCTTGCTTGGGTAACTATAATAGTTTCTGAATTTGTCCATATTCATGTGGCCACCTCCCTACTCTACACCACATCTTTCATCTACTCTGAAGGCCAAGTAATCTTTTCACAAGTCAAATCTGTTCGTACCAGTCTTCTAGTTTAAAATACTTCTGCACCTTCCCTAGACCAACACCTCAGCTTGGTGTGCAAGGACCTTCGTTACCTGGCCCCAGCTTAGCTCTCCAGCCTTATTTTATGTTTCATTCCACCTTGCTCTTTCTGCTCTAGGTGCACTGGGCTGCTTTCAGTTTGTCCCACCTGCCATCTTTCCTCCTGCTTCTGGACCTTTGCACATGCAATCTCCTTTACCTGGAATGTTCTTCCATTTACTCCTATTCATCCTTTAGTTCTTAGTTCAAACATCACCTTCCCTCAGACTGCATGGACCAGGGCAGCCCCATATGAATGATGTTCATAGCACTGTTTCTCTTAGAACTCTTGCTACAGTTACACTTGATCCATACCAGAGGTGGAAAAATTGACTTCTCATTAATCAATTTGTAGGTAAATATAATCAGTCTAAGAGCTCAGCTTCTAATATACATTTGAACTCTTAGCAAATGTCTGTTGTCTAACCAAAGTTCTTTGAAAACAGTATGTGCATTTAAAAAGACTAGAAATAAACAACAAAACATGGTTACCTTGAATGATAGGAACGTGGAGGACTTTCCCCCATCTTTTTCTGCTCCTTGTATTTTCCAAAATTTCTAGAATGATATAAGGTACTTTTAAATGAATGAAAAATGCAATAAATGTAAAACTGTGTCCAGATGGTATATATAGAGATTATGACTAGAAATAAAGCTACAGTGTGTAACGTGGTCTCTTTAGTTTTACCCTATATTTTCTCACGTGGCAAAAGCCAGAAAATACCATTCGTGTTTGTAAGCTTTTTAAGATGACCTGAGAGTTCATTGAATTGAGGATGTTACTTCCTTGATCAACAGATCTGACTCGTGTGGAGCCATCTCTTGAATTGCTTGGGTTCCCTTCCATGCCTGGAAGGTGCGTTGGCAGTCATCTCAAGGAGCCAGGACAGCTCCTTCCAGCTTCACACACAGATTCAGCTGTTGAGCCTCTGGAGGGGCTCCAGGACCTGCTCAGGAATGTGTTCAAGCTTGCACACCTACCCTGGCAATGCCGTGGGAGGAATGGGACTGCAACATCTGCCTTTGCCCAAGTGTTCATGATTTGAAGTTCCCTCTCCTGTGTTCTGCTGCTGTCTCAGGCCAGGCAGAGGGTGAATGGAATCTAGGCTTCCTTGTTATAAAGACTGTATAGCCAAGTCAGTAAGCATTTCTCTCTCTAGGGCTCAAGGTGTACCATATATACCTTTCGCTGCATCACCAAAAACCAAGTGTTAAAATCTGTATTTGCCTTAGGCTAAGGCCCAGTACCATCATTCAGAATGACTTTTGAGATATGGAAACAGAAAATTGTATCATATTATGAGTTTAGGTATTATTTAATTATTATCTCCTTGAGGTAGTAATTTATTTATTTATTTATTTTTTTGCTTTTCTGTTCACTTCTTTTTTTAAATCTATTTATTTATTAATATCTTATTTTTGGCTGTGTTGGGTCTTCGTTGCTGTGCATAGGTTTTCTCTAGTTGTGATGAGCGGTGGCTGTTTTTCGTCGTGGTGCGCAGGCTTCCCATTGCAGTGGCTTCTCTTGCTGCAGAGCACGGGATGTAGGCATGCAGGCTCAATAGTTGTGGCTTGCGAGCTCTAGAGCGCAGGCTCAGTAGTTGTGGTGCACGGGCTTAATTGCTCCACAGCACGTGGGATCTTCTCCGACCAGGGCTCGAACCCATGTCTCCTGCATTGGCAGGCGGATTTTTAACCACTGTGCCACCAGGGAAGTCCGAGGTAGTAATTTTAAGGTAACAAAGCTGGCCTTTTGCTTTTGCTTCATCCTCAGAAGATGAGAAAAATTCCCAAGTAGAATTTTTCCCAAAATGGTTCATGCCTTAATGGAATTAAACAAATAAAAACTAAATATAGTGCTTAAAGGTTAATTAGTTTGATATCATGAAAGCAACTACACCACATAATTCTACAAAGATTAGAATTATGATATAATCTAATTTCTATCATTATTTGACTTATTATTTATCTGATTATAAACATTTGTACCTCAAAATAAGTATATATTCTCTCTATAGTTAACAGAGCTAGTGCTTGATTTAGTTGTCAATCAATTTCTTTATTTAAGTGACTGAAAAAAATTTTAATAATTGTTCTTTATATAAAATTAACAGTTTCATAATTAACATTAATTATTGCAACATTTTATTCTTGCAATAAGAAACCTACATTTTTACTTCTGATAGAATCTCAGTGTACTAGGCATAGAAGGATATTTTCAATTCTGGTTTCCTCTGAAATGTGAATATGTATATTTGGAATTGATATTCTGACACTAAGAATAAAATACATTCCTTGTTCTCATTATTGACATTGTCATGCTATTTGTATATAATGCTAACTTGGACCACTCAGAAGATCAAGGGTGCCAGAAAAGACATTGATCTACATAGACATACAATTATTGGGTCTTCTGAAGGCCAAGACCAATTTAACTAGCAGTTTTTGGCTGCAGCCGTACTTCAGTTGAATTAATTATAACAACTATTTCATTTTACCAAAGGTTTATGGAGCATCTTCTAAGTGCTAGGCGTACAGTAATGAATGAGAATAAAATAACCTTGTTTTATTTACCTTTAGGTAGCTCAAATGCCCCAGCCTATTTACCCTTTACATTAGCTAATTCAAAATAGTTCAAATCTCTACTTGATATAAGAATTCCATTATTTTACCAGCTTGCCTTTCTTGTATGCTGTTTTGAATCCCTGAGATATCCCAAGCCAGTTGTTAATTAACATCTTAACCAGCTGCCTGGTTCTAGACCACTGCATCATTCTCTTGCCAGCCACTGACATCCTTAAGTCCCTTGCTGCTGCTCTCCCATGGATGGCTTTAACCCCAGGTGCCATTCCAGACTCTCACACTATTCCTCCAAACAGGAAGATCAACTGTGATGTTTGCATGATTTCACTGATGGCTTCAGGATTTAAAAAAAAAAGGAAAAGGAAATACAGATAGAGAACTTCACAGTTGTTCCTGGATATAGAGGTTCTTGGAGGTCACAGACCAAAGGCTTCCATAGGCATTCTCTATTGTTCAGCCTTCTTTGCCCAGACTCAGACCTGTCTCTGTTCCAGGGATCAGTTTACCTCCCCACGAAGGGAATGCCTGGAACAAGTCTCTCATACCTGCATACAGGTCCCCTGTCCCCCAGGCCCAGAGGCAGTCACAGGTTCATGCCTCTTTGTCTACTTCCTGCCCCCATCAATCTTGTGGTAAGACTCACAGTGGAACAATATTTTCCTTTTGTGGTAATCCTACACCCATCCACAGAGGTGTGGTCTTCCCCTAAAATAATTCATGACAAGAACAGTACTTTTCCCAAAGATGAATTTATTAAACTGAAATGACCCCAAGTATGGGGCTGAAACAGTATAGTGCAGTTTGAGCTTCAGGGATCCCAGACCGTTCTTCTTTCTAAGGTAAGATGTGCTCACATTCTTCCTGTGGCTTCCAGTCTCTACCTCTGAATCAGCTGCCTTTTATTTAAATTATTATAAAAGACAATTGGGTAACTGTGCAGTCAGGGCCAGTTTTAGAGAAAGTTGTTAAGTATAAAATTTCCTGACGTGTTGCATCCTGGTCATTTAAAAATCACTCCTTTAGGGACTTCCCTGGTGGTCCAGTGGGTAAGGCTCTGCGTTCCCAATGCAGGGGGCCTGGGTCCGATCTCTGGACAGGGAACTAGATCCCACATGCATGCTGCAAGCAAGAGTTCACATGCTGCAACTAAAAGTCTGCATACTGCACCTAAGGAGTCCGCACGCTGCAACTAATAAGTCTGCGTGCTGCAACTAAAAGATCCCACATGCCACAACTAAAGATCCTGCATGCCACGGGGATGCCGCACGCCACAACTAAGACCTGGCACAGCCAAAATAAATAAATATTTTTTAAGAAAATCACTCCTTTAGATAGTCATTGACTATCCTATCATGTCTTTTCCCCCAAAGCAGCAACTCAAGGGACAACTTTCTTATTCCTTGACCTGTAGCAAAATATCTTATTTTCTCATGGATGTTAAATGCGTGGCCATCTAACCTGATAAAATAATACAAAAAGGACATAGGATACTTGGTCTGGTTGTCTGAACTTCTCTTACCTTCAGATAAGCCTGCATGGCTATCATGGAAGAGTGCTGCCCACTTCTCTGTTTAAAATTGGATACCTCTGAAGGTCCTTCTGCCCTATGCAAGTGAAACATGTAATTTGAGATAGTCTGATAAAAACACTTTAAAATAGAAAGTGAGATTTTTCTCTTCCACTTAAACTCACTGTTACCTTCCCCTTAGCCAGAAAATTGACATTATAAATGTTATCATCACCATGCATATTATTAGCCTAGAAATTATATCATCTGAGGTCAAAATTGGATGTTGAGACTCTGATATCTTGCTTCTCTACCACCTCTAGGTCCTTTACCCAAGACCTCTGGGACTAAATATATTCTGGTTGCAAGTGGCTGCTAACAGGAGCTGAACTTACTTTTCTCCTAAGAGGGAGGAAGTGTGGTGAAACCAGCACTAGGACTAATAAATTGGGACTTGAGGGACAGAATGCACACCCCACTCCCAGGCATTGCATTCTCCATAGAGTGGCCCATGAGCATGGTGTTGGATGTTTGGGGGATCATCTGTGAGAATAACTCTGGGAGAAAGTGAAATAGGGACAAAAGTTATGAAGGGTGCTGGTATTCTGCAGAGGTTACAGCAGAATTCTAGAACAGCCATTCATTTCATTTTAAAGGTTTCTTTCTTACTACTAAATATATATATATTTAAGTAAATCTAAAGCACAATTTATTTCTAGGACAAATGGCAATCACAAAGGCACAGGTAAGCTGGCTTTATCTTTTTTTTTAGATGTTGGGGGTAGGAGTCTATTAATTAATTAATTTATTTTTGCTGTGTTGGGTCTTCGTTTCTGCGCGAGGGCTTTCTCTAGTTGTGGCAAGCGGGGGCCACTCTTCATCGCGGTGCGCGGGCCTCTCACTATGGCGGCCTCTCTCATTGCGGAGCACAGGTTCCAGACACGCAGGCTCAGTAGTTGTGGCTCACGGGCCTAGTTGCTCCATGGCATGTGGGATCCTCCCAGACCAGGGCTCGAACCTGTGTCCCCTGCATTAGCAGGCAGATTCTCAACCACTGCACCACCAGGGAAGCCCAATCTTTTATAAGATAATACAAAGAAGTCATTTTTTAGATTTCAAACTTAAAAGGAAGCATTATGATGTATGTCCTGTTTCTGTGAAATGCCATGTGTTAATTAGCAACATGGGCAAGT
Source organism: Stenella coeruleoalba (assembly GCF_951394435.1). Lineage (NCBI taxonomy): Eukaryota > Metazoa > Chordata > Mammalia > Artiodactyla > Delphinidae > Stenella > Stenella coeruleoalba. The sequence continues at coordinate 74,871,158 of NC_137151.1, read as the reverse complement.
CCACCTACCTCCAAAGAAGCTAAATTTTCAGATGGAAGTGTCATCATTACTCAGTTAAGTCAAGGATTTTGGTTGCTTGAGTTGAAATATAACAGTTAGATTTCAGTGATTCAGTGAGATGATGCAAGGTCAAAAATTAGTTACTGGTTTTCCTTATGTTTTACAATGGATTAGTTTTATAAACAAGGCTAATATATTAATGACGAGTTTATTTTCCAAATCCTTTATCTCTTTTTTTATTATTTAGTTCAGTAATTCTTATCATAAATTTTAATATTTTAAGAGAGTACACAAAGTAATATGTTTGAACATAACTTTTATATGGCACTGATATTTTCTAAAGTTTTATGAGAAAAATGGCTTTGTGACACTGTAGTAATTTGGATTTAGGGACTACAGCCAAAATATTGATATATGTGCAGTTCAAATCACATTTCAATTATAACAGAATTATTTTCTGCAACTCAGCTCTAGGAATTGCTTAAACCTGATTTATGTGTAGTCTGAATAGATTTTAATGAAGAAAATGGCCTTTGTGGAGAGGTGAAAGGAATAAATTCATTCGGAAAATTTTGTGGAATTGAGTTTTTAAATTGGTGGCATCAGGGTAAAGTATTTATGGAACAAATAGGTTTAACATATCAAAATTAGTACTATTTTAACAATGCTCTGAAGGTGATTATTTAGCCTATGGTATAGTGCATAATGACACTTTGCAATAGAGTGTGTGGGTGTAAATGAGTTCTTGGCATACCATATACATAGAATCAATATCTTTATGATCATACTCTGTACTATAACTTATTTTCTGAATTTTAGACATTCAACTGGTGAACTCTCCAGATATGGATTAGTCTTTAGTTTCTCCTTCCCTTCCATAGAGCTCCAAGCCAACTTGGATCAACAGAACTGCTCAAAGCCAGTATCTTTGAGTTTTTCCCCCAGGCAGAATCCATCACAAGCAAGGATCCTTTCTTTATCTGAACTCTTCATCCCTCATGGCACAGTACTGTCCACCTCAGCCAGATCTTTTTCATGCATACCCCTTTTCTCTTAGCTTTTGCCCAGTTGTTCTCTGAATATTGTTCTCCTTTTTCTTCTGTGAGAGTATCTTTTTCTTTATTCGAGTTGAGAACTGAAAACATTGTAATAATCACACTGATAAGTATAAAAATGCTAGTAACATTGGTATTAACTAAAATGAAAAAATTATATATGTTAAAGTGGAACTGAGCAAAATAAAAAGCCAAGGCCATCTTCATTACCCAAGATTCTTCAGGTACTGAAAAGGCTCCTTTAAAATCTTTACTTAGGCTATAATTTATCACTATACCCTTATCTAACTAAATGAAAATCAGCACTTAAAAGTAAACAAAATTTTATCTTAGTCTGTTTTACTCTTTTTCTATTTCAATTACTAGATTACCATATATTGTGTTTCTATTATTTTGTGTTTCAGATGTTCTGCATTTCAACCTCATCAGAGATTAAATTGATGTTTATGGGCTAATCTGGACAGCTAAAAACAGTTTGTTTCACTACATCTGTAAGAAAATATGTTCAAATTCCCACTGGCTGACTTATAAAGAGGCTTTTGGAATACAACCCAATGTAAGTTGCAGACATAATGTGTTTTCGTCTTTGTTAGTCACCTCCTCCCCAAGTTAGGGCATGTATCTGTTGGCAGGTGTGCAGATGTGTGTGTATTACGTATACTTTGATGTCTACACATACCCTTTTTCATAGTATGGATTCGTAGCATCCTTTATTCCTTCCTTCAATAGATATTTGAATGCCTATTATGTAAAATTTGCAGTTCTAGGCCCAAAGGATACCCAGAAATGAGGTTACTGCCCCCACAGAGCTCACAGTCTATTGGGGAAACAGACATAAATCAACTAATTGTACAAATACATGTGACGTGCACATGGTGAGAGGTGTTCCGAAGAGAGGTCACATAGCATGATGTGAGCATGTAAACAGGGATCTGCCTTATCTCCAGGGTCAGATAGGTTTCCACGAGAGGGTAATGCTCCAGCTAAGATCTCAGGGGTGAGCAGGAGTTTAAAGGGCAAAAGAATTGAGAGGTGATGAGAGGAGGGGCAAGGGTAGAGTGGAAAATGCTCCAGACAGAGGAAACACATGCTCAAAGATCATATTTGCTCAGTTAAGTGCTTTTGATAATTTTTTCCAAGCGTGATCACTGAGTATCTAGGAGATTTTAACTTAAACCATACCATGAAATTAATCATAATCATACTAGAAAATAAGAAGGCCTATATTTCATACGCATTTGTACTTATTTTTTAGGTATGAAGTATTCCTTAAGCCCTGACAACTACCCTGAAGATGGAATTATGAATATGGCAACTTTTCTACGGGGCTTTGAAGATAAGGGAATAAAGAACGACAGACCTGAGGACCAGCTGAGTAAAGAGAAAAAGAAAATTCTGTTCTCCTTCTGTGAGGTGTGCAACATCCAGCTAAACTCTGCAGCCCAGGCCCAAGTCCATTACAATGGCAAATCTCACCGCAAACGAGTCAAGCAGCTGAGTGATGGACAGCCTCCGCCCCCAGCCCAGGGCTCCGGGCCACCACTGGCCAGCCCCAGCACTTACACCAGCACAGGTAGGTGGGAGGGCCTGGGGGCCCATTTCCTGCTGGGAGACGTGCTTCTGTTCTAGAAAATGAAGGATTTAGAGCAAGGCTTATCTCTCCCCTTAAAACTACTACCACAATGTATATTCTTTTCCCTACAGGTAAAATCCAAGAGCTGTCTGTTACTTCTTAGGATACCTTTTTTTATTGTTTTAATATATATTATACTAGACACAAATATATATAAACATAAAATGTGTATATCAGCCCATTGACATAGTTCTGTATCTCTATAGTTTGTGAACAGTCCTTATTATATTTTGAAATGTGTTTAAAATGGATCAGTGATATCAATATTTTTCTCCTCTCTGCAGAATTAGGCTTTCTTTGGCTTTCTTGCTCTGCTTTCCGTTGAGTAGCGTACAATTAGGTGGTATATAAAAAGCTCCAGTTTTATTTATAACATCCATGATGCAGGAAAGGAGCATTAATCTTGTGCGCTAGACGTGTTATATTCAGCGTGCCGGTGGTGTTCTAACAATAGGAACAGCCGTTGCCAAAACCAGCAAGGCTTACCTCTGAGCTCCAGCACCACCGCAAGCTCTTTCCCTGCCTCATGCCTCTCACCCTTTCCTGTGGGCTGGATAGAGGCAGAAGCTTGGAGATTCATTCTTGCATCTGCCCTGAATTCTAAACAGTCTTGCAAACCCTGTATCTTAGCCTTGGGCAATGCTGCCTCCTTCATATTGCTGGCCTTTGGTCTGTTAGTTGTGACACAACGAAAGAAAAATGTGAAATGTACTGTTTTCCATGGTGAAGATTTCTACAAAAAGTAGGCCTCCTCCGCAGGTTTACTTGGGAGGCCAGGAGAAGCCTCCTCCTAAATATGAGGAAAAGCTCCAAATTCCTCTCTAGCAAGTGTTTGCTTTGGTAATGAACCTTCAACTTGAAGTGAGATGACGCGGTGCAGCCCTTTGTTGGAATTTCACTTGGTGCTGTTGCGTAGTTTTTGATTTCGTTAAGTTATGCCATTATCCATATTAAGCTCCGGTAAAAATGGCTTGTATGTGTTTGCTGTAAATTAATAATTTTTCTCTTTCAAGCTAAACCTATTTACTTTTTACCCAGTATATAATTTAATTTTATTAAATTATTTTCCTCAGTCAGTACTTACCATGCTGTGAAAGAACTTAAAGGAACTTATAGGGTATGAGATACACACTTATTACAATAAAGAAAGATAACTTTTCTGTTTTGTATTTACTTGTTATGATGATAATTGTTATCATCATATATTCATTTGTTATTCACAAATGCATTAATGTATGTGTATTTACATATTAAAAATATAGTTGGTGTTAGAGTAAAAACTGATGACTATCTTATATCTAAATCAGAGAGCAAATAGCCCTGAGTAAAGGTTTGAATTACATTTGTTAGAATCCAAATATCTATGTTTAAATTGAGGTTAACCTGTGGTTTCTAAAAGAGGTAATGTTAGTAGCTAACATTAACTGAACATTTTCTATGGGACATATTTTGGTCCTAAGAGCTTTATAGGAATTTTCTCGTTTAATCTTCTCATGAACCCTGAGGTAGGTACTAAGATTATTCCTAATTTACAGATTAGGAACAGAGGCACAGAGATAAAATTTGTACAGCTTCATACAGCATGGAAATGGCAGATCAGAGTTCCAACCATGCAATAAACTCAGGTTAAATTCAAACCAATATGCTGTAATATAGTTGTGGTCACAAATGGTTTTTATCATGGCAAACTACCTTTCTCTGATGGGTTTTGAAAACAGACATGTAAAGCTGCAATTCATGAATTTCTCCATTTTTCTCCCATACTAATGAAATTAGCTAGCTGATATAAAATACATTTAGCTAAGACATACACAGAATATTATGGATATATTCTATAAATAAAACATAGCTCATCAACTAGTATAACACAATATATTAATATATAGGAAAATGGGTAAGAAAATGAGACAGCTTTTCAAGTTTTATATTAGGCACAAAGGACAGTCTTCATATGCTGATAATATAGTCAGTGATTCATTCTCAGAAGATTTGGGTTTAACATATGATGAAGGCAAGTCACTTAACTTCTGAAACTGGTTAGCATAATCCTCCCATCTGAAAGAAAAAGTAGGTATAACAATGTTCCCTCTTTGAAATAGAAATTGGACATAGATGTATGTACAAAGATGATTATGACATGATTTATAATTCCAAAATATTAGCTGTATCCTGAATGTCCAATAGGAGAAAAGTTAAATACGTTATAGTACATTTATAAGATGAATGATAGAAACCATAGTCATTAAAAATTGTATTTCTGAAGAATACCTAATGAAAGGTAAAACTGCCTGTGGGATCATGCTAAGCGAAACAGCAGGAACTAGAGTGGAATATACCTTAGTCCTGTTATGTGTGCATGTGCACATTATCTACTGTTTAGAGTCTCAACTCGATGAGGAGTCAGCCTGACATGGTTTTATTTGTTTCCAGTCACTTTCCTCAGTTTTGATCAATCGAATATCTATTTCCTACTGGGTAGCAGCTCCCTTAAACACCTTCTCAGACCATAACTTTTCACATTTGTATATTCAGAGGGACTCTTTAATTTAGAAGACAGTTCTACTTATAAAAACATCCATTTCATAGCCAAATTAAGATTTGGCTAGATGGACTGACATTTAGAGTGGAAGGTGGAGCACAGTCGGCTCTCCCGCCACCCCTCCCTCTGCCTGCCCTTCTGCCCGGGTGGTGGGAAACCATGGAGGGATGGAGGGGTGGAGGTGTCCTCACTTTACAGCCTTGACAAAGTTGTAATGCTATTCTTGGTTGGCAATTACTATTCTGGTTGTCTCTGTGGGTCACAGATGCTCTTATCAGACTTTATGGATGAAGAGCTCCCCTCAAATGGTCCCTTAGACATTGGGAGTCCCTGAGATTTAGCTGCATCTTCCTCTTCTCTCATCTGTGTACCAACTCTTGGGGCTTGAGATCATGTGCAGAATCCATCTGACAACTAACATTTCTCTTGAAAACCTAGAGCCACTAGGGCCCAGGCAGGTAGAGGTGCAGTAGGTGGAGGTAGGGGGCTTCTCTCCACATTTCTCTTGCCTGCTCAGGTAGCACAGAGGAGGCTGGCAAGTCAACTGACAAAGCAGGTACTTAATCAGGGAACAAAATGCTTACCTCCCTTTTTTGCCCATCACTTGGCTTTAGGGACTTATCCCCCCTTCCCCCAAAAAAGATATATTAGAGTCCTAATCCCCAGTACTTCAGAATGTGACCTTATTTGGAGATAGAGTCTTACAGAGGAAATTAAATTAAAATGAGGCCATTAGGGTTGACTCTAATCCAATATGACTGGTGTCCTTATAAAAAGGGGAAATCTAGACATAGAGACAGATGCACACATAGGGAAGATGATGTGAAAACACAGGGAGAAGATAATTGTCTTCAAGCTGAGGAGAGAGCCCTGGAACTGATCATTCCCTTAGAACCCTCAGAAAGAACCCACTGTACAGTACCTTGATTTTGGACTTCTAGCCTCCAGAACTGTGAGATGATAAATTTTTATTGTTAAGCCACCCAGTTTGTGGTACTTTGTTACAATAGCCCTAGCAGATTAATACAGGGAGAAAAATAGTAGCACATCTCCTCCCCAAAGGAGAAAAGATATGGTAGTAGACATAACCTTCCAAGAACTTCATTTCGGAGGGAACTTCCCCTCCTCTCTGTCAGTCTTATTGTGGTTTTGGGGTTGGTAGGGTAGGAGTGGTGTCCACAGGGTGGTGGTTGAGACTTGAGCCATTTTTCTGAATAAGAGGTGATTGACCCCCAAACATTGGTAGTTCTTTCACTAAATTTAGAATTTAGTGTGTTCCTTATGGAAGAACAGGAAGATTCTTAGAGTTTACCTAAAACTATTTTAGAACACTCTGGGCTACAGAAGGAAGAATCAGAGGGGAAGCAAAGAGAGCTTAAATAGCTTAAATAGGGATCCTTCACACGCAGATGAAGTTTTGTAAGATACAAAGGAATTTATCATTAGCAGTTTACTTTTAAAGATTGGCTAAAGGAAGCTTTTCAAATAGAGAGGAAATGCTAAAAGAATGAAGCATAGAACAAACTGTATCAGTAAGAGTTCTCCAGAGAAACAGAAGCAATATGTATATATATATATATATACACACACATACACACACACACACACATACATACATATATATGTGTGTGTGTGGTGTATATATACATATATAATAAGAATATTTATTAAAGGAATTGGTTCATACGATCATGGAGACTGACAAGTCCTAAGATCTGCAGTCAGAAAGCTAGAGACCCAGGGGAGCTGATGGTGTAGTTTCAGTCTAAAGACTGGCAGGCTTGAGACCCAGGAAAAGCTGATGTTTCAGTTTACGTTGGAAGGCAGGAAAAAATTGATAGCCCATGTCGAAGGCAGTTAGGCAGGAGGAATTCCCTCTTATTCAGGGGAAGGCCAGTCTTTTGTCCTATTCAGGCCTGCAACTGACTGGATGAGGCCCATCCATATTAGAGAGAGGAATTTGTTTTACTGAGTTTATAGATTCAAATGTGAAATTCAACATAAATCGCAGCAATATGGTTTTGAATCCGTCTCCTAGAGTAATGGAAATAAAAATAAACAAATGGGACCTAATTAAACTTAAATGCTTTTGCACAGCAAAGGAAATAGTAAACAAAATGAAGAGATAACCTACAGAATGGGTTGCAAACAATGGGCTTAATTTCCAAAATATATAAACAGCTCATACAGCTCAATATCAAAAAAACAAACAACCCAACCAAAAAATGGGCAGAAGACCTAAATAGACATTTCTCCAAAGAAGACATACAGACGGCCAACAGACACATGAAAAGATGCTTAACATCTCTAATTATCAGAGAAATGCAAATCAAAACTACAATGAAGGTATTATCTCACACCAGTCAGAATGGCCATCATCAAAAAGTCTATAAATAATAAATGCTGGAGAGGGTGTGGAGAAAAAGGAACCCTCCTACACTGTTGGTGGGGATGTAAATTGGTACAGCCACTATGGAAAACAGTATGGATGTTCCTTAATAAAACTAAAAATAGGGCTACCATATGATCCTGCAATCCTCCTCATGGGCATATATCCGGAGAAAACCATAATTTGAAAAGATACATGCACCTCAATATTCATTGCAGCATTGTTTACAATAGCCAAGACATGGAAGCAACCTAAAAGTTTTAGGTATACAGCACAGCGAGATATATATATATATATATATATATATATATATATATATATATTCAGTTATATACATAACTGAATCACCATGCTGTATACCTGACACTTACATGATACTGTAAATCAACTATACTTCAATAAAAAATTTTTAAAAATTGTGTTCAGTACAACCTTAATTTGAACGTAATTGATTCTTTAAAAATATTATATAGCCCCAATTTTCTTGTGTTTAAGTTCTCCAACATTTTGAAATACCTTTTCCTTTATTTTTTAGACAAAACAAAGTTTGGAAAACCACTTCCACATTTATTCGTAATTCTAGGTCTTTCTGTAAGTTCCCAAAGAGAATCCATTGGACAGATCTTACTTTAATTCCATGTTCTTTTTGAATTTGGGAATTTTTTTTTCTCAACTGCTCCCTATGTTCTCTTTTCTCTGCCTAATATTAAGTCAAATGTGGGCTTCTTTAATGACCCCCAAAAGCTTATCAACTTTGTAGATTTGTGGGTAGTGTATTTTACTGAAGGTTTGAAATCGTGATGGAACTGTGTAGATATACCATTATTAAATCATTTTCATAAGAGTATGTAACAGATCAATAAGAATTTATATAGTTATATATGCATACATATATGTGTGTGTATGTTCATTCTAAGGACACGCTTGTAATGAAAATTTCTCATTTGTTAACTTTTCCCAGCACATCTCCTAGGCCCTCCTTATTACCATGACTGTGATTTTCCTGTCATCCTGGTAAACACTGACTGTGCAGTGCTGCAAGGAAGTACATTCTGTCATGTAAGATTGTTCATATAATTCTTGTTCAGAATGTTTCAGTGTTCCTCATTTCTTTCAGAATAAAATCTACACACACACAAATGTGAAATTTATCCAAAAACAAACTCAGAGAAACACCCAGAATAGTGTTTGACCAAATATCTGGGCATCCTATGACCCAGTCAAGTTGATACGTAAAATTAATCCCCACACAATCCTTTTCCTCATAAGTTTTATAAAACATATTTGATGATTGAAATGAAATTTAACCATATGATACTCAAGATAATAATGATTAAAAGTGAAAGTTAAAGGGACCTAAATGGAAGTAAGTTTTCTGTACTTCATTTGAAGTAGCTAAATGATGATACCAGTAGATTGCCGTAAGTATATATATTGTAATACCCATATCAACCACTCTGAAAACTATAGAAAGCAATACAATCAAAGAGAATATAAATAAATCAAGATGGAGTCCTAAAAAATGTTCAGGTAACCCATGTGATGACAAGAAAAGAGAAATAGAGAAATGAGAACCAGAGGAAACAAATAGAAAATTGGCTCTTTGAAAAAGATAAAAGAAATTTACAAGCCTCTAGTAAGACTGACAAAGATGAAAAAGAAAGAAGACACAGATGGAATAGATGATATTACTACAGAATTTGCAGCAATTAAAAATATAATAGGGCTTCCCTGGTGGCGCAGTGGTTGAGAGTCCACCTGCCGACGCAGGGGACATGGGTTCGTGCCCCGGTCCGGGAAGATCCCACATGCCATGGAGCGGCTGGGCCTGTGAGCCATGGCCACTGAGCCTACGCATCCGGAGCCTGTGCTCTGCAACGGGAGACGCCACAACAGTGAGAGGCCCGTGTACCGCCAAAAAAAAAAAAAAATATATATATATATATATATATATATATAAAATAAGTAAATACTATAAAAAACTTATGTTCAGAAATTTGATAACTTAGAAAAATGAACCAGTTCTTCAGAAACCATAAACTACCAAATGCAACCAAGATAAAGCAATCTATCATGATCATACAAGTTGAATTCATAATTACAAAGCACCCCAAAAGAAATTTCTAGATCTACATGGTTTTACTGGAAAACTGTACCAAGCATTTAAAGAACATCAATTTTACACAATTTCTTTCAGAAAATAGAAGAGGAGGAAACACTTCCCAATTTATTTTATGAGGTCAGTGTTACCCTGATACCAAAAGCAGACAAATAAAAAAAGAAAACTACAGACTAATATCTCTCATGAACTTAGACTGAAAAATTCTCAACAAAATATCAACAAACTGAATCCACCAATGTGTGAAAATAATTATACACCATGATCAAGTGGGATTTATTCCAGATTTGCAAGACTGGTTCAACATTTGAAAACCAATAAATATAAAATACCATGTCAACAGCTAAAGAAGAAAATCATATGATCATATCAGTTGTTGCCATAAAAGCATTTGAGAAAACCCAATACTCATTTTTGATAAAAACTCTCAGCAAGTTAGAAATGGAGGGGAATTGCCTCAATTTAATAAAGAACATCTACAAAACAGTCTATAGCTAACATCATTTTTAATGGTGAAAGACTGCTTTTACCTGAGATCAAGAGCAAGGTAAGTTTGTCCATTCTCACCTCTTTTATTTGACATAGTGCTGGAAATTGTAGGCACCATAATAAGGCAAGAATAAATAAATAAAAGGCATACAGATTGTAAAGGAAGAAATAAAATCTTTCTTTGCAGATGACATGATGGTCCATATATAAATCCCAAAGAGTCTATGAAACTTTACAGGATAGAGAACTCACAAAAACCAGTTGCATATCTTTATATATCACTAAAAGTGAACACATGGAAACTTAGACTTAAAAGCACAATATCATTTATAGTCACCCCTCAAAAATGAAATACTTAGATACATACTGTAAAAAACATGTACAGAATCTGTATGCTGAAAATCACAAAATGTTAAGAAAAGAAATCAAAGAAGACATAAATGAATAGAGAGATATACCATATTCATGAACTGGAAAACTATGTTGAGTTAAAATGTCAGTTAAACATAGTTAAAATGTCAACATAGTTAAAATGTCAGTTCTCCGTAAATTGATCTATAGGTTTCATGAGATTCCTTCAAAACCCTAGCAAGATTTATTATATACATAGACAAGCTTAATCTAAAATTATATAGAAAAACACAGGCCCTACAGCTAAAACAATCTTGACAAAGAAGAAATAAAGTAGGAAAAATCTCTACCCAATATCAAGGCTCACTATGTAGCTGAAGTAATCAAAGCTTTTGGGGTTTTTTTTTTGTTTTTTTTTTAAATTTTTTTTTTTTTTGCGGTACACGGGCCTCTCACTGTTGTGGCCTCTCCCGTTGCGGAGCACAGGCTCTGGATGCGCAGGCTCAGCGGCCATGGCTCACGGGCCCAGCCGCTCTGTGGCATGTGGGATCCTCCCAGACCGGGGCACGAACCCGTGTCCCCTGCATCGGCAGGCGGACTCTCAACCACTGAGCCACCAGGGAAGCCCAGGGTTTTGTTTTTTGTTTGTTTTTTTGTGGCGGTATAGACACATAGATCAATGGAAAAAACTACAGAATCCAGAACTGTAGGTTCACACAAATATACTCAATTGACTCTTGACAATTCAAAATCAATTCAGTGAAAGAAAAATAGTCTTTTCAACAAATGGTGCTGGAGCAATTGCACATCTATAAACAAAACAATAGCAAAAATAAAAACAACCCTCCCCCCCAAAAAAAAACTTTGACCTAAATTTTATACCATATACAAAAATTAACCAAACTGGATCATGTATTTAAATGTAAAACATAAAAATATAAAACTTTTAGGGAAAAAATGGAAGAAAATCTCTGGGACCTAGGGCTAGGCTAAGAGTTCTGACTTGACACCAAAAGCATGATCCATAAAAGGAAAACTGATAAATTAGACTTCACTCAAAATTAAGAACTTTTGCTTTGTAAAATACCATGGGAAAAGAATGAAAATATAAGCTACAGATGGTAGAAAATATTTACAAACCACATATCAAACAAAGGATCTAGAGTACATAAAGAACTATCAAAACTCAACAGTAAAAAAAAAAAATTAAACAATCCAATTAGAAAATGGGCAAAAGATAGGAAGAAAAATTTCACTGAAGAGAATGTACAGATGAGAAATAAGTGCATGAAAATATGTTCAGCATCATTAGTCATCAGGGAAATGCAAAATAAAACCACAATGAGGTTTTACAATATACCTGTCAGAATGGCTAAAAGAAGAAATAGTGACAACACTAAACATGACAAGGCTGAAGAGTAAATGGATCACTCGTACATTACTAATGGAAATGTAACATGGTACAGCCCCTTCTAGAAAACAGTTTAGAGGTTTCTTGTAAGACAAAACATGAAATCACCATTCGACCCAGAAATTGTACTCTTGGGAATGTATTCCAGAGAAATGAAAATATACGTTCTCGCAAAAACCTGTATATGAATTTCATAGCAGCATTATTTGTAATAGCCAAAAACTATGAACAACTCTATATTAGTTTTCTGAGGCTGCTATAACAAATTAACACAAACTTGGCAGCCTAAAACAATAGGAATTCATCCTCTTTAAGTTCTGGGGTCTATAAGTCTGAAATTTGCAGGGCCATACTCCCTCCATGGGCAATACATAGGGAGAATCCATTTCTTGTCTCTTGCATCTTCTGCTGGCTGCCCGGGCATCCCTGGACTGGTGGCTGCATCAATTCAATCTCTGCCTCTGTCTTCACATCACTTTCTCTTCTGTGTGTCTGTGTCTTCTTTTCTGTCTGTTTCAAACCTCCCTCTGCTTTTCTCTTATAAGGATACTTGCAGTTAGATTTAGGGACCCCTGGATAATGCAAGATTATCTCTTCATCTCAAAATTCTTAACTCAATCACATCTGTAAAGATCCTTTTTCCAAATAAGGTAGTATTCAAAGGTTCCAGGATTTGACCTGCATATTTTGGGGGGGTGAATTGTTAACATGTGGTACATCCATACCATGGAATAGTACTCCATAATAAAAAGGAATGAACTATTGATACTCGCAACAACTTGGATGAATCTCTACGGAATTATGCTAAGTGAAAAAAATCAATCCCACAAAGTTACATACTGTGAGTCCATTTGTACAACATTTTTGAAATGGCAAAATTTTAGAAATGGAGGAGAGATTAGTGGTTCTTGGGGGTTAAGGCTGGGGACAGGTGTCAGGAGGGAAGTGGGTGTGATTATAAAAGGTCAACATGAGCGATCCTGTGGTGGTGGATTCACGACCCACACAGGTGACAAACATACACATACACATGCACATATACACATGAATACAAGTAAAACTGGGGAAATCTGCATAGGATTGGTAGATTGTATCCATGTCAACATCCTGGTTGTGATACTATCTTATAATTTTACAAAATGTTACCATCAGTGGAAGATGGACAAAGTGTTCAATAGAACTCCCTGTATTATTTCATACAACTGCATGTGAATCTCTAATTATCTCAATAAAATTTTCAGTTAAAAATTCATAATAAAGGTACCACCTAAAACACCTGTATTCTGGTAGCGTTATCAGATGTGATAATGAACACAAATTTGGGGGTTTTGCTTTTTAAAAATTATCAAGTGCCTACAGAGATTAGAAAAATACAATCTCTTAAGTGTCGAGAGAGGACAGATATATAAATAAATGAATGACAATGATATGCTAAGAACAATGATGATCTACATATAAAGTAAATGTGGCACAGAGAAAGGAATGGTCAACTTTATGAAGATCAGAGAAGGCTTCCTAGAGGAGGTGATATTTGCAGTGAATTTTAAAAAATGAGTTTCAAGGTATTCAAGGAAAAGCAACATTCCAGGTAGAGGGGACAGCAATGTAAATGCATGTTGGGATAAACTATAAATAGTTTATTCTTACTGGGATGAGTATGAGTGGGGGCAAAGGAGGAACATTTGGCAAACTATAAAGAAAGGAGCTGGAAGAGGGAGAAGAGTCATCCTTGTCCCATGGGATCAGAGGCATAGGAAAAACACAGCTGCTCAAACACACATGTAAAAAAAAATCAGCGACAGCTGTGATTCAGAGCACTCCTGAGTTCTCTTTATATCCTACTCTGGTTTTCATCAACCAGAAGCCTCCGCAACAAGTCCAGACATCCTAGCTTAGGTACCGTTTGCCCAGGTTACCTGCCAATTGCACAGAGATTACTTTCCATAACCCACACACAGCTTCCCAATTCCGGACAAAATGGACCACATTCATTTTCTCTCTAGAGTGGCTAGTGACCCCCATCCTGCCCTCTGCTGTCAAAGGCTGAGACCTATTCTTTATCCTGAGTGCCCATCGCTATAATATTTCTCCACCATCCCTATTCCAATCACCATTCTCATTCTCTGAGATGGATCTGAACTTAAGAAATTTAGAGAAATTGGATGCATTAATGACTGATAATTTAACCCAGTGGTTCTCAAAATATGGCGTGCATCAGAATCACCTGGAGGGTGGGTTGAAATGCAAAGTGCTGGGCTCCATTTTCATAGTTTCTGATTCAGTAGTTTCTGATTCAGTAGGGGTTGAAGCCTGAGAAGTTGCATTTCTAACAAGTTCCCAGATGATGTGGAAGCTCCTGGTCCAAAAATCACACTTTGACAACACTAACCGAACGGAGGAGGATTTATACCCAGAAAAGGAGCTTCTTTATTTATTTTAGCATCAAGGTTTTTTTTTAAATTAATTAATTTTATTTATTTATTTTTGGCTGCATTGGGTCTTCGTTGCTGTGCGTGGGCTTTCTCTGGTTGCAGCGAGCAGGGGCTACTCTTCATTGCGGTGTGTGGGCTTCTCATCGCGGTGGCTTCTCTTGTTGTGGAGCACGGGCTCTAGACGCGTGGGCTTCAGTAGTTGCAGCACACAGGCTCAGCAGTTGTGGCTTATGGGCTTAGTTGCTCCGCGGCATGTGGGATCTTCCCGGACCAGGGCTCGAACCCGTGTCCCCTGCATTGGCAGGTGGATTCTTAACCACTGCACCACCAGGGAAGTCCCAGGAGCTTCTTACTTTAAATAAATTTGTAATTGGGAAATGGTCAGGGAAGGGAAAGGTGACCTCATGCTCCTGTCTTCCTCTGGGGCATACACTGACCCATGGAAAAAGAGGGATGATGTCATGGAAATAGAATGATATAGCCACCGAGCCCCATCAACCAATCCCCACCCCTCCTGAGAGCTTTCTAAGCAACTCTGCACCTCCTACAGTATCATGAAAACAGTGAAGGTAGACTGAAAGGCTGTGGTTATGTGAGTGAATGCGGCCTTACCTTGTGCCAGGTATGGCGCTGTGGAGGTTATCTCATTTGAAGCCTCTCAACAGATTTGTGAGGAAGGTATTGTTATTATAATGGACAATGTGAATGAGGAATAAAGAGGTTAGGTAGTAGCGGAAAGAGGCAAGGCTAGGATTTGGAACATGGCAGCCTAGTTCTGCAGCCTGATTCCTCATCATGGTGTTATTGCCTCCCATCTATAGACATCAGCTGGGAGGGACAGAATTTGCCTGGTGTGTGCTTATAGGTTACTTCTGCACAGAGAATGTACCTGATGTGCACGTTGAATCAGAAAACCGGGGCCTTCAGTTCTCTCTGGCTGTAGCATGTTTATGTGGTAAGTCTGGCTTTTACTGTTCAGAGGACTTCCCCACATCTCATTCAGTGATACATGATTCTCCCCCTTCCAATCAGAAGCAGGTACATCACCAGATAAAGTAATAAACGTTAACTTGACATTTTGTTCTCCTTGTGTCCTTAGGAAAGGTATGCGTCTGTCATGGAGAATCAAACTGCCCCAAGGATTATAGGGGGGAGGATTGATTTTATTCTGGGCCTTTAAGGATCCATATTTTCTCAGAATGGCAAGGGATTCTCTCTTAAGGGGTGACCTGTGATCCTGCCTTTGGCAATGGATGGTACATGTGAGATCAGGCCAAGAGCATGGAGGTTCTGTTGAATTGTGGCAAGAGAGACACATCTGCACTTGATCTGAGGTGCACCAGAGATAGAGGTTATCATGAAAAGATTGAAATAATGGCTTTAGGTCTCAAAATTCAACAGGACGTGTATGACTGTCCTCACATTATAGATAAAGACACCAAGAGTAAGAGATTTGGAGCCCTTTCCTAAGGCCACACAAAAGAATTCAAAGTCTGAGATCCATCTCTCTCTATATTACCTCTCATAATTTTTTTACAACAGATTCTTCACAAAGTAAAAAATGAAAAGAATTCAGGATTTTTTCCTTATTTTCAGTGTTTGATTTTTTCCATTTGTATACTAAAATGCCCACTTTCTCTCCCACCTTCAATTTATTCCAAATTTCTAATCTCATTTAAAGTTAATCTTTTAAGATTAAACAGGAGTTAATCAAGCAAAGAGAGTGGAGAAAAGTGATTCAAAGGGAGTAAAGGGAATGTTTAAAATCTTAAATTGAGAAAAAGCTTGACATGTCTAAAGAGCTGAGACGTGCCTGAAACTGAGTGAGAGGATTAGAAAGACCAGAGAATTTGCGAAGGTTGGCAGAAGCCTTTAG
This sequence comes from Stenella coeruleoalba, assembly GCF_951394435.1. NCBI lineage: Eukaryota > Metazoa > Chordata > Mammalia > Artiodactyla > Delphinidae > Stenella > Stenella coeruleoalba. Next base: position 74,854,864 of record NC_137151.1, on the reverse strand, counting down.
ACACTTTTTTTTTTACATTTTTAAATTTGAATCATGATTCTGTGGGTCAGAGACTGGGGCTGGTGTCAGCTAGGTGGTTCTCGTCCGGGACTCACTGGAGGTCAGTCACGCAGCTGCAGGCAGCTGGCACCTCATCTGGGTTGGATGGTCTCAGGTGGCCTCATGCACACAGCATCTAACAGTTGATGCTGGCTGCAGGCTGGGCCATTCTCGCCAGTAGACTCTCCTGCTGGACAAGGTTAGATAGACTTTAATCACACATGGGTCACAGAGCAGCATGGCTGGACAGCAAGAGCAGAAGCTGCAGCCACTGTGTTCTTTTGGTCAGAACTGGTCACAAGACCACGACAAATTCAACTGGTAGAAAAATAAACTCTGCCTCTTGGTGTGAGACGTGGCATCTTTCATTTGGCCTTAGGGATTCTGAACTGAATTTGAGTAAGTTGAGGACACTGTGGGGACAGAGGGGAGAAAGTAAGGATGGGTTTTGCAACAGGAAGTGGACGTAATGGTTTGGAGGTGGGAATGGAGGGCAAGATCTGAAAATGGGTTGTCAGCTGGAGCACTTTATACTGTGTAATTTTCTTTGCTGCCATATTCTGTGCTTCTCTTTGATGCCTCCAGGGTCTTCAGCTGGTTTTTTCCCCTTCCTTTCTAATGTTCTCTAATTCTCATTCCAATTTTACATTCAAGAAACAGCTTCTAGGGTCAGGGCATTGTGATAGGTATTAAGACTATTAAAAATGTATGTGGGTTATTAAAATACATAAGCCAGATTTCTTACGCTGCGTCTCATATATATTTAAAATGTAAAATTTATCCTCAAAAGCATTTTCTCAGACATTTTTGAACTTTGGAAATTAAGCTTGAAACTGCAACACTATAGATCTACCACAAGATGGTGCCACAGGTATACTGAAAATAAGATACTTGCCTTATTCCTAATCCCACCACATTTGCTGGAATTTATTAATGAGTATGGAAAGCAAAGAAATACAAAGAGGTGAGAATGTGTGTGGGCAGGAACATGTTCATTTGACAGACTTTTTTTGAGCATCTTCTATGCCTTAGGTAGAATATATAGGGGAGGTATCAGGGTGTTTGTGTGTATGTGTGAGAGAGAGGGAGAGGGAGAGAGAGAGAGAGGAGAGAGGGAGAGAAGGAGAGAGAGAGAGGAGAGAGGGAGAGGGAGAGAGGGAGAGAGAGAGAGAGAGGAGAGAGGAAAGAGGGAGAGGAGAGAGGAGAGAGGGAGGGAGGGAGAGAGAGAGGAGAGAGGAGAGAGGGAGAGAGAGAGAGGGGGGAGAGAGAGAGAGAGAGGAGAGAGAGAGGGAGAGGGAGAAGGAGAGAGAAAGAGAGAGAGAGGAGAGAGGGAGAGGGAGAGAGAGAGGGAGAGAGAGAGAGGAAGGGGTAGGGGAGATTTTTCTCCAGTTTTCAGGAATTAAACATACAACTTAAATACCTTAATGTTTCCCCTTGTCTGGAAAAAAATATAGTCCATTTTAAGAGATATTAAATACAAACACAAAGGGTTAATGATGCAAACTTAAGTTTGTGTGATAGATGCAGAGATAGGGCTAGAATTCATCAATATAATATCTTTTACTTTTGCTATAGAAACATATGGTTTAAAATACTTTCTTTTGCTTCATTTCTGTTGAGTCAGTGTGCCACTTATAACTTAACCAAGAAATCTTTTGCAAAATATAAGTACCATGGTGAAAGTATAACAAATCATCGATGTATCAGTGAGTATCAGTGAGTTTCTACCAGTAAGTGCACTAGGTAGATAAAGCATTTCAGTGTGGAGGCAGGTGGGTTAGGTTATTTACAATGCACTTATTTCCCTAGACCTCTTATAAGTCCATAAAAATCTTTTCATGGAAGAATTATTATGTAGCTCATTTATTAGATAGAGCCCATATAACTGCCTATAGTTTTCCAAGAAGACTCAGAGGGGATAAGGTCTTGTTCAAAATATACCAAATGAGATCATTGAAAATAGAGCATTTGATTTCCTTGGTATAATCCCAGATCCTTTTGAGAGAACACAGGAATTACCTCTTGGAATAATTCAGACCCAATGATGACACAGTAGAAGGAATATATATCTACTTTTCCAACTCTTTGTCTTATCCAGTATTGCTCACTGTAAGTTTCTAAGCATTTTGCAAAATCCTAATTTTATTCTTCTAAACAAGAATAGAGTTAGTGCCCCTTATCTGTACTCCCCAGGTAAATTCAACTGAGATTTATATTGCAGGGCTTATTGAGGTTGAAATTCCTTATGAATGAGAAAGAATACAGCAATATGGAAATAGGATGAAGCCTCAAGTTATAACTCCAACCCTCCAGAATGCTTTGAGATAGAGCCTAGCCATTATGGATGGTGTCAGAAATCTAGAACTACCCCTAAGGTCACCTGAAAAAGTCCTTATAGAACAGCTCTGTATTCTGTACATGTGGTTTAAAAGCGTTAAAGAAGGGTGTTGATTATATAAGCCCAGAGCTCTAAGGAATTGGTATATAAAGGAGTTTGAATGGAACTTTTTCAGAAACAGAGAATTAAAAGGAGTGCTTGGCCCTCTTTTAGTGAAGAGCAGATAGTCTTTTGCTTTAAGAATACTTTGGACTATGAACTTTTACATGTATCGTATTTATTAACAGACAAATGTTATGTTACATCAAGTCTTGGTTTTTAGCTCTTAAACATTTAAGATTTTAAAATTTAAGATTTAAAAATTTAAAGACAATCATGGTAAGTGTTTGGGTGGCTGAGTGATTTGAATCATCAAAGGCACACTTAAAATATAGGTGTCTTAGAATAGAAGCGTTACCTATTTTAAGCTTATCTAAGGGAGAAAGGCTTTCAGTAGCTGGCTCAACAGAAACTTAACGTTATTGAGTTCAGATTCTCACCGTGGGATGCGTGTGTTGTCACTGATTGACCACCTTTTTTCATACAGGAGTTCTACTTTCATACTCGGCAGCATCCCAGCCATGGAGGTTGCTGGGCATTGTTCCAAGTTAGGCATCCTCGTACAGTGTTACAACTGACCACGGGATGGGTGTTCATCCTTGGCACTTACGGTTTTTCTGGATCTGGTTCTTAGGCAAAGCTGCGAAACATGTTTGCTTTTCTCCTGATCACATGAGGAGTTTGGAGGAACTGGGTGGTCTGGTTCTTGTATTTTTTTAGGGGCTGAGTATGACGGCATTTGCATCACGTTGGCCCACTTCATTTCAAGAGGCTGCCTCTGGTGAGCCTTCCTTGCAACTCAGAGATCTTGGCCTGCAGATTCTGGAAGTTTATCTTTTCTTATGTGGACATGATGTAAAAGGTGTAAAGAGATGTTAATTTTATTCCCGGGGAGTTCCTGACTCTAGATAATCAGTTACTTTTAGAAGTTGCAAGAATGTCATCAAACCACCAGGGCACTATTTTCGTTGCTAAAGAAAAAGTTCACCAGATTATGTTGTACTGTCAAATGAATAAATGCACTTTCCTTCTTCACATGGAACGTGACTTTGTGATCATATGCTATGAAGTAACATTAGAGCCACGTATTCCGTTCTTCTTTGTACAGCGAATAGGAAGACCATTGTTCTCACAAACACCCCTAGGACTCCTCCTCACTGCAAGTCTGGGTCCCAAAAGGCACTCAAGAAATGCTCTTATTTGGGGGGAGCGTACCTACAGTTTTTAAATTTCTTTAATGAAAGTTGTATATATTTAAGGTGTTCAACATGATGATTGGATATACATTTACATAGTGAAATGATTACCCCAGTCAAGCTAATTAATATATCCATCTCCTCATATAATCACTTCTTTTGTGTGTGGTGATTGAAATCTACTTTCTTAGCAAATTTCTGGTACATTTGACCCTCGAACAACATAGGTCTGAACTGCACGAGTCCACTTACACACAGGTTCTTTTCAATAGTAAATACTACAGTACTAGACAATCTGTTGTTGGTTGGGTCTGCGGATACAGAGGAACTGTGGATATGAGGAGCCTCGGATATAGATGAGCTGCAGATAAGGAGGACTGACTATAACTTATATTTGGATTTTCCACTGTGCAGAGGGTCAGCGCCCAACCCTGGCATTGTTCAAGGGTCAGTTGTATTCAGTACGGTATTATTAACTCTAGTCATCATACTGTATGTTAGATCTCTAGACTTATCCTTCCTACGTAACTGCAACTTTTTAATTTTTGAGAAGATCTCTTAGAAGATGTGAATATTCTGTAGGTCTGAAGTCTTAAGTCCAGTATCAGTACTTTTCTGTGTTAATGCTCTTCAATATACTTCATATAAAAAAGTATTTATTTGGGAAATATAGGAAAACTCCAGGTAAATACAACATAATAGTCACGTGTCTTAAGAATATATTTTTAAAATGGGTTTTAATGTTATTCAGTTTGAATATTGATGGTAAATCGTATCACTTTCTTTTTCTATAAGTGATTTTAAAGAACTCATACACCAAATAGTATATAAAAAAAAAATATGGACCTTTACTTCAAAAGGTGAAGCTTATTTTTTTTCCTTTGTTTCTGACATTCTCACATGTGATGTTTAAAAACCATTGTGGATGTTTTGCTTTGGGATACAATGAGAAGAGGGTGAGATAACCCAATGTTTTATGCCTCATTCTGAAGACACATTTTTCTTTTAAAATATCCTTTTGAAAATTATAAAGTAGGTTGCTAAAAGAAATATTTATGTCAAGTGCCTTTCACATTCCTCGGTATAAAGTAGGTAATCAGTGAGTGGTTGATATTTTCATCATTATGTTTTGTTATGTCTTGACACAATAATTCTGGATGCCTTCTTCTTACCTTCCATTGCCACGCCCTAGTTTTGTCATCTTGCATTATAGCTGCATCTCTGCTGTACTTTATGTCTCAGTTTTAATAGCACCTTCTTGTGGTTTTTCTGCCTATCCTGTTAAAGCAATGCTCATCTCCAGATCTCTTGCCAAGCCAGAGAACACTTGCCAAGGTAAGGTATTATTTTCCAATCCATAACCTTACAACAGTTTAGGTAAACATTTCTGCAGGTCTATAGTCTCTTACCTGTAATTTCCAAAATCCAAGAAGCTCTGAAAATCAGAAGGTTTTGTAATTTATATTGATGGCAAAACCTGACCTGAACTGATGTGTGTGAGGTTAATAATAGTCTTTATCCCATCTAGTCTGAATATGCACGTATTTTGCTGCAGAACTGTTAATATGTCTGATTATAGGCTTTTGCCCTAGACTTTACTTGAGGCATTATATAATTCACAGTATACGCAGAGTATTATCTTTCTAAAATCTGAAAGCATGTGAATTCTGAAATGCATCTGGCACTAGGGGTTTTAGATAAGGGATTAAGGACCTATAATCAAATATTATAGTTTCATTTTAAAGTTTTATCTTATTACTAGGAAGCTGCATGTATAATAATAATAAGAGTTTTAGGCACACAATCTCTCACAGACTATTTTCTCAGACAAGGAAAGTACAGAAAAAGAGAGAGAGAAGACATGGAGCAATTTCTGAATGAGTGATACCAATGTCATTTCTCAAAATGCATTCAAATTGTTTCCTAGGAGCTTCCTGAGGCACTAAATGAATGGAATTCAGGCAGCAAAAGTAACCACAAAGGTTTAGTACATTCTCCTATGATGTGGGTGTATGTACACACACACACACACACACACACACACACACACACACACACGCTTGTGTGCATCTCCACTCATATATGTCTATAACTATCTTCAAGGAAGGGAATCCAACTAGTGTCCTGTAAGGAGTCGGTTCCACACTGAGGGACATCAGGAGAAAACCCACAGGAGTGCCATGTTTAATGTTGCTCCAAAATGCTGTGTTATGTAAATGTGTTGTGGCATAGTTCTTATTTTTACACAGATGTTTTAGATTGTAGGTACTACTAAATGTATCCATACCTAAGAGCTACTAGTATTACTAAAACTGTACACGGTCATTTATAGAAGATCCTCAAATCAGGAATTGTATTTATTGGATCCTGATTAGCTCTGCCTTTAGAGTCTCAGTGAGAGCCTAAAACCTAAAACCTAAAAAAAAATATGAGTAGAACCTTAAATATGTGCTTTGTCAATGCTGCCTACTAGGAATTTCTCCCAGTTATTTTTGTGATTTTTTGATAAATGTTTTATGTCCCTGTTGCTTTGCACTTTTCATGCACATGTCGAAGCTCTATATTTTGTGATCTCAAATCATTGCTGCTACTTCCTGGGATTTAGCTACCTTGTGCCTTTTTGAGACATCTCAACTGGCTCATGAATCTTATATTTTAGTATAAAAGAGGAAGGATGGTGAAAGGTAAAGGTATAAATTTGGGGGTGGCTGGGGTAGGGGTGTATGGATTTATTGAGCTGTAGATTTGTTAAAAAATATTAAGCAGTGAAAGACTATGTGGTTAAAAATATTCTCTACCTTGTCCGTCTATTTTCTTGTTACACAAAATAAATACATTTAAATTTTTATTATTTAGGAATTCATCTTAGAGTAAAATTGGTTGTATTTTGCCCTGGTGCTAGCATAGCCCTGCACATTTTTACTATCATTATTATTTTAATTTAGGGACAGGCGCTCACGGGTTAACAGATATTTAACTTGCTCTTTAATGGACATCTGTGTCAAATATATGGAATTTTTTTGTTACAATTGTAATAGCCTCTAGTGATTTCATTTGTCTATAGAAAAGTCCCAGGGACCTATAGCTATTTTGGTTTTTGTAGCTTTTTTGATAGGTCCTTATAACATACACTACTGATTTCTTCTCTGTATTCTGCTCATTGTTGAAAAGCCAGAGCTATTTTTAACATTTACACAATTTCAATAGACGATTCTTCATTCCACAAGGTTTGGTGCTAAATCTGTGGAGCCTTTCATAATCATATCCTTCTTGTGGTTTGCTTGAATTTGATCACAGTGGCTGATTTCATGCATTGATAATGAAGGCTTAGGTTGCCTGTTTCTCGGCGTAAATCCACCTCAGACTTGTAGGTTGACAGTGCTTCTGGTTTCAGCACGCATGGAGATATAGAATTGAAATTGCTCTGCTTTCTTTACAAATGACTCAGAGTGTGCTTGTCCTTCCCTAAAATGTTGCCAGCGTGTAAAGGATTTTCAATGAGCAGTGCAACAAGCCAGCATCTGGGAAGGTTTGGAGCTGCACTGACATAGCGTGGTACTGTCACACAGATAATCAGGGCTGGAGCCAAGTCTCCGTAGCCCCGTGCATTACACTGGTCACATCCTGGAAGTTTTGTTTATCCAACTTGGTTGCTTTTGAAGCCGGTGAAAGCCCTGCCAGGATGTGGAGTGGACTTCCTAGCAGAGGTGAGCATTTTTATTCTAAAACTTGGACGCCGGGATCTGGGGTGTCAGGAGCAGATTCTTTCGAATGCTGTGTTGAATCCTGTGGAGTTATCAGTTGTGTTTATCATGTTGTACTGACAGATCTGAAGGGGCAACAGTGAAGAGCAAAATCTATGATTCTTTAATTTTGGGGGGAAGTAACTCCTTAAACTGATGTAATAACATTCTTTTCATTCTGTGCTAGCTGTTTGCCGAGGACATCTTACCAGTAGGTGACTTCCTTTGCATTTTAAACATTCAGAACAAGTCAGTGATATTATGTTATTTGCTATCATTACTAAAAGTAGGCAGTTAGCAGTGTTATTATGTGCTTCAGGTATATAAAAAAGGCTGTGAACTAAATGTACTTTGTAGAATCTCTGATGTGAAAAATATATAGCAGGAAACAACTGATGTTTATGAGATAAGAAAGTAAGTGAAATAGATTACATATTGGAGTTGATACCTTGTTAAGCTTGACATTATTAATAATTAAAAGTTATGACCTGTCATGCACTGGACAGCCTACAGTAATTGATTTCCAGAGATGGTATCATAAACGAGAGGAGGATAAAATTAGAAGCATTTCTTCATACGGCATGTTTTAATTAGATGTGACGTTTAAATGTAGTAGATTTTATCATTTAAATGTAAATAAAATACTGACACTCATCTGGGGAGTTAAACGACTAGATCATCATGCCCAGACAGGTCTGATGTGGCTTTATAAGCATAGAGTATTTGAAAGCCAGCCTGATAAGGGCAGACTCAAAGTTAGCTTCCAAGTAGATGGAGTCCTCTTGCTTAGGCTCCTCTAAACTCTAATTCCTACGTGATGAGAAGCTGTTTCTAAAGAAGAAAGGACTGTGAGAGTTATGATGTATTCGATAACAGTATGCTTATTAAGTGCCTGTTTGGTATGTTAGGTCTGCAGAGAAGTCTATTTTTATTTGATTGGAAGCTAGCGTGGCACATGGGGTATGTATATATATGTGTGTGCAGTGTTTGTGTGTGCGTATGTGTGTATATGTGTTTTCCTGCTAAATTTATTTGAGGCAGCTGTTTTATAGCTTTCAGCTCTAAAGTTATAGATAAGTGTGTATTTGTTTGACAGAAGATTCGAGAACCCCGCTTACTGCCAGTACATGTAAAGCTTGGCTAAGCAGACGCATCAGGAGCAAACCATTTGCGTTCGCCAATCTGTCTCAGCAAGTCCCAGGGCCACTATCTTGCTAGAAGCCACTGTGTGCTTTTGAAAGCATGAAATTAGTTTTATACTAAGCACATGGTTTCTCATTTAGCAGCTCTTTTTATGGTAATGGTCAATTTATGGCTCACTACCATGATTTCGGTGTTCTGTCAAAGCTGATAGCTTCTGCTAAGGTGTCTCTATGAGATAAATTTTTAAAAAGCAGAGGGAGGGGGAGGACCTAATTAGACCCTCAAGAAGAGACTCTTAGCTCCAACCCAGTCTACCTTCCTGAATGCACTGTCGTTTCTCTTAAGTTCCTTTATGCTGTTTGATCCAGGACCAACAGATTTAAAGTTGCTAACATTTACCACTTCGGATCTTACTTGACATGTGACATCAAAATAACTGTGTTCCAAAATGTAAAGTATTTGTTCATCTTTTTGCAATGCATTTGTAGAAAACCACTCTATTAGTGCTGACCATATTGTGTCATTCATCATTAGGCTTATCTGCTTGTTTGTTAATGCATCCTAGAGCACGGTGGGAGAGAGTGTAAGGCTTTTATACATTGTATAGTTGATATAAAGCATCCATACTTCATTATACATATATGTGCTATGAGGAAGTTTAGTTAAGGAATAAAATTAAATAGTCTGAAGATACATTAAAACATTTAAAAAATGTCTCCTTTCATACAACTGCCTCATCTTGAAAAGTAAAAGTTCTCAAATGCTAAAATTATAGAAATATTAAAAATAGTTTTTGTTTCCACAGTGATAATAGATGAAATGTATATGCAAATGTGGTGAGAATGTTTTACTTAGCCTTTTCTTTCCATGAGAAAATAACCCTTGTTGAAAGTTTGGCCAGTCATAATGCATTTTGAAGTAGAGGTGATCAAAATTAACTCCCAAGACATTTAATGAAATATTTTTTCTTATGTTTATTCTTTGCATGGCGGAAATAAATCTATACATGTAGATTAGGGAGCACGTTGAAATGGTACTATTATACTTTCTCTTTCATATGGCTTTGACAGGGGAACTGAAAACACTTCTGAAATCTTGAATTTCATGATTTTTTTTCTTGTTAATCCTTGGATCGTTGCCTAGGTTAAGCAATTTCGCATGATTAAGGATTCAAGATAAAATGTTGTTTATTGAAATGCAGGGATATATTATGTGCCATTATAATTAGAAGATTTTCTGTTTTTAGATGAAGCATAATTTTAAACAACTTATTTTTCTTCTGTCCCTTTGGGAATGTCATGTCACAAGTCATCATCAGGTGGTTAGGGGTATTTCATTTTAGATTTTGACTTACAAATAAGTATCTCATATTTCTTACTTCCCCAAAGCCCATGAAACAAATTGGGTTTGTGAGTTGAGAATTAGAAGGTTAGAAGGGTATTGAGATGTTTTCTCTTTGAAATTCCTGATGATATAATGTGTTTAGTAAATGAAAACTTTAAAAAAGTTTTAGAACGTCAGAATTCTCTTAGAATAGTGAAGCTTGTCATATTAAATAGATCATGGAAAATTCACTAGAGGAAATGAAGGATAATTTAGCATAGCTGCCTGAAGTCTTAGTAGCAATTTCTCTTTCACAAGAAGTAGGATTTAGAAAGTTTTCATGAGGATGTGAGATTCTCATGAATCTCAGTGATGTACCTGCATCTGTTCACTTTTGTATCAAGAGATAACAATCTATAGTTTCCTTCAGCAGATTTTAAAAATGATTAGTTATGAAATAGAGCAGATATAGTAAGCCTGCTTTAATTGAGAAACATGATTACAAAAATCAAAGTACTCTCCAAGTTCATTGAGCTTTCCCATTGCATACATTCAGTAATTAGTTTGGACTATCTATATACTCTGTTGTTTATTTTGAGGTATGTTGCTGTGGTGATGAATACTTTTTAATATAAGTATGTCCCATTAAATATTTGGGACATTCTTGCACTAAAAATTATTCGTTGTTTAGCTGAAATTCAAATTTGAGTTAGCGTCCTGTGTTTAATATGTGAACCCTACCTAGTTTCTATATAAGAAATTGAGTCTCGAATTATTACCTAGAAAATCAGGTCTACCAAAGCTAAAATGGAGGCTTCACTTTTCTGTAAAAGCAGTCGATTTCTACTGTTCGAGTTTATGCCAGGAAACTCCTATGATAAGAATGTTTCCATTTGAGAAACTTAAAATGGTATAAGAAATAGGATTGATAGAGCAGAAATCATGAGTAAGGATATGAGAGCCTCCTCGTAATTACTGAGATAAAATAATAAAGGCAGCACATTAAATAATAGCTGTCAGTAACATTTTAAATAAATCATGAGAATTGTACAATTAATTTCCGATTGTTACCACCCCTTGCCAACTAGAACATTTTCAGGATTTTTCTCCCTCAGTAGGTTTGAGATGCTTATAAATTAATTTTGTTTTGTTGTAGTTAAGATGCATAATGAGAAGTCCCTCCCTCAATGCTGCCTCCCCGCTCCATCTGGATTTTATTCAATATTCATTACCCTTTTGATTTTAGGACTCATGTCTTTTGACTGCCATTTCCTAGGTTTCTCAGGGAGGCAGAGTAACTTGCAAACTTGACTTAGAAGGACGCTTGGATTATTCAGTGTAACACAGTGTAACACAGCTGAGTAAAACAGAATGGAGATTACATTTATTGCGGACCTACTATATGCCTCATAAAGTATCGAAACATTTATAGACAGGTCTTTATTGAATTCTTATTAAAACTTTATAATATATTAACATAATACCCATAATACCCATACAGATGCTAAGCTATTTATCAAAAACCCTGTTCCCAGCCCAGAGTTACTCTATCTTGGCTCTGAATGTCTCTCTTACACAGGAGAATAAAGGCTCATCTTCCTTCATCTCACCTAAGGTTGTCTTGTAAAATTCTCTTCGCTCACTTAGCGAAGCTCCATTAGCTTTCTTCTCTCTTTTCACTTCTTAATACCTCCCTCCCTGCCACCACTGTTTTTGTAAATATCCTCAACAGGAGTGACTAGACATCAGTATATAATCTGATTCTCAAAATGAGAGAAAACATGTAGAACTGAGTCACATATACTGTAACAGAATTTTGTGTTAGGCTGCCTTGCAGATGATTAGTCAGCAGGGTAGAGGTAATGTTTGGAGTAATTTCTTCAAGATACCCTTTTTGTACCCAGTCTAAAATGCCACCTCAGTTCTCCCTGTGTCAGTCACGTGACATGTCAGACCAGGAAACCTATTTTGAGCCCAAACGGATCAGTTGAGTGTGAGAGCAGTTAACCCAAGTTTTGGAAATGGATTAACTCTGCTAGCCCAATAAAGAACTGTTTAGTAAATCATATCTTCTTTCAGTTAAATGGTAACTCCCTTGCCCCCATGATCTAGTTAATTTCTCAATGTCTGTTGTCCTAGGACAAATGACAATTTACTTCCAGTTTTTTCATGTGTATTCATGGTAGACCGCTATTTCAATCTGATTATTTTGGATCTCAGAAGATATACTTTTTTGCTTCCCATCATCAATCTGTTTTCTATTTTTGCCTAGTCATAAATGTTACTGTATTATGCATTACTTCTAATTGTTTCAAATAATATTGGTGGCCTATTTCTGGTATCTAAATTGTACTCTTTGGGAAAAGATTCTGATTCCTCCTTACCTTAAATATCACTCTAGTCCCCATATCATCCAATGTCCTCCTACTTATATCAGTCCTATCTGTCTGCGTGGTCTGTTTGTTATGGCAAAATACCAATGTGAATCCATAATCTAACTTTCTTCACTAAATATCTTCAAAAAACATTTTTTTCTTTGAAATTGTTCTCATTTTTAGAAAAGGCACTGGTGGGTGAGTAAAAGTTGCTAGTAGTTTGACAGACTCCAATTCTCTTAATTTCCTAAAGGGTGATATTATTCAATAGCTATATTTTCTTTGCAAATGGCAATTGAGTAATAAATAGATGCCTCCCGCAGGGAATGACTATTCTGTCAGAGTGAGGAGACTTCTGTCTTATTCCATCCAGGGAGTCTGCAACGCCACTGGGGCATTTAGCTGAACATGTTTTTGCTGACATTTCAAAATTGGTGTGTGAATTTCACTTGGAGATCTATGGTAATTCTAGTTCTATTTTTTTTCTCTGATTCATTCTTTGGTAGTGTTGATTTTTTAGAATATGATAGAGGAAATGGCTTTATATCCAGAAACCTTCTGTTTCTTCCAGGAAGTCAAGGTGGTATTTCTTTACTCAAGTTTTTTTTTGGGGGGGGAGGGGTGCGGGTACTGGAAAGGGGAGCCTGAATTTTGAGCAATTTCAAAATATTCAGGAGGAAGCAAATTTAGAAATGAACCTATAGGGACTAATTTTTCTGGTATTTGTCTACATTTTATGTATTTTTATTATTGTATAATGGGTAATACTGCATTCATAATAAGTTAGTTAACTCTTGCTGAACTGGAGCTTTTAGATTTTGTATACTTTAGGTACACAAAAATTTTTATGTAGATTAAGGGAAACAAGCAGTGGATGTCACTCTGTGTACACAGTAGTTAGAAATCCTATAATGGATTATGAGTCATGCTTTAAGGAGAAAATACGGATGGCTTGGAAATGACTTCTAACACTCGTTTCTTGCTTCAGAACCTTTATATGTATATACTCATTTCATCCGTATAACAACCCTATAAGTAAGTACTATTATACCTGTTTACAAGTAGGGAAACTGAAGTATGGAGAGGTTAGGTAACCTGCCCAAAGTCATGCAGGTAACTCAGCTGAGATTTGAATCCAGGCAGTTGGGCTCCGGAATCCATGCTTTTAACCACTTCCCTAGATTAGCTTTCTGTAGGACATTTAACAAAATCTTTCTTGATATTATTTTGTGAACAAAAGAGAAAACTGTTGACTGAGTGATAGTGTACTTTAGTGGATTTGTAACTGGTTGAATGCCTATACCCAAGCGTACCTGACCAATATTAACCTAAAGTGAAGCTCCAGGACTCTGCAATGACTTGGTGAAAACATTGATGACCTGGTCTGTAAATTTATAGATGATATAAAGCTGAGATAATAAATACATAGGAAAATAATACAATTATAAATCTTGATACCAAGGCCACGTCCTATACCAAATAAATCAGAATCTCTAAATGCAACCCAGAAATCAATATTTTTAAAGCTCGCAAGGTGATTCTAATATGCCGCCCCAGTTAGAACCATTGTTTTAAAAAGATGGACAAATTCCAACATGGTCAATTTCAACTACAGTACATGGAAGAGGGAGTGAGAAAAGATGTAGGAGATGTAAACTCATGTATGGGTCAAAACCATGATATGATTTATCCCCCACAATCTTAAATGGTATCTTAGGTGGGATTAGAAGAACTAGAATATCTGTAACAATGAAGTTTGTTCAACCGTCAGAGCATGGCTGGAGCTGGAGAAATGCAGAGAGCTTAGGTGCTTTCATTTGAGAGTGACCACCATGGCCAAGGTGCACTGAATACTTTATCAAGGAGAAGAGATCATTAGAGGATTTATTATATTAGAACATTTGAATTATAGTTTTTTAATAAAGCTTTCAGGTAAAATTAAGATGAGTGAATGGCTTTCCAGGAAGGAGGATTTTCACTTGAACTTCCCAGTAGAGCTGTCTGAATATGAAGGGATTCCTTTTGGGGACGTAGTGTACATCCTTCATTGGTGGTATTGAAGCAAAAGGCAGAATGTGACTTAGGTGTGTGATAAATGAGGATAAGGATAGCATGGATGGTTAACGTAGATGATCTTCCAGCTTCCGACTGTATAATTCAATGAGCGTGTTAAATTAATAAGGTGATATAAGTGACCATTTGTTCATTACATTAGTTCTGCATCTAGGAGAAGCAGAAGAGCACAGTGATTATGGGAGGAGTTCCTGTGAGGTTCAAAGCCTAGCTCCATCACAACTTAGTTGCATGACCACAGGCAAATTGTTTCACTTTCCAAATCTCAGTTTCCTCATCTGTAAAACAAGAATAATAATAGACTCCACTGCATAGATTTGTTGTAAAGATTGAGAATAATGTATATAAAGTTCTTTGCATGGCAAGTTGAGGAAAAATGGAGGAATATGATATAATCGGAAGTTATCACAGGAAAAGCTTAAACGTTGCTAGTGATGACTTTATGGTTTGGCATGTGGTAACTACTCAATAAATGTAGCCCATTATTATTTACAAATTATTCTTTCTGCTATTATAGCTGTCTTCTAGTAAAAATTAGGGTCTGAGAGATAAAACCTAAAACAGGAAAGTATTGGTGGAAGACATGGGGCTGGAGCAGAGGAGACCCAAATGGAATGACACAGCATGGAAGGCTTTGGGTAGGTGGAGGCCACATAAAGAATTGGGTCTGGGAAGGAAAGGAAGGGAGATTGTGAAAGGGGATGGGAGAACTTTACTGCTTATAACTCTTCATCCATTTCCACCTATTATTTCATTTGATCCTTACCATAACCCTGAGAGGTAGATAGCGAAAGTAGTATTTGCTCATTGTACTGATAATAAATCAGCATCAACAAAAGGGTAAGTGACTTGCTAAAGAGAACAGAACTGAAAGTCAAACTTAGACCTTTGAACTCTTCACTCCACAGCTTCTGTACATCACACCAGCTTCTTCTGCCTAGTTCTGTGTGCAGCGCAGCTTGGATGTTTACATTTTAGCGAGGACTCACCAGTTGACTACAACCAATGCAATGAAGTTTGGAAATCAAGGGAATGTGATCAGTGAGTTGAATTTAGTCCAAGGATAAAGTTTTAAAGCTTTCCTGTTGGTTGGAAGACAGCTTCTAAAGGTTAAAATGATAATTAAAAGCTCAAGTAGTAGCCTTACCAGTCAATGATGTTAACATTATTATCACATTTTATAGGATCTGAATACTTAAAGGGCTTTCTGTGTACTATAATTAACTATCCTTAACACACCTCATACTAAAGAGCAAGCTTCTTTAGCATGGTATAACAATCCAACAGTTAATAGGAATCACCGTATGTTAAACATTTAATGGTTCAGTGAGTTGGGGGAGGAGGAAGGGTAGGAAACTAAAGTTTGTGCTGTGATTTCAGAAGAGCTAAACAGTATCTGCAAAGTGGAGAGAGAAAAGATGTGCTGTGAATTATATTTTAGGCAAAGTTGTAAGTCCCCAAAACAAGTATCAAACAAAACAGAGAGTTTTATAAATTATTCTACATATTCTTTTTTCAATAGATTATAAGCATAGATGAGCCAGTTAAAATAATTTTTCAACTAATCAGAACCTTTAATTATTAGCTGTAATTGCCACAATTATGCTTCTTGCTGACCGAGGTATTCTGTTTACTTTTCTTATCACATTTGAATATGTTTATAAAATGTAAAAATAAATTAAATAAGGTATTGATACATTTCAGGAAAAAGCTCTTTACCTAGAGTTAAGCATTTCTACATCCAAATGGTATGCATATTCTATTATTGTACTTATCACGATGCATATTAATTATCATCTTAATATCTTTCTCCTCTACTAGATTGCCTTGAGGGTAGGAACTGTGTCCTAATTTGCTTAAGTATGTGACTGTCAATGCAACACTTGGCACATAGTAAATAATATACTTTAAACATTGACTAAAGGATAGGACACTTGAATACAGGATCTGTGAATTCTTGTGAAGAACTCTATAAATTACTTGATATTGCTGCTCATAAAAATATTCATTCTTTAATTAAAATTACAGTGAGATACTCTTTTTCTTACCTCTCAGATGGGCAAGGTCAAACTTTATAATATCACAATGAGTTAGCAGGTTATGTGGGCAGGGGAGCACTCTCACACATTGGTGGATGAGGTGTAAATTGGTTCGTGTATTTGCAGGGCAATGGGGCAATAACTACCAAAACTTGAAATATGCATATCTTTTGACCTAGTCTTTCCACTACCCCAGATCTGGTCACATATATGCTTGCGTATGCATACAAAGATACATAGAGCAATACGTTTTCTTGCATGTATCTATATACAAATGCATGCAGGATTTTATTGTAACATTATTTGTAATAAGAAAATATAGAAAAAAAATACCCAGCAGTAGGTGATAATAATTATGTTTCATCATTGTTGTGTGATGTTGTCTTAGCCTGGGTACCATAGAGACTGGCTAGCTTATAAAGAACAGAGATCTGTTTCTCACCGTTTTAGAGTTGGGAAGTCTGAGAACAGGGTGCCAACAAGGTTGGGTGAGGGCCCTCTTCCAGATCCCAGACTTCTCGTTGTGTCCTCACATGGCGAAGGGGTGAGATCTCTACGGGGTCTCTTTTATAAGAACATGAATCCCATTCACAAGGGCTCTACCCTCATGACCTAAGCACCTCCCAAAGGCTCCACCTTCTAATACCATCACATTGGGCATTAGGATTTCAACATGTGAATTTTGGGAGCACACAAACATTCAAGCCTTAGCAGATATTATGCAGTGATTTAAAATAAAGTACATCTACCTACTATATAGCATAGGGAACTATATCTAATTCTCCTGGGATAAAACATAATGGAAAAGAATATAAAAAAAAGAATGTATTGGGACTTCCCTGGTGGTCCAGTGGTAAGGAATCCGCCTTGCAATGCAGGGGACACAGG
Source organism: Stenella coeruleoalba (assembly GCF_951394435.1). Classification (NCBI taxonomy): domain Eukaryota; kingdom Metazoa; phylum Chordata; class Mammalia; order Artiodactyla; family Delphinidae; genus Stenella; species Stenella coeruleoalba. The sequence goes on along the minus strand of NC_137151.1, from coordinate 74,837,608 downwards.
TTCGATGCCTGGTCGGGGAACTAAGATCCCACATGCTGCAAGGCAACTAAGCTCGCGCACTTCGACTAGAGAGCCCACTCAACCTGGAGACTGCACACCACAACTATAGAGAGAAAACCCACATGCCACAACTAGAGAGAAGCCTGCGCACCACAATGAAGAGCCTGCGTGCCGCAGTGAAAGATCCTGCATGACTCAACGAAGATCCCGAGTGCCGCAACTAAGACCCGACGCAGCCAAAAATAAATAAATAAATACTAAATAAATCTTAAAAAAAAATAATGTGTATAACTGAGTCACTTTGCTATACAGCAGAAATTAGCATAACATTGTAAATCAACTATACTTCAATTTTTAAAAATTAAATAAAATACAGTACATCTATAAGAATTGGTATGGAATAATGTACAAATATAAGTAAAACAATGTGTTTGTGTAAAAGACATCTGTGTTTATGTGTTTATATGTGTGTGTACATATATATACATGCAGAGAGTGGGGGGAGAGAGAGGGAGGGGGAGGGAGGGAGGGAGGAAGGAAAGGAGGAGTAGGAGTGGAAGAGGAAAAAGAGAAAAAGACGAGGTAAATGATTTCATAGGGGGACTGAGGACTGAATTCAAAGTAGAATTACTTTTGTATGGTTTGAAGTAGACTTTGATTTAACTATTATACCCTTTTGTACTTTTGAATTTTTAAACATATACATAGTTTACTTTTGAGAATAAGAGATCTATTCATATAAAAGATGAAAGCAGTGGAGGCAAAATGGAAGGAATGTGATGCGATCAAAAGTTATCACAGGGGCTTCCCTGGTGGTGCAGTGGTTGAGAGTCTGCCTGCCGACGCAGGGGACACGGGTTCGTGCCCCGGTCTGGGAAGATCCCACATGCCACGGAGCGGCTGGGCCCGTGAGCCATGGCCGCTGGGCCTGCGCGTCCGGAGCCTGTGCTCCGCAACGGGAGAGGCCACAGCAGTGAGAGGCCCGCGTACCGCAAAAAAAAAAAAAAAAAAGTTATCACAGTAAAAGCTTTTAGGGTTGCCAGATGATGACTTCATGGTTTCCAGCCACAGTTAATGGATGGGAAAAGATGTAAAGCAGAAGCCATTTCACCAGGTAACTGGATGATGATCCAGTCTGTTGCCCTTTGTCCTCCTGAGTGTCTGCTCCCTACAAGTTCAAGGTGAAAAGCTGGTGTTTGGTCAAGTCCTGAGCAGGAGTTGCATTGACCCTCTATGACCATTCCCAGTGTCCTGCCTTTGGCTGACTGACGTTGTGTTTTTCCTTCCAGAACTTGCTAGAAATACGCTTCTCAAGTATTCAAGCTCGAACAAACCACCTGAGTGTCCCTCCCGTAAGATCCTTCCACTCATCTACCTCCTGAGTGTTCATATACAACACCAGGGCCTTAGGGGATTTCAGCTTTGTGAAATGAAAACTTCCAAAATGCCCCAATGCAAGGCACACTACCGTATTAAAAGGAATGGAAGAGAGACCAAGAACACTTTTAAAATAATAGTAAGGCATGCCTGAAATCCACAAACATGACAGTATTCAATGCTGCACTGAGCTCACCCTGTTGTGTAATGGGTTGGTTTTTTAATGTCATACATTTGGTTCTCTGTTTGAGAAACTCATAACTCTGGGTGATCTTACCTTTGGGGTTGAATACAAAGTCATGATAAAATGATGGGCAGTTTATTATGAATTCCCTTGCTTCTAGGGGTTTAATGCTGTATTTGAATATTAATTTAACATTCCCACCTAGCTAATAAGAGTCAGGGTCAGGGTTTGAACGTGTGGCTGCCGGATGCCAAATCAGAAACCCTTAACAGTCCCTTCACAGTCAACTCATTTGTGGTAGCTGTTTAAAGACTCCCCATTACCTGCACAGTAGACCACAAACCCCATTAACGAGTGATTCTTAAAGCTTTAGAAAAACAAACTGAAGAGCTTTTAAAAACACCCCCATGCCAATGATTCTGATTTAATTGATCAGGACAGAGCCTGGGGATTAGTACTATTTAAAAGCTCCCCAACTGATTCAAAGGTGCAACTGGGAGCCTTGCACACCTGGCCCTCTACAGCTAGTTTGCCTGCTTTGCCAAAACGCTGCTTCCTGACAGCTCTTCACAGCCACCCTACCGTCCAGAGCAGACCACCATTAGGCACTAATATTTACACAAAGAGATAATGCCTACTGAGGAAAGAAACTTATTTGGATTACGATCTCTCTCTCTCTCTCTCTCTTATTTTCTCTCCTCGTGAAAATGTTCAGCCTTTTGTAGTTTCAGTATTATCATTCCTATGCTGATCCTTGGACACTTCTTTAAACTTATTAAAAACTGTCTAGTGTGGAAAGTTTGTAAGGCATCTTTCCATGCTCTGTTTCTGCTGTAATTTTTATGAGAAGGAGAAAGATGAATATTTATACAATATTAGCATAGGTCAACAGGGATTGTGTCCAGTTAGTTCAGCCAATTAGAGCACGGACCTAGTGAGACTAATACCATAGCTTTCCTGTTGTCTAGTTGGCTACCTCTTTTGTGCAAAACGGGAACAGTATTAGCCAGGTCTGAACATTACAGCTTGAAAGCCAACGTATGCATGTTTTCTTGAAGAAATGGATGTATTTTGGTTTCCTAAATGTGTATTTCTAAAAACTTAATTTATTTTAAATGATTTCCATGATGAAGTCTGAGTTACATTTTTACAGTAAAAAGAACAAATGTTCGCGTAGACTGAGTTATAAATATTGGTGCCCTAGGACATGTTGGTCATTGTGGAAAACCATGGTGTGGCAGGGATTCTTTCAAACTTAATTACACATTTGAATTTATGTTGCTTTTCTTTTATCTTGTTACCATCCTGTTTCTTTCTCTTTGTAGCATAAGATTGTTTCTATTACTTCACACCAAACCTCCTGTCTATAAGTTACTTTCCTAACCATTCATTTAGTCATTCAGATGTTTATTCAATAGTATTTATTAAGCATAAATTTTGTTCTAAATTCTCTTATCAGTATAGGAGCTGTACCCAATTGACAAGTGAACTGTGGATTTGTAAGTTAATTAGCAGCTTTGAAGCACTTCTGTATTAGATTCAATATTTTAAATTAGGTCTATGCTTGCAAGTCAGCTAAGCACTGAGGGGGTGGAGGAGGGGGGAGGAGAATGTCAGAAGAATAATGCACAATTTCCACAGGAAGAAGCAAAATTTAAACTAGTAATAGAAAGTAAAGAAAAGAGACAGGAAAATAGGGCCGCAAAAGTCAAGGTGTATACTGAAATGTTTCTATTATGGTAAGATCAGTTTTTAACTCCTTTTCCAGCATTAAATTGCATGGAAGAAAGTCCTCTTGGGGACTAGGAGAGTAAAGGAAGAGGCTGTTTAAAGTTCTTTATAGGTGATGGTTATGTGATATATCATCAAAATGGAACCCTTTTAAGAGTTATTAATGATTAAGCCAGGACCCAGGCATAAACTTGGGTTGCCTCATACTGGGATGTGTGGTCACTCTCATTAAGGGTGTGGCCAAACTTAGAATTTTCCCAGTGCACCTGTTAAATAGATGGAACAAGAATCCAGATAGAGTTAGATTTAACAATTTAGAATTAACAATTGAAGCAGTCTTAGCCTTGGAACACTTCACTATTCAATCGCCTGCCTTCCTGATTGCCAATAGTTATGTGACCCTTGGAATATTTGGGAAGTTGGTGAAAATGAGTTTTCATATAAGCACAATGCAACTTGGAAAACAAGAATGAAGTTGGGTAAGGAGCTGTACTAGTTAATAAGGTATTTCTTAACTTGAAAATGCAAGGCTTATCCTCTTGGTTTTTATTCAGATTTTGTCCCTATATTCTTGAAAAACGCTGAAAGGTTGACAACTGTTTACATATTTCATTTTTTAAGACCATTTTGCACTCTTAAGAATATTTTCCCATGGAATCTCCAACTAGATTGGGTCCACCTCCAGCTGTCTCAAACTGCCGTTAACCACCAGGAAAGTTCTGTCAATTGTCAGTGATGTCTGCTTGATTAATTCAGTTCTAACTGTGTTGTCTTTTTACCTGTGTCTTTCAGCATGTCTTAGAAAATTAAATGTTTCCTTTTGGGATTTTCAGCAAACTTGAACTAAAAAGAAAGTTAATCCCCCCCTCCTTTTTTTTTGTAGAGAATTTTCTCATTAGTTTTGACTCCAGTTTTGACTCCAGTGTATATATATTTATATGAACTAAAATTTTTTTTGAAGTCATGTTTTAACTCCACTATGTTTTTAGAATTTAGCTATTCTCTGATACTTTAAAGTATTAACTACTTGAATATTTTTAGAAGACATTAAGTGTTAGATTTAAGAAAAATTTAAAAACTATTTGTGCTGCCCTTGTTTGAATAATTTTCAATAGTTTTCTAACTTGATCTTTTATCAAGAATTCATAAGTGGGCTTTAAAATTATAAATACATAAAATGACATGCCGGTTTTTGAAGAGTACATCTCAGCTGATTTCTATCACTCATGCATTGTTAGCGTTGATTTTTTTTCCGTCTCAAAGTCTTCCCAACTGAGTTTACAGATGTCATCTTTTGCAGTTTGCTAACCAGTAATGAGGATGTCTGATGACATCATTTTGGGGGGAAGAAAGTGCAACATATTGAGACCAGATAATGGTAGACTTAAAACAAAAGTTATTTTTAAAAATATTTACACATATAATAATGCTATTTTGTGTTGGGCCAAAAAATGATTAACTCTAAGAAAGATAAATTTTTGGTCTTAAAAAAAAGTCACAAAGGTGGCTCTTTCACACTGACTGCTCCCTTCCATATGGAAGAGGTCATCAGGTGGTGGAAAGAAAACCAGATAAGAGTTGAGTTTTCCAGATTCTCATCTTGATGCTGCCACCATTTGACTATGAGACCTTGAGTAAGTCACATAACCCTCTGTGCTCCAAAGTCCTCCTCTCCAAAATGAGAGATTCAGTCTACATTTTTAGAACCCTTTAACAACTTAAGCTGGAAAAGTCTAGGGATCTTTTTCATGTGACTTCATTTCATAGCTGCTTTTTTACCCTTCACATAGGTTTCTGAAGATTGACTACATTCGTAGTTTAAAAAAAAAGAGAAGAAAATGTGTAATGTGTTTTGAGTTTCTCCAGAATTAGCTGCTCTAAGAACATGAAGGATTAAATGAGAGATTATTAGCGAGGGAACTATGCTTCAAGAGTTTAATCAGGTGCATTTTGTTCAGGCAAATTTCTCACTGATTTTTGTCTGAAAGAGTTAAACATGACAAAAGAGCATTTGCTCTCTGAGAAAAGGGGATGAACTGCCTTTGTTTTAAGATCCACGGCATTTATTGTGATTGTGAAGCCTTTCAGAAATATCTTGAAGTGCCTATATTGTTTGTCATCATCAATATGCAGGCATTTTACTACTAAATATCCTTTTATAGACTTCACAAAAAATGCCCCAGTGATGTGATCAGTCATCCAGTGAAAACCTGCTGCCTCTAAGCTAGACTAAGCATCTGCTCACAAGTAAGTTTTCCTCAATGTTCAAAATAAATCTTTTCAGTCACTTTATGGTAGCTCTGATGTGCTCCATATGGCTTAAATACGTAAATTTAGGTGTGACATGATATCTTTCCATGGTGGTTATTCAAAACAATTTTTATTGGGACATGTTCACTGGTTACATTTTTAATCATATAATTCCCAATTTAACCTTGTTTTGCATATAATTCTAAATTTATAAAAATAAAAAGTGTGTGCAGAAAGACTATATGATGATAGTCTACTTAGGTGGATTATAAATATTGTTGGGTGGTGAGTATGGTTAATCCTTAAAAGGCCAGAAGTAATCATTTATAACTGTAGCAATCACATATTTTCAGATATTATTTTCGCAATTATAGAGGACCTTTCCCAAGGGTTTCATTATAAGATGGTTCACTCTGTAGGATCCTAATATTGCTTAGCTAATACAACTCTCCTTGGAAGTTCTGTGGACCAGAAAATAAATCACTTGTATTTTACATTGTTTGGAGTGTTGCTTTTTGGAAGGATAAAAGTGATGAATATATTAAGTAGGATAATTCAAGTTAGGATCTATTTTAATAGATTTTGAATTTATAAAAATAAAGTTGTAGAAATTAAAGGATTATGTGATAAATTATTTTTCTTTTGCACTCACCATCTTGCAAGGCCGCTGTGATCTATTTTTTTTTTTTTTTGTGATCTATTTTTAATGTTGAGTATTTGTTCATTTCATTTGAACTGATCACTATAGTCTGGGTGTTCCTTGAAACACAGACATGAAACTCTGTGGCCATCAGAGGATTAATATTTCAAGACAGAATGGCATGCTCATTTAAATCACACATTGTGGGTACTTGGGCTGAAGTGATGTGGGTTCTGGTCCTCATTTTGCATTAATTGGCTCAATGTCCAGTCAGTGTCCGGTTGACTTATTCAGTCTCTCTGTGGTCTTAATTTTTTTCATCTTAAAGTAATAAAAATGGTATCTGCTTTACAAAACTTACAGAGATATTATACATATTACATAAGATGATGTCTATGAAAGATGTTTGTAAAGCACAAATTAGTATTATTATTAATATTATTTGTTCTTACTTCTCATCATAATTGCAAGTCACTTACTAAGCGAACAGAAATAGCCCATAATTGTCTGGCTACTTTTGTGTTATTGATGTAGAACTTTGCCATCGTGAAATGATATAGCAAGTCTAGAATAGGAGCAGTAAAGTATGACATAATAAAAGTAACCCACTACCACCAAAATTTATTGAGGTCCTACCATGTGCCAACCTCTGTGCTAAGTGCTTTATGTATAAAATTACATCTAATGTTTGAAAAAGTGCTGCAATATAAGTACTAACACTCCCGTATTCTAGTGAACCACAGAGCACCAAAGAGTAACTGCCCTTAAATCACACAGCTAGTAAGTGGAAGTGTTGGGAATGTGATTCCAGGCTTGTCTAACTGTATTGTTAAAACAGTGCCTTGAATGGGGAAGGTGGGGATAGAAGGAAACGCAGAAAGGATATGGAGTAGTGTAAGGCGTGTTTTAAGAAGATGAAAAGAGGCATGAAGTAGTGTCCTACCTCTGAGAACCCAAATAATGGTAACTAACTTATTAGGGCAATGAATAGACAAAAGGGGCTTCCCTGGTGGCGCAGCGGTTGAGAGTCCGCCTGCCGATGCAGGGGACACGGGTTCGTGCCCTGGTCCGGGAAGATCCCATATGCCTCGGAGTGGCTGGGCCCGTGGGCCATGGCCGCTGAGCCTGCGCGTCTGGAGCCTGTGCTCCGCAACGGGAGAGGCCACAACAGTGAGAGGCCCGCGTACAGCAAAAAAAAAAAAAAAAAAAAAAAAAAAAAAAAAATAGAAGATTTTAATGGAGGAAAAGACATAGAATACCCTAAGGTGACCTTCAGTACCATTTCTTTTTTTAACTGTTATTTCATATTTGTTGTAAAGCAAGTTGAAAAGGTGGCAGTGGAGAGAGGGTTTGAAATGACCACAACCTTATCCACAAGAATATAACAGTGGGAACTACAACTTAAATCAAGGGAGATGAGTAGACATTATGGCTATAAGATTTCATTTTAAGAACACTGTACATCTTTTCCTGTAGGTAGTATGCTGTAGCCTAGATTAGCCTTTCATTTTTCAAACATTTGTACATAGATAATGGCTGATACATTTAGGAGAATCTAGGGTTCTTTGTCTGAAACATCTCATCGAATTGGAACATAGTCATTGCTATCAAATTTTTTTTTAGCCTTTTCAAACAATGTGCATAGTAATTTCTTGTGAAATTTCTGTGCTCCCAGTTGTCACTTTTGCACCATTTCTTGTCAATTTCACACTGTAGAGCAGTGTGAAACTGACAGAGGTAGAGAAATAGAGAACATTATGACTACATACCAAAAATACATTGTGTAAAAATCCAACACCTTAATTTATAGCATCCAGGAAAAAAAAGGTCTAAAATCATCTTCTTACATATGTATATCTCAAAGGAAAATGGAAAAACATATATACTTACATACATATACATATGTATACATACACACACACATTCACATATGTAGTGGGTAATTTTAAGGTAATTGAATCTTTTGTTATGGACTATATAAAGTATGTTCTAGGGAAATGTAGTTAAAACAGTCTTTCATTTATGACTAACCTTTTCACTGAAAATCGACAACTCTAATTTCACTTGACATTTCTAAATACTTAGGTGTTTAGAAATTAGATTATTTGATTGAACAGTAAGCCCTGAACCTTTAATCACAGAAGCCTTTTTTCTTACTATACCAAAGTTTTAAAATATGTCTGTGTAGTCGTGATCTGATAGGTAAAATTAAATATTCATTCTATAAATTTAATTAATGTTGCATAGTTTCCTATATACAGTAGTGATATTAATTCATTGTGATGCTCATTTGTTTACATGTATTGTGAAAATTTCCTCAAATTATATGTGTATATGCCTACCAATAATGACATAAATTTATAATTCATTTTCAAAATATATATTGACCATTAAATAAGCTTATTTTATAGTAAATGTATTAATGGTTTAGATTATGAAAATCTTATGTTAAGAATTTTCTGTAAAAATTATTCATTTATATGCACAAGCACTGTTCTGTGTGTCAAGGATGATAGATACCTTCCCTTCCTCCCAAACTTCCCAGCTACAGTGTAAAGAGGAGTTATTTATTTACTAGAATTTGGCTTAAAGGGTCAAAATAATTATTGGTCTTTAAAAAAGAGCCTCCTCTTCAGTATTTTTATTATGAAAAGCATTACATTAGCCTCATCTGCTAGTCTTAAACTGAAATATGTTTGAATAATGTTCACTAAATGTGATTTCTAACATTATAAACAGTATGCTGAATCAATTTATATGAATGACTTTCTAGTCTATAAACTCTTACAAATTATTTTCTTACATGTTTGTTAACTGTTTGCAAGGCTTATTTCTTAATGGGGCAAATTATAGAGTGATTCTCTGTGGTAGGTATGTCAGTGAAATAATCTATATATATAAATATTTTTGAGTGCCAATTCATTTGAACCTTCAAAGAATTTATACAGTACTGTAGAATTTGCTCCTGATAACCACATTATTGTATATCCTTTATTCAGTTTTCTGATAACTTTAAATTGCATTTTTAATTTTCCCTGCGACAAGATTATACTAACGGTATATTACTTTTTACGTGATGTATAAGCAGTGACATTTGTGAGTCCTTGATTTTACTACTTTATTGTTTTGGTCCAAATTGATAACCAAGCAAAGAAACTTAGCTTAATTAATAAATTAAGGACATAGAGTATTTATAATTATAAAATATAAAATATTTTCAAAATATATGTAAAAAAACATAGATGTAGTTTTTTTTTTAAAACATCTTTATTGGAGTATAATTGCTTTACAATGTTATGTTAGTTCCTGCTGTATAACAAGTGAATCAGCTATACATATACATATATCCCCATATCTCCTCCCTCTTGCGTCTCTCTCCCACCCTCCCTACCCACCCCTCTAGGTGGTCACAAAGCACCAAGCTGATCTCCCTGTAGTATGTTGGATGGACCTAGAGTCTGTCATAGAGAGTGAAGTAAGATAGATGTAGTTTTGAAAAAATAAACTCCTGTATACCTATCACCTACTTCAAAAACAAAACCCTATCTCAGATGCCCCCTACTTTTTTCTTACTGCCCAGAGGTAATTCTTTTCTGGAATTGTGTGTTAATTATTACCTTGCTTTTCTTTATAGTTTACCACTAAATATGTATATGTCTTCAGAAGATGCTTAGTTTTTATCTGTTGTTACATAATCTTCCACTAACATAGTTTTTGAAGTTCATATTGTTTTGATATGTAACTGTAGTTCATTCAGTTTCAGTGTTGTTTTATATTCTTTTATATTGCATACTTCAATTTGTTTATCCATTCAACTGATGGTACACATTTTGATTATCATCTTTCTCTCTCAGTTTGACTAGAAGCAGTACTGTTTTGAACATTCACGTATATACACATATACAGATTTCTCTAGGTTATATATTATCTTCCGTAGTGTGTGTCCTCTCCAGGACGTAGAATTTAGGTTATAAGAGATTTGCATGTTCAACTTAAAATGGTCATTTTTATCTTTGTTCATACTGAAGCCCCACAATAGTACCAGATGCATAGTAAATAGTCAACTAATATATATTGAATAAATGAATGAATGCCAAAGTAATTCCCTAAATTGAGGTTATCAATTTACACTCCAACCAAGAGCAGATGAGCATTCTATTGTGTCACATCCTTGACAGCACTTGAGACTGACTTTTTAAAATTGTTGACAATCTGGTGGTTATGAAATGCTATCTCATTGGGGATTTAATTTGCCTATCCCTGATAACTAATGAGGTTGAACAACTATTCATGTTTATTGGCCATTTCTGTTTCCTCTTCTGTGAAATACCTATTCATATTCAATGACCATTTTTAAGTTATTAATTTAAATAATTATTTGTTGTAGTTATTCATGTGGTATGGATACTGATTCCTTTTCATTTTCTATGTTGCAGATATAGGCTCAGTTTATAGCTTGAGTTTTCACTGGTTTTGTCTCTTGAGAAAATTAATCCTTAACTTTAATATAATCAAATGTTTCTGTTGCCTTTATGATTTGTGCTTTTTATATTGTTTAAGTCTTTCCCTACCCCAAGGTCATATAGATCCTAAACATATTAATCTTCTACAAATGCAAGTTTGGCTTTAAATCTTTCATCTACCTGGAATTGTTTTTATACAGTCAATTTTATGCAGTTTTCCTTCTTCTATATAGATGACCAATTGTTTCAGAGTCCTTAGTGAATATTTTCTTTTCCCCACTGGTTTTCAATATCCATTGTGTTAAAAATCAAGTTTCTATATATGTCCAAGTTAGTTTCTGGACTCTGTATTCTGTATTCTCTCTGTCCTTACCCCCATCCTATACTGTCTTCAAATCTACAGACTTCTAAAACGTCTTTATAGCTGGTTGTACCAGACATCCCTCCTTGTTTTTCTTCTTCAGGAATTATATCTATCTTGGCCATTTGCTCTTCTATACAAATGTTAAGCATAATCTTAATGGGATCTGGGAAGCAATGCCTGGACTGCTGTAAGAACTTCTACTGAAGATGTATTTGATGCTATCGTGTGGACATGCTGTATTTCCTCTGCCGTATCTTTCTAAGTAAACCTGGTGGTATTAAAAACTTTTATGTTCTGTAAGTGTGAACATCAGTCTGAACCCAAGCTGGTTATACAGAGTTGACACTGCGATCCACATATTTATCAATAGCTTAGCTCATCACTTCTTCTTAAAGCTCGGATGTCAGTAAGCTAGTATTTCCTTGTACTTCATCTACCATTATGACCTCTGGGGAAAAGGCAATACCACATGCTGCCTTAAGGAGAAGGATGTGATGTATTTATAATGGGTATGTAATGAAAAAGAAAGAGGAAAGGCTGCCTCTTTTATTTGGGTACATTAAGGGCTGGAAGAGATAGGAAAAGTTAGAAGAGGTAAGAGGTTAATGGATATAATGGTTACCTCTCTCTCATCTTGATTGACTCATGTAATGGGAGTGGTAGTGTTAAAATATGTAAGTGGCAAAGCCAAAACAAGGGGCCTTTATCTTTGATTCCCTTTGGAACTTGGGGTCACATCATGGGTGGGGACAGGAAGAGGAGACCCACTGGACTAGGCTGTATATAGGCAATATGTAGAAGCCCAAGAAAGTGGTAGTGGTGGCGTGGTGTGGTTAGAAGTGAGGGTCATGCAGCCAGGAGTTCCTGGGAGTTCGTGGTAAGCTGGTTAGTGTGGAGGATTCCTGAAGAATATTAGATCAGTTAAAAAAAAAAACCACTGCATTTTTTTTTTAACCACATTAAGTTGCAAAGTGTAAGTAAATTTGAACCTTCCTACATCATCTCCTAGTTGTGTTATTGTGTGATTCTATGATTGATTACCTTTAAGATGAAAACAGCAATTTGTAAAGAAACAGTATACCAAAACAGTTATTTAAGAGCTAGACATCCATAATCCTCAGTGGTTATTTTGATGCTTTAGTGTGTAATGAAAGGTAAAAGTACACTTAAAAATAGCTCAAAGTACAGATGTTAGAATTGTTCTATAATGGAAGAAATATGTATTTATCTTTTCATCATAAAGTGAGGAAAACACTTTTAAGACCTACTATTCAAAACAGGTGAAGCTAAAATTCTCATTGTTTTAGAGTTAACATGCTATGGATAAATAAAATTTTAGATAAATGCATTCCACATTAAATAACATTACCCTTCGTGTTAGTAAAGATTGTTCTTTAGAAAAGTGTGGACTTCCTATCATATTCTACTTAAAATATTGCTATAATAATGAAGTCTCATTAATTCAGCCTTTACAAATTAAGACATGAATGTCACTGGCTCAGCATAGCATAAACATTAGGCTACCTATCAAGAAACCTATTTGCCAAGTAATTTAATAGCAAAAATAAGTCTTCAGATGACAGTATTAATCTGTGTAATGAAAAGTTGCTTTCAAGGTTGCTTTGATACATTTATGCAAATGTATAATGTATCAAAGTTGCTTTGATACATTTATGCAAATAATAACAACTCATGATAAATTAGACATTTTAAAAATATATTCAGTGAAGTTCCTTTTGGGAACAGTATGTTAACTGGAAGTTCTGAATATTTGTGAAAGTTTATTATTTAATGTAATCAAAGATTTGGTAGTACTGGTTTCACTTGGACATTCCCTTAGTCTGAATTAGTCTTGACTATGGTTTTATATTAAGTATCTGAGAAAATTTTTTTCATAAACATCATATGTTTCCATACATTAAATGACTAAAATCTCACATTTTGCTTGTTTCTTTTTTGGGTATGTGAACCATTTGAAAATTAATGGGGAAATGTAAGTGACTTGAAGTAAATTAGTAAATGAGCTTTCGTGAAAATACTTAATCAAGTAAAGGACCGTACAGTAACTAATCGATTCTGATTTACCATCTCTTGCTGGATCAGATTTCACAATCAGAGAGGCCTAGTTCAGTTCCGTTGGACTAATAGCTATTGAGCAGCCCCATGATCGGCCACCAAGCTGGGGCCTGGGCCTATGGAGATGAAACAGGTCCTCTTGAGGCACTGACCCACCATCAGAGGGGGAGACATTAGTCTGAACCTCATGTGGAGTGCTAAGATAATGGTCTATACTAGAGTCCATGACACCACAGATAAAGGACTTAGGTGCGTTTAATTTAACAGAATAGTTAGATTATAAAGATTTTTATGTTTGATTAGTTTTGTTTCTAAAGCATAATATGAGCCAGAATCAAGTAACTATTGCCTTAGGTTTCATGGAAAGTGACAGCTTGGTTAGGATTGGGCCTCACCCTCTGGATTAAATTTTCCATAGATTATTTTTCCTCTAAGGTTTATCATAATGATTTTAGAGTACATAGCCATTGTTTGCTTTTTCTAATTACAGAAAGAACACATGCTCAGTCTTGAAAAACACAAAATAGTAAATAAAAATTTCCTGTAATTCTATTCAGATCTAGCTGTTGTCAACATTCTGATGCGTATCATGTGTCTTCTCCAGTATTAGAGGGGGTAGATCTCAGCCCCTTTATCTACATCTGTACTAGAGGACTTACTTTTCTTTTCCTTATTGATTTGCAAGAATTCTTTATATATTACCTTTATTCTGTCAGACGTATTTAAAATATAATCTTGCAGCTTGTCATCCGCATTGTGATTTTATATTTCTGTCATATATTTTTATTTTAATATATGTTTTGATGTTTCAATTTCATATGAGATATAAGAAATTGAATTCCATTTTTTCATTTATGGAATTCTGTATCTGGTGTTACATTTTACCACTCCATGACCACATAAATATTTCCATATATTTTCTTCTAGTCGCTACTTTTTACATTTAAGTCACAGGGAATTTAATTTTACTTTAGCTATGAGTTTGGTTTCTCTTTTTCCCCTTACTTAATCACCTCAGCACCATTGTTCAAGTAATCTTTGGTTTTCTCATTGATCTTAAATGCCTCCTCTATCTTTATATGATCGATTCTATTTGGGGGCCTCCAACTATATTTTTTTGATCTTTGGTCTGATACTGGTATTATGCATTTAAAAATGATGATATTTTCATGTCACTTTTTGTTGGATTAGATAATACAAATACCCTATAAAAGTGACTTGGAGTTAATAATGTTTGTATTTTAAGTCTACCAGACCTATTTTAGCATAAATTATCCTTTGTTTTGTCTTTTTTAAAACTTATTAGTTTAACACAATTACTAGTTTTTGTTTGTGTGTTTAACTTTTCTCCCTTTCCTGTGTACATGGTATTTTCATATTGATTATGTTGTCAGATCTGAGAAATTCTCAAAATGATGGAGATGTTTATGAATTTATTTGTTATTAAAATTTATATTTTGTATAGTTGCTACATAAAAACTGAAGCAAAACACTCTAATGTAGCAAAGGAAAGGATGTATCACTCAAGTCTGTTTGGGTTGTAAGTGCTAGGGATTCAACTCAGTTAAAATAAGAAGGGAATTTATTGTCTAACAACAGAGAGGAGTTAGGCAGGGTGCACAGCTGGCTCAGGAGGCTCAAATACTGTTGTTAGCCTCCATCTCCCAGTAATGCTTTTAAATGCTGGCTTTATTCTCAAACAGGGTCTTTGGCCCACACCCCTTTTCTGTTTAGCATCCTCAGTAGAAAGAAGATTTCTCTCCCTAAACAACCATATATCAATCCTAGGAAATTCTTACTGGCCTTTCTTGGGTTACATGATATTTCCTGAGTTCCACTGGCCTTTCGTGGGTTACATAAAAATCTGAGTAGCCAACCTGGATTAGATCTCCCTCTCTGTGGGGATAGACAGGCATGAATGACATCCCCTGTGACTTGACCTGGAATGGGGAACTTCCCTAAGTGATCTTAAAACACTCCAGTGGGGGTGGAAAAATATATAGAGTCATAGGTAAGGTAGATTTACTATGAACCCAGTGAAACCTCAGCTTCAGAGCCTTTTATGTGCATGGGCCCCTTCCAAAACTCTGGGACAGCCTTTCAATATGGTCATGTGAGCATATATTTTGTGGATATTTTAACCACAGTCAGTTAAGAGCACTGTCTCCTTCATCTCCAACTTCCCCTCCATCACATTTTTCCTTATGACATATGGCACTGGAGTGGCCACAGCATGTTTGGGATGTAGGGAAGGGGAAGTTGAGTTGGGAATACTTTAGTTTCAGTTTAGGGAGATATATTTATGTGGTTCTTAGTCACTTCCTTGCATTATTAATTTAAATAAATTAAATAAATTAGTTATCCTGGTGTAGCAATGACTTCTAGGAATATTCATATTGCATACTGGGCCAAATCACTTGGTGAAGCAATATTACACTATGAATATATCTTATAGCAACAAATTATATGTAAAATAGAAGAGAAAGTTTTAAATGTATAAAGCCAGAAGGTGGTTGGTAGAAAAGTCTTTTAGTCATCTGTAGTGCAGAATTTTAAATGGAGGATTTGGTTCTCACTATATATGTATATATTACACACATATGTATATATTCAATAATGCAGTCTATGTGATTTTAAACGTATTATACAACTTATAAACTATTAATTATAAAAAACTCAATCGTGCTAGTGGAAAGACATATTTTCATCTATAGAAAATACTTTATAATCATTGTCATATGATGTAATCAGTGAATAAATACAGCCCAAAAATGTAGTTTAGAAGTATTACAAATGTGGGTCAGGTGGTTAATTAATATAAATACATTTCTCTTGGATATTGGTAAAATTTGTCATCTTTTCAAAATTTGGTTTTTTTGTTGTAATTTCTTTTCACAGTCTAAATACTTATTTGCATAGTTAATTTTGTATTTGTAATTTTATATTCCTTTTCTTAAAGAGAATCTCCAACTTTGTGCAAGTTTCTGTCTCCATAAAACTTGGATGCCGACCATAGCTATAATACTCCCCCACAGAGGGTGTGATTTGAAATTATGCAGCATTAAAAAACACAACAGATATGATGTCCCATGCTCTTCCCTTTCCTAACTCTCATAATTATTTTTGTAAGATAATGAGAGTTAGGAAATGACTCAGTAAAAGTTGAAGCAGACAACCTTTTCATGTCACGGTAGATAACATAATTCCTTTCAAATTTATGTCAATTACGCCATTTCCCTATCCATTCTCCCTCTCTGTCTCTCTTTCTCTCTCTCAACACCCACCCCAACCCCATCCATCTAATCTATCTATTTCTTTATCTTGGCAGAACAAGATAGAAGTGTTGTTCTTAGGCAATGGATAATATTTAAAGAAATCTCAAGAAAATTGGTAATTATTCCATCAAAGTTTTAAACTTTGTAAATATTTCTTTAACTCCATTCACTTTCATGGAAGACAAAAATGGAAACTTTCTTGCTTTGAGGAAATAGGTGAAAGGTCACTTGGAAATAATCTTTTCTTATTTTATATGAACATTCCTTCTTTTAGTCTATTTTTTTAATATTAATTTTGAGAGCCTAAAATTTTAAACAGTTTGGACCTATTACTATGGCTGCATAGCAACTTAGTAGCTTAATATACAATAGTCATTTTAGTTCCTAGTCATTTTAGTTCTATCTCAGCGTTTTTATGGGTCAGTAATTCGGGAAAAGCTCAGCTGGGCACTTTGGCCTCATGGAATCTCATGTGGTTGCAGTTAGGCAGTAGCTGGAGCTGGAGCAACTGGATATGGGCTGAGCATCTCTCTGTGTCTGTCAGTGTAGTCTCAGCGCTTCTCTACATGGTCTCTCCACAAGGGCTAGTTGGGCTGCCTCACTGCATGGCAGCCTTAGGGGAATCTCGCTGTTCAGTGGTTTAGGGTGCAAGTATAAGTGGTTTAGTTTCTATCTCAGCTGTATCACCTTTTGTGACCTAGCCTTGGAAAGAAATTCATTGTCACTTCAGCTACATTCTGTTGGTTAAAAGCAAGTCACAAACTCACCCAGAATCAAAAGGAAAGGAATTAGACTGTAGCTTTTGAGGAGGGAATGGGAAGTTCCTAGAAGAGCATGTGGAAGAGGAGGTAAAGGCATCTTTGGAATATATAGTTTGCTGTACATTTTTTATGTAAATCAGATACATAATTTATAGGCAGTATTCTTTTAAAAGTTTTAGTTATTTATTTATTTTATAAATTTATTTATGTTATTTATTTATTTTTGGCTGCATTGGGTCTTCGTTGTTGTGCACCGGCTATCTCTAGTTACAGCGAGCAGGGGCTACTCTTGTTGCCATGCGTGGGCTTCTCATTGCGGTGGCTTCTCTTGCTGCGGAGCACGGGCTCTAGGCACATGGGCTTCAGTAGTTGTGGTGCACGGGCTTAGTTGCTCCGCGGTATGTGGGATCTTCCCAGACCAGGGCTCGAACCCGTGTCCCCTGCATTGGCAGGCGGATTCTCAACCACTGCACCACCAGGGAAGCCTGGCAATATTTTGAATATAATCTAACTCCAGGATTTTTAATGCTCCTATTTTCTCAACAAAATATTGAGACTGTCTAGATTACTTTGCAATAGAACTATATTATGACATAAAATGGAAAAAAGATCAAGGATTACATGTAGTTTATAAGCATGTGAGATTTATTGAAGATATATTTCTTCATAACTGAGATTTTTCAAATGGGAAAATATGACTTACTCAATTATTAAGACCATTATTCAAGCCAAAATGATACTTTCAGAATGCCTATCCTCAAACCTAAACCTTCTCTGTCGGTATGTTGTCACTAGAACACTGACTGGTACAGTTCTTTAGATTAATTCTGTAGTGATAAAATAGTGACTGATCCCTCCAAATATAACCCCTGAAAAGCAAGAAGATAAGTGTGCATTCACTGAACTTTTAGCAAAGTCATGTGTCTATTAGGATTGATGGAGTGGGGTGTTAGACAAAATTTCTGCATTGGTTCTTAGGCCTTGCATTTCATCATATAGCCTAGAGCACAAAATTCAACAATATTGAAAAGCAGATAAAAAATGGGCACAAATTACTTAAATGTGCATACCACTCCAACATTTTGAGTAAAGGCAAGACAAAAGCAAAACAATAATAATTAACTTATTATTTACTCATCATAAATTAAAAGGGAATTTTATATATATCAACATCAATTTTGTATTTTATCATGCAGGACAAAGAGATCTTGTTTCTGTGTTCTAGCTTTTATGATGTGTAACTAATAGACTCCGAACTAAATTGTTTTAGAAATGTATTCCCTAGGTGCAGGGAATACATTAGTGTGCATTCTTAACTCAAGGAACCAGCTATAAATGTGATTTTGGTCCTAATGTGTTCTTAGAAATTCCCTCTGTCTAAAGCCATCTACAGTCCTCACACAAACACTCTTCTAAATCTTATGATTGAGAAGAAATCTATAGGTTTGTGGTTGTTTACTCTGTATATGACATCTTAGAATTAAATAATTAGACTAAAGAAGAGTAAACCTGGAAAAATAGAGCTGGGCGTCAGAGGGGGAGTAGGGATTCTGGGATTATCAGTGGTTAGAAGTGACATATGAATTTGGAAATTTTCAGCCACAGTGGTGGGACATGGCCAAGCTGATGGAGGGGATCTGTTGATTCACAAGAAGTGCAAGGAGTTGGCGTGAGGTGTTATCACGTCAAAGTGATCCTTATTCTTCTGAGTGAGGTTATTTGTCTCAATGGTTTGCATATGTGTACGTGTTAATTACATCAGCTGTGATAACTGATAACTTGGGTGTGCATGGTTTGGGGCAGTAGGGTAAGTAGGAGCGTTGTAACAGGTGATGGAGATGAGAACTGCCAGCAATTGTTTCTACATTCATAGCTCTGTTTTTTCTAAGTGCAAAAAGCTTTAAGGTTTGTGGGGACCATGAATGTTGTTCTACACTTCAATAGTCCTAGGGGTAATACTCCTGGCTGTTGCCCTAACCCTTTAATAGCCACAGATTTTGACCCTCACAGCCTTGCCTTGTTGCATACCACAATGCTTACCCTAAATCTTCTCTACCTAACTTCCTCCTTTGTTAAAGAGGCATTATCGTGCGGTTGAGAATAAAATAGACTGCTGGGTTCAAATCCCAGATCCACCATCTACTTATTGGATATCCTTAAGTCATATAAAGGCCCTTTACCTCAGTTTCCTTATATATAAAATTGGAATACTTTTTATATGTAGCTAATATGCAAAATGTAAAATAGTGGTTACTTCATGAAGTTGTCAGGGAATTAACTGAGATAATGTTACCCAAGTAACACACATTTGCACATGTGCTTAATAAATGTTAATTATGATCACTGTTATTATTATTATTGTTACTCAGCCCCTCACTTTCTCCCTGGCCCCTCCACCCCCTCCTTCTTTGCCTTAGACTTTCTAAGTTGAATCTTCAGCAGGTTTGTTTGACTGCCATGGCTCCATGCAGGACAAAGTAAACTGACTTGCCATTTCACTTGACTTTCCATATTTATGTGTTTATCACTCTATTCCTGTTGCTTAAAACCTTTCCTGGCATGACAAATATTTATCAAGGTGTGTTATTTTATGATGCCTGTTTTGGAGGCTAGATTGTCAAGAAAATTAATATGTCCTAACCTTACCTAAGGCAGGTAGGAGGGACTAGAATTTTAAAGGATTCTTATACTGTGAGTGGGCCAAAGTAAAAAATTATGAATCAATTAAGAAACAGAGACACACAGCTCAGCCTTTTAGTAACCCTTAGAGGTCATCTAGTCCCATCTCTCACCCAAGTGGAGGCATTCCTTTTATAATATTAAGTTATTCAGTCAGACAGTAATTCTGTGTCAAGCTCTGTGTGTTAGGCCCTGAATTACATGGTAAGTAAAACAAATTTGGACCGTGCCCTCATAGAGCTTACAGTGAAATGGGTAAAAATCAATATTAATTAAATAATCACATAAATATGTACATTTCACTGTGGAGGAAACAAGGAAACATGAGAATAAATAACAGGGAGAATAGTTCTAACTGGGGATCGGAGTTGGGGGGGCAGTTATGGTGATCGGAGAAGAAGTTAGTTGAATTTGAAGATTAAATAGGAGTTAACTGGTTGAAGAAGGAAATGAGCATTTCAAGCAAAGGCAGAGAGTGTGGTGATGCATTTGAAGAACTAAAAGGAGCCCATTGTGTCTGGAGCCAAGAGAAAAAGGGACAGGAATTAGAAATGATGTTGAAGAGGTAGATACGGTTAAGGAACTACTTCCGTTTCTTCCAACCCGGTCATTCTGTTTCCCACTTCTGAAAATGCAATGGATTAGAAAGAGGGCAAGAAGAGTTTATAGGGAGACCATTAGGAATATGATGTTTCTCAAATGTTAATGTTTATATAAAACACCTGGGGGGGTCTTATTAAAATGCAACCTCTGACTCATCATGTCTGGGGTGGAGCCTGAGAGTACATTTCGAATAAACTCCCAGTGATGCTGGTGCTTCTTGTTCAGAAATCTCACTTCGAGTAGTGAGGGCCTAGATAAAAAAAAGAAAAAAAAATATATGTCTAATCACTGTATATATATATATATATATATATATATATATATATGTATAGCTAATCACTATAAAGACATTGGAGGAGTATCAGGTTGGAGAAAAAGATCGTGAGTTTTGTTTTGGCACTTTGAAGCTAAAGTGCTTTTGAAACTTCCAAGTGGAGAAGTCACTTAGCAGTGGGTCTAGAGCTCAGAGAAGAGATCTGGACTGGAGATATAAATGTGAGTCATTAGCACATAGATCATAAATTAAACTCTGGGTCAGGATCTCCTAGGGAGAGGATGTAGAGTAAAAAAATAAGGAGCCATGGGGGAGAGCCTTGAAAAACATGAACATTCACTAAGTCGTTTGATATGTGTATCTCCTAGCACCATTAGCATATTTTTCATGAAATATTTTAAATGTTTAAAATAATATAGAATAATATAACAAGCCCCCCATGTACCTACCACACAGCTTTTTTGTATATTAATATTCACCATGTTGCTTCATATATTCAAGAAATACATTACAGGTGACACCTTTTGTAAGACCTCTCCCTAGAGGCAAACACGATCTTGAATTTGTTGTTTATTATTTTTATGTATATTTTTATCCTTGAGATATGTATGTATCTCCATCTATTCACGCAACCATAAAAACATATAGTATTGTTTTGCATGTTGTCAAATTTTATAAATGGTATTCGTTATGGATTGAAGATTTTTGTCCCTTCCACCTCCCACCCCAAATTTATGCTGAAGCTCTAACCCATAATGTGATGGCAGTAGAAGGTGGGGCCTTTGGGAAGGTATTTATGTTTAGATGAGATCATGAGGGTGGAGCCCGTATGATGGAATTAGTATCCTTTTAAGAAGACTAAGAGAGATCAGAGTTCTCTCTCAATGCACACGCAAAGAAGAGGTCATGCACACAGCAAGATGACAGCCAATTGCAAGCCAGGAAGAGGACAGTCACCAAGAACTGAATCTGCCAGCACCTTGATCTTGGGCTTCCCAGCCTCCAGAATTGTGAGAAATAAATGTCTGTTGTCTAAGCCTCTCACTCTTTAGTATTATGTATAGTCAGCCTGATCTGTCTGAGACACCAGGAAGTGAGGTGCTGCTGTAACAAATACCAAAAAATGTGGAAACAGCTTTGAAACTGGGTAATGGATAGAGGCTGGAAGAGTTTGCAGGTGCATGTTAGGAAAAGCAGAGGTTGCTGTGAAGGGACTGCAAAAGGCGATTCTGGTAAGAGCTCAGAAAGAAAGGAGAGCTGGAGACATCTTCTTAGAAAATACATAAATAACCATGAACAGAATGTTGGTAGAAAAGTCGATGATAAAGCCTGACTTCAGTGAAGTCTCAGATGGAAATCAGGAATATGTTATTGGACAACAGAGAAAAGGTGATACTTGTTATACAGCGGCAAAGAACTTGTCTGAGTTGTGTTAGTATTCTAGTATTTTGTGGACAGAGAACTTGAAAGTGATGCAATCGGAAATTTAGCTGAGGAGATTTCTAAGAAAAGTGTTGAAGGAGTGGGTTGATTCCCCCTGACTGCTGGGGGAAGAGAGAAATGTATTGAAGAAGAAACTGTTAAGCAAAAAGGAATCAGAACTTAAATATTTGGAAGATTCTCAACTTGTCCATATTGCAAAAAATGAGAAAGTGTGTTTGGAATAGAACACCAAGGATGTGGCTGAGTGACCCTTTAATAAGGAGATGAGTGTGGGTGTGAAACGTGGGCCTAATCAGTCTTTTCAACAGCAACTCCAGGAATAGAAAATCAATTATAACAGCAAAGACACTGCCAGTTTGAACTAAAAGGGGCAGAGAAAGCACGATGAGTATAATGAAGGCTGTCAAACTTCTTAGCTCCTATAGGACCAAACCATAGAGCTCTTCGGCTGTGAACATGCACTGCTCTTCAAGACAAGGGAAAAATGACCCCAAAGGCAATTCAGAGATCATCAGGGCTCCCTCCTCAGTTTCAAAGGGGAAGCCATCACCAAGGTTACAGCAGGCCAGTCTGGGGCCACTCGGCAGAGCCTCCAGGGAGCACAGTCCCCACCAGCCAGAGCCATGGGGAGCCATGGGTGCAGTGTACCTCCCACCACAGTGGGTCCTGAAAGCAGAACTGCTGCCCCAGTAAGTCCGAAAGGCAGAGCATCAAACCAAAGAGGATTATTCTTGAGCCTTAAGATCTTATGGTATTTACCTTGCTAGGTTTTGGACTTACTTGGGACCCATCACCACTTCTTTCTCCCTCTTGGAATGGGAATGTCTATCGTATGCCTGTCCCATCATTGCATTTCGGAAGCACATTACTTGTCTGGTTCCACAGGTTCACAGCTGGAGTGGAAATTTGCCGTGGGGTGGATCATCCCTCCAGTCTCACCCATACCTGATTTAGATGATATTTAGATGAGGCTTTAGACTTTAGTGTAGATGCTGGAACTAGTTAAGACTTCTGGTTCTATTGGAGTGGAATGACTGTATTCTGCATGCAAGAAGGACATGTATTTCAGGGGTCCAGGGTGGAATGTTATGGACTGAATGTGTCCCCTCAAAATTCGTATGTTGAAGCCCTTAATTCATGATGTGATAGTATTTGGAGGTGAGGCCTTTGGGAGGCATTAAGACAGTATTATATTTTACTTCTGCAAATTGTTTTTATCAATCAGTATTTTATCTCTGAGGTGTAACCACGTTTGATACCTGTAACAGCAGTTATTATTTGCCGTGTAGTATTCCATATGAGGAGCATATGAACTTTGAAGAAAGAGTAGGAAGTAATAGTCTGAAAGTAGAATTGAGAAGCAAGGAGGATGGTGACCCATTCCCAACCCTGAGAGGATAAGCACCCCTGAGAGTGTTCTGGGGAACGATGTCTTCAGAAGAAAGCTAAATTTCATCTGGGGACAAAAGCTGGAAGAAGCCTTTAGGACAAAAATTGAGGGTTAGGAGGGAGATTCCCCCCCCTTCCCTCCCTCCCTTCCTCCCTCCCTCCCTTCCTTCCTTCCTTCCTTCCTTCCTTCCTTCCTTCCTTCCTTCCTTCCTTCCTTCCTTCCTTTTTTAACCATAGAATGGGAATTCTGGAATGAAAAATACATTGATGGAACAATTGTAGAGCGAGGTAAATAAACTCTATAGGTTTAGGTCAGAGAAAAGGGGAATACAGTAGTACGTGGATGAGAGTGAAAGAATGAAGAGGTGGCAGGAGGTCTTACCTTTGGAGGGTGAGCAAGGTTTAAGTGGCCATAAGGATTTTAAAGAATTGGCATCAGGTGTCATCTGGTAGGCAGAGAGGAATGGGAAGCTTCTCTGAAAATACTGTATTCAGTAATGCCTGGAGTGATGACGCCATGTGGGTATCCCAGCCAGGTGAGCAAGCAGGCCATGGTATTAGTTAATGCCCAGTATTCCAACCAACTGTTACAAATCAACCACAGGCCTTGGTGGATAAGAAATTTCAGGCTTCCTCAGAGTACCTTTGGTCTCTGGCATCTACTCATTAGTCAATGACTCTACCAAGCGCACGGCTGCTCAAGCCAGAACCTGGCGGTCACCTGCATTCTACCTTCTGCATTTCTCTCCATTCCAGCCTCACGTTCCCCCTGGATATGCTGCCATCCAGTCTAGTAGGCTCTCTCCTCCAGTCTGGTCCCCCAGAGTTGTTTCCTTTTTCACCCTCCAAAATTTTTTTAAAAAGCTATTTTTTTCTTATGAAAAAGCCATATATGCTCACTGTAACATTAGTTCAGATAACATAGAAGGCATAATAAAGCATGTAAAATTATCTCAAATCCTACAGCCTAGATATTACTACTATTAACATTTTGCTATCTCTTCACAGACTTTCTCTACATACTTTTTTTTTTAGTTTAGTGAGACCATATAATATGCGTTCTCTTAAAATATGTTATTTTCTAACAATATATCATGGAACTCTTTCTATCAATAAATTCCTATCTAAATCATTTTTTAGTGCAGACCTAGTATTCTGTTTTATGGATTTCCATGATTTATTATCCAATTCCATATTGTGGATAGGGTTTCCATTTATTTGTTACTATGTATAACAATATAAGGAACACACTTACATGAATGGCTTTCATAAAACAAAAATCGGATCATGTCATAATTTTGTGCTCGAAATTCTTGTGTGGCCCTCCAGCCTGTGACCTTCAGGATTAAAGCTAAATGCTTAGCATGACAAGAGAGGTCATTTGTAATCTGGTTTAGGCCTGCTTCCCCTCCATCCTGATTTCTCAATACAGCCCTGCCTGGGTGTCCCAAAATGCCTCCATTACAGTGTATTATCAATGTGTATTGACTTGTTCATCTTCCCAGCTGTTCCATAAACTCCTTGAGGCACTGTGTGCTTTATCTTCCGAGAAGAGTTAATGTAGGCACTCAATACTTGTCTGTTTGCCTGAAAGGCTAAATGACTAGCACACATGCTTGTGTATTTCCTTTCTTATTTCTCATTCCTTTTCATGGTAAGTATTTTCATGAGTATACTCTTTTCTTGGTCACAGTTTGTATTTTCTATTGATGTTGAATTCATTCATTCGTCCATTCATTCCATTTCACAAAAGCTGATTGAGCACCTACTATATGCCAGTTACCCTTATAGGTGCTGGGAAGTAGTGAACAAAACCTCCTGGACTTTACATTCTAATGAGGAGATAGACAATACATAAGGTAAATAAGTCACATATATGCTGTGTTAGAGAGTGATAAGTGCCAATAAGAAAAGTAAAGTGGGGAAGGGGTTTTTGAAGTGTGTGTATATTGTGGAGGGTGGGGATGGGTGTTGATATCTTAGTTAGGTGGGAGGGAAAACCTGTCTTAAGAAGGGAGGGAGTTAGTCATGCTGTTTCTAGGGGAAGAGCATTCTATGCTGAGGAAAGATCAAGTGCAAAGGCCCTGAGGCAGAAACATACCAGACATGTTTGAGGAGGAGCAAGGAGGCCAGTGGTTCCTGTCAGGAAGAACTAGAGAGAGAATAGATGAGGTCAGAGTGGGGATAGCAAACCAGATGGCCATGGCATTGTCCGAACTTTGGAATTTTCCCTGAATGAAAAGAGAAGCCATGGGGTGGGGAGAAGGGGGGTGCGCTCATATGATTTGTCTTAACAGAATCTTCCTGGCTACTGTGTTGAAAACAGGCTGAGGGTGAACAGTTAGGTGGCTACTGCAATAATTCAGACAAGAAATTATTGTTTGGACAGGATGGTGGCAGTGAGAGTGACAGTAAATAATTGAATTGTGTATTTCTCCTGAACATGGTTTGCTCATGGCCAAGATATGGGATGTGAGAGAAGGAGCAAAATCACGATAACACCAAGGTTTTCAATCTTTTAAAACATAAAAACAATAAAAATTCTGTTTACCCAGCGAATACTTAATTTTGCCCCATTGGCCTAATTTCAGACTCACACTTAACTCAGCTATATTTAATTGAAATTGTCTCAGAGAGAGTTCTCTCTATGTGAGCATTTTTGTGTTTGTTTACATGGTGTCAGTATAAATTAGGGAGACTCGTTTGTGTATGTGTGTCATAGAGGAACCAGTCTCATTATTTAATAAGCATATAAGATACAACACCCAAATTCAGTTTTAATATTGGTCATAAAATTCCTTGGACCATGGTGCTCCAGTAATAAAATTTCCCTGAATTTTGCAAGTGCATTTGCTTAGCACCTGGATCACTCTTCAGTAAATGAGTCCAGATGACTCTAAATGAGTTAATAAATAAAGCAAGCCTGCCTTTTACCCACAGATTTTCTAAGTGCCATGTTAATAGCTATAAATGGAAATAAAGTACTTACAATAAACCAATTATTTTCCATTTTGATTAAATTATTCAAAAGTCACATAGTGTTATAAATCTTAAAATATAGAGTAATATCAATAGATTTGCACTAGCATAAATTTTTAAATAATGTGAATATGATATATTTAAGGATTAATGACAAAAATTATCTTAATACAGGGAGTGTCACTTTTTTTTAATGAAAATGTAAAAAGTCTCTTAAAACAGCAGACTGGTCTCTTTGAGACTGTTAGACACACTGGAATTTGATCCTTTCTGCTCTCATTTATGAACAGAGAATTCATCTCTGGGAGGCTGATGATGAAAAACTCCATATTTATTTGGAGCCGTGTCTGTTCCTTTCCACGAGATACTTTTATAGTGATACGTGGAAGAGCAAAAAATGCACCCATTTTCTAGGTGATAGAATGCCTGCCTTGTATGTTTCCAGGGTATGCTCCAATTTTGACTTTCAACCTTGAGAAGTCATTTAGGTAGGACCGTGACTACCAGCTATACAAGTTAAACGCCCCTTTTATAAAATTCAGCAGTGAATTGCTTATAAAATGTACGCTAAAAAATTAAGATGCCAGTTACTGAATTGAAATGTCCAAGGTGCCCAGCAAAGCCCAGTGCCCTGAGATGGCAGAAATCTCAGGCATGTCTAACAAATGCCAGAGCTTTGAGATAAACACTAATGTACTGCCATTTACCTCTCTAAAATCTTTTTATGAACAGGTAAAACTAGAAAATGAAAATGAGTTCCGTGTGGAAAAATGATACTGACATCTAAAACTGATGGTTAAGAACATGATCTGGCATCTCTCGTGACCTTGCGTAAGGTCTGGGTGCTTTGGCTAAGTTTCTTAAGCTCTCTTTTACTTTCTTTGCAAAGTGTATCAAATGGGCATAATAATTGTTGCTACCTGATAAAATTGCTGTGAGGATTAAATGAACAGTTTAATGTAAAACTCTTAGGACAGTTCCTAGCTTATTATAAACTCTTAAAAAATGTTGGCTGTTATTATTATCTAAGCATATAATGGAATTCTTGAGTTTACATATATTGGTAAATTGCATATTAAGAGACTACATTAGAACGAGGAAAGAAAATAATTCCAGGGGAATCTTTACCCTGGCTATTCTTGTGTACTGTTTTATTTTCATCAGTGAGTGAGTAAAATTCCTGCCAACAGCCAGGTGGGGAGGATTTCTAAACTGCATGTAAGATTTTTAGTGTTTGAGCCATAAGATCTTGTATCAATATTAATAACAATCAAAAGGGAAGAAGTTGGCCAATGTTGAAATCATTTTTAGTTGGTTCTGAAAAATGAGGTAAACATGATGCAGTATCAGATGATGCCAAGAGGAGCATTCACGATCACCATGAAAACTGGGCCACACTGTCTGCTTTCCCAGTCCCACCATCCTTCAAACTGAATTTATTCGGCATCCCACAAAAATTGATTGTCTTACTTCGCTATCATGCTCTGCTATCTACCATTATCATCACTGAGGGTTTCTGGATTTTGTAGGCACAGATATATAATCTGAAATCAAGAGCTCACCCTGGAAAAGAGCAGAATTTGCATGGGGGCAGGGGGTCCGTGGCACATGGCATATTGATGTGGCAGTTTGAATCTGAGAGTAAAGATGAAAAAGCTAGGGTGAATGAATATAGTAACCTCACGGTTGTCATGTGGGTATACAAATGTAACATACTATTTGATATCCATGTTTCCCATATGTATTCTGAATCTTTTGTTAAAAGCAGGAATTACTAAATCATGTGAGAACTTATTATTCTGTAACGCTTGTAGTATTTCCATTGATATTTTTAAATAATTGCATAGCCTAAATCCAAAATATATGCATCTTCTATTACATCAACAAATGTGTCTGCAATGGCATGTGTCACTAATGCCAGCAATATTCCAACAGAGGACAGTGTTCAGTCATTGTTTCTAAAGCGTGAAACAGAATCTAGAGCTTTTTAATTAAGGGTTTCTGCTTAAGAGTGTAATTCCAACTTACAAATGTGTGTTTTTGAAAAACATGTTATTTAAGATTGTCTCCTCCATGGAGGGGTGGGGGAAATAAGAGTTTACTGGATACTGAGTTTCAGTTTGGGAAGATAAAAAGTTCTGGAGATGGACGCTACTGATGGTTGTATAACAGTGTGAATGTACTCAATGCCACTGAACTATACATTTAAAAATGGCTAAAATGGTAACTTTTATGTATTTTTACCACAATTAAAAGTTTTTAGAATTATCTTTTCCAAAACGAAAGGGCTTTCCAGCGTATTTATAATGTTACTTGATAACATTATTTTCCTTAAAGTAACTCTAATAAAACAAATACGAATATGCAAGTAAAAATACATTAAGAAAACATTAATTTCAATATGGTAAAACATTTAAATAAACTGGTTTTGAGGTGGAGAAGAAAAATATTAAAGCATTAGCTGGCAGGGATCATAAGGATGATCTCTTGATTTTATTCTTATCCTGATGACCTTGTAGTTTAGTGGAATGGTTTCTAGCTTCACTGAAAAGTTTAGAGATGACTTTTTATTGACTTCAGTCAAAGAAAGAGAAGATTATTCAATAAAGACCATAAACATTAAACTTCTGGTATTTGGAAGTTGTATTAGATTGAATTTCAGGTATTATGTGCAGAATAAAGTGCTTTTATTATGATCACTCCTCTTTTCAACTCTCTATATTTCCAGTTTAATGGCATAATAATGGTATGACTGGGATTTACCAGCCAGAGTTATAAATATGTAACATTCATTTCTAGGTAATATATTACACTATTATTTTATGAAGAAGTAGTTGCCCTTGATCTAAAAATGGATATTTGATTTGAATAAATAATTCTGGAATTTATGTGT
The DNA here is from genome assembly GCF_951394435.1 of Stenella coeruleoalba. NCBI lineage: Eukaryota > Metazoa > Chordata > Mammalia > Artiodactyla > Delphinidae > Stenella > Stenella coeruleoalba. The sequence continues at coordinate 74,808,227 of NC_137151.1, read as the reverse complement.
TACTCTAAGTTATCCTATCCTCCCAGATGGTGAATTGCTTTTGTGAGATGCCAAAGTTAGATAAATAATAATTACCTTCCAGAATCTTCAATATATACGATGGTTATTTTAAAACCCAGCTTAAAACCTTTGTGACATAAATACTTTAATTTTTACCATACCTATTGCCTTAGCTGCGATTCATTAAAAAATAGCTGTGTATCCTGATAACTATGTTTCCTTATTGAAACATTGACAGAAAACTCTTCATATATATAAATAGTTATCTAGTTAGCAAGTTCTTTTTAATGATTCCATTTCTTACAGAATTCAGCTGTACAATTCATACACTTACAAATATTGTTTCAACTTACTGAAAAAGGAAAAGAGTGCATAGATTCTTGTGATTAGCATCACCTTAAGACCATAGCACTGGTAGGGATCTTACATTGTAAACTCCAGTTGAACTGTAGAGAAGCCAATAGCTTAACTCACAACCATTGTTACATGGACATAGGTAGTGAGGTGAACATGACTTTCACCCCACAAAACCAGTTGTGCAAAAAAATGGCATACACATTTATTTTTGTAAGCAAAATTAAATCTCATTCCAAGATGGTAGCACGTTTAACCTCAGTTAATTGGGCACTCCCCTACCCCCAGGGTCATTTGACGGTACCAGGTTCTTACACTGACTGGAACAGTGGGGGATGGGAATGCTCCTTTGGTCTTTGGTTCCCACTGGTCCTTGCTGTGGCCTTCTTGTCTGTGTCTGTGCTAAGCTTGACTGTTGTTCTTTTTTTTTTTAATTTTTATTTTATATTGGAGTATAATTGATTAACAATGTTGTGTTAGTTTCAGGTGTACAGCAAAGTGATTCAGTTATACATATACATGTATCTATTCTTTTTCAAATTCTTTCCCATTTAGGTTATTACAGAGTATTGATCAGAGTTCCCTGTGCTATACTGTAGGTCCTTGTTGGTTATCTATTTTAAATATAGCAGTGTGTACGTGTGAATCCCAAACTCCCTGTCTATCCCTCCCTCCACACCTCCACCCACCCCACCGCCAGTAACCATAAGTTCATTCTCTAAGTCTGTGAGTCTGTTTCTGTTTTGTAAATAAGTTCATTTGTATCATTTTTTTTAGATTGTGCATATAAGCGATATCATATGATATTTGTCTTTCTCTGTCTGACTTACTTCACTTAGTATGATAATCTCCAGGTCCGTCCATGTTGCTGTAAATGGTATTATTTCATTCTTTTTAGTGGCTGAGTAATATTCCATTGTATATATGTACCACATCTTCTTTATCCATTCATCTGTTGATGGACATTTAGGTTACTTCCATGTGTTGGCTATTGTAAATAGTGCTGCAATGAAAATTGGGGAGCACGTATCCTTTCAAACCATGTTTTTCTCCAGACATATGTCCAGGAGTGGAATTGCTAGATCATACGGTAGCTTTATTCTTAGTTTTTTAAGGAACCTCCATACTGTTCTCCATAGTGGCTGTACCAGTTTACATTCCCACCAAGACTGAAGCACGTTTCCCTTTTCTCCACACCCTCTCCAGCATTTATTATTTGTAGACTTTTTGATGATGGCCATTCTGACTGTTGTGAGGTGATATCTCATTGTAGTTCTGATTTGCATTTCTCTAATAATTAGTAACGTTGAGCATCTTTTCATGTGCCTCTTGGGCATCTGTATGTAGATCAGTTGGAACTGGATGTTGTTCTTTGACTATTGCTGTCCACATTTCCTTCTTTGCAGGGCTGGATTAGGACCTGTAGATTGTCCCAGCACTGAGAAAATTATAATTCCTAATAAAAGTCATACTACACTTTCAAAGCCCAGTATGTGGATGTTGAGTTCGATTGGATTTTGGGAATTATATGCACAATTTGTATACTGAGATGAAAACAGCTTCTTTCTATAGTTTTTTAATGCAAAGTTCTTGAAAGTTTCATTGTAGGTGAACTTATTTGGAGGGAGGGCCCTGGCTTTGTGGGTGCCCTAAACACATGCTTAATCTGTTAGATGGTACAGTGCTGCCAATTCAGGCTTACTGAAAAGTAGTTCAGAGACAACTGTGCATAAGAATATCCCTAAATGAGTCAATTTTTTGCTTCCTATCTGAAAATTCTTCCTAACCACTTTATTAGGACATATTTTTTGACTTGTGTTTTCAAACAGTGTCAGTGTAAGTGTAAAACTGATCAAACTTTTTCACCAGTCCTTTCCTGGAAAGTGAGTTGGTTAGATGCTCTGGTGAGATTAGAGGTAGGTGACCAACTTCAAAATCATGAAGATTTACTCTTATGTTTTCTTTTAGTAGTTTCTTTTTAAGTTTTGCCCATGTATCTATTAATCATAGTTCCTTGCGCTCTCCAAATATCCCTAGTTGGATGATAAATTGTATTGTCACCCAAGTTAGAGGTGAAGTCAATGAAATAGAGTAAAGCTCCCTGACCTATAAGGATTTCATAACTCTGGTTGTGATCTCAGTAGCATCATTCTCTAACACAGTTAACCAACACAGATTATCCACATACAAAAGCAAGAATCATATGGCCCTAAGGAAACAGAGCGAAAGCAGTTTTTTAAAAAAAGATAGAATGAGTCAAATGGTAAGAAGATAAACCAAAGCTCACAATTCTCTTCTTTCAGAAGTCTACAACTGCTGTACTTTAAAAACCCGGAAGTCCAATTTCTTTTCCATTCCTAACATGGTTTATTCAATTCCTGCTGTGGAAACAGTGTGGCTATATGCCATCATGCTCAGTAGGGTGTGTCTTAACTTTAAAATATCAATTCGTGGACAATTTTGTATTTTCTCTTAAAGAATTTAAATACATATTTTACAAGTGAATTTCATAACTTACTGGAATTGGTGACTAGTATTTGCACAGCCACTTCAGCGATATAAATCCAGGGTTTAAAAAAAAAAAAGTGTTATTGCAGCTAAGCTGAGGGCTATTCCACTTTCTCTATGGCCCAGCAATGGCCTTGTCATCTCTTTACCCATTCTAACGATACCACTTTAATTATCCTGATAGTAATGAACTTTAGACTTGATAAGAGATCTGCATGGCTATGAGCTGCTTATCAGGTCAGCTTAGCTATGAGTTCACAATGGTTCATAGTAAACTCTTGTGTAGAATTTAATTATAATAATGCTGAATTTGGACCTTAAGAAATATTTTCTTGTTCATCTCTCTGAACAATTGGATATTCCTTTGAGTTTCAACCCTTGAGTGTAGTACTAAAACAGATAAACTTCTATATTTGAATGTAAACAAGTCTGTTAATCATTGTTTTGATATTTTTAGCCTTCAAATATCTTTGGGCCACTGATACTCCTTTTTTGATATTGCTCTTATAAGAAAAAATGTAATACATTTTAACTTTCAACTCCACAAACTTGAGTTATTTGAGGATTCAGCATATAGAAGGATTCTTTTTCTGCCTTTTGGTATCTTATTACCCAAAGACTAATATTACAGTCAGACAAACACCCGGTTTTTCTACATTTGTTTTGGCTTTGTCCCTTGAAGCTGAAGAAGGTATAACAACCAAATGCCTGTTTACCAAGACAAGCAGTTGCTTTGTTGGTTCTGTCAGTCTTTTTGTACCTTGTGATTATTTCAGAAAAAGTATTTGGAGTGGTGTTACATGTTTATCAGTCCCAAGAATAGCTCTGTGGAGCACAACACAAATGTAAAAAAAAAAAAAAAAAATGCCAGTGGAACTCTGGATTGTTTTTATTAGTTATAGCTCTGAGGACTTTGAAGTTGTAAAGTGCTTTTAAATTATTCATTAAGCATCTCTGTATCAGAAATAATTCATTATTGCATTACTCTCTCCATTTTCAAAATGAGTCCATTTATTTGGTCATTTCAGACAGCCAGTAAAGGATGGAAGTTCATAATTCATTTGCTCCTATTGCTCGTGTATTTAGGGAACGGTGTTATAGTTATCAAGACATGGAGGGGGTGTTTCTCCCCCCAGCCCTACTGCAGTCATTCAGCGTCCTAGCTGATGCTGAAGAGTGACTTGCAAAAGGAGTGTGGGGTGGGCGGGATGAGAATCACTGCAGAGGTGAGCCTCTCTTCTTTATGGCAGTTTGTGTCATCCTGTGGGTGTACCTTGGCAGAAACAAGGTTAGGAACCATTGCTCTTGGGTTAGTCTAATAAATATAGATCAAATTATCCTCTTCAGATCTCCTGGGAAAATACGGAAAACTAGCACCTGACTAGAAGTGTTCTAATCCAGTGCTTCTCGAACTTAAAAAGGCAAATTCTGGTTCAATACTCTCAGGCAGAGTCCAAGAGTGTATTTACTAACAAGTTCACAGGAAATGGGATGCTGCTGGTGCAGGGACAACACTGAGTGGCCAGGGCCTCAGTGGTCCAGGCTTGCAGTGGGCCCCTCAGGGGACCGGAGTTGGAAGGTGAAAGAACAGGGCCTGTCATGGGACAAGGCAAGCAGTTGCTCCTGTGGACAGAAGGCGCAGGGAGGAAGCTGCAGCGAGCACCCAGGGACAGGCGCTGAAGATGCAGCACTGATACAGCAGCAACCCTGGGACAGGGCTGAAGATGCAACACTGATACAGCAGCATCTGTGGGACAGGCGCTGAAGATGCAGCACTGATACAGCAGCATCCCTGGGACAGGCGCTGAAGGTGCAACACTGATACAGCAGCATCCCTGGGACAGGCGCTGAAGGTGCAACACTGATACAGCAGCATCCCTGGGACAGGCGCTGAAGGTGCAACACTGATACAGCAGCATCCGTGGGACAGGCGCTGAAGATGCAACACTGATACAGCAGCATCCCTGGGACAGGCGCTGAAGATGCAACACTGATACAGCAGCATCCGTGGGACAGGCGCTGAAGATGCAACACTGATACAGCAGCATCCCTGGGACAGGCGCTGAAGATGCAACATTGATACAGTAGCATCCCTAGAAAACTCTTCAGAGATGAAAGCAGACTTATTTTAATTGAGAGAAGGTCTCTCAGAAGGTTGCTAATGCTTGCCCAGGTGGACAAGAAAGATTATTTACACAGTGGCATGAAAGACAACTTCAGCAAAACTTTTTGGATGAGATGTAGGAGAGAAATTGGTTCATCAAAATGCAGTAATGCATGTGAAAATACTTTGTGAAATGTACAATGGTACTCAGATGTAGGGCATTTCGCATTGATACTTAGTTAAGTCAACCAACATGGAGCTGGGGGTCCGATAAAGATTATTACCAAGGGGTAGTGAGGAAAGAAGAGATTGTTGCAGTCATGTCAGAGAATGGACAGCCAGTTTTAAAGTTGATGAACGGAGGAAAGGGAGTAGATGTATGTGATGACAAGATCGTTTGCTTAGGGAAGAATTGACATCTGGGAGTTGAAAGGGACCTTAAATGTCCCTTGGACCAGCTTCCTCATTTAATATAGGAGCAAACGTAGGTCCAAAAACAGAGGTGCACAAAAGTCACTCAGCAAGCAGAGCAGTGACCCCTTTGGGGCTGCAAGACTTAGCCTATAAAAAGACAGGATGCCCAGTTAAATTTGAATTTCAGATCAACAAAAATAATTTTTAGTATAAATATGTCCAAGGAGCACAATATTTGTGACATACTTATAATAAAAAAATTTGTTGTTGATCTGATATTCAAATTTAATTGGACATCCTGTATTTTATCTGGAAACACTAAATTTGTTGAAAATTCAGTACTTTTTGGTAAACAGAGATATAGGAAAGATGAGGAAAATATACTAGCCTTGTATTTAGAGCATAAGCTCCATCAGGGTGTGCGTTTCTGTGTGTTTTATTTCCTGGAGATTCCCCAGAATCTAGGTCAGTTGAATGAGTGAATAAAGGTATGGGAATGTTCAAGGTATTGTGGCTTGTAGGATGCTTAACATACAAAAGAACAGAACTCAGATTAAGGTATTCTCTGTGGCTGATATTTCACTTTTTCAGCAGGGTAGATCTTGGGCAAACTTCTCAAGAATGTTCACTATGGCAAATATGGTACAAAAGAAAGATAAGATTGTGAAAATGAATTTTTGAGTCATATTAGGGTTTGAAAGTTATTTATCACTAGTTTATTAGAATCTTCAAGAGTAATTCTGCGGACTTTGATTAATAACTGAAAGTGCAGCACATAGCACAAACTGATCTGATTTGGAAAATATTTCTGAAAAAATAAATACTTCAGAGCTCATTTTTCACCAAAGGGAAATGTGACAGAGGTACTGATTGCTGGATCCTGGCCACAGTGTCTCTGCCATCAAGGTGGGTGCAGGTGGAGCTGAGCAGAGTATCTTCATCTAGATCTAAATCAGGGCTGAGAGAACTGATTGGGTTCACCCAGATATAAGCATCTTGTTAACCACAATCTTGTTAGATTTCTTAAATTGAGACTTGTGGTAGAAAAGGAATTGATGAAAGTATAAGAAAACAAGTACAACAGTCATTGGTTAAGAATTTCCTGTGAGTGAGCATGCATCCAGCAGGATTCATTCCATCTCATAAGAATCCTGTGAAGAAGGTATTATTACCTCCATTTTTCAGATGAGAACATTGAGGAAGAGAAAAATGAAGTATTTAACTTAACACACAGAAAATGGTGAAAAGGGGTTTGAACCTAAGTCTCTCTCTATGGCACAATAATGTATATCAACTCATTCTAAGAATAACAGAATTCTGCAAAATATTTCCTTATTTTACAAAAAAATCATCATTGAAAATAATTACAAATAGATCCTATTATCATGACTGTAGCTTTATTAACATGAAGTTAATTTTGCAGTTATTATCTTACCTGGGTCTGTCAGGTAGTGTCTGGGCAGGGAGCAGGTGGTACTCTTGTCAGGAAATTGAGGAGAGTTTAATGAAGGGAATATTTTCAAACGTACAGACAGGGTTAAGAGAACAAATGGGAGTCCGTGATGGGCCAGGAACTAGCAACAGCTGGGATCAGTTATTGTCCCGGGACCCTGAGGCAGCATTGAAGGCAGCAGTTACCAGAAGTAGCTACAGGAAGGGGACAACCGACAGGTAAGGAGCTGCTGTCTTCCAGGAAGGATACAGCCAATTTGTTGCCACTAGAGAGGAGCAAAACCAAACACAGTCTAAGGTAAGAACAGACAAAGCAGCAAACCCCTGCCCTCCCTCTCTTCTCGCAGTCCAGTCTCTTGCTGGTGGCCAGCGCTAACTAAACTCCACCAGAAGCCCGAGGACAAGAGGGCCACTGATCTAGTCTACAGTCTTCCAGGACACAGAGCAGGGTGGAGAACGGAGCATGTCGCCTCTGGAAGGGCAGATGGAAAATATCCATTGCACAGCACTTTACTGCCATGGTTGCATAGCTCAATAATCTTACTTCCCCTTCTCCTGCACTCTGGTTTTCCATATCCCTTCCTTTTCTCTCCTGCAGTTGCCCCCTCCGTGCACTGCTCTGCACTGGGGCCACTAGTGCTACTTCCTGCACTTAGGTCATTTATCCTGGAGCTATAGGCCCAGTGTCTGTGGAGCACCTGTTTCTTCCCAGCACCATCTCCAGGTGCACTGAGGGACACGTATTCTGAGGCACATCTCACTAACAGCCCCCTCCCTGGTCACCTGATTCCTTGGTTTTCTGATTTTACTTGTGAGGCCTTTCTTCCTTGTCAACCACTGGCAAACGAGTTATCTGCCTCTGGTTGCTCCAGGATGTTAAGAGTTCTAAAGGTATTTCCCTCAAATGGCCACCCTCCTAGGAAATCAAGTAGCCCCCGTCTCCACGCAGCGTCTGATTTCCTCTTGCGTTTTTACCCTTAGGAGCAGTGGAAATTTCTCAGTCCCTAGTATTTATTACCCAACAAAAGCCATAACTCACCAGGCACAGCCTCAGAGCACTGGCACTCAAAGGACATAGTCCAACAATGGGAGAGTTTTCTTTTTCTTTCTTTTTAATTAAGGCTTTTACTTCCTTTCCTTGAATATTCAGAAGAGGATACATAAAACAAAACAGTATTTCAGGAAATTCTTTTCCCCCTTCATCTCCTTCCCCACCATCCCTCAGCTCCTCGAGTATCTTTCTTCTAAATCTTCCCCAAGCCCCTCCACCAACTCTAACCCATGTATCTTCCCTCTTTCTTTCATTTCTAGACCACAAAAGTCCCAGAGAACTTGCCTGGCAACAGAACCCTGCTCTGAGGCAGAGAAGGGAAAGGAACTGAGCTGGTAGAGGCAGAGCCCTTGTTAGAAGACAGAGGATGAGAGAGGCATCAGGCATTCGTGCCTGAATAATTTCTCCTCCACAGCGCTAGGATCATGATGGAGTGAGAATAGCAGCCCTGAAGATGTGTCAAAAGGCTTTTAAACTTTTAACAACTTGATACTAACGGCATATGGATTACAGTCTCACAACCAAAGTCACTTTCCATGTGTAATTTTTGCAATGGCTGCCATCCATGGAGTGCTTGCTCTGTACCAGGCGTTTTACCAGGGATTTTAACATATTTTATCTCTAATGTTCACACCAAATCTGTAAGGGAGTTGATACCAGCCCCGTTTTACAAACGAAGAAGCTGAAATGCAGAGCCATGATTTGAGCTAACAATGACTCTAAAGTATGTGATTTTTCATTAATAATAGCACGAATATAGTAGCTTCCAGCAGTTGGACAAATGCTTTCGTCAGTCCTCATGCTATCGTGCATGCAGCATTTTTAATCTTCACATACACCCAATGATGTACTAGTGTTAACACCACTCTATGGATGAGGACACTGAGGGTCAGAGAGACATAGGCACCTATTGGCCACACAGCTAGTACCCATCAGTCATAACTTGAACCCAGGTTCATCGGACTTCAGGTGTGTTCTCTACATCACTGGTCTATATTCTCATGATGCCTGCTTTATAATATTATATACCAGGAACATATACTATATTAATATCGTAGCTTCTTACTTAGCAAATTTCTGGATAATTAGGTGGAGAGAGGGGGTGGTATTTCTAAGAGGCAAGAAAGAATCCACTTGGCAGGACTTCCTGAGATAAGGCTTGAGAAGCATTACAGTGCAGTCAGCGAAGACTGGGATGGAGCAGTGCAGTCCATGCCAGTCATTTTGAAATAGAGAAATTCGGGGTTCATGAGGTGAATCAAGAGAACACAAATAGCGACTGATCCTATGAAACAGGAACCGAGGGACAAATTACAGTATTCACATGTCTTAAGTCAATGTTTACTAGTTAGCCCATTCCTTTAAAGGTAATCCAGTAATAGTCATCTTTCCCTGGGGGAGTCCCGATAGTTTGGATTCTTTCCTTTGTGATTGGTTCCCATTTAGTACAGGACTCAACTCAAGCACTCATGGATATTCTTGATAGCTCTTAATTATGCCAAATTATATTGGAGTGGGAAGTGAGGGAAGTGTACTGTATCTAGTTAAAAATATGACTGTGCTAGTTTTGTGTTTATTCATCTGCAATGAATAAAATATGGAGATGTTTTGATAAAACTATACAAATTTTGGCTTGACTAGTCAATTGTCTCATGAGAATTGGCAACAACAACAAAAATAGTTGTGAAGTAATTTTCAGAAGCCCACAGATGAACTGTTCCATAGACTTCAGGTAATTTTTTAAGTTGTATATTTTCAAACAAAATTTCAGTTTTGTTAGAAGAAAACCATTCAGGTTTTGGCAGATTAAGACCATTTTTAATGTTAAAATATAAATATTTGTCTGGTGACTTCTGACATGATTTCATGGAGTGGTTTTTTTCTTTCCCGATTTTAGGGGAGGGTAAGTTGAGGGTACTATGCTTTTGGGATCAAGGAAAGTTGTCCTAAATCATACACTCAAAACATTGTCCTCTCTACCAGCCTATTGTTCACATACTTTACCTTCTACTTCTCCTACAGCCGAACTTTACAGGTGAAGAAGTTGAGACTCAGAGACACAAGTCTGTAAAAGGGCACTTAATAGGACCCAAATCTTGAGCCTTCCTTTCCCCAAGTCAGTTTCTAATGTAAATCCTGCTCTTTCCAGGGTAATGTTTCTTCAGTGTTATTTTTCTTGAATTTTTATCACATCTGAGGTGCTGTGCCAATACTCAATACAGAGGCCATGCAGTACCCCGGAAGCTCCCAGAATGGGGCAATTTTTTTTTTGAAAATTGACCCTAAGACCACACCTTACTGGTGCTGTGGCTTCTGGTGAAAAATTCAGATCCCTGGGTCCCAGTGGGGGCCTATGGAATCTGAATCTCTGAGCCAGAGCCATTGAAGAGAATACCAACGTGAACAGAACTGATGGTAACACAATGAGATGAGGGAACAGTAGTGCCGAATGGGAGGAGAAGGGAATGTCAGGAAGAGGCACTCTCTGCCCCCTTTCTGATTATTAGAAGGCAGCTGGGCACTGCGTCCTGTTGGCCTTTGATGACAAATAAAGTAGCGCATACATACGATGATCCTGCGTGCAGTTCATCCTGGTTATCTACGTTTGGTTTGTAATCTACCAGATCTGTTTCTTGATACATATAGATTGCTATTCAAAAACACGTGATGTTTAACATCCAGAAGATGGATGAAGTTTAAGCTGTATAGGCTAATCCTAGTGCTTTAAATTGACTCATTTGTAGGTAGTAAAAGATTGTGCTGTCCATACAGTCAGGATGATTGCAGTTTCTTCTCTCGAATTATATAGTCCATGAATGGGTATTGATTTCCATTTCTCCTTTTGCAAGATTATAATAAGGAGGGCAATGATGCTGATACCAAGAAATTCAATGCAATGAACTTTTTATTATTAGAGATAAAAATTAATCCTCAATTCCTTTGGCCTTTTAATTGCTAACTATGGAGTCAGTCAAATGTGGAGACTGAAGAAGCACCAAGGGATAATGTAATCGCAACTCTTCAAACAATTGTATCTGTCTGGAGAATGAAGACTGATGATCTGGAAAATAGATCTCATTGTTTCAGTAGTAGAATTATGGGCCTTGCCAGTGGCTATTAAGAGAGATTCTCTGGGAAACTCTTTTCCAAAAGGAAAAAAAGAGATACTTGTTAGATGCAGAAAATTTAATTCAGCCACTTTTCATTAAGCAAGGCCCAAAACTCTTGTAATTCCCAAGTTCATAGTTGACAAGAGGCCCCAGAGCAGTATTTATCCATTTTTCAAGTTTCCTGATAGAAAGCTCTTCAATTAGACATAGACAAGGAGGAAATTATGGTAAAAAGAAGGGTATTTTGTCCTTTCTAAAGAGCACTAGGAAAAAAGAAACTATATAACAATGTTAAGAGATAATTATATTAAATGAGTTAAGCACTTTGAATTGCCTTAAAAGATGTTACATTACTTTCAGTATTACCATTTCACTTACAGTGCTTAAATTTTTAATTCAGAAAATAAACTTGCATTCGGTATTCCTTTATGTTTTCTAAATTCTCAGGGAGGATAGGTTGCCTTGGGCATCCTTGGACATCCCTTGGAAAAATAGGTTATTCTGTGTTTTTTGTTCAAAGTGCCAATGAATGTCTGAAATGTGATTCAGTCTACTTGTCATGCTGTTAGGAAGATTGATTAGTTGTCTCACTTGTCGATTCTTATGTTATTCGACAAGCATTGTTTGCATGGCCGTAATTTTTTTCTACCTTCCTCATTCATATATGAGGCAGATGTAGCTATAAATGATTGACTTAGTATAAGGCTATAGGAAGTCATGGATTCATATAAGTAAGAGGAAATGCCTCCCTCTTTGTTCAGCCACATAATGGTAGCACATGAATATTTTATTTTACCATTTTAAAGTGGAAGAAGCTTAGAAGGTGAGTCCAAGTGACCTCATCCTCTCATTTGTTTATGACATAGTGTTTCTTGTGATTTTCTGCTAAGCAGAGAGTGAAGATGTAACTGTTTACCTCAACAGAGTAAATGGAAGCAGCTCTACAACCATGTTCCACAAACACACTGAACTCTGAGTATGTATCTGTCCAGGGCTTATTTCTAGTCTAAGCACAAAGGTGATACTACAGAGCATACAATTAGAATGGTTAGAAATGGTCACTGGCATTTTGCATAATTTTGATCTGCTAATGGAGACCCCTGCTAGCAGACGGTGAAAGTGAATGGCTTGAAAACCAGATTATATGTGCTTATTATTATTATTATTAGAAGGTTGTAAGGTCCCTCATGAAATGTGAAAAACTTTTCTTTCTAAATTCTATAACCTTTCTTATTTTAAAATTAAAAATGGGAAATGTCATACGAGAATGGCACTAAAAGATGAAGAAGTTGGGGAATCAGGGAAAATTGGAAACAGATAAAACACTTAGGCTCTAAACATGGTTTGTTCAGGATGTTCAAGATAAAGTGGCCACATTAAAAAAAAGAAATGAACATTAATATTCTTTAGTGGTAAAGTAATAAATGTGTGTATGTGGTTTTTTTGTAACCCATGTCAAAAACATAGAAATGAAAAGATAAGAAAAAGTAAGCTGGAACAACTGTCTCACCACACTTCTTCTACCCTTCACAGGGAGTCACCATTAGCCACTGAAGCTTCCCATCTTAATTCTGTGTGTGGTTGTGTGGGACATTTTTTTAAAACAAAAATGGGATGCTTTTGTACTTACTATTTGGAAGGTACTTTTGGTCCCACTTAGTTATTTGTCATTATTTGTTTTACATTTTAAGTCGTTAAAAGACATTCAGAAAGAGAGAATGAGAGAGAAGGCAGCTGAGATTCTGCATTCAGGGCTGCTTCTCCACCAGCCAGTTGCTCTCTACCCCTGTAGGGATGACTTTCCTTCCTGATCAGGGGCCCGTAGACTCAAGTACATGAGCTCTGATCTCAGCTATGAACTTCAGAGACCCAAAGTATTGATTCAACCTCATGGGACAATGGAGTTAATAATATGGAAATAAAAATAGGTAATAGGATTGGGGACCTCTACCAAATGTTGTTATATTTTCTTCTTGGGTTGATGAGGAATAAAAACTCAGTGAAATCATCACAAACCTTAAGGGCTAAGAAGGAGATTATAGGCCTCTTCCATAATCCATCTAAATTCCAGTAGATAGGTTTGTTCAGACCCAGAGTTAAACCACAATGAGAAAGCAAAAAGGCTTCAGGATGTGCTAAATGAACAAGGAAACTATGGCTAGGATTTGGAATCAGAACATAAGGGATCGGAAGCAAGGGATAAAAGAGATCAGTTTCAAAAAAAATAAAAGGATATATTTTTTTTGGAGTTACAACAAGAAAAGTAGGAAATAGAAAGAAACCAGGAGAAGGACACAAAGATCCAACAGGTTAAATCAGGTTAGCACCATACATGGAAATAGAGGGGGGAAAATCATCAAATAAAGTGGAGCAGACATTCAGAAATTCTGTTCTGAACCTGCTTAAATGGAGTGAAGTTACAAGAGAGGAGAGAGGTTAGGAAAGTGGAACTTATAATAACTAAAACCAGGTCCTGCTAATATAGAAAAATTATGTCAGAAATGTTTCTGCTGTCATTGAAGTATTAAAAGTTCCAGGAGCCTTACCATAATGTATTATTCCTTTCTTCGACCTTGTCACATGTGCATCTGTGTCCTGATAGTGTCACAGGTGAAAGGTGACTGGTTGAGGTTGGGGTTTGAATATTACTGATTTGCCCTGCCAAATAGCACTTCACAACAATTCCTCATTTACAATGTTATTTTTAATGGCTCCAAAGTGTCCCATTTTATTAATATGCCATGGGTAATTTAATATTCTTTTATTATTTGACATTTATACTACAGTACATTTTTCACCGTTATGAATTATGCTGCAGCAAATATCCTCATAGGTAAATCTTTGTGTGTCATTAGTTGTTTTCTTTGAATAATTGCTGTAAATTGAGTTACAGGGCCTTAGGGAATGCCCATTTTAGGCTGTTGATACCATTTGCCAAACTTTCTTCCATAAAGTTTGTATCAATGTACACCACCAGAAAGAATGGACCAGCAACCATTTCCCACATTCAAGGGTGAGACTCCTAACACATCGTCAGTTTTATAAACCTCCCGATTGTGTTTTTTTCTAATAGTGTATATGATGTCAATTTAGTCATATGAACTCTTTTTCCTGGAACCCATTGTGATCAGCGGTATGCAATTTTAAAATACCTGCTGGAAGTTAGAGCAGTATCCTGTAGTGATCAAAGAATATTTAAGCTATACAGATCATACTCATTGTTCTATTAGCAAAATATTCTAATCTATTTCTCTAACCACCGTCTAAAATATTTCTCTGTCTTTCATTCTTCTGGTTGTATAACCACTGGATAGGAAACTAATAGTTCTTCCTATCCTTTCGACTAGAAAACTCAAGTAGAGAACTTTAGAACATAAAGTCCCTGAACAGATCAGTAGTATTACTCTAGTTTAGATTTTTTTTTAATTAATTAATTAATTTTTGGCTGTGTTGGGTCTTTGTTGCTGCACACGGGCTTTCTCTAGTTGCGGCGAGCAGGGGCTACTCTTCGTTGTGGTGTGCAGTCTTCTCATCGCGGCGGCTTGTCTTTGTTGAGGAGCATGGGCTCTAGGCACGTGGGTTTCAGTAGCTGTGGCTCGCAGGCTCTAGAGTGAAGGCTCATTAGTTGTGGCGCACAGGCTTAGTTGCTCTGTGACATGTGGGATCTTCTGGGACCAGGGCTCAAACCCATGTCCCCTGCATTGGCAGGTGGATTCTTAACCATTCTGCCACCAGGGAAGTCCCTATAGTTTAGTTTTAAAAGAGTATCCAAAACAGAATCTTACCTGCATTTGAAATTTCTGTATTTAAGAAGGTATGACATATATTTCATATACATTAATTGATGTGGGAAAAATATAAGTAAGTGGGAAATGTTATCCTTCTGTTATTGACCTCATTAAATGCATTTATTTTTTTAAAAAAAGGGGTTTGGGAGAAAATAGCAATGGCAGTTTTGAAGACTTAAAATGAGTCTAGTGAGAATCAAATAAAAAATACAGTTATTTGAATCATAGATTATTTATTTTAGTTATATATTATTTTAAATGACTACATGTACAGTAGAAAGAACAACAATCTAGTGATCAAGAACTCTCATACTGAACTCTGCCATTTTCTAGACATATGAACTAGCAGAACAAAATCTAACCACTTCTGAGTCCCAGTTATCCATCAATTAAAAAAGAAACCTTCACTGCTTCTTAGCTCTCACAGGGTTGTGATGATTGTTGAGATGGTGGACGTGAAAATGTGTGCACTGCTATATGCTGGTAACATTTCTTACTGCTTTTAATAATTATAGCGCTGTATCTTCTCTCAGGACCTCAAGACCTTAGGTTTTAATATTTAACACTCTAAAGTTAAAAACAGAATAAGTGAAGGGAGCAAAGAAAGAAAATTGACAGAAGATGAATATTTCAAATAAAAGTATATTGAAGTATAACATAGCTCAGAAGAGTTCACAAAGTATTTACCTTAATGAATTATAACAGTCAATACACTTAAGTAACTACTACCCAGGTCAGGAAATAGAACATTATCAGCACCCAGAAGGCCCCCTTGTGCCCAGTCTTGAACCAATAACCACCACCCTCCTTCCCAAAGATAACTGCCATCTGACTTCTAATAATGTAATTCAGTGATGCCTGTATTTTAATTTTATAAATGGAATCATAAAATATGTATTTCTTTATATCAGAGTCCTTTTGAGTTGTATATGGTTGTAGTTGAGTCATCTTTGTTACTGAATAGTATTCTACATTCCAAATATACAAAATTTATCTATTGAGAAACATTTGAGTTGTTTCCAGTTTGAAGCTATTACAAATAATACTACTATAAAGAAAAAAAGTCTCTATTAGATAGATATATTATCTCCACACATATGTACACATGCATATGTACATACATACATATATTCATACACATACACATAGCCTAGGAGTAGAATTACTTGATCAAAAGGTCTGCATATGTTCAGCAATACAAGGTTTCCTCAAAAGTTTTTCCAAATTGGAAAATTCGTAGTGTGTGAGAATGCTAGTTTTTCCACATCCTCACCAACATTTGGTACTGCTAGACTTTTATACATGTATACTGTGTTAGTCACCATGCTGTTTATTAGATTCTGAGAACTTATTCATCTTATTACTGAAGGTTTGAATCCTTTGATACAATATCTTTTGATATCTTTGACCAATATCTCCCCATATTTCCCACTCCCCAGCCCCTGGTAATCACTATTCTATTCTCTGGTTCTATGAGATTGACTTTTTTAGATTCCACATATAAGTGAGATCATGTATTAGTATTTGCATTCTCTGTCTGGCTTTTTTCACTTGACATAATGTCCTCCAGGTTCTTCCATGTTGTCACAAATGGGAGGATTTCCTTCTTTTTGTTGATGAATGATTGTGTGTGTGTGTGTGTGTGTGTGTGTGTATGTATACACCACATTTTCTTTATCCATCCATCCATTGATGGACACTTAAGTTGTTTCCATATCTTTGCTATTGTGAATAATGCTGAAATAAACATGGGAGTACAAATGTCTCTTTGATATACTGATTTTAGGGACTTCCCTTGTGGTCCAGTGGTTAAGGCTCCACACTTCCACTGCAGGGGGCGTGGGTTCGATCCCTTGTCAGGGAACTAAGATCCTGCATCCCACAGGCCACACGGGGCAGCCAAAAAAAAAAATACTGATTTTACTGATTTCATTTCCTTTGGTTATATACCCAGAAGTGGGATTGCTAAATCATATGGTAAGTTTTATTTTTAATTTTTTCAGAAACCACTATACCATTTTCCATAATGATTGTACCCGTTTACCTTCCCACCAACAGTGTACAAGGGTTCCCGTTTCTCCACATCCTTACCAATACTTATCTCTTATCTTTTTGATAATAGCCATTCTAACAGGTGTTAGGTAATATCTCTTTGTGGTTTCGATTTGCATCTCCCTGATGATTAATGCTACTGAGGTTCTTTTCATGTACCTGTTGGCTATTTGTGTGTTTTCTTTGGAAAAATATCTATTCAGCTCCTTTGCCCATGTTTAAATTAGGTTATTTATTTCTTTGCTATTGAGTTGTATAAGTTCCTTATATATTTTGGATATTAACCTCTTATCAGTTATATTGTTTGCACATATTTTCTCCCATTCTGTAGGTTACCTTTTCATTTTGTTGATTGTTTCCTTTGCTGTGTAGTAGCTTTTCATTTTGATATAGTCCCACTTATCATTTTTGCTTTTGTTGCCTATGCTTTTGATGTCATCCAGAAAATCATTGTCAAGACCAGCATCAAGTAGCTTTTCCCCTATGTATTCTTCCTGGAGTTTTATGGTTTCAAGTCTTATGTTTAAATCTTTAATTCATTTTGAATTGATTTTCGTATATGGTGTAAACATCCAATTTCATTCTTTTGCATGTATGTATATTTAGTTTTCCCAATACCATTTATTAAAGAGACTATTCTTTCTCCATTGTGTATTCATGATACGTCTGTCATAGATTATTTGACTATATATGTGTAGGTTTATTTCTGGGCTTTATATTCTGTTCCATTGGTCTATGTGTCTCTTTTTATGCTAGTACCATACTGTTTTGATTATAGATAAGTTTTTTTCAAGCTAAGGAACTTTCATCTATTTATAATTTACTAAGTTTTTTGTCAAGTACGGATGTTTTATTTTTTCAAATGCTTTTCAGCACTTACTGAGATGGTTGCATGATTTTTCTCCTTCTGTTTAAGTGGTAATAATTGGATTGATTTTGGAATGCTTAACCAACCTTGCATTCCTAAAATAAACACAACTTCATTATCAAAAGTAAATGGAATAGATCTGAAATTATTCCAAAGTAAAAATCTTATTTTTTAAAAAGGAAAAGAAATGAGAAAGAAAGTGGAGCCATTTCTTATCAGCCAGGGTTAATTGTAGTCAAAATTCACTTTAAAATCATAAGTTTTAACAACTTAGGACAAAATGGAGAGAAATCAGGAATCAGGTTTAGATTGACAGGGTGTCCAAAAGCATAAATAATATATATACATAGTTAAAACTGGCAAGACTCAGAAGTTCAAAATCAGTTCATAAGCCATAATTAAGAAAGCTAGATGCATAAGGGAGTGTAGGAACTAATTTTGTTTCAAGCAAGTACAAGAAGATACTCCTAATCTGGCAAATTGTGTAAGAAGATTAAGTTCCTTAATCTCTGATAGCACCTATGAGAAAGTCCCTCCTAACTTGAGCCTGGCTCACAGATGTAACTTTCAGTTGGCTTTTTGCTTTTCTTCAGACACAAGTTTCAGATACCAACAGTTTCAGATGGTAATCATTATGAGCTTGTAGCAAAATTCTACGTCTTCTTCAATTTAATTTCTTATTAGCAGTTGTTGTCATTATTGTTATTAGTGGTGGTGGTAGTAGTAGTAGTAGCAGTAGTATTTTAGCAAAGAAGAACAGCAGAATGGCTTGAAGATATTCTTATCCTCTAGGCTAATGGAGAGTTATTGTGTCAAGTTGAGCCACTTCCAACCGCCAAGGATTTCCACCCCGTTTTGCTTTCCAAGGTGCTGTTCAGAAATGATTAACCAGTAGGAACTTAAATTGATTCTATATTGTGCCATTAATGCCCACAGGTGTGAAAATGTAAAAGTTTTTATTAAATATATTTTGAGGAAAAAAGTTATTAATATGTTGCTTTTAATCATTTGATGAATTGTCCTTTGTCTCTCTCTCTTTTATTGCAGTATAGTTGATTTACAATATTGTGTTAGTTTAAGGTATACAACAAAGGTATTCAACCATATATATATATATATTTTAGATTATTTTCTATTATAGGTTATTATAAGATATTGAATATAGTTCCCTGTGCTATTCAGTAAATCCTTGTTGCTTATCTATTTTGTGTATTGTAGTTTGTATCTGTTAATCCCATAGTCCTAATTTATGCATCTTCACCTCTCTTTCCCCTTTGGTAACCGTAATTTTGTTTTCTGTGTCTGTGAGTCTGTTTCTATTTTGTATATAGATTCATTTGTGTTATTTTTTAGATTCCACATATAAGTGATATCATATAATATTTGTCTTTCTCTGTCTGACTTACTTCACTGAATATAATATTCTCTAGGTCCACCCATTTGTTGCTGCAAGTGGCATTATTTCATTCTTTTTTATGGCTGAATAATATTCCATTGTGTGTGTGTGTATGTGTGTGTATGTGTATGTGTGTGTGTGTGTGTGTGTGTGTGTGTGTGTGTGTGTATCACATCTTCTTAAGCCTGTCATCTGTTGGTGGGCACGTGGGTTGTTTCCACGTCTTGACTATTGCAAATAGAGCTGCTGTGAGCATTGAGGTATGTGTACCTTTTCAAATTAGAGTTTTCATATTTTCCATATGTATGCCCAGGAATGGAATTGCTGGATCATGTAGTACCTGATTTTAGGTTTTTAAGGAACCTCCATACTGTTCTCCATAGTGGCTGTACCAGTTTACATTCCCACCAACAGTGTAGGAGAGTTCCTTTTTCTCCACACCCTCTCCAGCATTTACTATTTGTAGACCTTTTGATGATATCCATTCCGACCTGTGTGAGGCAGTACTTCACTGTGGTTTTGATTTGCATTCTCTAATAATTAGCAATGTTGAGCATCTTTTCATGTGCCTGTTGGCCATCTGTATGTCTCCTTTGCAGAAATGTCTAGTTAGGTCTTCTGCCCATTTTTTGATTGGGTTGTTTGTTTTTTGATACTGAGCTGTCTGAACTGTTTGTATATTTTGGAAATTAAGCCCTTGTTGGTCACATTGTTTGCAAAAATATTCTCCCAGTCTGTAGGTTGTCTTTTTGTTTTGTTGATGGTTTCCTTTGCTGTGCAAAAGCTTACGAGTTTGATTAGGTCCCATTTGTTTATTTGTGCTTTTATTTCTTTTGCTTTGAAAGACTGATCTAAGAAAATTTTACTATGATATATGTCAGAGCCTGTTTTGCCTATGTTCTCTTCTAGTTTTATGGTGTCATGTCTCATATTTAAGTCTTTAAAACATTTTGAGTTTATTTTTATATATGGCATGAGAGAGTGTTCTAATTTCATTGATTTACATGTAGCTTTCCAACTTTCCCAACACCACTTGTTAAAGAGACTGTCTTTATTATATATTCTTGCCTTCTTTGTCATAGATTAATTGACTGTAGGTGAGTGGGTTTATTTCTGGGCTCTCTATTCTATTCCATTGATCCATATGTCTGTTTTTTTCAGCCAATACCACACTATTTTGATTACTATAGCTTTGTATTATGGTCTGAAGTCTGGAAGGGTTATGCCTCCAGCTTTGTTCTTTTTTCTCAGGATTGCTTTGGCAATTCTGGGTCTTTTGTGTCTCTCTATAAATTATTTGTTCTAGTTCTGTGAAAAATGTCATGGGTATATGATAGGGATTGCATTAAATCTGTAGATTGCTTTGGGTAGTATGGTCATGTTAACAATATTAATTCTTTCAATCCAAGTGCATGGGATATCTTTCTATTTCTTTGAATCACCTTCAGTTTCCTTTATCAGTGTTTTATAGTTTTCAGCGTATAGGTCTTTCACCTCCTTGGTTAAGTTTACTCCTAGGTATTTTTTTTATGTGATTTTAAATGTTTTTTTTTTTTTTTACTTTCTCTTTCTGATATTTCATTGTTAGTGTAAGAAATGCAACGGATTTCTATATATTAATCTTGTATCCTGCTAACTTGTTGAATTCATTTATTAGTTCTAATAGTTTTTGTGTGGAGTCTTTAGGGTTTTCTATATATAGTATCATGTCATCTGTAAGTAGTGACAGTTTTACCTCTTCCTTTCCAATTTGGATACCTTTTATTTCTTTTTCTTTTCTGATTGCTTTGGCTAGGACTTCCAATACTATGCTGAATAGAAGTTCAGAGTGGGTATCCTTGTCTTCTTCCTGAATTTAACAGAAAGTCTTTCAGCTTTTCACCATTGAGTATTATATTGGCTGTGGGTTTGTTGTAAGCGGCTTTTATTATGTTGAGGTATGTTCCCTCTATACACACTTTGGTGAGATGAATGGATGTTGAATTTTGTCAAATGACTTTTCTGCATCTCTTGAGATGATCATGTGGTTTTTGTCTTTCCTTTGTTAATGTGTGTTATCACAGTGATTGATTTGCATATGCTGAACCATACTTGTAGCCCTCGAATGAATCTAACTTGATCATGGTGTATGATCATTTTTATGTATTGCTGGATTCAGTGTGCTAAAATTTTGTTGAGAATCTTTGCATCTATATTCATCAAAGATATTGGCCTGTAATTTTCTTTTTTGGTAGTGTCTTTGTCTGATTTTGGTATCAGGGTGATGGTGGCTTCATAGAATGAATTTGGGAGTGTTCCCTCCTCTTCAGTTTTTTGGAACAGGTATAAGTTATTTGTATGTTTGATAGAATTCCCCAGTGAAGCTGTCGGTACTGAACTTTTGTTTGCAGGAAGGTTTTTTTGGCTTTTTTTTTTTTTTTTTTTTTACAAATTCTATTTCACTTTTAGTTATCAGTCTGTTCAAATCATCTGTTTCTTCTTGATTCAGTTTTGGCAGCCTGAATGTTTCTAGAAACTTGTCCATTTCTTCTAGGTTGTCCAATTTGTTGGCATGTAACTGTTCATAGTATTCTCTTATGATTTTTTGTATTTCTGTGGTATCAGTTGTTATTTCTTCTCTTTCATTTCTTATTTTGTTTATTTGGGTCCTCCTCTTTATTTCTTGGTGAGTCTTGGCTCAATTTTGTTTATCTTTTCAAAAAAACAGCTCTTGGTTTTATTGATCTTTTCTATTGTTTTTTATCTCTATTTTAATTATTTCCTCTCTGGTCTTTATTTCCTTCCTTCTTCTTTTTCTAATTCTTTTAGGTGGTAGGTTAGATTGTGTGAGATTTTCTTGTTTCTTGTGGAAGGTCTGTATCACTATGAACTTCCCTCTTAGAACTGATTTTGCTGCATCCCACAGATTTTGAAAGGTTGTGTTTTCATTTTCATTTGTCTCAATGTATTTTCTGATTTCTTATTTGATTTCATCGTTGACTTATTGGCTTTTTAGTGGCATGTTGTTTAGTCTCCATGTGTTTGTTCTTTTCCCATTTTTCTTTCTGTGGTTGAGTTCTAGTTTCATACCAGTGTGGTAAAAAAAAAAGTCCTCTCTCTTTTTGTTCCTCTCTCTCCCTTTCTCCTTTTCTGTCTCTCCCTCCTTTCCTGTTCTTCCTTTAATTCCATATCTTCCCTCTTCTTTATATTTAACTAGTAGCAGATAGATATGTGGGCATCTATTGAATCTTTCAAAGTATTGAGAATAGAAAGAGATAGAAAGCACAATTTCTAACCTTATAGAATTTATCCTATAGTCATGGGGGCATAGGGTAAATTAAAATTAGTAACTTTTTATACACAATATTATTAAAGCTCAAGATCAGGTGGAAATGTGTAGACAAGTCCTAGTTTAATACAGAGAGAAATTTCTTTAAGAATGGGCAGTTGGAAGCATTCCTTAAAAACACATACCCTGAACTACATTAAGACAGAGAATACAGCTGGCCAGAAAAGAAAGGTTTTGAAAGCATTGTATTAGTTTGAATTAAAGCCATGTTTAGTGACAGAAAGACAAAATAGCAGTGGTTTAAGAAAAATAGAAATGTATTTCTTGTTCACTTAAACATAGCTTGTAGGTCATCCATGTCTGGTATAGTATTCCATGGTGTCAGGGAACCAGGCTCCTCCTTTCTCTTACTCTAACATCCTCAGCACACAGCTTGCACCTCGATGTCCTGTGTGGCTTCTTGGGCACCAGTCATTATACCTGTATCCCAGGCAGCAGGAAGAGAGAAGCACGGTGGCTTCCTCTCCCATTAATAAATTACCTGGAAATCTCACTTGGCCTGAATTTTCTCACATGGCCACACCTAGCTGCAAGAGAGGCTGGGGAAGGTAGATGTTTTTCCATGTAGCCATGTACCTAGCTAAGATTTGTTTATAGTCATAGGGATGGGAATGTAGCATGAAGAGGGTAGCACAAGTGTGAGGAGAGAGAGTGACTCAAGCAGATACTTTTTGTATCTCATGTGTCTAACACAGGAAAAGAACCTGGCCACGAGAGGAGGGCATTATATGTATTTCTGTTAAAAGAAAAATCTAACATTATTTAGTTTGACTTTAACTGTGAAGCAGCTGATTTCTTTTTTATTCTTGAGTCATGGCCCCTTGACAGAAAAAAAAAATCATCATCCTTGTTGTAGGACATTAATTCTGAACCCTTTCCATGTTTGCTATTCTAGTAGTATGCATCCGCTTGGATGATAGTAGAATGCAACAATTGAGAGTACTTTACTAGAAGGAATATATCTTGAACTAAAATTTCAGAAAATGAAGGAATTTTTTAAAATCTCTAACTGCATTTTAGAAGATCCTCTGATATGGAGTGAAAAAGAAAAAGAAATACCTTGAGTAAGTCCATCTGGTTTTTGTTTGTTTGAGTAGAAGAGAGATTAAACAGATAAATTAAGGTACCAAGGCACTATCTTAACCTTTCCCCATTTTCAGTAGTAGGCTTGTCTCAGCCTTTCTCCAGTTCAACTTTTATCCAAGTCACACGATAGGCAATTAGTAGATCTTCTGTTCAAATAAAAATGTTTGTTTGCTTTTCTAATTTACCGTTGTGACACTAGAACTCTGAGAGAAAGCATTTTAACTTTCCTAGTAACGTAAAAAAGCCTCATAAAGCTTCTCACAAAACTTTGTAAGTAAAGATATATTCCTCATGAATGCCTACACAGTGATATTTGTGTTGCCAATAATTTTATCTAGAATCATTCCTTTAACTCCATTTCCTATTTTGGGGGAGAAGTTTGCAAAGGACATGTTTTTAATAGGCTGTAATCACACAGACAACAGGGATCTCGGCAAGTAGCTATTAACAGTATAGACAGAAACTTGGAGTGTGATGGTTTTAGACTTCCTGAGCTTCTTGATGCTATTTTAATGCACTAAGAGTATAACCTAAATTTAGATCCTGCTGACTGTTACCAGAGTGAAGGGCATGCCTCTTTTGTAGACAATGCTAGATTTAGGCACTGTGTATTTCTGCCACGCTGGGAATGCAGTTTACAGCTCTCATCCCTTCTAAACATTTTAGTAACTATACATGTGTATTTAATGACTGCTTTGACTTGCACCTGTTTATTTAAATTTTGTTGTCCCTAAAGCAGTTACTGACATTTATTTTGTTTTTCTTGTGGTCATTGCATTTTATTTCGATAAATCTGGCATTGAACTTAAAGTTAATATCTGACATGAAGTCCATGTTGCCTCCTAAGTATTTCTTTAGTCCATGGTGTCTCAGCCTGGGCACTATTGGCATTTTGGGTCAGACAATTCTGTGTCATGGGGGCCTATCCTGTACATCCTAGGATGTTTAGCAGCATCCGTGACCTCTACACATTACATGCTGGTAGTACCTCCCTCCACCCCAGTTGTGACATTACAAAACAGCCCCTGTGGAGCAAAATCATCCCCAGTTGAGGACCACTGCTGTTCATCTCCTTCACTGCTGGAAGAATGTCTACTCAGATCCTCTGCCCATTTTCTAACTGGGTTGTTTATTTTGTTGTTGTTGAGTTGTATGAGTTTTCTATATTTTGGATATTAACGCCTTATTGGATATATGATTTGCAAATATGTTC
This sequence comes from Stenella coeruleoalba, assembly GCF_951394435.1. NCBI lineage: Eukaryota > Metazoa > Chordata > Mammalia > Artiodactyla > Delphinidae > Stenella > Stenella coeruleoalba. The sequence goes on along the minus strand of NC_137151.1, from coordinate 74,783,503 downwards.
TCCCATTCAGTAGGTTGCCTTTTCCTTCTGATGGTGTTTTCCTTTGCTGTGTTAGTTTGATGTGGTCCCGTTTAATTTTGCTTTTGTTTCCCTTGCCTTTGGAGTCAGATCCACAAAAACATTGCTAAGACCAATGTCAATTATAATTCTATATTTAAAAAGATAAAGAGATGCTTCCTTTAAAAAAAGGAAAGAATTTCCCATTCCTCCCTCCCTTCCTTCTTTCCTCTTTTTCCTTTTCTCTTCTTCCCTCCCTCTGTTCCTCTCTTCCTTTATTTCTTCCTTCATCCTTCCATCTGTCTATATAAGATAATTGATCATTTAAATAAAATTGCACATCTACTCTTAGAAGGAAAAGGGACTTTATAGTCACATAGCTTCCTTCATTATACAAGCAATATTCAATTGACAGGAGACACCAAAGCTATTCTTTTCTTAAACCTTGGATTTTCTTAATGATTCTAACAACTAATTAAATGAAATTAAATACAACCAACATTTATTAATCGCCTAGTATGTACCTGAAACTGTGCTATGCAAACACAAATATGTTGAAACACAATGCCTTTAAGACTCTGCCATAAGGAAACAGAGGGAATAGATATCATAGACATATGGGTGCTCTTCAAAACTAATAATTTTAACTTTAATACAAACTTTACTTTCGTACATAACACTTAGGTGTTTCAGATCTTCCGGAAATAGGCCTTTTATGCACTGAACAGGTTTTTTATATATAGGTAGTCAAGGAGGATTTGTACTGTCATCTGAGGAAGCTACTTATGTATGTGCAAGTTCTGGTGAAGAGTGGTTGGCCCTTGAGGAAGGAGGATGCCAGAAAACAGAAACCCTCCCCCTACTTCATGACATACATGCCTGTATTTGGCCTTCAAATATTTGACTTAGAACATGTTTTCAGGAACTTATTAATAATGCATATTAAAAATAAATTAAGTATGTGCTTATAAAGGGCTATTGAATTATCCATGATGCAGGCTAATCAGAGAAATTTAGGAGAAATAATACTTTAGAGCTGACCTTAAAAAGACATGGCGATAGTTTATCATATCGGGTGGAAGGAAGAGCATGAGAAAAGGCAAGGATGCTTAACAGCTCTTGGTGTGTTCAGGGAACTTTAAGTAGCTAACTTTAAGTAACTATCTCAAATACACATAGTTTACTTACTGGAAGGCCCTTTATAAGACAGTGGTAGCTAACCTTCACTGAGCATTTGCCATGTGCCAGACACTGTTGTAAGTGCTTTATGTAATAACTTAATTCTGTCAACAATCCTTTGAGGCGGGAACTATTATTATCCCCTTTTACAGAAGGTCAGACTTTTTAAGTAACTTTCCTAGGGTCATAGAGTTACAGATGGGTGAGCCAGGACTCAAATCCAGGCATTCCGACCCCAGAGCCCACACTCTTAACCCCTATGTTCTGTTGCTCAAAATGAAGGTTGGATTTACTCTGGAGGAGTAATCAAAAGTTCTCATTCCTGAGAAAGCTGAAAAAATTAAGAAAGTTTGTTTTCTCCCCTTGTTCTTGTTCAATTTGTCAAATTAAATATTGCCCATCTCCAAGAAAAATGTGTGATTAAATGGACGTCTTTTCACTGGTGTGTTTGACCACCTTGCAATAGGTGATTATTAAGTTTTCAGGAATTTGGCAAGCCAGTTATTAAATATTGCATTGTTAAAAATTGATTATAGGGACTTACCTCGTGGCGCAGTGGTTAAGAATCCACCTGCCAATGCAGGGGACATGGGTTCTAGCCCTGGTCCTCAGTCTGGGAAGATCCCACATGCCGTGGAACAACTAAGCCCGTGCACTACAACTACTGAGCCTGAAGTCTAGAGCCCACGAGCCACGACTACTGAGCCCGCATGCCACAACTACTGAAACCCACGTGCCTAGAGCCCATATTCTGCAACAAAGAGAAGCCACTGCCATGAGAAGCCCGTGCACCGCAGCAAAGAGTAGCCCCCGCTTGCTGCAACTAGAGAAAGCCCACGTGCAGCAACGAAGACCCAACGCAGCCAAAAGTAAATAAATAAATAAATTTATTTTTAAAAAATTATAGAAATGTACATTAAGTGAACTATATTTAAAACAAAGGTAATAAATATTCAAAATTCACTACTTTCTAAGTTTTTAACTACATTTTACTATTATCTGTGCTCTTGAGGGTTTTTATGTCTATGTGCGTATATGAAGGCAAAGCTGTATAACGGTGTGCTACTATTTCTTCCCAGCTCCACGTTCAGTAATGCCCATCACATTGATAGCTTGAAATTGGCAATGGTGGTGGTGTTCACACCATGATTTGGTAAACACTACAAATCAAGGCTTCTTCCCCAGAGAGCTGCTTGTTTAACATTTACCACACAAGCCCCTTTCTCCTTTCTTTAAAAACATTTTGCCTTAAGTTGATTCTGAGGAGGGTTCTGTATTACACAGAGAGTTTAAATTGTATAGCAAAGACCTCTGGTGTTGAAATTATATTAGTGTTGCAATACTTAATAAAGGGAGTTTGAAAATGTTCATCAGTTTCTCACTGGCACACTTTATTATTTCAGAAATTTGAGAGTACATCTTAGTTTTAATAACCACAGAAAGAAACACCATCCTTGTGTTTCATGATCTCCAGTGAACTAAGGATTTTTGGCTTAAGAAACTGAAATTTGTCACTCCAGAGTAAAAATTTATTTTCTCCCTCAATTTGCTGAAGGTTGGAGCTACTGTAATGTACAGGAAAAAGTCAAGACACCTGGATTCTGCTCCTGTCTCAACCACTACATAGCTAGGTGACTGGGGCTTAGCGGTCTTGCCTCTCTGAATTTGGAATCACCTAGGCACTTTTTAAAATACACTGATGACAGATCCCACCCAGACCTATTATATCAGAATCTCTAGTGTGGAGCCTAGGTGGTGGTATACTTGGAGATGCTCTTGAGATAGTTTTAATGTACAATTAATTTGAAAACTTGTCAAAATATTTACAGAGAGGGCAAACTGCCTATGATTAAGGGTTCCAGCTGCAGGGCCAGAACTACTTTAAATTCCCACTCTTCAACATCCTACCTGTGTAACCTCAGATATGTTACTTTCTGTCTCCATGCTTTAGTTTCATCATGTATAAAATTAGGCTAGTATTATATTAGTAAATACAGGTAAACATTTAGAAAAGGATCTGGTACTGCAGGGATGGTTGCTGATATTATTACTACTAAGGACACACTCTTAGTAGTTTTATATGTCATCTCTGTGATTGGTAACATATAACCATTAATGTACTTGAAAGCTGTATCTTGATGTTATTTCTCCTATACTTTTTGTCTTTTCTACTCTTCTCTAGCTTTTAATCATATCAATATTTCCCCTCCTTTTATTTTGTTCTCCTTTTTTTTTAACATCTTTATTAGAGTATAATTGCTTTACAATGGTGTGTTAGTTTCTGCTTTATACAAAGTGAATCAGCTATACACATACATATATCCCCATATCTCCTCCCTCTTGCATCTCCCTCCCACCCTCCCTATCCCACCCCACTAGGTGGTCACAAAGCACCGAGCTAATCTCCCTGTGCTATGTGGCTGCTTCCCACTAGCTATCTATTTTACATTTGGTAGTGTATATATGTCCAGGCAACTCTCTCACTACGTCCCAGCTTACCCTTCCCCCTCCCCATGTCCTCAAGTCCATTCTCTATGTCTGCATCTTTTTTCCTGTCCTGCGCCTAGGTTCTTCAGAACCACTTTTTTTTTTAGATTCCATATATATGTGTTAGCATACGGTATTTGTTTTTCTCTTTCTGACTTACTTCGCTCTGTATGACAGACTTGAGGTCCATCCACCTCACTACAAATAACTCAATTTCATTTCTTTTTATGGCTGAGTAATATTCCATTGTGTATATGTGCCACATCTTCTTTATCCATTCACCTGTTGATGGACACTTAGGTTGCTTCCATGTCCTGGCTATTGTAAATAGAGCTGCAGTGAACACTGGTACATGACTTTTTTTGAATTATGGTTTCCTCAGGGTATATGCCCAGGAGTGGGATTGCTGGGTCATATGATAGTTCTATTTTTAGTTTTTTAAGGACCCTCCATACTGTTCTCCATAGTGGCTATATCAATTTGCATTCCCACCAGCAGTGCAAGAGGGTTCTCTTTTCTCCACACCCTCTCCAGCATTTATTGTTTGTAGATTTTTTGATGATGGCCATTCTGACCAGTGTGAGTTGATACTTCATTGTAGTTTTGATTTGTATTTCTCTAATGATTAGTGATGTTGAGCATCCTTTCATGTGTTTGTTGACAATCTGTGTATCTTCTTTGGAGAAACATCTATTTAGGTTTTCTGCCCATTTTTGGATTAGGTTGTTTGTTTTTTGATATTGAGCTGCATGAGCTGCTTGTAAATTTTGGAAATTAATCCTTTGTCAGTTGCTTCATTTGCAAATATTTTCTCCCATTCTGAGGGTTGTCTTTTCATCTTGTTTATGGTTTCCTTTGCTGTGCAAAAGCTTTTAAGTTTCATTAGGTCTCATTTGTTTATTTTTGTTTTTCTTTCCATTACTCTAGGAGGTGGGTCAAAAAGGACCTTGCTGTGATTTATGTCATAGAGTGTTCTGCCTATGTTTTCCTCTAAGAGTTTGATAGTGTCTGGCCTTACATTTAGGTCTTTAATCCATTTTGAGTTTATTTTTGTGCATGGTGTTAGGGAGTGTTCTAATTTCATTCTTTTACCTGTAGCTGTCCCGTTTTCCCAGCACCACTTATTGAGGAGGCTGTCTTTCTCCATTGTATATTCTTGCATCCTTTATCAAATATAAGGTGACCACATGTGCGTGGGCTTATCTCTGGGCTTTCTATCCTGTTCCGTTGATCTGTATTTCTGTTTTTGTGCCAGTACCATACTGTCTTGATTATTGTAGCTTTGTAGTATAGCCTGAAGTCTTGGAGCCTGTTTCCTCCAGCTCCGTTTTTCTTTCTCAAGATTGCTTTGGCTATTCAGGGTCTTTTGTGTTTCCATACAAATTGTGCAACTTTTTGTTCTAGTTCTGTGAAAAATGCCATTGGTAGTTTGATAGGGATTGCATTGAATGTGTCGATTGCTTTGGATAGGAGAATCATTTTCACAATATTGATTCTTCCAATCCAAGAACATGATATATCTCTCCATCTGTTTGTATCGTCCTTAATTTCTTTCATCAGTGTCTTATAGTTGTCTCCTTAGGTACGTTTATTCCTAGGTATTTTATTCATTTTGTTGCAGTGGTAAATGGGAGTGTTTCCTTAATTTCTCTTTCAGATTTTTCATCATTAGTGTATAGGAATGCAGGAGATTTCTGTGCGTTAATTTTGTACAATATTTCCCCTTTTAACTGTCCAAAAGTTTTCATTTTCCCTGAATTTGGCAAACCCCAAACAAAGTAAAATGCTTCAGATGGCTCAAAGCTATAGCTGAACAATAGCTACTTCATCATTTTAATAAATCTTTTGAATTAAAGCACTTGCATTGGCTGAGAATGATGTTTTCTTTACATTATGAAGAATAATTTTTTTTCTAGCTTATGAGTTGGGAACTGTAATTTTTGTAGACCTTGTTCCCAACAGGAGCAAAACAAATACAGAAGAAGAAGAAAAGACCTGTGTTTGCTTTTGGAACTGTGTGATAAAGATGAAAAAGTAGTGAAAAATACTTGGATTAAATCTTTGAAAGTAAAACAAAGGAGAAAATATGTTTTCTCATCCATTTAGTTTGAGGAGAATCAATGACTAATTAGATGGGGAATAAAGGAAAAAGTCCTCCTGAATAGGCTACTTTAGGAGCAAAATTCACTTGGAAAAATATCCAGAAAGCAGCACTTTGGTAAAAGTATCAGAACCATGGCAAACCAGAAGACTACTCTTACTGTGGTTTTCTTGGGTGCCTGTTTTCCAGTGCCTTTGATAGAGAACAGGAAAGAGGTGAGGTAAGTATTTATTGATATTATGAGCATCATCAAAAACTATTTGGAAGTTGAAAATTGGAAAAGCTTAATTCAGTACTATGGTCTTTGGTAACCCTCATATAATTTTATATTTAGAAGGTTGTAGAAATTATTAAATACTACCATGTCATTAAAAATTAATGATATAGTAACCAGTGCCCCAAATTGACTTATGGTTAGGGTGATCCTTCAGAGATGTAAGAAGAATTGAGTCTGTCATATGTGACTGACTTTTGCTCTTTTCCTTTTGTGGTAAAAACTAAGTGTAGGTGCATGAAAGGCTATTTCTCTCGGCCAGGGTTTATTTGTTTGCAGGCGAGACTCAGGGTAACTTAAGAAAGAGGAGATTTGTTGTAGGCTACAACAGCCAATCTCAGGAAATGCAAAGCCAATGATTGGAGCAAGATGGGGCTCGTGGGAACTGGTGTCAACTGGAAACCACTAGGAACCGTCTTTTCTCTCAGAGGAATTCTCTACCTCTCACAGTCTTCTGCCTTTTCAGCCCCGTATGCTCTCTTCTCTCTTTAGTCACCTGTCCTTCTTCCTCATAAACTTAGGCTTGAAGATGACCCCCAGTGAACCTGGTCTTCCCACACTTATGTTACCAGTTTCTCATCTAATCAACTCCTGAAGGATAGATTGTCATGTTTTGAACCACACCACCTAGAATGTTTCTGATGAGTAGGTGCCCCTGAATCAGCTATCTATACCTGGTCCTGGCCCCATCAGCTGTGGCTGGAATAGGATAGAGTCATGTGATACAAAGGGGGTTCACGTTATGCAGAAGAGGCTGGGCCCTGGCAAGCCCTGGAAGCATGCTTTGTATTCTGCCTTAATTACAAAATGGGGTTATCTAAGGCTTTTCCTGCTAAAAGTTGCAATATATGTGCAGCACATGATTTCTGCAGAATCCTACTGAATAAAATCAGAAGTCAGAATTCTTCCTGAGTTACCCTGTAGTTGCAGGCGAATACAAGATCATTTGATATTATATAGATGTTTCTCTAAATCATTCACTTGAATCATAATATGATAACTGCTGACTGTTAATGGAGGTACCTAAGATTAAGTTGAGAAAGAAATAGCAAATCATTATCTCTGAATCTCAGAATTTTTCTCTTTTCGGGGGACTCAGAGATAAAAAATTGAAATATTACCAGTTATATTATGCCATTATATCCCAAATATGTTACATTGATATAATAAAAAACATAATACAAATCTTATTATGCACGTTGTCCATGGAAAGACACATAACATAAAGATCTGCTGGTTTTGTTTTTAATATGGATAAATCTTTAATACAGGTAAATCTTCAAGAAAACAACCATGATAGATGAATCCAGGTGGAAAAAAAACAAAACACAGGCATTTTTATCAGACATTGGAGCCTCCTCATAAATTGTATAGATTAGCCCTTTTGGCGAGAGAAGTACATGAGCAAATGAAAAGAGCTTTGTGATCAGAATCAGTAAACTTTAGTCTAATGTAAGTTCCCTGAGCAGGGCTCCTGTAGCCTCTGCACTCAGAGTAGTGCCTGGCACAGAATGGTACTCAATAAAGATTTGGAGAATGAATAAATATTCTTATGATTTTTCCCTCCACCAGCTATATGACAGTAAGCAGGATAATTTGTCCTTCTGGATCTCAGTTTCTTCATTAATAAAATGAGATGGTTTTAGAGTCATTTTCAGTATTGAGAGTCTATGATTATATGACATGTATTCAAAAATTCAAAACATTTGTTAAATCTTTTCTTAAAAGTGCATTTTATTTTATTTTTTTCCTGATGAAACTACTTTTATTTTTGGTACTTTTTTTTTTAATTGAAGTATAGTTGATTTACAGTGTTGTGTTGATTTCTGTTGTACAGCAAAGTGACTCAGTTATACATATGTGTACATTCTTTTTAAAATTCTTTTCCATTATGGTTTATCCCAGGACACTGAATATTGTTTCCTGTGCCATACAGTAGGACCTTGTGGTCCATCCAGTCTATATGTAACAGTTTGCATCTACTAACCCCAAACTCCCAGTCTACCACCCCCAACTTCGTCTCCCTTGGCAACCAGAAGTCTGTTCCCTATGTCTTTGAGTCTGTTTCTGCTTCATAGATAGGTTCATTTGTGTCATATTTTGGATGCCACATATAAGTGATATGCTGTAGTATTTGTCTTTCTCTTTCTGACTTACTTCACTTAGTATGATAATTTCTAGTTTCATCCATGTTGCTGCAAATGGCATTATTTCATTCTTTTTTATGACTGAGTAGTATTTCATTGTATATATGTACTACATCTTCTTTATCCATTCATCTGTTGATGAACATTTAGGTTGTTCCCATGTGTTGGCTATTGTGAATAGTGCTGCTATGAACATAGGGGTGCATGTATCTTTTTGAATTATAGTTTTGTCCAATTATATGCCCAGGAGTGAGGTTGCTGGATCATATGGTAACTCCGTTTTTAGTTTTCTGAGGAACCTCCATACCGTTTTCATTTTAAAGCAAGTAGACTCAGCCCCTGGATAAAGCAAAATTTATCTTTTTCTCATTAGTATGGTTTACAGTTTATATATGTAAGTTATCTTGGAAAAGTATATTACTAATAAAAATTTAACAATGTAGGTCAGATGTGGGGAAGCTCTACCCATATGCCTCTAAAACTATATTTCAGCCGTTTTAGATGTCAATGAACTCACCTTTTATAGAATGTTTTAAATGTTTTTCAGTCTTGTTTTCAAACATCTACTGTAAGCAGCTCTTGAAAGAAAGCAAAACACATTGGTGATATTTATTTGTTTGTTTATTTATATTTTATGTTCATGGAGAGCAAACCTTTAAATCCCTTTGGGTTTCATCTCCTGAAGTTAGACGTACCTAAATATTTTTGCTTGCAGAACATCATCTCACTTCAGAATTTTCCAACTTGTCCAAAGTTTTATGGCCTTGTCTATCTCTTTCCAAATATATGCCGTAGGCACACTAGAAAAAGCACATTCCTCCCAGCTGACGATCACTCACATGGGATCAACAGTCACAGAACATTTTGCTGCCCTAGGCAAACTCTGCCTCTGAGAGGACAGGCTGCCTCTGCATAAAAATAAGCAAGGTAGAGTGGGTGCCTATTAGGCAGGTAGAGATTTCTTTTTTTAATGAAAAGAAAAAGTTATAACATTTCTGATTTAACCCTATTGAAAAACTTGGCACATCTCAGTATCCAGCTTAAGAAAATCTACATGGTATTATTTGAACGTCTGCTATCTAATGTGGGAGGGGAGCAGGTGCTCTGTCTGGTAGCATCATTGATGACATGGTAATTCTTTTGATGTGTCCAGTTGTGCAGAGATCTGATATGTCTGAACCATGTTAACTATATGTCACTATATTGTCATGGAAATCTTCTGATGACATTGATAGAGGATAAATAGTTTAATGAGGGCCATGTTATTTAAGGGCATATAAATTATTTCTTTCATATAAGTTAAATACTTGGGTAAAAATGGCTATGATACCATAGTGGTTAAAAAGATTTAATGCTTTGGAAGAAATCATGCATGTTAAGCCTATCCGTGGGCTGGATTCCCACCATCACCTCTCTGCAGGCTCTTGATACTCATCTATATGGATGCAGATACTACAGACGAAGAGATTGAATCACTGAGGAGCTCTGGGAATTGATGGCTGAAGCTCCTTATAAATATTGTATTACCATTATCCTCATTCCCTTTTATCCTGTTTATTTCACACCACTTACTATACATTTGCACTGTAACAGTGAGCAAGGTAAGCCTCTGGCATGTGTTTATTAGTCCCACGCTTGCCCTTACTCCTGTCAAATCCGAGGATCATTAGGGCCCAAAAGAAACTTGAGAACTTGACTAGTTCTCAACATTTACCTACTATAAGTTTTTTTAAGTGAGATTGTCTAGGTTAGCTAGTTCTGCCTCCCTGTTTTTGGAAATCATATAAATTTTCTTTTAAATAGCCAAATACCCCCAATGCAGTTTTTAATATGAGGGGTTTTTTTTCAGTTTAGTACAAAAAATGTAACAATACAGAAAAGAGTAGACAATAAAGTAAAATTTTCAATAAACCTGCAGTGTTTAACATATTTTCTGGTATTTTCTTCTAAACATGTTTCTGTAGCTATGCACATATACAAACATTCACGTACATCTAGAATATGCTTTTTTATTTACATATGTGACCTCTATCGTATATCCAGTTCTACAGTTTCTCCCACTTGTTATATAGTGACGTATGTCACTTAACATATTTTGTAATATCTCATAATATGAACATTTTCCTATGTTACTGAATGTATTTTGTAATATTTCACACTATCAACACACCCATTCCTCTGCTATTGAGCATTTAGGATGTTTCTATGTGTTTGTGATTACATATAATGTCATGAACATCTTCACTAATACAACAGTTGTAATCATTTCTTCTTATTCTTTATTGCTCTTTTTTGAGTCCATTCTGGATTCTCACACTCAGAACTCATATAACTCCCTAAATGTTCACTCTATTCAAATAAGTACCAGCCTAGTTAGCAGTAATGGTCTTTCAAAGCTCTACAGAGAGCTGTACCTGTAGAAAATTGCAAAGCTGATTAGGCTACAGTTTTGACTCAGTTAAGCATAATCTCACCAGAAATAATAGTAGTTAATACCTTTAGGTGGTCTTAAGTAAAAACTGAGCACTAAATATTAAAAATGAACGCTACTCAAGAATTTTACATGTATTTTAGATACTAAATATAAGAACTCTTGAATTAATACATAAGATGTGCTAAAACTTAATATTCAGCATGATAGAAAATTCTGAAATAATGGTGTAGTTCCAAGTAAAATGATTGCTCTCAGATACTTCCATTCTCCCCTAAAGGAAAGTAAAAATCTCTTCTGAAGAAAAAAATATCAAAGAGAAACAAAAGGACTATTGCTTTTTTGAAACACTTTTACTTAAAAATGTTTTATAAAAGAAGAAATATTTTACATTCTCTGGACATCATTAGATTAAAAACTTTAGTTCAACCCTGCTGTCTGAATTCACTTGTCCTTGTAGGGAGGGAGCTTGGAGGGAGCACCGGATTGGAAGATTTATGACCTTGGGCAATTTACTTATTCTCTCTTAGTATCTTCATCTGTGCAACGGTTGTTATAAGAATTGAATGTAAAACACCTCAAAGAGTGCCTGACACATAACTGGCTTTAGGTAAATGCTAGTTCCACTTGTTCCCACTCTTAAATGGTAATGACTGATTATTTCAGGAGATGGATTTTTAAAACAGTTTCTCTCCTTGGAAGAAATTCATCGACTAAAACCGAACTAGCAGGTGAATTATTGCCATTTTTCCATAAAATTATAAACTTATAGACAATTTGAGATGATTAATAATACACCAAACAGAAATGAAAAGTTAAAACTCTGAAGTTAAGCAATTCTGATGTCCCCAAGGGTTACCCTAATTTCCTTATGTATAGTGAGTTGGTCAAAAATAATTAAAACAATCACTTAAATTTGTACAGCAATCTATTGTTTCAAATATTGTCATAGTTGGTTTGATCCTCACACAGCCAATTTCACAGAAGCTCATGGAAAGTAAGTGATTGGCCCAAGGCCAAACTAAATTAATTAATACTAAAGATAGAATAAAAGATAACATGTTATTTCTATCTCTCAGTCCTATTAACCATCAAGTAAGGAGAGAAGAGGAAAATCAAAACTTAAAATGATAGATTATCTAAAAGTTAATGGAAGGGAAAACGTCTTATCAAAAACTGTGCTCTTAAATGGTTTTTCATATTAAAAAACAAAAATTGAAAATAAATGAGGCATGTATGCATCTTAAAAACCAGAAAAAGTATATCAAAATTAATCAGAAGGGGGTTTCCCTGGTGGCGCAGTGGTTGAGAGTCCGCCTGCCGATGCAGGGGACACGGGTTCATGCCCCGGTCCGGGAAGATCCCACATGCTGCAGACCAGCTGGGCCTGTGAGACATGGCCGCTGAGCCTGCACGTCTGGAGCCTGTGCTCCGCAACGGGAGAGACCACAACAGTGAGAGGCCCGCGTACCGCAAAAAAAAAATAATAATAATTAATCAGAAGAAGTTAGGAAGCAGATGTTAATAAAGACAAAAGCAAGTATTAGTGGAGTAGAAAACACAGAGAGTAAAGCAAGTATGAGAAAAAACAAAACAGCTACTTAAAACCTACTTAAATATACAAATGCAGGACCACCCTAATCAGGAACCTTAAAGAAAGAAACCTTAGAAACCGAAGAAACCTTAAAGAAAGAGCAAATATAAAACATCTGAGTTGTAACTAACTTTCCAAAAATAGCTACTCCTACTGCTATTGCAACTTCTTAGAGAAAGAGAGTGAGTGGTGGTCAGTCTCCAATACCTTTTATGAAGTTAACGTAGACTTAACATCAAGGACCTGGTATCAATGCTGTGTTGTTTCCTAGGGCTGTTGGAATAAAGTACCACAAACTGGGTGGCTTTAACGACAAAAATTTATCATCTCACAGTCCTGGAGGCTAGAATTCTGAATCCAAGGTGTCAGAAGCGTTAGTTCCTTCTGAGAGCTCTGAGGAAAGGATCTGTTTCAGGTCTCTCTCCGTGGCTGGTGGATGGCCATCTTTTCCCTGTGTCTCTACACATTGTCTCCGTCTGTACCTATCCACATCCAAATTTCTATCTTTATAAAGACACCAGTCATAATGGATGAGGGCCCATCCTAATGACCTCATTTTAACTTGATTACCTCTGTAAAGACCTTATCTCCAAATAAGATCACATTCTGAAATACTGGGCATTAGTATCTTCAATATATGAATGGGGAGGGGGAGGAGACACAGTTCAAACCATCACAAGTGCCCTTTTTCTTGGATTAATCAGTCATTTGCTTTTATAAGTTTTTTCCTAATAAAACTTTGAAAGAGGCCACACCATTTTATGAAAGCTTTTAAACATTACATAATTTTAGAGCTCAGATGGACCATAGAAATCTACTCTAACAGTACCTTTATTCTGTTACTCAGGAAACAGACTCAGTGATGTTGGGCAGCTTTCCAGCTGGTCAATTACATCCTGGTTATCTTACCATTTCTTTCAAATCCTTCACACCACTGGAGGGTTATATGGGTACTCCACTATATAACCCCTGGGGTCAGGGGTTGGAGTCTCTGATGTAGAGATATAGTGCTTCTGTGTCCTTCCTAGTATCACGCCCTCCTGTCAAGCATTACTTGCTTTGGGTCTGGTCAGATGAGCATGCACCTTTGCCTCTGGCTTTTTCTCTTCTGCTTTCACTAAGGGCCACTGGAATATGTATGCATTTTGGTGTTTTAGTTTTTAAAACTTCCTATGGGGATAAACTGTCACAGAGGTGTCCATGTATAGCTTTACTCATTTAGGCAGTATCAATGGTTTATTGTAATTGATTTGGAGTCAAAGGTAGTTTTTTTTTCAGAAATATATTATTACCACTAACATTTGGGAGTCCTCCAGTGGTGTCATTCTTATTAAATTGCTATTTACTTGGAGGTGAAATGGTCAGTTGTTCTCAAACCAAAGCAGTTTGAGTCAATAGATCTCTGGTAGTCCCAAATACATGTATTTCTAGCAGGCATCCTTGTGATTCTTTGGGCTTTTCCATACCACACTTGGAACAACAACAAAAACCTGCTTTAAATCAACTCGTTGATCATTAATTTTTAAATAGCTGCTAACAGGGGTGATTGTTTTATTTCCCAATAATATGTTTTATCAAACCTAAGATTTTCTTAATTTTGAGTCACATCATTACTTCATCACTAAGACAGAAACAAAATACTGTCAATAAACTATGACTCAGAGCCTTAAAGAGAGTCCCTCTGGACCTGTGAATTATTCACACCAACTCATCACTTTGAAATTCCTACTCAGAGGGAGTTTGCAATTTCTTCTACCTTCAGTTGCATTACTGGGCCTGTGATAAGCAAAACTTTTACAGGTACCATAGTTACTTACACTTATGCTTACTTTTCTTATATCCTCTAATGGAATAGAATGCTGCTTTCTAAGAAAGTCTGAAATTGCTGTCATTTCTCCAGTAATTAACATCTGCTTCACTAATAACAAATACATATGTCACACCTGTTTGTATTTCATCTTTGTATGCAATGACTTATTTTTAAAATCAAATCATAGTGGGGTTTTTTAAAGCATAGATTCAAACAAAAACATTTTTAAATAGCAAACTCAACATATGATATCATTCAAAAATGATATCACTCAACTGAAGAGACAATATGAACAGCTATGACCAAGTCCATGCAGACACTGACACTGACCATTACAGTTGTGAGTGCTGCATTTTGCATAGTTATTATAAGGTGTGATTAATTATAGATACATCCTGATTCAGAGCTGTGAAAATGTGGGGGAAAAGACCTTAGAATCTATGTAATATGGTAATAAACAATTTACAGTGGAAATGTTCTCATGCTAGATGCTAGGATAACATAATGAACTAGAGCAACGGTTTTCAAAGTGTGGTCCCAGGACAGAAGCATCAGCATCACCTGGGAATTTGTTCTAATGTAAATTCTCAGGCCCTACCCTAGACAGACTGAATCAGAAACTCTAGGGGGTCGGACCCAGCAGTCTGTTGTTGTTTTTTTTTTTTGCGGTACGCGGGCCTCTCACTGTTGTGGCCTCTCCCGTTGCGGAGCACAGGCTCCAGACGTGCAGGCTCAGCAGCCATGGCTCACGGGCCCAGCCGCTCCGCGGCATGTGGGACCTTCCCAGACTGGGGCACGAACCCGTGTGCCCTGCATCGGCAGGCGGACTCTTAACCACCGCGCCACCAGGGAAGCCCCAGCAGTCTGTTTTAACAAGCCCTTGGGGGGGAGGGGATTCTTATGTCGCTCAGGTGTGACAACCATTAGGTTAAAGTGAATGGAGAGTCAAGGGCAGGGAGAGAGGCCTCCTTCCACATTTATAGAGAAGTGTTTATTAATATAAACATACACACACACATACCCCTGTACTTATTGAAACTTGGTTTACCCGATATGAAAATTTATACATGTAATCCGTCAGATCACTACATCCAAATATATATATTTAATATACAAAAGGCCTACATTTTACAATGGCCAAAAACGCCCAGACTTTGGTATGTTTTATCATTATCATCCTTGGCCAACTGTCTCCCTTTGTTCTCTTCCTTCCTAGATTTATTTCTCAGGCTTTCTCTCACTTTTCTTATTTTTAACTTTTAACCTACTTTAACCAAAATAAGAGTAGCTAATCATGTAAAAGTTGAATCCTCAGATTATGTTTAATAGGAAAATACAGAAACATGAATGAATACCTGTAAAACTTCACTGCTCAAGTATCTGGACCCTGGGAAGGTATATATAGTTTAATTGGTGTCCACTGTCATTATATGTAAAAGGTAATATCCGCTGCAGGATGATTTAAAAACAGTTGCAAAAATATGTGATATTTGGATATGACATTTGATTTTCTACTTTAGAAAACATAGTCTCAGAAATCACATTCAACTTACTGGCTTTAGTGCTGGCTGGCATGTTGTGTGTTCTTCCTTTGAGCTCAGACAGATTTTTCTCTTTTTAAATTGTTAATTCATATCCAGTAGAAAAATAGAAATGAGATATTCCTTTGTTAAACGTTTACTGCAATATCCTTATTGCTTTAAAACTGTAAGGTTTGTTCTCTCAGGAGAAACCTATTTCAGAAATAATTATCTCTGTATTGGAGTCAAACAAACAATCCTTTGTGAAACCGAAATCTCATTGGAGCCTCAAGCTCATAACACCAAATAATAAACATATTTGCATTCTCTGATCCTTAATGATGAGTGATATAATTTTAACGTACAGTCTTCCTTAAAAACACATATATTATACAGAGTTTGTTTTGCAGAAGAATTTCTTTTTAGTTTGGAGCTAAATGTATTTTAAATTCTTAGAGGAAAAAGAAACATTGGGGGAAAAAGCAGGTAGTTAGATTTTTAAAATATGATTTTGTAAGCTTATTTGCATGCGTTTTTACTTTTTTTATTTGTGAATTTAGTAGAAAATGCTACTTGGAATTTTAAAGAAACAGCATGATAAATTCAGAATTCACATCTCCAACTCCAGTGAAGTAACCTACTTTTCCATAATTTTTTTTGGCTCTCTGGGCTGAGAAGGCAGCATCAACTGACAGTCACTGTATTGTTTGTTAGTTTCAACCAAGGTCCACAGTGAGTGAGTGGAGTCAGTCCAGTACTCCAGCAGACTTAGGATAGAAGGAAGAGTCTGTAAAGGCTCATTCTCTCTCTGTAATAAAACGTGCGGCAGGTTAACATACTTCTCACCTCTTGATACCTTTGTTCATACAGAGATTACAGACTGGCTGAATTGACTATTGCTAACAAACATGCTTCTAGGTAAGTAACATAACTTCCAAATGGTGGATTTGTTCTAAAGTGATAAGGAATACATCTGGAGGTATACTTGGCTTTAGCTGTAATTTTCCAGATTTGTATAGATTTCATACAGTGCTGGGCAAATGCCATGATTACTTATTATTATTTGTCCTCCTAGGATTTGGGGTGATGAGGTTTGGCAATTTAGAATAATGTTGAAAATGTGTCTCTAAGTTAAGGAAGCTGTTATGACTAGCATACCTGAATGTTTTTCCTTCCATTAAGATGAGCGCAACATTTTGGGGTTTAATCAGTAGTTGTTATAGACAACAGGGTCTTCGTGAACCGAGTGCTAACATGACTTCTGTTTTTAAAATGTTGGACTTCCATATGTTGTTAAAATGCTATGATCAGTCTTCTAGAAAGGGCCGGTTCTACATGATTATTTTATTAATATTTAAAATATATGGAAATGCCTAGGTTGTCAGCTATAAAATTAGTTTTAAGTAGTAGAACATTGAAAAGGTAAAGTGTTTGTATGCTGCTTCTCTTTAGTAATGTTCACTATTATATCTTATACAATATATTTTTAAATGTAGCATTTGCATGCATTAGTCTTGAGAGAAATCTGACAAAACCTTTCAAAGATCTGATACAGGAAGTTTTCTCAGAGGAGCATAATTAAATAAGAATTTGATTGGAGGCTACATAAACATTTAAAAAATGTTTCATTGATAAAATGCTTTATTGTCAAGTTAATATTGTGAAACACTGGCTGAACTTTATGGCTTGGGTTATTTACTTGGAAAACAAACATCTTCCTCATAGAATATGTCAGTAAGTACACAATGAGTAGAGGAATTTTCCAGTTAATAAAGGCTAAACAAACATCTGAAATCTCCAGAAAATTAAGTGAAGACGTCTTTTATTGCAGTGGTTATACTTTGACCAGTTGCACACATTACTTCACATGTGAGAACAATTTCAGCCTTTATTTTGGAGCTACTCACAATGTCACTATACAGGGATATTTGATAATCCATTTGGGACACAGTAAGCATAATCATGTTAGTAGTTTAAAAGATAAATTATATTTCTCCTTTGTTGTCAGTGTGTTTAAATTATTTAAATATTAGGTCAGTTTGCACAGGAAAAAGCTTAAAATTGATGATGTATTTTTTAGGTCAACTTTTGTTGTACTTTCAAGCCTATTTATTACTCTACTTGGTAACAGTGTACTTTTATGAAAAAAAAATACTGGTCTAGGAATTAGGAGACCCAAGTCTGCGTTCTGGCTCCTCAGTGTTGCCCCTAATCATTGGGTATCCTCCTCCATAAACTGATTTCTTAGAGCTTTACTTTTTTTTGTTGTTTTTGCGATTCCACTTCTACCTTCTTAATTTTCACTATCCTGTCATGTTGGAGGCGCTATATACAAGTATAAAATACACTGGAAATTTTAAACAAGGGCCATCCTTTCACATGGGAGCTCCCTTCAGACCATAAGGTCCAATGCCATGAATAGGGAATGAGTGATGTAGACAATTTAGGACAGTAGTCCCAACCTCTGGAAAGTGCACCTATGCTTCTGTGAAGTAGCCGCCATTTTGTTTACCATTTACCAAGGTCTTCATACACAAGTATATGTTTTACAACCCTCAAAGTCAGAAAATTCTGACCAACACCACCTTGAAGACATTTATGTAAAAAAAACAAAGTGGTCCTTCATTTGAAATCATCTACACAGTAGCTTCTCACGTGCAAAATCTTAAAATATGTTATATACCATATTCATTACCTCTCCACTTGTCCAAGAGTCCTCCACTTGATTGGAAATAAAGTTTGCAGATGTGAGTCTTTCTGTCATTTTACTGAGATAATTTCACTGTGGCTAAAGTGGCAAAGCATGAGCTTCAGATGACAGGAGTTTGAATTCCTCTTTCTTCCTTTACTTGGTAAGTGGTTTCAGGGAAAACATCCATCCTTTCTGAATTCATTTCCTCTGTAAATGACAATATAATTTTTTATCTCACAGGATTGCTGTAAGAATTAAATAGGTAATATTTATAAAGTGTCAAGTATAGTACTTTAACCTTTAAGTTGGTGACCAATAAATGGTAGACAATTATTATTGTTGTCTTATTGAATTATCATCTATTGATTTCTATTTAGATTCACCATACTTTCTAGGATTGCTGAAACTGTATAGGTTTTATGAAGCTACTTATTCCAGTGTTCCAGCAAGATGAGTGAATTATTTTCCTGTGTGAATTTAGAGTCAACCAGAACTAACTCTAAATTATAGTTGTGAGCTATAATTACTTCAATGGTTAAGACTATTTTGGCCTCTGGGAGTGAAAAGTTATATTTGACAGTGCATGTGAAAGAAGTATTTGTGAATTCATTTCTGTCTTCTATTCATACCTGTGTTAAAATGAGCCATGGTGTCGAGCAGTTTCTTTGGAACATTACATAAACTTTCTTGTTCCTGGCCACATAGCAACTGGGAATATGCAAACAGGCCTGAAAGGAACCAAACAGAAAATTCTTCTCAGGCAGGAAACCTAATATTTACACATTAATCAGTAAGGTGATGGTCACTAAGGTGGTTTATGACTAAGATTTCTTGTTCATCTCGAATGGAAGTTAGCATCTCTTCTTTTTTTTTTTTTTTTTTTTTTGCGGTACGCGGGCCTCTCACTTTTGTGGCCTCTCCCCTTGCGGAGCACAGGCTCCGGACGCACAGGCTCAGCGGCCATGGCTCACGGGTCCAGCCGCTCCGCGGCATGTGGGATCTTCCCGGACCGGGGCACGAACCCGTGTGCCCTGCATCGGCAGGCGGACTCTCAACCACTGTGCCACCAGGGAAGCCCAGCATCTCTTCTCAAAGCACTTCATGTTAGCATGTTCAGCAGGACTAGACTGAAGCTCAGTTGTGACACAGGCTTTCTGGCGCCAGAGGCTCTCTGTCCTCCCGTCCCCCGCTCCGGTAGGGAGGGCCCTCACATTTTGCTTTCCCCTGTCAAACTGGCTTTCCACTCTTCTTTTCACACGAAGATACAAATGGCTCAACATATTCTATGAAATTTGCATTTTAACTCACTGTAAAACTTTAAGCTAAAAATTTAAAACCCTAACCCCATGCAATGTTAAATAATAGCTAGTGGGTTGGAAGGTTTGGGATAAACAAAGAGGTACATCATCTAGATTAAGCATTCTCATTGCCCACCAAGGGGCAAAAATTCATTCTAGGGGCAAAAAAAAAAAAAATCGTACTCCTTTTATGCACAGATATACTTATAGTATATAAACAGACATAGTATATCTGTGGTATTAAAATTTCATGGGGCATCGCGTTAAAGACACAATTGTAAAGAAGACCCACTAAGCAGGGCAATAATGAAAAAAAAAGTTGAGAAGCACTGCTCTAGATGAGGATCTCAAAAGACTCTATAAGCCTATAGAGTGTGAATTTTACTGAATTGTTTCTCTTTTTTTTTTCACATCTATTGGAGTATAATTTCTTTACAATGTTGTGTTAATTTCTGCTGTACAACAAAGTGAATCAGCCATATGTATTCCTGTGTCCCCATATCCCCTCCCTCTTGAGCCTCCCTCCCACCCTCCCTATCCCACCCCTCTAGGTTGTCACAAAGCATGGAGTTGATCTCCCTGTGCTATGCAGCAGCTTCCCACTAGCTATTTTACATTTGGTAGTGTATATATGTCCATGCTACTTTCGCACTTCGTCCCAGCTTCCCCTTCCCCCGCCCCATGTCCTCAAGTCTGTTTTCTACATCTGCGTCTTTATTCCTGCCCTGCCACTAGGTTCATCAGTACTGTTTTTTTTAGATTCCATATATATGTGTTAGCATATGGTATTTATTTTTCTCTTTCTGACTTACTTCACTCTGTATGACAGACTCTAGGTCCATCCATCTCACCACAAATAACTCAATTTCATTTCTTTTTATGGCTGAGTAACACTCCATTGTCTATGTGTGCCATGTCTTCTTTATCCATTCATCTGTCGATGGACACTTAGGTTGCTTCCATGTCCTGGCTACTGTAAATAGTGCTGCAATGAACACTGTGGTACATGACCTTTTGAATTATGGTTTTCTCGGGGTATATACCCAGTAGTGGGATTGCTGGTTCATATGGTAGTTCTATTTTTAGTTTTTTAAGGAACCTCCATACAGTTCTCCATAGTGGCTGTATCAATTTACATTCCCTCCAACAGGGCAGGAGGGTTCCCTTTTCTCCACACCTTCTCCAGCATTTATTGTTTGTAGATTTTTTGATGATGGCCATTCTGACAGGTGTGAGATGATAACCTCATTGTGGTTTTGATTTGCATTTCTCTAATGATTAGTGATGTTGAGCTTAATTTATTTTAGTATGAAGTAGCTTACGTCTGGCATAGTACTTATATTTGAAACTAGTATTTATGTTCTAATAAGACAAATATGGTCATTTGTTGTACCTTTTACTCTTTTTAGTTATAAAAGAAAATGAGGAAAAGACTTAAGAACAAAATGTGCTTGGATTTGAATTCCAGCTCCATCTCTTCTTTGTTCTGTGACCCTTGGCAAATCGCTTAACCTCTTTAAGCCTCGGTTTCTTTGTCTTTAGCTAACTTGGGGATCATAATTGTCCACCTTGTGGAATTCCAGTATCATAAGGATTAATCAGATTAATGTACATAAAACACTCTGCACATTGTCTAGTATATGATAAGTGTATGCCAATTAGTAGCTATAATTTTATGTGTTGTGCCTTTTTATGTCAATCACTGTCTTTTAAAATTATTATAGAAAAAGAGATTTAAATTTGGGAGATAGGAGTATTACTGTCCATAAAATATAGCAGTCTCTCTGGGACAAATGTTAACACTATCCATAAAAAGAAAGATAAACTTCTGGTTTTCCTTTAAACCAGTGACCGCACCTATTGACATAAATCAAAAACAGAATAAAATCTAAATTAAACTTTTTTCTGTTTGACTCAGAGGCAGTCCTTTGCTAAATTAAACGTTAACATCTCTAGATGCTAATATGGTCTATTAAATGTAGAATGATTCACTGTTCTGGGTGTTCTGTTGAAATATGTTTTCTTTAAACACTACGTTGGACTTAGCTGTAAAGTCATTGTTTTATTTCCACTAGTTCCAGTAGAATTCAGTATCATTTGGAATTCATGTCTGTTTGTGATATCATTTTTACCCAGAATATTATCATTCCCTTTTTCTGTATGGTATTTGCTTTTAGGTGTTCATTAACATATATGGAATTATAGGACAGAAAATTTAGTTGAAAGGAAATAGAATCAGCAAGTGAGAATCAAACTTGAGAATTCATGTGGAGTTGAGTGAATTTCAGTATTGATACAACTCAGTGGAAGATTTCTGTTTCCTTTAAAGGAAGATCTACGATCCATTCCCTCTCCTTTCTCTCTTCTCTCTCCTCTCCCTCTTCTCTCTCTCTGAAATGATTGTTCTGCTTTTGTGATCTGTTAAAACTCTAACCTGCTGGCCTTATTCCCAGGTTATCTTGCTTTCTTTTACTTTGCAAGATTAATACTCACCTCTACAGATGAACATCCGATGGGGAAGGAGGAGGGCTCTCATTGTGTGGATTGTGATGTGGTAAAATAGGCTATATGTGCAACTCGGAAATGCATCCTACAGCCCTCCTTGCCTTTTCAGATTAACTTCTTTTAAGGTAATTTATCTTGTCAATAATGTTTCCAATTTTCTGTAATAAAAGTCCTCTAATACAGAGCAATCATGTAGCAGTGTTCTCCATTCCAGGGTCCTGCTTTGTAATTCTTGGCTATGACAGCAGAAAACAGGAGTTTGAGGGCCAGAGAATGCTATAGGTAGGCATCATGTTTATCTGGCAGAAATAGTCCACTAGCAGTGGAATTCGGAAAGCACTGAGGATGCAATTATCTAAGACTCTTCCTAGCTTTCCAGGGAGCTAGAGAACAAAATTCCACAAGGTAGACAAGTATCACATTTCAAAAGCATATGAGAAATCAAAGAGCCTCATTTAAAATATATTGGCTCAGATTTGGTTTCTATATGCTTTAAAAATCATACTCCCAAGAGGATTTTGGAAGAAGTTTTGACTTTAAAAAGCCATTAGGCTTCAAAATTGGATTAAGAATACATATGTAACAGCCTGGAAGTTCTGGTGCATAATAGGTATTCTCTAATCCATATATAATAGAATTGTCTTAAGAGTACTTACTGGGCTTCTCTGGTGGCGCAGTGGTTGAGAATCTGCCTGCCAATGCAGGGGACATGGGTTCAAGCCCTGGTCTGGGAGGATCCCACATGCCGCAGAGCAACTAAGCCCCTGCACCACAACTACTGAGCATGTGCATCTGGAGCCTGTGCTCCGCAACAAGAGAGGCCGCGACAGTGAGAGGCCCGCGCACCGCAATGAAGAGTGACCCCCGCTTGCCGCAACTAGAGAAAGCCCTTGCACAGAAACGAAGACCCAATACAGCCAAAAAATAAAATAAATAAATAAAATTTAAAAAGAGTACTTACTGCCACTCCAGTGGAAGAATCTGAGAGTTTTCAAGATAGGAAGAGGCAAATAGTTCAGCAGAAATGGTGAGATTTGTAATATAGCCCCTTTGAGGACTGAGCAGTGAAATTCCCCAAATCTGGAATTCTAACAGGGTCATCCCCAAGAGGTTAGAATAATCTTCACATACCTGGAACCACTGCATCATGAGGAATTAATATGGCTTTTTCATCATCTCTGTTTTAGGTAAGAGGGCCAAAGTGACTTAAGATGTTTCATCCAGGAAAGTTGGAATTAGAACCCAATCCAAGTCTTTTTCCCATTCATTTAATATGCTTCCCTATGCTTACTATCCATTTACTATGTTCTGGGTAGGGTGGGTAAGAGCCCTGCCCCAAGGCTTCAACCCACCCGTGGTGGGAGGTCGTGAAATGCCCCCTACTCCATCCCTTAAGTCACCAAATCCAAGGTGGTCCTCTGTAGTCTGCTTGAAATTTAGGTGAACCAGATCCATGACATTTCTCTGTTAAAACTGTCTTTGCCTCCTCTCATTCATGTTCATTTCTCTGTTTCTTTCTATGGAAATATTTCAACATAACTCTGAGAAGCATCGCCAATTATTTTCCATCCCTTCAGAAAGATTAAAGTGGCCTCGACCGATGTGGGGAAGTCACAGGCCAGTCTGGATTTGTTCACTAGCAGGGCTGTTGTTCAAACGAGAGAACGTGTGCCACTGCTGGTAACATGTTGTCTTTTGAGCCTTTTAGGGAACTTTTGTGTGGGAGGAGGAGATAGTGGCGATTTGGTTTGATAATTGACTTGTGCCTAATGTATTTGATTTAAGTCTCACACAAAGGAAGAAGAAGGACCTGACTCTATTCCATAGTGTATCAGTCACGAAGTTCTGACTGAACACTGAAAGCATAATCAACTGGGATTTTCAAAGAGAATTTAACAAAGGACCTGTTTGCAGAGGGGTGGTAAGGTTCAGGGGAGTCCACAGTAGATGTCAAGGTTCCTGTTGACCAACTGTAAGTGTCTCCATTCCTGAAGGAGAAGGGGAGGTGATGGAGGTGTCTAAGTTTGGTGGGCTAAATCGGAGACTGCTCAGCGGGAGTGGTTAGCATAGAAAGATGCCACTGCCAGAAAGAAGGCAAGGAAGGAGACTGAAAGAAATACTCATGTCTCTCATTTTCCCACACAGAATGGGCAACAAGTAGAGAAAGGGTCTGGGAGCACAGAAGAACCGGCACACATGGTCTCCTGAACTCATTTCAAAACATCTTCCCCATCTAGTATTTAATTTGAACAATAATTGATGTGAATGTTCCTTTAGTGCATCACATTCCTCTGTGCTTTCTTGAATGTTCTGGACATTGATTGGCTTTTAAATTTTTATTTTAACTTGGGATCCTTAATGCAAATGTTAATAGTTGTGCTGTGCACAGGGTCTAGTGAAGGACTGAGATCTGTTTGCCCCTAAAAGAAATGTTCCCAACTTGTCATGCTTTTGCATTTCTGATCATTCTGTTTTATGGCCTACCGGTATTCGATAGTGTCAGGTGGCATGTACCACAGCAGTCCATGTTCATAGCAGCTGTAGCTACTGTTTCTGAGTTCCATTATTTTCATTCTTCTGTGCATTTAGAAAAGAGATAACCATTACTGTAATCATTCACCCAATACATTTTTATTGAGCATCTATTATGCTCAATAAAGGCCCTGAGGATATTGAGATAAGCAAAGCAGAAAAGATTCCTGCCCTTAAGGAGTTTATGCCTCAATTATTTTTCTAAACTAACTCTTGAGACCGTAGGGACTCTCTTGAGAATCTTTAATCTTCTGATGCTTTGGGGGGTAGGGGGTTGGAGACACACTTTCTGGTGCTTTGCTGAATTCTGAATTGTTAATTTTACCAAATAAATAAGTGAGGTATTTATGGTACCCTATTTAGTGGCATTATTCATTCATTCAAAAAATAATTTCTGAGCATCTACTATATGCTAGTGTATTATGTAGCGATTGAGAAATTAAGAAAATCTTAATGTTCAGAGTACTGCTCATCTAGTTGGGAAGCAAATATGCAAATAACTACAAATGGAAGGGTGTCAAGGGCTATGGGACTAGCAAATGATTCCACTGTTTTGGATGAGGGTGTCTATGAGAGGTGCCTTAATAACCGTAATGCCCAGCTTCCCGGCTGCTCAGGCGAGCCGTTTAAAGCCTCACTGTTAGTAACGTGTGCTTTTATTTAATAGGAGTCCCTTAAGCACTCACTTGTAAAAGCAGCATTTCTCAGAATCCATGGGCACAAACTGTTCAACTCTGAAACACACATGAAACAGCTCCAAGCACAGTGTTAACATTGTTTTGGGATAAACCACATGACTCTGAATTAGGAGGCTCAGTAGAAAGTATGGTTTTAGAGACCATTGAACATATATTTATATGAATAGCTATACCTGTACTCTGGAAAAATACTCACTGAAATAAAATGAAACCTCATAATTGTAAAAAGGTTGTCCTAATAATGGTTGGCTTTATTTTTATATTTTACCAGTTCTAACTATGGACTCTCCAGCTATATAGGTCACAACCCTTGTCATGTTTCCAAATCTACACCTTAAAATGCTTGGTCTCGGCCAAGGTTAGCTGATCCTCTAGCATGTTGAAAAGGAATCTCAGAATCCTATTTTTAATCTAACTGAGACTAAAACTTTTTTCTGGCAGTACAGTTTTGGCATGCCCAATGAGGCTCTTCTATGTTTCTAAACGATTGAAAGAAGCACTCCTATGAAATGTATTTTTCATTACTTCCTGACTCTCTTTTCCCTGATTTTTTTAAAAGTATCCCTGATAAAGTGAAGGGACACTAATATTAACCACTTTCCCTGAGGAGGACAATCTTCTTTAGGTTCCCCACAATATTCACAGGCGTGGGTCACACCTCATCTCCTACTCTAACACCAGCCCATCCACGTGGTACCCTGCTGATGCTCTAGCACGTAGAGACCTTGGATGCCTTCTACAGAGCACCATTCACATCCTCCTCTGTCAACTTGTAGATTTAGAGAGCTTATTTGGAGTTCTCATAAAAAATAGTCTCAGGGACTGTCTTACTGAAATTTTAGTTTTGTTTTTGTATTTATTTATTTGTGATGAAAGAGGTTGAGTGGTTTATGTGCTGTATAATGTAGTGTGTCCATGAGTTTGGGAAGGAGTATAAACTTATTTTTGTACTATATGTTAGCTTCATTTTAAAATATTACACTCGGTGTGCTTTTGTTTAGCCTCTGGACACATTTTTAGGCAAAGTATCTATAAAAGGAAAGCAATATGTCCAATTATTAATCTAAAAAAGTACAACAAATAGCTTATTTTCCCTGTGTTTCTAGGCTTTTCGGACTTTTGTTAGTGTATTTGTTGAGTAGCTTTTTTTTTTTAAGATTAGCCATTGCATTGCCTTACATTTAGTTAGAAGCCCTTCACCTAAAAACACATTATTGAACATATTGTTTCAAAATATAACTTACATGGTATTTAAAAATAAGTTTATCCCCACAAATATTGAATCATTATGTTGTACACCTGAAATGCATATAATGTTGTATGTCAATTATATCTCAATAAAATAATAATAATAAATAACTTTATCCCATGTTAGTTACCTAACTTTGCAGACAACCTGTATAATTTGACCCTTTTGCCAAATTTTCCTCACATGGTAAAAAAAAATCTTGGGATAAAATGTGTATTCTGAAGATATTAAAGTCAGAATTATTTAAACAAGTCTGTGTCTTTCTCCTATATTATGCAGCTAAATCACCATGTGTCCTCGTATTTTCATCCTTGAGTAATGTCAGTGGCAAAGGGGAATCAATAAGCATTGTTTCCAAATGTTGGCCATTTTGATGCTGAAGATAGCTATTATGCTGCTATTTTGCCTTAATCAATTCTTACTTGTATCAGGGTATGATTGTATCAATTGTCTAGTGGATTTAATGCCGCTTAACTCTCTAGTAAGACAGGGAAAGGTTTAGCTATCAGTCAGCCAAGTCTTGTGCTGTGACACATCAATTCAAAGAAAATTCATAATGTTATAGAGATAACCATAAAAGACTTTTGTGTCTTGGTTTCTCACCTCCCTACCTTATTGATTTATTTTTCTTCTACTTCTGATAAAGGCAATGAAATACCCACCATATGGAATAAATGTGAGTTACTGATAGAACCAAAAGACTGAAAAAGGCACAACGTCACTCTCAAAATGGCAGCTTGTTACAGGATTCCTCTTTCAACGATAAAATCCCATAGCCTGTGCACCAAGCTCAAGCATGAAGGATATCATGTTATCCTTTAATATCTATTACTTGGGCTTTTCATTTGTTGTCAAGCATCCCTTATCTTGAATAACGTATGTCACCTGTCATATATGCCTGTTCTTTGTGAGTGCCCCTGAATATGCAGACCCAAGCAATGATTCTCTGTAGACCAGTGTCCTAAACACGGGGTTTTGGATTAATGAAATGAAATGTGAATCAGAATTTATCTCCTTTTCTAATACTTCAAACACATTTCTTTCTTCCAAAACATATTATATACACATAATCTTTACAAGTAAGATCTCTCACTCTACTTCTTTAGTCTTCTAGAATCTTCATAGAGAGGAACTGTAAGAGTAAACACAGGTCTCCTATACCTCAAAAAATGATGAAATCATATGTTAGTGAAATGGCTATGTATATGAGTTACTGCCTCATGCATTTGTTCAACAATATGCTAATTATTGTCTACTGTGTACCAGGCTCTGTGCTACGCACTGAGTCTCCAGTGGTGATATTTCTTTTCTCTTAGCCTAGCAAAGTGGAAAGAAAGGATACTGGTATTTGGAAATGCAAACAGATATTATGATTCGAATTATGTTTTAAAATTTATTTTGTACTGATTTTATTTTATTAAGCTAAACATTAAATTTTTTTTAAATCAAAGTAAAACAAAACATGGCAAAACTTAAGAATATGGAAAAGTATGTAATAAAAGGTAAAATTTTTCTTTCCTCTCCCCCAAACCCCTAATCCTCATTCCTCCAAACAAACTTTGCTAATGGATTTTGTGCTTTGTTTCAGAGTAAAACAAAGCAAAAAACTAAAAACACACAAACATATATACATTTGTATATGCATATATGTTTGCATGCATACAAATAGTAACATCTGATATATTCTGTACCTTAATATTTTTTGCTTAGTACTATATCTAGAAAGTCTTGTGGTTTTTCCATAGAAGAACTTACATATTTACCTTTCTCTTTTTAAGGACATTAAAAAATTTTTTAAACAAAATCAAATTTACAGAAAATTTGCAATGTAGTACCAAGAACATTCTTTTTTCTGAGTTACCCTATCGCCCTGGAGTATCTTATGATTTATTTTCTATAAACCAGTCAACCTTCTACACTACTACAATATAGTCATCAGAACTGGGAAACTAAAATACATACATTCCTATGTCTCCTCCTCAGATACCATTCAGATTTTGGCAGCTGTCCTAATGATGTGCTTTATAGTTAAGGAATTCATTTCAACATCACTCACTTTATTTAGTTGCCATGCCTATTTAGTCTCCTTTAGTCTGGAATAGTTGCTCATCATTTTTTTGTTCTTTTAATTTTCATGATCTTGACTCTTTTGAAGATTACAGGCCAGTTTGGATTTTCTAATGTTTCTTTTTGATAAACTTCAGGTTATAGATCTTGCACAGGAGTATCATGAAATCAGTGCTATTTTCCTCTCATTGTGTCCTATCAGGTCTCAGATCATTTTAATTTCTCCCATTAGTGATGGTTTTCTTGATAAAGTTGGTGTTTGCCAGGCTTCCCTACCATAGGGTACTTTTACTCTTTCCAACTAATAAGCCTTTTGTGAGGAGGTGCTTTGAAACCATAAAAAGTCCATTTCTCATCAGATTCTCCATGTGTTTTTATTTATCCATATGGGTCACGGTTTCCTATTTTATCCAGTGAGTTACAACCCCTTACAATCATTTATTTTGATGTACAGATTATCCCAGATCAGGCAAGAGGTGCTCTTTCAAGCTGACTCCTGTGTCCTTTTGACTCAGCAGACTTGTCATTTTTTTTAACACCTCCTTGCTCTCTGGCACAGTAGGACATTTTGGGCTTATCTTGTATTTTTCTTACTCTAGCCCTGATTTTAGTCCTTTCTCAAGGAATTCTGGTCCTTTTTAGTGGAGAATGGTATTTAGAAAGCAAGATCTGGGTGTGAGATGTGCTCATTGCCTTTGGGGATGTTGCTGCTATCCAGCCCTCTCCGTGGACAATGCTAAGGACCATATATATATATGTACATAAACACACACACACGTACATTTACATTTATTTCCATATCTCCCTTTCCCTATTTATAACTCACTCCTCCAGTGAGAAATTGGCTCTCATTATTCTTAACATATTTACATATCTGATCAATTCCTCTGTGTGTAATCCCATTGCTGCTACCATACAGATGCCTTCCTCACCCCACCTGGGCTCTGACACACCACAAGGGGCTGCCAGCCAACCCACCCCTACTCTTCCTCCCCATGTGAAAGTTTTCCTCACCTCACCCATTCCCCAAGACCCCATTGCAGGCTGGGGTTCATGCACCAGTGTAGACACCATCGTCACCCCACTCAGGGTGCAACACTTGGTGCTGGGCTGTTCCCACATGGGGACACCTTCATTACCTTACTGGGGCTCTGACTCCCCATGCTGGATAATCCTCTGCCACAGATGCCTTGCTCACCTGTTCTGTTCTGACACCCTATTCTGAGTTGCCAAAGTTCCCCCAGTCCCACTCTGATGCAGACTCCTTGCTCTGCCCCTTCTAATAACATTAGAAAAAATTATTCAAGAAATAATAAAAGGCAGAGCAAATTTAAAAATATCATTATCTGCCAATATTTAAGCTCAACTAACTGTAGAGGAAGAATAAAAAAACATGATTCCCTAAATGTTTTAGTTAATATTATAGACTATCTCACCACTCTTTTCTGAGTCTATCCTTGCCCCTTCCCACCATGTCTGTGATTACTAATGCTCTTATTCCATATTTTGGCTATATAATGTAAGTAGTCCTCACTCAGTGTACCTGGATATCCTCTTCTGGTTGCCTCAATCCCTGGATCTCCTCAGTCACATGTTTTTTTTTTTGTCTCTGATATAGCTGATATTGAAGGACACCTCACTTCAGTACCACAGGCACTAAAGCAGATTTTAGCCCTCTTTGATCACCTCTTACTGATTTATTTATTTATTTACTTTTTGTTGTTCTTGTTGAGTTTTATGTGTTGTTTGTATATTTTGGAAGTTAAGCCCTTGTCAGTCGCATCATTTGCAAACATTTTCTCCTATTCTATATTTTGTCTCTTCAGATTTTAGGGTTTTTTTTTTTAATTTTATTTTATTTATTTTTTTATACACAGGTCCTTATTAGTCATCCATTTTATACACATCAGTGTATACATGTCAATCCCAATCGCCCAATTCATCACACCACCGCCACCACCACCACTCCCCCGGCCACTTTCCCCCCTTGGTGTCCATACGTTTGTTCTCTACATCTGTGTCTCAGTTTCTGCTCTGCAAACCACTTCATCTGTACCATTTTTCTAGGTTCCACATATATGCGTTAATATATGATATTTGTTTTTCTCTATCTGACTTACTTCATTCTGTATGACAGTCTCTAGATCCATCCACGTCTCTACAAGTGACCATATTTTGTGCATTTTATGGCTTAGTAATATTCCATTGCATATATGTACCACATCTGCTTTATCCATTCGTCTGTCGATGGGCATTTAGGTTGCTTCCAAGACCTGGCTATTGTCAATAGTGCTGCAGTGAATATTGGGATGTGTGTGTCTTTTTGAATTATGGTTTTCTCTGGGTATATGCCCAGTAGTGGGATTGCTACATCGTATGGTAGTTCTATTTTTGGTTTTTTAAGGAACCTCCATACAGTTCTCCATAGCGGCTGTATCAATTTACATTCCCACCAACAGTGCAAGAGGGTTCCCCTTTCTCTACACCCTCTCCAGCATTTGTTGTTTGTAGATATTCTGATGATACCCATTCTAACTGGCGTGAGGTGATACCTCATTGTAGTTTTGATTTACATTTCTCTAGTAATTAGTGATGTTGAACAACTTTTCATGTGCTTCTTGACCATCTGTATGTCTTATTTGGAGAAATGTCTATTTAGGTCTTCTGCCCATTTTTGGATTGGGTTGTTTGTTTTTTTAATATTGAGCTGTTTATATATTTTGGAGATTAATCCTTTGTCCGTTGATTCGTTTGCAAATATTTTCTCCCATTCTAAGGGTTGTCTTTTCATCTTGTTTATGGTTTCCTTTGCTGTGCAAAAGCCTTGGAGGTTCATTAGGTCCCATTTGCTTATTTTTGTTTTTATTTCCATTACTCTAGGAGGTGGATCAAAAAAGATCTTGCTGTGATTTATGTCAAAGAGTGTTCTTCCTATGTTTTCCTCTAAGAGTTTTATAGTGTCCGGTCTTATATTTAGGTCTCTAATCCATTTTGAGTTTATTTTTGTGTATCGTGTTAAGGAGTGTTCCAATTTCATTCTTTTACATGTAGCTGTTTAGTTTTCACAGCACCACTTATTGAAGAGACTGTCTTTTCTCCATTATATATCCTTGCCTCCTTTGCCATAGATTAGTTGACCATAGGTGCGTAGGTTTATCTCTGGGCTTTCTATCTTGTTCCATTGATCTGTATTTCTGTTTTTGTGCCAGTACCATATTGTCTTGATTACTGTAGCTTTGTAGTATAATCTGAAGTCAGGGAGTCTTTTTCCTCCAGCTCCGCTTTTTTCCCTCAAGACTGCTTTGGCTATTTGGGGACTTTTGTGTCTCCATACAAATTTTAAGATTTTTTTGTTCTAGTTCTGTAAAAAATACCATTGGTAATTTGATAGGGATTGCACTGAATCTGTAGATTGCTTTGGGTGGTATAGTCATTTTCACAGTATTGATTCTTCCAATCCAAGAACATGGTATATCTTTCCATCTGTTGGTATCATCTTTAATTTCTTTCATCAGTGTCTTATAGTTTTCTGCATACAGGTCTTTGGTCTCCCTAGGTAGGTTTATTCCTAGGTATTTTATTCTTTTTCTTGCAATGGTAAATGGTAGTGTTTCCTTAATTTCTCTTTCAGATTTTTCATCATTAGTATATAAGAATGCAAGAGATTTCTGTGCATTAATTTTGTATCCTGCAACTTTACCAGATTCATTGATTAGCTCTAGTAGTTTTCTGGTGGCATCTTTAGGATTCTCTATGTATAGTATTGTGTTATCTGCAAACAGTGACAGTTCTACTTCTTCTTTTCCAATTTGTATTCCTGTTATTTCTTTTTCTTCTCTGATTGCCGTGGCTAAGACTTCCAAAACTATGTTGAATAATAGTGGTAAGGGTGGACATCCTTGTCTTGTTCCTGATCTTAGAGGAAATGCTTTCAGTTATTCACCATTGAGAAGGATGTTTGCTGTGGGTTTGTCATATATGGCCTTTATTATGTTGAGGTAGGTTCCCTCTATGCCCACTTTCTGAAGAGTTTTTACCATAAATCGGTGTTGAATTTTGTCAAAAGCTTTTTCTGGGGCTTCCCTGGTGGCGCAGTGGTTGAGTTTCCGCCTGCTGATGCAGGGGACACAGGTTCGTGCCCCGGTCTGGGAGGATCCCGCATGCCGCGGAGCAGCTGGGCCCGTGAGCCATGGCCACTGAGCCTGTGCATCCGGAGCCTCTGCTCCACAGCGGGAGAGGCCACAATGGTGAGAGGCCCGTGTACCGCAAAAAAAACCAGCTTTTTCTGCATCTATTGAGATGATCATATGGTTTTTCTTCTTCAATTTGTTAATATGTTTTATCACATTGATTGATATATTGAAGAATCCTTGCACCCCTGGGATAAATCCCACTTGATCATGGTGTATGATCCTTTCCATGTGTTGTTGGATTCTGTTTGCTAGTATTTTGTTGAGGATTTTTGCATCTTTAGTCATCAGTGATATTGGTCTGTAATTTTCTTTTTTTGGACTATCTTTTTCTGGTTTTGATATCAGGGTGATGGTGGCTTCATAGAATGAGTTTGGGAGTGTTCCTTCCTCTGCAATTTTTTGGAAGAGTTTGAGAAGGATGGGAGTTAGCTCTTCTCTAAGTGTTAGATAGAATTCACCTGTGAAGCCGTCTGATCCTGGACTTTTGTTTGTTGGAAGATTTTTAATCACAGTTTCAATTTCATTACTTGTGATTGGTCTGTCTGTTCATATTTTCTATTTCTTCCTGGTTGAGTTTTGGAAGGTTATACCTTTCTAAGAATTTGTCCATTTCTTCCAGGTTGTCCATTTCATTGGCATAGAGTTGCTAGTAGTAGTCTTTTAGGGTGCTTTGTATTTCTGCGATGTCTGTTGTAACTTCTTTTTCATTTCTAATTTTATTGATTTGAGTCCTCTCCCTCTTTTTCTTGATGAGTCTGGCTAATGGTTTATCAATTT
Source organism: Stenella coeruleoalba (assembly GCF_951394435.1). Lineage (NCBI taxonomy): Eukaryota > Metazoa > Chordata > Mammalia > Artiodactyla > Delphinidae > Stenella > Stenella coeruleoalba. The sequence goes on along the minus strand of NC_137151.1, from coordinate 74,749,952 downwards.
TGTTTATCTTCTCAAAGAACCAAATTTTAGTTTTATTGATCTTTGCTATTGTTTTCTTTGTTGCTATTTCATTTATTTCTGCTCTGATCTTTATGATATCTTTCCTTGTGCTAACGTTCGGTTTTGTTTGTTCTTCTTTCTCTAGCTTCTTTAGGTGTAAGGTTAGATTGTTTATTTGAGATTTTTCTTGTTTCTTGAGGTAGGCTTGTATAGTTATAAACTTCCCTCTTAGAACTGCTTTTGCTGCATCCCATAGGTTTTGGATCATCATGTTTTCATTGTCATTTGTCTCTAGATATTTTTTTTTATTTCCTCTTTGATTTCTTCAGTGGTTTCTTGGTTATTTAGTAACGTATTGTTTAGCCTCCATGTGTCTGTGCTTTTTATATTTTTTTCCCTGTAATTGGTTTCTAATTTCACAGCATTGTGGTCAGAAAAGATGCTTGATATGATTTCAATTTTCTTAACCTTACTGAGGCTTGTTTTGTGACCCAGGATGTGATCTATCCTGGGGAATGTTCTGTTCGCACTTGAGAAGAAAGTGTAATCTGCTGTTTTTGGATGGAATGTCCTATAAATATCAATTAAATCTATCTGGTCTATTGTGTCATTTAAAGCTTGTGTTTCCTTAGTAATTTTTTGTTTGGATGATTTGTCGATTGGTGTAAGTGAGGTGTTAAAGTCCCCCCACTATTATTGTGTAACTCTTGATTTATAGCTGTTAGCAGTTGCCTTATTTATTTAGGTGCTCTTATGTCGAGTGCATATATATTTATAATTGTTATATTTTCTTCTTGGATTGATCCCTTGATCATTATGTAATGTCCATCCTTGTCTCTTGTAACATTCTTTATTTTTTATTTTTATTTGCAGTATGTGGGCCTCTCACTGTTGTGGCCTCTCCCGTTGCGGAGCACAGGCTCCGGACGTGCAGGCCCAGCGGCCATGGCTCACGGGCCTAGCTGCTCCACGGCATGTGGGATCTTCCCGGACCGGGGCATGAACCCGTGTCCCCTGCATCGGCAGGCGGACTCTCAACCACTGCGCCACCAGGGAAGCCCAACATTCTTTATTTTAAAGTCTATTTTTATCTGTTATGAGGATTGCTACTCCAACTTTCTTTTGATTTCCATTGGCATGGAATATCTTTTTCCATCCCCACACTTTCAGTATGTATGTGTCCCTAGGTCTGAAGTGGGTCTCTTTTAGACAGCGTATATATGGTTCTGGTTTTTGTATCCATTCAGCAAGCCTGTTTCTTTTGGTTGGAGCATTTAATCCATTCCCTTTTAAGTTAGTTATCGATATGTATGTTCCTATGACCATTTTCTTACTTGTTTTGGGTTTGTTTTTGTTGGCCCTTTTCTTCTCTCGTGTCTCCCACTTAGAGAAGTTCCCTTAGCATTTGTTGTAGAGCTGGTTTGGTGGTGCTGAATTCTCTTAGCTTTTGCTTGTCTGTAAAGCTTTTGATTTCTCCAGTAAATCTGAATGAGATCCTTGCCGGGTAGAGTAATCTTGGTTGTAGTTTCTTCCCTTTCATCACTTTAAGTATATCATGCCACTCCCTTCTCGCCTGTAGAGTTTCTGCTGAGAAATCAGCTTTTAACCTTATGGGAGTTCCCTTGTATGTTATTTGTCATTTTTCCCTTGCTGATTTCAATAATTTTTCTTTGTCTTTAAATTTTGCCAATTTGATTGCTATGTGTCTCAGCTTGTTTCTCCTTGGGTTTATCCTGTATGGGACTCTCTGCACTTCCTGGACTTGGGTGGCTATTTCCTTTCCATGTTAGGGAAGTTTTTGACTATAATCTCTTCAAATATTTTCTCTGGTCCTTTCTCTCTCTCTTCTCCTTCTGGGATCCCTATAATGCAAATGTTGTTGCATTTAATGTTTTCCCAGAGGTCTCTTAGGCTGTCTTCATTTCTTTTCATTCTTCTTTCTTTATTCTGTTCTGCAGCAGTGAATTCCACCATTCTGTCTTCCAGGTCACTTATCCATTCTTTTGCATCAGTCATTCTGCTATTGATTCCTTCTAGTGTATTTTTCATTTCTGTTACTGTATTGTTCATCTCTGTTTGTTTGTTCTTTAATTCTTCTAGGTCTTTGTTAAACATTTCTTGCATCTTCTCGATCTCTGCCTCCATTCTTTTTCCGAGGTCCTGGATCATCTTCACTATCATTATTCTGAATTTGTTTTCTGGAAGGTTGCCTATCTCCACTTTATTTAGTTGTTTTTCTGGAGTTTTATCTTGTTCCTTCATCTGGTACATAGCCCTCTACCTTTTCACCTTGTCTTTCTTTCTGTGAATGCAGTATTTGTTCCACAGGCTGCAGGATTGTAGTTCTTCTCGACCTTTTGCTGATTTAGAGCTCTGTGATTTCCTGGGCCAAATTTAAGATTTAGCAACGTGCTATGCAGGCCTGGGGCCAGGGGTTCCTTTAGACAGCTCTCAGAACCTCCCGGCTAGGAGCTTCAGGATTAATGGATCTTTAGGGCTCAGGGAACTTGAGGGGTCTAGGCTAGTATAGGAACAGATTCAGCCACATTAGGGTTTCTTAGGCTCTTTTGTTCTAACTAGGGAACCTAGTCACTTTTCTCTGGTGAATGTTCCAGACTGTAGAAGTTGACAGCTGTTCAGTGTTCTGTTCGCATGTAGAAGAAAGTGTGATATAGGAAGTTGGTAATTCTGGACCCTAAGGTGAGTTTGGGTCAGCCTGACATGGAGGGCAAGTAGTCTGTTATTGTCTAAAAGTCAAAGCTGTGACATCTGACACTGAAGAAGAAAAACAAAACAAAACAAAACAAAATAAAACACAAAAACAAAAAAACACCCAGCAACAGCAACAACAAATAAACAAAAAACAAGCTTGTGTGAAATTTTAATCCCTAAAAGTTTTCTCCTAGATTACAGCTTTGCTTGTCTCTATGATTATATGTTAAAATAATATGTTAAATAGTATTTTTTTTTTTTTTTTGCATTACGCGGGCCTCTCACTGTTGTGGCCTCTCCCGTTGCGGAGCACAGGCTCCAGACACACAGGCTCAGCGGCCATGGCTCACGAGCCCAGCCGCTCCACGGCATGTGGGATCTTCCCAGACCGGGGCACGAACCCGTGTCCCCTGCATCGGCAGGCGGACTCTCAACCACTGCGCCACCAGGGAAGCCCTGGTGTTTAAAGCTTAAATGTCCCCTGGGCCCCTAACCAGGGTCACTCTACCATCCGTTTTTATTGATAAGCTCCCAGCAGTGCTTGTCAATAGCTGATCTTCTGAGTGCTTATCAACAACAGCAGACGCTAATGACGATATTCTGACACAGCTTCCTCAAAGTAAATGACGTCACCCTTAGAACAAAACAACTTTATTCTTAGATTGAAAAAAACAAGTGGATTTGAAATCACAGCAAACCAGTACACAACAGATGGTGCCTATGAAACCCTTAGCATTTTGCCTGATACATAGACCTCAGTCAATATCAGTTGTTACTATTATTAAGTACATCAAAATACATAAGACAGTGAGATGTGTTAATGTTTCCGCAGATTGTAAGAGGGTCATTTGGTAGTATGGCTTACTGGTATCACCAGTTCAAGAATTAGGACTAAAAACTGTTTAGGAGCCAGCCCTTAAGAGTTTAGAATTTCTCTGTTTTCCCATAGAAAGATTGGGTGTCACAATACATGTCTCCTGGAAGTAACAGAAGTTATTCCAGCTGCCATGCTGAGCCACATTAAAATTGGAGGATTCTTCCATTTATTTTGTAGATTTAATAAAGTGGTAATCTGGAATGCAACCGTAGCATTGTTATGTTTTTCACAAACTTCTCAACCATTAAAATTATGACATCTCATTCTCTGACAGGAGTTATACAGAAAGATGACACTGTTTCAGATGAAACCACCCGCTTGCCAATAAGTAATGATGAGGAGTTAAAGTATATTTTTTACATTTTTAAAAGTTTATAACAAACTTTAAAAAATTCTGTGGTCTCTGTATGATGTAACAGCGTATAGAGAAGTGGGACTTTAAGTCAGGAAGTTTAGATAGTGAGGTTCTAAATTACCATTTCAAACACACTATGGTAGGAAAGATGCCAAAAGGGATGAGTTTTAGGAAAATAAGACAGGAGATGTAGATGATGATGGAGTCCATGAGTAATGAGTGGATTTGTTTGATCAGATGATGGGCTTGGACTTTTTCATGGTTTATTTTAGTCTAATGTTCCAGTCCTATCACCCATAATACAGGAAATTATAGGAATACGAAGTCGCCAAAATTATCTTTGGATAATTTGGCATCTTGATTTGAATTTTCATTCTGAAAGTAAATCTTCCACCAGGAATTGTTTGGACTAGAAATCTCTCTTAAAATAAGTTTTAAAAGATTTGAGACTTACAGGAAATAGGATAAAAGTCAGCTTTCCTGGTAGATCCCTTTTTGGTAAATATGGGGCCTTGATAACTTAGATGCAGAGCTTCCTCCCCACAGAGGCTGCATGTATGCGTTTTGTGGTCTGACAATGAGCTATGTGATCTTGAAATGATACAACCTAACTGGTAGGATTATTCTGAGGTATAAAGGAGAGAACTGGGTATAAGTCTTGGCCCAAGGCCTGCAGATAGCAATCACTCAATAAAAGTTAACAGCTATCATTACCTTCATCAAGTGTTGGCAGCACTAACAAATAGAGCTTCACAACATCTCGGACAGTGGTGAAAGAATGGCTTATATCTGCTTTCCTACACAGATGGTCCCTGACTTAAAACACTTCAATTTATAATTTTTCAACTTTATGATGGTGCAAAACCAATAGGCATTCAGTAGAAACTATACACTGGATTTTGATCTTTTCCCAGGCTAGCGATATGTGGTACAATATTCTCTTGTGATGCTGGGCGTCAGCAAGCCCCAGCTCCCAGTCAGTCACACAATCCTGAGGGTAAACCACCGATACACCTAAAACCATTCTGTACCCATATGACCATTCTGTTTTTCACTTTCAGTACAATATTCAACAAATTACATGAGCTATTCGATTCTTTTATAATATAGGCTTTGTGTTAGATGATTTTACCCAACTGTAAGCTAATGTAAATGTTCTGGCCACGTTTCAGGTAGGCTAGGCCAGGCTATGATATTTGGTAGGTGAGGTGTGTTGAATGCATTTTCAACATACGGTATTTTCAACTTAGGAAGGGCTTATTGGGACATAACCTCTTCGTAAGTCAAGGAAGATCTATAATTAGAAGGAGAACTGGAAGCAAACTCTAGGACTTTGGCTTCCATATTATTTTCACAGGACTAACATTTCCCAAATGTGACTGAGCGTGAGTATCCTCAGGGGAAATATGTGGGGGTTTGTTTTATTTACAAATGTAGAATCTTTTCAAAGAATCAAATTAAGTACACAAGTTGAGAGTGGTACTAAGGATTTTGAATTTTATATATATAAAGCTAACATTTATTGAGTGTCTTCTGTGAGCTAACATTGCTTGTGCTATGAGAATTTTTTCTTTTCTTTTTCTTTTATCTCGTGAGTGTTGCACTTTTTATTTTTTTAATTTTATTTACAATTTAAAAAATTTAAGTTGATTTACAATGTTGTGTTAAGTTCTGCCGTATAGCAAAGTGACTCAGTTATACATATATATTCTTTTTCATACTCTTTTCCATTATGGTTTATCACAGGATACTGAATATAGTTCCCTGTGCTATATAGTAGGACCCTGTTGTTTATCCATCCTATGTACTATACTAGTTTGCATCTGCTAATCTCAAACTCCCAATCCTTCCTTCCCCACACCCCCCCACTCCCGGCAACCACAGGTCTGTTCTCTATGTCTGTGAGTCTGTTTCTGTTTAGTAGATAGATTCATTTGTGTCGTATTTTAGATTCCACATATCAATGATATCATATGGTATTTGTCTTTCTCTTTCTGACTTATTTCGCTTACTATGATAATCTCTAGGTCCATCCATGTTGCTACAAATGGCATTATTTCATTCTCTTTTATGGCTGAGTAATATTCCTTTGTATATATACCACTTCTTCTTTAACCATTCATCTCTCAATGGACATTTAGGTGGCTTCCATGTCTGGGCTATTGTAAATAGTACTGCTATGAACATATGGGTGCATGTACCTTTTTGAATTATAGTTTTATCTGGGTATATTCTCAGGAGTGGGATTGCTGGATCATATGGCAACTCTATTTTTAGTTTTTTGGGGAACCTCTGTACTGTTTTCCATAATGGTTGCATCTATTTACATTCACACCAACAGTGTAAGAGGGTTCCCTTTTCTCCACACCCTCTCTAACATTTATTATTTGTAGACTTTTTAATTATGGCATTTTGACCAGTGTGAGGTGGTATCTCATTGTAGTTTTGATTTTTATTTCTCTAATAACTAGCAATGATGAGCATCTTTTCATGTGCCTATTGGCCATCTGTATGTCTTCTTCGGAGAGGTGTCTATTTCCGTCTTCTGCCCATTTTTCAAATTCATTGTTTGTTTTTTTGTTATTGAGTTGTATGAGCTGTTTGTGTATTTTTGAAATTAAGCCCTTGTCAATCACATCATTTGCAAATATTTCCTCCCAGTCTATAGGTTGTCTTTTCGTTTTGTTTATGATTTCCTTTGCTGTATAGAAGCTTGTACGTTTGATTAGGTCCCATTTATTTTTGCTTTTTTTTTTCCTATTGCCTTGGGAGACTGACCTAAGAAAACATTGGTATGATTTATGTCAGAGAATGTTTTCCCTACGTTCTTTTCTAGGAGTTTTATGATGTCGTGTCTTTTATTTCTTAATTAACATACAATAAAATTGACCTTTATTGTTCTAGGAGTTTTAACACATATATAGATTCATGTAACTACCACCACAATCATGATTCAAACAGTTCCATTACCCTAAAATGTTTTTTTCTACTGCACCCTTGTAGTCAAACCCTCTCTCTATCCCTAATCCCTGGCAACCAGTGAGCTGTTCTCCATCACTGTAATTTCCCCTTTTCTGGAGTGTTTTAAAGGGAATTATACAGTATCTAACCTTTTGAAACTGGCCCCTTTCACTCAGAATAAAGTCTTTGAAATTTATTCTTATAGTTGCATACATCAGTAGTTCAATCGTTCGTTCCTTTTTACTGCTGAGTAGAATTCCATTCCATTTAATACTATGTCAGAATTTGACAAGCGGTCGTTTTTTAAATGTTAGTAGCACCATGGTATGTGAAATCATATCAGTGAGGTTTTCATGCTATGTGATAAGAAATGTATTGATCTGTCTGTAATTTCAGTGGGTCTTTTAACTATGAATGATTCGGTAACATCCTGCATTGGTCATTTGAAGAATATTTGTTTCCTGAGATGTGTAGATCCTGCAAATGTAGATACATTTCCTTGTACAATACAAAAAAATCACATTTGTTACTATCATTATCAATCTCATCAGAAAAGTCTTTAAATATTAGAAAGCTGTCAAGCTCATGTTAGTAAGTACTAGTTTTCCAAAAATCTTAATTTTTTTACTTGAAACCTTGAATTTTATAATGGGCAAAAAAACATTCTGTCAATTTTCCTTGAAAGGATATATTCACTTCATTTGTTATTAAGAAAATGTCTGCCAGAGGGCCAAGTCTAAATAACCATAGTTTGTCTGCCAGTCACTCTTTCAAATAAAAATGGTGTTCCATGAAAAAAGTGGCTAGTTCAGCTCGCAACTCAATCACCCAGGGGCTTCGTTATATGCAAGCATGCTTTATGTGTACTTCCCATTTTGTCACACAGACTCTTCAAAAGATGTTTACTGAAGGGTTGAAATTTAAACAAATTAACCAATTTTTACTGCTTTATCAAGGACATTCTTAAGACAATTTTTTTTCTTTTTTTTTTTAAACTGTGAGTGTATGGTGGTGAAGATAAGAACTAGTAGTAGGGTTTGGTGCCACTGCCTTTACTCATTAGCAAATTTACACACTATTCCTTTTGTACCATCTGTACAAATGTCAACAAAGTGAAAAAGGCAGGATAAAAAGAGAAGTCTTAGTGTTATTATGAAAATAGTTCTGACCTCACAGACCTCTCAAGTGTATCCTGGGACCCATACCATCTATAGACCACACTTGGAGAATTGCCAGTTAAATTATACTTCATATTGGTTCAAAGAAGAATAACTAAGGTCATTATGGAATACAGGTCCTATGAGGAAAAAAGAAGAGGGATAGGGTTGTGTAGGCACAAGAAGACATGGGTGAAGGGGAAGAACCTTATTAACTTTTAGAAGGGGGGGTAATGGGTCTCATACCCTAGAGATCTTCAAAAGAGAATTCTATTTACTGTCCTAAAACATTTCACATATCTGAAGGTAGAAGACCAGATCAAATGACTTTTTGCCGTTCCTCCAAGTTAAATATTATGATTTTGTGGTCCCAAAGAATGTGTAGCTTATAATATCGCTAAGTATACTTGTCTTTGTTTTAAACAATTTTTTTCAGACTGAAGTTTTTCATACCTCTGAAAACTCAATTTCATTCTAAATCAGTCTTCAGGTTTATTATGGTTTCTTAGAGAGCCCCTTGCAAGATGCTGTTCTTAATAACTTGCAGGTTAGAATTCAATCAGATTCTTTGGGACGGTCAGTGGTGCTCAGGGAGCTGGATGTTGCTCACACACATGTCCGAGGTGAGTGGGGGCAGATAGTCATTGACAGCTCTGCCTTCTTCTCACCGACGTTAAGAGCATCTCAGGCCAGGAGGACCTCTGAGCACTGTCCATTCTACATGTGGCTCCTGGGATGAAAGGGCTTGGTCTTCATTTGGCTCACCAACTACAAGGGTTAGACAGGCTTTGCTCTGGTTGGCAAGATTTCTCTACAGGGACAAGCAGGCTGTAAATTGATTCTTTGACCCCTCTCCACCTTTGAATCTGGAGACTATATGATAAAGTTAAAAGTATCAGAAATAAATTCTGAATATTTAGAGACCATAGAAGTTCAATTTTGCTATGTGCATGTGTAACAGAATGCATTTAGGGGAGAACATCTAAATTATATTTTATACTTAAAAAATAGTAGTTTCCAAGAGTCCATTTCTGCTTTGAGAGAAGCCCTATGATTTGTCCCTTGATGTGATAAGCCAAGGAGCAGTTGTGAACAAAAGTTACCTTTCATTAAAAGAATAAAAACTTCTGGACATCATTAAGGCCTCAGAAATTAAACTGTAAATGTGCCTTGGTACATATAAAGTGATGTAGAGAAGTGTGTACTCTTACAGTTGTCTTGTCTCTGGAAAAATATAACTAACTGCATAGAGAAGATTGAAAAAGAGGCAATTAAGGTGAGTGAGGTGACATGGAAGTGGCAATAGCTAGACTGATTTAAAAGATTATTATCATTTCTTCAGGTTGGAAAATCAAAGGAATATGATTAAAGACTGTAAAATTTTATAGCGTGTGGATAGGACCTAACACACTTGTTGCTCAAATTCCTGAAAATTACCACAAAGGGAAACCTTTGGAGTTCTAAAAAGGCAAATAAAATATAAATTAAAAAGAATCACTTTTTTCATGCAGTAGTCACTTTATAGAAATCATTGCTACAGTAGGTGGCACAGACCTCTAAAAAAAAAAAAAAGATTCAAAAAGGATTTAGGAAAATTTATGTTTAATAGAGTTATAATAAAAGTTAAGGGAAAATATATCTTCTGAGGGATAAAATGCATTCATAACTTTTGAACTAGAAATTAGAGAAAGTCAAACCCATGGATCAAATAATCCGTGGGTTTGACCTAAGGTGGCAGCTATTGTACCACTGTATTCACAAAGAAAAAACTAAAAATTTAAATTCTAATCAAGCTATTATTAAAATGTTATTTAAATTTTTTCTTCATTTTATGTTTTCTCTGTTTACCAATTATAACACCAGACAGGACCTCCCGAGTTCACTTGGCCCATTCCACTGTTGACTGAAAGCTGTTTCAGAGAAACGTTGTCTACCTTTCCATCATCTCCCTAGCAATAGATTCTCACCACTTAGCAATTTGCTGGTCGTTCTTTTCAAATTGAACCTAAATCTCCCCCATTGTAATTACCCCCAACTTTTTATTCTGATCAATTTCAAACCATATCCAACTGCGAAAATAGCACAAGGGACACCCATATACCCCATCACCTAACTTTACTAAATACTAATTTTTCCACACTTGCATTAACTTTCTTACACTCTAAAGTATATAGGATATTGACTTATGTTTCACATATTTGTGTTCATAGAGTTATACATTATTAATATGCATATAAATACATATATACTCCTGCTGAACCACTTGAGAATTATTACAGACATCAGGATACTTTACCCCTAAATGTTTCAGCATGGGTGTTCTGAGAACCAGAATATTCTCTGCAAAATTCCTGTGAGTGCTAATAGAGCAGTATTAATAGAGTACCATTATGTAACACTCAGTCTATTCACATTTCCCCAGTTGTCCCACTAATATCATTTATAGTCATTTTCTTTTTTTTCAATCTAGGGTCCAATCCAGGATTGTACATTGTACTAGTTGTCATATCTCCTTAGTCTCCTTTAACCTAAACAGGTCTCCAGCTTTTTTTGATGGTGTTGCTGTTCTACATATTGTCAATGTTATGGAAAAGTCCAGTCTAGTTGTTCTGCAGAATGTCCTTCATTTGGGATTTGTTTGATTTTTGCTTCATGATTAGATTCAGATTAAGAATTTTGTCAGGATATCTTCCTAGGTAATTCTGTGTCCTTCACAGTGTCCTCAGGAGAGCTAGGATCTCAGCGTGCTCTATTACTGGTCATGTTAAGGTAAAGGTAGTGGCTGCATGATTTTTCCATTGTAAAGCAACTTTTTCCCCTTTTTAATTCAAATACAGTCTGCACAGTGATACTTTGAGATTGCGTGAATAGTTCATTGCCTATTTTTTAACCTAGTGGTTATAGTAACCATTGATGATTGTTACCTGAATTGTTTATTAATATGTGGTTGTAAAATTCTGCTTTTCTATTTCTATCATGACTTTTACATTTATAAGCTGATTTGCTTTGTTTTTTCTTCTCCTCCTTCTCCCCTTAAAAAAATTATAAGATCACTATGTACTTACAGCACACTTTTTCAATTCAATATTATCACAATCTATTCTTATTATTATTCCTTTGATACTCAAATTGTACCAAGTTTGACCAGTGGGAGCCCTTCAGAGTTGGCTTCTGTTTCTTTTTGATGTATCCTCATCAGTTTGAATCCGTTTTCCGTGGCACATCCAGACACTTCAGGCTTGTGCTTTCCTGTTCCAAGAGTCTTAGCTCCTTTTAGAACTGACCTAGTTCTAAATCCTAGATCTGGACACTAGGTTTGCTCATCACTACATGAGTGTCCTTGCTTCTAGGCGCTTTCAGTGAATGCTAGAATGTATACCCACACCCACACCCATGTGCACACACACACACATCCCTATATGTATATGGTACTGCTGTAGCTGTATAGTATAATACTGCTATGCTGCTACCATCAATTTCATTCCAACGTCATAGGGTCCTTCCTCTCCTTCCCCCGTTGCATATTTCTATTTCTCTTCTCCCAAGTGAGAATCCTCACACCCCACAATATCAATGTATTTACTTATTTCTTCAGTTCTACAATGCACACAAAATAGTTTTAGATCTACTACATCAATACCTCTACCAACAACAAATTTACTATGTCAGGTTCAAAATTTCCTACAGCTCTTTTTGTCCTCAGAATATATGCCTCTCAATATAGTCAGAATATTTTAAAAAATATTTTATGTGGATTAGTTCTATTTTTTCTTCTCTTATCAACTTGATAAAAAGTTTAGGTTTACTTGTTTTTTTTTGATACAATCGATTTAAGAATTTATTTTCTAATGTTGTTGAGTTAGTGTATTTTTGAGTATGCAAAAACTGCTGTTTTAAACACTAAACACAAATGTTACATTACTAACTATATGCAAAATCCAGTGTTGTCATCATATGTAAGAACAGTTTAGAAACTAAAAGAGGGGAGGCATTAATAGTTTTCTTTCTTGTAATAATAAAGATTTAAATTTTTATTATTTCTGCAAGTTTAGGATCAAGAGAAGTTTTTTTCAAGCATAGGAAACTGCAGGGTAGTATACAGCAAGAGAGTTAACAAATTGTCTCCATAATTAGATTGGGTACAAATCCTGGTCCCCACCACACACATACTGGTTACAACTAGGTAGAGTTTATTATTCTTTCACTGTCTTGTCCACCTCTTGTGTAAAATCGAGATACTGCAAAGTTCAATATAAGGCACTTGGCTCAGTGCCTGATGAATAGTGCAAAAATAAATATTACCTGTGATTTTGCAGGTGCTGGTGGTGATGCTGGTGTTAAATTTGAAACAGTGTATTCTGGATATCCAGAGTTCCTAATACTAAATTTAAAGGCTTATTTTCTCGGTAACTGGGTTTTTTGTGACTTTTGTTATTTTTGTTTTTGTATTTTATTTTTTTCTCTCAGTACTTTTGATACACAAGGAAAAGTTATGACTTAGCTAGAAGTTCTGGCATAGGGAATGACCTTGTCCTTCTTCTGAAGTATCTGAAAAATAAAAATAAAAATTCCTCCTGCAAAACCCCAGTTAGTTGCTGCTGCTGGTGCTGGGGCAGAATGTCTGTTGGGATGCCGAGCATTACTGACACTATAATCATCAAGGCATCTGCCAGATCTCAGGGCTGAAAACTAGGTAGGAAAGTCTATTATGTCTAATAATAGCTCTGGAAATTTTTCTGAAATACTTGCCGGCAACTCCCAGGCTTGAGAGGTGCAGCATACTGTAACTAAAGCAAGTGCATTGCTTCTACTCTTGCTAGTACATGTGCTGTAGTACTAACCAAAATAATAGCTAGAAATCATTTGCTATGACTTCTTTATGTTTTACTTGTAGTACTCTTGGGTTACTGTCAAGAGTAGCTAGATACATTTCAACAGATGTCCTGTATTTTTAATCCACATACAGCTTCTTATATACTATAGATTCATATAAACTATTGATTCCACCAGTGAAGAGTTTGGATAAGAGAAAAATTATAAATATTCATTTTCTCATCTAATTTTGTATTTGTAATTTCATATTCATTTTCTAAAAGAGAGACCCCCCCCCCGCAATTGTTTAGACTTCAGGTGTTACAAAATCTGCATCTGTCCAATCCTCTACTACTAATATATAGTGTACTCACATGTAATCTTATAATCACTCATTCATATGCTTAACTCATTAGTCAGTCAATAATGAGTTAAATTATGGTAAATATTACATCATATACATTTAACCTAGTATTACAACTTTTGCTCTAAAAAATGAAATATTAGATTCTGGCTGCCAGTTTTTTGGTACTTCATCTGTATCCTATGAGTGTTCAGAGTATTCTGATTGAGAATCTCTCCTGAATGAGACAGAATCAGTTTATATGGTGGTCGGAACCATTTCCCACAACAAGAAATCAGGCTCCTCAACAAAATGTCTGTTTCTACGACTGGGGAGGAAATGTACAAGAGCCTGGAATATACCGGATAGCAAGGAAGCTATCAAAAAGTTACTGGGATCATATAAAAAAAAAGATTAAGGAACCAATCTGACTGAATTTCAAAAACGTGACTGAAATTTATTATAACACATAAAATAAATTAAAATCCATGAGTGCATAATGATAGGACAAAGTAAATTCCAACAACCTTCTTGGGGAAGTTTATAGCAATACAGTCCTGCCTCAAGAAACAAGAAGAATCTCAAATAAACAACGTAACCTTACACCTAAAGCAATTAGAGAAAGAAGAACAAAAAACCCCCAAAGTTAGCAGAAAGAAATCATAAAGATCAGATTAGAAATAAATGAAAAAGAAATGAAGGAAACAATAGCAAAGATCAATACAACTAAAAGCTGGTTCTTTGAGAAAATAAACAAAATTGATAAACCATTAGCCAGACTCATCAAGAAAAAAAGCGAGAAGACTCACATCAACAGAATTGGAAATGAAAAAGGAGAAGTAACAACTGACACTGCAGAAATACAAAGGATCATGAGAGATTACTACAAGCAACTCTATGCCAATAAAATGGACAACCTGGAAGAAATGGACAAATTCTTAGAAAAGCACAACCTTCCGAGACTGAACCAGGAAGAAATAGAAAATATAAACAGACCAATCACAAGCACTGAAATTGAAACTGTGATTAAAAATCTTCCAACAAACAAAAGTGCAGGACCAGATGGCTTCACAGGTGAATTGTATCATTTAGAGAAGAGCTAACACCTATCTTTCTCAAACTCTTCCAAAATATAGCAGAGGGTGGAACACTCTTAAACTCATTCTACAAGGCCACCATCACCCTGATACCAAAAGCAGACAAAGATGTCACAAAAAAAGAAAACTACAGGCCAATATCACTGATGAACGTAGATGCAAAAATCCTCCACAGAATACTAGCAAACATAATCCAACAGCACATTAAAAAGATCATACACCATGATCAAGTGGGGTTTATCCCAGGAATACAAGGATTCTTCAATACACACAAATCAATCAATGTGATACACCATATTAACAAACTAAAGGATAAAAACCATATGATCATCTCATTAGATTCAGAAAAAGCTTTCAACAAAATTCAACACCCATTTATGATAAAAACTCTCCAGAAAGTAGGAATAGAGGGAACTTTCCTCAACATAATAAAGGCCATATATGACAAACCCACAGCCAACATCGTTCTCAGTGGTGAAAAACTGAAACTATTTCCTCTAAAATCAGGAAAAAAACAAGGATGCCCACTCTCACCACTATTATTCAACATAATTTTGGAAGTTTTAGCCACAGCAATCAGAGAAGAAAAAGAAATAAAAGGAATCCAAATCGGAAAAGAAGAAGTAAGGCTGTCACTGTTGGCAGATGACATGATACTATACATAGAGAATCCTGAAGTCTCTACCAGGAAGCTACTAGAGCTAATCAATGAATTTGGTAAAGTAGCAGGATACAAAATTAATGCACAGGAATCTGTTGCATTCCTATACACTAATGATGAAAAATCTGAAAGAGAAATTAAGGACACACTCCACTAACTACTGCAACAAAAAGAATAAAACACCTAGGAATAACCCTACCTAAAGAGACAAAAGACCTTTATGCAGAAAACTATAAGACACTGATGAAAGAAATTAAAGATGATACCAACAGATGGAGAGATATATCATTTCTTGGATTGGAAGAATCAACATTGTGAAAATGACTATACTACCCAAAGCAATCTACAGGTTCAGTGCAATACCTATCAAACTACCAATGGCATTTTTCCCAGAACTAGAACAAATAATTGCATAGTTTGTATGGAAACACAAAAGACCCCAAACAGCCAAAGCAATCTTGAGAAAGAAAAACAGAGCTGGAGGAATCAGACTCCCTGACTTCAGACTATACTACAAAGCTACAGTAGTCAAAACAGTATGGTACTGACACAAAAACAGAAACATAGATCAATGGAACAGGATAGAAAGCCCAGAGATAAACCCATGAGCATATGGTTACCTTATTTTTGATAAAGGAGGCAAGAAACGACAGCCTCTTCAATAAGTGGTGCTGGGAAAACTGGACAGCTACATGTAAAAGAATGAAATTAGATCACTTCCTAACACCAGACACAAAAATAAACTGAAAATGGATTAAAGACCTAAATGTAAGGCCAGACACTATCAAACTCTCAGAGGAAAACATAGGCAGAACACTCTATGACATAAATCACAGCAAGATTCTTTTTGACCCACCTCCTAGAGTAATGGAAAGAAAAACAAAAATAAACAAATGGGACCTAATGAAACTTCAAAGCTTTTGCACAGCAAAGGAAACCATAAACAAGATGAAAAGACAACCCTCAGAATGGGAAAAAATATTTGCAAATTAATCGACTGACAAAGGATTAATCTCCAGTATTTACATGCAACTCATGCAGCTCAATATCAAAATAACAAACACCCAATCCAGAAATGGGCAGAAGACCTAAATAGACATTTCTCCAAAGAAGATATACAGATTGAGAACAAACACATGAAAGGTTGCTCAACATCACTAATCATTAGAGAAATGCCAATCAAAACTACAATGAGGTATCACCTCACACTGGTCAGAATGGCCATCATCCAAAAAATCTACAAACAATACATGCTGGAGAGAGTGTTGATAAAAGGGAGCCCTCTTGCACTGTTGGTGGGAATGTAAATTGATATAGCCACTATGGAGAACAGTATGGAGGTTCCTTAAAAAACTAAAAATAGAACTACCATATGACCCAGCAATCCCACTACTAGGCATATACCCTGAGAACCATAATTCTAAAAGAGTCATATCACAACATTCATTGCAGCACTATTTACAATAACCAGGACACGGAAGCAACCTAAGTGTCCATCGATAGATGAATGGATAAAGAAGATGTGGCACATATATACAATGGAGTATTACTCAGCCATAAAAAGAAATGAAGTTGAGGTTTTTGTAGTGAGGTGGATGGACCTAGAGTCTGTCATACAGAGTGAATTAAGTCAGAAAGAGAAAAACAAATACCGTATGTAACATATATATATGGAATCTAAAAAAAAAAATGGTCCTGGTGAAACTAGGGACAGGACAGGAATAAAGATGCAGACGTAGAGAATGGACTTGAGGACACAGGGAGAGGGGAGGGTTAGGTGGGATGAAGTGACAGAGTAGTATTTATATATATTTATATATATATATATATATATATATATATATATATATATATTACCAGATGTAAAAATAGATAGCTAGTGGGAAGCAGCCGCATCCCATGGGGAGATCAACTCGGTGCTTTGTGACCACCTAGGGGGTGGGATAGGGAGGGTGAGAGGGAGATGCAAGAGGGAGGGGATATGGGGATATATGTATACGTATAGCTAATTCACTTTGTTATACAGCAGAAACTATCACAACATTGTAAAGCAATTATACGCCAATAAAGTTGTTAAAAAAAACCCGAAACCTTCTTGACCACTTTCTGAGGGTATGGGGGCATAAACTCATTCTTAAAATTGGTTGATAAAGAGGAAGAAACAAATATTTATCCTGTTTTTCCTGACAAACTGTAATTCAGACTAACCAAATAGTTGATAAGAAAAAAGTCTGCTTTATAGATGAATTTCAGCCAATAAATGCAGAAGGAATGAAAGAACTAAGCCATCACTGTTTTGCAACCCCTAATGAAATAATGAATCTAGGGAATGATCATCAACGCTGCCCAAACCATTTGGTGAAGGGTTGATAGAAGGTCTTTATAAGAGATGGATTAGGCTGGGAACACCAAAACCCACTTATTACAAAAATAGACACAGTATATATTATGTACCTTCTAATGTGATGTAGTAGAAAGTACACAGTCCCAGCCATGAAATATACTTGCCAAAAAGTAGAAAATGAATCCATCCAAGCCTGTAAGTCTAACTATCGATTTTTAAGAAATACAGAAGAAAGAGGAACATGTTATATGAAACCATGGAATCAGTCATCAAAATCCAAAATGTAAGATATTCTACAGCACAGATGACTCAGTTTCTATTACAAATAAACAGCAAAAAAAGAGTAAAACTATAAAAATTAAATTATTTAACATATTAAGATAAATTAATATTTAAGAGACATTTCATCCAAATGTAATATGTGAACTTTGGTTCTTCATTTGAACAAAGCAACTTGGTAAAAGACAGCTTTGAGGCAGTTGGAGAAACTTGAATGTGGACAGAGTATTAGATGATATTAAGAAATTACTGACAGTTTAATGGTGTTATTAAAATGAGCTTATTTCTCAGAGATACAAACTGATGTATTTATAAATAAAATTATATAATATCTGAGATTTTTAAAAAAATAATCTAGCTAGGGAGAAAAAAGTGGGAAGTATAAATGATACAGGGTTGGTATATGTTGATTGTTGTTAAATGTGGATATGGATATTTGGGATTTATTATATTTTTAAACTACTTTCTCTGAAGTTTTTTCTTAATGGTAGGTAAATGTACACAGGAAATAAATGTGGGAAGTACACTGGAGGATATTATACCTATACTCTTATTGTTTTGGAAAATGAAAAAAATGACCAGTAGAAACATCCCATTGTGACATTTGTGAAATATTAAATACAAATGTCAGAGGTAGTGGTATGCTAGTAAATGACTCTCTGAAGAAGAAAGCCCTGATCTGTAGTGCTTGCCAGTTTGCACAATGTAAATAGGCCCACAATGGCTAATTTCAAGCTATTGGTGTGACATCACTGAATGTGGACTTGGGAGGAGATGAGTTGTTTGTATGGCCAGCTGCATGCAGCCCACTACTCGGGGAGATGGACAGAAAAGCATTAGTTTCTGGAGTCAGACTCTTGGTCAGATCCTAACTCTAACACGCACTCTCCGTGATTATCTTACCTACTTTTTCTGAACCTTAGTTTCCCCTCTGTAAATGGAGATGACAATTTCTACCTCATTCAGATGTAATGATCTAATGAGACCACACATGTAATGGACCTGGTATGGTTCCAGTTACACAGTGAGTGATCTTTCATGCTAATATCCTTTCTTCTCTTCCAGTTAAAATAGAACAGAGGACTCTTGATTTGGGGTAGTTTCAGAGTTTCCAAAGAAAGGGATGAAGCTGGTCATCTTTTCAAAGGGCTTCCTGCCCAGAATTTCTATAATTAATTAAAATTGCAGATATCAGGCACAGTGTCACAAACCTGCCAGAAGTTCACCAAGCTCTAATTTGGTTGAATATTAATAGGTAGGCTGACAAGTTAATGTGACATGATCATGACTAGAATCTGTTATAGGTAGAGGCTCTGTCCAGTGTGAGCTGGCACTGCAAATACACAGTAAGAATTAAGTATTATCTTAGAGTTGACACGGTAAAAATCCTATAAATTATTTAGTCTTCTCCTAGGGAATGTTAACATCCCTGAGATGTTTTGGCATGAATAAGCGTAGGGTTATGTTGGCAAACTGGAAATGTTTCCATTCAGAATTTTGATGATTGTTTGAGTTATTAATAACAGTAGCATTTTACTTTCCAAATTCTTTATTTAAGTTGGGTGATAACCATGGTCTCAGTTAAAGAGGAATTTTTCCACTGTTTCCTGAAAATTTTATTCTTTCTGTGTAGAAACCTAAGATTAAGGTCAACACTGATGAGTCAGTAATGATGCAATTTTCAGAATTAGTGAATTATGTGCATATATGAAAATCTTAAGTTCATTAAAATCAAGGCTAGATAGAAGCTGAATTATAAGTCAAGCCCATATTTAGAATGTGGAGACACTGATACTAAAGGCATTTGAAATGTGATTTATGTGTGTGGGGTGATGGGTTTCTAATGGGAATACAATTTGGGGCTGTATTTTCCCCTCTTTTCTCTCTTTGGAAGAGTTGCATGAATCATAACTTTACATATTTTGGATTTCTGAGCAAATACTTATGAGATAAGCAGTATACTGTATCGTCCATCTGAAGTTGACCCAATCTCCTTTGATCTTTAAAAGAACAGTTTTCCTTCAGTAAATTAAAACATTTGCCCCTTGGAAATTTGAACTTCCTTTTTCTTTAAAACAATGCTATTTATACTAAATTTACTTTAATGGGTCATAATAGGAATGCTTCAAGAATTAAAATGGAACAAAACAGAGAAGAAAATAGAGTGTGTCAAATATGGAAAGGATCAATAGTGTTTTGTGAAACTTAGGATTCTGTCATGTGTGTATGTGTGTGTACATTCTAAGTCGTGAAGTAAAATTTATCTTTCAGTGAATCACGGTAAAAAAGAAAAAAATTTTTAATGTTTTAAAACGTGCGGTAAAAAACTTCCTGAAAATAAAATAACTCTTCCTTTTGTGGTACATATCAAAATATATCTAGATTAACAGAACCTCTTGAAATGTTGTTGTTGCTTTAAACAAAACCACCCTGGATTTAGGGGAGTCCTAGGGCAGTTGTGAGTTTCACAGTTTTGCCTGGGCCTCATTGGGACAGCAGAGATCAATAAAGAGAGGGGAGTTGCACTCTTGGGGAGCTGCACCTTCTGTCTGCTTTTATTTCTTTCTGTCTTAAGCAGGAAGGATACTACTACTTGGCCTGTCCATGTATACACATGCATATATATATATATGTGTAGCTATATAATTTATTATAGTAGAGTACATTTATTATATTGTAGTCTTATGTACATTTATTACATTATAGTCTTATGTACCAGCCCTATTAGCTCAATTAGATTTCAAGCCTTTTGAGGTCAGGAGCTTTGCCTTAAGCTCTCTTATCTTCTTGCCCAGCATGTGCTTTGCACACACAGTAGTAAGCACTTACTAAGTAATTACTATTAATAGTGGTAATTGCTAAAGTTCACCCCAACATAGTATTTGGCTATATTTATTCATATGTTTCTGTATTTATTCATATTATACCTTCCACAAAGAGTTTACTGTAGCTTATGGCATAAATAAGAAAATAATGGCTGAATTATACCTAAAAAACCCATAATATATATACAAACATACACATTTGTAAATATATATTCCTACACACTCTTATATATCATAAATAAAAGTAAAGTCAGAGGAAAAAATATAAATAATCAGGCTCTGAATTCCTTCATATTTCTCTATTTGAGCCTCATTCTTGTGTCTGAACTTCCCAGCCAGCCAAGTAAAAAGGAATGTATGTCACTTACATAATTTTTATTATTAAAAAAAAAAAAGAGACACCTGCAGGGGAAGCAAAGGTTTCTTTGTATACACACGAACATGACTAAAAGTCATTTCTCCTTTGTATACACAAGAACATGACTAAAAGTCATTTCTCACATGAAGTTTCATATAGGAGACAGTGTCCGGGCTAGAAAATATCCATGCCACCACTCCTGAAGAAACTGTGGTAATAGATTTTATTTCTGTCACTGCTGCTCCACCAAAAAGACTAAAGTTTTGTGATAAAACCAAAAGAAATTTAAATATGTAAAAAGACAGAAAAGTGTAATCCAATAAGATAAACTTTTGTCTAATCTAATGTTCTAAAGATATCATTTAGAATATTTAGAAGAAATTGTTTAAAAACAGTCCTCCCCAAGTATCACCTATCTCAACCAGATTTTGAACTAAACCGGATGGTAGAGAGGGTACGATCACATTTCCTGGCAAGGACTGAGCCAATAGGCACTTAGGGCTGTTGGCTGAAAAAAATGCATCTGTTTTAGAGAAAGTTACGATTAGGGGATCAAATCAATATTCTTTGATAGAAATTGGCAACTTTACCAAGGTTCCTGTCTGATAAGCCAGCCACCCGACCTCTACACAAAGATGGGCTATTCTGTGACAATGTTTTGAAGGCTGGAAACCACAGCATCATTCCAGAGCAGTTTCAAAATATATGGGAATAATTTTCCTGTACTTTGTTTGTTTTTTCTCTGTGTCACTAATCACCAGCTTTCATTCAGTCTAGGAGTAATATTATTGTTTTGCTAGGCTTTGTGTATATCATGGAGTCCTATTAGTTTCCATACAAAAATGGATAAAAAATTTGGTAGTGAACTTGAAAGACAGAGGACCTGGTGTTTGAGGCACCAGATAGGATCATTAGAATGTTCAGGTATTTATGGATCATCTGCTTCAGGCGGGGGTGGAAGAATCACTTCTACAACTTGAAAGTTCATAGTAAACAGTATCCCAAGTAGAGATGGGCCACAAACATGGGGGTAACAAAGGAGAGTCCAGGCACCTCTGGGAGGAATCACAGGAAATCTGTGATTAAACACAGGCTATGGGATAGAGGGTGTTGGACTGAGGCTTCAAAGTAAGTTGGGCAGGAGAAGAATGGCAAATATGGATAAAGGAAGATATATAGGAATGATCAGGTAAATTTTACTCCTAATTTACTTGGAGGGAAAGTAGGCTCTTAAAAGTGAGAGGTGGGGAGAGTAAGGAAGAAATGATGAAACAGAAGTTCTCTGGGCTGGTTCTAGTGAACCTAAGGAGAGGTCATTTTCAGGAAAGCATGGAAACAACTACCAGGTTGCCATTTTATTTTTTAAATATGGTTGCATATGAATCATTTAGAAGGAAAGAAAAGTTGTCTAATGTGGGGGGTGTTTAACAGACAACTGTTTTGAGGAATAAATTTTTTGACTGTAATTTGTTTTATAATAATCGGGGGGGTGGTAGTTGCTAGTCACAAAACTGGCTGTTTACAGCAGAAAAGAAACTTGTTGAAAAGACATTATGGAGCTCACAGACTTGCCACAAAGCCTGCAGAACCAGGTTCAGAACAATTGGGAGAAGCTAGAAACAGAGCCTAGTTTCATGCCATGGAATGCACATGGTCTTAGCCTCAAGGAAGGCTGAGAAAACAAAAATCTGGCCTTTGGGGCTGTTAGCCCATTTGGGCTGGGGTGACTTATAAACAACAGACATTTCTTTCTCATAATTCTGGAAGCTGGAAGTCTGAGATCAAGGTGCAAGCATGATAAGACTCTGGTGAGAGCCCTCTTTTGGGTTGCAGACTACCAATTTCTCCTTGTATCCTCACCTGGCAGAGAGCTGAGAGAGGAAGAAAGCTCTCCTGTGACCCTTATAAAAGCTCTAATCCCATTCAGGAGGACAGTACTGCCATGGTCTCATCTAATCCTAATTACTTCCCAAAGGCCTCACCTACTAATACCATTGCATTAAGCGATAGGGTTTCAACATATGAGTTTTGAAGGGACATAAACATTCAATCCATACATAACAGGCGCTTATAGGGAGGACGAGACTTTGCCTCCAGCCAAGACTAGTGAGGTGTGAATTCCTCAAAGAGACATAAGATTTAGATTCTGGGCACTCCTTTCCCTCCAGAAAAGACAATTGTACTATGTCTTTTAAACCTTCATATATTCTTGAGTCCTTGAATGGTTTTTAAAGCTGAATTCTTCAGGTCACCCTAGAAAAGGCAATCCAGTGAGTCTTAATTTTCTGTTCCAATTTACATGATGAGATTCAGACCTGCCCAGAGCCACTGCCAGTTTGAAGATCTAGTTAAGCCTCATGCATCACAATTTCTTAGCGTCGAGTGCCAACGTTTTAAGTTTTGACATCGAATTCATTCTGTTGTTGGTGCCTCTATTTTAAATGGAATAGTTGAAAATAAATCTAGATGTTTGGGGTTTTACCATGCATACGCCGTCTGCGGGCTCCCAGGAAAGCCTCGGTAGTGATGCTACTGCACAAACCGGCCCTTGCAGGCGCCAGCTATGTAGGCAGATTGCACTTCACTGAGCACTCTACCAGCCACCCAGTCCTTTCTACAGCTGCTGCTCTTCCAGAGTGTGGACCAGTCTTCCTTCTGTCTCTTTTTATTTGACAATGCTAGTTACAGAGAATCATGCCAGGCCACACTGTGGCAGTTGTACAAGTGAGGACATGGAAAGATTATCTGACTAGTGATTAAAAATTCTTATTCTTATATATGTAGTTTAAAATGATACAAGGTTCTGAAAATGCAGAATAAGAACATAAATAACTCCTGTAAGTTCTAAAATGTGGGCTTGGGACCAAAATAACTTCTGTAATCCTTCCTGGGAGCATGCCCTCCCAAGTCATGCTAGCCTAAATTTAGAAAATAAGGCTTATATTTGACTTTGGTACCTCTCTGAGTTATTCCAGGAAGGTTTTTTTAAGGGATGTTTCAGCATCATAAATGCCACAAAGTATGTGCTGCAAAAAGCTGGATTTCATTTGCATATCCTGAAGATAAATCCAGGAAACGCCATGGGCTTATTTTTTAAACCAGCCCGAGCTAGGCTGAAAGATGTCAGGGTGGTGATACATCCGATGGTGATAACCCTGAATAAGTTCCAGGATGGGCTGTTTTATTACATTTTTATTAATAGTTGCATGTCTTGAGATCTGATTCATTCCTATTCATGGGTCTTTGAGCTTTTACTTATTTGCATAAGTGCTCAGAACCCTGCTAATTTTTTTCCGTTTTATTTCAGCATATTTTGTGTTAAGAGAAAACAAGCATATAGATTTTTGATAAGCAAATGTTGGCTCAACTGATGAGCTGTAGCTTGTAGCTAGAAAGTTACAGCTTCGTATAACCTGGAGAAGTGGATTCCCTGGCGGTCCAGTGGTTAGGGCTCCATGCTCTCACTGCAAAGGCCCGGGTTCAATCCCTGGTTCGGGAACTAAGATCCCACAAGACACGCGGCGCAGCCAAAAAAAAAAAGTGAAGAAGCTAAAACTCCTGATAATTCAGTGGCTTCAGTCTTTTTTGTTTTATTTTTTATTTTATTTTTGGCTCTGTTGGGTCTTCATTGCTGCGTGTGGGCTTTCTCTACTTGCAGGGAGCGGGGGCTACTCTTCGCTGTGGTGCGCGGGCTTCTCATTGCGGTGGCTTCTCTTGTTGCGGAGCACGGGCTCTAGGTGAAAGTGCTTCAGTAGTTGTGGCATGCGGGCTCTAGAGTGCAGTCTCAGTAGTTGTGGTGCACGGGCTTAGTTGCTCCACGGCACGTGGGATCTTCCTGGACCAGGGATTGAACTGTGACCCCTTCATTGGCAGGCGGATTCTTAACCACTGCCCCACCAGGGAAGCCTGGCTTCAGTCTTTCTCATGCATAATTTTATAGTTTCTGTAAGATACAGAGAAACTAAACACACATCATTTTGTCAAATTGAGAGTAACATTTATCAAGAAACAAGTCTTTCTTACATTTTCATCTGTGGCCTAAAAGAAGACCGTAGGTTTTCATTTTGTTTCTGAAGTGATTCTTGGATTTTCAGGTTGCACTGCAAAGTGAGATGGAAGGTATGAATTGGAGGTGATCCAAAACACAACCCCAAAAGGGAAACCAAGAAGCAAAACTCCATGTGGAGCCCTGTTCCTTGGCTGCCCTTTCCCCTACACCAGCTGTAACTTCCTTTCCTCTTCATTGGAAGGAAGTAAAGGAAGGAAGGGAAAGAGAAAGGGAACTGGCAGTAGTGTAATGGCACCAGCTGGCACTGGCTTGGGAGAGCCAGTTGTGTGCATCTCTTCCTAAACTTACATTAAGTAACATGCTGATAGCTTAAAATCAGCCATGGTGGGCATATTTACACCATAAAAATTGGCAGTGCTACAAATCAGGGCTCCCTGTCCCCCAGGAGTAGGTTGTTAACGTTTACTAGCATTCCACTGGTGACCTGCTGCTGAGGGGAACTTTGTTAATCACAACCTTATCATTATTATCACTTCCTGATTCTGACTTGTCAGTGTAGGTGACATTGCTAACAACCTTGACTATAGTCTGTCTTATCCAGACCTTTGTGTACTAGAGATATGTAGAATTGGAATAAAGTGTTCTATTTAAAAGTTATTCAGGATGCATTTGTTTCCTGTGTAATTTTACCTTGTTGAATTTCTCAATGCATTGTTAGTTATCTTTTCACACCCACTCCTCTTTTTTTTTACTCCATTTTCTATTATCCTGTCTTGATTATTTAGTCTTCTAAGCATAGACTGACATTTTATGAAATATTCAGATGTACACTGCCTAGTTAGTATGATACAAGCCATCAAAGAGTATTATAGACTCAATTCAGCAAACACTGATTGAATATCTTTTTCGCCTGAGACATCATGCCAAAGAAAATAAGGCACAGTACCTAGTCGCAAGCAATGTAAAATCTAGGGAGAAAATCAGACATGTACACAGCTGAGACTAATGTAGAGCATAATGTGAAAGATGCTATTAGAAAAAGTAAAGAAAAATGCAAGCTAGACCACAAAGACTAGAGATTATTTCTGACTGCAGAAATTAGAGAAGGCTTCATAGAGACAGAGACGTTTTTAACCAAGTCTTAAAGAACTGGTATGCATTTTAAAGCCCAACTCTATTTATAGTTTTTATGAATAGATGACTATAATGTTCATGCTAAAATAATTTGTGGGTTAATTCATATTGTTTACTGATCTGCCAAAATTAGCTTATTGTCATGGGAGTCAGGAAAACTTAATAAAAATAAGATTTTAATGGCATAAATATATGGAATTTTTCCTAGATTTAGCAGATGACAATGCAGAAGATGCATTCTGGTCATCTGTGGTCCTGCATAGGTTATACTCAGAACACTGTTTATAGAACATCTTTAATAAAAGCTCCCAGTTACTGAGGAGTAATTATGTCCGGGACTTTTACATGTACAATAACATCAAAGACAAAAACCAGAAAAGTAAGGAAATTGATTTTATTCAGCCTATTGCAGTAGGGAGAGTACCCCAGATCAGAGTATGTCTCTGCAGAGTGGTTTTGCCTTAGTCTTTATAGGAAGGAATAGACAAATTAGAGATGGGGGGATTTACGATTGGGGTTTGCAACCAGGGAAAGTCTCAGTCAGATGAATGGAAAATGTTTTTCTCTGTGTCTAGCTAGATTCAAGGGGAAAGCAATTCTAATCTTGGCTAATCATTCATGAAACACAGAACAGGAAATTGACTAGTCAATATCGAAACCTCACAGTTAACTCTGAAATACACTATTATCAGCATTTTAAAAATTCTTTTTAAAAAATCAGAAACTGACATTCAGAGAGGTTGAATGTTGCCAAAGCCACATATCTGGTAAAGAACTAGAATTTCATTCCATATCTTTCTGTCTCTGACTCTCCTTTTATTATGCTGCAACACTCACGTTGTACTGAATGAATGCTTTAATAGTAATTTTTAAGGTTAATGGAACTCTCATTTGTTGTCTATATGTATGTTTTCATGCATACTACCTAGTTTGGAGAGAAGAGCCTTCAAAGAACCAGGTGTAAATGTTTAGAATTGATAGAAATCTGTTCAAACTGGTTCATATTAAGAGTGTGCCTCCTCCCCCATAAATAAATCTATGTTTCAAGTGAATAGCAGAGAAAAATTTGGGATTGTATCCTGGTGGCTTCATATTTAGCGACTGTTCTTGCTGTAAATCAATGAGTTTTATCATTGTTGTTTTTTCACCTCTGCTCTGTGGGGCTATAACAGTTTTAAGGAGGTGCTTTGAGATCCTCACAGAGGTCCTTGGCTGGATTGAAGGTCAGAACAGAAATCAGGTAAAGATTGGTAACCCAGCTTCTTCCAGAGCTTTTGGGTTATATATGTTGAACATCAAAGTAAAGGTCACTAAAAAGGTAGCTAAAATGTGAAATCTACTGACCTAATAGAATAAATTATTTCTATAAAACAAATGCTAAATATATTTTGCTCCTGGAAGCCTGTGAGTCCCTGAGTTTATTGGCCGTTGCCAGCTTCCCAGGACCCTTGCTGTGCTTGTGATATTCACATCAATGCAGTGTTAAGATGCACCTGAAACGTTCACAGCACAGCAGGGGAATCTAACCTGGCTGGCCTGAATCATTTGGCATTTATTTCACACTCAGATTATTGTAGTAATTATGAGTGTGATGTGATCATTTGTGGTTGAGTTTTGTCCTGGGGCCCAGCCATCCAGTTCTTTTTTTTTTTTAAATTATGTTTTACTTTTATAATATTGTGTTAGTAAACAGACCAGGTGCTGTTTCATAGTAGCTACATAATATATTCTCTGAACAATGAAGCAAAAATTAAGCACAAAACCAAAGCCACTACCTTTCTGGCTGTCCTGCCTTCCTGAGCATGGTAATTCTGACTGTTCTAAGTGGAAGGGAAGAATGAGCAGGTTACACTTAGGATCTGGGGGCCGATGAAGCCAAGATATTTAGGGGTACTTTGTCATTGCTGGCAGTGGGAGTGTGGACTTTGTGACTTAGAGGTAAGAAAGCCAAGTCTGGTGCTTTCCTGCTTCCCCCCGTCTCCCATCCAGCATAACCTGCCTGTCCCCTACCCCATGTATCATTTGTGGAAAAGCTAAGGCAATGCAAGGAGATACTGTCATTAGTTTTGATTCCCTGTAATCTCCTAGTTTTAGAAGAGTGCCCTGGTCAGAGGAAGATAGCAAAATAAAAAATAAAGAGACAAATTGGCCAGAAGTTACTAGAAAATAATATAAAATGAATATAGGAACTATGAGCTGTATTTACCCACTGGAAAGCAAAACAAGTGAATTATTTGTGTGACTCAAAGTTTCTAAAGAAAGGTATTTTGGAGGCATTGAATCTTAGGAAACTGTTGTAAAAGAAGTTGTGGATGTGGATAGACAGGAAAATGGAGTGACATTCAGGTCAGGGGAAGCTGACAAAAGCTAAGGTAGGAATGAACCACAGATACTGACTATAGAAGGGTATGTTGAGATGATAAATAAGTCAGACAGAGAAAGACAAATATCATATGATATTGCTTATATGTGGAATCTAAAAAAATGATCAAATGAACTTATTTACAAAATAGAAACAGACTTAGAGAACGAACTTATGAACTTAAGGTTACTGAGGGGAAGGGTCGGGGGGGATAGATTGGGAGTTTGGGATTGACATGTACACACTGCTATATTTAAAATAGATAACCAACAAGGACCTACTGTAAAAATAAATAAATAAAAATAAAAATTTTAACAAAAAATAAAAAGATATGATAAATAAGCAGGCAAAAGTAAAGAGGTTGGCATCAGTAGAGCTAAATTTTACGTTTTGCTGTTAAAATTATAATCATTGGTAAACTGGTATCAGTCTTTCTAAGGCAAAGATTAGAAATTTTTATGATTCTTCTTTATAAGGTTCTTTGGAATTTGGAGTGATCACCTTCTCAGGCTGGAATAGTCAAATCTGAGTAATATTCAGTAAGCAGGAGGAAGAAAAGAGAAAAACAGAGAAAAGTGTTACTGGAGGACTCCTAGCATAACTGATACTAACTTTCCTCCCCTTTTAGGGGGAACAATTTCTCAAGATTCTTATGAATAGATTCTTTAGGGCTTCCCTGGTGGCACAGTGGTTAAGAATCCACCTGCCAATACAGGGGACATGGGTTCAAGCCCTGGTCCGGGAAGATCCCACATGCTGTGGAGCAACTAAGCCCATGCTCCACAACTACTGAGCCTGCACTCTAGAGCCTGTGAGCCACAACTACTGAGCCCACATGCCACAACTAGCGAAGCCCACGTGCCTAAAGCCTGTGCTCTGCAACAAGAGAAGCCATCACAGTGAGAAGCCCGTGCACCACAGCGAAGAGTAGTCCCCGCTCACTGCAACTAGAGAAAGCCCACACACAGCAACGAAGACCAAACGCAGCCAAAAAATAAATAAAATAAATATTTTTAAAAAGTATTCTTTAAAAGAATAGTTCTAAAGTGAGGTTTTCTGAACTAGACCATCAGTATCGTCTGGGAAATTGTTATAAATGGCAATTTTCAGGCCCCAGACTAAGCCAACTGAATCAGAAACTGAGACAGAACCCAGCAGCCAGTGTTTTAATAAGTCCCTGTCTTAGTCCCTTCAGGCCACTATAACAAAAATACAATAAGCTGGGTGGCTTTCAAACAACAGAAATTTATTTCTCACAATTCTGGAGACTGAGAAGTCCAAGATCACTATAGATTCAGTGTCTGGTGAGGGCCCACTTCCTCACAGACTGTACCCGCACAAGGCAGAGGGGACTAGGGAGTTTGGGGGGGAGGGATCTCTCTTATAAGGGCACTGATCCCAAGCATCTCCCAAAGGCCCCACCTCCTAACACCATCACCTTAGGGGCTAGGATTTAAAAATAGGAATTTGGGGGCAGGGAGGACACAGCATATAACATATAGCAGCGCTACTGCCTTAAAGTATTTGTTTTCAATATGAAAAATCTCCAGAAAGTAGAAGGTTGGTAACTTTCTCTCCTAAACTCCTTTTCTCAATTATTTACAATTCTCTGATTAAACCTAGGAGAAAAAGTCCCAGTTAGGTGCTAAGCCTTTTACGCATACAAATCTCTGTCTGAAAAAGAGAGGTATGGCTGGGCTGTGGCTCTACAAAACAGCAGCTGCAGGAGCACCCAGCTGGGCTGCATCAGGACCACATCAGTCCCTGCCCTGGATGTACAAACTCAGGGATAATTTAAAAAAAAAAAAAAAATCAATTCTTAATCTGAGACTTAGAAGTGTTCTATTTGACAGAGCCTCAGAAACTCAAATCATTATGTCCAGAATGAAAAAAAAATAGCTAGTGATGCTGAACTTTAGATCTAATAGAATTTAGTAAACATTTATTAAATACACAGAGATAACTGGCAATTACAACCTTTAGGGATCAAATAAGTATGGTAAAGGTAACAGACACCAAGCCGAAAGGGAAAAGTAGACATATGAAGGTGTGTGGCCCTGGATGGGAGAAAAGCTAAGATATGGCTTTTTGTCACGAGGAGGGAAAATGAGAGATGCGAGTCATGGCAATGAACAAGAGTCAGATGAGAGGAGTGGGAGTCCAGGGTGAGGCAGAAGAGTTACTACCCATGAAGAGGGACATCTTCCACCCAGAGTCATGGTCAGTTCTTTTTCATTTAAGCATTATAATAAAAATGGATTGATTCATTAACATATGACTCAGAGAAAATAGAGCTAAGAATAGCCATAAAACATACATATCCTTACAGTACTAATAGCTAACAGTTTAAGTTTTCATTATGTGTCAAGCACTGTAGTAAGTACAGTAAGTAACCCTACATACGAACCTTCAAGTTGTGAACTTTCAAAAATGCAAATGTGAGTTCACATGTCGAATCACATAAGTTAGTTCACATGTCTGGCGGACATTGTCACATGCATGCATCCTCTACAAGTGGTTGTGCTTTTGTGTACTTTACTGTACAGTACTGTATAGAGTACAGTAGTAGAGTATCTTTATTTCAAGCCCAGGATGTCTGGAAGCAAGCGTAAAAGCAGTGGTGATGTAGCTGGTACTACTGTACTTTTCAAGGTACTGTACTATAAGATTAAAAATGTTTTCTGTATTTTTTCTGTTTGTTTTTTATGTATTATTTGTGTGAAAAGTATTATAAACCTATTACAGTACAGTACTACATAGCCAATTGTGTTAGTTGGGTACCTAGGCTAACTTTGTTGGACTTATGAACAAATTGTACTTACAAACGTGTTCTTGGAACAGAACTCATTCGTATGTAGGGGACTTACTGTATTCTCATTGGATTTTCACAACAATCCCAGGAAAGAGATACTGTTATTACTATCTCAGCACAAGAGATGAGGAAACTGAGGCTTTTAGGAGGAAAGTTGCACAGCTAATAAGTAAGCCTCTAGGATTTGAACCCAGGCAGTCCTACTTCAGAAACTGAGCTCTTCACTACTCTGATATATGTAATATAAGGAAAATACATAAATCCCTCAAGTTCTCAGGTCTTCAAGATGACTCAATGCTATTCTGTGTTCTTCCATCCTTTTAAAATGCTTGCATTGTAATTTTCTGATTATAAAAGTAATAAGTAATTATTGCATCCAACTCAAAAAATTCAAAAATTATTTGGAAATAAAGATCATTTTTGGTCCCATCACCCAGAAATAACTAATGTTAGCACAAGCGACACTTTATTCTTACAGTTATCGTACTTGGTGCCTCAGAACTGTCTGGAGGGCCCTTTAAGAGGCAATGAGCCCCGACTCAGACACTCTGATTCAGTAGCTCGGGGTAGGGTCAAGCCTTATGTATTTTCAATAAATCCCTCTCCCATGGTACTGTATATAGTTTAAGCCCAGTTCTAAAAACACTATACTATACCTTTGATTTTCAAATATCCCTAAGTAGAACATCTTATATACAGTTTATCTCTGAATTCTTACATACTTTAATATTTCTCATCAAAGCTATCTTTTAGAGGCAGGAGGATAGCTAGTAGAGAAATGGTTCTCAAACTTTAGCATGCATCGTCATCACCTGAAGTACTTGTTAAAACACAGACTACACTGTCTGATTTAATGGGCCTGGGATGGGGCTTCTATTAAGTGAGGGCTCTCCAAAAAACAGAACCAATAGGATATATATAGATCTATATGAGGAGATTTATTATAGGAATTGGCTCACATGGTATTGGAGGCTGAGAAGTCCCATGATCTGCCGTCTGCAAGCTGGAGACCCAGGAAAGCTCGTGGTATAATTCAGTCCTAGTCTGTAGACCTGAGAACCAGGAGCTCCAGTGTCCGAGGGCAGGAGAAGATGAATGTCCCAGCTCAGGAGGAGAGAGAGAATTCACCCTCCTCCCTCCATCTTTTGTTCTATGTGGGCTCTCAGCAGATTGGACGATGCCTGCCCACATTTGAGACAGCAGATTTTCTTTACTCAGTCTACTGATTCAAATGCTAATCTCTTCCAGAAACACCCTCACAGATACATCTCGAAATAATGTTTTGCCAGCTAACGGGGCTGGTAAAACATTACAGGGCCCCCAAATTTTCATTTCTAACAAGTTCAAGACTGATGTAGATGCCACTGGTACAGGACCCCAGTTTGAGAACCACTGTAAGAGAGAGTACTTCCAAACGAGAATTCCTGGTAAAAACTCTTGTGGTCTTTGGAAATTCCTTAAAAATCAAGGGCAAGTGTCTAACCTTGCCCATTTAGAAACAAATTCAGTGACATATAGTAGCGTGGTTAGTATCACCCCTTCATCAGGTCTTCCATATATGAAAACTCTATTCAGCTGTGTCTGTGTCTCTATGACGACAGTAAAAGTGTAACAAGGAAAGAACAGCTTCTGAGTTTGTCAGCTAAAAATTCTTAAATGTCCAAATGATTGTTGGTAGCAACAGAAGGGACAGTCGGACAAGGTCAGTTGCATCCAATAATAGGCATAACACCTATCACAGAAGTCTAATGTGTGATATTTCTTGAGTAGGACAAATACCAGAGGAGGATGTTGATGCTACTGGCAGTTTTTATGAATTATACATGATGCACTATTTTAAAATTCAGTGGAAAACTGCCATTTACCCTCTATAATAAAAGGCATTATATGAAAAGTGAAGTGCTGGGTGAGAAAACATGAGAAGCTACCAATATAATGTATCTTAAGCATACTTCTCTTTGCACTCTAGCACCTGACAGAAGACAACTAGGCTTTTAAAAAAGGAAGGTTGGCCTCTGGGAACCTAATAGAAGCTTTCCTGAACTATATACCTCAGGACTGTCCATCCATGCTTCCAAATCACCAACCAGTTTCTGAAATGTAACTCTTAGGTTTAATTGACTTTTGGCTTTAACCCCTTGACGCTGGGGAAGTATAAATGTGCAGCTGTGTTTGGCATTCAACGTTGTCTTAGTCCATTTGGGCTGCTAAAACAATACCATAGACCGGGGGGATTTTAAGAACAGAACTTTATTTCTCACAGTTCTGGAAGCCAGGAAGTTCAAGATCAAGGTGCTGGCAGATTTGGTGTCTGGTGCGAGCCCATCTCCTAAGTGGCTGTCTTTTTGCTGTAACCTCACATGGTGGAAGGGGCAAGGGATCTCTCTGGGGTTCCTTTGATAAGGGTACTAAGGAGGGCTTCACCCTCATGACCTAATTACTTCCCAAAGGCCCCACCTCCTCATACCATTACCTTGGGGGTTAGGATATCAACATATGCATTCTGGGGGACATAAAAATTCAACCACTGCAACATTCATTTGTCAGTCACCAGAAATGCAGAAAACCCACTGCCAGACAATGTAATCCACCTGAAAATTTTGCATGTTAAAATTAGAAATTTTTACCATGACTGGTAAAAATTACCAGAGTCACCAGGGAGAATTCATTCATTTATTACCCAGTCAGTAGATACCTATTGAACACTTCCTATATATTCCAGGCATTGTTTAGATTCAGGGGATAGAACAGTGAAAAAAAAAGAGAGCAAGAGAAAGAGAGAGAGACAGACAGACAGACAGACAGAGAGACAAAGCCTTGACCCTGAAGGAGCATCCACTGTAGTTGTGGTGAGTTTTGTCTTACTCTTTGCCTTCTAGAACCTTGCTATGTAAAGGACCAACAGTGTGGGTGTCACTTGGGAAGCAGTGAGAAATGCAGCATCACAGTCTACACCCCAGGTCTCCTAACACAGAATCTGTATTTTATTTCACAAGATCCCCAAGTGATTTGTTTCCACATTAAAATTTGAGAATCACTGCTCTAGAAAACAGAGCCTGAGGCAAGGATTAAAATTCTGATTTTATTTGAGAGTACAAGCCCAGGGAAGTACAAATAAGGGGAAAGGGAAGACAGGCAAGGGCAGCTGCAAAGTAATGAGATTCTGTGCTGGCTGCTACGTTAAAATGAATTTGGAAGGGGCACAGCAGCCCAGTCAGCAGGTAGGTTGCCTCAGCAAGTGGAATTTCTTCTCCAGAAAGATTCACACCAGGATCCCTCCTGGCCTTTGCTTTGTGCTGATTGAGGTTCACTCCACTGAGAGGTACCACCCCTGTACTTCTGGGTTACAGTGTCCAAGCCTGAAAGTGGAGGGGTGGGTACAGACCAAGAAAGAGAAAAAGAAGGGAGCAGTTAAAGTTTAATAAGAAGATAGGAAGTTTGTGTCTCAATACAATGTATACAGAAAATTCCATCCAGATAAATTAGTAGAAGAGAATAGAAATGACATTTATTTGTCAGCCAGCAGAAACACAGAAATTTGAATATTAGAATTTTGAATGTTAAATTTTGTCATCATGGGTAGCAGTTACTGAAGTCTTTTTTAACGTTTACTAGTCACTCTCTGACACCCTGTTTTATGACCTTCTATTGCTTTGCCAGCACTCGGGATTTCTACATACCTATTATTTTACTAGTTCCTTCCCACCCCTAGATTTTTAGCCATCCCTAGATTTCTTCCCCATATTTATTGATACCTCTGGTGCATTTATCAATACCTTCTGAGTCTCAAATATTCAGTTTCAACCCTACGCACCCCGCCTACTGGCCCACACTATACACATGTTTGCTTTGATGTCATCGTGCCCGTATCCTCATCTTTGTACAAGCCAGAAACCAGATCCAGATAGACCAAATAATCTGGGTCAGTAAATTTAGAGTAGGTATCAAAGGAGAAGACACATATCCCAGAGTGAGACAGACCCAAGACCCAGCAAATACCACTGCACATACTCTGCCAGGTGTGTGCCCTCCATGAGTGCTTCCACTATGAGAAACTCTCATTCAGGTCATCCAGATTCTACTCTGTCTAGAATCTATGAAAACTATGAAAACGAGACCAATAGCTAAATGCCATAAATAGTTATCCCCAAGCAATGGAAATATAGATTTTCATTTTTATCAGTTCCTGTACTTTTCAAAATTTCTCTGATAAAGCTGTATTGCTGTTATAATGAGAAATAAACTCTTCAATTATTTTTATAAAATAACCTATTTTGTCAAGGAAACTGTTTTAAGAACAGATTAATGAAAAACCAGAATGACATGGCAGCCATTAAATTTTAAATTATTTGCATATTTTATAGACACTCAGTAAATCTCCTTCAACTCCAGTCTAGAGTTTGAAACACTCTAGATTCCACAGCTCTAAAAACCTTAAGGAGGAAGTCTTTTTCTCACAGCAAAAGAGAAGAAATAGATGAAGCATCAGAAAGCAGAAATTGTGCTGTCTGAAGGCAATACTGTACAGCCAAATGTCTAATGAGGCATTTCTTCAATGTCTGTGACTCTCATGTACTGGTGAAACTACTACCCAGCCCTACAGTAAGGAGAAGAGCCATAAAAAATGTCAGTGGGTGACGGTGGTCAACACTAAAGTCCAGACACCTTTTAAGGAGGTGTCACAGTGTCACAGGATACTCTTAACCGTTTTTATTTTTCTCTGAACAAGGAGAGTCCTTTTCAAATTCTACTTCAGATTCTAGCCTCA
The DNA here is from genome assembly GCF_951394435.1 of Stenella coeruleoalba. NCBI lineage: Eukaryota > Metazoa > Chordata > Mammalia > Artiodactyla > Delphinidae > Stenella > Stenella coeruleoalba. Next base: position 74,714,086 of record NC_137151.1, on the reverse strand, counting down.
ACTTATAGGCTCCACAATTAGCAGAAATATGTTTTCCACTAGTTGAACATTTGATCAATTTTGACCAGCACACCAGAGGTAATTTTGTATAAATGTTAATAGACACGGTTAGTTTATTCCTGTGAATTTGTTGACTCCCAGCTACTACTTATACTTCTTATGCTGTTACAAAAAACCAATCATCTCTACTCAGATTTACAAAATAATGGATCCTTATTTTCCAAAGAGAGTTTGCAAATCAGTTCAGAATTCATTGGTACTAAAAAGCCTCCTAACCCAGATATTAATGTTCTCTTCAGAAGATTTCATAGACCTTGGGATAAAATTCCTGTGGAGAAGAACGAAGTGTTGGCTTTCTCGCTGTGTTTGCTGCCCTTATTTACTTGAACACTGGAGGCTTCAGGGCTCTAATACCATTGATGTTTACTAGGTATAACCAGTTCATTCACTTGAGGATACTATTCTTCAGTACATGAATTTGTAATGGCCATTTGGACTCCCTGTAATAATTAAGCTTATTTAATAATGTGTGAAAATAAATTCAGCTTAAGGGATGAGGAGTAAGATTCCTGACTTGTCACATTGAACCAAATCACTCAGAAAGTATTCATATAGGTACCTGCCAGTGCACACGTTTTATAAGCATTGGGACCAGTTGTCACCCTGTTGGTTAAACAGTGGAGTGTGATATTCACTTTGGTAATCCAACATGAATGACTGCTTTTAGGTCTCACCTTCATGACTGACTACCCATAAATACACTTTAAATCTAAGACCATCTCTTGGTCTCTTCCATTTGGGAAAAAAAAAAACTACTTGTTAACAATTGGTAATTCTAATGAAATTTTCAGTTGTTTCATGTTTAAAACATAACTCTTCAGTTGGTAGATAACTTGGGTTGATTTATAAACCAAAGCATATGACAGATGAAATAGCACAAGAAGCAGTATGTCTTGATGTCCTATTTTAATGAGAAAGTAGACATCACAGAATAAAGAATTATAAAGTATTTCTAGTCAGCCTAAGAGTGATATGTGGTGGAATTAAAAGATTTATATATTTTTAAAAACCTATTACTAACATGTCAAAATAGATTGCATTTAAAAAATTTTACCGTATGCTTTAAACATGCTTCTATCAGGCACTTGAAATGGGGAAAGGGGCTTTGTTATATTAAAGATATAATGTTTCAACAGATATGGAGTTGGAAACAAAATGTGAGTACTTCTTAAAATAGGCAATGTAGAAAACAAATCACCTCATAATTATGTACCTTGTGTGAGAAGAAAATACTATTCCCTTGTGCTACTGAATGTAAACGGTTTGGATTCAGTTAAAAGGTGTGTGTAGGCTCAGTGACATTTTACAATTTTAAATGTAATAGTACTCTCTGGAAATACAATTTGAGACATTCCCTCCAGAAACCACAAGGGTATCTTGTGACAAGGATAGTATTTATAAGCAGGCAAGAAAAGTTTCCTCAAAAACAATCTTGCTATTTTACTTCGCAACAAATTAAAATATGTATAGAATAAACCCTATAATATAGTTATGAATTTTTACAACATACAAAAATATTTACTTTGGAAAAACTTCTCCAAATACTAAGACCTGCTGGTTTATTATTTGCATTTGAATTTATATGATGAACAGAATTCAAAAACAATTACCAACATAAATACTTTTTAATTGTAGGAATAGTTGCTGGAAGTTGTGGGTTCCAGCTAGTTATTTCTTGTCAATTAATTCAGAAGGTCTAGATAATAGGGCAGGTGTTTTACTGGGACAGAATTATTTTTATTATTTCTATTCAGTTCCACCCTTTCTTTAGATTGCTTCTTTTTTTTTTTTTTTGCGGTATGTGGGCCTCTCACTGTTGTGGCCTTTCACGTTGTGGAGCACAGGTTCTGGACGCGCAGGCTCAGTGGCCATGGCTTACGGGCCCAGCCGCTCCGCGGCATGTGGGATCTTCCCAGACCGGGGCACGAACCCATGTCCCCTGCATCGGCAGGCGGACTTTCAACCACTGCGCCACCAGGGAAGCCCTAGATTGCTTCTTTTTCCTAGTCATAATTAGCCCTTTCTTAGAAATCCATTTTTTTTAATTTATTTTTTTTTTAATAATCTGCCCTAGACTTTTAGGATTTTTTTTTTTGGCCTTTGGCAGTTTTTCTATTTGGCTTCTACACTTATTTGAGACCAGAGCCTCTGGGAGCTCACTTTGCCATCTCCCACAGTGCCAGTCCTTAGAGAAGGCTTTCAATAAAAGAGTTCTGAGTGGACTCAGCTTTAAAACACATTACCACAGAGGCATTTTCTGAAGAAAGACTCTCATTTAACTTCTGATAAATATTGGTGTGTTTTGTAGAATTGTTTTACTCCCTCATAAATAGAGAGTTATGTAGTTCAGGTGGGAAGGGAGTAAGGCTGAAGTACCGGACTAAGAAGAGCTGAACTCCAGTGGAAGCTCCATCAGTGACTAGCCCTGTGAGCTTTTCCAAGTAAGCAGCCACTGTCATCCTGCCTTTACTTGGCCTGCCTCATAGAACTGTTGCTACAATTGCATGTGATAATGTATAAGATAGCACTGTGAGTACTCAAAAGCACCATAAAAATGGGCAGTATGATTATACTATGTCTTTGCCATGACAAGCTGAATGTTATAAAGTAATATTGTCGGTCTAAGGTCCTTGGCCATTGCATTGTTGTTGGGATGGAAAAAAATTTCTTTAGAAAAATTGAGACCCTAAAAAAAAATAAAAATTAATAAATAAATAAAAGATCCAAGTTTTACCAATGCTTATACTTTGACCTAGACCGCAACACACCCAAACTATTTTGGGGGGGCTGCCTTGGAAGATTGTACTAACACCAGCTAATACATACTGAGTGTGTGCACTCTGTTAAGCCCTGGGTTGACAGCTGAAGGCACATTGTCTCATTTAATCTTCAATACTGTCCTGTAAAAGTGAACACTATTACTGAACTCAATTTGTTGGTGAGGAAATTGTGGCTTAGATAGACTAATGTGTCTAAGGCTATACAGATCAAAAGGGGCAGAGCCAGACCTGAATCCACATTTGTCTTACTCCAGAAACAATGCTCATTTGCTCTTTTCTGGCCTGGCAATACTATTAGCGAAAGCCTAATCAATTTTCTAGCAATCCAAATCCATGAGGAAGAAAATTAAATAGTAAGAATCACATTATTTAATCTCAAATTGATTTGAAGAGACCTGTGGAATCACATGGATCTTTAGCGGTAGTTAAGGAAAATTTTAGCATCTTTGCAAATAAAGAGTTTTAAAAATAATAATCGATAATGAAATCTGAATATCAAAATATACTTCTTTAATGAGTTATGCCTTAAGGCATGCCTGTTGGAAATGCATGAATTTTCCAAATATGTAATTTATGTTATAATGTCAGGATTTTGTTCTCTAGTGCAACATTTGAATTATGATAACTTCCATTAAAAAATAATAATACTCCAGTTGAAAAATCATTCTGGTTTCCCATACTCTCATTTATTGGCAATATGTATGATATTTTCTCTTGAAAAATTGCAGGGTAGTTGCCATTATAGAGAAGGCAAAAATATTTAATTTACAACTAGGAAGGCTAAAAGAGAAACAAACTCTGAAAAGTGCAGTTCCAATTTGGAAGTCTTAGGTGATTTGCTAAGTAGAATGTTTATAATTACTGTAACACTTTAAAAGAAGAAAAGAAAGCTTGCATGTTTTATTTTGGTTAATGAGACTGTGAACCCATAATTGTTCAGTGTCTTAAAAACAAGCACATAAAAATGGTCTGATCCTAATTGCTCATTTTACTAGTGGACATTTTCAAGTATTGCATAAATATCTTCTCAGGGTGTTTCCTAATGAAGTCCTAGACAGTTTATAAAATAAAATAACTACTTCTAAAGTGAGTCTAAGCAATATGTCAGTGGTCAATGATCCTGTAGGTCCTGATATACAAAACTATTGTTATATCCCTTCTTTGTTTTAGAACCTACTATAAAGAGACATTTAGTTTTATTTGATGCTATAGACATTATGTACATCTCCTATCAATGTGATGAGAATTGTAGGTTAGTCACTAAGTGGTAAAAATGGAATCATTTTGATCCTGGTCTGAATTCTCTCTCTTGCTGACTCTTTGGATCTTGTCATAGTAAAAGGTACAGCAGTTCATAGCTTTTAAAAAGCAAATTGTCCTAATGGCATATTTGGGAGAAAAGATGTTTAAAAACTTTTCCTTTTGATCATGACATTTTAGTATAACAGTATCGCTGGCTCTGTTGGTTCTAAAGGACCTTGTAGCAATTGACCCCAAGAAATATTTGTAATAGATGTATTGCAATTAATACAAAATTTCAAGTAACTCAGAAATATGCACATCTGTCATAACTGTGTCCTAAATCCAAGTGGTAAATGTGAGTTTGAAAGCAGAGGATTCTTCAGATCACTTAGACACAAGGCAAAATGAGATTTTTATGTCAGGTTCTATTTTTTACATAATGCCAGAGCTATTTAAAAAAACCAGAATCAGCAATATAAAATTGTTATCATACTTAGAAACTTTATGTACATGTTATGTCAGAAAATAATTTACTCCATACCTATTATTTAGTTTCATAAAGGCATAAAAGTGACAATCCTAGATTATAACCAAGAATTTTATACGTGAAATGTATATTTTATTATTGCTTTGGGATAGTTACAGAATTTACTTACGAACTTCAAAATCTCTTATTCTTGCTTTACCCAGCCTAAAACCTAACTCTTCCTTCCTCAGCATAAAGCTATCAAATGAGCTGGCAGCATCCCCGAATCTAAACGCGGTTTCTAGATGTTGCCAAAGAATTATACCCAGAATCTCTAATGCTTTCACAGGATTGTAAGACTGCAGTTTCATCTTGTATATTCAAAGAAAATGGTGCTGACTGGGATACCCAAGTGGGTTATATGCCTTCATTCATCCAAGAATGAAATGGTCTATGTGTTTATGTTACTTTCACCTTGTTGGGTTTTTTCCCTTCTATCCACATATATTCATAAAACTTTTGAGAAACTTAGCTGCACCTCACCATTTCCTTCTCCAGTGGGAATTTATATGCTATTATTATGTAGGGAATGTGAAAGTTGGAAACATTTTCCCTAAATGGAATGTGGGTCTTTCTATGAGAGTGATGTAATTCTGGGAACTTTTGTTGGGCATTCTCCACATGCTGGTCTCAGTGATGGAGGAAGAAAAAATACAAGATTGGTTCTTGCCTTCAAGTATCTCACAGTGTAGTAGTCAAGATTGCTGTGCAAACAAGCTGCATCTTACAAAACAAGAAATGTAAGATAGTCACTTTAGTTTTGTTAAGCAATTTTAATGACTATGTCCCTCTGTAGAAGCAACATAAAGGATTACGTTGCTTATCCTTTCAATTTAAAGGAGTATACCTGTGCAAAGATTTGAGAGGTAAAATGTTTGATCTAAAAGATATAGAAATGGATACATAATAATTTCCCCAGACTTCCATATTCAGATAAATATTTTTCTCATTCGGAAAGTACCGAGGAAGCTATGCAATACTCCTTTGATTAGAATATTTTAAGATTTCCTCTGGTTGACTTGCCCTCAGAAGTAATTTACTATGTTGTTAAACCTGTCAGTATCAAATTTACATTTGTAGTTTTTTCAGTCAAAATGTTAAACTCACGGGCTTCCCTGGTGGCGCAGTGGTTGAGAGTCCGCCTACCGATGCAGGGGACAGGGGTTTGTGCCCCAGTCCGGGAAGATCCCACATGCCACGGAGCGGCTGGGCCCGTGAGCCATGGCCTCTGAGCCTGCGCGTTCGGAGCCTGTGCTCCGCAACGGGAGAGGCCACAATGGTGAGAGGCCCGCGTACCACAAAAAAAAAAAAAAAAAAAAGGTTAAACTCACTTCTTTAATTTCATATTATTCAAAGGTAATGCCACATTGTTTTCAAGGGGTGTCTTTGGTTCCCAATATGTGGAGTTAGTTTCTTTCTTGAGACCATTATTAGAATTCAGATTGGATCTGTTATTCCATAACCCTTATGTTTGCTGGCATTCACTAGTGATGATGGTTGAGGATTGCACTAAGGCAGACCACTAAATCTGGCCTAGGCTGGAAGATTGGCACAAATGAAGACTCAGAGTCCATTTAGAGTTGTTTTCACTTACGGTTACCAATGAACGAACAAACAGCACAACAAATGTGAGATTGAGATACAGGTCAGTGGACACATTTTCTGATGCCTCCCTTGGGAGGCATATTCAAAGAGGTCAGTGCAGTCCACGCACCATGAGGAATCTGCCTACACAGAGCAGCCCAGAACTGGCGACCTTGTCTCACAGCCCATTAAGCTAGGAGAAGGGTGTCCATCTGTCACAATAGAAGGAATTTCTATTCTAAGGAATCACCATTATTTACTCTATTTTTACTGAATCATCAAATGGCTACCGTCATTCTTCAGAATGATATTTAAATTTCCAAAGAGACTGCTTTGCTCTCCCATGTCTATTTTACAGAATCCCTTGGTTGATCTAATCACTACTGGGATAGTTGTTTGTATTTTAATAAATGAGCTGATTTTGTCATCCAAAGTATTTATTGGGCACCCACTTTGGGAAAAACACTATACTGATAAGTAATGCCATAATATTTAAATAATGTAGAATCTCCTTTAACAGAGATATTTTAACAGAAAAAAAAGTTTAGGGAGAAAATAGTTCCATACAAAACTATGCAAAGTATTCCTATTCTTTAATTATTTGGGGAAAATATTAGGTAAAGAAGTTTCAAAAGAATCTGAGTTTTGCCCATGCTTTTAGCTGACTGAGCGTTTCTGGCAGTTAGTTGAAATCAAACATTTGCCTGTTCTATCTTTGATATGACAGCATGCAATATAAGCTTATCAGGAATTCTCACTTTGTTGCTATTAATTTTTTTTTTTGCATCTTCGGTTTTTTGTAATTTATTTATTTTATTTATTTTTATTTTTGGCAGCGTTGGGTCTTCGTTGCTGCATGCGGGCTTTCTCTACTTGTGGTGAGCGGGGCCTACTCTTCGTTGTGGTGCGCAGGCTTCTCACTGTAGTGGCTTCTCCTGTTGTGGAGCATGGGCTCTAGGCGTGTGGGCTTCAGTAGTTGTGGCACACCGGCTTAGTTGCTCCGCGGCATGTGGGATCATCCTGGGCCAGGGATCGAACCCGTGTCCCCTGCATTGGCAGGAGGATTCTTAACCACTGCGCCACCAGGGAAGCCTGATATTAATTTTTATTACTTTAAATACCTTGCATCCACATGAACTTGGCACTAAGATGTATAAAGGAGTGAATACCTTAAGTTTTTTCAAATCAGAAAATCTGAATTTAGTCTCAGCTTTGAAACTCAGACAGCATAGTGTTGAGCAAGTCCCTTAGCCTTCCTAGGACTCAGTTTCTAAATCCATAAAGTGGGTATTTTTTAACCACAAACAAGTTTACCGGTAATTAGATCACTCAAGAGATTCTATAGAAGATAGACATATAACAGCAAGGCAGTTGGCTGGAAAAATCAAATACCATCTGTTACTCAAAATGTTTTAAATACTCATTCATTCCTATGGAGGTGTTCTATTACCTGTTAAAACACACACACACATGCGGTGCTTGCTAATACAATTATTAAAACATTCTTTTACTCATTTATTTTCTACCTTTTGTCAAATAATGTGCTTTCCCATAATCAGGATTAAACAGTGATTCCTCATATATTTCAGAATTCTTCACAACTGTATTCTCAGGAATCACTTCCTTCTTTACACTCTAAATATCAAAAGCATTTAACATAAAAATCTGTTGCTTATAGCAATATGTCCTACTAATTTATTAAAAGAATGAGTACCAAAACACATGTATTTTTTTTCAAAATAAAGGTTGTGAACCATAAGAATTAGTAAACTCTTTTTAGAAGAATAAGCACTAATTCTAAGACTAATTTTTCAAAGTACCAAACAAATAGATATTAGAAGATATCAGTTGTTATGCAGACAAAACCTTAATTATATCAAATTTATTATGGCATTTTTTACAATTTGATGATATTTTTAGAATCCAAATTCAAGACTATGGTAATGTGCAATATCATGTGCACATTCCCACACACCCCCGTTTTTTATTTTTAATAAACACATACTAGAATATTTCAGGTTGTATACATTGTAAATGAACTTTATTTTTGACATATTTAAATATATCAAAAGATTTTTTTCATCAAAGATCGGCTCTAACACGTTTTGGACACTTAAAACCAAAGTACATTAGAACCATGCCATGATGGGGAGAATATAGAACAAGGAAAATTCTTTGGTGAGCTCCAAATAATATAATTATATAATATAACAACTATAGTTATATAACAACTATTAGCATCTATAGCAACTATAGTTATATAACAACTATTAGTTATAGCAACTATAGTTATATAACAACTATTAGCATCTCTCATGAAAAACTCAGTCAATACTGCACCCAAGGTGGTATCACTCACCACAGTGGAGCAAGTGCAGACTACAGAACACATGAACTAGAGCCCCAGAATCTGCCATGGCAGAGGAGGCAGTTGAATAGTCTCAGGCATATCAAGAAAACAGGGTCACTTTAATGGATTTTAGGTTTGGCTGTACTCTTAAGATATCTTCTTGAAAGCATCTCAAGATTTACTAATATCATTTTGAGTTCTCAAAATTTTGAATTTATAGAATATCTTCTATCCTAAAGAATCTAATACAGAGGCACTTTACTAACCACATACTAGTTTGCAACAGGGTATACTGCAGTTACCATGGCAACTATATTATAAATCTTTCTTTTCACTAACTTGGAATTTTTTTTTTAAGATTCTGTCTTTGGACTGACATTTTCAATGCTTGAGCTCTCGTGAAGATGATTTTTACCTCTTCACACTGTGAAAAGTTGAATTAATCTTTCCAAAGAGTTTTGTACATGTTGAATTTTTGTATCAGGATACTTCAGTTTAGAATTTGCAGTTCAAATCAAGAAAAAAAAAAAGTCTTATGAAGCAATCATGTTATGTAGTTTTTCCCCTAACTATAAGACATGAACATAACATAGACTTCATATTTTTCTCATGAAAAATTTCAATGTTCCCAAGCCACATTAAAATGCAAACTAGGGGCTTCCCTGGTGGTGCAGTGGTTGAGAGTCTGCCTGCCGATGCAGGGGACACAGGTTCGTGTCCCAGTCCGGGAAGATCCCACATGCCGCAGAGCGGCTGGGCCTGGGAGCCATGGCCGCTGAGCCTGTGTGTCCGGAGCCTGTGCTCTGCAATGGGAGAGGCCACAACAGTGAGAGGCCGCATACTGCAAAAAAAAAAAAAAAAAAAAAAAAAAAAAGCAAAATAAAATGGTATTAGGATTTAGTTTTTATCAATAGTACCCGTGAATTATCAGCATAAAAATATCTAGACATTAGTTGTGTGATAAGCTGAGATGGAGTGACCACGGGAAAAGTAATGGAGGAAACATGAAAGGCTAATAGAAGCTTAATTTCAAGAGTGTAGTGCTGACTTTTGCGAGGTAACTGTGAAGGATACCAATCAACTTTGCATTTTCGGTCATCAACATATTAAGCCATGTCAATATCCAACATAGGTGCTAATGTAAACATTTTATCTATAAAATACAAACATAGCAATATATACTTTATAGATATTGGCTACTACTGAACTGTGTTAGTGATGCTGCATCTTTTTTTGTGGTACGCGGGCCTCTCACTGCTGTGGCCTCTCCCGTTGCGGAGCACAGGCTCCGGACACGCAGGCTCAGCGGCCATGGCTCACGGGCCCAGCCGCTCCGCGGCATGTGGGATCTTCCCAGACCGGGGCACGAACCCGTGTCCCCTGCATTGGCAGGCGGACTCTCAACCACTGCGCCACCAGGGAAGCCCTGCATCTTTTAAGATAAGATGATGCACTAAACCCACCATAAAAATATAAATACCAGATGTGGTTAACAATACAAGAATCAAGAAAAGAATCAAGAATAAGAACCAAGGGAAATAGTATGTTTCTGAAGAGATAGATTAGATACCTGGAAGCGGGGTATTGCCATAATAAGTAATTGAAAATGTAGAAGTGGCTTTGGAATCAGGAAGTGGTTGGAGGCTGGAAGAATTTTTAGGAGCATGATAGAAAAGTCTTAGATTGCCTTGAACAGACCCTTAGTAGAAATATGGACATTAAAGATGCTGCTAGTGGGGGTACAGTAGGAAGTGAGGAATATATTATTGAGAACTAGAAGAACTGAGATCTCTGTTACATAATGGTAAAGCTAAACGGAATTGTGTCCTTCAGTTATGTAAAAAACAGAACTTGTAAAAGATGTGCTGGGATATCTTACTAAGGAGAATTCCAAGCAAAATGTTGAAGATGTGCTTAGAGTAAAATGCAAGAAGAGAGATGTAAATTGAAAGAAGAACTGTTAAACAAAAAGGAACCAGGGCATGATAACTTGGGAAATTCTCTGCCTATTCAGATGAGAAGAGATGCTAAAATTAAGAGATTGCCTTTGAAAGTGTGGCATATTAAAGAAAAGAAAAAGCCAAGGGTATGGCTGTACAAATCTTTGCCATCACTTTAAAAGACTGAAAGATCAGAGTGTTCGGTCGTAAGAGATTAAGGTTATGCCTCATAGATCTTCTCAACTAAATTAGAGGTCTTGTAGGAATCTGTGTGGCCCTCAGCCATCTCAACAAGAGCCAAAGGTAGAGAAGGGATTATCTCAAAAAAATTTGTGGATGTAGCTTCTTTCTAATGGGGAGCATTGCTGTGCCATCCACAAGAAACCCACAAAATTCTAAAGACCATAATATCAGCAGAGACACTACCAACTTGGATGGAAAGAAACAAGAGAGTACAAAACGAAAGGAGGCTATTGGACTCCAAAATTCTACTTACAGGAAGCAGGCTAATAAAACGACTCAGCTGCAGACATATGTTACTGTTCATGAAAAAGGGAGGATGACTCAGAGGGCAGAACCAATAATCCACAGGCCAGAGCTGAGAGCCTCTTGATAAGAGTCCACATCTTGATTTCGGCCTTGTCAGATCCTAAGCAGAGAATCCAGTCAAGCGCACTCAAGCTTCTTATGTATGGAACGATGAGATCACAAATGAGTGTTGTTCTAAGCGAATAAGTTTGTTGATAATTTGCTAGGTAGCAATAAAACCTGATACAGATTTTAATAACTAGATTCTCTAAAGAATTTAGTTCATGCAGTTCAGAAGAGAGAACAAAGTAGTTCCTAGAGATTTTTGTATATGCTCCTAAACTGTTCGCAAAAGATTTGCTCTGAAAACATTTTTTTTAATGCTATATTATCTATATGGTTTCTATGGAAATGTAGTTTTTAAGCTTTCCAGGAAAGAATAAAGAAGGCTGATGCAGCTGTTAAACAACCCACAGTGTCCCCCACAGGGGCCTAACTATTTAAATAAAAAGGCCTAGGAAAGCCATTTTACTTAAAAAAGCCAAATTCTTTGTTACGCAAGTAGTAAGAAAAGATCAGGTACTTAAAGGATGATTTTTCCTTTGAATCGTCCTAATTACAGATTTCAAAAAATTTTTAAATAACAGTTTTCACTTTTTATGATATAAGTTCTCTGTTCAGTGATTAATGTTAAATTAAATGAAGGTGAAAGTCAGGTTATTATTTTTCATTGACATTTATCTTATGCTTACATAAAATTTGTTTTATCATATTATCATAGATCCGCAGCCCGCGAGTCATTTCTAACTTATAGTAAGAAGTCACCTGTATCACCTGAGACAGCGGCTTTGTATCACAGTTTGTATAAGATATTGCTGTCCTGAGATGAGAGTGCTACTTAACAAGCATTTTTTGGCATTGCATCTCCTCTTTAAATGAACTAGCTTCAAAAATACTAATGTCAAAAATAACATCAGCTTACAATGGGCTTGCAGCAACGATGGTAGTTTTAGTAACTGAATCAACCTTAGGCCGAGTGCCATTAGCTGGCTCAGGTCATATGTTAGGGTATTATTTTCTGTGACTTACACTTAGAACACTGGGGCTTAGATGTAGGCAGTCACAAAGAAGACTATGAACAATCTCTTCCCTGCTGTAACACATGCAAAAAGGTTGGTATTATAAAATGTATGTTGATGAGTTGACAATGACTAAATGAGCATAGCTGCCGTTTGAGAGCACTGGATCCTTTACATTAGCCTTGAGCATTGTTCATTAATGAAAACTGATGGAATTAACCACCTCTTATTCTAATACTTATTTAGATTTATTTGTGTTACTGCCAAATTAAGTTGAAATGAGAGCTGCTTAATAACAATAATAAATTAATCTAAACAAAATACTAACCTATACTAGTAGGCTAAGGGCTCAAAGGAAAATAAGAAGCAAGTAACTCAGGCAGCAAAGTGACTTTTTTTTTTTTGACCTTTGCTCTCTTCTAGTAAACAGTCTTATTTTCTTTGGTCTTTTTGTCCTTTTTTGCCAGCTTTTCCTTTTCAAAGTTAAAAGAAGTATGCCTGGTTGTCTTACTTCCACCCCTCCCTTTCCCATCATCACTTATGTGACCTGGAAGTGGAAATTGTAATTTGGAGAAGGTGACTACTACATGTGTGCTCTTTAACTTAATGACAGCAGAAAGATTATGAAGGAAGATGGCTATAACTAAGGTGATCATTTATCCCAGTTTGCTTGGGACAGTTCCAGTCTCTGCCTGTTAATAGCCTCTCCTTTTCAAAACTCTCCATTCTCAAAACTCTCCTGGTTTGAATGGTAAATTACGTAGTCACCCTAGTGTAACTAAGCTGGGCTAAAGAATGGTATAGAAAAATGTATGAACTTAAAAAGTGATGGTAGTTGAAATTTTGGGAGAACCAGGTTATGTTAGTGTCATATTAATAATAGCAAGGATGAATTGCCTTTCCTGACACTGGGGTCTCTGTGTACTCTACAGAACTTTATCGTTTAGAAGTGTTTTCAAATATTTAAGCAATTATTCTTGTTTATATGCAAGAAAATTGAACTACCCAGGTTCTTGTAGAATAAATGAGGGGATATTTTTCCATTCAATAATTTAAAAAATATTTCTAATAAAAATTCTTATTGAAATTATATTTTAGAAATATAAATGGAGTTTTAATAAAATGAATTCATGATGGATTTGTAAAAAAATTTTCAAGGACATTATTGTTGCTGATAATTTTAGGTAAAGAAAAAGTGTTTAAATGGAAAATATTTAAAATGCTCAGCAAACAGGATAAAATTAATAAAGTGGTGTCTTTTTCAGATAATTTAATATTCTTTTTCATATACAATTTCTGAAGGCTATTTTTTGTTATGCTTCAGTGTTTAATATAGTTTAAAGAAAATGTTTCTTGCCCCAGACCAGGTTTTCATTCCCATTGATAGCAAGTAATTCATTTTTATCATAATTTAAAGCAATATTAATATTTTGGAGAAATTTAATTGAATCCCAGACAAGTTATTTCCTTTGTCTCTCCTTCTAACGGTAACTATTTATGGTGGGTTGAATAAATAAAGCTCACTGCAAAGGCTTGGTTTTAGAATCCCCAAGTAGGTTGTAATAGACAGTACTCCCACTTGAAGATTCACAGTGTTTACTTATAATATACTTAATATAAGGTTTTAGGGAGTTTTCAGAAGGCATTAGAGCCTGCTACCAATAAAAAAGAAGACACGGAGGAGTAAAATATCTGGTGATTAGAGCTGCCAAAAAACCTTCCATAAGCAGTTTAGACAAACACCTTTCAATTAGAGCCAACATACTTTCAGATTAATATTTTGTTACCTTGTTAACATAATGCAACAACCCCATCTGGACCATGAAATGATAAGACATAATTCCAGAGTTTTATGGTATATTTTTATGTAAAAAAAATTATCCAGCAATCTTATAGGGTACTTTTGTTCAGTATTCATTTTCCCAGTTACTAAAGAGTAGCCCTTTGACAGGATGAAATTTGCTGTGGAATTCTGCTCTTGTAAGCATAACAGGGGGTTAATCACAATGTCATACTTTCATTCTCAGATTTTTAATGAGGTAGACTTACTGCCAACGTAAAGCATTCTATAAAAATGTGGAGCTCGTGTAATGGTCGTTTTGATTGAATTGTGTGTTTTAGCCATCCAGCTTACTGAGACTATTAAGTTACAGTGGCCAGTGCTATACTTATGAGTTAATAAAATGACAGTTATTTAAGGAAACAGTTCTTTTTTTTTTTCCCAAGGAGACATTATGTTTGCCTCTGTGAACAACTAGAGGAACAGGATGTAGAGATCTACATGTTTTCCAGGAGATAATGAAAAAGGGAGGAAGAGCAGAGAAAGAGAGAGAGAGAGATCTGCCAGTCTCAGATTTGTCTCATTTTTAAGGGCATTCATAACTGTTTATTCCTCATAAATGGGATATACACAGGTTTCAGTGATTTAATTTTTGAAAAGATATTGTCCCTGCCCAATTTGTCATCTCAAAACATCGCAGTACTGCTAACACCACTACATTTTCTCATTATGGGCCATGAGACAGGCTCTGGGCCTTGTTTTCCATTGAGGATAAAGAAAATAAGCTGAGATTTAGAGTCCCTGGAGCAGAAGGGACCTTGGGGTCCAACTGACCTTATGGAATGGACCTGGAGGGAAACCTCAGGTTCAGCCTAACAGCTCTGACACTTGGTAAATCACTGAACGGCTCTGCCTGTGCCTCAATTTATCTATAGAGGACAACCCATACATTCCATCATGTCCAATTTATGAGGACAAGAGAGAGAATCTGTGTGAACCCCAAGGGGAACATGTTCTTAGCGTTAAGTAGGCAGAGCGAGAGATAAGTCAAAGCAGAAGGAGAAGGGCCAGTTGCTTTACTCTCCACCCTAAAGCCCTAGCAGGTACTGAGATCACGGTTGGGTAGAACAGTCTTGAGGTGCTTCTAAGAAATTAGCCCTGCTTAGAAGGGATTAAGTTAAAGCTTCACTAGGGGAGCAACTTTCTAGGGATGATTAGTATACAGAGTCTTTTAGGAAGGTTTATAGGAAAAGTTTTAGCCAGGCCAATCCTCTGCATCCCACTCCGTTCTGACTGTCTCTTTGGGAGTCATATCCCCCGAAGCCCTTTAATTGCTGTCTATTTTCCCAGTCAACAAAGAATATGTTCTACTCAAAGTAAAACATCTAATAAAAATATTCACGTTTTGCCTTAATCCAAGAACCCTGGGGAAGCTGAAGAAATTTCATTTCGGAACCACACTATACAGATAATATAGAAAGGACTGAATGAGGATTTTTAATTGTGTGGAACAAATAGGAAATATACAGTAGAAAGAATAAAAAATACTAGCATAAAAAATTTCATATAAAAAAAATTTCATATGATTACAAAAATAGTTTCTAAGAACTTGAATGTATATGATATGTGTATGTGTATATAGGTATACACATAAGTAAATATATACTTTATATTAAAAAGTATATATACTTTATATAAAATATATAAATATATACTTTATATATAATATTTTAATATAAAGTATATATTTATATTTTGTTTCTTCTGGGGAATGAGCCGCTTTGGGACTGAGATATTTTATCTTTGTTTCTTGGGTTTTTTTAATTTAATTTTATTTATTTTTTTATACACAGGTCCTTATTAGTCATCAATTTTATACACATCAGTGTATACATGTCAATCCCAATCGCCCAATTCATCACACCACCACCAGCACCCCCCCCCGCCGCTTTACCCCCTTGGTGTCCATATATTTGTTCTCTACATCTGTGTCTCAATTTCTGCCCTGCAAACCGCTTCATCTGTACCATTTTTCTAGGTTCCACATATATGCATTAATATACGATATTTGTTTTTCTCTTCCTGACTTACTTCACTTTGAATGACAGTCTCTAGATCCATCCACGTCTCAACAAATGACCCAATTTCGTTCCTTTTTATGGTTGAGTAATATTCCATTGTATATATATACCACATCTTCTTTATCCATTCGTCTGTCGATGGGCATTTAGGTTGCTTCCATGACCTGGCTATTGTAAACAGTGCTGCAATGAACATTGGTGTCAATGTGTCTTCTTGAATTATGGTTTTCTCTGTGTATATGCCCAGTAGAGGGATTGCTGGATCATATGGTAATTCTATTTTTAGTTTTTTAAGAAACCTCCATACTGTTCTCCATAGTGGCTGTATCAATTTACATTCCCACCAACGCTACAAGAGGGTTCCCCTTTCTCCACACCCTCTCCAGCATTTGTTGTTTGTAGATATTCTGATAATGCCCATTCTAACTGGTGTGAGGTGATACCTCATTGTAGTTTTGATTGGCATTTCTCTAATAATTAGTGATGTTGAGCAGCTTTTCATGTGCTTCTTGGCCATCTGTATGTCTTCTTTGGAGAAATGTCTATTTAGATCTTCTGTCCATTTTTGGATTGGGTTGTTTGTTTTCTAAATATTGAGCTGCATGAGCTGTTTATATATTTTGGAGATTAATCCTTTGTCCGTTGATTCATTTGCAAATATTTTCTCCCTCAATATTTCATTCTGAGGGTTGTCTTTTCGTCTTGTTCATGGTTTCCTTTGCTGTGCAAAAGCTTTCAAGTTTCATTAGGTACCATTTGTTTAGTTTTGTTTTTATTTCCATTACTCTAGGAGGTGAATCAAAAAAGATCCTGCTGTGATTTATGTCAAAGAGTGTTCTTCCTATGTATTCCTCTAACAGTTTTATAGTGTCTGGTCTTACACTTAGGTCTCGAATCCATTTTGAGTTTATTTTTGTGTATGGTGTTAGGGAGTGTCCTAATTTCATTCTTTTACATGTAGCTGTCCAGTTTTCCCAGCACCACTTATTGAAAAGACTGTCTTTTCTCCATAATATATCCTTGCCTCCTTTGTCATAGATTAGTTGACCATAGGTGCATGGGTTTATCTCTGGGCTTTCTATCTTGTTCCATTGATCTATGTTTCTGTTTTTGTGCCAGTACCATAGTCTCTGATTACTGTAGCTTTGTAGTATAGTCTGAAGTCAGAGAGTCTGATTCCTCCAGCTCCGTTCTTTTCCCTCAAGACCGCTTTGGCTATTCTGGAACTTTTGTGTCTCCATACAAATTTTAAGACTTTTAGTTCTAGTTCTATAAAAAATGCCATTTGTAATTTATAGGGATTGCATTGAATCTGTAGATTGCCTTGGGTAGTAGAGTCATTTTCACAATGTTGATCCTTCCAATCCAAGAACATGGTATATCTTTCCATCTGTTGATATCATCTTTAATTTCTTTCATCAGTGTCTTATAATTTTCTGCATATAGGTCTTTTGTCTCCTTAGGTAGGTTTTTTCCTAGGTATTTTATTCTTTTTGTTGCAATGGTAAATCGGAGTGTTTCCTTAATTTCTCTTTCAGATTTTTCATCATTAGTGTATAGGAATGAAAGAGATTTCTGTGCATTAATTTCATATCCTGCAACTTTACCAAATTCATTGATTAGCTCTAGTAGTTTTCTGGTAGCATCTTTAGGATTCTCAATGTATAGTATCATGTTTTCTGCAAACAGTGACAGTTTTACTTCTTCTTTTCCAATTTGTATTCCTGTTATTTCTTTTTCTTCTCTGATTGCCATGGCTAGGACTTCCAAAACTATGTTGAATAATAGTGGTGAGAGTGGACATCCTTGTATTGTTCCTGATCTTAGAGGAAATGGTTTCAGTGTTTCACCATTGGGAATGATGTTTGCTGTGGGTTTGTTATATATGGCCTTTATTATTTTGAGGTAGCTTCCCTCAATGCCCACTTTCTGGAGCGTTTTTATCAAAAATCAGTGTTGAATTTTGTCAAAAGTTTTTTCTGCATCTGTTGAGATTATCAGATGGTTTTTATTCTTCAGTTTGATAATATGGTTTATCACATTGATATGTTTGCATATATTGAAGAATCCTTGCATCCCTGGGATAAATCCCACTTGATCATGGTGTATGATCCTTTTCATGTGTTGTCGGATTCTGTTTGCTAGTATTTTGTTGAGTATTTTTGCATCTATATTCATCAGTGATATTGGTCTGTAATTTTCTTTTCTTGTAGTATCTTTGTCTGGTTTTGGTATCAGGGTGATGGTGGCCTCATAGAATGAGTTTGGGAGTGTTCCTTCCTCTGCAATATTTTGGAAAAGTTTGAGAAGGATGGGGGTTAGCTCTTCTCTAAATGTTTGATAGAATTCACCTGTGAAGCCATCTGGTCTTAGACTTTTGTTTGTTGGAAGATTTTTCATCACAGTTTCAATTTCATTACTTGTGATTGGTCTGTTCATATTTTCTGTTTCTTCCTGGTTCAGTCTTGGAAGGTTATACCTTTCTAAGAATTTGTCCATTTCTTCCAGGTTTTCCATTTTATTGGCATAGAATTGCTAGTAGTAGTCTCAGGATGCTTTGTATTTCTGTGGTGTCTGTTGTAACTTCTCCTTTTTCATTTCTAATTTTATTGATTTGAGTCCTCTCCCTCTTCTTCTTGATGAGTCTGGCTAATGGTTTATCAATTTTGTTTATCTTCTCAAAGTACCAGCTTTTAGTTTTATTGATCTTTGCTTTTGTTTTCTTTGTTTCTATTTCATTTATTTCTGCTCTGATCTTTATGATTTCTTTCCTTCTGCTAAATTTGGGTTATGTTTGTTCTTCTTTCTCTAGTTTCTTTAGGTGTAAGGTTAGATTGTTTATTTGAGATTTTTCTTGTTTCTTGAGGTAGGCTTGTATAGCTATAAACTTCCCTCTTAGAACTGCTTTTGCTGCATCTCATAGGTTTTGGACTGTTGTGTTTTCATTGTCATTTGTCTGCAGGTATTTTCTGATTTCCTCTTTGATTTCTTCAGTGATCTGTTGGTTATTTCGTAACGTATTGTTTAGCCTCCATGTGTTTGTGTTTTTAATGTTTTTTTCCCTGTAATTCATTTCTAATCTCATAATGTTGTGGTCAGAAAAGATGCTTGATATGATTTCAATTTTCTTAAATTTACTGTGGCTTGATTTTTGACCCAAGATGTGATCTATCCTGGAGAATGTTCCGTGTGCACTTGAGAAGTGTAATCTGCTGTTTTTGGATGGAGTGTCCTATAAATATCAATTAGATCTATCTGGTCTATTGTGTCATTTAAAGCTTCTGTTTCCTTATTTATTTTCATTTTGGATGATCTGTCCATTGGTGTAAGTGAGATGTTAAAGTCCCCCACTATTATTGTGTTACTGTCGATTTCCTCTTTTCTAGCTGTTAGCAGTTGTCTTATGTATTGAGGTTCTCCTATGTTGGGTGCATCTATATTTATAATTGTTATATCTTCTTCTTTGATTGATCCCTTTATCATTATGTAGTGTCCTTCCTTTTCTCTTGTAACATTCTTTATTTTAAAGTCTATTTTATCTGATATGAGCATTGCTACTCCAGCTTTCTTTTGATTTCCATTGGCATGGAATATCTTTTTCCATCCCCTCACTTTCAGTCTGATGTTTCCCTAGGTCTGAAGTGGGTCTCTTGTAGACAGCATATAGATGGGTCTTGTTTCTGTATCCATTCAGCAAGCCTGTTTCTTTTGGTTGGAACATTTAATCCATTCACGTTTAAGGTAATTATCGATATGTATGTTCCTATTACCATTTTCTTAATTGTTTTGGGTTTGTTTTTGTAGGTCCTTTTCTTCTCTTGTGTTTCCCACTTAGAGAAGTTCCTTTAGCATTTGTTGTAGAGGTGGTTTGGTGGTGCTGAATTCTCTTAGCTTTTGCTTGTCTGTAAAACTTTTGATTTCTCCATCAAATCTGAATGAGATCTTTGCTGGGTAGAGTAATCTTGGTTGTAGATTCTTCTCTTTCATCACTTTAAGTATATCATGCCACTGCCTTCTCACCTGTAGAGTTTCTGCTGAGAAATCAGCTGTTAAACTTATGGGAGTTCTCTTGTTTGTTATTTGTCATTTTTCCTTTGCTGCTTTCAATAATTTTTCTTTGTCTTTTAAGTTTTGCCAGTTTGATTACTATATGTCTCAGTGTGTTTCTCCTTAGTTTTATCCTGTATGAGATGCTCTGCACTTCCTGGACTTGGGTGGCTATTTCCTTTCCCATGTTAGGTAAGTTTTCAACTATAATCTCTTCAAATATTTTCTTGGGTCCTTTCTCTCTTTCTTCTCCTTCTGGGATTCCTATAATGCAAATATTGTTGAGTTTAATGTTGTCCCAGAGATCTCTTAGGCTGTCTTCATCTCTTTTCATTCTTGTTTCTTTATTCTGTTCTGAAGCAATGAATTCCACCATTCTGTCTTCCAGATCACTTATCTGTTCTTTTGCGTCAGTTATTCTGCTACTGATTCCTTCCAGTGTATTTTTCCTTTCAGTTATTGTGTTGTTCATCTCTGTTCTTTAATTCTAGATCTTTGTTAAACATTTCTTTCATCTTCTCGATCTTTGCCTCCATTGTTTTTCCAAGGTCCTGGGTCATCTTCACTATCATTATTCTGAATTCTTTCTCTGGAAGTTTGCCTATCTCCACTTCATTTAGTTATTTTTCTTTGGTTTTATCTTGTTCTTTCATCTGGTACATAGCCCTCTGCCTTTTCATCTTGTCTGTCTTTCTGTGAATGTGGTTTTTGTTCCACAGGCTGCAGGATTGTCTTATCTTTGTAATAAATGACTGTATAATTAGAAACTCTCCGAAGTCTCATTAAACCTTAACTTTCTAGGATTGTGGTTACCATCAGTCATCATAAGTAAGTGTGTCAGGTAGAACATTTATCTAAACGGAAAGCTGAAATCATCAAATAATATTTATGTAGTAGTAAACGTAAAATTCTTTGAAGGAGACAGAAAGAGAATTTTAAAAAGAGAAATAAGGCTACTATTTATTGAGCACTACCACATTCTGGATGGAAAAATATTGTAATAATAATAGCAACAGCAATAACAGTCACAGGTAAAATGGGTGCAGGTAAAAGTCTCAGATGTCAGGCTTTGGGCTTGACGCCCGTGTACACATTGTCTCATATCTTACCGTGAAACAAATCCTAACATGATCCCCATCTTACAAGTGAGAGATCTGTGACACAGAGAGATTCACTCACTTGCCAAGGTCTACTGAGGCTGTGAAGCATGAGTTCAAACCCAGCTGTCTGTCCCCAGGGTCTGTTCTCTCTCTCACTCAATTCTGACAACCCTGGAAGATGGGCATCATCCACTGATGTAGATATTAGTTTCCCCAGTACAGGGGGAGTTTAGGTGACTTCTCTAGGGTTACACACAGATTCTACAGCAAGGATGTTAACCCAGCCCTTTTTAAACACATGCTTGGGGCTTCCCTCGTGGCACAGTAGTTAAGAATCCTCCTGCCAATGCAGGGGACACAGGTTCAAGCCCTGGTCCAGGAAGATCCCACATGCTGTGGAGTAACTAAGCCCGTGTGCCACAACTAATGAGCCTGCACTCTAGAGCCCGTGTTGCTCGCCTAGAGCCTGTGCTCTGCAACAAAAGAAGCCATCACAATGAGAAGCCTGCACACCACAACCAAGAACAGCCCCTGCTCACCGCACCTAGAGGAAGCCCACGCACAGCAAAGAAGACCCAATGCAGTCAAAAAACAAATAAATAAAATCTAAAAACAATTAAATAAACACATGCTTTCCACTATACTGTGCTAAATTTACCTCCTTTAGAGTTTTTTTACTTGTGATGAGAGATTAATGAATGCTGAATTGGATATCTGACTATAATTAGATGTGTCTCACAAAAGAAAAATCAGCAGATCAACACTAGGTTTCACACTAGCTATAAATATTCACATCACAGTAACATCCTTTTTTTCAAATTGACCTGTTACATAGTTTTCCATAGGAATCAGTTCCTGTCACTGAAATCAGACAGTTTCACAATTCTAAATGTGCTTGCATTCCAGTGACTAAACTGATGGTGTCTCAGTGACATTTTTCTTTTTATTCACAGATTTAGTAAGGTAAAGTGAGCCTTGGTTAATTATTTCTAAATTCTGGGACCCTATAGAAAACACTCTCAATGTATCCATTCAGTTTCAGTGGAAATACACAAATAGGAAACAGACATGTAATCTGGGCTTTGACTAGGGTGGAAGAGAACTGCTATTTCTCTCAGGCTTTCTGGTGTGCAGGAAATTGCTATGGATTAAAGAAATGCCAATACAGCTTCCCAGTTAGCCCACTTTAGAAATGTATACATGCTCTCCCTTTCCTTAATCTTCTTTTGTTCTCTTCCTTACTCCTCTCTTTTCCCTGTGGAATGTGTGTATTTGGGCAGCTTTACCTGGTTTGGATTTGATGGGAGAATGGACCAGAAGCTGGATCTCTCAGTGCTGGTCTGATACAAGTATCTGCTGCTGATACAAGCAGAAATTGAGCCAGTTAGACCAGAATTAAGCCCCCTATTCACTTCAGGTATGCCATTTAGCAGCTAGAGAGTAATGATGGTTTTTATTCCTCCTGGCATTAAGTCTGAGAGGCAAACTAATAAGTAACAAGAAAATTCAAAATTAAAGCTGACATGTCTTCCTTAATTCTCCCTAAGGTGCTTGAGTATGATTATTATTTAATGCTTCTTTGTCCCTTAAATATAGGGGGTGTCAGTCAACATATGAAATTGTTTCAGATAATAGAAATTTTCCTGAAAACTAAGACCATAATACGAAAAAGTACCAGAGTGGCTGAAAGCGTGGCGTTCTAAAAGCCTAAGGTGCAGACTAATGCAGAGGTTTCTGTGCAGTGCTGGGCAGGGTTTTTCAAGAGTTTCTGTCATTTTGTGACGTTTTCCTTCCTCGTATAGCCCTCAAGCTCAGCCCCATTGTATCATCACATTTTGCTTTTCAGTTTCACCACCATCGATGGTGGGTCAGGAATATCGTCCATGTACACAAAGCACAGTGCACTATAATATTTGAAGATGGAAAGGAAAAGATTCTTCAGTCACTAGGCAAGCCGACCTCAGGGCTGTGAAGCAAATTATGCCAGCCCAGGATGTCTGCTTAGAGAATCACTGTGGTGTGGCAGGTGATGAATGAGTGGTTTTCATGGCCTCAGGCTTCCCAAGAGAGAGAGACTAAATTGGAAGATGATTTAAGCAATCATGGTGGGTAAGTCTGACAGAACTCAAATACCACCCCTTATCTCTCTGCTTGCATGAGGAGTGATGGCAGGACTGGGTCTTGACTTGTGGGATGTTCAATATAGAGATGAGAAAAATCATCTTCCTTATTCATTCTTCCTCTTTGAAATGAAAATCTGCTCAAGCAGAACAAGATTTCTTTATATCAGAAGTGTTGCTGATCCAGAGAAAAGGGCCTGCAAAGTATTCACCTTTCCAGTGGCGGTTAGAAGCTGGCATTGGCAACATGGCACCCAGCTTTTGACTTCACCCGGGTATGTCAAGTCTTTTCATATTCAAGCCCCATCAACTACCGCAGAGATATGAAAGACCACTTTATCTTTTGAAAGAAACTAAACATAGGGCAAGTTTGTTTTACTCCATAGATTTTGAAATGGAATTTATTATTAGAAGAAACTGGAAGTTGAATATTCATTAGTACCCTTGATCCTCTTTTGAGCAGAAGACTTGAAAGAAGCCTGGGTTTGGAAGAATTTTTTTAATCTTCTCTTTTCCTGTGCTTTTAGGGCCAATGTTAAGTTCTGTCATCTTTAGGACATGTTCATTTTAACTGTCTTTTACTTATAAGCTTTAGCTCTTTCAGGAAATTGTTTTTTGATTATGTTACCTAAACGGCAGAAATTGGCTTCCATCTCACATCATCTCTGCATTATGAAAATGCAGCTTGTTGTGCAGAGTTTTAATGGACTCTTTAGGGCCATTACATATTAATGTTATATACTAAGAACTATTAAAGCATTGCAAATAAAATATATTAACCAGTTAAATGTTCTGTTTTATTTGTGATCATGAGTGAAAAGGGCAAGCTAGTTATCTTCGTGGTCATTTAGAAAAAAATTGTTATAATCTAACACAAACTTAGTCTCCTCATATAAGGCAATGTAATCATATAATTCCAAGGAAGCCTAGAATTTATTACTCTCTCTTTTTGATACTCATCTTTAAATGGTGAAAACAAACAAAAACAATTTCAACCTACTGCTGATTATTTAAGTATGAAGTACTTATAGTAAATTCTTAATCTAAGACTTTTTTTTCTTCTGTCAGCAAGAAGAATGGGTTAACACTTAACTTGTTTTCAGCCGTTATGTACTTAGGGATTCTGAACACTTGGAAAATATAATGCTAACTGGTCAACCAGGTAGAAGGGGCAGAGAGTAGGAAAGAAGGTGAGACAAAAATACATCATTTTAAAATTATTTGCCCCACTTTTGTCTCTCAACCTGAAAGGAGTACTATTTTCTCGTCAAATATTCACTCAAATATTTCATATTAAAACGTTGTTCAACCAAGTTAACAACCTATAAATTTGGGCCCTGGGTGCTTTCTTTTCAAACAGATGAGGTGGAGTCCCAGTGTAATACTGAGAGCCCTAGTTTAAAGCCTGGCAACATCTAGAATGTCTGATCCCCGCTCAGCCAATCATTTTAGATCAGGGTAAGTTATATAACTTTTCTGGGCCTATCTCCTCATTGACAGTAATAGACCTTGGACTAGATTCATTCAACAGATATTTACTGAGCTTTGAATATGTGCCGTGAATAATGCTTCACTTAAGCATTAAAAAAGTAAAAAGCAGCCTCATCTTCAAGGAACTGAGAGTTAATAGGAGAGACACCTGTAAAAACTAATGTGTGTAATAAAGTGGGGTTTTTGTTAACTGAAGTATAGTTGATTTATAATGTTGTATTAGTTTCTGTTGTACAGCAAAGTGATTCAGTTATATATATAAATATATTTTTTCATATTCTTTTCCATTATGGTTTATTATTGAATACAGTTCCCTGTGCTACACAGTAGGACCTTGTTGTTTATCTATTTTATACATAGATAAATACAGTTTTTATATAGTTTGTATATAAACATAGTTTATACATAGTTTGTGTCTGCTAATCCCAAACACCTGACTTATCCTTCCCCCACCCCCTTCCCCCTTTGGTAACCATAAGTTTTTTTTCTATGTCTATGAGTCTGTTACTGTTTTGTAAATAAGTTCATATTGTGCCATATTTTAGATTCCACATATAAGTGATATCATATGGTATTTGTCTTTCTCTTTATGACTTACTTCATTTAGTATGGTAACCTCTAGATTCATCCATGTTGCTGCAAATGTCCTTATTTCATTCTTTTTTATGACTGAGCAGTATTCCATTGTGTATATATACCACATCTTTATCCATTCATCTGTCGATGGTTATTTAGGTGGCTTCTATGTCTTGGCTCTTGTAAATAGTGTTGCTATGAACATTGGGGTGCATGTATCTTTTCAAGTTATGGTATTCTCTGAGTGGATGCCCAGGAGTGGGATTGCCAGACCATATGGGAACTCTATTATTTTTCATTTTTTAAGGAACCTCTATACTGTTTTCCATAGTGGATGCAGCCATTTACATTCCCACTAACAGGGTAGGAGGGTTCCCTTTTCTCCACACCCTCTCCAGCATTTGTTATTTGTAGACTTTTAATGATGGCCATTCTGACTGGTGTAAGGTGGTACGTCATTATAGTTTTGATTTGTATTTCTCTAATAATTAATGATGTTGAGCATCTTTTCATGTGCCTATTGGCCATCTATATGTCTTCTTTGGAGAAATGTCTATTTAGATCGTCTGCCCATTTTTTGACTGGGTTTTTTTTGTTGTTGTTATTGAATTGTATGGGCTGTTTGTATATTTTGGAAATTAAGCCCTTGTCAGTCACATTATTTGCAAATTTTTCTCCCAGTCTGTAGATTGTCTTTTTGTTTTGTTGACGGTTTCCTTTGCTGTGCAAAAGCTTCTAAGTTTGATTAGGTCCCATTTTTAAAATTTTGCTTCTATTTCTCTTGCCTTGGGAGACTGACCTAAGAAAACACTGGTACGATTTATGTCAGAGAATGTTTTGCCTATGTTCTCTTCTAGGAGTTTTATGGTGTCATGTCTTATATTTAAGTCTTTAAGCCATTTTGAGTTTATTTTTTTGTATGGTGTGAGGGAGTGTTCTAACTTCATGGATTTACATGCAGCTGTCCAGCTTTCCCACCACGACTTGCTGAAGAGACTGTCTTTTCCCCATTATATATTCTTGCCTCCTTTGTCAAAGGTTAATTGACCATAGGTGGGTGGGTTTATTTCTGGGCTCTCTATTCTGTTCCATTGATCCATATGTCTGTTTTTGTGCCAATACCACACTGTTTTGATTACTGTAGCTTCGTAGTATGTCTGAAGTCTGGGAGGGTTATGCCTCCTGCTTTGTTCTTTTTCCTTAGGATTGCTTTGGCAATTCTGGGTGTTTTATGTTTCCATATAAACATTAGGATTATTTGTTCTAGTTCTGTGAAAAATGTCAGGGCTAATTTTATAGGGAGCACATTAAATATGTAGATTGCTTTGGGTAGTACAGCCATTTTAACAATATTAATTCTTCCAATCCAAGAGCATGGGATATCTTTCCATTTCTTTGAATCATCTTAAATTTCCTTTATCAATGTTTTACAGTTCTCAGCATATAAGTATTTCACCTCCTTGGTCAGATTTATTTCTAATTGTTTTTTATGTGATTTTTAAAAGATTGTTTTTTTACTTGCCCTTTCTGATATTTCATTGTTATTGTAAAGAAATGCAACAGATTTCTGTATGTTAATCTTGTATCCCGCTAACTTGCTGAATTCATTTATCAGTTCTAGTAGTTTTTGTGTGGAGTCTTTAGGGTTTTCTATATATAGTATCATGTCATCAGTATATGATGACAATTTTACCTCTTCCCTCCCAATTTGGATACCTTTTATTTCTTTTTCTTTTCTGATTGCTTTGGCTAGGACTTCCAATACTATGTTGAATAGAAGTAGTGAGAGTGAGCATTCTTGTCTCGTTCCAGATTTTAGGGAGAAGGCTCTCAGCTTTTCATCATTGAGTAGTATTTTGGCTGTGGGTTTGTCATAAATAGCTTTTGTTATGTTGCAGTATGTTCCCTCTGTACCCACTTTGGTAAGTTTTTATCATGAATGGATGTTGAATTTTATCAAATACTTATTCTGCATCTTGTAGTAAAGTGGTTTTGATACTATTACAGATATTTATATAAGGTATAATCTTTTTGTGTTGGGGCAGAGTACCAAAGAGGAGTAGTTAGTCCTATCTGGGTTTAGGTGAAGGAAGAGAGATTGACAGAGACTTTACAGAGAAGATGCTTGAACTGAATTTGAGTATTATTCTCTGGATGAACAAGGGATAGATGGTGTAAGAGCACAGGCCTGTAGGACTAAGTCAGCATAAAGCCTCAGGACCTAATAAAGGTCCTGTATGGCTGGAATATAAGTATGAAATTAAATATGCAAGTGATGGCTGGAACAGATGGAAAAGGCTTCCCATGACACACAATTCTGGATTTTTGTGAGAAGCCATGACACAGTTCCAAGTAGAGTTTGCCAACGGTTCATATATGTGTTCTAGGAAGACCACTCTATCAAAGTATGGCAAAGACTTGGAGAGAGCAAAGATTAGAAGCAAGAAATCAAGTTAGGAGGTTATTACAGAGGCACAGGGGAGAGGTAATGAAGGTGAGAGTAGTGGCTATGGAGTGGAAGGGAGATAACTGTAAGACATGAGGAAAGTGATTTGTCTAAAGTCACTGAAAGGATGAGGGGTGAAGAAAGAAGAGGAAGGTCTCTATCATACCTTTCAGCTTCCACCTCCCATGAGTCAATTATTCAAGACTCAATGGAAGATTTTCATAAACACACTTAAATAAATATATTTTTAGAGCTTGATAAAATGTCTTATTGTTTTGAAATTCTTGCTTTTAAACTATTAGAATCATTGTGTTTTTGAAGGGAACTGAATAATGTTAGTGCCAAATGAGTCAGGTATAAAAACTTGATTCTTTATTCAGAAGACATACCATTGACAAGTAAGTGGGTACTGTTAAGTCACCCTGAATCATGTGGCATATTGTGAGTCCAGTTGTGCTTACATTCAGAAATTCTATGAGATAGCTTAATATAAATACCCAGGAGACTCAGAGAGCCAGAAGCAAGAACAGAGCCTGTAAGCGGCATCCACAGCTAACCTGAAGTCAGAACTCATGCTTAAAATTCCTATTACCCATCCCCACCCGCCTTCAAGTTGATTTTCTTTTTTTTGACTTTGGGTGTGTTTGTCACTTACCATACCATGCAAATTTCTTGAGAGTGTTTCTCGTTGATCCCATCCCATTCACTCCATCTCCCTATAAGAACACTCCAATAACTTGGTTCTCACAAAGGCCACCATGTCTTCCCGATTGCCAACTCCAGTGGAGTGCCTCACTCCTTACCCTACTTGATCTTTGTGTCATGTTTATGAAATTCTCTCATTTGCCCTATGTGACATCACTATCACCCTTATTTTCATTCACGTCTGTCCATTTTGCCACTGTCAGGTCTGTGGGCTCCTCCTTCCTGGAACCCTACATTCTCCCTGGGTCATTTCATCTACACATATCGCTTCTCTATATAGATAGTGTCTATTCCTTGGCCTCAGTCATGTCCTTATGTTCCAGAAACAGAAATCTAACTTTCTTTTGAACATTTTCACTTGGTTTGTTGTCCCTCGGGCAGCTCAAATTTAACTCATCCAAAACTCAACTCCTTCTTCCCCAGTTGTTTGCCTTTTCTGATTACAATCTCTCATCCTGTCATGACTAGACCCCTGCATTCTTCTGCATGCATATGTACCTTTTCATACTTTCTTCTCATGCATACCTCCCCACTCTAAGCAAGCTAAACCACTTTTATTCTCCCAGATATACTGTACTCTTTATAAACTCTGAGTCTTTGCACATGCTTAGGAGGCCTTCTTGATACCCATAAAAACAGATACACACATACAATCCTTTACTTTATCTGGCTGAATTTTAGTGAATGTTCAAGCCTCTGTGAAAAAGTTACTTCCTCCAGAAAACTTTTCTGACCCCAGGGCTCCATTGTTAAATACCCATCTCTTGTAGTTTTATGGTGGCTTATACTCTATTATAGCAGTTGTCATTTGGGGTGGGAGGGAGTAAGAAGTAAGAGGGTAATTTTTGTCCCTTGGGGGCATTTGACAATGTCTAGAGATACTTGTGGTAACAAAGTGTTGGAGTGCTACCAGCAGCCCGTGAGTAGAAGCCAGGATGCTGCTAAATATCCTGCAATGTACAGCTCCCACAGCAAAGAATCATTCAGTACAAAATGTTGTTAGTGCTGAGGCTGAGAAACCCTATTTTGTTGTAATTGTGTACTATTTATTTTTCTATTTCTGTCATTAAACTATAAGCTTTTGGAGAATAGAAACTGTGTCTTATTCGACATTGTATATACAGGAACTAATAGGTATATGCAGGAAGTAACAGGTTGCTTGGCATATAGTAGATGCTCAGTTAATATGAGTGCATAAGTGGGTGGACAGATTGATGGATGGTTTGAATGGGCTCCCATTCGAGCCCAGAGAGCAAACCTACATATGTGGACTGAAAAACTACATACATAATCAGTTCTGAGGTTATACTTCTAAAGTGGCCTTGATGCCACTTCTACTGTTTGAAGTCTGATCGTGGAGAGCAGTAGGAGGGCTCAAACTATGGATTCATGTTTCCATTTCATTGCATATTTAAATATACATGATTTTACTTATTTCAATGTTTTCCTGTATTACGTGTTCAGTGAGATATAATAATGAATATGTACCCATTTCTAGTAACTGACATGGTTCTAGGTACCTACTATAAGCAAGACATTTTAGCATGTTGTGCTGGGAAAATAGGGTTTGGTTTAAACTCTGGCTTAGTTTCAATATTGAGCTGTGTAAACCTAAGAATTATATTAATGACACTAATCTTTAATTTTCTCACCTATAAGCATAGTGTTGTTTTGATGATCACATGGACTAAAATAAAGTACTTGTTATAGAAAATACTTCTGCCTCTTCTCTAAACTACCTATATTAGTTAGGAATTGCACTTGACTCAGAAACAGAGTTCTGAAAATAATTGTTTATGGAGATAGTTTATTATTCTCCCACACAATAGAAGTCTGGAGGTCTGCAATCCAGGATTTGTATTATGCCCCCAGAACTTCACTGAGGAAACCAGCCTCTTCTAGCTCAGTACTTTGCCAGTCCTAAATATGGCCCTGGTACTCAAAACGCCTACTGGAGCTCCAATCACCACTTCTGTTCGCCAGGCAGCAGACTGGAGGGCAGGTTGAAGAAGGTCATGCCCTCCTTCTTTTTTTTTTTTTTTTTAATGCGGTACGCAGGCCTCTCACTGTTGTGGCCTCTCCCGTTGCGGAGCACAGGCTCCGGATGTGCAGGCTCAGCGGCCATGGCTCACGGGCCCAGCCGCTCCGCGGCATGTGGGATCTTCCCGGACCAGGGCACGAACCCGTGTCGCCTGCATCGACAGGCGGACTCTCAACCACTGCACCACCAGGGAAGCCCCATGCCCTCTTTCTTTTAAGGAGCCTTCCAAAACACATTTCTGCTACAGTGTGTTCATGTGTAAATTCCTTAAGACCTAGCATCTTAGAATTTAAAGGACAGAAATGTAACATTTAAAGAATTCATTTTATCGTTTTATACCTAACATTATTTTACCACCTCCAAATACGTGTGTGTGTGTATACGTATATGTATGTATTCCCAGATAAGTTTACTATTTTTTGATGCAGACTTATGGAAATGGAGCTCATCACTTCTGACATTCAAAAATTATTTAATTTTAAAAATCACATTACTTACTAAGAAGAAGGTGGAAACAATGGCATCCCAGTAGCATTGAGCACACCCAATATCCAGATCTGGATTTCTAAATACCATTATCTAATAAAAAGACCTAGGCATCCTTGGAGATCAGGGTTAACATCACCAGTAATAAGTCATCACTATCATCTATTCCTTGGTATGAAGTGATGAAAAGGGCACTTTACCTCTGTGGTATTCTTTCAAAAAACTGGTAACTTCAGTCCAACCATGAGAAAAACATTTAAATAAACCCAAATTGAGGGATATTTACAAAATACCAGTACCCCTCAAACTTTTCAAGGTCAAGATAAAAAAAACAACTGAGAAACTGTCAGGGACTAAAAGAGACTAAGGAAGCTTGATGAGTAAGTATAATGTGGTATTCTGGGATTGTATCCTGGACAGGGAAAGGACATTAGTACAATATGAATCAAGTCTGGACTTTTGTTAATAGAAATGTACCAATATTGATTTCTCAATTTTGACAAATGTACCATGATAATATAAGATGTTCACATTAGAGGAAACTGGGTGAGGAGTATGTGAGAACTCTCTGTATTATCTTTGTAATTTTCTGTAAAGTCAAATGTATTCCAGAACAGAAAGTTTTTTTAAAAATGAAAATTACTGACACACATTGAAAGCCTGTTACATTTACTTGTGTAGGACATTATCTACAGTATATGCATTTGAGTATATTTTCCAAGCATGCAGGGACTTTGTCTAGTTTGTTCTTTGCTGTCTCCCCAGTATCTAAAGAACTACCTGACATAGAGTAGGCACTCAATAAATATTTGTTAAGTGTTGAATGAATGCACATATGTTGCCTTCTGAGAACAAATTTATGTGATAACCTAAGGATAGCACTATGGAAGAAAGCCCACACCAAAAATCCCTCTGATTGGGCTTCCCTGGTGGCGCAGTGGTTGAGAGTCTGCCTGCCGATGCAGGGGACACGGGTTTGTGCCCCGGTCTGGGAAGATCCCACATGCTGCGGAGCGGCTGGGCCCATGAGCCATGGCCGCTGAGCCTGCGCGTCCAGAGCCTGTGCTCCGCAATGGGAGAGGTCACAACAGTGAGAGGCCTGCGTACAGCAAAAAAAAAAAAAAAAAAATCCCTCTGATCTGTTTCTGAGTCATTGTGATTTTCCAATGTATTATTTTGTAAATTATTAGGGCATTCTGATTAGCCATCCATTGCACAGTCCAGGAGAATCAGCGTACTTTTTCTCCATAATTTTCCTAATGGAACATTTTGTATAAAGGGGGATAGGTCCTGGAGGAGTTGGTAACTGACTGTCAGGTACTTTATTAGAAAAATAGGGGTTTGTGGCACTGATTCTAATTCAAGGAAACTGAAGCAATTTTATAATCCTGTGAGATTAACAGATCAGGTATTAGAAAGTGGCACGGTAGTAATTTTCTATAAATTAGTAATTTTCTCTCTATTAGTATAAAAAAAGGTCTAATGGGAAAGGCACTTGATTAAAACCCTAGCCTCACCGCTTACTACCTATGTGATTATAAGGAAGTTTTTTAGTCTCTCTAAGCCTCAAGCTCTAGTAAAACTGGAATAGTGACGCCTCACAAGGTATATGTATAGTCCTCTACTCATGAAAATACAGGATAGATTACTATAACAGATGCTCAAGAATAGAGTGACTCTCACAAGCTAGACGGTTGTTTCTATCTCACCTAACAACCAGGAATAGTATAACCGCTTTGTGGAAGCTCAAGCTACTCCATCTTGTTGCTTAGCCACCTCTGGTCTGCATTTCTTTTTTCCCCCCACATGTTCAACTCACGCTCACTTCCACATTCCAGGTCGCAGGAAAGAGAAAATCTAAAGGAAACACATCTTTCCTTCTAAGGGCATGACCCAGAAGTTATCACTTCCACTTATATCTTATTGGCCAGAACCTAGTCATGTGACCCCAGATAGCTGCAATGGAGGCTGGGCAATGTTTTCTTTAGCTGGGAAGCAATTTGGCCAAACTAATACCTCTGGTATTGTGGAGATTGGCACGAAAACTAGCAGAGCCTGCCATAAGCACCCGGAATAGTGCCTTACACCCTGAGGCAAATGCTCCCCAAATGATATTCTCTTCAAATCATCTCAGAGAGGATTAGTGTAAAAGGAGAAGGTAGGTGACAACATTTTATCAACTATGACTTTTCCATCAGTCAGAACTTAGCATAGACCTTCCTGGGAAGCTATGTTTGCATTTGAGAACTTGCTTAACTTCTTATAAATTAAGACACAACTCCCAAGAAATAAGATTTATATTCATCCTAAGGAAAATACACTGCAGAATTAATATTTCAAAGTGTACTTGTCTTTATATGTAATGGCTTCAACTAGCTTTCCTTCTAGCTCAGGAAACTCCGGTAGATTAATTTAAGAACTGTGCTCTGGTGGAAAAAGGAAGATACGAAGTGAATTATGTTACTTTTTTTTTTTCAATTTGCATGGTGCTTTCTGCTTTTTTTTTTTTTTTTTTTTTTTTTTGCGGTACACGGGCCTCTCACTGTTGTGGCCTCTCCCGTTGTGGAGCACAGGCTCCGGATGCGCAGGCTCAGTGGCCATGGTTCACGGGCCCAGCTGCTCTGCGGCATGTGGGATCTTCCCGGACCGGGGCACGAACCCGTGTCCGCCACATCAGCAGGCGGACTCTCAACCACTGCGCCACCAGGGAAGCCCTATGTTACTTATTTTTAATGTAGAAATTCTTTTGTTTGCTCAGTTGTAATTTTGTTAATAAGAATTTTTCTACTATCTATTCTTTGCGTGGATTCAGTTTTAAACTTTCTGCCGTAATTTATACTTACAGTTGTGGGACTGCATCTTTAGGACCTTTTTTCCTTTTTTCTATTGGTTTGATTTGATTGCTTTCCTGAGGATATTTACTTTAACCTGCTGAACTTGGACAGTTTTGTTCAGTTTTGTTTATACAGAGCCCCATTCATGCTAAGCTTGCCTAGGACATTCTTACATTCATGGACCCCAACTGTAGGTTGTCAGCACCTCATGTGATCTATCAGACCACACTGCTATCCTGCTGGTAGCTGGACAGGACTCAGCTGGCCCTGCTCTTTAGGTGACGTTGGCAGTATGAAGGATGAACATGATACTGATCATAGTAGTCAACTTGGGCTGCCATAACAAAATGCCATTGACCCGGCCAGTTAAACAACAGACCTTTATCTCTCACAGTTCTGGAGACTAGGATATCCAAGATCAAGGTTCCCACAGATGAAGTTTCTGGTGAGAACTCTCTTCCTGGCTTGTGAGTAGTTGCCTTCTCTCTGTGTCCTTACAAAGAGATAGTGCTCTGGTGTTTACACCTTCTTATAAGGGCATCAGCCCTACTGGATTATGGCCCCACCCTTATGACCTCATTTAACTATCACCTCCTCACAGGCCCTATCTCCAACTACAGTCACATCGGGGATTAAGGTTTAAACGTATGAATTTTGGGAGAATACGAGTATCAGTTCATAATACTACTCTCCCTTTTATTTATCATGGCACCCACAAAGGGTGAATTTTTTTCTAATACTTTCCCTGTGCCATCCTGGGTAATCTACCTAAAATTTCCTAGAGTAGAAGAAAAGATTGTTGTAGAAGCTTCCTAAAGTCTCTCTCTCTAACGAGATATCTGGTTTAATGTTTTTTGGCCTCACAAAATGCTTTTGGAGTTATCAAACATTAAGATATTGCAATGCAATAAAATGATATTTATAAAGCACTCTACAAAGAACAGTTTTCTTGCTTACATTAGTTCTTGAATCTTCATGGTAACTCCGTGAGAATTGTTGGAATGTTTTCTTGGCTCTATTTTATATATTAGAAAATTGAAGTTTGGAGAAGTTCGGTGATTTCCCTAAGGTCTCAGAGCTAATAATTGATTGACACTGAGACTTTATTCCAGGCCTTCTCATTTCTGGTCCACAGTAGACCAAATATGAGCTTGAGTTTGGCTCTAGAGTCACTAAGGTTTGGATTCAATCCAAGTTTTGTCACTTATTAACAGTAAGTTGGCAAGTTACTTAACTCACTGAAGTTCCTCAGTCTTCTCTGTGACATGGAAATAATAGAGTCCACCTCATAGGGTTCTAATGAAAATTAAATTATATAATGCATAGAAATCACTTAGCATAGCACCTGCTGCATAGAAAATTGTTCAGAATTGTTGGTTATTATTTTTAACAACATATTAAATCCTACTGCATTGAATTTAACTCTGAAATCAAATTTATACATTTTACTAGACTTTAGGATAAAATATTATGCAAACTATGTAGGCTATTGACTGATCTCAAAACACTCTACAAGTTTATAGGTGTTTAAATTCATAGCATGGATTTTATTGAGATGTGAGCATCTGAATTGTCACCTCAACATCTGTCTGTGTATGCTTATTCTTGACTGGTCAAGCAATAGATTAAAACAGTTAACAATTAGCAGGTATTTTAAACTCTACCAGTTATACTTTAAGCTAGCCAGTGGGATATTTTTAGTTATCTCGCTTTGGTTTGAGGTCATTTAGTGCTCATTAATAAAGGAAACTGAGTTTGGAATTCTCATTTTTCATTTCACACCAGTAACAGTTAACATATGCTAATAATTGTGATCAAAGAAACATTAAAGAAGAAAAGATTTAGCTGCTTGAAATTTGCTATACAGAAAAGTCAAATTATTTGTGACTTTTCTCCATGTTATCCAGGATTTAATCTATTGAAATATATATTTTTCCTATCAGTCTGATTCTATAAGCCCAAGATTAGAGGTCATTGTCACATAGATTTAGGTCAATGACTGAAAGGTACTCTCCTAATCTGCGCAGATTTTTCAAGTAATTTAATGTGTATGTCAGGGTAAATTAATAACACATACTTTAATTTGTTTTGCACATCAGTCCTGATTCTCATATGGAATAGGTAATTAGAGAATTTCATACATTTCTATATTTAATATGTGTGCATGTTTGTGGATGTACAAGTAAGGGAATGTTCTTATTCAGATAATTAGTTAAAGTTTCGTGCAGGAGGTCAAATAAGCTTTCCTCGGGTAAAAGAAACTACACCAAACCAGGAGTTAACACAGTTGGAGCAAAGTCTATTGCAATGTAAATGTCATTACCTCTGATCTGTGATCAGCTGAACAAACAGTGAAGGGCCAGTGTGACTTTCAGGCTTCAGGAACAGAATAAATGACTTTGAAATGTAAAAGAACTGCCTCCCATTAGTAGCATAGGTTAGTCAATTCTGAATCATCTTGACTGAGAATTAATGATACTGATGACTTGAGCTGATCCTAAACGGTTCTCAGTATCTGGTCAGGAACTATGAATACATGGATGAGTAAGGTGGATGATGGCATAAAATTATTTTCTTTCTATGCCTCATAGATGGTCTCAGAGTGACTGTACACACATGGTCAGACAGCCACACACTCTCTGATGGTTTTGATTTGAAAAGGCAAGATAAATAAACCTATGATATCAGTTTGTTTTTGTGTATAATTGTTTTAAGATACAGTTTAATCTGTGATGTGTATTCAAAAAGGACAGTTACACACTACCTTGTATATAACACACTCATTGCCCTTGTAATATATGCTCATTGTGTTTTCCTTACTAACTTCTTGAGAGCAGAGACCATGTCTTACTCAGGATGAACACAGGGCCTGGTTCATAGTAGATGCTTAAGAAATATTTGAATGAATGTATAAATGGATTTGAGCTTGTGAATGGAAGTTTATGGTCCTTAAATGTGCAACATACATAAATAAAAACATGATATGAAGAATATATCAGTGTGTGTATGGATGTGCACACATGCACACACGTATATACCATATTCAGAGTATTGTCACTAGTTAAGTAATTAATGTCTAGGGTGTCTAGACACATAACAACATGTAATTAAATAATGAGTAATTGCCGAAGCAGCAAAAATATTTTAAACTTATTAGTTTCTTAATGTGAAAAAATGGACATATGTCAGTTTAAAAACATTATGAGAATTGAATATATCATCCCAAGAAAACTTACAGAAATTCAAGCCCACTGACATTTATTCATGGCCACCAGTTTTGGGGGACTTTTTGAACAAAGACAGACTTAGTTCAAACCACAAAGCAATTATTTTATTTATTTTTTCCCTTACTGTGGACAGAACTACTATTCATTTTAGTAATTTATGAAAAATACTGAAACCTAATTCTCCAAAATTTGTTAAAAATCAATTATAGTTGTTATATGAAGTTATACAACTTATAAGGTTTTAAGAAACCCTTAAATTAACCTGATTTCCCCCCCAAGATTAGTAATTCTAAAAGAGTACAGGTCTAGTTGCCACATTTCCTACTAGAAATATACTGGCATAGCATGGGCAGAGTTTCTATTTAAAGTAGATACCAGCTCTGTGTAATTCAAGAATTACAGTCATGGGTCTTACAGATGGAAAGGAGCTATAGTCACATCTACCTTTTGGCATGTTGTTAGAGAAACTGTATGTTCCAC
Source organism: Stenella coeruleoalba (assembly GCF_951394435.1). NCBI lineage: Eukaryota > Metazoa > Chordata > Mammalia > Artiodactyla > Delphinidae > Stenella > Stenella coeruleoalba. Next base: position 74,676,583 of record NC_137151.1, on the reverse strand, counting down.
TGTGAACCTATGTATCTTATATATAATCAACTTTAGATTATCTGCTCGAATTAGAACTAGAAGCGGCTGAAAATGGAAAAAATTATTCTCATATCTCATCTGAGATAGCTTTGGCTTACTCCCCACTGATCTTGGCCTTAAAAAACAAGATCCCTTCAATCCAGCTGGGCCTGGATAGCCTGCTAATTGCCTCATGGAGTGTTCTGAAGTCCTCAAAGAAAGTCTTCGTTTTTACGCTAGTAGCCCAGTGGTATAGGCCTTTTTCTCCGTGTCATATTTGCCCATTTACAGGTAATGATTAGTTTCTACTGCCTCAATATATTTTCACATCCAGCTTTCTTTCTTATGTCCTGTGTGAAGAATGCTTGAAGTAATCTACTAAGAGATTTTCCTCAATTCCTCTTTCTCTAGCAAAAGGACCAGTCTTTATTACCACACACTTAATTATTAATACCTTGATCAGGAAGGCAAACATACTAGGGTATCAGAGATTACTGGCACTAGTCCAGTGTAGATTACTGGATCCAATCAGTTGGGTTTAATCTATATTTGTTGAAATGCCTGAGTTTTTTAAGCCCATCGTGGATATGGGATTATAGCCGGGATCCAAACATCTCCTGCCTCCTGCCCTCTTTTCCAAATTATAACTGTAATATTAACATTTCTTTGACACCAGTTTTCTCTGAAATCATTATAAAATACATAAATCATTATGTTTGAGTTTGGCAGTTGTTAAATAAACATTTGTGTAGAACTAGTTGTACCTAAAATGATTAGGGATAGAGCTATTTACAACACAATGTGGTAGGTATGGTGATGTGGAATGTAGGTGTTACAGGAACACAGTGGAAGGATACTTCATCCAGCCTTTGTTGTCCGAAGAGAGATTCCCTCTCTTAAAAAATGGGTAGAAATAGGCAAATTAAAGGGGAGGAACAGAGCAAAGGGTCAGTAGGAGAAAATCACAGAGGTGAGAAATAGTATGATGTATACAGGGGATGAGACAAGGATAGTACAAACATGAATCTCAGATGACAGACGTCTCATTGTGGGGGACCATTTAAGCCATAATAGTGTAAATCACATGATGAAGGCAAAGGTCCATGGGCATGGAGACCCTGTTGGTATTGTTCATGCCACGGTCCCAAAACTGTGCATTGATCTGACACACAGGTCCTGGCCCTCAACAAATATTTGTTAAATAGATAAATGTAAAAAGGATTTTAAGCAGAAGAGTAATGTGTTTCAATTTGCTTTCTTTCTTTTTTTTTTAATATATTGACCCTTTTTTAATTTTTTTTTTTTTTTTTTTTTTTTTTTTTTTTTGGTGCGTGGGCCTCTTACTGTTGTGGCGTCTCTCGTTGCGGAGCACAGGCTCTGGACGCACAGGCTCAGCGGCCATGGCTCATGGGCCCAGCCGCTCCGCGGCATGTGGGATCTTCCCGGACCGGGGCACGGACCCGTGTCCCCTGCATCGGCAGGCGGACTGTCAACCACTGCGCCACCAAGGAAGCCCTCTCTTCCTCTTCTATACAGGTCTTTTATTATCTCAGGATATTCCTTTGGGATGAGTAACTTCATCCTCTCCCATTTCAGAGTAATATCTCTCAGCCCCAATAAGTTTGGTTCTAGAGATGGTTATGGGGCATCCAGCTGGCAATAGCCAGCAGGTATCTGGATATACAGAACTGAGACTTGGGGTGGAGGCCAGGCTCTGAGTAGCAGCTGTTGGCAGAGAGTGTCCTGAGTGGCAGGGATGACCCAGGGAGGGGGTGTAGACGGCCACCAGCAAAAAACCAATGGTGGAGCCCAGACATCCACACCCACAGAACCAGAAGAGGAAGAGCAGGCCCCAGAGACAGAGCAACTTGATCAGAGAGGCCAGAGGAGGGCAGGAGAGACGTATCTCAGAAGGCAGGGCTGTAGAGAGGTTTAAGAAGGAAGGAAGGAGAGAGCAAGTGAAGCAAAGAGCTCCTTGGGCAAAACCCCTTTCTCTCCTATCAACCTGCCTCCCACTCAGTCCTCCATCCTTACCCAACTCTTTGGAACCCTAAGAGAAGACGATAGTTCATTGTATCTGTGCATATAAATGTTAATGATTTATGCCATGTGAAGATGTCATTTCCTCTGTGTGCAAGCATGGCTTTAGATTAGCTCCTTTTAGCATCGCTTCCATCTGGTTTGTTTATAGGTTTTGTGGCTTTTAATGGTCTTTTCCTATAAGTAGCAATAATTAATGTGACTATAATGCAAGTGTTTTGGTGGTTTGTATTTTCATGGTTACCCAGCAGATTTTACCGTTGTTTGCTCGGGGATATTTTTCAGTCCACTCTGCTCCTTGTGCAGGATGAAACAGATAAATACCTTGCTCAGAGCTAAACAGAAATAGTTTAGATTCTGCTTCCATGGACTTTCTGCTTTGTTGTTTGCACTAAGAGAACTGTAACAATTTTGAGAAGGATAAACAGAAAAGTTCCTTTTATTGTACCCTGTTCTGAACAAGGACAGTGCTGTGTGTCCAATTTGTATCAGTTTTAGTCTGTATTTTATCCACAGAAAGGTGCCGGTCTGTTTTTCCCTGAATAGATTGTGGTGTAGCTATGTTCCCCACACTGTAAATTGAGGTTTATGTGTAGGATTCAAATCCCTTAATCTAGGCAGGAGTAGTACTGCTATTAAAGTACCCTCATTTTGTTCACTTGTATTTGCCCATTTATCCTGGGGAAAGACTTTGTTATCAATCTTTAAGATCATTACAGTAAAGAAGTGATTTAAAAAATCATTCCTTTTGGGTCATAAGGATACAGGTCTGTGTAAAAGGTAAGTAAGATGGATCTAATAATAATGCTATACTTTTTATCAAGTGAATGTCAAACTTCATTATAAACCTTATTTTCTGTGGCATTTTGGCAAGTTTGTTTTGATTCTATTTCTTTTATGTTCGAAGAAACTGAAACATAAGGAAATTAAAATTTTTATCCAAAGCCATATAGGCATTAGGTCTGAATAACCTTGGCATTGCTGACACAACAACTTGAGATTTTCCTCCAAGCTTGTTTAAAATATTGATGGAGCCCTTGAAAGCTTTCTCATTCGTTTTTCTTTTTTTCCTTACATAGTATTGATTTCTATTTTTTTAACTTTAAACATTCACGCAACACAATTGTTAAAAAGTTCAAAACTAACTTTCTTAAATTTGGCTTTTAACCTAAATTTTAGAATTTTAAAAAAGACCTAACTATACTGCATATGATATGGCTAATGAATAATGAAGACTAATATTCATCAATATTGAGCAAACTGATATAATTTACTTTTAGAAAGTTTGTTTTCAAGAACTGAACCCATCCTTTAGGGGCTTTTGTTTGTTTGTTTTTGTTCTTATTTTTTCCTGGTAGCCACTACCTTCACAAAGGATTGTTGGCATATCAGTTGATGTTTAGCCTTACAAAATAAAAAATAAAAATTGTATTTTTTTTTCTAAAACTTAGTGCTATTACTTAAAATTTTCCTTTTCGTATTGATAGCCCATGTAAAGATCTTCGAGATTGAGAAAAGACTATAACTTAGATATATTGATAAGGATTAATTTCTGATATAGATATGCTATAAATTGCATGTGTAAAGTCTGAGAAGGTATATTAGGGAAGTATATGAATTAGCCATTCTCTAACTTTCTTTGTCTTTGAAGGATAAACACTTACTGAGTTGACATCACTGCTTGAGAGCAAAACGTTGAAATATTGACTAAATCTAAATCGTTGCTGTAATAGTTAAGACAACCCCAAATCAAATATAATTCTGGAAATTCAGACACATTGTCATTTACTGAATTGTTCTGGTAACTTTTATGATGGCCGTGTACTTTAAACAAATGATTATCTCAGATGACTTATAAATGAGAGCCTCATTCAAGAATTCCCTTCTTCATGGCTGTCGTTTGTCCACCCTTCCTCCTGGTGGTGGAGAAGAAGTGGGGCAGAGTGGGAGGCGGAGGCCACCACAGCCTAGCACTTAGACCCTGGGCACGCAGTCTCAGTGTGTGGTATTGAAAGATAAAAAACAAGAGCCCTGACTGAGGGATGCTGAGGTCAAAGTTCAGACAGCAAATTTCCCTTTGGGTTCACCCATCCCTCTGTGTTCCTTCCCTGTGATTGATCCCTCCATCTACCCATTGCTTTAATCCTTTGGGTGTCAGCCCCATATCAAATCACTTACCATGTCCTATTGATTCTGCCTCTTTCATCTGTCCTTTCTCACTACAGCCTAACCCTCAGTTCATGCCAGAATCGTCTCTCCCCTGGATTACTATAAAGCCACCTACTTGGACGTCTTAGCTCCACCCACCTCTGCCCCTCCTCCCCTTCCCCAGCGGCATCTCTTGAACATACACATAATCCATTCTCCAGCCACTGATGTTCCTTACACCTGAGTCTCCTCATGCCATGCCCTTTTTAGAATCTGCCTTTGACTCTCCACCACCTTTAGGTCAGGTCTGAACGCATTAACATGATCCATGAGACCTGCATCGGTCTGGTCTCAGTTTACCTTTCCAGAAACATTTCTCATCCCAGAGACATATTTTAGTCAATACTGAAATACTTTCAGTTCAAGGTACTGTGCTTGCCCTGGCTCGAGGCCTGGTCTTATGTGCAGTTCTCTTTACTTAAAACAAATGTGGAACCAGCTCTTCCTCTTCTCCTTCCTCATTCCCTTTTGCCTAGGTAAATCTTATTCTTCAGATTGTCAGTTTAGACCTTCCTTTTTTCAGGAAGCCTTACTGGACACCTTTGAAAAACTTAAGTTCCCTCAGCATTCTCAGTATTACTCCCATGGTCACACTTATCACTCTGTGTTTTAAATGCCTGTGTATTCAAGTGGACACAGCAGTTAGCTCCCTGGGGGCAGGGGCTGAGGGTTTCTTGTTTACGGTTATATCCATAGCACCTAGCACAATGTGTGGCTTATAGTCAGCCGTTATTAAATACCAGATGATGTTCAGATAGGTGGATTTCATCCCAGATCACCAGTAAAGATAGATCAGGGAAAATAGGAAGGAAAGCAGGTATGGAGTCATACCAAGGGGACAGAAGGACCAGGAAAGCTGAGAGAGCAGCACCGAAGAGGAGAAAAGCAGTCAAGCTTGCCCTGTCCTACCGTTTGTGAGGCCTCAGACAATAATACAAATTGAGGCCCACATATATCTAACTGTTATAAAGTTAAAAATCAAGCCACTAAACTGCTAAATGAAGTATATTTTATCCTCTTACCTTTACAAATATATATTCACGAAAGCCTGAGAAGACCAGGTATTATTTTAGAATTCCCAGACATGTCAAAGTTCTGTGCCAGAAGAAAGATGCACACAGTGGCTCTGGAGTGTCGACACCACAGTCCCCATGGCCAGGCTCCATCTACGTGTCCTGAAAACGGCCATCCAGAGGCCGCTCCTGGGGCCCACACAGGTGTGGTCTACATCGGAAGTGGCTCCAGGGCCATCAGAGTGTGGACATATGGAATCCCAGGTGCCCAGAATGTGGCCTAGAGGGGCAGTGGAAGAGCACAGACTCCATGTGGGCTGATCTCCTTGCCCTGCAGACTAGGGAGAAGCATGGCCAGAGAGGGTTGTGTCTGAGGCTGACATTGCAAGCAGGAGGTGACCTGGATTTATTCTAGTACACATACTCCTAGTGTCTTATCTGTGAGGGTGTAGCATGGGCAAGGACTATCTAATATTGTATTTTTAAAGCCCCATTCAAATATATAAACATACCTTAAAGGTTGTAGATACAAGACCATGTGACTCTCTGTTCTGTTTATACAAGACCATGTGACTCTCTGTTCTGTTGTATTCTGGGAAGCAGTTTAGTACCTAAGAGCATAGTCTTTCAAGCTGAAACAGGGTTCTGAGTTGTGAGTTGGTTTGAATCCTGAGTTGTCCATTTAGTGGCTGTGGAGCCCTGGGCAGAATGCTTCATCTGCTGAGTAGAGGTAATAAAATCTTCCCCTAGGATTGTAGTGCAAGTACATGAGGTTAAAAGTCTTTAAAGGCTTAGATCAAGTAAATGCTCAATAGATCACAGTGCTGTCATCATCATCATAATCACTGTCATTTTTACAGCTGTTATTCCTTACTGTCTGTAACTATTGAGATGACCTTGGGCAAGTCATGTAACCTCTCAGAACCTCAATTTCTTCATTCATAAAATAAGGTCTTTGGAGCAGAGGATAACTAAATTTCTGTCCAGTTAAGATCAGGGACTTTTTGGAGTTCCTTCTTTTTCAGTTTACATTAAACTGGAAGTTGACCCCCAGGCTACATTGTAAATTGTTAACAGAAGTTATCTACTATGCATATAATATCACTATATATTCTATTTCAAACAAACCTGATATTGAAAATGTGAATCTTTTGTAAAAACTGAAAAACTCTGGATTAAATGTACAGTTTATGAAGCAAGTACTTGTGATTCATTGTAGGGTTCCTTTATTCACTGACTCTTGTAGTACATTAAAAATTAAATTTGATTTACAAAAGACATTCATTTTGCCTGCAACTTTTCAGGGACATATGCAGAGATTTTAAATCTCTTTGAATCACAGAATCCTTTGAGAATTGATTAAATCTGATTCCATTCTCCCAAAAAGGAGCATGGTTGCAAATATTTGCATATAATTTTTGGAGGGGGGCGCGGTCCCTGGATCCTAAGTTAAGAATCCCTGGCATAAAGCCAAAACAAGAACAAAGCCAGTGAAAATGGAATATGCCAAGGACATTGGAGGCATTTTCGAAATTGGACCTCGAAACACCTGGCCCTTTCCAGGATGAGAGAAACAGAGAACTAACATTTATTGAAGGCATCCTCCATGGCAGACACTGTGCTAAGCATTTTATATGTGTTATGTTGTTCTTCCCTTTCCAAATCTAAACAAGACAGGTATGATTTCTGATGAGAAAACTGAGGTTCAGATAATAAGCAATTCTCCGAAGTCACATCGCTAAGTAAATAGCAGAAACAAAATTTGAACTGGGGTCTGACTCTAAAGCTACTACTAGGCCACTACGCCTTCCAAGCTCCCAAATCTTGTGAAGGAAAAGATCACAAAAATGCAGATTTCTCTTCCTTAGTGAACTTCTTACAAGGGAACTCCCTAAGCCAGCTTCATGTTGATAGCCAATTCTTCCCTCTCCTGTGTTCTGTGCTGGCTCATTGGAGCTGGGCTGACCTGCAGGGGTGCTGTTGAGAAGGGGTAGGGTCCGCGGAGAGCTGAGGGATGCGGCATTCTCTTGGTTGGCCCTGACTCAAAAGTTCTGATCCCCTACGTGCCCCAGTAAAGGTTTCAGCTGACATCTGTGTAAAAGAGTTGTCAGCTGAGGAGCAGAGAAGCGGCCTGTCAGACTCAGAATGTCCCACTTGCCAAGTCTCACATGAGAAAAGTGAAGACAGGCCCCATTTGGAAAAGAAGAGCTGCTCTCCAAGAGATTTATTACATAAGGGTCATGTTGCAAAACATATGCTGTGCTCAGTAGACTCAACTCCTCCTTGATTCATTCACATTTCACAAGATAGCTAATTAATCTCTTTCAAACAGAGGGAATGGGTGGCAGAATAAATGAAAGGCCTTATATGAAGGACAAGACAATCGGAGTCTTATTGGAATCCTGTCTTGGTCCTGTAAGCTAATATTGAACTTTCTTCATAAACAGCCTGATCCAGTACTACGCAGAAATCACTGAGGTTTGCACACTTACAGACTTTATATATCAAGGTGAGGTCTGTATCCTCATGTTCTAACCTGTCAAATTAGAGCATTCTTGGTAAGTTGGAAATAACACTCACAAATCCATTTTTGGTTTCAAGTCATTTTAAGATATGCTATCTTATCACCTCAGACTTCACAATGTGTCCTAGAAAATCATGCTGTTTTCGCAGTGATATTAGAGGCACAGTGAGACGTGGTATTTGATTTAGATTTTCCTTATAATTTCCCACATGATATAGAACTGCTTCATGAAATCACTTGCTGCTAAGCATTTCAGACCTTTATTTGGCAGTAATGAGAAAAAACAACTACACTTGAAAATGTTCGGGAGTGAAGCATGCATATTTACAAGTAGCTGACATCTGATATGCAGTTTTTCTTATGTGCTATGTATGGTGCAAGAGATTTTCCTCTACTGTAAAGGAGGTACCTTCTTCTTATATCAGCGAGGCAGCATAGCATAGTGGTTTAAGTGTCAACTCTAGAGCCAGACTGTGTGGGTTTGAGTCCCAGCTGTGCTACTTACCTGCTTTGTGACCTTGAGCAACACACTTAAACTTTGTACGTCTTGTTTTCTCATCTAGAAAATACAGATAATAGTAAGTTCCTCCCATACTGAGTTAATTTGAAGATCGGGTGAATTAATATATGCATAATGTGCTTAAAACAGTGTTGCATATAATGTGTTATCTGTGTTAGCCATTGTTATACAAATGTGTAAATATGACCAATACATTGTACTTTAAGTGTTAGAGGGTTCAAAAAATAAGTCAGCTTCTCCTTAGTTTAGGATAAGGCTTTACGCCAAGTTTATTCTTATCTCTGTCTTGAGAAAGCTCTAACTAGGACGGCTACCATTCTTCTCTCTTATAGCAAGTGCGCATAGCAATCAGTGGGTCCCCTAGTATCTGTGGACTGAGGATCCTTGGGTACCAATAAATGGAAACATGCACCAAATATTTGGTAGATTGAATAAACGCCATGTCTCACACATACCCAATGTATTCTTGCCAAATGCATGTCAGCCCTTCTGTAGAAGGAAATGCAGGCAGACCTCGTTTTATTACACTTGGCTTTATTGTGCTTCACAGATATTGCGTTTCTCACAAATTGAAGGTTTGTGTCGATGCCGTTTTTCCAACAGCATTTGCTTACTTCGTGTCTCTGTGTCACATTTTGGTACTTCTCACGGTATTTCAAACTTTTTCACTATTATTATATTTGTTATGATGATCTGTGATCAGTGATCTTTGATGTTACCACTGTGGCTCATTGAAAGGCCCAGGTGATGGTTAGCATTGTTTTGGAATAAAGTGTTTTTAACCAAGGTATATACATTTTTTTAGACATAACTCTATTGCACACTTAATAGACTACAGTATAGTATAAACATAACTTTTATATGTGTTGGGAAACCAAAAAATTCGCTTATTGAGATATTTGCTTTATTGTGGTAGTCTGGAACTGAACCTGCAATATCTCTGACGTATGCCTGTCCCTTTATTTTAAATGTTACTGACTTCATAATAGTATTGCATATAATACTATGCATATACACTCAATGAATACTAAGGAAAAAGTGTGGTAATAATATGTGAGGAATCCTTCAAACCATTTGGTGCTTAAAAAGTGTCTTCATATTGAATACTTGAAAAGGCTGGAGAAATGTAGTCATTCATTCATTTAAGATATGTATTGAATGCCTGCCACAGGCCTGGCACTGTTCTAGAAGCTGGGAATAGAGCACCTAGAATATAGTTGTTGTTCTCATGGAGATTATATTCTAGTGAGAGACAATGAACGAGTACACAAATAAGATGAGATAATTTTAGAGACATAAGTGGCTGGAGTGAGTAAAACAGAACAATGTAATAGAAGGAAGACCTTGCTGAAGTCCTCAATGGTGTCTCTACTGCGCTGAGACACAACTGAATTGGGGGAAGAGAGTTCCACACTGAGAGAACAGCAAAGGCAAAAGCCTTGAGATAAGTATGAATTTGACATGTTTGGGAAAGGGAACAGAACCTTAGATCTTGGGGAGGCAGTAAGGAGAGGTGATATAAGTTGAGGTTTTGGAAGTAAGCAGGGGCTTAATTGTGTAGTAACTGTAGGCCATGGTAAGGTGTTTGATTTTATTAAGAGTGCAGCGGGAAACGACTATGTGCTAAAGTAACATGATAAGATTTGTATTTTTAAATATTTTGCTTTGCTGTCGTGTGGAGAACCAAGTATGGGGTGCCTAAGTTGTCTCAGAAAGATCTGTTAAGAGCCATTTGCTGTAGTCTCGATAGATATTGATGGCCTGGAGTAGAGTGGGGCAGTGACATACAGAGAAGCAGAAAGATTTGCAATGTATGCTGAAGGTAGAAACCACAGGACTTGTTAATTGGATGTAGATGGTGATTGAAAGGAGGAACCATGGAATCACATGCAGTCAGCTCTCCATATCCCCGGGTTCCCCATCTGCGGACTCAACCAACCACTGCTCAAAAATATTCTAAAAACAAAATTCCTGAAAGTTCCCAAAAGCAAAACTTGAATTTGTTGTGAGCTGCCAACTATTTACATAGAATTTACATTGTATTAGGTATTATAGGTAATCTAGAGTTGATTTGAAGTTTACGGGAGGGGGTGCATAGGTTATATGAGAGTACTACACCATTTTGTAAAGGGGATTTGAGCACCCACGGGTTTTGGTATCAACGCAGGGGTTCTGGAACCAATCCCTGACAGATACCAAGGGACAACTGTATTTTCAGGTCTTACTAATGTCCTGTCTTCACAATGAAACTGTCTCCAGCCATTCTGTTTGTCTCTCCTTTTGGTACCAGTTGTTTTTTGAGCTCATAATCAGCTCCAGGTGCTTAGGACACATTAGTGAACAAAACAAAGATCCCTGCCCTTGTGGAAGTTATATTCTCGTCTGTACTACTTCTCCATCAGTGCCTGTAATTCACACTAAATTTTATGTGTCTTTGCATTAGTCTCTAATTATTTCAGATACATTATTTTTGTTCTCCAAATAGATGGTTAGCTTCTTAAGGACCAGGGACCCCAGTAATGTCTAGCTTAGTGCTGGCGGTTACAAAAAGGAATAGTGAAAATGTGTCTTTTTCATAGACAACTTCTTGTAAATAGGCTTGCCCTCTTTAAATAAGTAAATTTGTGAAAATCTAAAATTGCAATTCAGATAATTGGAAAGCCAATCACTTTTCCGTTAGAAAGGGATTATTTACTCACTCAAGAGTTAATTTAAAATAAAGGATTCCCCTAATGAATGTAATTAAAAGTTTGTTAACAGGTCATTATGTATTTGTCAGGGGATACAGTAAAGGAACTGAAGCTAGAGTATCAGGAGCCACAATCAATTTTAAATTATGCAAAATGAAGACAAAGAAGCTGAAATTTAGAGTTCTAAGTAAAAAAGAAAATAAGTTCTGATTTCTAAAAATTCAAACATATAGACAGCTTTCCAGAGAACTTCCATTTTCTAAATTTACAGTTCATAATTGACAATTATAAATTATTTCTTTAACCAGATCACGTTCATGCTGGCAATGAAAGGTAATCATTTGAATACACAAGAAAATTGGCTTTTGGTTATAGCTTTCTAAGTGTGTCTTAAAATATAAAGAAGAAAACAAAATTCATGGTTTTCTGTTTTGCAAGGAAGACTGAGCATCTTCATAAACATTCACAGGATATTGACTCCTTTTCAAGACTCATAATAATGTTGGCATTGAAGTGCTATTGCTAGTGTAATGTTCTGTCTAACACATCTGTGGGTTAGTTAAGCTTCTGAGGACTATCCCAGGAATCCAGTGACCATTTATAACTTTGTTTCTAGGAAAAATGCTTCTGAATTCTAGAATACTAACTTTAAACCTAAGGTTAGGAACACACCCCAATTATTAGGAATCCTCTTAAGCTTGTTTCTGTAATTCTCATAATCCATTTACTCTTTGAAGACCATCATAATTATCAATGGCAAAGAAAACCTTTAATCAGGTGGTATACAGCAGCACAGTTCTTATCATGAGAATGCATTGATAGATGTTCCCTTTACCTCATTCATTCATTCAACACATTTATTGAGTGCTTCTCTGGGCAAGGAACTAGGCAAACAGCAATAAATCAATTCTGGTCTCTAACCCAGAAGAGCTTACAGCTCCTTGGGGAAGAAGACACATATACAACAGAATGTCTTAAGTACCATTAGGGAGGTATAAATGAAATGTATTGCAGATTCAGAGGAGAGCAAGATGCTTTCTTCTGATGGAAGTGGGAAGACTTCCTGGAAGAGATAGCATTTAAGATGCCACTTGAAAATGGAGAGAATTTGAAAGGGGACAGTCAAAGAAGGGCATCCTGGGAAACATGACAGTGTAAACAAAGTGATAGAATTAAGAAAGTCTGTATGTACAAGAACAGGTCAGTGCTTCATGCAGTGAACATTTCTGGAGCAATTACTAGGTGTAAGGTACTGCCTAAGGAGCCAGGGACAGAGAAAAAACTAAGACTTGGTTTTTTCCCTTGAAGAATAATTCAGTTTAACATATCTTAGAAAGTGTGAGTAAGGAAATGGTTTTCAGTTAAGTTTGAGGATGGTGATGAATGCTGAACTGAGGTGTTGGAATTGTATTCCGTGAAAGGCTTTGGTGATGATAATAATAATGCTTATTATTCACTAAGTCCTTCTATGTTCTTTGCACTTTAAGAATTTACACGGATTAGTTCCTTCTGGTCTCCTCATGAGATATGAGTACTGTTTTATTCCTACTTGTCAGCTGAGAAAACTGGGGCTTAGCAAGTCAATTAATTCCTTTAATGTTGCCCAGCTGGTAAGTAGCAGAGTAGGGATTTGAACAGGTGTATTGGATTTCAGAACCCATAACTCACTGAGGGGAGCCATGGAAGACATTTAAATAGAAAAATGATTGATTTGAGCTATGCTTCTTAAGAATTCAGTTGAATACGGTGGGAATACAATGGTTAAAGGATTATGCTAGTGAACAGCTAATGAGAACCTAAATGGAGGTAATGGGTAATGGGTATAAAAAGGGGAAGGAGGTGAGAGAGGTCATAAAGATAACTAGCTTGATTCAGGATCAGGGAAGAGGGAAAAGTCAAATACAGCTTCAGGTTTTAGAGTCTGTGGTGCCTGGAAGACTCATGGTGCCAGGCAGTGAAATAAAGACCACCAAAGGAGGAACATCTCTTGGGGAGGTAGCAGGGGGCTGGAATGACTAGTTTAACTTTGTACAAGTTGAAGTTGAGGTGCCAATGGGATACAGGTGTGAAGGGTCCAGCAGGTGGTTGGAAATAACAAAAGTTGAGCTTAGAAAAGAGGTGTTTCAGATATTTTACCAATGGTACAGGGGTCAAGGAAGACTGATAAAGGACTTCAAAGTCATACTTTTATTAGGCTGGAAAAATCAGAAGCCAAATCTTAGGATTTGTGAAGTGAAGGGATAGTAAAAAAGAAAAAAAAAAGTGAAAAAGGAAGTGTAGGCTGCTCTAAAAGGAATTAAAAGTTAAGGGAAAAGAGAGTAATTGGTAGACTAAGAGGCTAATAGGAATGAGGAAAGTCTTCTTTGTTTTCCTTAAGAATGGAATGACTAAAGATGGTGACTGATGGACTAAGACCTTGGAATTGGTGGGGCTGCATTAACTCAAGGGCACATGTGATAGGTTAGCCGGGTGAGGGATGCCTGGTGCCTCCTTCAGATTCATCCAGACTCTTCCAGTCCTTTAGATCACCACTCAAATGCCACCCCTCTGCTAATAAGCCTTTGTCTCTCCCATAGTTTTTCCCATAGAGGCTTAAATGCTCCTTATCCCTTTCTCCTATTGCTCTTAGTACATACATACATGGACCAGTGGTTCTCAAACATCAGAGTGCTTCAGATCACCTGGAGGGCTGGTTAAAACACAGATTGCTGGGTCCCACCCCCAGAGTTTGTGATTCTGTAGGTCTGGGATGGAGTCTGGGAATTTGCTTTGCTAACAAGTTCTTGGGTGACGCAGATGCTGCTGGTCTGGGGGCCACACTTTGTGTACAACTGAACTAAACTAAGGACCTATGAGAGGCACAGATCAAGGATTTGGGAGCTTTACGATGAACTAGGGTGCCAGACCTGGAAATGTTCTAGAAAAATACTCCAGGAATCAGGCATGATTTAAGTGCAAGCAGAAAAGAATGGAATATTTTGCCTAGCTCTGTGAAAGAAAAATACCTCAAAGGAAGCATCAACATAATCCCTACTGAGCAAAGAGTTTTCTTTGGAGAGGTCTATCGTAGGTATAGATTTTTAAAAATAAAATAAAAAATAAAGTGAAAACCACGGCAGTGTCTATAAGTTTATTTTAATCATGAAGAACTAAGTATTACATGAGCAAGAAGTGCACAATTATTATTTGGGGGAAAATAAGTATAGAGCTCCCATACTGTGTTCCATTTAGAGTCCTATGTTGTTATTATTCATAACAACTGAGGCCTAGAGATATGTGCCATTTCTAAGAGCTGGTTTTATAATTACCATTTTGATCGCCACATCTAATTATTCCCTTAGGTTTACCTATCCCTGATAGTTACTGCACAAATCTGACTTAAGTAGATATACCAAATCTCTGAATTTGGGTGGGTGTAATTTGTTCTGTACATCATCACTGAGGTGTTGGCCATGGTTGACAAATATGCTAAAAGTTGCACAACCAAAGTGCAAAATCCTTCTCGACATTTGCAAACATCAGTCATTTTAAGTTTCATTCAGTCAAATGTCCACGAAGCTAATGCAACAGTATCAGTGACAATCAGCTTAGAAGAAGCAAAACAACCATTTGGTCATAGCCACGCTGTGTAACCTGGATATATCAGAAGCCTTATTCTGATCATATGGTCAGAGGCCACTAGATGGAGAGTGAAATTAGTTAGGTATAGGAATAAGTGTATTATTTTAATTCCAAGCCTACATAACTGCTAATTTCACCATGGTAATTCTCCCATATAACTGAAATTAGATTTTTGAGTTGAAATGCATAAACATCCCTATTAATGTTATCAACATCTAATTATCTGCTTCAGTCTTTTTGAATTACATGTTGTGAATCTTTATTTAAAACCTAAAACTCCCCAGAAAAGAAATTCTCTAGGTCTAATGGTATGCAAATAAATTACTTGGGACTAGCAGAATATAAATAAAGTTCACATTTTGAGAACATATTCCTTTTTTAAATAAAAACCAATTTCAAAATAAAGATTTAGTTGCCCACCTAGAAAAGAAAAAAACAATCCCCTTAAGTCTGAGTGATACTAAAAATTCCAAACTGTTATAATAAGTACATATTCTGCGAGAATTAAATTGCTTCATTGGAAAGTAGAGGTGGGTGTCAGATTATTTGATTCTACTTTTACCGTGGCAAAGTGGTAGTTACTGAGTAGCTGGGAAATACTCAGAAAAATTACAGGAAAGAAAGTAACTTGTCAGTCTTTTAGGATATATTTGGTTCAGTGTCGTCAGAAGGTAGTCTGCCCTCTCCCTGGAATCAAGTTGCAAACGCTATCCTCAGTAGTAATTAGAGCTAAGCGGCAATTACAGAACGTATGATTTGTTCAGACGCACTGCCTGTCGGCTGTTTCCTAGCACCACATTTCACAGGAGCACCAGGTTGAAATGATGGAATTATTTATCTCTCAATGTACTGCCTCGTACAGTGTTCGAATGCAGAAGTGAACCGTGGATTGTAATCTTAAAAACCAAGGTAAGCATTGCTAGCCGATCAGCTTTTACACCTCAGGGGACTCTTTCATGAAGTATATGACAAAAATGTAAAACAGTTAAAGTCAATTTTAGAAAAGGGAAAAAGTACCTGAGTTAGAGCAAATAGAATTTTGCTAATTTCGTGACTCCCCTGCCCAAGGTCATCTTGGTTTTTCTAACTTGTTTTTATTTAAATTGTAGTACTGGGTCACTTTGCTAAGTATAATAAAGATGTGACAGACTTCCCACATTTCCTTTGTCTTTATGAACTACAGTTCCTTTTTCTTTTGATATTTGTCTCACATTTTTACTAGGTAAAAATAAGATTTAGGTTTAATCCAAGTATGTTAGAACGCTCTCTCTTTTCTATTCTCTTCAGGAAGTATATTTAAGCGGATGATTGTACATGCTCAAGGATTCACATTCAGACTGACAGAACAGTGGCTGGTAGCCTGTAATAAAATTGAGTGACATGGGTGATTTATACTCTTGTCACATGATTTTTATGATAGGCACATTTCAAGCTTTTAATGTTCCATCTAGTTCAAATCAAAACTCAATGGCTTCATGTTTATTTAGACCTTTGGGCATAGAAATCTCTCTGGAAACCAGGTAAGTTTAGCTCCTCAAGAGGGAGTATTGTCTGTCATGAGGATAGATGTATTTTGTATGTATACAATAGATATTTGTGAAATTATTATTTTAATATTGTTACTTCAGTTCTCCCCACCTAAAAAAATCCTTTTTCTTTCAATTTTGCCATTTTTAAACGTGAATAAATATTACTGTTAGAAACTTAGAAACTCTTGGCAGTAGGAAGATGTTTTTATCTCATTGTCCCCAGTGAGATTTCAGGTGGTTTGGAAAATACTGAAAAAGTATCAGCTTCTTTTATTCTACCTCATTTGTGGATTAGGGGTGTAAACACTCAGGGTTCAGTAGACTCTTGCAGAAAATGAGTAAATTAAGGCCAGTGTGCATTAATTTTTCCAAGGTCCTAGAGACCCTGTATTGTGGGACCTCTTAGCAGACGCTGTTGCTCAGTATCGTTATCCTTATTAGGCTAGTACCTGATTTTGGAAGAAATTTTTTTCTAGCCCTGGGTCCATAATTGGCTTCATTTTTGTCTATATGCTTTGTCATGGAATTATTTATCCCTGAGCATCGTTTTTTCATCAGCAAAACGTGGGATGATCGTAAGCCATGTAACAGTTTTGAAGTCTACTTAATATACGTAAAATCACCCTGTGCTCCTCGATGAAAAGTTATAGAATTTGTATAACCCAGGACACTGATGATGAATTTCTGTAAAAAGATACCATTAAATTCTATGGTGGATTTAAGTTCTTAACTTGCCCCATTCTGTCATGCGGGTGGCAGGCACTATCATGTAAGCACATGTGAAACAGTGCTCAGTTGTTGCAACTGACCTGACGGCTTGAGACATAACTGGAGATACGGCCTTAATTTAATTGTTTTATCTTGTTATGGGGACAAACTCACCCTGATATTAGCAAAGTCTTGCTATTAATCTTCTGATTTATAGAAGCAAATATTGAAAATGAAATTAATACAATATAGCTGCAAAAAAGGCAAATGACAAATTTTGAGAGTGCTTTCTAGTTCCCCAGCAGTATTTAGTGGTGAGAGACAGAGACGAAGAGATGAGAGAGACAGACAGGCACATACACATACAGAGACAGAGACAGAAAATGCCAGAGACAGCAGAGAGCTAAGAGAGATGAGAGAGGCAGAAAAGAGAAACAGGTGGGATGCGGGAGACTAGGGACACAGAGCGGGATAAGAGAGAGAGAGAGGAAGTGGGTGTTAGAGAAAAGAGACACAAGTCAATCAGAGTTTGAAAATAGAGATTGTGCAATTTGAGAACTTTGGATTCTTTTTGCATTTTCTTTAACTGAAATTTCAACACACTTTGTCATATTAAATGTGTTGAGCACCAAGTCCACTTTTATGAATGTTTGCTTTCCATTTGTTTCCTTTAAAACAAAGGGAGCGTAAAAGGCTGTTTGAAGTTCAGAAGAGGCCAAGAGTGAAAACAAATGTTCTTCTAAAAGAAAATTTTTCCATTCCTTTGTTGCCTTAGAAAGCAAATCATTGAAAAGGAAAATGATGAGTGCTGTGATTAAATTCTCTGCTTTCCATGCGGCTCCTTATTAAAAAATCATTATGTCTTTGACTTTTGGTGTTCACAGGGGGAATGAGAAGGAGTCATCTGGGAAGCCAAAAAGAAATTCCAAAGAATAAAAACATTATAAAGGTGCAAGAATAAACATGATACACAGGGACAGGCACAATCATTTATGATGAATCACTTCCAATGCAGAAAATCCTTGGGCATTCACCAGAGGGCCTTATCTGTTGCTGTTTTGCATATCACTAGTGCCCCAGAAGCTGCCTGCATGACTGAAGCAAGTAGCATCCATTTCTAGGATGTCAGGACAGTGGCAGAGTTCCAAGAAACCAGGCCAGGGATTGGCCATTCTGTTTAATACCCACTAAAGACCCTTTGTAGTGCAAGCATCCCTGGGTCACAAGACTCTCCGTGTGTCTCAGGATAAGGGTGTCTCCCAGTTGCCCAGCTCCTTTGTTTGAAGGACTTAGATGCCCTGCTTAATTAGGTTGTTCCTACTGATACAGTTTTTGCTCTGGTCTACTTCATTCCATACAGATTTCTGCCAAACAATTGAAGATGAAAAAGAAGAAAATCATTTTAGGAGTGAGATGTTAGGAAATTCCAAATAAGGCATTGGTGCCAATTCTAGTCCACTTGGCAAAATTCAGCCAAACTTACACCACTCTTCCTTTCCTCTCCAAATCCGCCTCATCCTTTTCCCCATTCTAACCCCACTGTCTCCCCATTACCCACAGTTTCTGCTCACCCTATCCCTCGCATGGCCAGATTTGTCACCCCATACCAGGTTTCCACAGGGATGGGATGGTGGCTTTCATGCTGCTTGCACAGCAGCCCTGGCTGCCAGGTGGGAGCCATCTCTACTGCTCCTGGATAAAAATGGCTTCTTGGCTGATAGAGGACCAAGAGTGGTCTCGTCTATGGCAGTCACTATGTAATCATTATAATACTCCACTAGGATTTTTTCTGAATTCTCTATGGTGCACTATAATTATGGTGGTCATGAGATATGCATGCAAAAAGGGTAGAGGATTTTAACACAGTTTTTACTCTTCTCTTTATTCCCATTTTGTGTTTTCTAGGAGCCTATTGCTTTTTTTTTTTTTTAATTTTTTTTTAACATGGGCAACAGCTTTTGAATAGCTTTGAAATGTCTGGTTAATATTTAAGCTAAGGAAACCTCTTTTCTCTACCAAGGTGGGAGTAGAGAACACTGGCAGAGCAAATATTAACTTTGTTTCTTTAAATTGGGGGAGTTTCTGGGAGAAAAATATCTTTTTAAAAGGACCGTTAAGTAAACCAGTATTCTTCTTTTCTTTCCCCATCTTTGGTTCTTAAATGTAAACAGCCTAGACACTGAACGCAAAACTGAAATTCTCTGAAACTAGGGGGCAAAACATTTGGTGTCCCGGAGCTAGAATTTATAGCAGCAGCTGGGTGTGCTGACCTCCCGAGTTGCTGTATGCAGCCCCTTCCTGTGAGCTGTCCCCGTAAGGCCCTGCTTCTTTCATCTGTTCCAGTAGAAGGTCAGTTGCCATTGCTTGGAAAAATGTGTCTTTTCAGATAGCATTTTTGTTACACTTCTGATAGAACTTTAGTATAAAAGCCACCAACAGAAATGTGTGTACCTCCTCCTGTGAAGCTATTTGAATTAGTTATATTGATCCAAACAGTATGGTTAAAAGCATAGTTTGAATGAATTTTGCTTCTCTCTTTTTTTCCCCATTGGGAATACTAAAATAATTATTTAAAATTAGGTGTTGTAATCAATCTGCTGCTGCTTTTTAAAAGGGAAAGAATGTTGGCTCTTGGCCACATTAGATTTTCTCTTTCATTTAATTTCTTCCAGTATTCATATTAATAAAACCATTAAAATTAAAATCTCATTTAAAAATGAGTACTTCTAAATTTCAGTCTATATACAAAAAGAAAACAGACTAAATACTAATCTACTTAAATTTTTAAAGAAGATAAAGACTTCAATATATGATTCTTGTACATCTTTGATTGTACAGACAAGTATTTGAAATAGTGTCTCTAGGCAATGAGCTCTAAATTTGATTCCTACCATCAGTCAGGTACCATGCTAGATTAAGTTCTCCTAATCCCATTTTTCTCATATAAGATGAAGGGTGGATTCCTAAATTATGTTTACTGCTAAAATTTTATGAACTATAGTTCCTCTAGAAATATTCAGCAGTTTGAGAAACATAGTTCTCTTTCCTAGGAAAGTCTGTAGTTTTAGGAAGGTTTCTAAAATAAGTCATACTGCCATTATGTCCCTAGCATGCTGTAAAGGGAGAGCAAAGAGTTCCTCTGAAACCAAAAGAGGCGTCAGATTTCAAGAAAGCATCTTGACGCCATAGACAGAAGTCACTGGGCAAATGTAGCTCAAGACCATCTCCCTACGTCTTTTTGCCAGAAAATTCCGTCAGGCTCCTGACCTCCCAATCCAGTCTCGACCTCAGACAATTTTAGTAAAGCCCTGTCTGGAGATAATTTTGGCTTCTCTAAAGACTTAGTAATTTAGGAACTTAAGCACATGACATTCCCTTTTGATAAGTTAGGTGTATTAAAAACTATTTCAAAAAACTTGACAAAGCATTTGTCAGAACTCTATTTTCTCTTCTTTGACTTTCCTTCTTTTCACGAGCATGCTTAATAATATTGGGTTACAAGTGAAGAAAACTGTAACAGAGAGAAACTTATTTAAATTCAGCTTAAAGAAGACAGTTGGTTCTTAAGACATTTTCGTGAACCAATTATCTGCTTTACTTAAATTCTGAAATTCTCAGATTTTTCAATGCTGCTTTAAAAAAGGATTGCAGCTAAGGAAGTATGTCACATGTTTAATCAAACTGTATTTTGTACTCTATAGTAAATAAATCTTACCCAGTTTTTCAAAAGTTAAATATAAGAAACAGTGCATGGACAAAATATTCAGATATAAATATTCAGATATAAATATTCAGATATAAATGAACCACCACTGGGTTCTATGTATTCTATTGCTATACATCCAAAAAGTCATTCATTGCATCTTAGTGAAAGATTCATCAATTTGTGTAAAAGCTGGCATATTACCACTAACCCAAAGGACATTGTGGCTTAAATCATGATGTGGCTTCACTGCTGTTTTTGATGCAGCACTTCATTATTGCTTATAAACTTCAGGGTGGTACTCAGAAGAAGTTATTTTTAAAGTCAACATTCTGCCAGAATGCTGCTGCTGTTGGAGCATTTTGGAGGGAACCCTGAACTGCCCCAAGGGAGATTCAGGCACAAAGCTGCCAATTGTTAAGACTTTACAGACTCAGAGTTCTAGATATACTTTTTTCTCTTTGGCATCCCTGGATTCTCTGTCAGTCTCCTCTAGCCACTTATGAAGTGCAGCAAGGAAATATCAGCATTAAAGGGAATTTTATTTTCTCACAAATCATTTTGAGCAAAATCAAGCTGGCAGTAGAAAAAAGAACTTAAGAAAACATACTTATCTTAAAATTACGCAAACTTGAGAGTATTTCAAGATGTTCTTCTTGTTGAGGAATTTTGCCTCTATGTGTCAAAGTAGTTTACTAAAGTTAATAACATTGAATATATCACTTTTTTAAATTTTCTATTGAAATGTAACATACAGAAAAGTGCACATAAATGTACAGTTGAATGAATGTATACACACATACACACCTGTGAAACTAGCACTAAGATCTAATAAAAGAACATTTCCAATATCCTAGAAGTCCTTTTCATGCTCCCTTCCAGTCACTGCACCCTAACCTCATCCTACCCTTCCTACAAAAATCGCCATAATCCTAACTAACGGCATAGATTAGTTTTGCCTGATTGTGTCCTTTAAATAAATGGTATCATACAGCATGTTGATGTATGTTCCTTTATTTTAGTTATTTTTCTCGACATTACAAGGTTTATTCGTTGTTTCACGTCACCATATACCATTTTATCTTATTGCTGTATTCCATATTGTGTGAATGTCAGGTTGTGTGAAGATACCAGAATTGTTCTTTCTTTGTTGATTAGTTAATTGGCCAGTTTTCAATTTAGGGCTATTATATATAGTATTGCTATGAACTTTCTTATACAGATCATTTCTGTTAGCTATATACTTGGAAGTAGAATTGCTGAGTCATAGAGTAAGTGTATATTCAGTTTTAGTAGACATTGCTAAATCGTTTTTCAACATAGTTATAACAATTTACCTTCAGATAAGAACTCTCATTGCTCCATATCCTTGTCAGCACTTGGTAATCTCTGTCTTTCTTCATTGTAACCATCCTTGTGGGTATGTAGCAATATCTCATAGGTTAATGCATATCCCTAATGACTAATGAAGTTAGGTGCTTTTTCATATGTTTACAGGCCATTTTAATATCTACTTTTGTGAAGTGTCCATTCAAGTCTTTTGCCCAATTTTCCTACTGCATTGTCTTTGTCTTACTGATCTGTAGGAGTTCTTTATTCTAGATTCAAGTCCTTTGTCAAAACACATATATTGTGAATATCATCTCATACTCTCTGGATGGCCTTTTCATTCCCTTGATCATGTCTTATCCTTACATTCGTATTCTTAATAGAGTATATTTGTCATTTGTTTCATTTATGATTAGCACTTTTTGTTTCCTATTTAAGAAACCTTTGCTTACTCCAAGGTCACAAAGATGTTCTGCTTTTCTCTTTACTGTTTACCTTCTGATCCAGAAACACTAAGAACTCCTGAGTGCCTGAACAAGTTTTAAATTTTAATACATTCCATATTTCTATGCTTTTTGCTTATGCAGTTCCCTTCACCATTCTCCCATACCCACCTCTCAAAATACTAACCATTCCTCAGGCTTGTCTTAAGAGATAGTTCACCTATGGAAATATTTATGAACCCAGCTCCTAACCAGATCTAATTTCTTTCTGTCTTGAACTTCCTTAAAATTTTGTTGATAATATATGACGACTGACATATCCTGCCTTTTATAAGTATTAATGGATTTAACTATTTATGCTCTCCAGGGATATGGCATAGTGTCACAGGGGTAGGAATAGTTCATAACTACAGTAACGGAAACTTAATGAACACTTGCTAGGTGCCAGGCACAGGGCTAAGTACTTTGTATAGAAAAATCTCAGTTAGTTCTCCTACCAGTCCTATAATGCAGGTCCTCGTATTTCCCCAATTTATAGAAAAGAAAATAGAGGTATATAGAAGTAAAATCACTTGTCTAAGGTCATACAACAAGAAAGTGGTGGACCTGAAAGTCATCTGCTTTCTCCTGAATTGGTGCTTTTAATGTGTATAAGACAGCAGCCTGAAGGACATGCCATAGTATCATGGTTATCCCAGACCTCTATGAAAATAAAAAGGATTGATTCATTCTCAAATTGAGGGTAGAAATTATATCTGACTAGACATTCACAGTACCCGTTACTAAATTAAAAGCTCCAAGAGGTTTTGCAGAAAAAAACCATCAAACTTCCGTGAAACCAACATTTTCTATATGTATTTGATGATAGAATCTTTTTCACGTAACAACTTTATAAATAGCTTACTTTTTGGAATGATTGCATGGGCTTTAGAGTCAAACAAACAGGAGTTTGGACCCAGACCCTACCATATATTGTGATCTTAATCTCTCCAAGCCTTACCTTTCTCAACTGTAAAATGGGAATAATAATACAAACCTCATAGAATTGTGTTATAATTTAATAAAATAAGGGACACACATCACTTAGCACAGTACCTGGCATACAGTAGAATCTCACTAAATGGTAGTTTTTATTTTCTTATCTTCTCTTAGTAAGTAAAATAAATTCTGTCTGACTCAGTTTATACTCCCTGTAACTGTCAGCACTGTGCCTTGAACAGTTGGTCCCCCATAAGTGTTTACTGAATTAAATAATACTATTATTTAGGGAAGGTTATTTTTAGATAAATATATTCTTATAGAGCATTAAAAAAATCTTATACATTTTAGTTATCTCAGCATCAATACTACATTAAGCTCAAATGAAAGTTTTAACGAATTCCCAGTTGCAAAGGAGATCCAACAGTTTAAATCTCTTAGTTTGATGGTAAAATGTTTCTATCTACAGCTAGAGAATGTGTGTATGTAACTGAGGTATTTTCAGATATTCAATTTGGTTTGCACCAAATTCAATTTGCACTATATATATATATATATATATTCAATTTGCACTATAAAAATGTTATCTCTGTTATTATGTTGTGTGGCCTTTTCAGAAGCACAACCCTTTATCAGTCACATAAACTATTCACCTTTCTCCCACACTTCGCTTCTTGTTTTTCTCACGCGGCAGACGGATAAAAATGGAAATAGTGAGGGAAGGGGTGGAGGAGATGCTGGTTGGTGACTGTCTGGTAAGAGGGAAAGTTACTCCGTATAAGGCGCAACAAAGCTGGAAAAGCAATAAAAAGAGAAATCTGAATTTAGTGGAAAATCTGAAATGCCACTCATTTTAATTTCTTTAAAGAGATCTTTGGGAGTTCTATAATCGACATTGTCTCTGCCTAATAGATTTTTATAGTATGTGAAGTTTTTTATTTCAGTACTCACTAAAGCAAACATACATAATAATGGCATTGGAAGAAACTCCTGCCGCAGGATATATTGTAGACTGTCTGCACATTTGATCTCATTCTGAAAATGCTTCTCGTGCAGATTTTCTGTGACTTTGGCATACTCTCCTTTCTAAAAATGAGATGTTTTGTTTGTTTGTGTTTTGGTACCTAAAGAAAGCCTCAAAGTTATAACCTAAGTAGACCTTCAAAGGTCTATTCCTTAGGGTCAAGACTACGGCAATCATTTCAAGTGTCACCTGGTCCTCAATGGAGGTTTTATTGTGCTGGATTATGACATAATCCACTGACATAGTAAGGCACCTATTATGTTACAGAGGCAGTTGGCTGAAATAATAGTTTTCTTTATGACCATAGTGGTGAGTTGCCCTTCACATATTGTTGGTTTCATAGCTGTAGATGAATACAACTTGGATTTTACCATCAAAATGAAATTTATGGGAGAAGGTTAATTGCATGCTTATGGGAGAATATACGGATGTGTGGAATTTCCATAATGAGAGTGGTGACTGTTAGATCTTTGGGGTATGCATGTTTGTACATGTGTGTTTAATTTTAGTACAGGCAGTTTCATAAATATATATATATACATTAACTGATGTAAAAAGCCTTATTTTCAAATAAGGTAGAGAACTATTATGACTCAATTTATTATGACACATACAAGAGTATATCCTATGCTTTGAAACAGAAATACATATAGGAAGTATTTTACATAATATTGCCAAATCCTTGGTACAAACGACAGAGGATTGGCTCTTTTCCACGAGAACAGCAATGTCATGGGAACATTTTACCACCCTTTGTGTTGAAATACCTACTCATTATATTTTCAATCTTCTTTTCCTCAGTGAGTCCTTGAGTTTTAGAGAGATTAAGCATTTTCTTTCAGGGTGCAATGCATTTTGGCCCAATTTCTGCTTGTATCTCCCACTGAATTTGGGGCATCCCGAGGTGAGGAGAAATATTCCCCAGCAGCAAGAGCAGCAACAAAATCTGGAAAAGGTGACAGAGGGATCAAAGCCCAAACTAACCTGTGGAAAAAGTGCAGTTTATTCCCACTCATTTTCCACTTGCAAAAACGTCCTTTGAAGCAATCAGTTTTGGTGAAGTGGTATTAAAAAGCAGGTATTAAAAGTGAAAACAGCAAGGTTGAGGTGAGGGAATTGATGAAAGCATAGTTTATATATATATATATATTTTAACATCTTTACTGGAGTATAATTGCTTTACAATGGTGTGTTAGTTTCTGCTGTATAACAAAGTGAATCAGCTATATGTATACATAGATCCCTATATCTCCTCCCTCTTGCGTCTCCCTCCCACCCTCCCTATCCCACCCCTCTAGGTGGTCACAAAGCACCTAGCTGATCTCCCTGTGCTTTGCAGCTGCTTCCCACTACCTGTCTGTTTTACATTTGGTAGTATATATAAGTCCATGCCACTCTCTCACTTCATCCCAGCTTACCCTTCCCACTCCCCATGTCCTCAAGTCCATTCTCTACGTCTGTGTCTTTATTCTTGTCCTGCTCTTAGGTTCTTCATAACCTTTTTTTCCCCATATATATGTGTTAGTGTACGGTATTTGTTTTTCTCTTTCTGACTTACTTCATCTGTATGACAGACTCTAGGTCCATCCACCTCATTACAAAAAACTCAATTTCGTTTCTTTTGATGGCTGAGTAATATTCCATTGTATAGATGTGCCACATCTTCCTTATCCATTCATCAGTCAGTGGACACTTAGGTTGTTTCCATGTCATGGCTATTGTAAATAGAGCTGCAATGAACATTTTGGTACATGACTCTTTTTGAATTATGGTTTTCTCAGGGTATATGCCCAGTAGTGGGATTGCTGGGTCGTATGGTAGTTCTATTTTTAGTCTTTTAAGGAACCTCCATAGGTTTTGGGTCGTCGTGTTTTCATTGTCATTTGTTTCTACATATTTTTGATTTCCTCTTTGATTTCTCCAGTGATCTCTTGGTTATTAAATAGTGTATTGTTTAGCTTCCATGTGTTTGTATTTTTCACAGATTTTTTTCCTGTAATTGATATCTAGTGTCATAGCATTGTGGTCAGAAAAGGTACTTGATAAGATTTCAATTTTCTTAAATTGACCAAGGCTTGATTTGTGACCCAAGATATGATCTATCCTGCAGAATGTTCCATGAGCACTTGAGAAGAAAGTGTATTCTGTTGTTTTTGGATGGAATATCCTATAAATATCAATTAAGTCCATCTTGTTTAATGTATCATTTAAAGCTTGTGTTTCCTTATTTTCCTTTTGGATGATCTGTCCATTGGTGAAAGTGGGGTGTTAAAGTCCCCTACTATGATTGTGTTACTGTCGATTTCCCCTTTTATGGCTGTTAGCATTTGCCTTATGTTTTGAGGTGCTCCTATGTTGGGTGCATAAATATTTACAATTGTTATATCTTCTTCTTGGATTGATCCCTTGATCATTATGTAGTGTCTTTCTTTGTCTCTTCTAATAGTCTTTATTTTAAAGTCTATTTTGTCTGGTACGAGAATTGCTACTCCAGCTTTCTTTTGATTTCCATTTGCATGGAATATCTTTTTCCATCCCCTCACTTTCAGTCTGTATGTGTCCCTAGGTCTGAAGTGGGTCTCTTGTAGACAACATATATATGGGTTTTGTTTTTGTATCCATTCACCCAGTCTGTGTCTTTCGGTTGGAGCATTTAATCCATTTACATTTAAGGCAATTATCAATATATATGTTTGTATGACCATTTTCTTAATTGTTTTGTGTTTGTTATTGTAGGTCTTTTCCTTCTCTTGTGTTTCCTGCCTGCTAAAGAGAAGGAAGAGAAGTTCCTTTAGCATTTGTTGTAGAGCTGGTTTGGTGGTGCTGAATTCTCTTAGCTTTTGCTTGTCTGTAAGGGTTTTAATTTCTCTGTCGAATCTGAATGAGATCCTTGCTGGGTGGAGTAATCTTGGTTGTAGGTTTTTCTCTTTCATCACTCTCAGTATGTCCTGCCACTCCCTTCTGGCTTGCAGAGTTTCTGCTGAAAGATCAGCTGTTAACCTTATGGGGATTCCCTTCTATGTTCTTTGTTGTTTTTCCCTTGCTGCTTTTAATATTTTTTCTTTGTATTTAATTTTTGATAGTTTGGTTAATATGTGTCTTGGCATGTTTCTCCTTGGATTTATCCTGTGTGGGACTCTCTGTGCTTCCTAGACTTGATTAACTATTTCCTTTCCCACATTAAGGAAGTTTTCAACTATAACTCTTCAAACATTTTCTCAGTCCCTTTCTTTTTCTTTTCTTCTCCTGGGACCCCTCATAATTTGAATGTTGGTGTGTTTAATATTGTCCCAGAGGTCTCTGAGACTGTCCCCAATTCTTTTCATTCTTTTTTCTTTATTCTGCTCTGCAGTAGTTATTTCCACTATTTTATCTTCCAGGTCACTTATCTGTCCTTCTGCCTAAGTTATTCTGCTATTGATTCCTTCTAGAGAGTTTTTAATTTCATTTATTGTGTTGTTCATCATTGTTTGTTTGCTCTTCCATTCTCTAGGTCCTTGTTAAACGTTTCTTGTATTTTCTCCATTCTATTTCCAAGATTTTAGATCATCTTGACTATCATTACTCTGAATTCTTTTTCAGGTAGACTGCCTATTTCCTCTTCATTTGTTTTGTATGGTGGGTTTTTACCTTGCTCCTTCATCTACTGTGTGTTTCTGTCTTCTCATTTTGCTTAACTTACTGTGTTTGGGGTCTCCTCTTCACAGGCTGCAGGTTCGTAGTTTCCATTGTTTTTGGTGTCTGCCCCCAGTGGGTGAGGTTGGTTCAGTGGGTTGTGTAGGCTTCCTGGTGGAGGGGACTGGTGCCTGTGTTCTGGTGGGTGAGGCTGGATCTTGTCTTTCTGGTGGGCAGGTCCACGTCTGGTGGTGTGTTTTGGGGTGTCTGTGACCTTATTATGATTTTAGGCAGCCTCTCTGCTAATGGGTGGGGTTGCGTTCCTATCTTGCTAGTTGTTTGGCATAGGGTGTCCAGCACTGTGGCTTGCTGGTCGTTGAGTGGAGCTGGGTCTTAGCATTGAGATGGAGATCTCTGGGAGACCTTTTGCTGTTTGATATTACATGGAGCTGGGAGGTCTCTGGTGAACCAATGTCCTGAACTTGGCTCTCCCACCTCAGAGGCACAGACCTGACACCTGGTGGGAGCACCAAGACCCTGTCAGCCACACGGCTCAGAAGAAAAGGGAGAAAAAAAGCAAGTAGGCAAGAAAAACTAAATAAATAAATAAAATAAAGTTATTAAAATAAAAAATAATTATTAAAAATTAAAAAGTAATTAAAAAGATGAAAAAAGTAGAAAGAAGAGAGCAACCAAACCAAAAAACAAATCCACCAATGATAACAAGCACTAAAAACTATTTAAAAAAAAAAAAAAAGGACAGACAGAACCCTAGGACAAATGGTAAAAGCAAAGCTATACAGACAAAATCACACACAGAAGCATATACATACACACTGACAAAAAGAGAAAAAGGGAAAAAAGAAATATTTTGCTGCTCCCAAATTCCACCTCCTCAATTTGGGATGATTCATTGTCTGTTTAGGCATTCCACAGATGCAGGGTACATCAAGTTGATTATGGAGATTTAATCCGCTGCTCCTGAGGCTGCTGGGAGAACTTTCCCTTTCTCTTCTTTGTTCACACAGCTCCTGGGGTTCAGCTTTGGATTTGGACCCATCTCTGCGTGTAGGCCACCTGAGGGCGTCTGTTCCTGCCCAGACAGGACTGGGTTAAAGGAGCTGCTGCTTCAGGGGCTCCAGCTCACTCAGGCCGGGGGAAGGGAGGGGTACGGATGCGGGGCGAGCCTGCGGCGGCAGAGGCCAGCATGACGTTGCACCAGCCTGAGGTGCGCCGTGCATTCTCCCGGGGAAATTGTCCCTGAATCCCGGGACCCTGACAGTGGCAGGCTGCACAGGCTTCCAGGAGGGGAGGTGTGGAGAGTGGCCTGTGCTCGCACACAGGCTTCTTGGTGGCGGCAGCAGCAGCCTTAGCGTCCCACGCCCGTCTTTGGGGTCTGCGCTGATAGCTGCAGCTCATGCCCGCCTCTGGAGCTCGTTTAGGCGGTGCTCTGAATCCCCTCTCCTCACGCACCCTGAAACAATGATCTCTTGCCTCTTCAGCAGTTCAGACTTTTCCCCAAACTCCCTCCCGGCTAGCTGTGGCGCAATAGCCCCCTTCAGGCTGTGTTCACACAGCCAACGCCTGTCCTCTTCCTGGGATCTGACCTCCGAAGCCCAAGCCTCAGCTCCCAGCCCCAACCCGCCCTGGCGGGCGAGCAGACACGCTTCTCAGGCTGGTGAGTGCTGGTCGGCTCCGATCCTCTGTGCGGGAATCTCTCCGCTTTGCCCTCTGCACCCCTGTTGCTGCGCTCTCCTCCGCGGCTCCAAAGCTTCCCACCCCCACCCCCCATCTGCACCAGTGAAGGGGCTTCCTAGTGTGTGGAAACCTTTCCTCCTTCACGGCTCCCTTCCACTGGTGCAGGTTCCGTCCTTATTCTTTTGTCTCTGTTTTTTCTTTTTTCTTTTGCCCTGCCCAGGTACGTTTGGAGTTTCCTGCCTTTTGGGAGGTCTGAAGTCTTCTGTCAGTGTTCAGTAGGTGTTCTGTAGGAGTTGTTCCACATGTAGATGTATTTCTGTTGTATTTGTGGGAAGGAAGGTGATCTCCAGGTCTTACTCTTCCGCCATCTTGAAGGTCTCCCCCCATAATTTATATTTATTCAGAGGATCTACCAGTACTTTAAAACAATCTGTGTTTTACATGGCAAATTGTCTGTCATTAAAATGCTAATGAGATGGTAAACAGCTGCTAATGAAGGATGGCAGCTAAGTAGTTTTCGAGCCCTGTCTTTATTAGCCTAGAGATTTGATTGGGTAAGGGGGATCATTGTACATTCTGACCTTTGTCGATGGAGCAATCTGTTTGACAAGCTCCATGTTGCATTCTGTTTGATTTGAGTTTGTTAGTACAAAGTGACTCTTGCAGGCTCTCCAGGGCCATGTGTTACAATGTTATCAGAGCCACCGTTGTGGGCTTAGAGAAAGAATTTTGCTTCCCTTTGGGAGACCTACAATGGCAAAATAATTTATATTTGTTCATCAGAAATGTTAAAAGACAAAATTCAACTGAGTAAAATTTAAAGATCTGATCGGTTTTATTGAACGATTCATGAATCAAGCAGCATCCCCTCCAGTGAGCAGGGCTACAGAAAGGGAAGATTCTTAAAGGCAAGACAAGAAAGTCATAAACAAAAAGGATTATTTCAGGCTTAGGTAACCTATCTATGCGGGACAGAAGGAGTCTGTGTGGCAGATTACTTCCTCTTCCTTTGGGGGATGGATGACCAGTTGCCTCATTGGTGCTGACCAGAAGATTCCACATTAACTGGTTAGGATAACATTCCTGAGTAGGATTACATTCCTAGGTTCTAACTGCAATTAGGTTAGGTACTAGCGCAAGTGACCCCGTTTTAGGCCTTTTGTTTCTTTTTTAACAGGCAGCTTTAAGTATACTGTATGCTTTTAGACTTTAGACTTTTGACAATTATAATAATTGTAAATAGTAAAAGGCCATTGGTCTAATATAAGAAATACCTGTTTTTCAATTTAGCTAAGATTTTTTTTTTTCTTTTTTTGGCTGCATTGGGTGTTCGTTGCTGCACACAGACTTTCTCTAGTTGCAGTGAGTGGGGGCTACTCTCTGTTGTGGTGAGCAGGCTTCTCATTGCGGTGGCTTCTCTTGTTGCAGAGCACGGCCTCTAGGTACACGGGCTTTAGGAGCTGTGGCACGCAGGCTCAGTAGTTGTGGCTCATGGGCTCTAGAGTGCAGGCTCAGTAGTTGTGGCGCACGGGCTTAGCTGCTGCACAGCATGTGGGATCTTCCTGGACCAGGGATAAAACCCGTGTCCCCTGCAGTGGCAGGCAGGTTCTTAACCACTGCGCCACCAGGGAAGTCCCTTAGCTAAGATTTTGAAGCAAAGCTTTTAAGATAAATATTTTAGTAAATGCCTCTGTAACATTTGACATATTGATAAAATATATCATCTTGGACCTGCAAGCTCTGAAGTTAGCAATGTTAGAAGGAGAATGTGTAATTAAATGCAGGGTGGTTATGTGAATGCCAGGCTGAGATCAGAGTATTTACTTTGGCATCAGAAAAAGACACAAAAAGATTCTGTTTGACCTATACTTTTGGCTGATTCTCTTTGGCTGAGTCCTACTCTATATTCCCTAATGGACAGGCTGACCTAAAGACTTGCCATTACAGATAAATGCTTCAGATGCCCTTCTCTTTTTTCAGTTTTTAGGATCAAAGTAAATGAGGTATGACAGTCCATTAAACACTACTGCGAGTAATGTTCTGGAATGATTTGAAATATTATGCAGAGTTTATTAAGGAAATTCATTACCAAAAAATATACCATTGAAATAGAAATTTTAACTATTCTGGGACACCGTGAAAGAAGACTGGTGGAAATTTTAATAGTCAGAGCATTTTCCCATACTGTTCATTTCTCCTTGAAGCCAGCAGGGGATTTTAGGCATATAATTATTTGTGGTCCTAGGTAGGCATGTCAGGAGAAATTGGAACCTTCATACCCTGCTGGTGGTAATGTAAAATGGTTTAGCCATTTTGGAAAACAGTTTGGAAGTTCTCAAAAGGTTAAACCATATGACTACCATATGACCCAACAATCCCCAATTCCACTCTTAGGTATATATGCAAGAGAACTAAAAACCTGTTGCCACACAAAAACTTAGAAACGAATGTTCATAGCAGCATTATTCATAATGGCCAAAAAGTGGAAACAACCCAAATGCCAATCAACTGATGAATAAATAAGCCAAAAATTGTACATCTACAATGGAATATTATTCAGCTTTAAAAAGAAATGAAATTCTGATACATGCTACAACACGGAGGCGCCTTAAAAACATGCCAAGTAAAAGAAAACAGTCACAAAAAAACTCGTATTGTATGATTTCATTTAAATGAAATGTCCAGAATAGACGTATCTGTAGAGACAGAAAGACTAGTGGTTACCAAGAGCTGGAGGTGTTGGGAAGAATTGGGGGTGTCTGCCAGTGGGTATGGAGTTTCTTTTATTGCCTGTGGTCCTGGCTGCACAACTCTGAACATGCTGAAAATCATTGAATTGTACACTTCAAGTAAGTGAATTTTATCTCAATATGCCTGTTGTATTTTGTTTAGAAAGGGCATATCAGAGCCTGTCTCCTGGAGAGCCACCTGCAGCAGCGATTACTTATCTGCAGTATGTAGAGCTTATAGGCTAGAGAAAAATGCATGTTACCCTGGAGAGGAGTGTTTTAAATCTCCTACAGACAGGTTACACCAGATATGTAAAGACAGCTAATAAATTATTAAAAGGATAGTTGCTAAAATAATACAAGGCTCATTAGAAATAAAAGTTGAAGTCAAGAATTTGGTTCCAAATCCTCCCTGTCCCCCAAAACCCTGCCTCTACCCTGATTAAAATCACCCCTTTTAGATTCTCTTACTCTCCAGTGTCCAGACTAAGGGCAACTTTCTGTTTGTTTGGGGTTTTTTGGGGGGTTTTTGTTATTTTTTGGGGGGGGTAGGAGTTTATTAACTTATTTATTTTTGCTGTGTCGGGTCTTCATTTCTGTGCGAGGGCTTTCTCTAGTTGTGGTAAGCGGGGGCCACTCTTCATCGCAGGGCGCGGGCCTCTCACTATCGCGGCCTCTCTTGTTGCGGAGCACAGGCTCCAGACGTGCAGGCTCAGTAGTTGTGGCTCATGGGCCTAGTTGTTCTGCGGCATGTGGGATCCTCCCAGACCAGGGCTCAAACCCGTGTCCCCTGCACTAGCTGGCAGATTCTCAACCACTGCGCCACCAGGGAAGCCCCCTGTTTGTTTTTTTAAGAGAACAAATTGTTTGAGTGATAAGTTTCCTGGGATTGGACAGTAACTATAAGAGTCCAAGGTTTACTTCCCCTGGTAAAAACCCTATAATTATCTCTGATTTGCGTAAAATGCGCCGACTAGCCATTCAATAATTGTGAATAGTAAATTGCATCCGGCTTCAAGAGGCTCCTCCCCTCCTCTCTCCTACATTTTTGGTGAACAAGAGGATGATATTCTGCCTCACCTGCCAGCAGGATCTGTGTACTGTGTATATCAGCAGAGTCTGAGCAGCCTTTGACCTTTGCCATAGGGACACATTCTGTTTCACTGTCTTAGACATTGAGCAAGAAGACCCTTTTAAGTGTATTTTCTCCTCCTGTGCCATTTGCTGACTCCCAGCATAACTCTCTCGCTTGCAGGTTGCAGCTCAGCAGTCTTGTTTTTGCACTGTAAGTTGGGGAGGGAGATGGATGTGAGCAAGAGATTGAATTCATTTTTGTTTTGTTCTTGGCAGGCAGTACATGCCACTCTACTACCCTTCCTGCTCTTGTGCGCACACCTACCCTGATGATGCAGCCTTCACTGGATATCAAACCATTTATGTCTTTTCCAGTAGACAGTAATTCTGCTGCTGTTGGGCTGTTTCCAAATTTTAACACAGTGAGTAAATGCATTTTTATTTTATTTGTCTCCTCCTCAATCTCTTTCTTTCATTACAATTGTGAATAGGCAATAGATATAGCTTGTTTCCAAAGTGTGTAGTTTTAGACCATATATTGGTTATACATTATGAAAGATAATGCTTCACCCATGAGAGTTAGTCCAAACAATAACCAGAATATTTATTTTATAAATATTTCCACAGGCGACTTTTCACCCGTTACTTTGTGCAATTTTGATAGACTTTTCAATGGCTTGAGAACCCGTATCTTTTCTGGGATGCTGTTCACATGCTCAAGAACACAATTTAGAGGTATCAAGCCACACTGATTTTTCCCTACTAGTAGAAAGAAAAAGAAAGTGTATGTTTCATCTTCCTGGGTACATTTTTATTTGGGAGATTTTTTAGATAAAGACTCTTACACAAACAGAATTCTTATTTGGAGGCTATTATAGATTATGTGAATCCGATTCTATTAGTAAAAGGAAAAAAATCATTTTAGGTCGACATGTTACTTGTCTGCATGATACTTTGACATTCCCTTTAAACTACATGATAAATATTAGTGAATTACCTATAATTACCAGTGTTCTTCATTCAGGTCAGCTGACCTTCTTCTGTTTGAATGAAAGACAACTTTGTAGGTATGCCAAGTGGAACATGACATCTTTCAACAATAGAACTCAGCCTAAAATCAGTCCATAGCTAGATTCTAAGCTTAGAGTAAAAGAAAAGGTTAACCAGTTCAGATGATTGCATAAATTATGTCTGTTCAGTCAATAAATACAGTCAGTTGGGGTATGATGGTCTACATGAATGATACAGCATTATAGAAGCTACCATAATCAAGAAAAAGAATTGCATTACCAGACAGTGAACATCTGAAGTACTGCCAAATATTTCCTTCTGCAAATGTATCTTCTGTATGAAGTGAAAACATCAAGAGGATTTTTCCTCAAGGGATGTAAATAAAATGTGCTGACATGCCTTCTGTTGTGGCTTAGGCATTGTAAGGTAATTAGAGGGTAGGGGAAGAGCCAACTTTTTAAAGAGCACTGGCCTCGACTTAGCAAGTAAATGGTTGAATATTTTCGTCCTCTTGGGCTTTTTCAGACACAAGTCACACAGGTTTTTTTTAAAAGGCCTGAAAAGATGAGCAGCATTTCTAGTGCAGTGGAGCAACTCAGTAAGATAAGTCATGCCTGTTCTGGTCACATTAATCCATCAGTAGTGACCATGCCAAAGCAACACATCGTGCCATTTTAGAGAACTTGAAATCAAGCATGCTTATCCTGTCCTCTATCTAAACATGGGTGATACATTCCAGACATAATTGAATTAAGCTATACTTCTGAAAACATTTACTAGGTCTTTGTATTTTGATTAATGTACATTTGGAAGACAGCATTTATAGCCACTGCAGAAGTCCAGTCACTGTCAGGAAGCAGTACTGATGACGTGGGTAAGCATAAATGTCTCCTACTGTGGTTCACCTCTCTGTATTTTGTTTTTAACATGAGTAATACTTATTTCAAAAATTCAAATAAAACATTAGCATTCAAAGCAAAATGTCAAAGTCACCATTCCCGGCCCCTGCAGACACACTTATCCCTTCTCTAAAGGAAAGCGCCCTCAGCAGCTGGTATGCATCCTTCCAGCCCCTTCTAGATGTATGTTATGTACATATCTAATAGGAAACCAATCACTGTTGTCTTTTTACAACTGTGATCATCTGATTAGCGCTATTCTCTAAGTCACTTTTAGAGAATTTCTAAATGTCTTATATACACTTCTTTGTTCTTAAGGGCTGTAAAACAGAAATGAAAAGAATATTTTTATAAGTTCTTTTTAAAAAGATAGTCTCATAATGGCTTTTTAATGTTGTGTAGGACTTACAGATATATTAACTTGCTTTTTTGTTTGTTTATTCTGTATAGCAATTAACCTTATGATGTATTTGAGAAAATCCAAGGAATAATTCTAAGAGATGTTCGTTGTTTTTTCTTCTTAGAGGCAAATAAACTTGTAATTTTCAAATGAAAAAAATTTTTTCGTGAAAGTGAAGAATATAGCAATGAACTGCATGATATAGTCATTTTATTCTCTCTATATTATATCCAAGGCATTTATTGGATACAGAGTCCTTCTGGTAATGTATTAAAAATTAAGTCATTACAAGTGGGACCCTCTATCATCTTGCAAAAAAATGAATTTATGGGATCATGGGATTACCCATGATTTTTCACTGATTTGCAGTTTCAATTACTCTAATCCTTTTCCTATGGACTTTTCCATTCCAGTGTCTAACTCACCCCACAAATTTCCTAGGGCAATTTCATAAAAGTCACTGTCTACATTTTCCTAGGAAAATAGTTTTGCATTACTACTAATTAATTACTACTAGATTATTGTATTCTGTGATGTTTTACATTCTTCAAAGGACTCAGACCTTAGAACATTTTAATCGACCATGGTTATTATTCCTATTGTCTACATGAGGAAAAAGTGTTAGTAAAGGAAGAACTGAGTCTCGTATTAGAATCTTCTAACTTCAAAACTGATGTTCCAGCTCTTCTGTGTCCTTGGCTTTTTTGGTCTGTGTCACCTCCCACCTCATTCAGTGTGAATAAAGCTCAATCAGAAATCTTTTGTGCTCTTTTCTGGCAGCATGGTAGATAATTTTCAGCAGAATCATTAAGTAGAAAGAGGAAAGGATTTTTTGAATGTAGAATGTATTTTAAAAACAGTTATAGTTTCTTGTTAGCAAATTTTAAAAGTACATTCTACTCAGTAGTCTGTGTGCTCTTTGAAAACCAACATGAATGCTACCATAATCACTTCATTTTTAATCAAGGGTAATATTAGTAAATATAAGAAATATATTTTAACTCATAACCATTATCAGAAGAGTGAACACTGTACTCTTGAGACCATAGCTGAAAGCTTTGGAAGTTCCAAGTTTTGCTATTTTCTTTGGATTTAAAATATATATATAAAGTAATGGTTTCTTCCTATTTTTATAGCAGAGTATGATAATGTTACATGAGAAACATAGCAAGAAGGAAATGGGATTCTGTCATATTCCAAAGCAAATAGGTGCCTGTTCTATACTAAATTGTATGCAGTGAAGAGATATGCTTCACAGTGTTCTTTTAGTGGCTATCTTGCCTTTTACTCCATAAGACGAAATCTCTCTCAGTGTTTATAGGTGAGAATAAGCAAAAAATTCGAGACACTGTTCAAGCAGAGTTCTGAGGAGACACTAGGGAAAATGGGGTTTGGATCACTGATATTTTATGATGGGCTGTGTGTCAAGGATGCATGGCTGGAGAATGAGGATGTTAACCCTGCAAATTTAAAGATCTTGACCTTTATATCTAAAGTTTAATAGGCTTCTCTGCCTGGCAACTCACTGATGCTTACTTCTACACACCACTCCACCTTCATTTATTTGTCCTTCAGGGCCCAACCTAGAGATCACCTCCTTCACAGGAAACTTTCTGTGACTCTTGCAATCTGACTTAAGTGCCCATCCTCTGTATTTCCAGAGTACCTCCCGATTACATCATATTCTCCCTGATTATCCATCTGTCTTCACTGGAATGTCAGATCCTTGAGAACAAGGGCTCTATCTTGTTTATCTTTGTATGCTTGGTGTCTGGCATAGGTGCTCAATAAAACCCTTTTGAAGGAAGGAAGGGAGAAAAGAACAGAGAAAGGGCTCTAGTTCCTTGGTTTTCAATGTTCATGGTCCCCCATCCAGCAAAGGGAATTCCGGCATTTTTTTTTTTTTTTTTTTTTGGTGGTACGCGGGCCTCCCACCGCTGCGGCCTCTCCCGCCGTGGAGCACAGGCTCCGGACGCGCAGGCCCAGCGACCATGGCCAATGGGCCCAGCCACTCCACAGCATGTGGGATCTTCCCAGACCGGGGCACAAACCCACGTCCCCTGCATCGGCAGGCAGACTCCCAACCACTGCGCCACCAGGGAAGCCCGAATTCTGGCATTTCTGAGCCTTATGTGCAAGGTGATAAGAGCAGGTGTTTACTTTTAATTTCCTGAGAATTGTCATCCTTTTTTAGTCTAAAGGCAATAATTAGTTATAAACTTTTCTCCAGCTATAGTTCTGGCTTTCTCTGTGTGGATGGTACGGACACTCTGCAAGTATCAACTGCATTCCTTATCCTAGGCCCTAATCTTAGGAGCATTTAGTTTAAAATCAAAGTTATTAATTACTGAATGTTATTGAAAACATAAATGGACTAAACAGTACTGGGTTTGGGGAAGGAGATAAACAAAATAAATAAAACAAAAATACCCCAGTGCCCAAGAAACTTGTAAGAAATAGAATAAATAGGCTAGAAAAGGCAAGATAATAAAAACCAAGAAATATAGGCAAAGTGAAAATAGTTACTGAACTTTATACTGTTCAAGAAAGGCCAGAAAGAATGAATTTTTTGTATCTCAATAGAGCTGTTTTCATTATTTTGTTATTCACGTTACTTCAGTTTGCCAACTGCTTCATGGTCATCCTTTAATTTTTGTACATGATGTTTGGTAGCTGCCAAAATGTATATAATTGTTTCTCCCTATTAGAACTAGAATCTTCCATTTCCTTTACTGTGGATTCCATTTTTATCTTCATTTTACCTGGATAATACTTGGTGTTTAATACTTGGTGTTTAATACCTGTCTAATACTTGGTTCTCCTTAATAAGAGACTTCTTCAAAATTCAAATGAATTGCATACTTAACACGATGGATTGTGTCAACTTAATATGATAAAATAGGTCCATTTAGAAGGCATACTCACACACATGGTGTTATGGACTGAATGTTCCTTCCTCCCCAAATTCATATGTTGAAGCCCTAACACGTGAGTGATAATATTTAGAAATGGGGCCTTTGAGAGGTAATTAGGGTTAGATGAGGTCTTGCAGGTGGTGCCCTTGTAATGTGATTAGTGCCCTTATAAGGAGAGACCCCAGAGAGCTTTTCCTTTATCTACCATGTGAGGACATAGTGAGAAGAAAGTCATCCGCAAGCCAGAAAGAGAGCTCTCACCATAACCTGACTATGCTGGCACCCCTGATCTTGGACTTCCAGCCTCCACAACTGTGATATATTTATTTCTGTTGTTTAAGCCACCAAGTCCCTGGTATTTTGTTATGGCAGGTCAAGCAGACTAAGACACGTATGCAACCTATATTTTGTATGTGATGATTAGAAGATCAAGTTTCTTTTTAACAGCCACATATTAGATACCTGGACAGATATATTTGTGTGACTCTCCAGAGCTGTAGCTATAATCAAGAGCCACTCAAGACCACAGTCTCCTGTCAGTTTCTCTGCTGCTTGGCAGTAGTTTCCATGCCTATTTATTTCAAATGTCTTTGTGAGTCCTGCCATGTTTTTGCAACTGCTCCAGGGAAGCACAAGCACAGTGGAGGTCTCTGACGCTTTATTGCAAGAGGCTCAGTGATCTTTTATTGTGAAAAATAATCTGATTTTTATTACCTACCTTAAAATTATTTTTTTCCTGACACATGAACAAATATGTGGAGCAGAATAAAGATCATTTCTAAAGTCCCAAGTTGCTATATGATTCTTTGAATCATCCATGACAAGCTGTGGAATGAGACATGTGTTTACCATTTATTTTATCATTCTAGACTCTTTGAGATTCTGGGTTATTCATAGTTTGGTGATATCAATGACTATATAAAAATTTTCTTTCTTGTAGTAGAAATAATAATATATTTATCAAGGAGGTCCAAAATAAAGAAATAGGGCATCAAAATCACATTCACTTTGCTGTTAATTCATGCCATGTTTCTCATGAGATGTTACTATAAGGAAACTTGAAGTAAGCTAGAACATTCAATGTTTCACCTGCTTTTAATATATTTATTAATTTAATGAAGTCCTTATTTAAACATTTAAATACCTATTTTTCTTTTGTTTAAATTTTTCTTTAATTTTATTTAAATAAACTACCTTACCTCTGCTAATACAATCCGAAGTGAATTTTTGCCATTCGAGTCTTATTTTTTACTCTAGTAATGCTTTCCTGTCATAAAATGTTATATGTCCCATATTTCCTAGGACAGTAGTATGTCCAGTACGTGAAATGACACATTTGTCCCAATCGAATAAAAAAGAGAATATGGTCGACTTTTATTTTCATGATATGCTTAAAATATATCAATGGGTCATATTCTTTCATATGGTCTAAAGAAATATGCCAAGTTGAAACTTTCCACAGTTACTCAAATTTACTGAAAGAGGGGAGGATGACAGCCTATTATTGGATTTAGATAAGTCAACAGCAACACTCTCCAGATCATTAGAAAAAACAGTGGTTATAGGAACTCTTTGAAATGTGCTACAAAACTGTGGAAGACTTTTGTACAGATATTTAAGCAGAGATTACTGTCTGGAAATTTTTACATCACTATTGAACATGGCAGAGAGAAAAAGTATGTAAACATGAACACTGGAAGGAAAACAAACTATGTAGTGATCTTCAGTATTGTCTTCCTCTACTCTTCAAACCACAAATATGTCCTTTTTAAGCTTAATTCACGTCCCCTGCCTTATTCAAAAAACCTCAAGATTTATCTACTAAAGACTGTGTTCAAATATCCCTTTACTCACTCTTGAAACCCCTTTAGAATATGTAGATATTATTGATATGGTATGTATATATACACAAGTATGCTTATATAATATGTGGTCATATGTGTTCTCTGTCCTTAATGAAATTATTTGTTCAGGTTATCTAGGAAAAGGAATGCATTCACAACCACTTACTGAAGGTCTGCATGTGCCGATCATTGTGCTAAGGAGGAGTTATAGTGAATAAAGGCAGAAGCTGCTCACTGTCTGACAGAAATTACTTCTTCCTCTTGTATAATTCACCATAAGATAACAGAGGATTCTGCTTATAATAAATAGTCAATTCAGTTGATAAAAGCTGCCAAGAAGCATCAGATTAAGACTTTGATGGACCTTTAAGGGGTAAGGGAACACAAGGTTTCAGGAGCCTGTGAAAAGAGGCACCCGTAGTCCCACCATGCTGTGTCCTCTTGGTGTCCCTTTCATCGTCCTAGTCTTAACCTCACATGGCTCTGGGACCTCACCTTCAGTGCTAGAGTTTCAAGGATTATGTGTACTTGGAGGCCACATCAGATATTCTGGCAAGGCAGGTCTTCAGTCTTGGCGCTGTCCCAGGTCAGCATTTTTTAAGAGTAGCGTCAGCTTGGAAAAAGTGTGTGTCAGCCCTCTTCTTTAAAAATGTATCTTATTCTTAACAAATCTCCAGTTAATTAAAGGAAGAAGAAACCAAAAACAACCTTGTTCTTAGCTTCTCTCAGTGACCAAGGCTCTTTATGCCTGTGGTAAAGTAGGAGAGCTTAATAAATATAAAATGGGACAAAATATTATTGTACAAAACATTCCCTCCAGCCCAGAAAAGGTATTTCTAAATTGGTTGCTCTATAAACATTAATTGATGGTAGTGTTCCCTGAGAAACCTTTACCAAAGCTTGGGAACCCATCCAATAGCACAGACCATTTTTTTTTAACTCCCTCTGGATTCTTGTATTCAGAATTAGGTCTCAAATGTCTTTT
Organism: Stenella coeruleoalba; assembly: GCF_951394435.1. Taxonomy (NCBI): domain Eukaryota; kingdom Metazoa; phylum Chordata; class Mammalia; order Artiodactyla; family Delphinidae; genus Stenella; species Stenella coeruleoalba. The sequence goes on along the minus strand of NC_137151.1, from coordinate 74,635,083 downwards.
AGGGAGAGAAAAACACGTTTTGGAATATTCCAGTTCCTTTATTTTTATAATTGCCATTGAGGGTGCTAGAGATGAATTGGAGTGCTATTTAGCAATCTGTGAAGTTTCAACATCTTTGTGGAGCTCAGTAGGGTTCTTGGAAAAATACTTTTTTTCACAGATTTAGCTGTCAATTTCGGTTTTCTTACCTTCCTTTTTATGTTCTGATGCTTGAAATAATATGAAAGAACATAATTTATATGAATAATACCTTATTTTCATGGAATTCTAGTATCAGAGGGCTTTAGCATATTTTAAAGACATTCTACAATTCTTTCAACACATCCACACATGAAATAGGCTACGTGTGTCATTGTTGTACCCTTTTTGCAGATCAGAAGGTTGTAGAATGTAATCCAGTCTTCTCATCTCTTCCAATAGACAGCTCTGCCACTGAAAAGGAAAAACAAGCTACGTATCAGACAAGCAAGAGCTGGTCTCCACCCTACTGTATCCTGAATGTAAATGTGTGTATTTCTCACAGGTTATTCGTGTGGGGCATGTTTTCTTAAGTACCCAATAAGAAATAAGTTGTGGCTCCTAATATCAGGCTTTGCACTATATTCTATTTAGAAGATAGGTTTGTCAGTCTCATACTTGTTTTCTCTTATTATGAACAGTTTCTAGAGCCAAGTGAAGATCTGAGAGGTGTAGTAAGAAATATATGTGATCCCTTTCACAGGCTTATGGTTTACAAATAATTAGAAATGCACAGAAAGTCTCCAACAATTAAAACAACAATTAGTCTGGGTCTCTGTGTAAAATGGTTCATTGTCATGATAATCAAAGCCACAAAATTTCCATTTCCCAAAATAACCTGAAGCTGTTGGATGCTAAAATGATTACCGATATCCACTATCACATGGTATATACTTAAGTTTCAACTTTTGAAGTACTTACCTTCTAAAGGGTGTGGTGGCATTCACTCATTCAGTCAGTCACTCATTCTTCGGTTATACACAACTTCCTCCCAAAAAGCCACTTGGAGCGTTCCCTCTGATCTGAGAAATAAGGCAGCTTGACTTGTTCCAAAGTAAGCCTCTAACAGTCCTATCTGGCCTGCACTCTGCTTCATGCCACCCTCAGAAGCAGGAACCTGAGTGGAAGGGAGAAGAGGGAAGAGCCATCTCCTTCATTACATGGGGAAGAGCACTTGACAAGAGTCAGAAGACTACAGCTGGACTCGTTTTCTTTGGTCTTGAGAAAAATCACTTAGCTCCACTTTCCTCATTTTAAAACTAGGGTGATACCTTCCTAGTCTATATTACTACGTCATGAAAACTTGAGTTTATTATGTTTATGGAGAATTAAGGATATGACTGAATATTTAGAAAATTTCTAGAATTTATAATCTGTGAAAAAAAAACAATACAATATATCACCATCCTATTTTTAATAATTTAAAATACCCATGAATTTCAAATGAGATAATGTTTATGTTATGTTATGTTTATGAAACGATTCCTAAACAGAAAAGCTCTATTCTTATAAATAATATTAATATTTTTATTAATATTTCTATCTCTTTGATCTCATCTTCCTAACCAATTACCTTAAGTACAAGTTATGTTTATCACTGGGGCTGGCGTTATGCATTAGAGCAATCCTAATCAAGGTAGATGCCAGGGTTATGGCTAAGACCTCGTTCTTGAGTTTAAGAAATTTACAGTCAGTTTAAAGAAGTCATGTCTGGTGCTGAGCAGGTGCTCAATTTGTGTTACCTTGAATGAGATAATAGTAGTGCATACCTAAAGATCAGAATCACCTGACTGCCTGAAAACAAGGCAGAGGGATAATGAATCTTGAGCAGGGTTGGGGAGAGGGTATATTGAGTGGAGGTTGGGAATAATCACAACTGGTTTGCTTGGATTCCTTTTTTTCTCCGTTTACTTTCAATAATATTTAGACTTTGAAGGCTATGTATAAAGGTATTTTGAACCCGAAATCTGTGTACCAATGACACATTGTTATTGACACCTAAGACGCAAAGATGCGTTCTGCTATATTTTCAAAACACCGTTGACTTCCAAACATAGAACCTTTATTCTCATGTTATTTGTTAATCAAACTGACATTAGTTAAAATGGAAATTTAAAAAAATATTTTAAACTCAAAGTAGTCAACATATTCATTTATCCTTCATGTACTGATAGGGAAATCTATTCTAAAAATTCTTTGGACTTTTGACAGTTACAGATCTCTCTTCACCCTACCTCCTTTTTTTCTGAACTTAAATTGCCAGTCATACAAGAAAAAAACCACTTAACCTGTGCAGTAACACCTAACTGTAAATTTGGTGTGACATCTAACTGTAGATTCAATGCTTCCTGAAAAAAGATTAGTAGTTTTATAGTCTATCCCTAAATATTATATAGACCTTAACGATATGTACATATGTATGAAAACTATTTTTTATTAGAATACAAACATCAGCCTAAGTAAAACTTTAAAAATATACAAGCCAAGATATTCATAGTTCCATAGCTATTAGGAACAGCAGAGAAATAATCAATCTTTAGACTTCCGTGGGGGGAAAAAAGGTTTAAAACAGATACATTTTAAATTAGTTCCTTCATAAAAGAACTTTCTAAGAAAGAGCCTGTGGCACATAGCTCATCAATCCTTGTGCAATCAGACCTTCCATTGTCTTCTGAGGGAGAGCTGCCACCTCACAGGCCTGGCCCCTTTAATGGGTGAGTAGCTTCTGAAGAAGCATTATGACACCCAGATGTGGAGTTCTTTGAAGCTGCACTTCTGGGGAACCATCATTTTTGTTACAGAGCAAGAGTAATATCAGAATTTCCTGGGAATCGGTCATCAAAGGAAATTATCAGCAATTCATAGACTATCCTTTTTGCATTTGCTTCAGCCTCGAGGGTAATCACAAAAGATTATAGTCTCCATTTCAGCTTTCATATCACTGAAATATTCTTCTCTGCCGAGAACATGATTGATTTCCAAAGGTCAGCTTTTAACCCCAGCTTCAGGAGGCCACTCGGACTTCAGTGGTTTGATAACTGCCAACGATTGTTATTGTCATATTGTTCTGTTGTGAGGCAGAAATTTGGTGATTTCTGACTAATTATCCTTTAAATAAAGTGACATATCAACTTCTCATGCTGTTAGATGTAAGTATTTGTCCCATTTTAGTAAGTGTTAGACGTTGGGGGAGAGAGAAGGGTGAATAAAAATTTTCAAATGAGTGTTGGGAAGACTTTGAAACCAGCATCCTGAGATTGAATTTTAGAATGGAAAACAGAATAATTCAGAAATGTTTTTGAAAGTCTTCAAAGGGAGTCGGTAGATTATAAATACAAATGATTTTTGCTTCATGAGACTTCATGAACATTACTAGGGATTTTGTGTTTTGTGACAACTTGCTACGTGATTCATGTAGGTTTTTCTCCATTGTTTGATTAGGAAATATTAAGGCTATATCCATAGCCAAAATATAAGCAAACTGGGCACATTTTTAACTTGATGATTTCATTTGCTATATTCACTTTTCTCATACATATATATTGCTTTACTCAGAACATACAGGGACAGAAAGGGCTTTGTGTATATTTGAAATGAGTTTGGTAGATAAAACAGTTTTACCCAGAAGTGACTAGATTTCCTTACAAATTCAAAAGAGAGGAAAGCAGTTCAGTTTAAACTATTTTTGGTTTGAACCATAGCCTCCTTGCAATAACGTAAAAATAATTATAAATCAAATGAATAAATGTTAAATGTCAAGCTGTACCATTAACAGAGCCTTATTCAATAAAGTAGTTATCACCCCAGAGAGCAGAGGAAGGCACTTTATTAAGGCTCTTTATTTTATTTTACAAGTATGGTATATTTTGTATAATAAAAATGCAGAGTTGAACCAAAAATGTTTTTTTTTGTTGGGGGGTGGTATGCGGGCCTCTCACTGTTGTGGCCTCTCCCATTGCGGAGCACAGGCTCCGGACGCACAGGCTCAGCGGCCATGGCTCACGGGCCTAGCCGCTCCGCGGCATGTGAGATCCTCCCGGACCGGGGCACGAACCTGCGTCCCCTGTATCGGCAGGTGGACTCTCAACCACTGCGCCACCAGGGAAGCCCCAAAAATGTTTTTTTGCTGAGAAGAGTTGATATGTATACACATATACATCCATACAAAAAGGCAATAGTAAGGTGAATATATAACATAAAATAGTTTTGATATCACCTGTTTGCAAAACCACTCAGGGACCACTTTCCTAATTAAAGTCCTAAAATGTTAAGTGTGACAGGTAAGCCTGCAAGAAAAAGGAGGACCAGTAGAATCAACGTTGGGAGAGCAGTGACATCCTTGAATGGGGATGGGGGAAGGGCACAGATGAAATGCAAGATGCCCAGTTAAAGTTGAATTTCAAATAAACAACAAATCAGTTTTATTACAAGAATATCCTATGTAATATTTGATACATTTATGTTGAAAAAAAAGATTTTTATTTGCCAATCTGGCAACCATAACAGGAGATCTGGGTTCTGGTCTTAGCTGAAGAGGCTCAAGCAGGTTACTAAAATTCTCCATATCTTTTCTCACTTTCACGTGAGGAAGTTGGACTAAAATCAGGCTGGTGAGGCTGGGACCTGACCTACGTGCTTTAACCAGACCTGTTTTCAGCATTTTATTATATTGAATTTCCAGTTAGGATTCTGTTTGGGGGTAGAACGGTGGGGGGAAGGTTCTAAAACTCAAAACAAATAAACAGTTTGAAAATGTAGACGATCTCTGACATTGTACCGCTGTGTCATGAGAGTGTGGCATGGGAGAGCCCACAATGCTTAGTATTGGAGCATTCCAGATTTGCCGCCTTGCATTGAGCCTTTAGTCCTCACCTGTCAGGTTTCTTCTGAGTGCAAGACTAAGGAATGTGTTGTCCTCTGGGGAAAAAACACTTCATTTCTACTTTGCTTTACAGCATGAAGAATATATCCAAACAGGTCCAGATTTCCAGTTTTGCAATTCTTCCTGCCTAGTGGGGTTTTCTTTTCATCTTAAGCCTTTTTAATTTGTGTCACGGACCTGTTTTGCCTCAGCATCAGGATATATCTGATTAGTTACTGAACAGCCTTTCAAACTTAGCTTTGACAGAATGGTTTTGAAAGGATGTCAGTTAATGCATTTGGCTGTTCAGCAGGTGTATTGATTTTTAAATCAAGAAAGCTCATTACTTCTCTAGTCTCTTAGAAAGCCCTTGTGACATTTTTTTTTAGCCCATTTCCCAGAAAATAGGAAAATTTATCACTACTTAGATTTGGAGACTTAGCACTAATAATTTTTAAGAACTACATTCATAAGCATCAGCAAGTAGTCTTTGGTTATTTGTATGCCTTTTTTTCCTCCTAAAGAACAAAAAGTTCTAGTTTTATTTTATTTATTTATTTTTTTGCGGTGCGCGAGCCTCTCACTGCTGTGGTCTCTCCCGTTGCGCAGCACAGGCTCCGGATGCGCAGGCTCAGCAGCCATGGCCCACGGGCCCAGCCGCTCCGCGGCATATGGGATCTTCCCGGACCAGGGCACGAACCCGCGTCCCCTGCATTGGCAGGTGGACTCTCAGCCACTGCGCCACCAGGGAAGCCCAAGTTCTAGTTTTTTAAAAAGATATTTCTCAAACTTATCTCTGGCTCTGAATTTTGTTATGGAAATTCAATCCTGGAACCAAGTTTGGGGGTTGTTTTCAAGCCACTGTTTTAAAAAGAAAAACAGGAAAGGCCAAGAAGTAGGTGACTGTGTTCTATATAAGACACTAGCCTATCCTTCCAAACCTCAGGATGTGTTTCTTCTTTCAATGTCCTGTAGAAGAATCAGTTCTCATAAGCTATCCTCAAATGAATCTCTATCTTGTTTAGTATTTTGCACATCTGTTGAAAACCTATACTTCAGTCCATATTCCTGAAATGGTTTATTTCTTGTTTTATTTCACCCTGAGGAAACAAAATACTAAATAAAACATAGGTAACACCTGACTCATTTATTTTAGATTCTCTTGGTGAATCCAGTTCCTGTTCTCATCACTCTAAATAGTGTTTTTCTTTGGATGAGAGAGTTTATTGTCACCTATGTACGCCTTGGGCTCTTTGTATTTTTGAAATATGAATATGCCTCTTTGAAAAATATAAAGTATAAATACTTTGAAGGTAGTAACTTTTCCACAGAAAAAAAAATTAATAGTATTTGTCATCATTTCATTTCTTCTTCTATGCTATTAAAATTCAGAATAGAGCTAAATTCTTATTAATTCTCTTCCAGGTAGTTTTTCATCTTTCTTAAAAATTTTGTAACTTTTCTCATATTCTCTCAGAAGTGCATCTAATAATTTTATAGAAACTTTTTGTTACCTTGCGTTTGACAGTTGTTACTGATCTTTCAAATCTGTATGCATGCATTGGCCCAAAATTAGTTATAGGAACATCGAATAGTAAACATAAAATGAAAATCCTTTCAAGAACTTTCTTTGTGTCCTGATGGAAAAACACCTCTCTTTCCTCATGGTTCCCAGTCATATCTAAGCATTTCTTGTTCAAGAATGAAAACAAAGAAAGAAAAGGACTGGATTTCCTTAGGAGATATAGTTTAGCTCATACCTTAATGCCTTTTCCCTACATTGAAATGAGCACCTGAATTGGAATTGAGCATAGGCTGGGCTCCCTTAATACATCATATTAACCAATTAGACCTTCCAAAATACATTTTTAACCTGAATATGGTTACATATGCTACTGAATTTCAATTCTTAAGTTTACTCATCTAATGTTTCAATAGGAATATCAACACCCAAAATGTTGCTGGGTATGTGTGTGTCCGTGTAGTACGGTATGAGCAAACCTTCAATTAAGTCTCATACCCATGGCAGATGTAAGCTGAAAGTCTTATTTGTTAAACTGAACTTTTTGAAATGCTCTTTGATGTGGCTTCTTAAATTACCCAGCGGCATAACTACAGCTTTGCTACATCACTCTTGATCCCTGGCAGCATGGAAAATCACCAGGCATGTAGAGCCAGCCAGGAAAATGGAACATTTTACATTTGCACTGACCATATGATTACACACAAGGATCGACTGTCAGAGTTAGACATTCGGCTTCAGTAAGGTGTGCGGGTCTAATCTTAGGGCATCTCCCGTTAACAAAATAACTACTGTCTAAAAAAGAACTTAAAATTTATTCCTTCTACTTAGAACAATTTAAAAATTATCCATCAAAGTGTTAAGCTGGTTTTCCACTAAAGGTGGGGGGGATGGTGAAACCACCCCCTGCTTTCCTTTCAGCTTTTTTGCTTGTACCATTTGGTAACTCTTTAAAGTTCTAAAAGTGTTAAAAGTGAAAACCATTATTTTCATATGATATCTTCACAAAAAACTGCTAGAGCTTAGCCAAAATATGTACTTATTTAAAAAACAGAGAAGTAACTCATGGGTATTTTGGTTATTCACTAAAAACTACCAGGCCAACCACATTGTACCAGAAACCCACCAGGAAGGTCTCCAGGTAAGATGCATCTAGCGCTAAGCGCTCATCCTTAGAGAACTTCCAAAAACAGATCACTTTAGTTTCCCTTTCTCTTTAAGGACATGATGATAGTGGTGGCTGTGAGTGGTGTCCCAGTTGTTGTCTTGGGACGTGGTAGTTGAAGAAAATCCTCTGTGGAGATCTCATAGATGGCTTTGAAAGCCGAAGAGCATGCCCTTTACAGTTTTTACCAGTGATATGATTCCGAATGCTGTATCAACTATCTAAATCATGGGATAATGTCCTTATCTTTACATACTTAGTATGGTTTTACATGTGAAAGTATCAGAATCAAAGTTGTATCAAGACAACGCAAATGTTTTTAGGAATTGTCCATGGTAAAATTGTGTTTCTTTCCCATTCTCCTGTTTTATTTTTTTCATAGTACTTAAAACACTCTGAAAATACCTTATTTATAACTTTAGATATACAGGTTTCCCCCACTATCCCAAAATGGAGAATTCCTATGACATTTTTCCTAAGTAGAAATGTTGTGAAGTGAAGAAGCAATTAGTTTAGGATACATCTTGCTAATGGATGCACAAAATAAATCCAGATAAAGAATAGATGCTCACACACACAGTTCAAAGCTATGGCGGCTTGATCCTGAGATGCTCAGTGTAGTTTCCGGGGAAGGAGCTTGGTGGTGCCACTGTCACTGCTTGAGATGCGCACTGCCTCTATAAAGGTTTGCACAAAAGAAATGCTGAACGCTATTTTCATTTTTCAACTTTTTTCATAAAAGCAAAAATTCTCTTGGGATTTCTTTCAGTTAGTGAAAACAGGTACTGATGTAGGTCTTTCATAAAACCAAGTGGCGTAAAGCAGACTTTCAAAAAGCAGGGGATACTTATATAGGTCTCCCCAACTAGAATGTTGTATTTTTGAAGGCTTGTTCTCTACTGTATGTCCAGCTCCTAAAACAGCGCATGATAGCCATTTAATAAACTATTGTTAAATGAATCAATTTTCAATAAAATACAGTGTTTGTGCAAATTGAAAATTATACATTTATAAAAGTGTGACGTGTTGGAAAGGAGCAAAAATTCCCAAGGACAGAACTGTCTAAGTTGATATGAAATAATCTCTAAAAAGGTTGCACTTTTTATTATCAGAGTGCTCTAGAAAGAAGACATTACTTTATGGCAGAAACACACATCTCTAACATTCTGTATATGTTTCTTTTTTATTCTTCTAGAAATGAAACCAAGGTGGAATTTCTCCCAAAAAACTACTGGAAAATGCAGTTTAGTTTCCTTTCGAAATAGATCTTCAAAATAGATCCCAGGGTGTTTTTTCCTTATTCTAGTCATTCTTTTTGTCAGTGGAATATATAACGCTTATTTGATGAATCCCAGAGCTTTTCAAAGAAGGCCTGGCAATATGGAATTTGAGTGAAAGGTATCAAACTTTCTAAATTCATTTTAAAGGAAAAAAAGAAAGGAAAGAAAAGAAGAAAATGAAATTCTAATCTATGCTCTACTCTGTTTGGTTGCTTCAAATCTCTGGGCAGACTGCACTTATATTTTTTACAGGGATTTTTTGTTTGTTTTGCGGTACGCGGGCCTCTCCCTGCTGTGGCCTCTCCCGCTGTGGAGCACAGGCTCCGGACGTGCAGGTTCAGCGGCCATGGCTCACGCGCCCAGCCGGACCGGGGCATGAACCCGTGTCCCCTGCATCGGCAGGCGGACTCTCAACCACTGCGCCACCAGGGAAGCCCTCTACAGGGATTTTTGACCAGTACGAGGGAGGCTCTGGAAAGGGATCCCGGGATCCCACTTAGTTTCTGCAGCAATCAGATCCTTCTAATTGTGAACCAGCCTCAAAATATGTAAAGGTCTACAACATTTTGATAAAATAGTAGTAGTAATAATATAATAATAGCTTTATTGGATCTGAGACTTAGATCAATGTGACCTATTATTTTCTTAAGTGCATGTTATTTTAGCCTTTATGCCATTTCTGGTTAACTTTCTGGTGGCGTAATTGTATCCCTGCGGTACAGGGGCACAGCTGATTTTGTTTCCAAGTCACAGCCAATGTGTGGTTTTAGCAAAGAGCTAAATATGGCACTTGATTGAATCAACAGTCTGTGGAGAACGTGGCATGTCATTTGTCTTCCTTTCAGTGACAGTTATAGCATTCTGGTGGACCCCTGTCAGGATGCTCTGGGTAGGAAAAGCAGTGGCAGGATGGCAAATCTCAACTTTTACATATTCCAGATGCAAAAAGGCAGGTCTCACAGTAGCACGCAGCTCCAGTGTAACGTTTCATGTGGTTTATTTTTATTGAGACTTCTGATTTGAAATCCAAAACAGTACAGAGTTGTGTGGTTGAAGTAACATTGCCAACAATATGCAGTTGTTTGTATTTCCTGTTCTTTGAGAAAAGGAATTTGTCTTGCAACCGTTGTGTCTGCTTTGTTTCTATTTAAGTTTTCAAGGATTTGAAACAAGTAAAACAGTAATAATAAAGGTATGTGGTCAGAGCATTTAAATATAAAAGGCAAAACCTTTTTTGAAGTAACTTCAGAGAAATATTGCTCTTCAGTGACATAAGCTATCACTTTTAAAAGTGTCACTTCATGAATATTTGAAGTTCTAATGAGACCCTATTGTCTCACTCTTTTCCATAAGTCCAACAATGAAAAAGGAAGGGATGAAGAAATAGTCATTCTTTTTGTACTACTGTAATTTTACAATATTGCAGTTTAAAAAACTGATGCTTTGCCAAACTTCCAGAAAGCCCTAAGTCACAAGGATTTAGTAGCTGAGATCTGCTTTGCAGAAATCAAGGACAGGTGCAAGTGATGACCATCACCTGCTACGTGTAATCTCTAAGTATTCGGGGAACTTTCTTTTTTTTCTGTGTGATAGCCCAACAGTTACAACAGGGAAAGAGGACAGGGCAGCCCCAATTTTTATTTACGGCTTTCCTGAAGTAACCCAAGAAGAAATGGGCTTATCTTAAGAAGGGCATAAATCGGTCAGAAAGAGAAAAACTGAGACTCACTTCTCCAGGAAACTTTTACTTAAACACCAAGTAGGGGCTTCCCTGGTGGCGCAGTGGTTGAGAATCCACCTGCCAATGCAGGGGCACGGGTTCAATCCCTGGCCCAGGAAGATCCCACATGCTGCGGAGCAACTAAGCCCGTGCACCACAACTACTGAGCCTGCGCTCTAGAGCCCGTGTGCCACAACTACTGAGCCCACGTGCCACAACTACTGAAGCCCATGTGCCTAGAGCCTGTGCTTCGCAACAAGAGAAGCCACTGCAGTGAGAAGCCTGCGCACTGCAATGAAGAGTAGCCCCCGCTCGCTGCAACTAGAGAAAGCCCAGGTGCAGCAACGAAGACCCAACGCAGCCAAAAATAAATAAATTAAAAAAAAATAGAAATAGAAAAAAAATACATAAAAAAAAAAGCCACCAATAGGCCTTATGTGTAGCTTGACTAGACAGCTGCCCTCCAGGCTGCAGAAATTCTAGGAACACTCCTCCTTTCTTCCCATTTCTCACACTCTACAGCAGTGCCACACATGATACCGAGCATCCCTGCTTGGTGGTCAGTTAGCAGGGAAGAGTTGGGGGAGAGACTCTCGCCTGAGTTTGACTCCTGTATTCGTAGGCTTCAGACCTACGAACTTGAGGGTGAGAAGTTATTAAACCTCTCAAAGCCTCGGATTCCTCATTTGTAAAAGGAGGATAAAAATGGTATCTGCCTCATGTGATGGTGGAGAGTACACTAGATAATCCCTTAGTATAGTTCCTGGCACGTGGTGAGAGCTCTAAGTCTAAGCTGCTCTTATTAAGATGTTTATTATTATTATTACACAGCTAGAGAAAGGAATTAAAAGGCAAATACCCCAGGAGGATAACACATTGATGTCACTGTTAAAGGGAGGATCCTGGATGCTTGAATTGTGAGAAAATCAGAAAAGGGGGGGAAAGTCTAAAGGAGGGGTGGGGCAAGAGGGGACAGACCTTTATGTGCTTTCTCGTGCCTCAGTGTTTTGCTTAATCGCCATCCTTTTTCACTTCTTAACTTTTACAATAATGTCCTTTCTTGTGTTTGACTCATCCTACCCCATCTGATCTGGGACAATGTCTGAAACATATTAGGCCTCCAGAAATGTTTGTTGCATGATCGATCTTTAACTTTTTAAAGTCAAAAACCTGGTTTCTACTTCTGTTTAGTAGAAAAGCTAGTATTGCCTACTATATTGTATAAGTGGTGACCAAATGCTTTTTAGAATGTTGGTTAAAGCAGATAGCTAAGCTTAAGATGAAATGTCCTCATCTTTAAGAATATTATGGATACCCAGCCACATATAAGAAAGACTTGTATCATTCTTGAGCAGTCTTTTTTGCTTTTTAATTGAGTGGTGCTTGGTTTACTCCCACACCCAGCCCCACTGGATGGGTAGTGAAGTCATTGTAAGACTCTTACAAGAATACAATTCGAACTTCATTCCCTTGAAAATTATTGAGAAAGGTTTGTAATTTTATTTTCTTTGCCTAAAATTCCATCTAGGAAAGTTATCTCAAATATAAATGTCATCTAGTACTATCATTTGATCATGTAGTCCCTACCTTAGATTCCCTGCCCGCCCATAGTCGTCATCCTGACTTTAGTGAAGTGCTGCACTGTGTTTCTTTTCCCTGTGGCTAGGTTTTATTTGCAACTGCATGTGTTTTTATATGATTGCTTACTCTGTGTGGATATAAATTACTTTTTGGAATACTCAGTGAAAGTAGATCTTTTAAAAAAAACTCACACAGATTTGTAGTTCCATAAACTTGGTGAATACATCAAGATATCTGTTTGTTCTTATTTTGATATTGAAAATATAATAGATGGTGTGATAAGGCCACCTTCATTAATTCCTTTTATAAGTACTGTAATAGAATAGTTAATTTGTCCATACGTAGCCTGCAATCATCTCCTCAATTCCTGGTAAAAGCCACAACCCCATCTTTCATTTTTATTACCTACCAGTTAATTGCACTAATAGGTTTTGTTTTTCATTTCTACATGACTTTCATTAGCAAAAGTGGAAAGTGTTAACTCTTGCTGCTTTTTAGTTAGTAAGCATTTCAGGCTTTTTAATCAGAGATGAGCAAAGAAAATGGATTTTTAAAAATTTTGTGTGAATGTGCTTGCTAGCCTCAAAATTCCAGATGACTACTTCTGACTTTTACTTTTTTAGAAAAGAAGAGGCTTATTTGGGACCAATAAATTCTGCCAGGTAAGGAATATTGGTAGCTAGAGCTATGTGGTAGGGGTTTTTTTCCTTAAAGAAAAGCTTTTTTTAGCATTGTTAACCAGTGAAACAATCTTCTCAATCCACAGACAGCTTTCTTGTGCAGTGTGAACTAGTATGACCTAATCTGAGTATTTAACAAGGCAATTGTTTATTTAAAAGTGATATAAACGTTTTAATAAAGATGTTTAAAAACACTTCAAATATCTTTATTAAAATCTTTAAAACTTCAAGAGTTTGTTGTATAATTGTAGTACCTCCAATAATTTTGCTGAGTACTCTACATATGAAATCATCATGGTATAGATATATAGTTTTGACTATACTAAATTGAATCACATGTATTTATCACATTTTAGGGTTTATGAGAATGTTTTTATTCATCTTGATTGTTTTATTCATCCTGAAAATTGGTGATTGAATAAAAGACTTGCCATTGATTTAGTTATACATATCTCATTATGATTAGAGAAAACCAATTTTGCATTAGTGGAGGAAAAAATTTAAGTTAATATAAATTAACATCATATTTATTATTTTTATCTAATTTTTAGAGTATTGTAGGAATGCTACAAGAAAAAAATTCAGGATTTTACTACTTTATACTTTTAAAAAAGAGAAAGATCTGAAAGCCTTTTCTATGTTATTGCTAATTATGGACCCCACTGAAATGACCCAGGTATTTGTAGTTACTGCATCAGATGGCATATACTCAAAACATCAGCTGGGCAGTGTCTGTTTCAAGATATCAGATGAATTGGCCAATGGAACGTTCTTTCTTATACCATTTAAAGTCTTCTTTCAACTAAATCATGTCCTCCCAAGTGACATTTGAATAAGAAGTATAATTATATAACTCTATGATAAACAGAGAAAGATAAACAAGATTTAGAAAAAAGTAGACCTTTTCTTGAAATACCTATAACAAAATAGAGAATCAAGTGGAAAATAGAAAAATTTGTTCCAAGTGAGAAACATGGAAGATAAAATTTTCATATGATTAGTGGTAAGTCATTCAAAGGATGTAAAGGCAGCAGGAGTTCATGACAGGTGACAAGGAAGGGGGTAAAAGGACTGTGTTTTATGAGGACAAGTAGGATTATATGTGTAAAGTAGAGAAGTCAATTCTAGTTAAGAGTTTCTTGAAGGAACCTCCTTAGTTTGCTTTTCATGGAGCAGATGGCTGGGAACTTGCCTGCCTTAGTATTGGGGGTGCTCAGCCACAACTCACCTTTCAGGAAGAGAATGCTCAGCCTCGGGGAACATAAACAGTATTTTCAGGCTGGTAGGGTACAAATGTGAGATTTGAGTAGACAAATTTGTATCAGGGGTTACTTGAAAAATTATGTAGGCAGCTAACAATTTCAAAAATGTAAAGAGAATGTTTATATCCAAGGGTTGTGTTGGAGCTCTCAACAGATATCTTTGTTTACTAAAAATTTGGAGCTAAATTTTTGTAGATGTATTTTTGTCTATGTTTTCATATTGCAGTATGGGAATAACTAGGATAGTGCATTTATTTTAGATGATGGAAGTTTTAATTTTTAATGGTAACTTTCAATATACTTTTGAAATGAGTAATAGGAAAGGATATACATTAAAACTATGTTTTCATGCATATTGCTGCTGTTTTTTAAAAGTCTATTTTAATTTGCTTTAAAGAAAAAATGTTAAGTGAATAATAACATATACAATAGTATATAGATACAGCAGAAATAATAAAAGTGGCATGCAGAAAATATGATTAGGAAATATTCATATACTTTTATCTTATATAGCTCACACATCACTAGATGTATTTTTTTAGAGCCTGAGAACAGAAAATATCTCAATAAAATGCTCTTATTTTTTTAACTTTGCAAAACAGTGTAGTTTTTCCATCCTGCCAATATAGTTAGGCTATTTTATTTTTAAGCTTGTCCAAACTGATTTGCCATCTCTAGTAGATCAGAAAGTACAGGTTCATGTTTCGCAAATGGATGAGACTTTAAGTGTATGCACTTGTTAGTAAGAAAGTGAACTAAGGTTTTATTTTCTGATCTTTTGAGATTTTCTTTGCCCATAGAGGGTTTTTTTTTAATTCTCATTTAATACAATCAATTACAACCTTGAGCAAAACAAATCCCCAGATTTTCTAGTAATAATATTTTACATTTAGTGGTTAAATTTTAAAAAAATTTTTCTTAGAGTATAGTTGCTTTACAATGTTGGGTTAGTTTCTGCTGTACAGCAAAGTGAATCAGCCATATATATACATATATCCCCTCTTTTTTGGATTTCCTTCCTATGTAAGTCACCACAGAACACTGAATAGAGTTCCCTGTGCTATACAGTAGGTTTTCATTAGTTATGTATTTTATACATAGTAGTGTATATATGTCAATCCCAAAGTAGTTAAACATAATGCTCTTAACAGTTTTTTCTTTTTCACTTCTTAAGTTATCATACATAAAATTGACTTTTTGGGAATGTGCATAGTTCTTTGAATTTCAACACATGTATAAGTTTGTGTAACCACCACTACAGTCAAGATATAAAATAGTTCTATCACTCCAGAAAACTCCCCTCTTTGACTTTTTTAAGCGTTCCAAACCACATAACTTTTCTTTATAGTGGGAATACACTGTCTTGTCATCTCACTTAAACTTGTAGCAAAAAAAAAAGGCTACTTTACTGTTCAATAATTCTGTAATCCACCCTATTTTCTAATGTATTTAAGTTCTTCTAACTGCTGATTTTGCACTTTGTTGATTCATACGCCTCATCAGGGATAGTATTCATTTCCCCTCTCTACCAAATATCATCAACTAATCCCGTCCTAAATTCTAACCTCTGGAGATTTCCTAGACAATGGTGTCAATGGATCTGTCCTTGTTCATGTTACATCTGTTTATAAGTTATGCTTTGTTCGTCATTGTTTTTTGAACTGCCAGTTGTCTGACATTAATGCTGGAGATTATTATCTGGAGTACACAAGAGAATCACTGCTGTGTCTCTCTTTTTATAGGCTCTGCAGATAGTGTTCTTTCATTTTCCAAATACTTTCATGGCTTTGTGGCATACTTTTTCTATGGTATCACTGTATATTTCTCTGACTGTTTATGGTAAATGCAAACCAAAGAGAGAAAGTCACAGGTTATAAGTCAAAACTTTACTTGATCAGTATTTAAGCAGGGGTTGCATATTAACCAATCTGTTATAGGAATTTGAGTGACATGCATTTCCAGTAGAATGAATATCTAGAGTACATGAACAATAATAAATTATTTTAAAGTAAAGGTCAACATTTTCTGTGCTGTGATAAAGCCTGTCATTTATGACTTTGCCGCAAATAAAAAACTAAGAAACTTAAATACATCTGTAACAGTCGTCATTGAAATCATTTCAGACCATCTTAAGTATTATTACCTCACATAGGGAAAACATTAACAAGTTAATTTTAACCCTGATCTTTAGATCTTAAGTTTTCTTGTTCTATGATTCTTTTAAGGTTTTTCAAGGTTTCTTATATAGATATAAGATTTCTTGAAATGTTGTGATTCTCCTGTGATTTTTTTGTGTTACGATTTCAAACCAATTTTTGTGTTTCTATTTTTAATTCCTGGAAATAAGTACATTACTATCGAATGAGAGTCTTTATTATCCTTGTTTGGGAAGTAAAAGTTAAAACGTTAAGGAATAATAGTTACTTTTACTTGCGCACACTATTATCTGTCCTTTGAAGTTATAAATTGACTATTTTATCATTTGCTCTTTAGATGGATCCTGTGCAAAAAGCAGTCATTAACCACACATTTGGAGTGTCCATTCCCCCAAAGAAGAAACAAGTTATTTCTTGTAATGTCTGTCAGCTTCGCTTTAACTCGGATGTGAGTATCACCTTTTCATTGCGCTCTGTAGTCTGTCAAGCTCTAAGTCTGATTGTTCTGAATATGTACATCTCTTCATATTTACATACTCTCTAGCAGCCCCTCCAATTGATGGCCCACTTATTTCAGTGTGCTAGATTTTCAAGGGATTTGGATTCAACATTAGAAACTTGAACAACAGAGTGGCTAATGTCAAAAATCAAGGATTTCTCTATGTAATCAGTCTCACCTATACCATTTACACTTAATCCCACCAGTTATATTTACTTTTCAAAAATACTTGAATAGCAGAAAATATTTTTAAAAGTTTAAAATGCAATGAAAATATGAAAAAAATGCAATGAACGTTGAAGAAAACCATTGTTATTACTCTTGATAAGAAGTGTCACGTTATATGTGTGTGTGCCAAATCATATTAAATACCTGAGAGAATAATTTATTATACAATTTATATTTTCCCAGACTATGGAAATACAGGGAAAGCTTTGTAAATTATTTTATCTGGCAAGCATAACCATCCTGTTAAGAAAAATGATAACAAGAAAAGGGTACAAATCAATATTTTACGAAAGTCGATTTTAAAATGTAGAATAAAATAACATAAAACCAAAATAAATAATATTAGAATATTTATAATACCCAATGACCAAGTAAAGCCAATGAGCAATGCAAATCTGAATCTGGCGGCTGCATATTGTATGTGATATTTCCCAAGTTACTTCACAGTAGAAATCATTTTGCCAAGAGTATATTATACGATTCATGAGTTTTGGAAATACTAAAATAATAAATATCTTTGTTTGAATATCCATTAAATGATATTTTGATAATTCTACACAGGACGCATAATGAAAATTATAGTCATTGGAAAAGAGGAGATATGCTTTTCATGATTTATAAAAATATATTTAATGCAATTTCAACCAAAAATCCAATGACTTTTTTTGGCACCTGATAAAATCTTTCTCAAATTCCTTATTCAAGAATTAAAATGTTCCTAAATAAATTGAGAAATATGTAGTACCAATTCATTCAAAGTCTCATTATTGTTAAGATGTCATTTCTCCCCAGATTGATCTATAGACCCAGCACAACCCAGATAAAAATCCTAGAAGGCTTTTTTGTGGAAAATGCCAAGCTATTTCTTAAATATACATAGAAAAGAAAAGCCCTATAATAGCCAAAATGTTTTTTAGGGAAGAACAAAGTTTGAGAACTTATGCTTCTTGATTTTAATACTTACTGTAAAACCTATAGTAATCAAGACTGCAATACTGGTGAAAGAACAGTAGACATATTAATCAATAGAATAGAATAGACCTGCACCTATACGGTCAGTTGATCTTCAATAAACTTGCAAAGACGGTTCAATGGAGAAAGGCTAATCTTTGCAACAAATAGTGCAATTGGATATCCACTTGTAAATTTAAAAAAAGAAACTTGACTGCTACTTCACACAAAATATAAAAATTATTTCAAATAGATCATATATATATATATATATATATATATATATATATATAACTATAAACTTAAAACTATAAAACTTCTAGAAGAAAACATAGGAGAAAATTTATGTGACCTTGAGTTAGGCAAAGGTTTTTTAAGAAACAAAAATATGATTATAAAAATGCTTATATATTAGACTTCATCAAAAGTAAAAACTACTCTTCAAATGACACTATCATACTGTTAAGAAATTGAAAAGAAAAGCTACAGACTGGGAGAAAATATTTGTAAAACACATGCCTTGTATGCAGAATATTTAAATAACTTACAACTCAATAATAAATAATAAATGGGCAAAAGATTTGAGTAAGCACTTTACCAGAGAAGAAATATGAATGACAGATAAATATGTAAAACAATGCTCAACATCATTAGCCATTAAGGAAATGCAAACCACAATCAGACACTACTATACCTATTAAAATGATGAAAATTAAATAAATTGATATTACCAAGTGGCAAGGATGAGGAGCAACTGGAATTCTCATTCATTGTTGTTGGAAATACAAAACGGTGCAGGTCCTTTAGAAAACAGTTTGGTAGCTATTTATAAGAAATTTTATAATGTTATAGATACATTTCCCATACAACCCAGCAATCCCACTTCTAGGTATTTATCCAAGAGAAATGAAAACATATGTTTATACACATGTGTCTTTTATAGTAGCTTTATTCATAATCGCCCCAAACTGAAATTGATCCTAATGTCTATCAACTGATGAATGGATAAACAAACCGTGGTATAGCCATACAATGGAATACTACTCAGCAATAAAAGAAATGATGTACCAATACACCCCACAACATGGATGAATCTCAAAGGCAGTATGCTAAATGAAATAAGTTGGACACAAAGACTATACGCTGTATGGTTACACTTATAAAACTTTTGCCAAACACAATACTGTGGGGACAGAAATCAGACCCGTAATTAGCAGAGTCTGAGGGTGGGGTTGGGTCATTGATCACCAAGGGGCATGAGGGAACTTTTTTGGGTGATGTAAATATTTGAAATCTTCATTGTTGTGGTAGGTACACAACTGTTTTTGTTTTTCAAAACTCATAGAACTCAATACCTAAAAAGGAATTTTACTGTATGTAAAGAATACCTCAGTAAACCTGACTAGAAAAAAATGCAATGTGATAGGAATCGTGAAATATTTTGTAAATTGAAGACTAATTAATCATAGAGACATACCTACTAGATATATTAAACTATAATATTACTACTAGATTTACGGTATAATAATTAAAGGAATTTTTTAAGAAAAAACAGAATAATAAATACTGAAATAGATCCAGGTATATTTAAAAATTTTGCCCACTTATTATCCAAATTTATACAGTCACATAGGGAAATTAACGTCTCTGTAACTTTACAAATATAAAATGAAAATGCTCGCTGCTTAACTGGCCACTTACAAAATGAATACCCACCAGAAGACATGCTCCATATTTGGTTCTAGCATTCCCACGGCAGCAATACCTGATGCTGAAAACATCTCATAATACAATGCAAAGAGATCGCAAAGTAAAATGGCAAAAATCTTGCAAAAGATGCAGACTTTCATGAAGTCTATGAATGTCATGTTAGAGAACAGCTTAATACAAAGCCACTGACAAATAAGGATCTGCCTGTTAGAGTTAAGAGAAAAGTAACAAGGTTTATGATAGACAGGCTCTGCAAAGCAAAATGTTTTGACCATCAAGTGAATAATAAGGACTTTGAGGCAATTATGAATCCCTTGAATTAAAAAAACATATATTGGGGCTTCCCTGGTGGCGCAGTGGTCGAGAGTCCGCCTGCCGATGCGGGGGACACGGGTTCGTGCCCCCGTCCGGGAGGATCCCACATGCCGTGGAGCGGCTGGGCCCGTGAGCCATGGCCACTGAGCCTGCGCGTCCGGAGCCTGTGCTCCGCAACAGGAGAGGCCGCAGCAGGGAGAGGCCCGCGTACCGAAAAAAAATAAAAAAACCTATATTTACGTGGTCCAAAAAGCAAATTAATTTTAAAAGGTACATTGAAAAATCTTGTTCCATCCTATTCCCCATCCTCCCACCCTCCATGCCTTTCCCTGTCTATCTTGTAACCACTTTAATATTTCTTGCCTATCTTTCCTGGGTTTGTTTATGTAGATTGAGATTGAATATGTACTCAATCTCCTCCCTTTTCTACATACAAGGTAGCATACTATTCACACTTTTTTTTGCCCTGCACTGTTTTTACATAACAATATATCCTAGAGAATTTTCCCTATCAGAACATAGCAAGCTCCCTCACTGTTTTTTTATAGATGTGGTAGGCAAAGATGTTCACATCCTAATCTCTGGACTCTTTTACTATATTACCTTGTATGGCAAAGGGGAATTAAGGTAGTAAATGCAATTAAGGGCACTAATCAGCTGACCTTAAAATAGATTATCTGGGATTTTCCTGCAGGCCCAAAGGCCCTTAAAAATAGAAGAGGGAGGCAAAAGAGGAAGTTAGAGTGATATGATATAAGAACAACTAGACTGGTCATTGTTGGTTTGAAGGTGTAAGAAGGGGCCACATGGCAAGGAATGTGGAAAGCTTCTAGAAGTTGTCAAGGAAATTGATTTTCCCCTAGAGCCTCCAAAATAGAATGCAGTCCTGCTGACACCTTGGTTTCAGCCCAATGAAACCCATGTTGGACTTCCGAATTCCAGAACTGTAAGATAATAAATGTGTGTTGTTTTAAGCCACTGAGTTTATGGTAATTTGCTAGTACAGCAATAGAAAACCAATACAGTAGTCTATGTGTAGATGTTCCATAGTTTACTTAACTAGTCCCTTATTGGTGGACACTTAGGTTGTTTCTTATCTTTGGAGTTAACATAGATTCTCATAGCCAATAGATACAGATATAGGACATAAATTTGAGCCTCTTGACTCTAAATCGATAACTCTCCAATGATACTATGTTGCCTTACAACTTTACTCATTTTCTTAGCATTTATTGTGCTCCTATTTTATGCCAAGCCCTATACATACTAGACTCCAGAGTCTAGCAGCAACTTTTACTAGTAAACAGTGTGAATGAAAGCACGCAAGGATTAACCTTATTAGATCCTCTCAGAACGTATTCCAGGTCTTCTGCTCTGTATTTCATTACTCCATACATAGAAAGGCTGCACAGTGTAAAACACTGGATTAAGAGTCCTTGAATGTGATTTGAATCCTAATTTTGAACTTTGATAAACCACTTCACTACTGTGGGCCTCAGTTTCCTCTTCTGTAATGTAACCTAAAATGGACTACATGATCTTTGGGAGGACCATACCAGCTCTATGACTGAAAATCATTTCCATGGTATTTCTTTAGAAGGACAGGATATAAACACTTCCATCTTACAGGTGGAATAAGTAAGACTCAGAAAGAATGACTACGAGTTTTATTTTTTAGTTTTGTCAGTCTTCTGGGGAGAGGTGTGCCAGTCTTCTTTCTACACCCCAGAATTGCTCTAGGAGCAGATTCACCTTTGAATTGAGCTTTATTCGATGTCACTAATTTTCTTTGTGTTTACTAACAGGGGCATGGACAGATGTACACACATGAGCACGTGACCACTGGCTTCCTTGTCACCACTCAAAAGCTATGTTGATAATGGAGAAAGAAATTAAATTTCTGAGTCATGCTTAGACTCTGGGCAGTAAAGCCACAAAGTCTGGATGGCAGATCCACAAGTGTGACATGTACATGTTCTCAGTGTTTAGTAATGGTGCTGTAATCTGCATAACTGAGCTCTGAAACTGAGCATTCTTTATTTGGGGGAGAGTTTATTATTTTATAATTACCCTATTTTACGTTTTAATGTAAGAATTAAGAAGATGCTCATCCTTATTTTCTTTAATAACATTTCTAAATCAGCCTGAGACTGAATTGGCTTCACTCTTCAGTGTAGAAAATATGTTTATTGAAAAATCTGGGAGGCAGATTTGCTCAGTAAACAGACTACATTCTGACATTCTCCATTACCCATATAAACTGTACCAGGGCAGACTTCATGCATTAAAATTCAATGTGACCTAGTTTAAGTGTCCAGTAGCCCCCTTTGTCCAGCTTTTATCATCTCAGTAGAACTCCACTGTGGGAAAGCAAAAGGCTACAGCTTTACTTACACGATACAGCGTTATGCAAATGAGCAAGCATTAATCACAAACATTTCCCAAGTGAATCTTTGCAAATTGACGCCATTAACTTTGCCAGGGGCCAAGCATTGCAGTCCAGGAATAATGTGTCTTTCCAACTGAGCCCCAGACATTTGCACAAATGTGTGCAGCACCCGTGTCCCTAGTTTCTTCTTGGCAACCTTTTTTTTCTAACATGGTTTAAGCTGAGCACTGAATGAAATTATCCTGGGCCTGAATGCTCCCTTCTTCTCCAGTGAACGAGTGCACTGCAACTCTAGTATGGCTATAAATTGTTAAGCTTAAATCCGAATCTTTCCCTTTAGCTGGGAAATAATATGTTTCTAGAGTTAAGCCTTGCCAGAGAAATAGGTCTTCTATACTGTTTCATAGTTAGTTTTAAAGAAGACTCTCAAGATTATTGGACTTTCGGTTTTCATACGAAAAGACTAGAAACTAGAACTTTTAACACAAGCTTTTAAAATATTTTTGAGGCTGATGTTTCTCTTTTTGGCTAGGTTGAAAGTTGGCAGATCCCAAATAATTTCTAATTTTTGTATTAATCTCAGTTTCTTAGAGAACAGTGGCAGAAGGATAAAGGAAACTGATCCTTAAACAGATTTTTACACAAAATCAGGGCAAGTTAGTACTCTTAAATGTTTAAAAATAGAGATGATCTTCTTTTATTGTTGCTATCTCAGAACAGAGTTAATCATAAATACCTTTCACATATGACTGGATCCTTTATGCGTCATGGGCAAATCGAAATGAGAGCATAATGATCTTTTTAATGAAGTTTTATATACTCTAATTCAGGAACTGACCCTGAAATTTTGATACTCAGCATTAATAACACAATTGATTCAGCATGAGATGCAGGGTCCCTAATCGCTGACCCCTAATTTGGAGCTAACTCATTTGATTTTTTGAATTTACACTATTACTTTTTGAATAGCATTATAAATCAAATCATTTATAGTTCAATTTTTTTTTAATTTTACTTTGTGGTTCCTCTAAGTTTTTAATTTTGTTATGTTGTTTTTGTGTTTCTTTTGGGTTTTGGTCATCCAATATCTCTATCTCTCATTTTAGACCACTGTTCTTTTTGCTGTGTTCTATTGCCTCATGTCTCAAGACATAAGGAGATGACCTCATGCCATTTCATTGATTTACGTAAGACTTATTAAGTACAAATGGACAGGAAATTAAGGATTTGCTTAGAAGTTAAAATGACAGGGCGACCAGTTATTTGTGTGAACATTTCTGTAGGTGACCTGACTCTCCTATTCTTTCCTGTAAATCTCTCTGAGATTTCAGAAAGTGTAGTCACGCAACAATCACCCTCAATTCCCATATGACTGCAATTAGTGTGTAATTGATACACCCGCAATGCCACTTCCTTCTGCATTTGGCATCTTTGGCATCTTAGCAGTTTTCATCTGGAGAAGGTTATTTCATATGCTCTCCTGGACCTTTCTGCCCATATCTCTTTTTGTGTAGTTTTAATCTTATGCCCACTTCCTGATTTCCTTAGCAGTTTACATAATACAGTACAAATTCTCTGTCTTGCATAAACAAACTGTCTCCACCAGCCATCTGCCACTCAAGAGGCGTTAGTGTTGTTTCTGCTGGAGCCCTGGCATTCTCTGTCATCCAGCAGGGATCTCAGCAGTCATGAGGTTAGGGAGAAAGCCACAAGTTTGGGTCCCACATAAATGCCCTTTCCGTGGGCTCTGGGCTGACCCTCTGTATCCTTTGGCCCCCAGGCCTAACTGCACCTCTCTTCCAGCTGCCATGAGGCAGCAAGTCCCTACCGCAGCTGCGGTTCCTTCCCTGGAAGGTCAAAGCGGCGGGGAAGTAGGAACCCCTTAGACGCCTTCTTGGAAGATCTGTCTTGCAGCAAAAGCGGAAGAGGCACTCAGCTGCAAGTTACCTGCTTGCGTTTTCTGAAGGATCAAGCTTTTTGTTTATCACCCCATCACACTCTTCTAGGGGACTCTGCATTTTGCTATTGGCTGCCTAGCGCTGGTTTTAACTCTAGAAATTCTGTTCACCAGTTATCAGTGTTTTTCTTTCCCTATCAAAACGTGTTCTCTTCTACTAAGCCATCATGTTCTTCCTTCCTGTGTTCTCTATCTTCTCTTCCCTTCTCCCTCTCCTCTAGCTCTTCTGTTTTCCCCTTCTTCCTCTTTCTCGGGCACAAAAATACAACAAATACACTATTTTTCCTTTCTCTCATGGACATAGTGTCTTTATTAAGCTTTTTTAGGTTAATAACTGGATTCATTGCTTTGAATTCTGAGGCACTTTTCCCTTGAAAAGCCCCTAGAAGGTATTTTTTTTTTAAAAAGTATATTGAACATAGTATTTGAAACTCTAACCAACATAATGTTTACAAAAATTTATACTTTATTTCCTGAATTTTCAGACATCACCTTTGATAACTGACATGTCAAGAAAAACCTTGAACAGTCATCTTCTAATATTTGGCCTTCCTTACATCACCACTCTCAGATGTGTCCAACAAATATCTACACATGTGAGGTCTTCAGATCAACTTAACTCTTCCCTCCTCTCACATATACATATACAATCACTGCCTGCTACCCATGCACACCTACTGTATTTCTCTTGAAACCCTTGAGGTAGATAGCAGCTCCTTTAGTCTATTAATTTATACTATATTTATATTTATATAGTTGTATATAAATTGTGTACACACAGTTACATATAAGTATATATGTGTAATTTGTTGGGTTTTTTTTTTAAGAATTGATGCTGATAAAATGTGAGACGCAGAGTTTTAAGAATACTGGTACCTAGCCTGCTAAGTTTCACCTATGCTAATATTGGCCTCTCATTCAGAAATGAACTAAGCCATGGAAATTGGTCCTCACTAAAAAGTGAGTTTATGATGAAGGGATTTGGAGAAAGTTGTACTCAAACTGAATTCTGCAGCTGATCATTAAATAAAGAAATACCACTGCGATAATACTCTCATTGCTGGGTTGGGAAGTGAAAGCTAGCTGTAAAGTTTACATCTGCTGCTAAGCAGTACAAATTATTAGATAAATGAATAATTTTGTGAGTTTGAAAAACCAACTGATTCTGTTAAGAAAAAAGGTACTGATGATACAAAGAATCGATAGCATTAAATGGAAATCTAGAAAATGATAGTCTGCTTTTGTCAAACATTTTACATTTTTCCCATAAATAAGACTATTTGTATTGATTATTAGGTATGGAGGGTAGTGAAGCAGATAGCAGGTAATTAAAAGCATAAATCTCAGGAGCTTGGGAAGGTAATTCTCTGCTTTGCAGGCAGAGCTGACAAAATGATGAACATTTTCTGCTTCAACATGACAGAAATATAGTGTGGTTACAGGGAAAAGGAACATACCGAGCTAAAAGTTGGCTTCAATAGCTGCTGTTTAAGAAAGCTCTTTAAAAAATTTAGTCTGCCTTTTTGAAGCATATAGTAGTTCCTTATTAAATTTTTTAAAAAATTGCCTTAAATTAGCACTATAACATTACCAGAATGTCACAGTCTTTCTCAGAACTACCTTATTTTAAGTAGGTATTTGATAATTTAGGACTAATTTTAAATTCATCACTGAGAGAAAGTGAAGATTAGGATAAAAGTGAAGTTTTTAAAAAGTGAGCATTATTACTTATAAAGACTCTTCAGATCCTATATTTAACTAATGGGGAAGTTATGCAACACATAATTCAATCATTTGGGGCTTTTCTTAAAACACATAGATGCCTCACATGACATATTACTTTAGCTATTTATATGTGTTTAATAATATTCAAAGTTAGGATGACCCGCCTAATGTGATGTGAAGAACAGTAAATGTGAATGCAAAACCCACCCTCCGGTATCAGAATATGTTCTCAACAGAAAACCATTAAGCATCTATTGATCAGTACGGCAAGCTTTGGTACATTTCCATTAAATATTGGTTTGCTGATCAAATATTAGTAACACCTTTTTAAAAATATTATGGGTGGTCTTTTTTTCCTGTGTAAAATTCCTGTGTTAGTAACTCTTTTAGACAAAATTAAAAGATTCCTGAAAGGATTTTCAGGTCATTTTGTTGTGATTTTTGTCATCTTCCCACTTTGGGGTTGGGGAGGACTGTTGAAGTCTTGTGTATTGTTCCTTTTTGTTTGGTATGGATTTCTCTAGTTAAGACTGGGTGTGGAATCCTTAACAATAAGATCATGTTTCACTCAATTCTTGTGGTTTGGATTCTTCAGCTAAAAATTTATGCAACATACAATTAGAAATCAGGTAAAATTTCTAGGCTGGACACCTGTAGGTTTCCTGAATGATTAGTTCCTGGTTTAAAGTTTGTATTCAGGCTTTATTTAGTACATGTTTGGTTTCCCATAACTTATCTTTTATTTTGTATGCTTGAGTGGGCAATTGGCTATAATTTCACAACTTTTACAACAAGAAAAAAAGTATTACTTATGTAAGACAAAAACAAAACAAAAAAGCGGGATGCAACAAGAAGTAATCGTGCCTATTCCATCGCTTTCAAGCAAGAGGCTGATTTAATACAGTTAGAACATCTTGCAAAAGAGATAACTTTTAACTACTTTCATCTCTCAGGCAGCTTTTTGAATAAAGTGACAGCATTTGCCCCGGAGGAGAGAGAACTTTAGACACGGTCGGTCAGCATAAAGATCAATTTTGGGGTTTTTTGGGGGGGGCGAGAGGGCCTGACTGGCCAAAAGGCACTTTATGAGGCGTGGCTTGTCATGGGGGAGAGGACAGCATATGAAGAAGTACTGCTTTAGCCAATTTCTAAGATTTCAAGCTGGGAAACTTTATTGGAAAAATAGTGTTGCTGATCAATGTGAATTCTTCAAGGGGAGTAAAGAAGCTGTCAGCTTAGCCAGGGATAGGAAAAGAGTGTCAAAATAGTTCCTGCCTAGAAAGGAAGATTCAGGAAATATAAGACAGGTTCCTTACCCTCATAGACCTGATTATCTAGCTAGGGAAAAAAAACTAATACACTTAGAGACATTGCTCAACTGTGTGATGTGAAGAACAGTATTACTGTTATTACTTATATTAAACTGCCCTGCTGTAGGGTAATATAAATTTAGGAAAGCAGACAGCACATGGGCTAGGATTATCATCAGCAGAAAGCTAGCATTTGACGGATGCCTGTTCTTCTGCCAGGCTCTATATTAGATACTCTCCACATATATTATCTCTGTATTTGTACAGAGGTTCAAGAAAGAAGTAAAACTGTGAAAGGCTTGAGAGATGGTCAGCATTTGATGGCGAGAGAATTAAAGAATTATTAAGTGCTAGAGCTGAAACAAACAGAGCTTCTTGAGGATGTGGTCTATGGATAGGCTGCAGGGGGTCCATGAACTGCGTAAAATTATGCAAAATTTTGTCTGTCTGCATACCTGAAACCAGGATCACTTAGGAGGATGGTTGAGATGACTGAAACTTCCATTCCCTCAGAGTGAAATGTTCCACAGCTTCCTTTGGTAACATGTTCCAGGATTTAATCATTTTTAGTATTTCATCTTACCTAAATCTTTATTTAAAAAAAAAAAAGAAAGAAAAAAGAAACCTTGTTCTTTTTCCCCCCTCACTTTAATTCTGTCTTCTAGGGCACATGGAAAACAAACGTTGTATTCACTACTCAGGAAACAGATCTGGTGAACAGGAGCTCCCAAGAATTCTTCACTCTGTTTAGTTTCTGACTTTTGGGGGCTGAGAATATGATTCAACTTTTATTAATTTGTATTTCCTTCCGATAGAAGTGTATTTCAGCTCTTATCAGTGGCATACCTAACATTTCTGACACCAAGAGCAGATCATTTTTAACATCCCCTCTATAGGACAAAGTCATTTTCAGAAAGAATTATGAAATTACATGAATAGTAAGAAAAGCCAAGAAAGAAATTCAGAGACTTTATTAAAGTCTTAATGTATTACTATACCCCTAATATTACAGTACAAAAAAGGAAAGGATTGATCCTTTTTAATTACATTAATGTATTTGTAAATGAGAAAAAATGTAAACCTACATATTATTCTATCACAGTAATGAATAATAACATTACAGTAACAAATAAGTAAATTTTAATAAAATCAAAATTATATAAAAGATACAATTTATATACCTACTAAATTGTACCACTGATATTTTCTTCTTCACTCCTTAGTTTTAAAGCACAGAATAACGTAAAAAGAAGCATAAATTTCAATTTCAAAGCTATTAACCAAAGTCAGTAAAATCCATCATGTATAAGCTAAAATTTATATTTATCAAACAAGAATAATACACCTCACAGTTGGCACTGTCTCACTCTTAAAGTTTAAACACAAATAAAAATTCTAATCAGTCATCTAAAATGAGAGAATTGAAGTATTTCAAGTTCTGTTTTGTCTTTACAGTCGCTGTGCTATCATTCTTTATTTCAAATCTACTATTGAAATGCTAGAATATGAGGGGCACAGAGTTTGCAAACTGATTGCATCTGAAATGAACTTAAACGATTCTTAACCATTAGGAACTTACTTTCAAAATGAGTAGTTGTAGCAGAGTCATTGTGAATTGGGAGTTTGATGATATAGCAAGTTCTCTATATTAACTTCCATGTAGTCAATTAAAAGATAAGTAAAAAGATATGCTAATTTCAAGTTTACATATATATTATTAAAATTCACTGTAATCACAACAATTGTTTAAAACGTAGACCAACAAATTTTTTTTCAGGGAGGAGTATTTTATTTCTAACCTTAGAATTGCCAACCTGTAATGATAATAAAAAGCAGCCCTATTTTTAGTCAGTTTTATTACTGTTTTTAAATTATCTACACATAGTGCAGCCCCTTGTTTCCTGTACTGAAGTGGACATCTCCTCCCTCCCCTTCAGTATACCACAGACGTTTGTTATTCCATTAATAGGAATTCCAGTGCTACTTTAAATACATGTTACATTTAGTATGGAGATACGTTATGCTGACTTAAACTTGTAATCACCAAATAGTTTCCTTTTTATCTTTAATAATGCCCACTGAATGTTCTCTGAAATGTAGCTTTCATTATCTCTGACCTGTGAGCTTGAGGTGACCTAGTTTTTGCTCTGGAAAGAAATAACATTCTATATCATTTGAGAGACACCTATGGAGTCCTTTTATGTGATGATTTATTTGTTCATGTCATGAATTTTGGGCTTTTTCTTATATCATTTGAGAGGAATGGGAAAGAAAAGACTCATTAAAGGGGTACTTAGGTTATTATAGTTTTGTAATTTAAATTGTGTAAGCCAACAAAATGCCCTATATGCACTTTTAAACTAAAAATACCAACAATCTCTTTTTAAGAGTTAATTTGTACATTTACACAGATGGTTATAAAAGGGGATATTCATTAACATCTGTAAATGTTGAGGAAATGATGGATGCCTATATTTGTAAAATGCCAGAATAGAATTACTAAATGTGCAGATGTAGATTAAAAAATACAAAATTTGAATATCTGAAAGGCATTCTCTTCAGGCTAGTTTTCTAAAGATCTAGACATTGAATAATTGTCTTTTGCATAAGTTTCCATTTTTATAAATGCAGTAAATTCTTATTAATTTGGATGACATTAATTAGGGATTTGTGATAATTCAGGTATGGGCTGAATTGTACTTTTGTTTGGTCCAAATTCTTTCTTCAAAGATAATGCAAATGAGTGTTGCAAAGGAGGTTGAAGCATAGAGATTTAGAATACCAACAGAACCAATTTTTTCAAGCTTACGTAAGCACTTTAAGAGCAATGATTAAAATACAAGTGATAATATAATTTAAAATAATTCTTATATATTTTAACACATCACCTAAGAATCTCTGGTAACTAACAGCATTTCTTCAAAAATGTTCAACTTTTTCAACTTTTTTTTACCATTTCATTATGCCCTGTACCCAAATTAGTCCACATTGTTGAGGTTTTTCTGAAATTATAATCATTTAGTAATATCTAATACCATTCTCTTTTTTTAAAGCAAATGATTTTCTGTGACTTGGTTAGCATTTTCCCAGTAAATCTTTTGAGTCAAGTGTTTTAACTTACATGGTATCTAGGTTTTATATTTCAGGCCAAAGAAGCATTGTTTTGAGGGATGACTTATCCAATTTAGTTATCTGCACTGATCAAATTGACTGAATGATCCATAAATCACTGATTTTGTGTTCTGACCTGGGGCTATCTTGATAGACAGGTGAGTGACCCACTGTATATAAGAATTGTTTTTCCAACAGCTGAGCAATTGGTCTGTTAGGAATCTGCTCATTCCACAGAGATGGATCAAGCAGCCAGACCCCCCAAATCATACCAACTGGTGACCCCTGCTTTAGTCCACTGCTTCTCATCATAGGCAGAAGTCAGTCAGGAATTTGCAGGAAGTAGGAGGTACTTATTTGATTATGGTCACTCTTGATACCAAAATCTTCACTCTCTTGGTCTCTTACCATCCTCAAAATACAGGTTTCTAACCAGTATGCACATCTCTAGTCCAGTTGTTACTCGCTCCATTGTTAGCTAGCCTTCAGCCACAATGGCTTTCTTTTATTTTGATAAAGCTGCCAAGCTACTTCTCCCCCCTCCCTTTCAGTCTAGTCTCTACTCCTCCTGCAGGTCTCACGTTTTATGTCTCTTCCTCACAGGAGCTTGTCCAGACTCCCTAGTGTAAACTAGCCCCACTCCCAAGAATAAATTTTATAACACCCAATAATTTTCCTCCATGAAATGTATCACAGTTTGTAAAGATAACTTATTTATATAACTATTTACTATATGTTTCTAATACACACACACGCACGCACGCACACACATGCACAATTGTTGGCTCAAGGACTGAATATGCTTTGTGCATTACTGTCCCCCCAGTGCCTAGCACACTTATTTATTGATTGAATACATGGTCCTAAAGAGGATTTTTTTTTTTAACGTTAATTTATGCAACCCAAGGATTGGTTGGGAATCACTGAATCCATTCTCTACAATGAAAACTATAACTTATATGACTTTACAGGTCACCTCCCCAGACCTTTATTCACTTCCAGATCATCCTGTCTAAGGAAATGAAGACTATCTTTTACCAGAGGGGATAAGGGACAGAGTCTATTCTGTTTTGGATCTTCCATGGTGAAGGCTGTTTGGACCCTGGGCTTGGGACTTGCTTCGATGGTGCAGTAATTAAGAGCCTAATCTTTTAATCTTGGGTTGGAATCTAGGGTCTTCCATTTCTGGCAGTGTGGTATTAGACAGTTACTTAACTTTTCAGAGTCTCTGTAGACTTGGACTAATAATAATACCTGCCTCATATGCTTTTATGAGGATTAAATGCGATACTGTCTGTAATGTACTTAGTGCAGTGCCTGGTACACAGCAAACAATAAATGGTAACTATTTGTCACCATTTTTGTTATTGAATTCAGAGTAGTTTTTGTAACCTGACGTTGTGTTTGCAGTCTTTCTGGTTGCTGTGTTCTCGCTATTTTTCTGCATTCCTCATAATTTTCCTTGGAGTAGTAGCTATACATAGGCCCCTTATTTCCACAGACATGGCTACCATTACGCTTTCTCTGCAACATTATCAAATATTCTTCCAGGACACAAAGACCTCATATTATTTTCCAGTTATTTTATGAGATTGTTTTGATATTACAAAAAGAAGTATTTTAGCATTTAAGATGTTGTTATACTTCAGTAAGAAGTATTGTTGTGTGTATGTATTTTTAATTATTTTTCCTTTGGAGTTTTCACTTCCCTTGACCTCTGTTTTATTACTCTGTATATCCAGCTTTTCTGATGGCCTCTTTTCTGTATCCTCTGCTGATTTCTCTTCCTCCTCTTACCTGTTGAATATAGCTGTTTCTCAAGATTCTTTCCTCAAAATGGGTTTTCTCCTCTCTAGTCTTAATTCATCAAGAATCTCATCCATCCCCAGGCTTTCATCTATCATCTCATAATGTGGTTACAAAATAGATGTCTCCAGCCCCAGCCTCTTTTCTCAGCCATCACTTGTGTTTTCAATTGTTTGTTGAACCTCTCCACTGTGTATCTCATGAGCAGCCTAAATAGATAACCAAACTGAATTCTCATTTTCCTCTGCAAAATTTCCTCACCCCACCACAGCTGCATTTTGGTTAATCATTTTACCATTTCCCTGTTATTTGGGCCTGAAACTTCTAGAGGGAACTCCAATTATTTTTTCTTCCTCTACCCTTATTTTAATTCTATTGTCAAGTAATAAAAAATCTTTTTCCATTCATTTATTCATCCATGTAATCAGTATTTATCAAATGTCAAGATGTTTCAGGCAGTGTACTAAGTACCTTACAGGTACAAGCCTTAACGAATATTATTGTCTAGTCGGGGGAAGACAAACATTAATCATGTTATTATAAAATTTAATAATTTTTAAATTGTGAGAAGTGCTATAAAGAAAAGAATCCAAAAAGTTAGGAGGTGGCCCAGTCTGGGGGATCATGGAAGGCTTCTTAAGGAAGTAATGTTTGAGCTGTGTTCTGAAGGATGAATAGGAATTAACTAGGAAAAGAGAAAAGAGATAGTATTATATTTTAGGCATGTGCAAAAGGCTAGCACTGTACTTATACTCCAGCCACACTTTCCTTCAGTTCCTCCAAGAAAAAACAAAGAGCCTGCTACCAAATGAAACTAGGGATAGGTAGGGAGTAGGACATATAGGTCTTGAATATGATGATTTTAGATTTTAAACCAAGAGCAGTGAAAAGATGTCAAGGATTTTAAGCAGAGGAATGATATGTTCAGGTGTGCATTTTTTAAATATCACTTTGGCCGCCACGTGGAGAACAGATTGTAACTGAGCAGGAGGGGCCTTTGGGTGATCGCTAAAGAGCCTGTTGCAGCAGTCCAGGTGAAAGATGATGGCAGTCTGGACCAAGATGGTTGTGGTTGAGATATAAAGAATTGTCTTGATTAGAGAAATATCTAGGAGGTAAAATCTGTAGGACTTAGTGATTGAATGTGAGGGTGGAGGTAGCATGTGACAATGAGAATGATCCCTAGATTTAGCTCTTACAATAGAGGTAGAGTGGTGCTATTAGCAGAAAGGGAATGCTAGAAGGAAGACTAGGTAATTTTGGCAGCAAGGCAGAGACAAATGATACAAGGAGTTTGGTTTTGAACTTATGTTTAAGGTTCTTTGAGATATCCAAGTGGATATTATGAGTCTGGAGCTCAGGGGAGAGATCTGGACGAGAGAGGTAGAAACCAGGAAATTATCAGTATAGAGGTGGCTGGGAAAGTTGTGTGGGTGAAACTGAACAGAGAGTAGACAGGAAAGTTTGGAGTGAGAAGACAAGAAGGCTTAAAACTGTGCCTTGGAATATGTCACCAATTCAGTGACAGGGCAGGGGAAGATGAGGCTGCACGTGGCTCGGAAATGTAGGTGGGGGAACATCAACCTTGGAAAGAGCCTCTGGAAAAGTGCCTTCCGGAAGAAGCGAGAGATCAGCAGGGTCACGTACCCCTGATTGGTCAAGCAAGATGAGAAATAAAAGATGTTCTTTGTTTTAGGACTTAAGGCATTGGTGTCTTAGTGATGTCTGTTTCAGTGGATTGAGGTGGACCATATTAGAGAAGAGAAATTGGAGATGTGCATACAATTAATTGACCATATTAGTCTGTGGAAGGAAGCTGAAAGGGTGAAAAGCTAGGGTTGAATGTAGCTTGAGGGATGGTTTCTTTTGGGTTGGGGAGATCAGGGCTTGTTTAAACATCAATGATAAGGATTTGATTTGGAAAGGGGGAGTTGAGTATAAATGTTAAAAAAGAGAAAGAGTAATAGACACTGGGAAAGGCAAAAAGGAACAGAATATCTAGAGACTTGATTAATAGGAGGAATAGCTCCTTTTCTATGAAAGCTCTGGCTTTTGATTTATACAGCTCCCTGAAATTTGAAATCTGTGTGTTTAAGAACCCCATTACTCTTTGACTTGCTATGGTAAGAACCTTCTAGTTACTCTACTGTCTTTTTTTTTTCCTTTTGTAGGTCTTAGCTGGATCAGAGTGTGCTAGAACAGCCCTCAATGGCTTCTCATTACCTACCTAATTAAGTATGGTATTGTTAACCGTCTTCCCACTATCTAGTATTTAAGGCCTAAATAATAAGACACTTGTCTTTCTAATCTTTTCTTCCATTCCTACTCCACACACACCCACATTTCACTCAAACTGGATTATTCACATTTCCCTAAACAAAAACTGGTTTTGCCAAATACTTCTTTCTTATAGTCCTCTCCTTATTGAGAGTGTATATCTCGTCTTTGAAATCCTTTCCATTATTGAAGGCCCATCTCAAGGCCCTTTCTTTTCTCAAATTTTCATACAATTTTATTAAGCCCAAGGCAGGGGTGTGTGCACATTTTGTTGCCTGATTCCCAGAAATATGTTTAGGAAAACATATAACTATAATATATCCATAATGACAAATCAGGGCATGGAAACTAATTAGGATATTTTTAAATGTCTGCTTTAATTCAATTAAAGCACTTTAAAAATCATTTTTCATTGTAAAAAAGAAGAAAAATAATCATCTGAATCATCTAATGTCTATTTTTGCATCAAGGGTGACAGCACAACTTTGAAAAACAACCTATATATCCATCAATAACATACGGTTGAAATAAATTACGGTTCATTCATATAATGGAATATACACACCCATTTTAAAATTAGAAAACTTTCTAATTACTCGTTTTAAAAAACCTCTAAGATCTGTTGCTGAATAGAAAAAGCAAAATACAAAAACAACATATGTGGTATGTAGGCATTTGTCTAAAAATGGAAGAAGGGGGAAATACACACATACATATATATTTGCTTGATAGGTATGTAAATCACCTCTGGCAGGATACACAAAAAGTGACGAGAACTAGTTGCGAAGTCTGAGATGTAGACTTTTCACTATGTACACTCTTTTGTTTTATACTTTTCAACTGTGTGATTATATTACCTGGATAAAAAATAAATATAATTTAAATTTAAATGAAACAAAAGTAATAGCTAATTGGACAGAAATGAAATTCTGTAGAAATCATTGTTGATTCAAGTTCAAAAATTGCAGATATTCCAAATATTATAACTATTGGTTATACTAGAGTAGAAAATCATCTTTTAAAGCCTTTCTGATCCTTCAGTGGGATTTTATTTTGAACTCTTTTCAGCTCTTGCCTGGATGACTGTAACAGCCTCCTTTCCCACTTTGTCTCATTGGCAACTGTCCCACCATACACACACAGCTTGTTCTCCACACAGTAACCAGAGCCATCATTTTATAAACAAAAGTCAAACAAGGTTACTTCTCTGTTCAGAACACTGCTGGGATTTCCCATCTTCTCAGAATAAAAGTCAAAATCCTTAGAATAGCCATTTGCAGTTCCCTGGACCTTAAAGGCTCTTCTCCCAGGTATTTACCTGGTTAACTCCCTCACTTAATTCAGGTCTCAGTGCAAATGCCTCCTCAACAGAAACTTTCCTTAATACCTAACATGACACCCACCCCATCATTGTCTATCCTCCTTACTTTTCCTTGTTTTTTTATAGCACCACCTAACATATTCATAAATGTATCGCTTAACACTTAACTACCGTAAAATATATATAAATTTGTATTTTATTGTTTGTGTCCCCATACTAGAATGTATGACCTGCATCCCACAACACTTGGAATGATGCCTGGATCGTAATAGGTATTCAATAAATATTTGTTGAATGGAAGAATGAATGGACTCCCAGCATTAAATTCCTATTTTTAGAAGATTTTACTTACTCTATCCTATATATATAATTCAAATACTTTTTATTGAGTCTATACCATATAATAGGTGCTTCAGAAGACTCAAAGATGAGTAAGAGTTCACATTGATCTTTTCATATATGAACAACCTTTGTTGTGACTAATTGGTGAGTAGAACTTTTAGAACAATACTACTTGGAATCAGAAACTGAAAGGCCACTTAGCATTCACTGATAATATTGAAATATTTTGGTATTTATGGGTGAATCAAAATTATGGGCATTTTCATATTAGTTTTTCTCCAGACCAATTTTTTATATGTGAGGAAGGTTGACCAGACTAATCTGCAATGGAAACTTCTAGTTTAATCTGGTACTTTAATGTAAAGATAGCCTTAACATGACTCAGGTTAGCTAAGTGACTACTGAAGAGGTACAGTTTTATTATTTTCTCTTACTTATATTTGTATGTTTTGAAAGGGTATGGTATTAATCTTCACATTTACATATTTCACTTAATTTTGAATTATAAAATATCTGCTGGGTTTTAAAAAATTGGTTTAGTGCTTTAGGGTAGGAGTTTTACAAAAATCTGTTTTGTAAAAGAGATTTTCAAATGAGTAATGCTAAATAAATAATATATTAAACATATATAAAACATTACTAAAGCCATTCTTCAACTCTTTCAAAGTTACTTTGCCACTCTTGTCTACAGTAAGGATATTATATATCAAACATAAGGAGACACAATGCAAATTCTAATTTTAGATTTATTTTGTATCATTTATGTAAATTTCTTTAATATGGAAATGGAAGTAAATGTAATACCTTCTAGACTGATTAAAAATTAATGTGTAGAAGCCTGGGAGCCTAATTTAAAAGACCATCAGAAGACTTGAATTAGTTAGCTGTAGAGTCACAGCGTTAATGCAGAGACTTGAATTATATTGCATTACTTATCACTGAGTAACAAAAAATCGCTCTTAGTAAGCACACTATGCCAATCCACTTCCCCACTGAAAGATAGCAGCACTCTCAAACACTTTAGGAACTTGGTATGTAACTGTGAAATCACTATAAACTCTTCTTTATATTTCAAGGTAGTGGAGAATTATTAACTAAAATGTCCCAGTTTAATTTGAAATTAATTTGAGGGAGGTGGATAATTTTGAATACTTTTGGGAAAATCATAAAATAAGTGACTCAAGAATATTAAGTAATTATTAACAAAGCCTTAATGTTTTATAATGTATTATAAAAATAAAAGATGATATCCATGTGTTTCATAAAAGTTCTTAAGATTTAGAAGTTCTAACACATTAGGTCCCATATGCATAATTCTTTGAGAAAATTAGATATTTTCATAACTTATAAATGTTCCCATTATTACATATTCAAGATTATGTTAGTGTACAGAACACTAATGTTCCCATTTGAGGGTAATAACTTAGAGAATATGGTTTATCAGTACATTCTGGGTGAAGTTCATGATTTGCTCCCCTTACAGTTCGGAAGAGAGGGCATATTTTGCCAGGGTTCATTTAATTCATCTTGCCTCAGTTAAACTCTAGTGCACCTACTAGGAGTTTGCACACACCTTAACATTAAATTGACTCAGATATTGACCCCCAGCCCAGAAGACAAAGTAAATATACCTTTCAAAAGCTGTAATGTGGGCTTCCCTGGTGGCGCAGTGGTTGAGAGTCCGCTTGCCGATGCAGCAGACACGGGTTCGTGCCCCGGTCCGGGAAAATCCCACAGGCCGCGGAGCGGCTGCGCCTGTGAGCCATGGCCACTGAGCCTGCGCATTCGGAGCCTGTGCTCCGCAACGGGAGAGGCCACAACAGTAAGAGGCCCGCGTACCGCGAAAAAAAAAAAAAAAAAAAAGCCGTAATGTAAATGCAATAGAGAAGTAAGCAATCTTATTTTCTTAGGGTAAGCATCTCAAGATACTTTTTTGCTGAATTCTTAACTAAATTGTGATGATGTTAAAGAAATTATAACATTAAATAAGACTCGTTTTATTATCCATTATCTACATTGAAAAAAATTCACATAAACCTACTTCCATTAGGTTGATGGGGGAAAAATCTTTTTCAAAATACAGTCTCTATAATTTACAGTATTCATGAATAGAATTAAAAAATTAATTTTCTGGGATGAACTTTACCTTGACACATATATATGACACATATATGTGATTATTTTAAAAGGAGATAATTTTTAATTATGGCCTAATTTGAAAAAAAATAGGAGGTAACAGGAGGAGAGAATTCAACATATGAAAGGATTTGGGGTTCAGATGACAGTTGATATAGTCAAGCTCAAATAACTGTCTCTTTTATTTCCCATTCTACTCAGCCATAAACTGGGAATATAGGGTTTTTCCAGAGGCAGAACCGTAGATTGCTGGGAATAATCTAAAATTTAATAATCCACACTCAAATCATTGAAATATAAAACTCACTGAGAAAATGAGGCAAAATTTTATTCACTTGGAACTTTACAAGAAACAATTTTATTTAAAATATTAACTTTTTTTAACATCTTTATTGGAGTACAATTGCTTTACAATGGTGTGTTAGTTTCTCCTTTATAACAAGGTGAATCAATTATACATATACATATATCCCCATATCTCTTCCCTCTTGCATCTCCCTCCCTCCCACCCTCCCTATCCTACCCCTCTAGGTGGTCACAAAGCTAAAGCACTTTTTTTTAAAGCCAACTTTTGCTCTCTTCCAGGTGATTTTTAAACTCAAACTGCCATATTTTTTTTATTCATCATGTAAATTCTGTTATAGCTGTTAGGTCCATTTATAGCTTTGCCATGTTTCAACGTGTAAAGTAATTCCAATCAATCATGCACCAGAAGCATGAGCATCAAGACTCTTAGCTGACTAATAAGCTGCATTTGAAAAACTACCCTGAGGCCCATCAAAAATAGTAGCATTTTAAGAAATGACTTAATTTGCCTACATGGAAAATGTTTAATATCATGAACACATATATGTGTTAACGCTCATGTATTCACATAGGGGCATTTTAAAGCAGCAACAACCCAAGCACTCTACTTCTGTTTCATGATATTTGATAGAACCTGAATTGGGCCCAAAGAGAATCAGAGTCTAGAGTATACTTATTTTCTTCCTGGAGTCACCACTTTTCTCTTTAGTAATAGAGAAAGATTTGGAGTTGATGGGTTTTATACATACATATTCCAAAGCCAGTAAATATGAAATGCCACGGCCAGAACTGTGGCCTTGAAGGAATCCAGAAGACACCATTCACATTAGACCATATATGAGTGGTGCTCCCCACGCACACAGTTGTACAGTGTGGCAACCCTGGACAGGCCATAGCAACCTGGAGTGTTTCACTTAGCTGTAAATTATAAATTAGCAAAGACATTGTGTCTTTTTGAACTGAAAATCTCCTAATGGTTATAATTTTGTCTGGACTTTGTTTTCAACAGATCCCAGTAGATGAGGATTGAACGAAGTGATATCAAAGCCAGTAGTATGTCATTACTGATATTGCAGGCCTTAACATTGCAAATATCAGCAGAAAGACTTATCTTTGGATTAAGTAAGCCTTTCTCTTGGGTGCATCTTATGTTTATGTTGTAGCTTTGTCTCTGAGAGTGTGTGATCTTATCACTGCGACAAACATATGCAAAAAGCATTTTAAGAGTTGAATGTAGCCTTATGTTAAAGCAAAGATTCAAGTAATTATTTAGCTATTACTCAGTCATCTCTAGTTTGTTTCTAGTATGTTTGACTATGGTATTTTAAGTGCCATGCTTTTATCTCAAATGATTAAATCTTCCATATAAATAATTTAGTTGTCCTTTGACTGTAGGATTATAGTTTGGAGCAGAGGATAAAATCTGTGATGTAAAAGCAACATCTTTCTTATAACTATCTATAGAAAAGATGCCTACAAGTAGAACATTTGTAGAACACTATGATATGTTTTCTGTTTTACACGGGACAATAATGTTTGAGGTAGCATGATGCAGCAGGCTTTCCCTATTGTTCCTTTTATATGTCTGTGTTCTAGTGATACTGAAAAGCAGATGTGCCCAGGAAACACTGCATAATTCATAGGATTTCACTACCTTGGCACATGCGGGTCCCTCCACCTGAAATGCCTCCCCCTGCATACTGACCCTTCAGCACCCTGCCCCCGAAGCAGGGCTCAGCTCTGATGTTCCTTTCCCATGAAGCTTCCAGGGTCCCCCTGCAATCTGCAGAAATTTACCTCTCCCCTGACTCCCATACTTCTTTGTACCAGTTTACCTTCCATTTTATAGTTTTACTCTCTGCTATGGGTTATAGTTATTTGCATGTCCGTCTTTTCTTCCAACTACCATTCTTCTGAATAGGGGTCTTTGTTTTTAATCTTTCACAATGTCTAGCACATGGCAGGTGCTAAATAATTCTTTGTGAAATAAATAATCAGGTTTCCCCCTTGTTAGTTTAGCCTGTTTTATGGTAGTTCATTTGACATCTGTTTTATTTGGCATTTTAGCATATAGAGTATATACTTTTTATCTGAAAAGTAACTGACCTCTGCTCTTTCCTATCTAACACTGCTTAACACGTTGAAATCTAACGTCTCAAAAAACCAGATGCCAATAGTTTTAATGATACACTCTCTGTAATTAAGGGAACAGTTCCAATTACTTTTTAAGATGCAAAAAGATTGGGTCCATTGGTAAATAAATACTGAGAACTTTCTCCAGTGACATTACTCTATCCCAGCCACTTGCCAGTTTGGGTTTGGACTGTTCTTTCTATCCAAAGTAAACACAGTTTAACATCTTGTTTCAAGATCCTATCCACCTCTCTGAAGTCCAAAATAGAAATA
The DNA here is from genome assembly GCF_951394435.1 of Stenella coeruleoalba. NCBI lineage: Eukaryota > Metazoa > Chordata > Mammalia > Artiodactyla > Delphinidae > Stenella > Stenella coeruleoalba. Next base: position 74,594,049 of record NC_137151.1, on the reverse strand, counting down.
AGGTAAAAAACAGAAATGGGAGCTCAGTGAATTATAGAATTGCTCATTATTGCATTTTTATTTGTAAAGCAATACACTATCTCATTATTTATCTTTTTTATTTGGACCAGTAGGGTCCTGAAAGATGTAGAGGATTTTGGAAAGTGAGGGGCTTTAGTAACAAAGATGGAGATGAATGGAAGAGAAAATTCCAAAATGTCATTTCCTGTCAAAGCTATTCCTCTATGAGTGGGTGGTCAGGTAGCTACTGGAGTGACCTCTGAAAGGAAAACTTAGATACCAATGAATTCCCGTGTGGAGGTCAGTATGGTGGTTTGGGCAGCTCTCTAATTCTGGCAATTCTTGGCAAGGGGTTTCTTTGATCACTGCCAGTTTGGGGTGTATAGCAGCGCTTTGGGGAGGAAATCAGAAAGCAGACCATTAGTGCTAGACAAATAGGTGTCTGCTGACTAGTCACGGAGGTGTAAAATTATAAGTCTGTGTGGTTAACCAAGTCTCTCAGAAGTGATACGAGAACCATCGTCGATTGGGCTGGATCGTGTTGCCTCGTTCCCTGGTTTTCTGGCTCTTGTCCTTGTTTCTTTCATTCCTCAATTAAGGAGATTCCCAGATAAGGAAGGCAGGTTAATCATGTTACTATTTTAACAGTGTCTCTGTTTCACTTGAAGATCTGCCCAGGATTTAGAAGCTGTTGACACCTCAGATACAGTACTGAGGACAGCATAGTGCCACTACCAAGAATACCACAGGGTAACTGGAAAGATGCCAAGCGTGAATGAGTGGTGTCTGCCACTGTCTTAATTCCAGATCTTTCCCAAACAGTAGTCAGTAGAGGCTAAGAAGCCTTGTTTTGCTTTTCTCCATGCCTCAGAACTCAAAAGGAAAGTGAATCATGGCTCTGGAGAGCTCTTTCCAGCTTGGCATCCAGTGAGTGTCACTCAGCTGGCTCTTTATCCCAAGTGCTAATTGATACTGTTAACTTTCTGCAGTGATGCCAAGAAATAGTAATGAGGAAGTGACACTCTGCTCATCTTGTGCCAGGAGGTTTTATTTAGAGAACTATACGTTTATTTAGCCAAAGCGCACTAAAGTAACATCTCACTGTTTAGTATACTTGGAAAGACGAATTATTAGGTCAACTGATATCTTGTAGAAATTGTTACATACCTAAGAAGTGGGCCTTTCTTAGCTTCTCAACAGAAGGATCAAGCCTAATGTACTCTACCGGTATATTTCCTATGAATTAAGAAGGTATTCCCTACTCATATAAACTTCTGTTAAAATAGAATCCTTCACTGAGTCATGAAAAGCAGTGTGCTTTCTTTGTGTGTAATTTTTGTGTAATGGTTTACTTCTAATAAAATTATATTGTTTACTTAGGGTGAGTATGTGTATGTCTAACGTGCGGGTACATAGTTAAATAGGAGTATACACGTAAGCGTTTCAGATCCCCATAATGGCTTCTCCACCTACATGTGTGGCCTTGGATGAGCTGTTTAGCTTCTCGTGCCCAGTTTTCTATCTGTACCTGCCTCACAGGGCACTGTGAAGCTTACATGAGAGAAACATGTATTACATTCCGAGCTGTTCTTGTCGGAGGCTCAGTAATATCAGCCATTATTATTATTTCTTCATGTTATCAATTTTTAAATTTTTATTTGTATATTTTCTTAATTTATATCTACCCAACTATATTTGCTGGATTTAACCATTCTCAGAGGGTGATAAGACTCAAAATAATGTTACACTTTTCTCCTCTCTTGGGATTGGGTTTGTGTTTCAACTTGACAGAGAGCAGCATGAGAAGTCCTTGAGCAAACGAACCAAGAGCCATGATAAGTCAACGGCGGTCTAAAACAATATTACGAAAAGATATTCAGGAAGTTAGGGACTGCGTACAGTCAATAAAAGTCTGTTGACCTTGGGTGATTGGGGTTATGTGCTAGGAAAATCACATGTCTTTAATTTTGTCCATTGCCACTCCTACCTACCTACCTACCTACATGCACACACACTTACATACCACCTGTATTCTACTTGTTGAGGAAAATGGATGAAAATATCAGTATAATCATCTTCAAACAAATACAAGTGTATATATGGAAAACTGATGTAAGAAGAAAAGTTATTATTATTTTAGAAATCCTCTAACAGAAACTCATTTTATATGACAGGTTTATCATCCTCTTCACCTTTATAACTACGCTAATATACCATATAATATATGTTTTAGTTTGTTTATATTTTCAGGGTCTATTAAAAATGAAATTGAAGCAAGTATACTTAGATTCTTTTGTTAATATGTTCATTATACTAGTTGCCAAAAAGATAAAATCCTTATTCTTTAGGCAGAGAGGAATTTTCCAAATGTCAACTTATTGACTAAATGTTTTCTTGTTTTGCTGTAATTTGTTTTTGTCTTTTGAAAATTTTTAATATTCACTTGCCTTGATTGCTTTTCTTTCTTTTGATCTAGTAATGAAGTCACAGTTTCACCTATGCTTTTTGTATAAGTGAATGTAATACTAACTGCTTTGACTTCAGAATCACATCAGAGATCAGAAACAAGCATTGTCCCTACCTCCTTTGTGCCTAATATCGTGTATTCTTAGAACTGGAATCATCAAAATGACACATGAAGCGTGTGTAGATGACTCCAAAATGTAGTGCCATTTCCACTCACTAGCAGGTTGCTTTGTCACATCACTTGCTCTCAGAGCAGAGCCAAGAGGAACGTAGGTGCAGGGAAGACAGATTTGTAGCTGAAGGGAAACTAAACGGAGTGGCTGTGGAAGGACACGCCCGGGTAGGACACTCAAAGCGGCTTGCTGCCAGCCAAACGTTTGACAAGTAACCCCAATGGGCAGTGGTGGGAGGGCACTAATGACAAAGTTCACCTTCGCCCCAATTTTGTCCTGACCCTGTTGTCCACTCGTATAATGTCTGGTTTTGAAAGACACAGATCCTCTATGTTGTATAGAAGGTTTCAATATGCAAAAAACTCTTAGATACCGGTCTACTATTCATTAAATGCCGAAGACATAGTTGAGTGCTGAGCTGTAAATGTCTGTGGTGCCTATGATTGAATGTATATTTTTCCTGCATGATCATCCATTGTGCTGTTTGTAAGTAGCAAAAAAATGAGCCTGATTTGTTCTCCTTTGTAGAGCCAGGCCGAGGCCCACTACAAAGGAAGTAAACATGCCAAGAAGGTCAAAGCACTAGAGGCAACGAAAAATAAACCCAAAATGGTTTCTTCCAAGGACAGCGCAAAGGCTAATCCCAGCTGCTCCATCACTCCAATCACAGGCAACAACTCTGACAAATCAGGTCAATGACACTTTTTGTTCTTTACATTCTTTGTGTTCCTCCTGGTCCTCTGGCCTCACCCTATCCTCCTCCCCTCCGCTGTTGCATGTTACTCTCCATGATTTGTTTTTATAATATTAATACGTTCACTTCACAGGAAGGGTTATGTGTTTGCATGGAATCTAAGCATTTGGTAGGTTACCATTCCATGTTGTTAAATATATACATTTAAGTGTATATGTGTGTGTGTAAATATATATATAAGTATATATGCACGAAAATAAGTGGAGGCTTCTGGTCACATTGTGTTTAGACAAAAATCAAGAAATGGATCTAAAATACTGAGTTTATTATTCATTTTACATTTGGTTTTTGCTATGGACTTTTTCAGTGAAGGAATCCTTAAATTTGTTTATTAACAGACATTTTCATATTTTCTTACCCCAGTAACAGGGAGTAGAAGGGCAAAAAGGTAAAGTTTTCTGAGAGAGCGGCATTATTAAGTGAATCTGGAAATGTGTTCAATAGTAAGAGATTTTGATTCTTCAAGATATTCATAGAGTTCTCCTCAGAGTTACAAATGAACTCAAAGATTTTAAAGGAACTTTTCACGGTTATGAACTGACTAACAGAAGAACTTTATAAATTGGAAATGGGCTACTAGTGGAAGTGCCTCTTAAGCAGAGTATTTCATAGTTCCAGTGAATCAGCAGGTTTTCTGAGTAGGTTCAAACTGAATGATTCAGGGAGAAGAGAAAAAATTTATTTTTCCAGCAGGTATGCCATGAAATTGGGTGTTTAATAGGCTTTCACACATTCACATCCGCCCATCAGGACCCAAGATGGGTAAGTCACCTTGTTGCAGTGACTAACTGAGGAACAGTGCCTTGTAAGGGAAACTAAGAGAATAGATCCCTTTTTCTTATGTTTGATTCTCTCCTTAGGGACCTTTCTGTTGTTGGAAACACAAAGACACACACTTCTTGTCTTATTCTCTTCTGCTTTCCAAGTCATTGTAGACTTAAGAGACTTAAGAACGCTTTCCTGTGGTTGCCCAGGGCCTTCGGAGAAGCACAAATCCATTTGTAAGAGGAAGATTCAGAAAAGCCTGGTTAGACAAAGAGAGACTATGTAAGAAGTGACCACTATTGATGAGGTCCCACAGATGCTGGTTCCCAAGGCTCTGCAGCCTAGAGTGAGTGAGCTGACCCAAGTTTGGTGATAAAGGCTTTTGTTCTTTGTGCGATAGAATCACTAAATCATGTTATCTGATGAACAGATAATAAATACTGAATTATTACATTGCACTTTTCCCCTTCTAAAGAACAAAGCCTTTTTACGTATATTAGCAAATTAATCTTTAACCCAGATCTATCAGATATTAGGGTCAAATGTTATCTCCAGTTTATAAAGTAGCAAACCAAGGCGAGGTCCATATTGCAGCCGTTATTTGCTCAAGGTTACCCAGTGTTTGGAAGAACAGGAGCCATCACCTCCTGACTTCCTGCCTAGTTTCATTTTCTGCAGGATATTGTTGCCTCTATGAAATAATACTCTGTCAGGTTTTATTACCTGAATTATGCTCTTTACCGACAGAAGTACTTATAAGCAAAATGATAAAACAGTGGAGGTTAGTGTCACTCCATTCTTTCAGCTTATTTTGTGTCTCGAGCTAATAGCACAGTGGGAAGGTACTGTAAGCATTCCTGCCTTGCTATTGCATGTGCTCAATGCTCCCATTAAGTTATATTATAATATATATGACTATTATTTGCAGATTGGGTTTGCTCTAGGCATAGTAGATGAAATTAAAATTAATGAGGGAAAAACCTGTTAAAAATGGAAATAGAAAAGACTCAATGAGAGAAAAATCAATGAACGAACAGAAGATAATTAAAGGGAGAAGGAAAGGTGTAGAAGAAGAGGAAAGGAAGAGAAAAAAAGTCAACAATTAGCGAGTAGACCCAAGAAAAGAGCAGTATAGAGATAGAAAATCCAAATAAAGGGGCTGGATCAGAATCACAGCATACCTTAAATCTACAAGACGCCCAATGAGCATGTTAAAATAAAGTTCAATGACTCAAGACTTTTATTCTGACTCTCAAATGCTAGTGAATGCTCAAGTGAAAGAGACTTTACAAACAATTGTGTTTGGCTAGCGGGCAATAGAAACACACCAGGGTCAAGTACAGCAGTGGTATAAACAAAGAAAGAGAACAGATCTAGAAGAACCCTAGGAGATGAGAGTGGGGAGAGAGGAAAACAAATCTCAACCGCAGAGTCTCTTTCCCAGTAGCTATGTGATGGTCTTTAATCCAGCATCCTCTGCTTCCTCTGACACTTCCCTATCCACCCCACAAAGTACCTATGGTCTAACAGTATTGACCTCAGTCACCATGTCCCTGTCCATACTTGGACTAGAAGTAATGCAAACTACCTGTAGTGTGGTTACCTCATTTTTCCATGTTTCCTTACTCAAATCTGTATAAATTATTTGGCAATACATTGGTTAGGTCATTCAAATTACTTTTTTGTTTCTCCATATTTTAAATATTAATACTAATGAAATATTTAGTTCGTCCTATTATATCTATAAAAGCAATACCAAAGCTGTTGAAAGATGGCACTATTTAAGAACAAAGTGGGTCGTATTTGCTAAATAGATACATGTTTTTTTGTCACTTTCAACTGAACGTCAGCTTTTAAGCAAGAATTCACATGTGTTTTTTTCTTTCTTCTTTTTTTTTTTCACACGTGTTTTGTAGAATTTTCAAGTTAGAAAATTAGAAGTTTTGCCCAGATGGGAAATTTGGTCTAAACAATGTAATACATAACCAGTTGTTAACCACCTATTCTAAATCCTTAAAAAGCTCCCACAGCTTTGTCAGAGTCATAAAATTTTTTGGTAACTTGTTTTGATTTCCTTTAAAACCCCATTTTAGAAGTTAGGAGACACGAAGACCAGTCCTTCATAAACAGTCTAGGTGGGATGTAGAGGGAAGCGGGAGGGAAGAGGAAGAACTGTGGTACTTAATTAACTGAAGTGTTTTATTTCAGACAACACTGCCTCTAAGGAGTCAGCCAAAAATTAGAGTAATAGTCACAGTGAAAAGTTATGGTTAATTGACAGTTCTTAAGAGACTGAAATTCCCTAGCACTGGTCTTTTTCTTCTGAATGAAGTATTCTATCAAGTGGGCTTAAGCAATATCTATGTGATTCTGCGATAGTTGAGTGAAAAGTAAATGTTAGTAACTTGATGTCTCAGCTACCAGATTTCAAAATCCAGGCATTCACAACATCCATAGGATTGACTAATTCCATTTCCATTCTCATTCTTTAGCATCAGTAACTTAGCAAGAGTATTGTTCAATGAGGGCAAATCCTGAGGAACAGGAAATAGCCAGATGTTAAGGGAGGGGGCTTCTGGGAGTGCAGCATCCTGGGATGCGCTGAACATCAGTCAAGGAAGAGTGTGATTTCAGAGTGTCTGACAAGGAGCGTGCAAGCCACAGATGACCTCGCTTTGCTCCTTGAGAGCACAGATTATTTATTCTAAGAAGTGGCCTAGCAATCTTCCAAGAGCTATTGATAGAAAAGCCTTTTTACCTCCTATTTTAGCAACTGGGACAACCACTTTTTTATGATGCATTTGGAGACGTAATTTAGATCATGTTGTAACGGGATCTGTGCAATACAAAGAAATTTGCTGTAATGGAGCTATCAGATATAAAAAGTTAAGGGTATAATGGAAAGCTTTCCTTTTTTTTCCTCTCAAGTCAGTAAACAAAATGAGTTTAAACTACAGTAACAGGAATTTCATTTATTATAAGAAGCTCTGACCACATGATTGAAAAAAAATTAAATATGTTTTATTTCAGGCAGGATAGCTGTCCTATTCACTTTTTAGAAGTTGGAGTAGAATTAAACGTAAAATCCAAAGAAATAGCTTTCTGGTCTCCTAGGATCTATCCCAGCTTTTAATGATGCATCAGTGGGAGTTCAAAACTTGGTAGAAAGGAGGAAAAAGGTGCTTTGGGAGAAATGGGATCAAGACACAGCAAGCATTAGGCAGCTTCAGGAAGATGGCTAGAACATATTGGTCAGACACTGTACCCAAATTTCTCCCTAGAGTTCAAGTGTCATGATGCCATATGACACAACACTTCCCTGTGATAATATGCCCCATACATCAAGTTGAATGCTCTTTGTGACAGCACTTAACCACTCATAAGAAGCTCAAAACAAAACAAACAAACAAAAAAAAACAGAGCCTTTGGAAGACCTGATTTCTTGAAAATAATAAAATATTTTGATAATCAACCTAACGGTAAAAAATATTGTGATAGTCGACCTAATCATCCATATGTCTAGTCTTTAGCCCAAGATTTTTTTTAATTAATTAGATATCAAGATGGGGAAAATACATTTGTAGCTCAAAGTATATAAAGCCATTTAGAGCTAAACAGCTTTTAATCAGTTGCTGTCTAAAAAGACGAAAGCAGATGGAATGATTCAAAATGCTATAGATATATTTATAAATGCAATTAAGAGCAAAGATGATGGAACCAGCATGTTCTGCTTAAAATATAACAATAGGAACACCTTGAATTTGTTCAGTTGATAAAATCCAGTCACATAAATGTTTTCGTATGACCCCCTCAACAACCCTGTGACTGGTAAGGCTGATATTAGTATCCCTCTTTCACATACGCACACAACAAACTCTATATCCATTTATTCATTTAACAAATATGTATTATCTATACTAAGTAGTATAGTACATCTGTAACATTTGCCATTTCAAGCGTGCAACAATGAACAGAAAGACACGTTCTTGCCTTCAAGAGGTTCCAAAAGAAAAATAATATATAATCGCCACCTTCAAGCTGCTCCCAAAAATGTGGTAACAGTGAAGAACCTGGGTCTTAGAAAGATTAAATGGCTTGTGTGAGGCTTTAAATGGCTTGCACACTCATATCCCAGTAGAGTCAGAGCAGGAACTCAGGGCTTCTTGTTCCATGAATATTCCACTGTTCCCCTTACTTCTAAGCTTCTCTGACTCAGAAGAGTAAATTCAAGTACAGTATCCCAATGGGAAAAGTCAGAAACCACTAACCCACTTTTTTAAAGAATTAATGAGTAGGACTATGTATTACTTTTAAATTGTTTTCTGACTGTTGATATTTTTCAGTAGGAGCTATAGCAGTGACAGGGTCATTGAGGCTTTGTTTTATTGATAATCCTTAGTTTCTGTGCAGTGTGTTGTCTGCATCATTTAACTGTAAGAGAACAAAGCTTTAGACAGATCGTTTCAAGGCCAAGTTTGAATGAAAACACTCATTTCAGGTAAATGACACATGTTCTTAAAGCTCCAGCTTGACAGCTGTAGACTTTATGTGACTAGAGACAAACACACTCACTGAGCTGGAGGTCAGCAGTGAGCAAGGGCATCACCAGTATAGCAGAGCCTTGAACTGCCTCCTAAAGGGTCCAGTAGACTAGCCTGAATGCTGTCCGCATTTTCGGTAGCATTTTGAATCATCCCATCTCAGAGATTTTCACTGGGCACAGGGACATTGTTTTGTTTATCCCACACCCATGACTATACCATGGAGCCAGAGATGACAGTATCAGAAAAGACTTAAGAAGGAAGGAAAGAAGTGAGGATACCTCAAAACTCATTTTAGTTTTCAGCATAATGTGCTTTTGCATGGCGGCAGTTCCTCAGGTGTGAACCCAGAGCAGTATCAACTAGTACATCAGTATGATTTGCCTGGAAAGGCTGCAGTTCAACTTTTTATGGTCACCTTGTTACGTTATGAAAGTACATTTTTCAATTTTGTCAAAGAGGCTTTCTGCCAAAGATACAAATGGAGACCCTCGCCTTGTCATGTTTATGGGTTTCCCTGTGTGTTTCACAGTTTTTATGTGTTGTTACAAATGGGGCCAAGTTTCCCAAATGACAACTTCTCATTTCCACCGACTGCTGCAGGACTCCTTTGATTAGCCAGCAAGGTCTTTGTAAATGCCTCTTTCCCCCATTTCTGTCTCTAGCAACAGGACCTTGTGCTGTTGAGTAGAAGAAAATGATAGTTTTCTGCTTTGGCAGCATCTGTCATTTATAGACCAGCGCCACCATAAATTTGGCATACATCTATCCAAATACAGGAGGCCAAGACTTCGTATCCCTCATAAAAATAATAGATTAACTATATTATGACAAACATCTTAGGTCTGAAATTCCGGGATACAATCATGTAGAACGTAAATCGAGCTCCATCTGTCTAAAGAGAACAGACCATTATACTAAGGCTCATATTTCCATGAAATATACATATATCATTAAGACTTTCAAAGTCAATTTAAAAAATGAAACTGCCTCCAGCTTTGTCCATGCACCTTGAATCTGACAGCACCATCCTGCCAGGCAAGGCTGAAGATTCTTAGGTAGTTAAGTGTTTGTCATCCTCTGGAAAGTAACTTCTGAAACTTTTGAGCATTTTACAGTGCTTTGAAGTAATACTGAGCATTCATTGTCAGGTTCTTCACTTCTGAAAGCTATTTCCTAGTGTTGCTCGAAGAAAGTGAACCATAAGTTGAGACTGATTTGTGATTGTCTCCTCAGTAAATCTATTAACTTATGATTTACAAGGGATATGTTATAAACCATTCTAAAAAGCAAAACCTTGGATATCTCCTTTAAAGGCTTATATCGCTGTTGAAAACTTTTCTCATCTTCAAACATATTTCACTGGTATTCATCTCTTTTGATTACATTTATTTACAGCCTTTCTGCATCAGATAGATATTGGAATATAAAAGGACTTCGTATGTACACTGAATAATTTTATAAATGTACAACCATAACTGCCCTTGAGATTTTAACAAAGGTTATTGCTTACATTTTTATGATGTTCACCTTATTTGCTTCAGGAAGAATTCTCTTACATTGATGTAATTTTTATGAAATGAGTAGATGAAGAAATAGAGCTACTCAGTAGATATTTGTAGGTTCTTTGTGCAGAGCATTGGCACTCGGCACTTTTGGGGATTCTGGGCCCAATTTTGATGATGCTTATAGCCTAATGCCACACAAATTTAACTCTATAATATAAAGCTTAAAGTGTTTTTCATAGAAACATTTCTAAAGTATTTTCCTCTTCCCTGACGGCTTTCTCTGAGAATCAGGTTCACTGTCATGGACACCGGGCACATCATTATGCAGTGACGGTTTGGTGCTCTCATTTCTATAGACCAGCATAACCCAATAAAACATTCTGTGGTGAAGGAAATGGTCTATAATCTCGGTTGTCCAACGTGAGTGCCCTGAGCCACACGTAGCTATTCAGCACTTGAATTGTGGTTTATGCTCCTGAGGAACTGAATATTTAATTTTATTTAATTTAAGTAGCTCGCATGGCTACCATATTGGACAGCAGATCTATAGACAGTAGTACTCTTTGCTCTTTTGACTAGCTATGATTCTAGAGAAGACATTAAATTCTCTGAGCCTATCTTTTCCTATTTGTAAACTGGGAATGCCCTCCCTACAAAACAGCAGTGTTGCATGAATCAAATGAAATGATTGTGAAAGAGCTTTGCAAAGTGTAAAGCATAATTAAAGCAACTATTATTGATATTCTTACAGTTTGCCTGTTTGTTTTTTGTCCTCCTGTGGGGTTTTATTTCAGCCGTCCCTTCTTGCTGATTTCAGTGAGAGGTGACAACTGCCCCTTGTGGTAGTCAGCTATCCTCATCTTTCATTATGCCGTACCTAATATAGTATATTCTAGAAAACCAGATCCAAGCTTATTAGACTTACATGCAAAAAATAACTTTAACAGCAGTACTACTAATAATTAACGTGTATCATTATGTGCTTGATACCACTGTGCTAAACATTTTATATAGACTATCTTATTTAATTATAACAATCCTTTGATGGATACTAGAAAGTGAGACCTAGAGAGGGGAAATAATGGCTCAGAGTCCTTCAGATGAAAAGTAGTTTCAAGGTCTCTCCCAGGCGGTCCCTCGAATTCACTACCATGATATGCTGCCTTTAGATGAAGGTTCATGGGCTTTACTGCACATGCTTTTTGAAAACTGTTTGAGATTCTTTTTCACTAGATGACACTTCCAGAAGTCTGACATCTCAGAAAGGTGTGTTATTTCTTTCCCCATCCTATTTTACAACTTTTATTTTTTTAAAAAATCAAGTTTTGAGTGGCTTTGGATAAAGATGTATTAACTAATGTAGGAGTTTTGAGAGCACTTACCTACTTTGCATGTATAGCATAGTAGAAAGAGCACGAGCTTGATTCACTCCACCTCTCACTGACCATATAACCTTGACCAAGTAACGTTCGCTGACCTTCTATTTCCCCATCTATAAAATGGGAGAGCTGATATCTACCTCCCAGGGTTGTTGTCAGGAATGATGAACTAATAAATGTTCCTGGCTCACTGCCTATCACGTAATAGACACAATAAAAAGCCACCATAAAAAGCCACCATTTATTCAAAGAAATTTCCAGACTCTCTCCTTTTGAATCTACGATCATTTCATGCCATGCAACAGTTACATGCCATTTTATTTATGGCATTTTAAATGAGAACCCTTTTGGAAAACAACATCATAGAATAAATCAAGAACCATAAAAATGTTCATTCCATTAGACCAATTAATTCCTCTTCCTGTAGTTTACATCAAGGAAATAATCCTAAATACAAAGCAAGAAAAATAAAATGATATGAAAATAAAATGATATACATGAAAAATAAAATGATATACAACATTATTTGTGTTAGTGAAAACTGAAAACAAGATGATCAATACTAGGGAAATTATTTAACTAAAGTACTTATACCCAATAGAATATTGTGCAGCTTTAAAGTAAATAAAAGTAACAACATGAAACAAGAGTGTAATACATTAAATCAAAAGGTTACAAAATATATTAAATCAAAAGTTACAAAATGGTTTGTTGGTACATGTATTTGTACATATTTATTGAGCCCTCTCTGGATAGGGGCTTGATAGCCCCCTCATGCTAGGCACTGGGTATATGATAGTGAACCAGGCAGACTTGGGCTTTGCCCTCATGAGAGCATATTGTCTGGAAGGTTAATACTGAACAAATGATGACAAGGTTGATGAAAAGAAGGGCACGCTGACCTAGTCTGGGAATGAAAGGAAGGCTTAAGCAGGGGATTTAAGCTCTCTCTACCTAGTGGGAAAGAAGATGTTAGCCAGGCAAACAAAGGCTCTGGTTTAGGGGTGGAGGGGAAGAGGATTCTCATCAGAAGGACCAGTACCCCATAACTTGAGATGTGAAAGACTGCCCTGTTTAAACACCTGAACCAATGAAAGGACACTTGGGGACAAGGAAAGGAATTTAGGATGTTGGTAAGGAAGTGGTTGAAATGATGGCTAGGGACAGAAATGAAGGCAGAATGAAGTGATGGGTATAAACACAGAGATTCTTAACATCTTTTTGTGCCACGTATTCCTGTGGCTGACTAGTGAAGCCTATTCTCTGAATGGTGTTTTTACATCTGTAAAATGAAATTTATAGTTTTACAAAGAATTCCAACCAGTTCTCAATCTTTGTTATGATATGGTAATATAGCAATAATGCATTTAATAAGATCTAACAGGTCTAATATCTGCCATAATTTTGAAGTGTTGACAAACATAAACAGTATTTTAACCTTTCTATAACAACTGTAATATCTGACGAAAATATCTGATTTCTATGGGTGACAAAGTTAAATGTACTACCAAGACTGCTGTAGTTTGTTGCCTTCATTTATAATTGAAGGGATATGATGCATTTCGATAAGAGATAAATGAAAATATTTATATTTTTTTATCATCCAAGTTCATGGATCCTGTGAACTCATGGACCCCTTGGAAGTCCACAGACCCCAGGTTAAAAACTCCTGTTTAGTATGAGAGGATAATGGGTTTGTTTTTTTTTCTCTGTTCTCCATAGACTATATTACTTGCATAATAGCTTCTTCTAATGACTTGATGAGGTTTATATACCTCGGGGCACAGGTAGGATGGGAAAGAAACTCGTAGCCATTTGTTTTGTATTATGGTTGGGAGGCTCACAGTCTGCAATACAATGTCATATCTCTTTCTTGTTCAATTTTCTCATGGTCACAGTCATAAGTCCCCACGTTGCAGTATCCCTAAGGGACCTCGTATGATGAGACAACCCAGGCAAACCCCTTTGGAGGCCCAGGCCTCTTGAATTAATCTCACTTTTTAAAGGAGACTTTCTGTGGTCAACAGACTTTCTCCTGCAACCTATAGGTCTTAAATATAAAGCTGGCTTTGACAACTTTGCAGTAAAGCAGCATGTTGAATTTACGTACAAATGCTAGATTCAAAATGTAAAAGTATGATTGCCTTTTAGCAATATATTTTTAAAGGGTTAGTAGTTTTCTTACACCTGAGCAGTCCAGCGGCTGAATGTCTGCATAGTGTCATTAGGGCAGGCAGTACCCAGTTAGGTCCATAAAGAGTAAAAGCCCATCTCCCTATCTCCCTGGAAGCAGCCTGAGGCAATAAACTTGTTGGCTGACAGTAATTTTTAAATATTTTCTCCATTAGATAAAGATATATTTTTTTAGATGAGAGACTCAGTTTCCTCAATACCTCTCAGGCTGACCTTTCCATTGACAGTGTGAGCGTCACCCTGCCTGGAGCATCAAAGCTAAACCCTTAAGTCTGCATCTAGAGAGGAAGAAGGTGGGAGGAGCAGAATTCACATGTTTCCCTTGTACCTTGTGAATGTTTCCTCTGTGAAGGGCCATTAGTTTAGAAGAAAAAGAACCTGCTCCTCATTCCACCTAGAAAATTAGTTTTTAATCTTATTCCTGGCTTTTGAATCGCTACTGGACCTACTCCCTGAGGGATTTGATTTGAGTGACATGAGTTACTTATTCTATTTTCCATAATAAAGCTGCCTCAGAAATAACGGTTTCTCATCTCTTTGTGACAAATCAGAAAAGGGGCAATTTTTCAACCTGAAGAAGTTGAAATATGATTTCTCTATTGTACAAGTCAAATGGCTGGAAAACTATACAAAATAGGAGAAAGCTGTTCGTTAGATTCAAGCTCTAGCAAACAAGCCCTCTTTTGTGCTTGCTTAGAAGTGACAAGTTCACTAATGTCAGTGCCAGCTCACTGATACAGAGTGTAGGCTGCCAGTTTCCAACATGGAGATATTTGGAGATGCCACTGTTTTATCTGAGTGTGAGACTGGCAGCTTCTGCTCTCCAACAAAGTGGCACAAGGGACAGTGGGGCAGTTGTCATGTGGTACTCAGACAGGGAGGGCAATGACTGTCATTTCACTGGGATACAAAATCACTGCAGGGTGTAGCCCAATGGCGAGAATCTGATTGACTTAGGCTTTCATATGGAAAGGGCAGGGATACCCTAGGTCAGGATTGAGACTGGCAGAAAATTATAGAACAGGACCTGTTTTGAACTTACGAAATTAGTCACCTGACTTTCATGGGTCCTAAGTTACTTAAAATAAATAAGCTTTTTTGTTTTTTTCACGTAAGGGCATACAGATTCTGATTCAGTAGAGTCACTTTCATTTAGAGATAATTTCCCCTGCTTCCAGGAGTAGTCTGAAGGCCAAGATATGAAAATTAGACATCAACATAGTTAATTAGGAATTAGCAAGCTTCATGGTGATAAACCATGCTTGCAGAGACAGGGTTTCTGGAATCTGGCTAGAGGCATGGTAACATGGCATTGGATGGGAAGGGCCCACCAGCATCAAACTGGCCCAATGTATAATATTTTAGTGCTCTGAGAATTTCAAAAAGTAGCTTTAATTTCCATGTTGCTCCTTGACTTCTTGATGTTTCTGGGATTGTCATGCAAGTCCTTTGCTTTGTTTTCCACACCTGCAAAATGGCATAAGCCATATAGAGAATTTTTTCCATTTCCAAAGTGGTCCAGCAATTCACCCTCAAGTGGGGCATTGAGATCAAACATTTTCCAACAAGAAGTCCTGTGACTATCAAAGCAAGTGAGCTAAATAGCAGGTGTTGTGAGATAAGTCAGACAATATTATACTATGTGGGTAACTCTTGGGGACACTTGGAATTACATCAAGTCTAAATGAGGCATCTAGTTGGAGGAAGCCTAAATGGGTGACTAAAGGACTTCCAGTATACTGGGTCAGTCTCAGGCCACCTGCTAAAGGTTATCTGCCTTGGGGATTTGGGTTGGTCATGAGTGGTATCATCACTAAGGTCCAAAGCCTGCATAATGACACCTTCAGTGATGGACATCTGTTATCTAAAGGGTGGGGAAAATTAAATAATACCACAAGACATAGTACTTGGAATTTCTTGAAGAACATTATTGCATAACTATATCGATTGTGTAATTGTTGATAACTCAGATGAATATAGTACATGTAATTTGTTACTGACTGCTTACAACATTGGTCAGGTGGGTTGTTGGGCTACAAACCTCTGATGAGTTTCCAAACATAAAACCCATGAGAAACATTGCCAGAGACCAGGACATCAGTTAAGTTGCAAAGAGGACTGGCTATACTTTTGTGATATTTGTGTTTTCACATATACTTTAGATTTTCTGGGAAAGGTACATGCTTAATATTTATATGTAAGTTTGTATAGGATTCTTAGTAAAGGAGATAATGAAATCCATAGATTTGTTCATTTTATCAAACCTCAAAATAGTGGACCTGGCAAAAAGGAATGTGTTTGTTGTTATGCCTCTGTCCTAGTATACTTCAAGGAGATGTCATTCTTAAGAGAATTGTTTCAACCTCAAAAGACATTAAATATTGATTGCTTGCATATATATATATATATATATATATATATATATATATATATATATATATATAATCTTTGGAAACAATAATACAAGTATTTTACATAATCAACAGATGAAATGTATTTATCTATCTGTTCTATCTATATTCATTTTACTAGTTATGATTCAGCTATTAACAGTGAATTTTTCTAGTATTTTTACTTGTGAGGCTAGAAAGCACGGCAATGAATTGAACATTCCTTATTTCAACAAATTTATTGCCCACCTATGGTTTTCTGTATACTGGGCCCCAAATTGAATTAAGATATTTTTCTAGGATGCAAGAATATCTCTATCCTGGTAATAAATTACCAGTATAAAATGTGTGAAAGTGTGAAAAAATTATAGTTAATGTAAGATCAAAATATAATTATATGAAAAGGATTATTGAGAACATAGAGCAGGGAAGGAGGGGGAAAGAGTTGGAGAGTAGACTAGAAGTAACAAGACCTATAAAGAAGTTTTATGATAATCCAGGGAGAATAAATGAGGGCCCGAAGTGAGGCAGTGGGCACATGGTAGATGCTGAATAAATGTCTGCTGGATGAAAATGTGAATAAGACTGGTAGAAGAGGTATTTAGAAGATAGTATCCATTTAGAAGATAGTATCAATAAACTTTGGTCATTCATTAATGACCAAAGGAGGGAAGAATAAAAGAGGGAAGAATTCAAGAGTCTTTGCTGACAATTCTAATACACAACTGTAATGTCATCAATTGATATGGGGACTGCTTGGACGGGTGCTGCTGGAGCAGCTCATCCATTCAGTATCAGGCATGTTGAGTTTGAAATACCCAGGAAATATCTAGAAACAGATGTCCCACAGACTGTTAGGGAAAAGGGGGTCTTGAGTCTGTGAGTAAGGTAGAGATTTCACCTGTCGATTTCGGAATCTATGTCAAGGTAGTAGAGGAAGTCATTGGAGTGAATTAGATCACATAATGCTCAAGAAGAGGACAAGAAGTGACCTTGAGGAATGCCAACACTTAGGGGCAGACAGAAGAATAGGAGCTGTTGAACAGATCCTGGAATGAGCTGTTCTTGAGGCTGAAGGAGAACCAGGGAAGGGCAGAGTTGTGGACATCAAGTGGGGAGAGCATTTCAGGAAGGAACTTGTGCCCAGTGCAAGAGAAGACTGAAGGGAGACCCCTGGCTTTTGCCGGAGGGTAAGGATGGACAGGAAGAGAGGAAGTGGAAAGGGCCACCTCACAGGACCACTTCAAATTCAGCGCCAATGAGAAGGCAAATGGAAAGTTCCAGGAGTGAACCAAGTTAGGGAATGACTTTGGAACATGGAAGTTTTAGCATTTTGTAAACAGAAAGGACCCTGTAGAAACAAAGTAGTTAGAGCTATAGGAAAGATAGACAAGATTTAAAAGATAGAGAGTCCAGGTGGAAGTAGATACCTTTTCCTCAGAGATGCAAACAAAATAGGTACAGAGGGAAGACACTGTAACATCAGTGGTAAACTCATCGAGCTTCCCCATTTCTCTCAGAAATAGGAGACCAGACATTTGCTCATGAGAGATTTGCAGTATTAATAGTAGACTTAAGAAAAAGGGTAAAACTTCCATGGGGAAGCTGCCTTTGTATATTTCCCTTGTACTATCACTGTTTTCCCACTTGTCTGATTTATTGACCTGTTCTCCAGGTATATAACTTTTTCACTGTATATGTTTCTAATTAAGCAAATCTAATCTGTAAGTTTACAGAATTTAAAAATAAGTGTGTGTGGTTATTGCATTACCAAAAGAGCTCTGCTTTCAAAAACATCTTTTAAATGGTGCATTCAAATTATTACTAAATTTTCCAAGATCTTTTTGCACATCACCTTCCAAGAAAACATCTAATAAATAAAGGGAGGCAAAATAATCTGAACATTATCTGCAATATAGTTCTTTTCTTCCTACTCACTTAACAGGTGCAGTCCTGTTAGACTACAAATGAATCCTCCTTTCTTTGTGCATCCACTGATATAGCGATGATGCTCTAGTGTCTGTACATCTCTAATTACATTTTGCTTTGAAAAGAACTCCAAGGTACGAAACTGGCTTATTCATCTTGCAGCTCACGTGCTGCTGCTTTATTTTCCCCCTGCAAATCCATTGCCTATCTTAGTAGAATTCTACCTTAAACGTTAAAATATCTGTCATCAGTTAGTGGTTTCTATCACTTGTACTGTGTCAAAGTGTAGATAAGGAGGAGACAAGTGAGGCAAAGGCTTAAGAAGTCTTCTGCAGCACACGAGTTGACATACACACAGGTTTGCAGTATTTCTTTGTCTGGTGCAGAGCCCCATGGGCTTTTCAGCTTCATTCCTTGCAAGACCACACTAAGAAAGTAGGTCCTCTGGGGACTTCCCTGGTGTTCCAGTGGTTAAGAATCTGCCTTCCAATGCAGGGGACGTGGGTTCGATCCCTGGTCAGGGAACTAAGATCCCACGTGCTGCTGGGCAACTAAGCCTGTGCGCTCTAGAGCCCACGTGCCACAACTACAGAGCCCACATGCCACAACTAGAGGGAAGCCCACACACCTCAACGGAAAGATCCCGGGTGCAGCAACCGAAGACTCTAAAAAAATAATAATAATGGTAGATTTTTAAAAAAAAGGTAGGTAGGTCCTCTGACTGACACCCATTAATTTCTCATTACTGAGAAAGTAGGAAGATAAAGCAGAAGAGAATGATTTCAGAATTCCATATCAAAGTAAACTAACTTGCTTTAATGAGCGTTGAGCAGTAATCTGGGCATTGCTTTGTTTTTTGAAATAATAATGAGATGCTAGATAAGGTGCTTGCAAAAAAAGGAAAGAATATGACCAGCAGTCCTTTCACAGCATGTCTCTGTTGCCTAATCCTTTTAGTACAATACTAAGTATAAAAACGAAAATTATTGTAAAAACTGACAAGCAGTATCCTTCAGTGACCTCAGAAAGCACAAAATATGATTCTCTTGAAATTGTAGCCTTGGTTTCCTGAGCACTTTTCTCACGTTTTGGAACTCCTTTGATATTCTGGAACGCTTATCTTGGAAAGACGTTGGTAGGTGTCAGTGAACAAGGCTCATAGTTTTTCGAAAACTCTCTGACAAATGGTAGATGACTACACAATAAACAGAAAACCTGCTGCATTTTCACTGAAAGCAAAATACACATATTAAAACTCTATTCAAAATTTATGTCTTTTAAAACCATAATGATAAAAATAATATACAAATGAATGAATAATATTGCTCCTAAAAAATTAAAAATTATAATCATTGCTTTAGGGCCTGGTGTGTGAGCTCAGATTGTCCAGTTGTGGTGATTTACTTGTAAAGACTGGTACACATTTTTTTTTCAGTCAAAAGACATGGATTTAGATATCCACAGCCCCTGAGTATGGAACAGAACCCATGACCTTGATCTCATTAGCGTTAACTGTGAGTCACTTGAGCTTAGGCCCCCAAACTATTACCTTTCGTTGTGTCATCCACCTGAAGCCCTTGCCTCACCTTTACCATCTTCTTGGTTCTTAGAGCCCGAGGAGAAAATGGTAGTATTCTGCACATTTTCAGATGAAGGCACCAATCACTTAAGTCACTTGCTTGAGGTTTATTAGTCAGGAATGGAATTACGCATAGCCAAGTTTTCCTGGCTGAGAGACCAGGAAGTTTGGTTACCATTCTAAATACCATTATCTCTAATCTCAGTGAATGATACCACCACCATTCACCAAGTGTCCATGGCAAAACTTTGGTAGTAATCCTTGATTCCTCTCTTTCTCTGACACCCCACATCTAATCAGTCGGTAAGTCTGGTTGTTTCTACCCACAGATATATCCTGAGTGTACTGCTCAGTTTTCTACTACCACCCTGGTCCAAGCCACCATCGGCTCCCTGTGGACAGCTACATTAGGCTCCAAACTCATCTCCATGTGCTTATTCTTGCACAAGCTCTTCTCCACATAGCAGTCAAAATGATCTTATGAAAACATGACTCAGATCACCTCTCTCTTCTGCTCAGAAATCACAGATCATATCCAAATTTCTCTCATGCTTCACCAGACCGTATGTGATCTCGGCCCTGGTCAGCTCCTTCACCGCACAGCCTGCATTCACCCTCTTCCCACTCACCTTGATCTTGCTTGTTTCATTTCAAGGTTTTTGTACTTGCTATGCTTTCTTCCTGGAATGCTCTTCTTCCCAGAATTCCTGTTATTTCATTCAAGTGTCTGTCAAATATTACCTCTTCAGACAGGCTTGAACTGACTCTATTACCATGCCATGCTTTATTTTTCTTCTTAGCACACTTAATACTATGAGACTCTTTCTCTCTCTCTCTCTCTCTCTCTCTCTCTCTCTCTCTATATATATATATATATACACACACACATATATACACACACACATATATATGTATGTATTACACACATATATCATATATATGTATATATGATATATACATATATGTATATATTATACACATATATTATATATAATTTTATATGATTATGTATAATATGTAAAATATAAACATGTTTTATACATGCTTATATATTTTTAACATATATTTTATAAATGTATATATAACAAAAGCATATGTGTATATGTGTAAATATACGTATATACTTTTCTGCCTTTCCCACTAGATAATTAATTTCATTGAGTCAAAGATTTGGTATATATTATACACATATATTTTCACCTCTAACTTCAGAGCCTAGAATAGTGTATACCACATCACAGGTATGCAATAATTATTAAATTTGTTGCAGAGATAGATGGCTATTTCCTTATGATATATTCTTAGATGGGACTTACTTGGTGAAATGGTATGAACTTCACATATGTCTCAGAATGGTTATGCTGCTTTACACTCCCGTCAAGCAGGTGCTATATCTTATCTTCCCCTCGCTTATAATTTTTAAATCTTTGCCATTTCTCAGTGGCAGAAGATGATACCTATTAGTAGTTGTAATTTGTACAGCTTGATAAGTCAAGACATGTGTTATCAAAAGCAAAAATGCAAGGAAATTTTTACTTCACATAGAGAATCAGAGACCGTCTTTGTTGGGACATTAGCCAAGAAGTGAGAACTCAAAGAAGAAAAAACACCTAAGCCAATTTTTGCTTGAAATGCCTTCTTTAAAAGCTATTGTCTTTTGCTTTCCTAGGTTACATGCAAAGTTGCAACCTTAAAGAAACTGTATTAAAACATTTATTTGTCGGGTTCTCAGCAAGTTTTGCCTATAATGTGCTATGCTTTGTATGGCATCATTTAACAAAGATATACAAAGGTAATACCATCCACTCAGCTTTATTCCACAGTGTCAGGCCTTCAAGAAAGTATCACTGAGATTGAGCATTCTTAGTCTCTACTCCCTCAAAACAGAAGAGCAATAAGAAGCACTGGCTCAGGATTCAGAAGACTGTATTTGAATCCATGCTCTACCATTTAGTAATTCAATAACCTGTGGGAAGTAACTTAATCTGTCCAAGCCTTGGTTGTTTTTCTTTTTGAACAATTGTAGTTACAATACATTTTGAGAGAGAAAAGCATACCACTATCTGGGAGATGATTTGTAATACATGTATCTGACAAAGGACTCTTGTTTGGACTATATAAAGAATTCCTATAAATCAATAAGAAAAAAGCTGAGAATCTGCTTTTTAAAAAATGGGCGAAAAATTTGACCAAGCACTTCACAAAAGACGATATACAATTAGCCTATAAAAATATGCAAAGGTGTTCCATATCATTAGTCATTAGGGAAATACAAAATAAAACCAAAATAAGGTACCACCACAACTCCACCAGAACTGCTAAAATCAAAAGGACTGAAAACACTGATACTATTTGTTAGAGCAAATGTGGAACAATTGGTATTCTCACACATTGCTGGTAGAAATATAAATCAGTACTACCATTTTGGAAAACTCTTCAGAATCTACTAAAGATATATATATCTATATAGACATAGATATAGATAACATAAATGAGTATCTATGTCTACCAAAAACATGTATAAGAATATTTATAGTAGCATTACTCAAAATAGCCAAAAACTGAAACCTTTCAAATGCTCATCAATAGTAAAGTAGATAAATAAATTGTGGCATAGTCATACAATGTATACTATCCAGCCATTAGGAAAAAATACAAACTTCTATGTGCAACAATATGGATGAATCTCATAGACATAATGTTGTGTGAAAGAAGCCAGGCATAAAATAATATATACTGGGTGATTCCATTTATATGAAGTTCAAAAATAGGCAAAACTGATCTAAACTGATAGCAATAAGAATGGTGGTTATCTTTGAGAAGAGGGGGAGTATCAACTGATTGGGGGTTCAATGGAGTCTTCTCGGGTGGTAGAAACATTCTATATCTTTAAATCTTATATATCAGTATCTTATATCTTCTTTATATCTATGTTTACACAAATGTATACATATGTATAAATTCATTAAAATGTATGTACCTTACAGTATATAAGTTATACCTCAATAAAAAAGAAACAGGGCTTCCCTGGTGGCGCAGTGGTTGAGAGTCCGCCTGCCGATGCAGGGGACACGGGTTCGTGCCCCGATCTGGGAAGATCCCACATGCCGCGGAGCGGCTGGGCCCGTGAGCCATGGCCGCTGGGCCTGCGTGTCTGGAGCCTGTGCTCCACAACGGGCGAGGCCGCAACAGTGAGAGCCCCGCGTACCGCAAAAATAAATAAATAAATAAATAAAAAGGTACAGATAGTAAAATGTCTACCTCATTACAGTGTATGAAAAATAAGTGAGATAATGAATATAAGTTCTTACCATACTGCTTGGTCTATCGTGAGTATTCAATTAGTGTTAGCTATTAATTTGTGATTATTATTGCTGCTTTTACTATCACTCGAAGATATAACTGCCTGGAGCAGCTATTTGGCCTTTTTTTTGTTGTTCTACATAAAAGCAAACTTCTTTTTTTTTTTTTTTTTTTTTTTTTTTTGCGGTTTGCGCGCCTCTCACTGTTGTGGCCTCTCCCGTTGCGGAGCACATGCTCCGGACGCGTAGGCCCAGCGGCCATGGCTCACGGGCCCAGGGATCCTCCCGGACCGGAGCACGAACCCGTGTCCCCTGTTTCGGCAGGCGGACTCTCAACCACTGCACCACCAGGGAAGCCCGAAAGCAAACTTCTTGAAATAAGGATCGAGCCCCTGAATTCAGCTTCTAAGAACCATGCTCCAACCAACTTAACAGTATTAGTTGTGTATACAGACGTAGAAAACAAACTAATGGTTCCCAAAGGGGAAAAGGGGGGATAAACTAGGAGTTTGAGATTAACATATACACACTACTAT
The DNA here is from genome assembly GCF_951394435.1 of Stenella coeruleoalba. Lineage (NCBI taxonomy): Eukaryota > Metazoa > Chordata > Mammalia > Artiodactyla > Delphinidae > Stenella > Stenella coeruleoalba. The sequence goes on along the minus strand of NC_137151.1, from coordinate 74,570,534 downwards.
ATGTAAAATAGATAACCAATGAGGACCTACTGTCCAGCACAAGGAACTATACTCAATATTTTGTAATAACCTATAAGGGAAAAGAATCTGAAAAGGAATAGATATATATGTATGTATAACTGAATCACTTTGCTGGACACCTGAAACTAACACAGCATTGTAAATCAACTATACTTGAATAGAATACACACACACACACGTATATATATTAGTTGTGTATAAAAGGAAGCTTATTATTATGGTAAAGTTTACTTATCTAGTGTAAAAATTTTAACTTCCAAAAATGCATTTAGTTCAAGGGTTTTGTTCCCTTTTAGAATTAAGAATTTTTTAAAAAATTACTTTGAAACACAAATCATCATTAATCTTATGAAAAGGTATTCAAATCTGTTTAGTATAAAAATAAATGTAAATCAAACTGGCAGTGAGATATTGTATTACATCTGTCAGATTGGCAAAAACAATGGACGTTTAGGCTGGTAAAGGTACAGGGAAGCCAGCAATCTCTTACAAAGCTCTAAGAGTATTAACTTGTATAACCATCTGGAGGGCAATTTGGCAGTGTGCATCACAAGCTCAAAAATGTACATGCTTTCTGATCCAGCAATTTCTCCTCAAAGTTTAGGTCCTGAGGAAACTATCAGACAAGTATACAGAGATGTCTGTACACAATGTTGTTTATATAAATGGTTTATTGAATATATGTGAATTCAGCAGAGTACAAACATGATTGCCTATATACTCTGTTGAATCTTCCCTTCTCATTCCTCAAAGACACTGTCAGATATCAGAAAGTCCAGTCTTATTTGAAACTTTAGGCTCTTATCTAGTTGCACACTCCCTTCCTCCTGGCACAGGTTGGACCACGGGAAGAGGCATAACCTGCCCTTTCTTTCTTCCCCATCATATCATTTCTGATTCTTGCCCTTTCCAATTTTTAGGGATAGGAGAAGTAATTGGGAGGGGGGAGGGCAAATGTTGTTGTACGTAAGAACAATCATTGATGGCTTCTGCATGATAGGTGTCCAGATGCTTCTCAAGGACCATGTGTAAGGTCTTCATGTGGTTCTTCCAATCCTTCCTCAGTCCCCACCACTCCTCAGGCTCTTGCTGCCAGGGTCCTGGTCATCAGCCTTCTTGTGTCTGTACCAATAACATGGTTCAAGCCTGGCCACCTTTCAAGATGTCCTGTTGACCCAAAGAAAACCCATTCGGCCATGCCAAACTGAGGTTGCAGGTTCTTTGAGTTCTAACCATTCCCAGCCCCATCTCTCTCCAACCTTCCTTTCCTCTACCTCACCTAGTATGAGGGGCAGATCACCAAGGCCTGAAGTTGTCTGACGGGGGAATGAAATGGAGGCAATAGAAGTCCCACTCAGTATCTTTTTAACATTAGTAAAAGTGCAAACCAGAAATAACCCAAACATCAAAAGATTTGTTGAATAAATTATAGTACATCCATATAAGTAAATATCATTTGGTTTTATAAATCATGATCCAATTCTATCTACATTTATTGACATGGAAAGATATTCTTGATTTATTGCTAAGCAACAAATATTAGTTACAGAATATTATGTTTCTGTCTATTCATATATACTGTTGTTTAAAAAATAGTGTGGAGTAATAGATATCAAAACATAATCATTCCAGGTCAAGGATTGGCAAACTACTACCTGCAGGCTAAATCTAGCCTGCTGCCTATTTTTTGTAAAAAGAGTTTATTGAATCACATGTGCAAGTGGCTGCTTTCCTGCTGTAATACCAAAGTTCAGTACAAAGTTGAAACAGAGACAGTATGGCATACAAAGCCCACTATATTTACCATCTGGTGCTTCGCAGAAAAAGTTTGTTGACTTTTATTTTAGATGATAGAATCATGGGTGATTTTAATTTTTTTAAATGTTTGTCTGACTTTATTTTCTATATCAAGCATTGTATAAAATATGTATCTGTTAGTAAACTGTTGAAACCTGATTAGAAAAGACTTCTTATATTGATAACATTAAGTGAAGAGTAAACTTCATAAGTGAAATCAAAATTTGATTATAGCTTCCAAAGTTCTACTTCAAAATAAGATCTCTGATGTGGTTAGAATATTATTTTAATTGTTTTTAAAGTTAAGACCTATCAATGGACATGACTCTTCCATTTACCAACAGGATTAGTTTCTGAAAACTGCTTTCAGACTCCTGGCATGTTCTTTTCATCTTCTGTGATAGAGTATTAGTGCTCTGAGGCTGTATTTGAGTGAAATAGAGCTAATAAGCTGGGTTTATTTGAGTAAAATTTTTGGAGTAAAAAATAAGAGTGACACATAAATATTGAAAATGGACTTCCTTCACCTGGTTTATCAACTAGATATGAAAACAGTTCCAAAGAGAGAGCTTTTCAAAATGTTTAGCGCTTTGGAAAATAAGTGAGTCAGAGTGGGACCTCCCAAGAAGGCTACTTTGAAGAACTAAATTCACTTGGATGAATAAATTATGGATATTTGTTACAAAGGGCATTTCTGATGTAGCTTAGCAAATTTTGCTTCAAAATCCTGTCGGATGAAACCTTAGAAAAGGTGTTTGAGTAATCAGGAAATAATTAAGACTCTCAGAAGACCTGCTGATTTTCATTAGGTGAGGGAATACTTGAAAATGGAATTCATATTAACCAGAAGTTCCAGGTGACATGCATCTTTATTAAAAGAAACAGAAGTAAACAGTACATTAATTAAATTTTCAAATACACACAATAAGAAGGCTTTAAAAATGCCAGTAAGGGAAGAGAAATAATATAATGGACTTTGATAAAAATATCAAACAATTAAAATGAGAAATAATAAAATTAGGCTTTGATGCTTGTAAGTTTACAGATCCAGAAAGAATGCCACAATTTAAATAAATTATTGCATCAGAGACTTTCCTGATTTTAGGATCAGTCTTATTGACTATCTAGTATCAATCCAGTAGCAGAATTACCTGCATATGATGGAGCCATTTACACATTTCCAAAGTCAAAATGCGTTCCCAATATTCTCAAAGATTAAGACTCTGACCTATCGAGGGCATAAAAACCAAAACATAATTTATCTAAATGTTAAATCATGTAAATCTTAATCACTCCACACCTCTTAATATTTTTTAAAAGGAAACCGGCTACCCTTAGTATCTACTTTAACAGTTTTAAAATATTCTCTGCCTTCTGACTCAGTCCATCTTTATAATAGTATCTCCCATTAAACCTGTTGCCATCTTCTATCCTCACCTACCAGGTATTCGCCAGCAAACCCCAAGCTTTCTAACACCTAAGCCTTTCCTCACGTGTCCACTTCTAGCTATTCACTTCCTACTCCTTTTCACCCTATTCTATACTTATCTAAATCTGATCTTCAAAACCCATCTTCATAACCTAGACAGAATGCTACGTCCTTTATGAAAAATGTCTTTCTTCCTAACCAAAAGTAATTACTTCCAATTCTATGCCCTCGTGCCTCTTGCCAGTTTCTGTAATAAATCAGAGATCTCTGAATGACTATCCATTTCCTCTGCTAAACTATTACTTTCTTAAAGTCTACACATACTTTATTTATTATCCTCTTCGGTGTCTAGCACATTGTCATCAATTAGCATATTATTAATATGCATTTGTTAATGAGTGAATGACCTCTTTTGAAAAGGAGATGTAAAAAGGAAATCTGTGTATTTTTTCTTAAAGAAATAGAGATATAGAGAAAAAGATACAATTCTGTCCATCTCAATGTAACCTGAATCAGATGATTGTTGAATAGTGTAGGTATTTTCATTTAAGGCAAATATGCTTTAAAACTAAACTATAATAGTAAAACAAAGCAACAACTTTTTCACATCTCCAGGTGACTAATGTATGCCTTTTATAATGTTAATGCCATATGAAGTCCTCTCTTTGTGCAGGGAGATTAATACATTACATGGTGAATATTTAGAGAAAATATCATGCTCACTTATGCTACTTACTAATCTGTGGGACATTATTTAATATTGATGAGCCTCAGTTTCCACATTTTTAAGGTAAGAATAATCGTTGTCAGCCTTATCTTTTTCACAAGTTTTTTGAAACTTTTTCACAAGTCATAAGTTGTAAGAGATAAAAAGATAATGTAAGTGATAGCACTTTGTAAATTATAAAATTCTATATGAGTATAAGAGAGAGATCAACATAAGGATATTAAAATAGTGATATGAGTAAAAGACTGAGTGAGTAAATATCTAAAACATGTCAGATTCTTCAGATCGAATTTATATAAAATATGAAATGCTTGAAGCCAGGAAGGATTTTGCTATGCAATAACTTAAGATTCCATGACAAAAAACTGAGCAGTTCCATAGGGGCAAATCTTAAGATTACTGAATTATTTTGCTGCTTTGTGATTTCTATAAAATTGCAGATTCAGTCTGAGGGATCCTTATAGATAAGAGAGTACCAGGCCTGAAATAATCTTCAATCTAATTTACTTACTACTACCATTTAGGAAGAATGATTTTACTTCTTTCTCTCATACTATTGAGGTCAGTTTAGTAAAAGTCTGAGATCTTTTCCATCATACTTTGTGGCATCCTGAAGTTTTAAAAAACTTGCTGAAAAGGAATATAGATTGTGAAAACCAAGGATTAAAAGGGATCTGAATGTTCCTTTATTCCAAACACCACCCAGACCTGGAATTCATCTATAGTATCCCTGCTATGTTTAGTCTTGACATGGATGGATCCAGCTTGGAAAAAGGGATGGAAATCAACTGCTGATCCCTGAAATCAATTAAGTAAAAATATGATCTCCCCTCACTTTTGATGTGTGTGAAAGCGTTGGTTTGCCCCACATAGAGAAGAGACACACAGAACCTCACTGCTGTTTCCCTCGTCATTCCTTCCCTCTTGGTCATCCAGGTCCATGGTACATGGTTCCAAATTAGCTAGGGCAATTAACAAACAAATTTTCAGTTTTAATTCCCTTTCTCTCTTTTTTTTTCTTCTTTTAATTAATTAATTTATTATTTTTGGCTGCATTGGGTCTTCATTACTGCACGTGGGTTTTCTCTAGTTGTGGTGAGCAGGGGCTACTCTTCGGTGCGGTGCGCGGGCTTCTCATTGCGGTGGCTTCTCTTGTCGCAGAGCATGGGCTCTAGGCGTGCCGGCTTCAGTAGTTGTGGCATGTGGGCTCAGTAGTTGTGGCTCATAGGCTCTAGAACTCAGGCTCAGTAGCTGTGGCACACGGGCTTAGTTGCTCTGCGGCATGTGGGATCTTCCCAGACCAGTGAGTGAACCTGTGTACCCTGCACTGGCAGGCAGATTCTTCACCACTTTGCCACCAGGGAAGTACCCCTTTCTGTCTTTTTTTTTTTTTTTTTTTTTGCGGTACGCGGGCCTCTCACTGTTGTGGCCTCTCCTGTTGCAGAGCACAGGCTCCGGACGCGCAGGCTCAGCGGCCATGGCTCACGGGCCCAGCCGCTCCGCGGCATGTGGGATCTTCCCGGACCGGGGCACGAACCCGTGTCCCCTGCATCGGCAGGCGGACTCTCAACCACTGTGCCACCAGGGAAGCTCCCCCTTTCTGTTTTAATGAGAGTTTATCAGCATACCTACAGACATTTTCTAAGAGCAAGGCTCTACTAGGATTAAACTTGTGATGGATTTTGCAGTTGCCCTAGAAGTTCCAGCTTCTTTCCCAAAGGAGCCACTGAACAGAGCCTGTCTTGAATAGCAGGTGAACCGTGAAGTGTTAGATTCTGTTAAAGTCACCGTGACCCCTCTTAGAGCCTGCACATGGGCCTCAAGGATTATAAACATTTAGTAGCTACATGATCAAAATGCCAAGATGTCTGTAAATGATTTGGCTAATCCTCATATTGTGCTTGTGGTTAATGTCATTATTTAAAACTTATGATTCAGACTGGCAGTAATTAATAAGTATAATGAATGGAATCTTTAAATCTTGTATTTTGGATAAATCATATTGCCATTCAAAGAGCAGCAAAAACTTAACTAATCATAACCAAAATTAACCATGTTTCTTCCCTCGCCTCTGCCCTACACCTGAAGGTTAAAATTTAACCTGGTGTAAAATTGAATTTTAACTTTATGTTCATGTCATAATTAAAGTATGAGTAGTCAAATGAAACCTACCATTACATGTCTTATTTCATGTTACCATCATATCATTTAATCAGATTGGAAGGTAGCTGGTTTCCCTATCTATTAAAGGAACATAATTTACAACTCAGGGATATCAGACAGAAAGTTACCTCCTGCAAGTGGGAGAACAAAGTCATTTTTCGTGAGTCATCATGATCTTGGGGTGACCTGATACAGAAACCGATGCCATGGAGTTCTTTTTCAATCAAGCTCAATGAACTAAAATCTGCGCTGGAAAAAAATGCTACACATAGAAAACAAACTCATGGTTACCAAAGGGGAAAGGGGGGTCAGGGAGAGATATATTAGGAGGTTGGGATTAACATATACACACTACTACATATAAAATAGATAACCAACAAGGACCTACTGTAGAGCACAGGGAACTCTACTCAATATTCAGTAATAACCTATATGGGAAAAGAATCTGAAAAAGAATGGATACATGTATATGTATAACTGAATCACTTTGCTATACACCTGAAACTAACACAACACTGTATTGATAAATCAACTATACTCCAATATAAAATAAAAATTAAAAAAAACACTACACCTAGAAATCAGATTTCTATTTTTAATTCCTTTACATCAATTTGTCTGTGTCTGTATGGTATATGAGGCCTTAACATTCTCTCTCTGTGTCTCTCTTAGAAGATAAAGGGAAGTTGAAAGTCAGCAGTTCCAGTCAGGCATCCAGCTCTGAAGGTGGCTCATTTCTCCTCAAACCTGGTACAACACCCCTGCCACCCGGAGCAGCCACTTCTCCCTCCAAGAGCACAAACGGAGCTCCTGGTACTGTTTCTGAATCAGAAGAAGAAAAAGCCAAAAAATTACTTTATTGTTCACTATGCAAAGTGGCTGTGAACTCCCTGTCACAGCTAGAGGCACACAACACAGGTTAGCATCTATCGTTTAAATTTAAATAATGTTTATAACAAGATTCACCTTTTCTCATCAGAATACCTTATCTTTTGTTGTTCAAACATTAGGTTTCTTCAGTCTTCTCTACTTTTTTGATTCAAAGGAGTGATTTTAAGAAATGTACGATATAACAACTTTAGAAACAGCAAGGCAAAAGTAGGTTGGGGATAAAACTTGTTCTGTTCTTTATTTTCTCAAAAGCATCTAGTACTTCCCCAAACTCATTATGATGAAGTGACAGAAATGAAGACAAATATCTATGCACAATGTTCACTGCAACACACTTCTAAGAGAAAAAAATGGAAACAACCTCATATTTCCTCAGTAGGGAAATGTTGAGCGAATTATAGTCCCAATATGATAGAATATATTACTCAGCCATTAAAGTGTAATTATAAGAAAATATGTATATGATTTGATATGTGAAATTTTCGGGATATTTAATTAGCGTGATCCCAATTTTGAAAATACACTTTTCAGTATACCAAAAAAAGAAGCTGAAAAGAAATACACTAAAAGGATAACAGTGGTTGTCTCTGGGTGGTGAAAACAGAGGTAATGTTTGTTTTCTTATGCTTCTCTATATTTTCTTTATTATATACTCATGGTTTCCCATTTTTTTACAGTGAAAATGTGTTAAATCTATAATCAGCATTAAAACCATCATTAAAAAAGTCTTGGGAAGTTCAGCCTGAAGATAAACTTTTCAAGAGCTTCATATAGTTCGTAAATAGCTATTTAATATGTGTTTCTTTCTGTCTTAGGATCTAAACACAAGACCATGGTTGAAGCTCGTAATGGGGCTGGTCCAATTAAGTCCTATCCTAGACCTGGATCAAGATTAAAGATGCAGAATGGCAGTAAGGGGTCAGGACTACAGAACAAGACATTTCATTGTGAAATCTGTGATGTTCACGTTAATTCAGAAATTCAGCTCAAACAGGTAATGTATCCTGAACTAGTAGTCAGTGTCGCTTGGGGTCACCCTTTGACTATGTATCTCCTAATCTATATAATGGTTCTCACTTTGCTCACAGTTAAATTTCCTAACTTTATAGGATGCCTGTGGTATACAACATACAGGTGCTATGTGGAAGAAAAAGTACCAAATATCTGTGCACCTACTATTACTATATGTCAGACTCTAGGCTTGGTGTTAGAGACCAATGAGCACAGCAGTCACCTGGAGCTTACAGTCGAGCAGGAACTTCTAAGATAGTAAATGTTCAGCCTGTCTTCCAAGGACCCAAAATCTGCTTAGGGAGACAGATTCATCAGTTACGGTGATAATACCAGGCAAAGTCAGAGGAGTGCTATAGAGAAAGGAAAGGGAGAGAGGTGTTACAATAGAGTGGGGAGCAAGTCTTAACTTAGAGGGTGTGGTGCTCTTACCCACACCACCATGGAACCATGGACCTAGAACTGGGAATGGAGGAACCAACTACCTCTGTCTAGGAAATATATTTTACATGGCATAAAACTCACATGTGGATTCAGCTAATACATCAAACTTTTTTCAGCACATTTCTAGCAGAAGGCATAAGGATCGAGTTGCAGGGAAACCACTGAAGCCGAAGTACAGCCCTTACAATAAACTCCAGCGGAGCCCAAGCATTTTAGCAGTAAGTTCACTTCGCCTACTTGTCGATTTTGTGGGGCAGCCTTGCTGGCTGGGGCAGGCACTGTGGGTAAGGAGGGCCTAGGGTCTAATTGGTCCTGAAAGGGTTTTGAACTTAGATAGCCCTCATAGAGAGAAGCTTTAGAATGAACTTAGTCCCTGCTGGAGGACACCTTGAAAAAAGTTTCCTTAGAAAAAAAGAAACTGAACCTCTTTAAGGGCTAATACCTTACTCTTCACCAGGACCTTTTCAAGAGATTCCCTTCTTCAGCATATACAGAAAAGTAAAGGCTCAGGAACAAGGGCAATGATGCCTGAGGAATCTTGGAACATGTTAAACCTGGGGAAAGGGATTGCTTTCCAAACACAAAATCCATCTATTTAATATCCTCCTCCTTTCTGGGGTGTTCCCCCCACCTCTTTCTCTCTCTTTCTCCAATAAGTACAGTGGCTGTGTGTATTCCTCTCTCTTTCCCTGTCTAGTAGGCATGTTGATAGTCAGCCTGTCTTACCTGCTCTCAAAATGTGCTATTTTCAGTTTCTTGGTACAAACATTAAGGGCCTCCACCAATAGATGTCATATAAATACCCAGATGGATGGATTTCCTAGTCTCCCTGGGACTCAGCCCAGCGTGGTGTTCTGCTGAGGTTGAAAGCTGGGATTGGCCAGCTGAAGGCGATACTGACATTACCTCCAGTTTTTCCAAAGCTCAGTCGATGCTGCATGCAGGCATTTTACGCATTAAGCAAATCCAGCTTGCAAAACTCCTCCTAATTGCAAAAGAGAGGGATTAAGGATTGATTTCTTACTTCACAGGAAGATTCCACCTTGGGATTCCTTTTAAATAGAGAAAGTTTCTAGCCCATTTACAATCATTGCCAATGACAAATTTGAGTCAGCTGCAGTTTTTCAAGTAATACTTTTTAAGTGGCCAGAGAGGTGTAAACTGACTTTGTTTTCATGACTGTTCATGGGTCCCCAAGGTCCCAAACTCCAGTTACCTAACCCAATGCGGCTTTTTTAAGAGGTGAAGTAAAGGGTAATGCATATTCTCCAAAAAGCCTCTTTGTGTTTTAAAACAAGTCATTAGTTTGAATTGAGCTCCATAATCTAAGCAGGAAACCTGGGTGTGTTTGTTTTTTCCTTGTGAGCAGCAGCATAAAATACTTTCAGTATCTATTCAGAGAGGCTTTCCTCTGTCCTAGTGCCCAGGGGCAAGGACCACCAGAAAAGAGTTGAAATGGAAACAAATCAAAGAAAAGGTATGCCAAGAAACTTTGAAACCAGCGTGAAAATAATCATGTCTTGACTTCTGAGAGTTAAGATTTTTACATTTTGACTTCTGAATGTCGCTCTTTTACTTATGAAAATATCTGTGCTGCTGTTATTCAAAACAATCTCCCCACCCCACTCCTGGTTTTCTCCCTCTATTAGGCAAAACTTGCATTCCAGAAGGATATGATGAAGCCTTTGGCCCCGGCCTTCCTGTCCTCGCCCCTGGCAGCGGCGGCGGCAGTGTCCTCCGCGCTGTCACTGCCACCCCGGCCGTCGGCCTCGCTCTTCCAGGCTCCAGCCATCCCTCCTGCTCTGCTGAGGCCCGGCCACGGCCCCATCCGCGCCACTCCCGCCTCCATCCTCTTCGCCCCGTACTAATGTCTGCAAGCCCCCAGACGGTTGAGGCCAGTAGGAAAGTAGAGCAGGAAAGCCAAAAGGATTCAGCAGTTTGAACATTTGGTGTTGCAGTGACCCACCCAACTGCAAAATGCAGGGTACCACCTGAGCCCCAACTCCAAAGAGTAAGTCGCTAGATTCAAGAGTGCTTTTTGGGGCTGCTCCTATAATTTCAGAATCTGAGCAAACAGAAGCTTTATCTCCCTAGTCCCTCCCCCTGCCCTACCCCATACAATTTGTGTATCTGAGATATTTAGTTTCTTGCAAATGTATTGGTCAGAAATATATATATATATATATATATATATATATATATATATATATATATATACACACATATATATCATTTTCTGACTATTTTTCTGTGGGTGTGATCTGGCTTAGAAACAATATGGAGTATCTTCCTGACAGACTTGAAAACTAGGGTCTTCCTCACACGTCTGTAAATAATCCTGGAATCCAACTGGGCACATTCTAGTGTGGAACAAAAATAGATGAACACAAGTGCTTACTTGTGGATACCATCTTATCAACGGATCACAGCGTTTTCTTTCTGGTGTACTATTGTTGACAGGGATTGTGTACTGTTTTAGACCCAAGTACTGTTGTATCCTGTGTAGTACTAGATCTGTATCTCTTGTCTGAATTAAACATTTTTAGTTGCTGTGTAAATGTTAGGAAGCAAAGTAGCTTTGAATTTTCTCTTTAAGAGAGCAAAAGATAACATATTTTCTTTATTTTACATTTTATTTGGTGATATTTAAACGAAATAGAAAGCCATATAACATAGCTCTAATTACTACCTGTCTGCTATTTTTGTTTAACTTATTTTGTAGCTTCCTCACCAGTTTGAGTTGCTAAGCAAATGTATACAAACAGAAAAAGAGCTTCCTAAATTGCACATTTTTGCACCTCTTGTGCGTTCAGCAAGAAGACAATGAATCCACGTATTTCTACATCATTATCTTCTTCATTTTTAACGTGTTTTCATTTGTAATGATGCTACATAATTTTGTGGCTCCCTAATGCAATAATGTACAGAAGATAAAAAAAATTTATAATTGAACAATCTGTCTTTCTGTTCACTGAATCTGTTGCAGGTCATGCTCCCATGCCCCCGTTTCTAAGCTGATATCAACAGGACTGGAATGTTTGTCATATCAGGGGCAAGAGGTATAAGACAGCAAAATAGAGTGAACTCTTTTAGAGCATCTATATCTGCAGTCTGTAAATGGTAAAATGTCTGTGTATTTTTTTAAATGTACCTTTTCAATAAAAGTACAAAAAATAAAAATCTGTATTTTCAAAGTTATTTTCTCTTGAGACACCTCCAATTTGAAATCATCTGAAGGCTTTTCAGTAGGTGCAAAGATTGCTTCTTACATATTTAGCATTTTCAGTTCTTATTTGCAGCATATTTATTTGTCATGTTTATTCATTACTGTTCACAGCATCTGCATGAAGCAAGACTTTACTGCTGTTTTCTCTGCATCTCTAGGAAGTTGAACCAAAGTTGTGAGTGTGGCCCAAAATCACAGTAGCGGTCTACCAAAAATTGTGACACAATTTTTAAACACTCTGTGAGTCTTCTAAATTCCTAACTCATCTTTTATTTGTGTCCAATGCAATAATGATCTCCTTTTAGAGGATTTGATTCCACTGCTCCTCTCTGACCTTCTCTAATCAGCCAACCCTTCTTTTCTTCCACTTCATTCTGTTTTTAAGTGTAAAGAGCAATATGTCACTGTTTTTTCTGGTTTTCTGCTTCATGGACTACTCTAATACATAGTGGCTTAAAATAAAACCATTTTATTATGTGACAATTTCAGGGGTCAGGAATTCCAGCAAGGCTTGGCTGGGCTGTTCTGTTCCCCAAGTCCTCGTTACGAGATCCCTGGATCATATTCATCTGGTGGGTGGGCTGGTGTGGAAGCCAAAATAGCTTTGCTCATATGTCTGCCTGGATGGAGGGGCTGGGAGGCTGGATCCTACTGGAACAGTCTATCAGAGGGCCTTTGGGTGGTCTCCCTAGCTAAGTGGTCTCAGGTAGTTACATAGAAACTCAGGGTGCCCAGCGAGAGCATTTGAAGAGGTTCTGGGTGGAAGTGAAAAGGCTTCCTATAAAACTGTCTCGAAACTCCCAGCATGTCACGTATGCTGCATTCTATTGATAAAGCAAGTCACCAAGACCAGTCCAGATTCAAACGGAAGTTGATTAATCACTTTTCAATGTGAACAAGAGCAAAGAATGTATGACCATCTTTAATGTACTGCTCTGTTATAGAATTTTAAGGGGAGTGTTAATAGCTTTGTAGCCATTATAGATTCCCCTTCTTTTTTAGGTTAAGAAGAATTGGGGTGGGAGTAGGACCTAAATTCTCATTTCTAAAAAATTAAGGCCAGTGGATGGCTGCACAGCTGTGATACATGGGAACAGACTTCCTCTATCAAAGAGTTAATCCGACTGTTTGAAAACTGTTGACCTCAATATTCTAAGCTTATAATTAGTTTTAGAGTCTATTAAGCTTCCAGTTTGACATTCAGAATTTGAGGGGTTTTTTAAATATGACTCTTTTGAACTCTGACCACTTGTTACATTAAACCTTGGTTGGACCTTCAGACATACTCTGAAGGAACTGTGTTTTAGTTTAACTCTTTGGAGAAGCTTTTTTTTTATAGACAACATTGACAATTATATTTTATTTCTCTTGTATCATTTTATATCTCATTAAATCTTTCTACAATCCTCAAAAAATTTAAAATATCAACATATAAATAGACCTAGGAATTTACTGATTATTATAGAGTTTAAGTTTTTAAAAATCACCTCAGGGAGGAAGTACAAAAGAATAACAATTAATTAAAATGCATGCCTCCAAAAGAAGCCATCAATAGCTTCAAGCAATGATTTATAAAACACTCTCAAACAGCTATATCTTATCCACCCTGATTCTGAGGTGGCAGAGTGGGTCTGAGGGGATGTATATATGTTTGAACTAATACCCCTTCCTATGCCATTTGTAGTGGGAAATGACTAACATTCTACCCCTGCCGCCCCCCGCCCCAACTTATTCAGAAAGTTAAAACATGTGCTGCTTACTCTGAAATAGTCCAGCTCTGGTCTCTGTAGAATCTGAAAACTGGTCTCACGTAGGATTGCCAGATAAAATATAAAACACCTAGTTAAATTTTGATTTCAGATAAATAATAATTTTTAGTACAATATTTTCATAATTTTTATTATGATATTGCATATAGATTAATATGTTCCATAAATAAGTGTGCTATATCTAGGACGTATGGATACCAAAACAATATTTGTTGTCTATCTGAAATTCAAATTTAAGTGGACAGCTTGTATTTTTCTTTGCTAAATCTGGCAACCTTGTCCCAGGAGCATTCCTGTTCTTCTCAAGTACCATAATTCTTCAGGAGAGAAGTGGCCTCCTGGGTATTAAAAGCTAAATAATGAGTTTTTTAAAGGCACACGTGAAATGCACTCACAAATAGGCAGAGGAAGGAAATTTCAAAAGTAAATGTCAATGATATATTGACACTGGATAGGACCAGGACCCGGGAATATGCAGCTGCAGATGCCTCTAACTTTTACCTGTTTAACAAGATTAAAGGATTGTGAAAGCAAAAAAAACCACCAAATTTTTCATTTGTATTATGCACCAAATATATCACCCTTGATTTGTTTCTTATCTGCCCTAAGGGAATTCTTATTTTCTGGAGCAGAAATCGTTGTGGTTGTGTAGAATTTTTCTCCCAGAAAATGCTTTAAGGAAAATTACACTACAGTTAAGGTAGCTAAGAAAGAGAACCAAAGGATTCTCATTGGAAAAAAAAAAAAAAGGAGAAAGAGCTGAAAGAATATCAGGTGAAAATCCTACTGTGCTAAGTCTCCCTTTGGAAGTCTAAAGAGATTCACTGAGGAGAATGAATTTGGGGATGTTTTGAGGAATGGGTGCGCCCACTGCCTGGGGTGTCATCGGAGAGAGGGATCATAGCAAGACGGGGGAGACGACCAGGAACTCTTTTCTTTTCTTTTTTCTTTTTGCGGTACGCGGGCCTCTCACTGCTGTGGCCTCTCCCGCCGCGGAGCACAGGCTCCAAACGCGCAGGCTCAGCGGCCATGGCTCACGGGCCCAGCCGTTCCGCGGCATGTGGGAACTTCCCGGAACCGGGGCACGAACCCGCGTCCCCTGCATTGGAAGGCGGACTCTCAACCACTGCGCCACCAGGAAAGCCCCCAGGAACTCTTTTTTTGTTTTTGTTTTTGCGGTACGCGGGCCTCTCACCGTTGTGTCCTCTCCCGTTGCGGAGCACAGGCTCCGGATGCGCAGGCTCAGCGGCCATGGCTCACGGGCCCAGCCGCTCCGCGGCATGTGGGATCCTCCCGGACCGGGACATGAACCCGTGTCCCCTGCATCGGCAGGCGGACTCTCAACCACTGCGCCACCAGGGAAGCCCCCGGGAAGCCCGGGAAGACCCCAGGAACTCTTCAATAGATAAAGATTAAGTCAGCATCAAGACATACACCCTCGGTAAGCACAAGCATCTACAGGTAACAGGCGGAAGGATTTCATTTCACCGCTCTAGGTCTGCTGTGTGGATTCTGGTCTCTCTTTGTAGTTTTCCTTCCATCAGGTCTTTGTTTTGTTAATGTGATGGCCCTCAATTAATATCAGAGGTGGCATGGCCTCTCCGAGAAAATACCAGTTTCTGGTACCTTGGTAGGTTGAGGAGAAGCTGTGTATTGAAAGAAAAAAGTCCACAGGGGATGCTCAGCTTTCCCTTCTTCCTTCCTCCAAGTAATTAGTTCCACGGGAGAATTCAAAAGGGACATGGTGCAGGTTCTCAGCAGCAATGGAGAGTGACTGTCAGGAACTGCCCTGATTTCTGTGGCTAAAATTTCTAAAGCCAGAATGACAATAGAATGTGTCCTTCTAGTCCCCACTAAGTGCTCAAACTGTATCAAACCTCAGGTTGTCAGATCAATCCCTTCTGTGGATGCAATGAAAATAACTTTATGTCACATTATTCATTTTAAAGAAGTCACTTATCTACAGAGGCTTGGACAGGCTTGTCATTAAGCACCTGTTTTTCATTTTTTATTACAGGGGAAATGTAAAGTTAGGATAGAGGTGAATTAAAAAGAATAATACATGCTGTGCACTCAAAAGACCTGAATTGAAAGCCTGGTCATTTCATACGCTCATTAGTTCTGTGATTTTATGTCAGAAAATGATGTTACGTAATTTTCCCAGCACCTCAGTATTTCACATATATAAAACAGATATAATGGTACCCAACTCACAGGGTGGTTCTGAGAAGCAAATAAAACTAAACACATAAAAATGTTTCTGTAAATTACAGTTTGCTACACAAATTTTCATAGTAAGTGGATAAGTGAAATTAATTTTTCTCATTTTAAATTTCTAAATTTTAAGTAAGATTTCTCAAATTAGCCAACTTTGAGTCTTTAGTGTTAACTTAGCCTCAGAGAAAAATACATCTCTAACGGAAAAGAAATTGCAAATTCATTCATTGTAAGCTGATGTTTCTATTCAAAAGGGTATAATGCAAATAGAAATACTACTATGATAATAGAAGTAAATGCAAAATGTTTGCATATCACAGAGTTGTTTGAATTTTATAAATCTTGTATTCCATATAACAAAAACAGAATTTCAAGTTGTATAAAATGAAAAACTTCTTTATGTTGTAAAAAAATTACTACCATTATAAAAAATAAACTTCTTTCTGATTTTAAAAAATTAAAAGATAATATAATGAGGATTTAAACATACAAGACAAACTAAGAAAAATATTTACAATCCATGTGACATACAGTTTCATCATATCTTTATTATACAGAGAAATCATAAAATGGGGTGAAGGAAGTCTTTCAGAGAAGAAAAACAATCTAATAGCAAACAGGCAAAAAGGCAATCCAGAAAAGACAAAATATACACCAGTGCTTGATAAATGTGAAAAGATGTTTGTCATCACTAAAGTAATACAAATGAAATCAACATTTTCTGATCTAGCATAAAAATTCTCTAAACTTTATATCTGTGAGAGTGGGGAAATAGACACATTCATACACTGTTGGTAGTAATAAAAATTACTTTGACTTTTCTGGAATTATATATATCATTATATCAATTATCCATAACCTTTGGCCCAGGAATTTTACATCCAAGACTTTATCCAAAGACGTTAACCATGTAAATTTAAAAAGATTTGTTTTTTAGTGTCCACAGTATTTGTTAATTGTTTATTTATCAAGAGAAACTATTCCTTAGTCCAGATATTCATAGTTCATAGTTTCATAGTTCAGGAACACAGGTAAGTGACAAAGTTCAATAGAACTCAACCCAAAGAAATTCTTTACGTTCCAAAATCACTTTGCACTCTGAAAGATACCAGCCTTCCTCATCTCCTCAAAATATCTGCCTCAATAATTTCACTCAGATAAAAAAACAATGGGATAATGACAGTTTAAAGCTGGTTCAGTCACAATTTTACAAGCTTATTTATCAAAGGTGAAAAGAGAAGACTATTAAAAACAGCTAAAAAGAAAGCGTGTCATAGTGCTTAATGTTTCTGTAACTTTTGGTTAAGGCTTACATCTAGATCTGATGCAGAAATTTTTTTTTGACATCTTTATTGGAGTATAATTGCTTTACAATGTTGTGTTAGTTTCTGATGTATAACAAAGTGAATCAGCTATACATATATCCCCATATCCCCTCCCTCCCACCTTCCCTATCCCATCCCTCTAGATGATCGCAAAGCACAGAGCTGATCTCCCTGTGCTATGCAGCTGCTTCCCACTAGCTATCTATTTTACATTTGGTAGTGCATATATGTGAATGTTACTCTCTCACTTCGTCCCAGCTTCCCCTTCCCCCTCCCCATGTCCTCAACTCCATTCTCTACGTCTGTGTCTTTATTCCTGTCCTGGCCCTAGGTTCATCAGAACCATTTTTTTTTTTTTAGATTCCATATATATGTGTTAGCATATGGTATTTGTTTTTCTCTTTCTGACTTACTTCGCTCTGTATGACAGACACTAGGTCCATAAACCTCACTGCAAATAACTCAATTTTGTTTCTTTTTATGGCTGAGTAATATTCCATTGTATATATGTGCCACATCTTCTTTATCTATTCATCTGTCAGTGGACACTTAGGTTGCTTCCATTACCTGGCTATTGTAAATAGTGCTGCAATGAACATTGTGGTACATGACTCTTTTTGATTTATGGTTTTCTCAGGGAATATGCCCAGTAGTGGGATTGCTGGGTCGTATGGTAGTTCTACTTTTAGTTTTTTAAGGACCCTCCATACTGTTCTCCATAGTGGCTGTATCAATTTATATTCCCTCCAACAGTGCAAGAGGGTTCCCTTTTCTCCACACCCTCTCCAGCATTTATTGTTTGTAGACTTTTTGATGATGGTCATTCTGACCGGTGGGAGGTGATACCTCATTGTGGTTTTGATTTGATGCAGAATTCTTAATGGCACTGAAATTCTTTTCTCAGCCACATGGTATGTATACAGTGGTGCTGTGAGTCTGGAAGTATGTTTCAAAATAGTGAAAAAAATGTTCATTCATAGGGATGAGTAAATTATGGAATTTGCACAGTAGGAAACAGCAAAACCATTAAAAACTGATGATGTAATTCTGTAATTGTGTAATTATGAAAAAATGTCCATGATATGTGTCCTAGTGGGGGAAATAAAAGGTTACAGAACATACATGTTGAGTATGATCACATTTGTATTAAAGTTTAAAACTGTATCTGTATGTTTGTAAATATACATGGAGAAATGTCTGATAAAAGTGGTAATCCAGACTGATAGAAGTTACCCCAGAGTTGTAAATTTTCATATGGCTTTACATTTTATTCTTAATTTTTGGTATAGTTTGAATTTTTTACAAGGAACACATGTTGCTGTTTCAGAATCATGTTAATATAATCAGTTGTCCTGTTATAACCAAAACAGATGACTTCCACCACTATATAATGACAGAGATGCAATTTTAAAAGACTCCAAGAAATTATAATTGGAAAATAAATGCATAATAAATGTCAATTAAAAGTAATTAATTATAGAAATAAAAAGCAAGGAGAGAGTTTTACTGTTACTTCAGATTTTTTTCTGCCTTGAGAAAAACTATTTTCCTGACATGTTGAGAAATTGTAATAAGATTACTTTGAAAAAGGAAACACCCAATTATTTAAAGAATGTAAATACCATCTTGAGATCTATGATTCTCCATGCCTCTCACATGGATTCTTCCCACCTATCTCCTATGTTCTGGGTTCTTCTATTGTTCAACCAATTGTGTGTCTTTTATTACTAAACACCAATTCTATGACAATTGCATAACCAGTGCCTAGATTCATATGACTCCATTGTTTTTAGTAGAAATTTTGCCTATTTATTCTAGTAATGACATTATTATAAGATCAAAACGGGGACTTCTCTGGTGGTTCAGTGGTTAAAACTCTGTGCTGCCAATGCAGGGAGCCCCAGTTTGATCCCTGGTCAGGGAACTAGATCCCACATGCATGCCACAACTAAGGAGCCCACCTGCCGCAACTAAGACCTAGCGCAACCAAATAAATAGATAAATTTTTTTTTTAAAAAAAAGATCAAAATGCATCTGCCTTTCACTGTTGACTGGAAGTGCATTTTTATTATAAAATACATAATTTGGTCAATAGGCCACCAACTGAAAGAAAAGACAGCCTCCTTTTTCCTTCTCTGAGATGGCGACCATCTTAGGCATATCGTCTGATGTTTCATTCCCTGCACTTTAGGCAGTGGGGAAGAATCAAATGCATAACGAGCATAGACTATGTAAGAACTAAGAATGAAGAGCTAGTAATTTCCTTGAAGAGCAGCTGACAGCATTTAACCTACAAAGCCCAGAAGTTTCAAATGATAAAATGATAATACAAAACACAAACTCTCCTTCCCATCAAGGACTGAAATCCCATGCAGACACTTCCCCTAAGAGAATTCATTATTTGGATGCCAAAACCTTTTCACTTTCCACTACATATAAACTCATGACATGTATGGGACTAAATATTAAAATCGAAGCTTGCATGATAAATAGGAAAACCGTGAAGTGAAGAAACACTTTGCACTTTGATTTCTGGCTTTCTAAGATAAAGATCAGTAGATTCTTCCTTGTAGCTCCTGGTGATAGGAGGCTCTCTTGAGATGCATTGTCATTACAGATAACTGGTGGTCAAGTTCACACCTTCTTTAAAACAAAAGGCTGGCTTTAATTCTCACTCACAACTCACAACATGGCTGAGTGCATTTTAAATCAATATACTGAGCAGTTACGCACTGAAATTGGCTTGGAAACAGAACACCAAGCAAGAGTGGAAAAGCAGCACTGTCTCAAGCCAGAAAGCAGGGCTTTTGAAATAGGGTGGTTGCTTTGCTTTGTCTCTAGGCAAAAAACTTGAACTGACTGCTGTCTTCACTGAGGTGCAAAGTACAATCTGGATCACGGATTCTCAAAGGGTCATATGTAGAAGAATCACCTGGAAAGTTTGTTAAAATGCAGATTCCTGGGTGCCACACCCCCTCCCACTAGAGGTTATTATTCAGGAGGGTAGGAGAGGAGCCCAGAAATCCGCATCCTAACAGGTTCCCCCACCCCACTCCCACCCTGCCCTGGTGTAAAACAGAGAAGATCAACAGACCAGTTCATGACACTGACGAAAGCATTATTGGCCTCAGGATACCTGTTAGACTCCTGGGTCTAGGCAGTGCTACATATCAAGTCCAGATTAAAGCAATAAACATTTCCAAAGATTATACTGGGTAGACTACATTTGAGATTAAGACTCCAAGGAGGTTCATCTTCAAACAATCATATTTCTAGGAAACAAAGATTTTAAATGCCCTAGGAAACAATTCACTTGTTTTTTTCCTTGCAAACAAAATCCTACCTGTAACCTTTACTTCAAAGCAAAACAAAACAGAAATCATTTGTAATATGGAAGAGGACCTAGTGATTCAAGACAAATAAAGGGGGTGGGATGAACTGGGAGACTGGCGTTGACATATATACACTAATATGTATATAATAGATAACTAATGAGAACCTGCTGTATAGCGCAGGGAACCCTACTTAGTGTTCTGTGGTGACTTAAATGGGAAGGAAATCCAAAAAAGAGGGGATATATGTATACATATAGCTGATTCACTTCACTGTACAGTAGAAACTAACACAACATTGTAAAACAACTATACCCTAATAAAAATTTTTTTAAAAAAAGGTAAATAGAGGAACAAAGTTACTTCTGATTTAAGAGAAATAAGAGAAAATAGGTTTTAGGTGTTTATGGAAGATTGCTCCTAGTTCTTAGGTAGCAATTCTAGAAAAGTAAGAGGATATCTGAAGGTGGCTTTCAAAGCAAGATCTCTAAAATTTATCCATTATTGCTGTGGACTAGGAAAAGCATGGCTATAAGCAAATGTAGGAGAATACTCTAGAATACATCTCAAGGAAGCTCTCTATCCCTTGATTCTAATTTCTAATAAACCTACTATATTACTAAAATTTGGCTACAATAATACTTGATTTATAAATCAGGGAATAAGTTGTCCAAATAAGTTTATTTTTCACATACACAAATCTTAGTCCCTTCAGAACCACATTTTCTTGGTTTTATTTAAACTTGTGGATGGAACCTTTTCTAAAAGTTGTTATCTATTGTCCTGCCTTCTTAAGCATTATATACTGTCTGTAATATTTTCTTGATGATTCAAGTTCATCATTAAAACCATCATTTGTGACACATGTAGATGATGTCATATAGTTATGCAAAGAAAAATGGACAAAAATCAGAATTCCCAAATTCCAATCCCCAGAGCCTACCCTTACTGACACATTATCTTAAGCAAGTTTGAGACTCAGTATCCTCATCTATAAAATGGGAATGATACTACTTGTCCTGCATATATCAAAATGTTTTGTGAAGATCCAATAAAAACAATAATAATAAATGCTCAGTAAATTTTTAGCTATCATATTATTGGCATGACAAGCACTGCACACACCTGAGAAACAGATGAGGAACTGAAGTTCCAGAGATGAAGTAACTCACATGTTTATCCCGGACAGCCTCCTGCCAGCTCCCATGTTCTCCATGACTGCTCACTAATGTCAGAGCATTAGACTCCTCATCTAAATCCTAGGAACAATTTGTAGAAACCCAGGGCTCGTGAACTACTTCCAGAAGTTCCTGCTGAGATATGACACCTGAGTAATAAAAATGGGAAAGAGCTTTCAGTTTAGTCCCCTTTAGCAGCCACTTATTGTTGATGTCAGACTCTGGAAAGACAATGATAAGAATTGTTAAGAATGGATAAGAATGGTTCCTGCCTTCACTTCAATGTTCCTTAAAATGCTGGGAAGTAAGGGAGTAGTAGAGGGAAGAAGCAGCTGTGAAGACAACACATGTGAACACTATTCTAGTACATAATAAGAGCAAGTGGAAGACAACGAACCCAATGGGTTAGGTGGCACATGTGCAGAGTGAGTAGACGTCAAGGAAAACTTCCTGGAGGACAGGATAGCTAAAATGGCAAGAAGAGAAAGCATTCCAAAGAGAAGGAATGGCGTGAGCAAAGGCAAAGAATTATGAAATACAGTGTGAAGGGAATAGTGAGGGGGTTATGTGACCTGAAAATGAGATACAGGAGGGATAAGAGTAGGCTGGGAGATAGTCACGGATCAGTCATGAAGAACCTCATGTAGAAGTCCAAGTGAAATCTTGTAGCTTGTGGGATCATTAGAGGATTTTAACTGGGAGTAATATCAGATTTGCGTTTAGGGAGATCTTTGTGGCAGAAATATAAAGTAGGGGTTGGAGAAGTTTATGTGGACAGAGAGACAGTTATGCGGCCACAAGAATGACCTGAACTAGGGCCTCAGTAATAAAAAACTATAAAATACTCTGGACAGCAAAAAATGCTATGTGAAAACTAAGCAGCAGCTGCATGATGCTACTGTATTTAAGCAACTCAAGAGCGAAAATAATGGGGCTGGGACCAAGGTAGAGACTCACTCGTACTCAATGAAAGTGTTCACCTTTGTAATCCCCATGCATCCAGCATGGTACCTTGCACTAGTGAATCCCGATAAATGAATGAATGATGGGCACCAAGTCAGGGATGCTCGATATGTAAAACTATTTGCCCTCATCCTAAATAGTCCCAAACTATCATATTCTCTCTGAATTCCATTGGTTACTTTTTTGATGTGTCATTTTCCTTAGTCACTCCTCTAAGTTTCCGTAAATGAAGAACCAGAGAAGCAAGACTGTTAGAACTGTGTGTAAAATAAGAAGAGAGCTCCCAGAGCAGCCTGAGGGATGGTCCCAGGAGGAAAGTGTGTTAGAATCATTTTTAGTTTTTTGACATAATTTTAGCTGCTCAATTGCAGCATTTTTTTTCCTTTTTCCCTTTCAGGTGTTCCATAGTTTATAAGTTGAGATTGTCAAAAAATGACTTCTGGACATATATTATGAATCACTATTGCATGATAAGAATAAATAATCATCTTCATTCTACAAACCACAATGTGCCAGACACTGGTGCTGAGACTCCCACCTGGCCCTAAAGGAGCTTATTAAGACCTTCAAAGAAAGTAAAGTCTCAGGTAGTAGGTTCCTTTTCACATGTGTCTGTCTGTTTAACCTGGATTGATTTACTCTGTTTCTGGTAATACTGAGATGAGTTTATTCCAGAGGCCTTCAGTCTGGCTGAGGATCACCCGAGGAGCTTTCAAAAAAATAGCACAGCCATGGCCTCAACATCACATCAACTGAAGCAGAATCTTTGGTGGTAAGCCCCGGGCATTGTTAGGAAAACAAACAAACTCTCTAAAGTGATCTGAATGAGAAGCCAGGTTTGAGATACATTAATTATTTAGAGCTGAAAAGGGACCACACCTAGGAAGGTGAGAGGAGTTTGGTGCCCCTTGTCACTATTGAGGGCAAATATATCTCCCAAGCCTGAGGAACAACAAACAAAAAAACCCCCGCTTTCTAGGTATGTGAGTGGTGGGGGAGGGAAGAATATTTGGTTAAATGATGTATTTTTCTTTCTCAATCAAATCATTGTCTAACCCACTTAGGTGTAGACCCTATATAGAGCATTTGAGCTGTCGTTTGGCACGACATTCATGGAGATCTGGGGAGAAGAATGTTATCATTTATTACTAAACTTCTGATGGAAAAGAATAAACTCTGGAAGTAAATCTCTTAAAATTACTTATCTAAATTGGAAATTCCTGAAGTGACACAGTAATCTGTTAGACCACTGATGCTAGAGCAAATAGTATTAATTTTTTAATTGCCCACGAGGTACACAAATTCCCATATGGTTGGCTCCAAAAAATCACTGTAGGAAATTGTCATGTATTAAACTCAGGTCAGGATGGTTTTCAGATCAAATAGCTATATTTGGATGCGATAGACACATTGGCTATACCTTGATGATGATGAGGGTGGGGAAAGATGATCCCACCTACTTAATAAATAATAAGAATAAATGATAGCTAGCGACATGAGTGCTCTAAGAAGTCATGGATGCTTCTGAACCATGGCATATGTTGAACAGTCTCAGGAAGGTGATAAATGATCTTTAACTGCTTTGAACGTGAATTTTGCCGGCCTCTGTGTGCTAATGTCATCTAATTGCCACTCTGAGATCTCATGTCATCATGATCAGAATCTATAAAGTGAGCCAGAGGGGGATCCTCACACAGAGTCAGATGCTCTTTGTCGCAGCTGGAGACAACAGCAGAACCGGAATCGTATTTCATGTGACAGACAGAAAAGAAGGGGGAGCTCCCTAATTTCTATTTCCTCCTTTTGAATTTTGCCCCATTTTGCTAGCCAAGTGCAAATGCTGTGGCAAAGGCTTTCTTATTTAGGGCTGCCACTGATGAATACTAGCTCATCCTCCAACCATGAATATCTCAGAGAAAAATAGGGTGACTCCCTTTTCTGCATCTGTTACAACACTTACTAGAGCCAAGCTGGAAAACATGCATTACAGGCAGAAAAGCAATCACGTTCACCAAGGACTCCGAGCCTTGACTCTCCCATTACGTAGCTCTTCCTATATTAGTCATTGAAGAGAGAAACCAACAGGTGATGGAAGGCCTCCTGCTCATGTTTTCAACTCCCTCACACCTGGAAGCTAAGCCCTGCCATCTGTGAGTGTGGAGGATATGAGCTGGGTTTGCACAATAAAGCTGGTGGATGTGACTAGCTGGGGTGTCCCAGGGCAGGTGGAGCTGCACCTGTGGGATTGACTTCCTGAGGCCTGAAGCAATGGCCCACAGGCCTCCCCACTCAGCGTTTGATTCTCACGGCCTGCTCGCCCACTCTCAGCATCTCAGAAAGTAAGTAAAATACTGCTTGTTACAAGCAAACAGAGTAGAGCCAAGCTCTTAGGCAATGCTGGAACTAGACAGAAGGGCGAGTCAGAACCCTTGGAGGCAGGAGCAATCTGGCATTTAGGAAGACCAGAAGTCAAATTTGAGGAGCAAGCGCTGCTTCAGCTGCCAGGGCTCTGAGGCCAGGAAGCCTGCCTTGTCCACACAGCCTCCTCTTCTGGACAGTTCTCTCAAGAAAGGGAACAGTTTGGAGTGATTGCAAACGTGCTTGGCTCCATTCACAACAGCAGTGGGAAAACTTGATCCACCATGTGCCCAATGCAGTGCATTTTTAAAAAATTAATTATTATTTTTTTGTCTGTGTGGGGACTTCGCTGCTGCGCACGGGCTTTCTCTAGTTGCAGCGAGCGGGGGCTACTCTTCGTTGTGGTGCGCAGGCTTCTCACTGCGGTGGCTTCTCTTGTTGCGGAGCATGGTCTCTAGGCGGGCGGGCTTCAGTAGTTGGGGCTCACAGGCTCTGGAGCGCAGGCTCAGCAGTTGTGGCGCACGGGCTTAGTTGCTCCGCGGCATGTGGGATCTTCCCGGACCAGAGCTCGAAGCTGTGTCCCCTGCATTGGCAGACAGATTCTTAACCACTGTGCCACCAGGGAAGCCCTGCAGTGCAGTTTTTAATTTCCTTCTCTGGGGAGCAGATGGGAACCATTACAACAAAAGGATCCAAAAGAAGAAAAAAGCTCACAGGTTTGCTGCTCCTATAAGGAAAAGGGGAGCAGTTTCCTACTATCCCCAAAGACACTTAGAAGGAAATGGAATATTCTAGGAAAAGATATGCAGGCTATTTGTTAATTAACTGAACCACTTTGGAGCAAAAAGAAAAAAAATACAAAAAGGATGGAATTAAGTATTAATCAACACAAATTAAAGAAGTATGAGGCTCCCTTGGAGATAAAGCCTCCTCCCAAATGTCCTGCTGGCCCCTGGCCCCCTCCCACCCCACGACCATGCTTAACCTGGGGGTACCCTCTCCCAGGTGAGGACCATTCCGTAGCTTTAAACCAGTGCCCACAATCCCACTGGAGCTCAGTTTCAGGAGGCTCATGGTAGGTGTGCCTCTGAATGCCAGGACCTCCACATCTCACTAGTAGTCTTTGAACTGTGTCTCGCTCAGCAGCTTACTCTATTTAGTAAATTCCCCCTGACTTGATTGCAGGAATCATGAAGATGAAATGTTGCCATTTTATTTGGTTATTTTACCTGTTCCCAGGCAATGCAGATAGGCAGTAAAATTAATTAAATCAATACTCTCAGTTACCACTCCTACAATTTCCCCAGAATAAGTTGTCACTTTCTCTAAGAGGATTTTTTTCCCCAAGGCTGTTTTAAAATGGCAATACAACCTCTACTACAAATGCAGGAGGACTGGCAACAAAATGTGCAAACTTACCTTTTCTATATTTAATTAAACTCATGTACCAAGGAGGTCTTTTGGAGCCATAGTCTTCAACTGAGTTTAGGCATGTTTGGAGAGTTTTGCAGGGGGTGAGGGTGAGAAAAGTCTATTTGCAGAGCAGAGCAAACAGACTTCTCTCACTGCCGCCTGCCCCAAGTGGAGGGGCCTAAAGAGTCCCCTGGGAAAGAGGACAGAGCAATGGGGTGAGGAGTTTAACGTCATAACAAAGCTTGGAGGGGGGAGATTTTTTTTTTTTTGCGGTACGCAGGCCTCTCACTGTTGTGGCCTCTCCTGTTGCGGAGCACAGGCTCCGGACGCGCAGGCTCAGCGGACATGGCTCACAGGCTCAGCCGCTCCACGGTATGTGGGATCATCCCGGGCCGGGGCACGAACCCGCGTCTCCTTCATCGGCAGGCGGACTCTCAACCACTGCGCCACCAGGGAAGCCCCGGGAGATAGTTCTTAATCTTTCAGCTTGGGGACCCCTTTAAGTATCTGCTGAAAGAACATGACCCTCTCCATAGAAAAATTTACATTCTCACCTACAACACTCAATTTCTTACACAATCACAGAGGCCTTCTCAGACTCCTGGAAACCTATCTATGATTTTGTGGACTCAGGGAAGCATTTTCCTTGAAGTTCCTGATTCTTGAGAATTGACTGAGAACAGCACAGCACCCGCTACCTGATGCCCTGGCTGCAGGCCTACTCCTGGGCAGAGAGGAGGCTACGGTCCTCAATGCTGTAACACGCTGTAACAGAGTGACCCTGCTTTGACATCCTGTTTCTGTATTTCATTTCAGGGGTAAAGAGTTTTTCACCCACTCCACCCCAGGCACTTGAGGGACAGCCACCAGCACTGGACTCTGTGCCCAGCAGAACACAGATGCCATGGAAGTGCCGCACATGTGGAAACCCCATAGGAGAGCTCCCCAAAGTGTTATCAGCCCCCCTCAAGCCCAGCCCCAACAGGGGTCCTCCTGCCAGTGTCACTTGCGCCAATAGAACGAAGAGACCCAGTTTGGTTCAGAAGCAAAGGAAAGCTTTATTCTTTAAGCAAAGAATGGAAAGGTGTGAGCTGACAGGCTGTGGGCGGGGCTGCTTTATAGGGATCTGGGCAGCAGGCCAGGGAGGGGGCGGAATTCTCGCTGGGCGGGCGCAGCTGCGCAATTCACGGCTCCAGATCGTAGTGCGTGGTGCGTGTGTGGTGCGTGCTGCGTGCGTGCTGCGTGCGTGCGTGCTGTGCGCGTCTCTGCAAGGGGCCCGCCGCCACCATCTTGAATTGAGGTGTCTTGGGCGTCCTTTTCGCCCTGGGAACTTCTTTCTGAAGTGCAAGGGGCAAGCCCTCTGCACGCAGCACCCCGTGAGCAAGTGAAACTGGACTAAGCGCAGAGGAAGAAAAAGGTTAGACTATTTTGTTACCCAGATTCTGTATTTCCCGGGAATTGTTAATGGGCCTTGCTGGTGACACATCCCTTTTCCGTCTTGTCCTGCTCCTTATTCTTGAGAGGCACTGAGGGGCACAGGTCCGTCTTCTGTAACTACTCCCTGCTGATTTGGGGCATCATCATAACCCAGGGTAGAGGAGGAGAACGTCTCCCCAGCTGCCTTTAGATGTGTTTGTCACCAGCTCTCAGCCTTAACTGTTCGCATCCCTGAGCAACCACCATTTGGAGCTTTATAGATTCTAACCTTTTGGAGACAGTTTGGCATGCATGGCCCAAGTATTAGCAAGAGAATAATGGTCATTAAGGGGCCGAGGAAGAGTAGAAACCAAGAGACGCTAGGGAGGTCCTGCTTTGCCCCACTCCAAATTTGTTCGGCCAGATTAGGCTGCCTGGTTTCTGCTGGACAAGTTGCGGTTTTTCAGTAGTCTGTCTGCACTTCCTTCAATTAAGCCGCTTGCATTAACATAAAAATAGGACTTCGTATTGGCCAGTGTATAGGCCCCTACCTGGTCAGCTAATCTAGAGCAATTTTGTTTTCTAGGACAATCCTGACCAGTGAGTCAATAGACTTTTGTAATAGCTTGAAGTCAAGGCCCGTCCCATTGGCCACTGTCTCCACGGTGGCTGTTATCTTCTTTATGGTGACAGTGTTATATACGGTTTCCCTGGCCAAGGTCACTAGCACCCCTGTGAGTACAGTGATTCCTGAAATTAGTAGTCCTGCCGCTCTCTTGAAACATCATGGCTTCTCCTTTTTGTTCATGGTCTGATTGTAAACTTTTTTTTTTTTTTTTTTTTTTTGCGGTATGCCGGCCTCTCACTGCCGTGGCCTCTCCTGTTGCGGAGCACAGGCTCCGGACGCGCAGGCTCAGCGGCCATGGCTCACGGGCCCAGCCGTTCCGCGGCATGTGGGATCTTCCCGGACTGGGGCACGAACCCGTGTCCCCTGCATGGGCAGGTGGACTCTCAACCACTGCGCCACCAGGGAAGCCCCTGATTGTAAACTTTAATCAGCCTCGGATCTGGCCCTACTGTTCCAATGGTGATATAGCCTCTTACCTTGGTGTTCTCCAAGCACTGGGATGCCCAGCCTCTTGTTGAGTTTGGGCGCTTACCTAAGAACATGAACCCTTCTTATAAACACACCAGTCCTGTGCCATTACCTTGAGTTCTTTTTTAAAAATTAATTAATTGTTTGTTTGTTTGTTTTTGGCTGCGTTGGGTCTTCGTTGCTGTGCACGGGCTTTCTCTAGTTGTGGCGAGCAGGGGCTACTCTTTGTTGCGTTGCGCAGGCTTCTCCATGCTGTGGCTTCTCTTGTTGCAGAGCACGGGCTCTAGGCATGGGGGCTTCAGTAGTAGCGCATGGGCTCTAGAGCACAGGCTCAGTAGTTGTGGCTCACGGGCTTAGTTGCTCCGCGGCATGTGGGGTCTTACCAGACCAGGGCTCGGACTCGTGTCCCCCGCGTTGGCAGGCGGATTCTTATCCACTGTGCCACCAGGGAAGTCCTTACCTTGAGTTCTTGAACGGCTGGTACTGTGGTGCTCTATCCACACTGGTATATCTAAGGTCTTACTGGGGCGTCCAAGTATCCTTCTCAGCTGTGTTTTTCTCTTTCGGACTGCGTAATTTACATATTTTGGGGGCTGTTTGTATTCTCTATCATTAAGTGTCACAACTGGCACCATCAGCCTGTCTACAGTTTGGAACTCGGATATGGTTCCCA
The DNA here is from genome assembly GCF_951394435.1 of Stenella coeruleoalba. NCBI lineage: Eukaryota > Metazoa > Chordata > Mammalia > Artiodactyla > Delphinidae > Stenella > Stenella coeruleoalba. Next base: position 74,541,085 of record NC_137151.1, on the reverse strand, counting down.
TTGCAGGTTGTAAGTTGTACTGTCCAGTTTGTAAGGGTGATATTGCCCACCAGGTAGGATTGACACCAGTATATGCGAATTGTTCCTAAAAATGAAGGTGTCTAGGTCTTTTGCTTATAGGCAAAAGTGTGCCCTGATGTTGAGGCTCACTGCTGTGGTTGGGTTTATATTGGGATTGTCCACTGGGAGGAGGGTGTTATTTAGTACTTCCTTCTCAGTTTTCAGGGTTCCTCTTAAATACGTCTGATGGTCCTTTCCTCTTTCAGGTTGGGAGTGATAGATCCAACAATCAGTGAAGTTCCATACTTCCTAAATATCCCTGGTCACGCTTTTGTTGTTTTCCCACTTGGGGAATGGGTCTACCATACGTAAGTTCATACACACTTAACTTTAACTTATCTCTTGGAGCTAACTGCATGCAGAGCAGGGCAACTGGGAGTAACTCAATCCAGTTTTCTTGAGTCTCCTAGCATAGCTTGGCTAAGGTTCATTTTAAGGTCTGATCAGATCTCTCTACTTTCCCTGATGATTGGGGTCTCCAGGCTGAGTGCGAGGTCCATTTTATGCCCAGGGCACTTGTTATCGTTTTTGTCACTTATGACACAATGCCGGGCCATTATCACTTTGTAGGGATCCTGGGAGCCCAAACCTGGATATTATCTCTTTTAAGAATGCATTAGCCACTTTGGCTGCGGTTTCAGTTCTAGTGGGGAGCACTTCTACTCACCTTGAAAACACGTTCACTAGCAACAGCTTTCTACCTGAAGCTGCCTGATGCTCTCGGCATGAGAGCTATATATCTCTCTGGTTTGAGTGGGCCTTATCTGGGGGCCTCAGGGGGCCTGGTTTTGGGGTTACTCACTGTGTAGATGGGGACTGTCTCAACTATCTGACTGATTTTTCTTTTCATGCCAGGAGTTACCATGACCTCAACTAACCAATTATACAGGGCTTCACTCCATTAGTGAATTCCTTGTTGAACTTTCCTGATGTCTTGACAAGCTGCAGTTTGGGGAAAGAAGCATGGCCCTTGTTCACTAACTAGCCACACATGGCCTCCTAGATCTCTACTGAAGCCCCACTTTGGGACTTTGTCTGATTCTTCCTTTGTGTAGATTGAGGAGTAATTGGATGGATCTGGCCTTCGAGGTATGAGGGTAGTTGACAAGTTACTGACTGGTTCTAGGGCTGCCCTTTTGGCAGCTGTATCTGCCTTGTTGTTTCCCCTTATTAACTCTGTATCCCCCTTTTGTTGATCCCTACAATTAGTCCCTGCCACCTTTTTTGGAAGCTGCGCTGCTTCTAAGAACTTAAGTATGCTCAAGCCACGTTTCACCTGTTTATTCTCACAGGTGAGAGCATATCTCTTTCCATTCAAATAGCCCTGTATAATGTAGAATGGCATACCAGGAGTCTGTGTAAACATTTGAGATCTTCCCAGTCCCAAGCTCTAAGGCTTGGGTGAGGACCATCAGCTTGGCCTTTTGAGCAGAAGTCCCTGGCATTAGGCTTCATGCCTCTATGACCTGGATCTGGGAGGTGGCTGCGTATGCTGCCAGCCTTTCTCCCTCTCGTAAACCTGCTCCCATCTGTGAACCATTCCTCTTCAGCGTTCAGGAGAGGCTCACTTCCTAGTTGGGGCAACTGGAATAGATCATGTCTGTTGTTTCTATACAGTCATGCTCCTGGGGTCCCGTTTCTATGCGTAGCAGGGTGACAGGATTTATCGTGTGACAGGTTTCTATGGTAACCACTGGCTTGTCTAAAATCATAGCCCAAACTTGAATCGACCTTATGGGGAATAGCCATTCTGCTATATTAGAACTTACTAAAGCCTGAACCTGGTGTGAGGTCCATATAGTGACCGGCTGACCAAACATTAACTTTTCAGCCTCCTTTAGCAGGGTTGTAGTAGCTGCTACTTACCATAGGCAAGGAGGCCATCCCTTAGCAGTTTGTTTTTTTAATAAGTTTATTTATTTATTTTTTATTTATTTATTTTTGGCTGTGTTGGGTCTTTGTCGCTTTGCACAGGCTTTTCTCTGGTTGCGGTGTGCGGGCTACTCATTGTGGTGGCTTCTCTTGTGTGGAGCACGGGCTCTAGGTGTGCAGGCTCAGTAGTTGTGGCTCACAGGCTCTAGAGCCCAGGCTCAGTAGTTATGGCGCATGGGCTTAGTTGCTCTGCGGCATGTGGGAGCTTCCTGGACCAGAGATCAAACCTGTGTCCCCTGCATTGGCAGGCAGGTTTTTAACCACCAGGTTTTAACTCCCTGCACCACCAGGGAAGTCCCGTGGTCCCAGTTTTTGAGCTCATATTCCAAGGGTGATTTCCCTGTCTCTCATGAATGTAAAGGTCAAAGGGTTTGGCTAAATCTTGTGGGGGGTGGGGAAGGGTGGGGTGGGGCAGTGCGCAAAACAGGGGCCTGAAGTAATTGCTTTTTTAATTCTTAAAAGGCCCTTTTGCATTCTGAATTCCATTCAAAAGGATAATCATCCTTCCAACTTTTCATATAGAGGCCTAGCTATTAGACCCTAGCCAGGGATCCAGATGTGGCAAAACCTGGCCATCACCAGGAAACCCCTAAACTGTCTTCTGGTTTTAGGAGGAGTGAGGCTGCAAATGGCTTCTTCCCTTTTCTGGGGTAGGCTTCTCTGACCTGCTATGAGAATGAAGCCTAGGTAGGTCACTCTAGCTTGTGGTATTTGAGCCTTTTCCTTCGACACCTTATATCCTTTATGGGCTAGATGGTTCAGAGGGGTTACGGTATTTTTGTCAGAGGCCTCCTCAGTAGGGCTGGCAATCAGAATGTCTTCTACATGCTAGAGGGGGGGTTCCCTCTTCTAGATGTAGATCTTTTAGGTCTTTAGCTAAATTTTCCCCAAAGGTGGTGGGGAATCTTTGAACCCTGTCCAGCAGCATTGTTTTTGTTGTGTGTTTGGGTCTTGCCACTCGAAAGCAAAGTTTCTTGCAACTCTGGGACTATTGGAATACAGAAGAAGGCATCTTTTAAATCTAATACAGAATACCAGGTCCTGGTGGATGGTAGAGTGGCCAGCAGGGTATAGGGATTAGGAACTACTAGATGTATATCTTAAGTGGCCTCACTGACTGCCCTGAGGTCCTGTACCATCCAGTATTCCCCAGTGGGTTTCTTTACAGAGAGGAAGGGGGTATTACAGGCTGATTGGCATGATCTAAGACGACTCTGGTCAGTTAGGCCTTGTGTAATAGGGGCAGTGCCCAACAAGGCCTCTTGGTGGAGAGGGTATTGTTTTCTGTTGGGTCATGTATGTGCAGGTTTTAGGTGGACTGTCACGGGACTGGCTCCTACAGCTTATCCCACCTGTCCCTGGGATTTACTCTGGGAAGTTCAGCTTGCTCTGTCCGGGGAGGTTTGTCCTCAGCCATTAACATTATCATTTTGTGCCCCCTGTTAGGAGAATGCCAGTCTTCAGTTTGTCTCCCATTAGGTAGCTAGTACCTCAGAATTGCCTTCCCTTCCAATGACTCAGGGTCGCTAGTAGTACAGAGTTGGAAGCATTCCGTGAGGCGCTCTAGGAATCCCAAGGGTTCTCTTTTGGCTTCTGATTGATCTTCTTTATCTTCAGGATGCACCCTAATGGGCGCTCCTTCAGTGTGGTGGATGTTTGGTTCCCCATGCTTTAGATGTTCTGTTTTGAATTTATCTCCAACTACCAAGGAGGTGGTTAGGGTGATTTTTTGGCATGCAAATGCCACAGGATTTGAGTGGGCTAAGAATGCAAGGATTCCCACAGGGTACTAACCAGCTCACTGGGGCAGTTGATGCTTTGTGCTAACAGTGGGAGGAGAGCCTCTGGGACCTTGGCCAATAAAGAATACCCAAGGTTCACCTCATAAACACAAGAGGGAAGGAGCTTGAAGGATTGCCAGAGTGGAAGAATCTGAAGAGAGATCAGAGGAAAAGTCGAGCAGTAGGGTGTTTCCTGTTCTTGCCAGTAGTCCACAGGGCTTCCCGATAGCAGGGTTTCCTGGTCTTGCAAGTGGCTCACGGGGCTTCCCAGCTCACTTCAGAGAAAATAGTGCTAACTGGAAGAGAGATCAAGCCACTGGTTGCATACCTACCTTGGGACCCTTTCCCACCAGGCATCCCCATTGTCCTTTCCTGAACTTGGATTGAGTGTCCTTGTTCCATTTTGTCAGTCGGTCCTCATTACCTGGGCCCTTTCCTGATCTCACCCATAGGCTCACGCAGCTGGCTGCTTTCCTTTTCTAAGCCAAAAATGCCTGTGGAGAATGCTACCATTGACCCGTGGAGGTTGGCAAGGAAGGCAAAATCTGCTATTGCCTTGTACGGGGGTCAAGCGTACAGCACTACTGGTGAGACAGTGGACAAGACTGCCATGGTTTCTTCCCACCCACAAGTCCACACCTCCCCAGGTCACCCACTGTGGGATGGCCAGCCAGAGGCAATGGGCTAGCACGCATGAGTCTCAGTCTCTGATCCTCAGTGATGCCACAGTATGATCCCCTCAAGGGGGCACAGTCCATATTACTCTGGAGGTTATGCTGTGTGCTCACTACACTCAGATATTGGGTTGTTGAGCAGAGTTACTGCTGTTACACACTGTCAGAGTGTACTCAAAATCAGAGGCAATCATTCCCAAGCAAACCTACCAAACCTTCTGCTGTCCTCCCATTGGAGCCATAGTGAGTCTGGAGCCTGGGGGGTGGGTGCAGGCAGAAGGGCCACGGTCAATCCCTTCATGGTTGCCAGAAATGTGTTACTGACTCTCCCGAGTCTGTCCCCAACAAGGGTCCTTCTGCCTGGTGTTACTCACATCAATAAAATGAGACTGAGTTTGGTTCACAAACACAGGAAAGTTGTATTCTTTGATCTAAGAATGGAGAGGTGTGAACTTGTACTCTAGAGTACACGCTCTCCCTGACAGGCCATTGCCAGGCCTGCTTTATAGGGTTCTTGTCAGTGGGGAGTGGGAGAAGTTCTGGCAGATCAGGTGCAGCATTTTTGTACCCAGTATGCCACTGCCATCTTGACGTGTCATATGCAGCACTTCTGCGTACGGTCCACCAAGCTGAAGTGCCAGGCACAGCCATTCCCACTAAGAACTCTGGTCTGGCCTCTGCACATGGAACCCCGTGAGCAAGTGAAACTAGACTAAACATAAAGGAAAAAAAAAGTTAGACTTTATTTTATTACCCAGATTCTATTTTTATTCCCTGAAAATAGTTAATGGGATTTACTGGTGACAAAAGCCTTGGGAGCTGGGACTCAAGCAAACAAGGGCACTGGCACCACGCCAGTAAAAAGTGGGTATAAACACTTCAGTGGTCTCATTTGTTCCCACAGGCTGGTGAGGCCTGGGGACATTCAAGTTATACCTAATAATTACCTTTTTTAAAGTATTATTTGGGATTTGTTACTGGAAAATGTGAGCCTAAGATACAGGGGCATTTCTGGAATAAAGAAGGGAGGCTTTCAAAACCCCAGTTTATTGAACTAATTTATTTTTAGCACTTCTCTATTTAATATTGTCACAATGATTAAAATAAATACTGAAGGCAGTCTTTGAACTAGACAGCTTTGAACACAACCCTCAGGAAGGTGTGTGGTGGGGTAGATGGATGTTTCCAACTTGAGAGTTCTATGAGGGGCTGGACATGTCGGTGAGTAAGTCGGGGTGGAGGCTGGGGGGGACGCAGTGATTTAACATGCAGGTGTTCATTCAAGCCCACAGTGTCAGGAAGCCATAGGCACTTGCTGAATTTTAAGACTAAGACTAAGATTAGGCCTGCTCCCCAAAGAACCTCAGTAATTGAGAGATTATTGTATTTTGGCTACTCTTTTCATTTCTCTACCTCCCTACTCCAGTTTACCAGCATTTTTTTCTTTCAGTGCACTGAACCGTCTTACGATGGCATTGGCAAAAAAGAGAATTGCAACACAATTGTTATTAGAATCTATGCTCTCAATGTAATGGGGGAGGGTGGTGCAGGGTGCCTAAAATAGAGCAAATTTAGATTCTGCTTGAGTTCACCTGTGAACTTGAGCAGGTCAGTTAACCAGTCCTGTTTCCTTAGATGAAAGATGAGGGGTTCTAATAGATTATCTCAAGTGTACCTTCTAACCATAATCATGACTATAATACCTTGATTTTGTATGAATCTTTGATAGTCCCAAATCACTTTCTCTCATTTAATCTAGCCTACTCCTTAAGAACACAGGTTCCGGAGTCAGACTGCTTGCCTGGGTTCAACTTCTGGTTGTACCTCCTATCAACTGTGTGACCTAGGGCAAATACTAACCTCTCTGTGCCTCGGTTTCCTCATTTGTAAAATGGAAATAATAATTCCTCATATGATTGCTATGAGGATTAAATTAGTTGTCACATATAATAAGCTTAGAACCATATTTGTTTGGTATAGCATAACTGCTCAGTGAATATAAATGTTAATTGTTTATATTTATTTTTTAATTTAATCCATATCTGGGTCAGTGCCTCCTTTTAATTTTTCATTTGATTTCTTTCCTTTAATATTTTATTATCCATCTTTTGGGGGCTCTATTTTATCACTCATGGAATTATTTAATAGGGTTAATAAATTTGAGTTTGTAATGGCTAGCTTAATTGCATCCTTTAGCTGATGGCTGGGAGATAGTTTGAAGTTTGAAGTTGATACTCGTGATATCATTTGTAACTGTTCTTTTGTCCCATTTGTACCACTCAAATGCCTATAATATCTTAAGTAGTTTATTTTCCTCATAAATAGAATCCAGCGAGTAGGTCAGCCTATACATGGAACAGAGCCACTCCTGCATGGAGGTGAAATGGCTGAGCACCTATAAAGTGACATTTAAGAGGCACTAAGAGTCCTACCTGCAAATAACTCTAACCACGTATAACTTCTAACCATCTCATCCTCCTGCCAGTGTCAGTGTTTGCTTCTCCATAGTCTGAAATATCTACTGTGACTGTTTTGGTGACCAAAGTATAAGTCACTGCTTTGGAGCCATAGGGAAGAAACTGCTTCTAGAAGTTACAGATATCACACACACACTGTAAGTTTACTTTTCAAGGCATTTTAATGTGAATGTTCTCACGTGTACCTCCCAATACACTTGAAGAACCCGGTAATATTATCACGATGTTACAAATGAGGAAACAGAGAGAAAAGCTAAAAGAATTGGCCATCACTTTGCTGAGCAGCCAATAAATGCTCAGCATGGTCTCCAGAGGGGCTTAAAATAGAAAAACTAAATTTAAAAGAGTTAACAATTTAGCTTTGCTTCCTTTGCTCCGTTGGAAGTTAGGAATTGTGTTTAGAATTTCAAGATATCTTGGATTAGTCACCTTAAAAAGTGGAGAGAACCAACTATGGAGGACAGGAAACCAAAGCCAGGTGAGTTTCAGAGGGGAGGTCAAATGGAGGAGGGTATCAATACATGATTCTGATGACCAATATAGTCCACAGTGAAGGTCCTTAGTAAACCCAGAGCTATGCCAAAAGATGGGTGAGGGAAGATGGACCCTGACTGCAGGGTCAGATCCCCAACAGTGGACAGTGTGTCCTGAGACCAGTAAGGAACGGCACTAAGGAATGGAGGAGAGCTTAAACCAGCTTTATTAGGGAGCGCTCCCGGGCGAGGTTCACTGGTCCGAGAGAAACGGGCCAGAGAAGTCGCGCCCGGGCGAGGGTTTGGGCAGAATTTATAGGGGAAGAAGGAAAAGGGGTGTGGTGAATCCGGGAGGGCGCAGGTTATTCCTTATTTGGTGGTCTTTTCGGGTATCGTGGGGGACCGTTAGTCCTGCCCCTCGAAAGGCAGGAAGGCTGGGACGGGTGGAAAGTCCCCAGCTCAGTTCTTGGAACTGGGTGGTCCGGAAAGTCTCCAGGTCAGTTTCAACCTGTGAGTCTGATTGCGTTCCCCTGCCTCGGGCCAGTTGGCCTTACAAGACCTGCCCATGAGGTTATAAAGGCAAGGTTCTAGGTGCTGATTTACACAGAAACTGGAACTTCTGCCCCATTCTGACTACAGGATCAGATGACGGCTTGGCTTATTGATCATCGGAAAAACTTCCCTGATATTGCCTGATTGTGCTGATTGATTTTATGTGTCAACTTGGCCGGGCCATAGTGCCCAGATATTTGGTCAAACATTCTGCATGTTTCTGTGAATGTGTTTTTTGGATGACACTAACATTTAAATCAGTGGACTTTGTTAAAGTAGATTACTCTCCATAATGTAGGTCGACCTCATCCAATCAGTCGAAGGCCTTAGTAGAACAGAGTCTGACCTCCCTCAGCAAGAAGGAATTCTGCCAAAAGATTGCCTTTAGACTAGGACTGCAACTCTCCCCTGGGTCTCCAGCCTGCCAGCCTACCTTAAGGATTTTGGACTTACCGAAGACTGAAAGCCTCCACAGTCATGTAAGCCCATTTCCTTAAAACCAATCTCTCTATATATTTTCTAAAATTTTTATTTATGTATATTTATGTTCACACACATCCTGTTGGTTCTGTTTCTCTGTAGAACACTAATACACAGCTTTATATGTTTCAGAGCAAAACGACCACTTTCTCTGGAACCACTAAGCTTTAATATGTTTAAAGACACAAGACCTTCTACTATGTTGAGAGGCAATGCCATACAATGAGTAAGCACATGAGCTCTGGCTGGTTTGAATCCTGGCTCCATCATTTCCTGTAAATTGACAGCAATAACTTAACCTCTCTGGTCCTCAGTTGTTCTATCTGATAATAATAGCTTCTATCTCATAGAGTTCTTAAGGGTGTAAATGAGCTAATATGCATAAAACATTTAATACAGAGTCGAGAACTTAATAAACTCCCAATAATGTTAGCTATTATGTTTCTTTCTCTCCATATCTGGGGAATTCATATTAAGTCAGGAATGAACAGGCCGAAGATTCAGAATCTGAAGAATTCCCTATTAAGCTGCTGTACCAACATATTGTGTGATTTCCATGAGGCCTCCATTTCTCTGCTATAAAATGAAGTAAAACAGATGGGTTGTGAGTTAATGAGTATATAAAACACTGTGAAGTCCTTACATAAAAGGTGCCCCTGAGCATTATTATCACATGGCAGGCAATTGAGTGTTGTTATAGGGCAGGTTTTATATTTTTAATACATTTTTAAATGTTTTTTTGGTCACCGTGGGGTGAGGTAAACAACGTGGTGTTAGAACAGAAACTCATAAACAGTGGTATAGTCACCTCTTGGCTTGCACTGCCTTGTTACATGCAATCAACTGCCCAAAGAGTTTGAAAGACAAAAGTCCTAATTTTTCTGGGGTTTATATTTTTTCAGAATCTGGCTCTTATAAACAAGGCCATGTCAAGTCTACTTCTGTGACTTGGATAAGCTCAAGCATTACTGAGTAAATCATAGAATATCCAGCTATTCACTTTTTAATAAGCATCAAGCCAGAATCAGCATCTTTTCTCAACTGAGCTCTTTAGAGTATTTCAAAATTCCATAATACTTCCAAGGATGCCAAATCTAGTCTGCGAATTGCAAAGATGCAGTTTCCTTTCAATCATTAAAGGAAATATAATAAAAATAACCATAATTATGCCCAATATATAATAGACACTTCCAGAGGTATCATAGTTTAGAACTGGACTTGGATTTTATTATAGTTCTGTTTCTGGCACTTATTAGGTATGTGACCTTGGCAAATTACTAACCTGTTTTTTTTGTTTTTTAAAATAAGTAATTATACATAACTTGTAAGCTACTATGTGAAAAGAATCTAACCTAATGCCCAGCACGTATTAAATATTTCCTCTCCTCTGGTCCTGTGGTGAAAGATCCTGTAACCTTGGTGTGACCTAAGAGCCCTCAGTTTTTCAGGTCATTCTCTTGAGGGTTAAACTGAGTTCACATTATATAAGAGAGTTATAATTTTGATTACTGCCCCCACGCCTTCTAGCAGAATTAACAGGAATCCCTGAGACTGTTTTTTAACTCAAATTCCCCAGCTAGGAATTTTATGCAGTTATGAGAATCAATGGGACCAAAAACAGGACTCAGATAGTCTACTATTCCTAAACCTGCTACCAAGGACTGCAGGCCAGACCTGAGCCAAGCAAATTCACAGCTTCTGGCGCCCCCTGGAGGCTGCCAGCAGCATACCTCTTCATGCAAGGAACTCCAGTCTCTAAAGGGCTATAAGGGAAATTCAGAGACTCACTCTTCCATGTGTTAGAGATATATATATCTCAAGTTTTCATCATGAGACATCAACATCTAATTTGATTTTCTCATACAGAGGCATTATCTTTCTTTCTATGCTCATTAACTTTCTATGTCTTGAGATGTCTGACTCCTTTAGAAGAGTGATGATAAATATTAGAAAGAAGGTCATAAAAACCACTACCAGGGAAATGCAAATCAAAATCACAAGATACCACTTCATATTTTTTAGGATGGCTATTATAAAAAAAACAGAATAACACGTGTTGGTAAGGATGTGGAGAAGTTGGAACCCTAAGGCTTTGGTAAGGATATGGAGAAATTGGAACCCTACGGAATGTAAAATGGTGCAGCCACTATGGAAAATAGTTTAGTTGTTCTTCAAAAAATTTAAAATAGCATTGTCATGTGTTTCATCAATTACACTTCTGGGTATATACCCAAAAGAACTGAAAGCAGGGACTTAAATATTTTTATACCTGTGTTTATATAGCAGCATTATTCACAATATCCAAAAGGTGGAAACAACTTAAGTGCCCATCAGTGAGTAAATGAATAAGCAAAATGTGGTATATAAATACAATGGAATATTATTCAGCCTTAAAAATAAAGGAAATTCTGACATATGCTGCAACATGGATGAACCTTGAAGACATTATGCTAAGTGAAATAAACCAGTCACAAAAGGACAAATACTGTATGATTCCACCCCTATAAAGTACTTAGAGTAGTAAAATTCAGAGACAGAAATTGGAATGGTGGTTGGGAGGGTCTAGGAGAGGGAAAATTGGGAATTATTGTATAAAGGGTGCAGAGTTTCAGTTCTGCAAGATGAAAAAAGTTCTGGACATGGATGGTGTTGATGTTTGCACAATAATGTGAATGTGCTTAATGCCACCAAACTGTACACTTAAAATGGTAAATTTTCTGTTATATATGTCTTTAAAAAATTAATTTGTTTAAAATAATTTCTTTAAAAATTAACCTATCAAGAAGAATTATATGTCTTTAATGAAAAAGTATACAGAGTACTTTTTAACAAAGTAGTAGACTTTAACCTCTAGGAGAAATGAATATTCTGTCCTTTGTTTGGGCGAGTGTGTGCGCATATACAGAGTATGACAATATAGATTGTCTTTCTATTTTTCTCTGTTTCATTTTTAACAAAAGGACCAGACCTGTCCTTTAGCCTAACTGTAAGTGGACAATGGTCATCTTTAGCAGCTCCCTTCACACCCTAAAATTTTCTCTGCCTCTTTTTTTCCATTCAAACAACCTCTCTGGAAAGACATAAAACCCACTCATACTAGGGTAAAATAACTCATCACAGCTTAAAGTAAGTGACACTCTCCCTGGTAATGGAGGAATAGATTTCAGCTAGCCTAAAAGCCCTTAGCTAAAGGAATAGCATACTTACATTGAAATTTGAGATTCCAGCCAGAGGATGAGAAAGAGTACTAGGGGTTTAATTTCATAAGGCACTTGACATCACACCATGTCACTATTCAGTTATGGCTGGTCAAGCTCTGAGTCATGGAAAATGTATTTTAATGTTATACTAATTGTATACCCCTAGTAATTTGAGATTAGGAACAATGTGATTTACATGATTTTCCAAATTAGACCACATTAGTTCACTCACCAATTATATGCCAACTATGTGCCCAAAACCGTACTAGGCTGTGGGCATTCAAAAATGGTGAGACATATAACTTGTCCAAAAAGAAGAGGAGAGTTAGTCAAACAGAAGATTGTGAATAACTCTATATATGAAGGACCCCTTTTTCCCCTCTGCCCGGGGTGGCTTGGGTGAGCCTCACAGCGTTTTTGTGCATGCTTTTATTATAATATTTATTGACTCATATTTAAACTTCATGTGCTCATGTCTGTCTTTTCCACTATACTGTGGATATGAAATTCATCAAAATATAATGTGTTAGATTTGCACGTTAGAATGATCCGTCATGTTTTCTGGAAAGTATCATTGTCTCATCTGTTTTTGTGGAACAAATGACCTTAAAATTTAATGGCTTGAAGCAAGAATTTGTTATTTTTCACGATCCTGTGAGTCAAGAATTTGGCATGGCTCAGCTGGTTTGTTCTGCTTCACATGATGTCAGTTTAGGGTTACTAATGTACCTGCATTTAGCTGGGAGTTGGGCTGGGGTTGGAATGTCCAAAGAGGCCCTCTCATCTGCCAGGGCTTCTCTCACTGTGGTCACTAGTCATTCATTAGTCTAGCCTAGATTTCCTTGTTACATGGTGGCTGGGCTCCAAGAAAAAAAGAAAGCAAAAGTTGCCAGAACTCTTAAGACCTTGGCTCAGAAGTACCATAATATTATTCCTACCACATCCTACTGGTAAGACTCAAGGGGAGGGAAAATAGACTCAGCTTCTTGAGGTAAGGAGCAGCATGAGCATACAAGAATGGGAGGAATTGTTGTCTGCTATATTTGGAGGTTATGTACCACAATAACATTTTTTTAAACCCTCTTAATTACCATAAACACCTAGAAATACAGAGTAAGATATAATAAACATCTGTTTAAATCAAGATCTGCGCTCTCAACAAAGCATTGAAAACCCTAGAGGCCAAAAATAACGAAGGAACTGAAAACTAGCGTTAATGATTCTGTGGCTGCCATAGGGGAAGGGGAATAATCAGTCCCAGCAACATGGAGCTTGCATCTAATGACAACATGAACATAGGAGATGATGTTTGGGTTCTGTCAAGGTAGGGAGTTGCAAGTGAGATCCCACATAAAGCTGTGATTCTTGAAGGGCTTCACCCTCAGGATAAACTGGAAAACACCAATCCAGGAAGATGACAACACAGGTTTATTGTCTCTTCCCAGGCTCTCCAAGGAATGAAATCTCTCCCAAGGGAATTTTTAACTTTAGGCCAGCCCTAATATAAGTTTGGGGTTAACTACATATTCTCTGTAATGTTCAGGTACCCAGGACAAGGAACTTAAAAAAAAAAAAGTGATCTCTACTCAATAACATCCTGGGGAATCTAGCATTAAAAATTACAAAACCTCTGTAAAAGGAAAAGCAATGAACCAAGTTACATAGAATTCCTACAGTTAAGGTTTTGTGATCAAGATCCAAATTTGTAAACAGGGGAACAACTGACTGTGAGTGAGACTCAGCAGACAAAACAAATGTAAGGATAGGTTGGGACTGAAAAATAAACACACTTTAAAATGGTAGATTTTAGAATAGAAAAAGTCAGGGGAAAAGGAGCCAAAACAAGAGAAAACTCAATGGATTAGTTAAATAACAAATTAGACACAGTTGAATAAAAAACTAGTTAACTAGAAGATAGACTTCAGGACATTTTCTGGAATGCAATATAGAAGTATAAGGAGTTGGAAAATGTGAAAGAACATTTATACTTGTGGAATAGAATGAAAAATTTCAACATACAGCAGGAATTCCAAAGGAAAGCTATGGAGAATGGGAAAGAAGCAATATTTGAAGAGCTAAGGACAGAATTTGCAAAACTGATCAACGGCTTGTCTTCAGATTGAAAAAGCCCAGCAAGTTCTAAATAAGATAAAATATATATAAAACCCCAATTGAGGGCTTCCCTGGTGGCGCAGTGGTTGAGAGTCCGCCTGCCGATGCAGGGGACGCGGGTTTGTGCCCCAGTCCGGGAAGGTCCCACATACCGCGGAGCGGCTAGGCCTGTGAGCGATGGCCGCTGGGCCTGCGCGTCCGGAGCCTGTGCTCCGCAACGGGAGAGGCCACAACAGTGAGAGGCCCGCGTACCGCAAACAAAACAAAACAAAACAAAAACACAAAAAACCCAATTGATTATAATTCTCAGAATGGCTAAAATTGGAAAGTCTGACAATATCAAATATTGACAAGGATGTGGAGTAACTCAAAATCTCAAACAAAATGAAAAGACAAAGACAGAAAATATTTGCCATGCATATACCCAACAAAAGAAAATTTACAAATTTCTACAAATCAATATGTAAAAACAAACAATGCAACCAAAAAAATGGGTAAATAATATGAACTGGCAGTTCAGAGAAAATGACACTTGAGTGATCAAGAAGCATAAAAGGGACTTCCCTGGTGGCGCAGTGGTTAAGAATCCGCCTGCCAATGCAGGGGACACGGGTTCGGGCCGTGGTCCAGGAAGATCTCACATGCTGCAGAGCAACTAAGCCCGTGCGCCACTACTGAGCCTGCACTCTAGAGCCCACGAGCCACAACTACTGAGCCCTCGTGCCACAACTACTGAAGCCCGCGCACCTAGAGCCTGTGCTCTGCAACAAGAGAAACCACCGCAATGAGAAGCCTGCACACCACCACGAATAGTAACCCTGGCTCACAGCAACTGGAGAAAGCCCGCATACAGCAATGAAGACCCAACACAGCCAAAAATAAATAAATAAATAGAATTTTCAAAAACAAAAACAAAAGAAAAGATGGTATATATTTCTTAATAATCAGGGAAAATTATTAAAATGACAAAAATATAAACTTTGACAGAAAGAAATGTAAATACTGACAGTTCTGTGTATAAGCAGAGCTGTTGAACGAAGGAGTGAAAACTGCTAGAGAAAAATGTGTATCAGTGCAATCACTTTGGAGAGCAATTTGGCAACATGTAAAGTGAAACATTTAATTCCATTTTTAGGACTATACTTTAGAAAAAGTCTTAAATTTACACAAGAAAATATGGGTCATATTATATCATTAGTAATAGTGAACAATGAAAATAACCTCAATATGACCATGAAGTCTGGATAACCAAATTTTGTACATTCAAATAATGAAATACTAACTGACAAAAATTGAAATAAATTACTGAAAGGGAAGGTTTGACATGATTAAATTCCAAAAATACAATGTTCAGTGAAATATGAACGTTGCAGAATAATATGTACAGTATGATACCATTTATGTGAAATTTAAAAAATTCATAATACTATATATGTGTTAAAGATAAAATCCATTTATAGTAGACATATGAAAACCAAAACAGGAAGGATAAGTACTAAATGTAGTGATCATTGGGGGGGAAAGCGAGGGGAATGGGACAGAAGAAAGTATACAAGTGATTACCACAATATTTGTAATATTTTATTTCTTTTTAAAAAATAGCGAGCAAATTTGGCAAATTAAGATTTAGCAAAGCTTGATGGATATGAGGTTTTACTATAAACTGCTTTAGAATTCTTCAGTGCTTGAAATATAGCATAAATCTTGTATTTTTCAAGATAAAAAAATTCTTCTGGCAATCTGGGGGATATTTGGGAAGGGATGGGTCTGCAGGCAGGGAGAGAGCTAAGGAAGAACTGAATTATGCTAGAGCATTGAGGATGGAGAGCACGTCCTGGATGCAAGATATGGTTAAAAGCTGGTTTCAGTATACTTAATGACCAAGTGAATGTGAGTGATGTAAAGACAGGGGAGACTGGGATTGTGTAGCTGTTACCAAAATGGGAATTTCTGAAGAGGGAGCAGGAGAACATTTGGGGAATAATGCAGTAAATTCAGAGTTGGATATTTTGAGCTTGAGGTTTCAATGAAGCATTCCAACAGAGTCACATACGTGGTTAGAATTATGGGTTTAAAATTCAAAGGAAAAGACCCTGGGCTTGAGATATAGAATTAGGAGTCATCATAAAAGTGATAGTTGAGGCCATGGAAGTTCCAAGTCTTTGGTGAGACTTTTATGATATTCCTGTAAAGTTCAGTGTTTTCTCATTGACAGGCAGTTCCTGATATGTGGAGGACCATTAGTTGTGCACAGGTATGTGTCAAAACATGATATTTTGGGTCATGTACAAGACCTCTTCTTTGTCTCAGACCTTTTTCTGATCTAGGAGAAGCAAGACATCCCTAAGGAAGCATCCCCCAAATTCCAGACAGACTCTGCTCTGTTGGCTCTCTACATCTGTGCTCACCCTAAGTAGACCAATGCCAAGAGACAGGTCTGAAAGCAGCTTAACTTTTAGTAGCCAATATACATAGTAATAGCCAGGCTGGAATCTGGGACAACATCAAGGCCTGGATCTGTAGCTTCCAGGGCCAAATGCATAGGCATGCAATAAGTGTAGTTACACAAAGCCCCACTCTCAGAAGTGCCCTGCACTTGGTAAAAAGATCTGCTGTTGCCACCTTGAATTCTTAATAATTTTATCTTTGAACTTTTGCTTTGCAAGTGAAGTTCAAAGAGACAGTGGAGCAGAGGAGATAAACACGAGCATGTACACAGTACCTTGCCAACCATTTCCATATAGTATTAGTAATTGTTATGCAGCTTCCACAACAGATTAAACATGTACTGGCTTTGGGTCTCACTAAACTCCCATGCATCGTGAGTCCACAAGAATTCTGTGCTTATTTTATGCTCACACATTTAAGACTGAGTAAGTGGGGACTCTGACAGCCCCAAGAGGTCATGCTTTTCGTTTGAACCAGAACTTACATCAAAGAAAGAAAGAAAATAATGGTATTCTAGGAAACACAAATATCCAAAAAACCCTGTTACATTCTTTCTTATTCATGCTACTTAGCTAAAAGTTATGACATAAAAGAAAAAGGAAGGCTAAGACAACCCAGAGTCCTTTTTCCTTTTAGTTCTTCCTTACTAGTTAGTGAGCCAGATAGTGAGTGTTGGTAGAATGTGTGGGTAACAAGAAATGAATAAAAGTTTGTAATTTCAGTTGTTTGAGAAAGAATGAAATACATGTGTAAGTATGAACTGTAAAATACTGATGATTCCACATATGAGTTAAATACTTATTAAAATTGGCACTGCACAATATAACAATGAATGGTAAAATTCATGCTAAAAAATCAAAATTTTAAGTTTTCTTGGAATGATGATTATCCCTATTATGTCATATAAGTAATAAAATGGTTTTAAAAAGGAAAGCTTTTATGTTAGTACTTTTTTTTTTTTATAAATTTATTTTTATTTTTGGCTGCGTTGGGTCTTCGTTGCTGTGCGCAGGCTTCTCTCTAGTTGTGGTGAGCGGGGGCTACTCTTCGTTGCGGTGTGCAGGCTTCTCATTGCGGTGGCTTCTCTTGTTGTGGAGCACGGGCTCCAGGCGTGCGGACTTCAGTAGTTGTGGCACGTGGGCTCTAGAGTGCAGGCTCAGTAGTTGTGGTGCACGGGCTTAGTTACTCCGTGGCGTGTAGGATCTTCCTGGACCAGGGCTCGAACCCATGTCCCCTGCATTGGCAGGCGGATTCTCAACCGCTGCACCACCAGGGAAACCCATGTTAGTACTTTTTAACAGCACTTTTTTCCCCCTTTTTGAACAAGGGGCCTACATTTTCATGTTGCACTAAGCCTTTTTTCCTTGTTTATTTACCAGCCCAGAGCTTTTTATCCTTCCGCAAGCACCAAGTTTCAACTTGTTACTGAGGAACTGAAAAAGGTAGAGGAAAAAACAACCAAGAGAGATGAGTAAGCATTAGAACACAAAATTAATGTTGAAATGGTAAAGTAATTGACATGTTTTAAAGAATGAGTATGTTAAATGCCTTCAAATTTACATTTTAGGATTCTAGCAAGGATATGAACAGACCCTTTGATCTCATACCCACAACACAGTTGAAAAAGAAACAAAATACTTGTGGTGCTTCTGTTTCTGTACTTTGGGGTGCTACATCCCACCCCATCTACCAGTGTGTCCTGCATCACACCTAGTATAGGGATTAACAGAGAACCAGCCTAAGATCTAGTGAGTTAAATACTCTGTGTCCCAGTTAAGTTGTGGTTCTTTTCAGAAAGGGAAGTTCAGTGTACCTGTTTGTGCTCCTCTCCTTTTTCTTTAAGTTTCTTGAATTCTTTCAGGATTCTTCTCAGGTACACCCACCCTACTCACAAACTTTGGAGGTGGGAGGAAGGGAACTTCCCAGGAAGCAGTCATGAGGCTACAATCCTGGGGCCCTACAAGCCCTGTCTAGAAAGTGATTTGGTTGTTTCCTTACAGTTGTAGGTCATGTTTCTTTTCACAACTGAGACAAACTTGGGACTGTTTCCCACCTCCAAAGTTCTGGGCAGCCTAAGAGTGATTAATGAGTCTGTTCCAACCATACAAGGGTTTGAAAGATGCCTAGTAATGAGTGGTAAGGAAATTTATGATCCCACTGTGACCCATCTTGACCCACTGTCAGCCTGATGAAGGCTGAAGCTGTTTTCTGGGAGCCCCATGTCAAGCGGAGGAGAGGAAAATCAGTCTTACTTGTGCTCCAAAGTGCCACTGTTGCTTGGATCCCAACGCCACTTTTCCTTGCAGGCATTCAGAAACTTCAGGGCTCCAAGCATCACACTATTGCCCCCTGGTGGATGATATGATGTAATAGTTTCTCCTTTCTGAACACCTAGGTGGAATATTTCTCCAAGTTTGGGTACTCATTTGATATATGAATCCCAGTAAATGACCACCCTAACATATGCTCTCTCTAGAGCAGTGAAGTATTTTGCCATAGACTGGGCAGTTTAGACTCTCATTTAGCTGTATTTATCAATCATCAGCATTTTCCACCATTATATTATTTATTGATATTTCTATTACCCATAGAAAGTCCAATTCTCTAGTCCCTGGCATGCTACTTGCAAAAAATTCTGAGCAGCAATTACTCAGTAAAACAGCAGCCACTAAGCATCTAGGGGATCCAGTCCCCAGTAGTGAGGCTGGCCAGAAACTTCAAATTACAAGAGAAGTTCAGTCACTGACCTCCTTTTCCCTGATAGGAATGACTCCCATTTCTTAAGAACTAGGTGAGTGTGGTGTTTGGGTAATAAAAAATGAATGTCCAAGCATTATGACTAAAGCCCACCCCCTACCCCACTAGAATACAACCAGATACTAGAAAATTCATGTAAAAAAATTGTACTCCCTTATCTGATAAAGGTGATCTACCAAAAACTACTGCAATGTCGTTCTTAATGGAGAAATTTTAGAAATTTTCCATTGAAAAATCAGTATTGAGAAAAAGATAACTACTATAACCACTTGTATTCAACATGGTTCTTGCACATTGGGATACCCCATCCTAACCCACCTATATATTTTTTAATCCCAGTCAGCAAGTAAAGGGAAAAATGTAAATTAAAAGATAAGGACTGGAAAAGAAGAAACCAAATTCTGTTTATTCACAGATGATATTAAAATACAAAGAGTTCTTAAATTATTCAGATTAATAAGAATATAGCAAAATGACTGGATATGAAATCAATCGTATTTCTTTTTTAAAAAATAAATTTATTTATTATTTATTTTTGGCTGCGTTGGGTCTTCGTTGTGCACAGGCTTTCTCTAGTTGTGGCAAGCGGGGGCTACTCTTTGTTGCAGTGCACGGGCTTCT
Organism: Stenella coeruleoalba; assembly: GCF_951394435.1. Classification (NCBI taxonomy): domain Eukaryota; kingdom Metazoa; phylum Chordata; class Mammalia; order Artiodactyla; family Delphinidae; genus Stenella; species Stenella coeruleoalba. The sequence continues at coordinate 74,521,518 of NC_137151.1, read as the reverse complement.
CATTTCGGTGGCTTCTCTTGTTGTGGAGCACGGGCTCTAGGTGCGCGGGCTTCAGTAGTTGTGGTTCGCAGGCTCTAGAGCGCAGGCTCAGTAGCTGTGGTGCACGGGCTTAGTTGCTCCACGGCATGTGGGATTTTCCCAGACCAGGGCTCGAACCCGTGTCCTGTGCACTGGCAGGTGGATTCTTACTACTGTGCCACCAGGGAAGTCCAGTTGTATTTCTGTATGCCACCAAAATCCAAAATTTTAGAAAGCATGCGTTATGAGAAGAGATTAATTTTTGTAGCAATTAGTCTTTTTTTTAAAATATCTTTATTGGAGTATAATTGCTTTACAATGGTGTGTTAGTTTCTGCTTTATAACAAAGTGAATCAGCTATACATATATCCCATATCTCCTCCCTCTTGCGTCTCCCTCCCACCCTCCCTATCCCCCCTCTTTAGGTGGTCACGAAGCACCGAGCTGATCTCCCTGTGCTATGTGGCTGCTTCCCACTAGCTATCTGTTTTACATTTGGTAGTGTATATATGTCCAGGCCACTCTCTCACTTCATCCCAGCTTACCCTTCCCCCTCCCCGTGTCCTCAAGTTCATTCTCTACTTCTGCATCTTTATTCCTGTCCTGCCCCTAGGTTTTTCAGAACCTTCTTGTTTTTTTTTTTTTTTTGGATTCCTTATGTATGTGTTAGCATACGGTAATTGTTTTTCTCTTTCTGACTTACTTCACTCTGTATGACAGACTTAGTCTTTTTAAACATATTAGACCTTTAAGCAATTAGTACTTAAAACATAAAGTACCTAGGAATTAATCTAATAAAATATGTTTAAAACTTTTATGGAGAAAATTATAAAACCTTATTGCAAATCATTAAAGAACATCTAAATAAATAAAGAGGATACTTTAGTGGATAGGAAAGCTCAGATCCTAAAGTCCCAACTGTACCTAATTAATGTATAGATTCCATGCATTACAATCAAATTTCCCTAAGGATTTTTCTAGAAAGTTTTCAAGTGTAAAAATTCCTATGGAAAGGCCAAAGCCAAAACTTACCCAGGTGTTCCAAGGAAGGTAGATGAGGAGAGAGGGAGCCGGTAGAAGACTTGTCTTTTCAAGATTTATTATAAAGCCAAAGAATGATTGGCAAATTGGCAATGTAACAGAGAAGAGCCCAGAAACAGACTTCTAACATATATTTGGAAATGATGTGACAAAGTTAGTATTGCAGATGACTAGGGAAAGAATTAACCATTCTATAAATGGTACCAGAATGACTGGATATGGACTTTAAAATAAAAGAAATTTTATCTCTACCTCAGAGTACACACAAAAAATCCATTAAAATAAATTAAAGACTTGAATGTGAAAGGTAATTAAAATAGACATGGTAAAATTTTATTTTTGGTTTGGGATTTGGTACTGATTTTAATCCAAAGGGAAGCCTAAGTCCAAAATCTTGGATAAGAGCTTTTAAAATGTAGTACAAATAAATCAAGGAGCCCAAGGAAAAGCAACCAAGATGCAATGTTTCCTTCAAATAAATAGTCAGGAAATAAAAAGTAATTCAACATACTAAATCTTCATTAAATCTGTGAAAATTATACCAAAGTGGACTGGCATTCCTAGATACATACAGTCTTAGGCATCTTATAACTTGAGAAAATGTTCCTTTTATCATTAAAGAGTAAACTTCTTTTGTTGATCTTAAGTATTCTCACCACACACACACACACACACACAAAATGGAAACTATATGAGGTGATAAATCTGTTAATTAACTTGTTTGTGGTAATCATTTCACAATGTATATGTATATTAAATCATCACGTTGTAAACCTTTATTGTACAACCAAATAGATAAAATTATTTTAAAAAAACTAATAACCCTCTTTCCCCCCCCCAAATTTTTATCTTAAAGTCTGCTTAGTGTGTTAATTGATATTTATTTGCTGTATCTTTTTCCATCTGCTTACTTTTAACTTCCATGTTTTATTTTGCCTTAGACATATCTCTTATAAGAGCATACACTTTAAAACTAAATAAGGAACTCTAGCTTCTTAAACATATGTTATACAGTTACTACATTAACAGATACATTTGAACTTATTTCTACTATCTTATTTTTTCTGTTAATCATGTTTTCTTTGCTGCTGCTTCTTTCTTTCAAAATCTCTGTCTTTCTTCCAAACAGTACAAGGACTTTGGAATACTGTCGCACTGACAACTGCCCCTCCATTTTGTTGTTATTTTAGTCTGAATTATTCTTTTTATTATTGATTTCCAGTTGAAGATCCTTTAGACTTACCACTGTATTTGCTAACCATTGCTTCTTTATTCCACTCCTTCTTTTGGAGTTTAATTTCTTTCTTCTTGAAATATGTTTTCTATCTATGTATTTATTTCTCTTGAATGATAGTTTAGCTGAGTATAGAATTCTAGGCTGACAGAAAGTTCTCCTCAGAACTTTGAAAATATTGTTTCATCTTCTACCATCTTTGCTGATCAGAACCTGCTGTCTGTCAAATTTTCATCTCTTTTTAATCTGTGTTTTCTCTCAGCTTAATTTTCTGTTTACATTCTATAGTTTTACAATGTGTTTGAGTGACTTTGTTCTGTTTAACTCACAATGTGGGTATCTTTAATCTTGAGAATTCATGTTTTTTATCACTTCAGGAAAATTTTTAATATTCAATATATGTTGTACTTTTAAAATTCTCTTCTCTATTTACCTTACTTTCCATTTAATATTTTTCTCCCTCTGTGCTGTATTTGAACAGTTTCCTTGTTCTTCATCTCCAAATTGCTATTATCTCTTCACTTGTGTCTAATCTGCTATTTTATTCTGTGTTTTGAGTTTTCCATTTGTATAGCTACGCTTTTAATTTCTAGATGTCCTAATTAGTTCTTTTTAAAAATTTTGATCTCTTTTCTTTTTCTTGGTATCCTTGTTCATGACAGTTCCAATTCCTTTTAATCTCTTTACACAATTTGAATAATCCTATTTTAATTTTTTTAGATTGTTCTATTATCTGCAGTTCTCAGGATACTAGTTATCTTGTCTGTTGCATTTGTTGATGTTCACTCATTTTTTTGTGATGTGTATTTCTTATTGTGAGCTAATTTCCAGAGGAATTATTGTTATTATTATTATTTTGGAGTTTCTTTTGTCATGAAAGTGTCTTACAGAATAGTTTTGTACTTGTTCCTCCTGAAATCCAACAGGTTTCAAAGATCCTAAATATTATTTTATGGTATTTCTCAGCTTGTGAGTTCCTGAACCATGAAGTATTACAAATTTATATCCCATGTCTGGGTGTGGTGCAAGCTTAGAATTATAATTTCTCATGTATGCCTTTTCTTTTCTACTTGAGGTCCTAGAAAAATAGAAACATCTTCACTATTTCCCCTCAGTCAGTGGGCAGAGTTTGATCCCCTTTTAACAAATGGGGCAGTTCATCCAAGGTCCAAGCTTTATCCAGTAGTCTCAGTTACATTTTCTCTATGTTCTCAGGACTGAAGCCACTTCTATTCCAACAGAGTATTAGAATCCCAGCTGACAGCTCCAGTTTGACTTCAACCTTTGCTCACTGCTGCAACTTTGATTTTTTTATCTTCATGCCTGGCACTTAAAGATTTCCTTTTCTTTACTTTGAGCTTGATTATATATTCACAAAATTTTAAAAACACCTTTTATCTAACATTTTTATGAATTATGTTATGGGGACCTATGTTAATTTACTCCACAAAGCTGGTAAAAGTTTCATCAAGGAATTCTTTTTTTTTTTTTTTTTTTTTTACATTTTAATTCTCATTCAGTCTTATAGGTGCTGCTTACCTTTAATTTTCCTTACAAAATAAGTAATGCATACATAAAGGAACAAAGACTAATACGACAAACACCACTGTACCCACTACCCATCTTAGGAAAAAAGTACTAATAGAATTGAAGCTACCTGTGTACTCATCACTGATGGAATACCCTTCCCTCCCTCCCAGAAGTAACCCCTTTCATGAATTTGGTGTTGATTGTTCCCATGAATCTCTTTGTTCTTTTACTACATACTTAAATATCCCTAATGACATGGTTGTGCATATTTTAAACTTAATATGTGTGTTTGTATGTATAATATTAAGTGGCTTTCTTTTGCTCAGTACTATGTTTTCAGATTTTGTCATGTTAATATATATAGCTCTGTTTTACTAATTTTAACTGGTGTGTAGTGTTCTGTTTTGTGACCATTTCACAACTTATTTATCCACTCTTATATTGATGGACATTTGTATTTTCACTTTTTTGCTGCTATTGACAATGTTGCTCTAAACATTTCTCTGCGTATGTGTACAAGAGTTTCTGTAGGAGTAGCTATGCTAAGCTGTAGAGCATTTGCATTTTTAGCATTATTAAACATTGACAAATTTATTTGAAGTTGTTATATAAAATTTACAGGTAGTGCCTTCTTTATGCACACAGTAAACAGATTCTCTCTCCCCTTTGCTTCCCTCTCAGTAGCTTCCACATGGATTACAGACTTTCACCAAATAATCTCTCCTACTCTCAAGTCCCAACCCCCAAATCTCCACACAGTCTTGTCACCATCCTCCAAGTCTTCTACTCCCACAAGCTGAAAACCTCTAAGATAAGAGGGGTACTTGGTTGGTTCTACCACTTCGCATTTTCCCTTGACTCAATGGACGAAAATGTCCCAACCACCTAATAAATGTAGGGTTTTTTTTTCTCCTTTTAAGCTCTTTTTATTAAAGGGAATTCTCTTGTGAATAAAATTCTTCAAATTTTTAGATAAGTGACTTCCCAAGTTAAATTGATACATTATGTGTCCTCTTTGGTCTTGTTTTACCTGTTCATTTCAGCATGTATTCTAGAGGAAATATCCATTCCTTGGTTTTGTACATGAAAAAACTTAGTCTGATCCAAAGATTCTGGGCTTCAGAGCTGACCTTCAGAAAATATATACACTATGTGTGTATGTGCATTATAGTAGGTGGAAAGTCTGTTATGTCTATCAGAGTCTCAAAGGAGTCCATGACTCTATAATAATGTATAACCAACTTTTTACTTATTGAATGAATGTCAGGTGCATATAGATTAAGTCAGCCCCAGAGGAGCCTGATGGGCAGGAGTGTTTCCTTACTACCTCTCCTTCACAGTAGACAGCCCCCTTGCACAGTCTGGGTCTATTTCTTCAAGGAAACAACTATAGAACATAAACAAAAAATTATCTTTCTAATCTATAATTTTTAAATGTAAATTATAAATCAATAACCAGTTCTGACTTTGTATTTCCTAGTTAAAGCCACAGATACATAAAATATCTAATAAATAGACTGTTCTGTATATTTCTTCTAGTCAACTGAAATGATAGTAAATGGTGAAACATTAACTCCTTTAAATGTAATATCCTAGAGATTCTTTTTAAAATAATTTAATATATATCTCTGTGGAACTTCAAGAAATTATTCAATATTAAAAAAACAGAATTTTTAAAATTTCAGCTGATTGCTGATTGAAGTATATGCCTTCTTAATTTACTATAGAGAATGCATTTATGAAGGTCCAGCTAATATATTCATAGAACATGAGGCATGTAGCCACCCAAATTCATGGCTAAATCTCTCAATTGATAGAGTAAATTGCTGACACAGAAACATTGTATTGGCCAAGCACTGTGGCTTGATTAAGTTTGCTCATTTATTTTATAAATCCGTTGTAAAGCCATTAGAAGAGTTTTATTACTCAAATTATGAGGCTGAGTCAGAGCGGCCTTTTAACTCTATAAATTAATTAGAACTCTTTCCAGAGCACTGAAAATATTCACCCCTTTCTTTCAAAGAATATATTTCCCTTCTCTATTACAAATAAATTGTGATTTAGTTCACAGTTCCCCAGTTGGCCATCATTCATATGTATGCCCCTTGGATAGACCAGCAAATATAATTATAAATTTCCTTACTGTCCATTTCTGGGTAGATGACAGAAGCATTTTATAAAAGAAATTAACCTTAATCAAACCTGTCTGTATTCAAAATATGGCCTAAACACATATCCAGGAAATGATGACGTATCTTTATTCTCTACCCAAAATTCGTTTTGCTTCCTTTATAACTTCAGCATGAGAGTTGCATCAACCCAGCATTTCTGCTTTCTCCTTTTTTTTTCCTTTGCTTTGTTCTTTCTACTACTTTATCATCACTTTCTTTTTTGTTGTTGTTGTTGAATTTTTATTTTATATTGGAATATAGTTGATTTACAATGTTGTATTATTTTCAAGTGTACAGCAAGGTGCTTAAGTTATACATATACATCCATCCATTCTTTTTCAGATTCTTTTCCATATAGGTTATTACAGAGTATTAAATAGAGTTCTCTGTGCTATACAGTAGGTCTTCATTGATTATCTGTTTTATATATAGTAGTGTATCTATGTTAATCCCAAACTCCCAATTTATCCCTCTCCCCCACCTTTCCCTTTTGGTAACCATAAGTTTGTATTTGAAGTCTGTGAGTCTGTTTCTGTTTCGTAAATAAGTACATTTGTATCATTTTTTTAGATTCCACATATAATTGATATCATATGATATTTATCTTTGTCTGCCTTCACTTAGTATGACAATCTGTAGGTCCATCCATGTTGCTGCAAACAGCATTATGTCAATTTTTCATGGCTGAGTAATATTCCATTGTATATATGTACCACATCTTCTTTATCCATTCCTCTGTCAGTGGACATTTAGGTTGCTTCAATGTCTTGGCTATTGTAAATAGTGCTGCAGTGAACATTGGGGTGCATGTATCTCTTAGAATTATGCTTTTCTCCAGATATATTCCCAGGAGTGGGATTGCTGGGCCATATGGTAGTTCTATTTTTAGTTTTTTAAGGAACCTCCATAATGTTCTCCATCGTGGTTGTACCAATTTATTATACATTCCCACCACCAGTGTAGGAGGATTCCTTTTTCTCCACACTCTCACCAGCATTTATTGTTCGTTGACTTTTTTGTTTGTTTGTTGACTTTTTGATGATGGTCATTCTGGCCAGTGTGAGGCAATATATCACTGTAGTTTTGATTTGCATTTCTCTAATAATTAGTGATGTTGAGCATCTTTTCATGTGCTTTCTGGTCATTTGTATGTCTTCTTTGGAGAAATGTCTATGTAGATCTTCTGCCCATTTTTTGATTGGGTTGTTTGATAAAACCTGCCAGAAGATAATGCCCACATTTTTAGAATCTTTTAATCCGATTTTGTAATGCTTCACTCTTAAATAGGAATATACATTAATGGATTACCAGACAGTTAAGACATCTCTAAAGTAAAAAAAAAAAAAAAATTAAAATAAAACATTTTTTAAAATTGTATAAAGAAAACAGTATGCAGAAAACAAAAAGAAAAAAGAAAAGAAAAGAAAACCTGTAATTAGAATCCTCAAAAAATAAGAAAACAATGTATGCAGAAAACAAGAAAGAATCAGGCCTTCCCTGGTGGCGCAGTGGTTGAGAGTCCGCCTGCCGATGCAGGGGACGCGGGTTTGTGCCCCGGTCTGGGCGGATCCCGCGTGCCGCGGAGCGGCTGGGCCCGTGAGCCATGGCTGCTGGGCCTGTGCTTCCGGAGCCTGTGCTCCGCAACGGGAGAGGCCACAGCGGTAGGAGGCCCGTGTACTGCAAAAATAAATAAATAAATAAATAAAAAAGAATAGAAGAAACAGCTAAAAAAGTCAAAAGATTGTATTTGAGTAGCAAGAAATGAATGTTGGTCAGGGTCTTATTTTTCATTTTAAGCTTAATGATACTTTTTGATATTTCAACCAACTGCATGTATTATTGATCTTTGACTTCCTAAGTAAATATATATATATATATATATGTATATATATGTATATATATATATTTTTTTTCCTGCGGTACGCGGGCCTCTCACTCTTGTGGCCTCTCCCGTTGCAGAGCACAGGCTCCGGACGCGCAGGCTCAGTGGCCATGGCTCACAGGCCCAGCCACCCCGCGGCATGTGGGATCTTCCCGGACCGGGGCACGAACCCGTGTCCACTGTATCGGCAGGCAGACTCTCAACCACTGTGCCACCAGGGAAGCCCTAAGTAAATATTTTTAAAGTAACAAGATTTTAAAACGAAATGATAGGAACTTCCCTGGTGGTCCAGTGGTTAAGACTCCATGCTCCCAATGCAGGGGGCCCGGGTTCCATTCCTGGTCAGGGAAATAGATCCTGCATGCTGCAACTAAGAGCCAGCATGCCGCAACCACAAGATCCCGCATGCCTCAACTAAAAGATCCCGCATGCCACAACTAAAGATCTCAAATGCTGCAACTAAGACCCGGCACAGCCCAATAAATAAATAAATATATATATTAAAAAAAAATAACGAAATGATACCCAAGTCTTTTGATACCTATCTCACTCACCTGAGCTTCATTTGTTTACTAGAGCTCTGAAGACAAGCCACGTTGACAGACTCTTTTGGTTTATGCCTACACAGGCAAAATTCTAAACATTTAAAGACAAAATGCTTTTGTTGATTCCATCGGTGTAATCTATTTAAGTATATATAGCTGATGTCTCACTTAATTTCACCTGGTCCTTTACTGCGTTTCTATGACAGGATTGTAATGTGTTTCTATGACAGGATTTTAATGTAAGATTTGTACATCTGCTGGCTCTGTTAGCAAAGCACTTGGCACCCCACAGTTAAGAGGCCCCTGAGAATTTGTTAGCTCCTTGAAGTCTTGTGGATTTTTAGACACACAAATCCTAAGTTTAATAAATTGTCAAAGTAATCTCCTATAGACCAGGAATTTAGGTCAGAAAATACTCCAAATCCCTCAGACAGAAAAAGCTGTAAATCCTAGGTTTCTTTGGAGGGTCTGAAGAGAGGTGATGTGTTTAAATCTGAGAATTACATGGCAAAATTAGATTAGCTTGGTAAATTCCTGCCATGAGGCTACCCTCCTGGAGAGAGCAAGTCCATACATGTTACATTATATCTCTAGGAAAACACAAAATTTCTGTTTCCTTTTCCACTTCCCTGGCCCCTTTCACCACCCGATCCACAGAAGCCTCTGCAGAAATACCCAGTTGCCTTGGGTAGAATAACCAGACCAAAAAGGATTTGTGCAAAAATGTTATGAGAGCAAAACTTTTTATTATTTTACCTTCAACTCTTCGGCTCTTTCTAACTATGCCAACCCAACTGCTCTCAGGAGGGGTCCATAGTTTAGAAGTATAAACCCCTGCTTAACTAGGGTTAGGTATGGGGGTATTACTTTCCTCATTGATAAAACATTCCACCCTTCCCTGTACCCAGCCCCTCTGCCCAAGGTCAGAAACAGGGACCTTCTTACAAAAACAGAGAAGAAAAAGACATACTTTATCTAGTAAGTAGGTTACTCCCATTAAATCTTCAGCACAACCCAGTTATTAAACAGATAAGCCAGAATATTTCTAGGGAGTAATCTGGCATTACTTAGGGAGTCTGCCAGATTCTGCCTGCCTATGCCCCAGCCTAGACATTCTCAGGGCAGTAAACCGGGTAGTCATAGGCTGGACCTCCTTTGTTTTCTGTCTCAGGGATCACTGACTTTCAATGCCTGATGTTCAACATCTTGAAAACTGAAAATTGTTTTTTATATATTGTTTTTCTTTCATTTCTTCTTTTTTTTTTTTGGTTTTTTCAAACAGGATAAATCTGGCTGGAAGCAGAATTCCTTCTTTTTGTTTAGGCTTAAGTATCTTGTAGGAAATCTCATCAAAGTGAGATTAAAGAGCATGCAAAAGTGAATCTGTAGACTGCTTTGGGTAGTATAGTCATTTTCATTTTCAAAATATTGATTCTTCCAATTCAAGAACTTGGTATATCTCTCCATCTGTTTATGTCATCTTTTATTTCTTTCATCAGTATCTTATAGCTTTCTGAGTACAGGTCTTTTGCCTCCTTAGGTAGGTTTATTCCTAGGTATTTTATTCTTCTTGATGCGTTGGTAAATGGGATTGTTTCATTGATTTCTCTTTCTGATATTTCATTGTTAGTGTAAAGGAATGCAAAAGATTTCTGTGTATTAATTTTGAAAAAAAAAGTGCATGGCACTAAGACTGGTAGAATTCTGGTGTAACCTACCTGTTCCATGTGAAAAAAAAATATGCATGCACCCTGTATTTAAAAAAAATCACACTGAGGCTATTTTATCAAGTTATATAATACATAATGTAATCTGGGTCTGCATAACAGACAAGGCCTGTGTGACTTTAAGCTAGTTACTCATTTATTCATTCAACAACCAATAATTGATTCAATAAGCATTTATTGATCACCTACTGTATGCTGGGCACTACTCAGTTCACTGGGAATAAGGCAAAAAACCAGGCAGTCAGAGTCTGTGTGTTCATGTAGTTGACATAATAATGAGGAGACACGTAGAAAATAAGCATATAGGGAAACAAATAAATAAGATCACTTCAAATAGTTTTAAGTGCAATGAAGAAAATTAAATAGCACAATGACTTAGAAAACGACTGGTTGTGGGGAAGAGAGGAAGTTCTACTTTCCCCAGCTCCTCAGGGAAGTCCTCTCTAAATAGTTGGCATTTGAGGGCTTCCCTGGTGGCGCAGTGGTTGAGAGTCCGCCTGCCGATGCAGGGGATACGTGTTTGTGCCCCGGTCCGGGAAGATCCCACATGCCGCAGAGCGGCTGGGCCCATGAGCCATGGCCGCTGAGCCTGCGTGTCCGGAGCCTGTGCTCTGCTACGGGAGAGGCCACAACAGTGAGAGGCCCGCGTATCGCAAAAAAAAAAAAAAAGAGTTGGCATTTGAGTTTAGACTTGAAAAAGCAAAGAAGAAACCATTTGACAGTGTTGAATGGGATGGAGAGTGGGGAGACATTCCAAACAAAGAGAAGAGCAAATGCAGAAACCCCAAGAAGGAATAGAATCTTGTGCATTTATGGGGTATAGAAAAGGCCATGGTGGTTGGAGACTGAGGGAAAGAGGAAGAGTGGTGTGAGATTAGGTCTAAGAGCTAGCAGGGAGGCCTTTTTGGCCATGGCTAGGCACTTGAAATTTACTGTCATTCCAGTGGGAAGCCAGTAGAGATTTGGTATAATCAGATTTATCCTTTAAAAAGTTAACTCTGGCTGCTGTGTGGGGCAGGCAGGATCCAAGTGAGATATGATGGAAGATTAGACCACAATTATTTCACTGGAATTGATGAGAAGTGATCCTGTTTGGAATGTATTTTGCAGATAGAGCTTACAATACTTGATAAAGGATAGGTTGTGAGGTGTGAAAGAAAACAATGAATCAGAGACGTTTGTGGCCTGAGATGCTGGCAGTGTGGATGTAGCATTTTCTGAGGGGAAAATCTGGTGGATGAGTGGCCTTTTAGAGGTTGTCCAATGCCTGAGGGAATATGTCAGTTTAGCAGTTGGATACACAAGTTTGGAGCTGATGAGAGAGGCCCCAGTTAGAGACAGAGATTTAGGATAACCAGCAAATTTTGAGATCACCTAGTGAAAAACTATAGAAAAAGAAGAGAACTGAGGACAAGGCCTAAGTCATTCAACTTTTTGAAATCAAGTGGAGAAGAAGCCAGGCCAGCAAAAGACATTCAGAAATAGCAACAATTGAGATGGAAGAAAAACTCTTAAGAACAGAGTCTTTCCAGAAAGAAGTGGTGTTCATCTGTGGTAAGAGCTGCCTAGAGGTCCAATACTATGAAATCAGAGAACCAACCATTGAACTTGGCAAGATGGAAATTGTTTGTGATCTTGATATGAGCTACTTAATGGAGTGATAAAGAATCAAATCCAAGAAGATAGAATGGAATGGTAAGAAAGCAGAAACAGTAAGTGTAGGAATCCTATGCTTGCTATGGCTTCTATATCCCTATACTTGAGGATACAGACATATGTACATTTTGTGTTTTAAATAAATCGTGTCCACAAGAGAGTCAGAGTCAGCTTATGTGAACCATTCCCATGACACCTTGTACAACCTCTTTAGTATGTATTAAACTTGAAAAGGGTCTTATTTAGAATTCAGATATATAGGGTTGAGAAACTGAATGGAATCCTGTTGCTCTTCTGAATGCCCTTTATTCAAAGTGTTGGAGTGTTTTTTCCAAAGTAATTTATTTCATTATTATTTTGTGTTTTATTCAGTACTTGATACATTTAAAAGGTATGTGTAATTGTATTACTTACATAAGTTATGAAGGGTAATAAATTATGAAGGAAATAAACACTCAAGCCCTCCACCCAATTTAAGAACTATTTAATTATTAATAGTTTTGCATCTAACTGTGAGGCCCTCCCCTCTGTCATTATCCTCACTCCCCCCTCCCTAAAGATGATTACTATCACAAAGTTAATTTTCCCCTTGATTAAAAAAATAGTTTTGTATCATAATATATGTGTATATCCCTAAACAACATATTATTTAATCATTAGTCAATCTCTGTGGGATATGTGTTATAAGCCTTTTTCCTTTGTAGAAATAGAAACTTAGGTGACTGTATGATTTACCCAAGGCCAAGAAAACCAGTTGAAACCAGGCCAGATGTAGTTACTCCTTCTTGATTCAGAACATAAGTCATGTTAATACTCACAAGAGCTAATACTGGAACACAAGTTCACAGTGGAAGAGCTACTCTTTCCAGCTTAGTCCAAACACAGCCTCAGAATCCTCTTACTAACAAATACATCAAGCAGTCACTACAAATTTCTTGGAGTTTTTAAAGAAACAAACTATATTTGATCAGAAAGTTCTGTTGGTTGAATAACAAGGAATACAATTATTAAGCCCATTCCTAAGAGTAAGATTTCTATCTCATTTTAATGTTGAAAATTATTTTTAATAATCTAAACAATTTGATGTTAGTAAACTTGTATGGCAAGATACTCAGGAGTGATGTCTTTCTCTAATTTGCACATCAGTAACAACATTTCACCTATGAGAGTTTATTTGCCAGGAATGTTTTGCTAATGAAAGCACTACTTCTGTATTTTGTTGTAACAGAATTATAGACTTTCAGTATTAAAGGTACCAATGTGTTATCCCTGCTGTGATAGTATCTTCTTTTCATAGATGAGGTTACCTGACCTCAATTAGTAGACTTCACCAAACACACGATTCTTTGACCAATCTGTTCTTAGTTCAAGGGATTTAGGCATTAATTCAGTAGCTCAGCTGACACATTCACCTTGAAATAAATCTTCTCTATTTTGTGTATTAGATACGGCATTGGGTTTCTGCATCATTCCTGAAATGAAGCTCCTGTTTTATACCCCAGCTCTAATATGTGCATCCTTATCTTGCAGAGGGACTCATCCCTTTCTTCTGATAATAGAACCCCACTTTCCTATGGATAACCCATTTCATATGGTTCAGGAGAGCACATGACTAGTCCTGGCCAATGAAAAAAACTCTTGCCCCAGGACAGAGTGATTGGATCAGAAATGACCATGTGGCCCAAACCTGGCTAATCCATCCCAACGTGAAGGCTTTTCCATAAGTGCTATCAGAAAAGACATCTTTCTTTGAGGGGTTTTAAACTCACAAAATATATGTTGTGAAGTAGTTAACAACCACAATGTAACTCTTCTAGTGCTGACAGCAATCCTGCCTGCCTTTGAGAGTCATTTGAGAGAAAATTTCCAAGAACTAGAAATACAGAACATTCATAATATCATTGAAATGCCCTATCTTATCATGCCTAAAATTACTTCTGTTCTGTGGACTTTTCGCTAAATAAGCTAAAAGGATTTTTTTCCTTAACTAGTTTGAGTAGAATTTCTTTTACTTTCAACTGAAAAAGCCATGGCTAATACATAAATTTGTACGTGAAAATGGGATATGGCAGGCAATAGGCCTTAAATTGAGGAGTTGACTGAGTCCAGGTAGAATGATATGTGGTCATGAAACAGTTGATTAAACTTATGTGTGTTTTGTTTAGGGACACAAATCATGTGCTTACCCAGCCTGTAGCTTCAGGGAACTTTGTAAAAAAGATGCTTGGGGACTTCTGCTTCTGGCCAAGATGAAATACCATAGATTAGAATTGTCCTCTTGCCTCCAACAACTAAGAAATAGGAATAACTACAAAAAAAGAAACAATAGTTTTCATACATTGGACAGCAGGCACCACAGGACCGTGATTCCAAAAGAGAAAAAAAAAAAAAAAAACGGAGTAAATTCTAAGATTGTTGTGGCTTACTGCCTAGAGAAGGTTTCCAGGATACAGTGTAGAGAGGAAGAAGCCAGGCAGAACCCAGCATTCTCCTGAGTTGGAAACACAAAACTGGGGGCTCACAGAGGCCAAGGAAGCTAGAGTTTTGGCAGAGCATCAGAGATAGAGAGAACTGCAGTTAAAGAGAGCTCCCCACTGACACCAAATCTTCACCTGAGTCCTGATCATTGTATATCTATGAGGAAGCTACCTAATGCCCTGGGAAGAACCACCTGAAGGGAGCAAGTAGACTCAGTCATTGGACCTTGCACCAGGCATGTTGGTGTCTCCTCCAGGCAGAGGAGACAAATGGCGTAATGCACGGGGCATCAGGTGAAGTACTCAGCAGGGCACTGATCCACTAGTGGGCAAAATTAGCCCTAGACGAAAGGCTAATCTGTTTCCACATAACAAAGGTTAAAAACAAGTCTCAAGATTAAACTGTTACAAAGTTTATCAATTAAAAATTGATCTATGTCCCAGAATAAAGTTCAAGAATATTTTTAAGTACATGAATATTCAGCAGCCAACAAAGTAAAATTTTCAGTGTCTGTCATACAATCAAAAATCACCTGCATTCAGAGAAGCAGGAATAGGATCCTTAATAAATAGAAAATCATTAAATCAATCACAATGGAACGAGAAATGATACAAATAATAGAATTACTAAGCATAAACATAAAAATAACTATCACAACTATATTCCATTTGTTCACTAGTGTGGAGAAAACATAAGTATGTTAAGGAAAGACACAAAAGTTATTAAAATGATCCAAATTGATCTTTTAGACATAAACAATACAGTGTCAGAGATTAAAAATACCTGAAAGAAACTGCAACCTGAAGAGAAGTGACAAATAATACCTTTGTATGGAATCAAGTACCACCATTATCCACGTTAGCTCCATTTCCTCATAAGAGTGCCCATTAATAGTATCCACTATATTGGGTGTTTTAAGGATTAAATGAGCTAACAAGTGCAACTCAGAACAACCCTTGGGACATAAAAATAACTCATTAATATTAGCTACTAATAATAGTGTAGGGGAGCAAAATTTGCCACATTGAAATGTATCTCTCTGGCATGAGGATTAATTTAGACTGATTATTTTTAAAAGATGGAAGACGCAGGACGTTTTTCTTGTTACCTCCCCCTTAACTGACTAAAAGAATTTAGATAAAGAGCCTCTTCCAGGCATAGAGCTATCATCAGAGAGAGCTACGAAAGATACAGACTAGATGTGGTTGGGAGAAAAACTTGACAAGGCTCATTCTGTGTCCCATTGTCTCTGTATGGCATAGACAACATTTGTTTACCAAACATTTACTTTTCCATCTCCATGTGAATTACCTTCCTCACTGCTGAAGTCTCAAACCACTATCCCAACATTTTTTGTCTTTAGCTGAAGATGGTCTTTAAGGTGAGGGCTTTGGTCATGTTGGCAATTTTCTCAGTTTTCCTGGGTCTCTCCCATATATACATGTTATTAAACTTTTGTTTGTTTTTTTCCTGTTAATCTGTCTCATGTCAGTTTAATTCTTCATCCATCTGGAAGAACCTAGAAAGGTAGAGGAAAATTTCTTCCTCCCTGACAACAGTAATATATCTTATTTATATATTTCACCCAGTTGCTCTGCTGTGTTCCAACTCTTTCTTGAATTCTCAGCTACTGTCTGCCTGCTTAGACCAACCAATTACCTGTCATCATTCTCACCAACACTTCCAGTTTAACTGAACTTCCTTTTGTCATCTGCAGCTTGATATGATAACAATGCTTATCCTTCCCAAGGACCAGTCTAGTTTCTGCTTTTTTTCCTACTTGGTTTAGTCTGTCCTGCTGTTTATCACATCCGCTGTTCTCTTTCTGACAACAGGGAACCTTGAAAGTCATCCAGTCCAATCACTAAACTTCCCACTGTGATCGGTATTATGAAGAGTTTATTTTTCTACATTTAGGAGTTTATTTCAGGCAAGCTATAATATACACAAATCAGTTTTGCAAAGTTTTTTTTACTGACATAACAAGTTTGAGCAAATCCTGAAACATAAACTGTTATATTTTAGTTTATGTTCTTTAATATTCATAATATATATCAATAATATATAAAATAATAGTGTATTATATAATAAATATTGTATGGCATAGAGTATCCAACTTCTACCTTGGATTTATAAATGCAATTTCTGCTAATGAAAAATAATGAGCTAATTACATTAATAACAGTTATAATTTTTGAGCTGAAGATTTATGTGCCAGGGAAGGTTTTTATATGCTATCTCATTTCATTTTCACCACAACTCTACAGGTTATTTACTATTAATATCCCTATTTTATAGATGAGAAAATTAAGATTGAGAAAGGTTGAGTGACATGAAAATCACATATTCAGGAAGTTGGTGATCCTGGATTCCAATCCATATCTTTCTGATGCAGAAACCTGAGTTTTTAACCACTCTGCTATATGGGACAAAAATGAGGTAAGTGCCTCAAATAGAACTAGCACTTTTTATTCCACTTGGAAAAATATGTTACTAAAGCACAAAATAGGAAGATCCGTAAGATTAAGGTTGAGAGGGCTCTGGAAATCTACAGATAGAAAGAAATCCTAGAAAGAGAGGACAACTATACTATACCTTGAATCATCTATGAAGTCAAAACAGGTATGAGAGCTAACTGTAGTTAGAAATCAATTTTCTTTCTAGTTTTTCATAGCTTCTCTTTCCCCACACTTTGAAGTGTCCTAATCTGCTTTCCTACTGTGACTTCTTTCCAGTAATGTATGGTTGGGATAACAGCATCCTCACACCTAGTGGGCTATGTAGCTGTGCATGCTGGGAATGGTAAGGATCGTGAGGGACTGTGGAAGTAGAATAGAAGCCATCGTCACTTCAAAACAAAGACATAAGCTCTGCTGATGGTGGGAACTGACCAAAGGCAATAACATCAAAACCACAGGAGCACCTTCACATGTAAAAGCAAGCTCAGTCAGTAGCAGACTGGCAGAGTACTTTGATGAGAAATAATATGTTCTGTTAAAGCAGCTTCTTCTATTAAAATGTGTGCCTTCAATCATAAAATACACATTCATTCATTTATCCTATAAACATGTACTCAGTATCTAGACAGGCACTATACTTTGTACAGGGGATGCCTAGATAGATAGATAAAAGTCCCAGATCTCTAAGCTCTTCATAGTCTAGTAGAAAGATCAAATATGTAAATGCTTTGCTGCCCAACAGCAAAACACTACCAGGAATATACCTGCATTTAAACAAAATTGGGTGTATTATTTACTGCAGCAAGGGACACCTCAATCTCACATCATATGTAGCAAAGGGGAGCCTCAGAGGGTGTTGGGGAGACTTGTTATAGGATATTGGCCATGTTAATAATTTGGGGGAAGGTTCAAGGAAGCAGAGGTTTGCTCTGGATTAGGTGCCACCAGAAAGTGGAAGCAGTTCTATGGGTGGATATCTTAATGCTCTTTAGGAGGAGAGAGTAATGGAATGCGGTTAAACGTATAACTGGTTAAGAAGCAGCAGCAACTCACATTAGCTGGGAAAGAGGGAGATGTGGCCATTTTTGTGGTTAGCACAGTATTGTTTTTGTCTGTGCTCAGATGTGTTTATGGAAGATTCTTGTTTTTGTTTCAACGCATTCAGTGGATTAGCCACAAAATAACCTCAAATTATTTAGGTATTCTCTGAAAAGGTTATGTTCAGCAGGAAAACACCATGGCCTAGCTGGGAGACAGGGCTGCTTTTTTCTTTCTCATTACTGAGTTACACTATGCCTTGATAAGTGCTAAATTATAAGAATATACAGATTTTGTGGTAGTTTGAGAAACTGTAGATTTCTGCTTACAAATAGATGTTCTTGAGAAAGGAGTTTCGTGTGAACAGTGTCTTGAAGGATGCACTGGAATTTACTGGGTGAAGGAGCGGTCAGAAGTCATTTCCAAGCAGAAGCAAAGTGTGCAAGCAGATGTGGGCACACACAGCATGATGGGGAGCTTTGAGTAGTACAGTATGCTAGAATGAATTCGAGAACTGAGTTGGTGAAATTGAGGCTGTAAGTTGGTAGCAGTCAAGTAATGAAGGAACTTAGATTTCATGCAGCTGGTACTACGCATCCATCAAAAATTATTTGAATCAGAGAATAACGTAATCAGAACTGAGTTTCAGAAGGGAGATTTTGGCAGCCATATGGAGGACAAACTAGTCTGAGGAGAGAAAAATGACAGAGACCAATTAGAAAATCAGTTTAGGCAAGAGATGATGAGTATGTAAACTGAATCAGTAGCAGTGGGAATACAGGACATAAAGGACACAAGAGGCATTTCCAGTATAGAATTGACCAGACTCAGACTGTATCCTCCACTAAAATATGGAAGATGCATAAGGGGAGGAATCAGGTACAATTGCCCACCACTATACCTAACAGTAGTACAAAGTCTGGCATGTGGTAGTTGCTCAATGAATGTTTGTTGAATTAATAAACAGATTGTGAGAAATGGTTTAGGGAAGAAGATTTCAATGAAGGAGAAGCAGTAGATATTTCTAGGTCATGGTACTGGGTAAATGGTGATTTAATAAACTGAGCTAAAGAAGCATATTTGTGGAGGAAGAAATTAGTTTGATTTTGGACAAACACACAAAGCAAAATAGATACTGTTGGCTTTATAAAAATTCTTCAAGGAGTAGTTTTGAAATGAAAATAACTTGAAATGTGTTGATTTACCAAATAAGAACACAGAATCTTAAAAGTATTACCTTATGTTAAAAGAGGTTAATAAGTTCCTACCATGCTGAAAACTATCTTGCAATGGATAAGAGTTCCAGACTTATTTATTATATTCGTCATTAAAGAGACAGAGCTAAAAAGTAAAGTTATGGAAAATATAATCGGCATATGAATGAAAATTTTTCTTTACTATACATTTTTTTCGCTTTATTAAGGTATAATTGACATACAATAAATTGCACGCATTTAAAACCTACAATTTAATGTGTTTTGACATATTTACACATCTCTAAAATTGTTACCATAAACAAGATGAGTATATCTATCATCTCATAAAGTTTCTTTGCACTCCTTTGAAATGCCTCCCTCCCTCCTTTCACCACTCCATCTCCCCAAACCCAGTCCCCAGGCAACCGCTGATCTACTTTCTCTATATATAGCTTAGTATGCAGTTTTTAGAATTTTATGTAAATGAAATCCTACGGTATGTCATCTTTTGTGCCTGACTTCTTTCACTTAGCATAATTATTTTGACATTCACCCATGTTGTTGCATGTATCAAAACTTCATTTATTTTTATTGCTGAGCAGTGTTTCGTTGTATGATATACATACAAGTTCTTTATGGATTCTCCTGTTGATGGACACTTAGGTTGTGTGATGATTTTAAAATACATCCACAAATTCTTTGATACTGCTCCCTTCAAGAGGTGGAGCCTAATTTCACTCTTTGCCATGTGGACTGGACTTAGTGACTCATTTCTAATGAATAGAATAAAGCAGAAGTGAAGGCCTGCAACTTTCGAAACTAGGTTATGTAAGGATTTTGGACTTTCTCCTTACTCTTTCTTGGATCACCTACTCTGGGGGAAGCCAGCTGCCATGCTGTGAGGAAACTCGAGCAGCCCTATGGACCCATGTAATGAGAAACTGCAGTCTCCTGTCAACAGCAATAAGTGAGCCATGTTGGAAGCAAATCCAGTTTCAGGCCAGACTTCAGATGACTGTAACCCCTTGACAGCTTGACTGCAACCTCATGGGTGACCCAGAAACAGAACCACCCAGTTAAGCTGCTCCCAAATTCCTGATCCACAGAAACTGTGAGACAATAAATGTTTGTTGTTTGAAGTAACTAAATTTTAGGGTACTGTGTTACACAGCAATAGGAAACTAATATAGGTTATCTCAGGCTTGGGGTTATGCAAGTAAAGCTGCTATGAACATTTGTATAGAAGTCTTTGTGTGTGTGTGTGTGTGTGTGTGTGTGTATATATGTTTTCATTTCTTTTGGTTTACTATATATTTTGGCACAGTTTTTATTTTGCCTTATATTGTTTTCCATTCAAGTGTCAAGTTGACACACCAAGGTTATAAACTCCAGGTATTTATTTAATATTCCACACATTGCTCAGCCCATGCTAATTGCCTAGTAAATGATCAATATTTTGAACTGAGATAGATTGAGAACAATAATAACTACTCAAATGACTTTCAGGAAGCACCTGAGAAGGGAAGGGAGAAGGTGATTCAGTGTTGTTGATGGACATACTGACTGACCTCCCTTATTTCCACCTTTTGAAAAATGAATTGATTTGCTTTAGATCCAGGAAAAGGATGCAGTGTGGAGTCCATAAAGAAATTTTCAGTCTCAGGTGATAAGAGTTATAGTTTGAATACTACACATAAATGGGGAGAATTAATCCAACTTCATCCTGGTGAAAATCTGAAGTGACACCTTCCTCAAAATAGAAATAAAATGTACTTTATCACATTGCTAGAAAGTGTCCTTTCTCTTTCAGCTGCTTTTCAACCAATCTAAGCTGTGCTTAAGGAAACTGACCATGCCATTGAGAATTTAGGTAAGATTTATATTCCAGCTCTCAGATATGGCTGTAGAGAGCATGTATGTAGAAATATATGCAGGAATGCCTTTGTAATGCTCAATAAGTTTCTGTAAGTTCAGTTCCTTTATCTGGCATGGAAGACACTGAGGTTTTTAATAGGGTAGAAATGTGGGATTTGAAATAGCCGACTGCCAAAAAAAAAAAAAAAAAGTGCTGAGCAAAGGGAGTGCTACCAACCTTAACCACGATATACTGAATGATTCTGTTACTGGGAGATGGGACTCCTTCCATTGTAATTCTTGAGAGCTAGTAATAATGGGGACTTTTAAAAAATATTCATGAGATTTTCTATTATGCATTTTCTTATCCTAGTCTTGCTTCCATTCTGCCAAAAATTTGCCTAGGGGAGATTTAGAATTGATAAAATAGGAATGGAAAGAGGGAAAAATTGTGTTACTATTCAGCTTTTGACACCAAAATTCAGCAAGTTTTTTTGGAGAAAAATAGAGCAAACGGTCTCTAAACTGCTTTATCTCCTCCTTTTGTAAGGTGAGACTGGTAGTCCTAGTCATGGTGTTTTGCATAAGGAAGATGCCATCAACACAAGGAGAGGAAGACTGAGAAAGAAACACCCATTCTAGGTCTGGCTGATTAGGAGGTGCTACAGACAGTAGAAGGAAGCAGAGTGAGCAGGAGAAGCTTCAAGCCCGCTGCTCTCACTGCCTCTACCCAACCTCAAAGCACAGACTCCTGGGTAAGAAACAGAGGACTCTATTAATCATAGCAATAGCATTAGCCAGAGTGTCAGCGTTTGCATCAACTCCTCAAGCCTGAATGCCCACAGTGTGACAGGAAATGGCCACCTCACTCCTGCAATGCAGTTGACTGCACTTCCAAGCTTAGGAAACCTGAATCCTTTATAATGGACAGTGAGCCTGTCTGACCTTTGCCCAGGAAATAAACATTGTCTTATTATCCCAGTCAAGAAAGAAATCTGCCTTCTGTCCCAGAGGGAGCTGCTGTCCCCCAAATCTGTTCGCTATTGAAAAGATAGTCTGGAGCAAAGGCAGTAAGTGCCTCTAAGATGTACAAAAACATGGAACCCATAGAGGACTGTGAGCCAGTAATCAATACTTGATAAAAACCTTCAAGATAGGCATAGTTCACTCACTTCTCAGAGAAGGGAAATGATGAGGGTCGGAGAAGTTAAGGAACTCACCCTAGGCCTCACAGTGGTGCAGCTGGAATTTATACCTAGACCCCTCTCCTTCCATACCTTCTCCCCACCAAACCACTCTCAAAAGCCATGCCTGTTTACGGTCTATGTTTATGACAAGACAAAACTCATGACTGAATTCTTCTAGGAGGAAAATTTCTATCAGCTTACTGTGCACCTCCCTCTACCCCAGGATGACAAATGTTATTTCTGGAAAGATATCTCAGAAGAATTAGAACAAAACTGTATAAATGAATTTAGCATGCCTCCCCCAAAGTGGGATGTCTTTATAGTAGGACCCCAAATTTTAATTGTCAAAAAAAGAGGGAAAAGAAAGAGCTGTTGTCCAAAGTGAAGGAATATCTTAGGAATCTGAATGGAGCATTTGTCTTCTGTTACCCATTTCCAGAAATCGAGCTGACACAAACCTGTGAGGAGTGGAAATACCTATCCTGGAAGGATGGAAAAGAAGAGAGAGCATTTTGTCCAAACCTGGGTGGATTTGGTAGCTTGTTTCCAAGATGGCCACCATCAGTTTCTTCCCCTCCCTGTGAATATATTTCATTCTCCTCAAGAGAAGTAGTGTCTATTCCGCTCTTTCTCTACCCGCCCCCTTGAACTGGCTGGACTTAGTGAATTCTTTTATAGAAAATGCAACAAAAATGGCATTCCAGTACTTCTAAGGCTAGGTCCTAAGAAATCTTGCAGCTTCTGTCCAGGTCTCTTGAAACACCTGCTCATGGGAAATTGTAAAAAGTCTGGCTACCCTGAGACTCTCATGCTGTAAGGAAGCACAAGCTGGCCTCCTGGAGAGAGAGAGATGTCCAGCCAACCACACACTTCCAGCCATACCGGCTCATACACCAGTCATATAAGCTAAGGAGCCATTGTTTACATTGTGAGCTAATTGGAAGTTTAAGAGGGCAATTACAACTTAAAAGTGAATATTTTGCAGAGTTAATAGGATTATATTTCTAATAATATTTTAAATCTATGAAGTTGGTAAACTTAACATTCTGGGGTGGTATATCTCACCAAGAGTTATTTTGCCCTCCAGAGGACATTTGGCCACGTCTAGAGACATGTTTAGTTGTCACAACTGGGGTTGGGGTGCTACTGGCTTCTAGTGGGTAGAGGCCAGAGATGCTACTAAACATGATGCACAGGACAGTCGCCCATAACAGCGAATTATCCAGCCCAAGTTGTCAATAGTGCCATAGTTGAGGAACTGTGTTCTACGATACCACAGGCAATTGTATTTGAATAAGTGGTTTGGCAACACATTTCTCAGGTAAATTTATGACTTCTTACATTTGAAGAGAGGTGTTTCTTGTCCAAAATAAAAGTTTAAATGTTTATGTGGATTAGAACATACGGGTTTGAGTCTAATTCATAAAGATACATTTTTTCATATATTTATTTGGCATTTTATCTGCAGTAGGCAATGCACTAGGCACTGTGGATTTCAAAGTAAGTTCCCTGCCTTCTATGAGCTACTATCTAATGTGGAGATAGGTCAACAATCACATTACCATAGGATAATTGGAGGACTAGAGATTGGAAAATAGGACACAGAACACCAAAGTTGACAAACGATTCACAGGAAAGACTTCAAGAGGAAAGAGCTCTGGGCTGAAACTGTGTGGCTAAGTAGAAATATTTCAGACTGGAGGCTGGAGAAGAACAGACTTCAGAGCCGGGACACCATGAAAAGCATACTTGGCGTACAAACCTAATTAGTTTTAGAAAATAAATTGTGATTTCCTTTAATAGTATATGGAACAATTAGGAGTTAAATCTAAAATCATTACAGACTTCTGAAATTTTGATTCGAAAATGTATGGCTGATAACATAAATCTCCAAGGAGAAAATCAAGAAAAATAAAGAAGTTCAGAATCTAACTTTCTTCACGGTCTAGAGAAATAAAAAGCACAAAGACAAGTTTGGCCATGGCTAAGAAGAGAAGATTTAAAGCAGAAAAAAGCTTTTTAAGGACCCCAAATGAGCATTATATGTAAAGGTAGAGAATAAAGGAGAATTATAACCAGCATGCAGGAAGCATTAGATGTAAAAAGCACAGGTTTAACTTTGGAAAATAAGTTTGCCTTTGTTGTTGTCTAAATTCTTTTTCAGGTTGGAACAATCATTTTAAAAATTCCATTTAAAACCCAGGAGATCTTTATGATAAACAACCCAAAGTGTCTTATGCTATCACATACCTTCAGTTTTCCCACATTTTCCCATAGAGACACGAAAAACCCCTGTGGACTTCAGAATATCTTAAGGACTTCAGTCATACAATATTATGGTATCACTAGGAAGTTTTTATGATTCAAAAATCATATGGTATGACATTTTAAAATAGCCCCAAAGACTATCATAGCATTTTTATAATCATTTGCTACAATGATGTATTCTAACACCCAAGAAAATGTACCTGATTTCAAAAGACACGTTTCCCTTGGCAAAACACCTGTTTCAAAATGGAACAAAGCTGCTTTCTTCACAGCATACTCTGAAAGCATGGCACATCACTGAAGTGAATATGTTAAAGGGTTGTGGACTAACACAAAACCAACACCAGAATCCCAGTGCACCAGCTTGACCTGGTTATACTTAACTAGATAGGATCCAGGCTCTCTCCCTAGGCACTAAGAAACCCTGTTTTTGAAAAATCAGTTGTTATATAATAATTTCAAAGTAGGTAAGTGGGACTTAAGTAAGTACAGCTAGTGCATGAGTGTCCCAAATACAAAGTACATGGTGTGATGATCTCTTTGCAGAAAGCAGAAATCAGATCATGCCCAAAGGAACTCGTTTAGATTCTTCTCATTCATGCACGTTTCCTCGAAAATGTTTCTCAAAGTGTGGTTCTCAGACCACTTGCACCCATAAAATCTGGGTGCAAAACTTTATTAAAAGTTTTCTTGGTGCTCTCTCAGACCTTGTGGATAGGAATCTTTAAGTTAATTCTTAGGCATGCTAGAGTTTGAGACCCATATCTTCATGTCAAGAGTCTAGCAAAATTTTGCATGAGGAAGTTACTTATTTTGCATTGAATTCACTCAGTATATATAAAATAATACTGAAAATATGAACATTCACTTCTTTAACTGATGGTATTAGAACTGAGCAGAACCCTGCATGTGCCCTGCCTCTTGTTTGTAGAAAAGCCAAAGTCTTCCAGGCCTCCCTGAGTCACAAAACGAAGACTCAAGCAGTTAATAATTAGGACAATAGAGTCACAGACTCAGTGTCTGATGCACATTCCTGAGTTGTTTTACATACTATAACTGCCACCAAAGGGAAGAAGCTGCATGATGACCAGACTGCATCCATGACATAATCTCTTCCATCTTAAGCAGTACTGAATCTACGGCTAGCACAATTCCAAAAACTGGCCTTGCGAGAATGGGATTAATACTATTGCTCATAATAGTCTATCTTTGTGGACATCAAAATAATTTTAACTTGTTCTGCCCATATATGTAAATGGGCAATTAAAACTGTCGAAAAGAGATGCTACAGACCCATATCGATATATTCTGACTCTTAAGAATACGGTATCCTATGTCGGCAAGAAGAAATTACAGAAGATGGACCTTCACCCATAATCCCATAGAAATGGAATGATATTCTGACAAGTGGGTATTTGTAAGCAGCTT
Source organism: Stenella coeruleoalba (assembly GCF_951394435.1). NCBI lineage: Eukaryota > Metazoa > Chordata > Mammalia > Artiodactyla > Delphinidae > Stenella > Stenella coeruleoalba. Next base: position 74,495,806 of record NC_137151.1, on the reverse strand, counting down.
TTGGCAGGAAAGAGCTCTTTGTGGGAAAGAGCTCTCTGCAGGAGTCCCCTTTGTCTTGTCACTTTAGCAAATCTATATTGAAACTAACCTTAAACCAGCACCCCCATGCTCTACTCATCTCCTGCCCAAGCTCACCTTTCAAATCTTTTGATCACACAATACCTTGCCTAACCTGTTGGTTCTTTCCATAGATCAAAGAAGTAGCAGTGAAGAATAAGTAATTAACAGATGACCATATCTCTTCCCTAGCTTCCCCTTCAGCAATCTCCAAACAAACTGTGTGAACAAGATAGCAACTAAAGAAAGATCACAAAAGGTTGACAAGCCTGTATGCAGTAGGGGATGGCGACAGCTCTGACCCCTTATCTCAATGATTGAGATTACTGCCCTTTTCCCTTCAAAAACCTTCATGGCCGAGCAGAATCTCTGGAGTTAGTTTTTGGGGACACTGAGTCCACCTTCTCCCCAGATTGCTGGCTTTCTGATTAAAAGGAGTGGTTTCCATTTCTACCAACACTTGCCTCTTGGGTATTGATTTTTGAGCAGTGAGCAGCCGGACCTGAGTTCAGTAACAGTATTGAGTGTTATTAGCCTCTATCTGCATGATGGGATATCAACATTTCGTGGCGGGGGTGGGGAGAGAAGAACAACTACTGATTCATTGCTTAAGAAATAAAATATTTCATTATAACATTTGTCAAAGCCAGGGAGCCATCATAGTATGTATTCATACTATTTACTTAGTTCCCACTTTAGAAAAGTCTTGTGGGGGTGTGTTTCTCCAGATAGAGGAGTCTGATTCACAAATACGATTTCTCTGAAAAACATTTTTTTCTTTTAAATTTTAAGGTATGAATTTGACTTGGCCCAGGAAAGGATTATTGATTTAACTTGAGAGCCAAAACAATCTGGGGTAACATCCTTAAAAAGAGTAAAGTATGATGTACTGACAGGATATTTTTCAGACATGTGATGTATCATATAAAAACACCAATCTTAAAAATCATGCTCCCCTCTAGGTCTTTTCGGTATGCCCATGACCAACCCCTAGCAAAATGTTGTTAATACCTTGGGTGGGAGGGTTGGGTAGTGGAAGGAATTTATATATTCCTGACTGAAAAAATGAAATACATTTCTCCTCCCCTCACAGCTCATTGTTCCTGAAGTGGATTTTCAGAAGAGCTGATCCATTGGTTAGCCAAAGACCTCTGGCTTCATGGAAATATATAAGCTTGACCAGATAGATTCCTCTTACTGCCAATTTGGAGTCATGAGAAAGATGAGTGAGCAGAGGAAATGGCAATGAGAAAAAGAAACCCAAAGGAGCAGACATGAGACAGAGAAGAGACCACAAAGCCTCTGAAAGACTGAAGTTGGTTTTCCAGTTCTAGGTGACATGAGACCTAGCTGAATGCCTTTAGGTGTCCTTGTATTCCATGAGACCTCTGAATACCTAGAATAGCCCCATTCCCCATTGATGTGAGCTTTTTAGTGGGCCTCTGTTCTTGCAACCTTGAAAAGAAAAGTACGGTTGCTCACAGAATGTGATGAATAATTGTGTTACAAAGCATTTACAATGGGGATCTGCCTCCTCACCTGGTTTTATTAATAGCCTGGCCTCTCTGAAGTAGCTCCTGGGTCTTTTATCAGTATTTTGTTGCTTATCTTGTGGATAAGAATTACACAGAGAAGAAGGTATTTGGACTCATATCACACTATCTTAACTTGGGTAAACATTGTCTTTAATCAGTTGAATTCCCTTAAAGGGATGGAAACTAACATTTAAGTACATTGCATGTGCAAAGATCTCTATGTCATTAGTTCTTCAATCCTCACAGCTTTATAAGGTTCAGACTCAGGGAGGTCCATTGACTTGCTCAGTGATCAAAGTTAGAAAATGGTAATGTTTATGCACAATCCAGGCCTCTATTCAAGAGTTCAAAACTCTTTCAACTAGACCAGTGACTCACAAAATGTGGTACACTGATCAAATATGCTATCCAAGATTATTTTAAATACATTATGAAAAAACATTTTTAAAGTTTAAAATTACACATTTATTTTAGTATACATTAGAAAAATAATGAGAATCGAGTTTTATGAACATATGTATATACATGTATACAGTAAATAATAGTACAGATGGCATATAGATATGGCAAAAATCTTAGAGATGATCAAAGTTTTAAACCCTCATCATATCAAGTTCATGTGAAATTACAAACAACATCTTGAAAATCTCTTAAAAGTGATCCAGTGGCCACGTTAAGTTCAAGATTTGGATGTAAACCAAATATTTTAAGAAAGAGTAGGTCTGTAGCAGTCTATCTACATATTATGATAGAAGACATAGAAGACGTTGCATTTTTTTCCTAGATCTCACTAGGGTCATTGCTGTTCAAGATATTAAAATATAAAAATATGATATTTTTCTACCTCTTATACGTGTGCATTAAAATTTTTGAGTAATCATATAAGCAAACACTGTAAACTATTCTAATGTTTTAACAAATGCTATAAAGACAAGCATACACTCAACAACTTTGTACATTTTGAGAATGGTTTCCAGGTAATCAGTAAAACAAGGACAGGTTAACACAGGGTAATAATGAAGGTCAAGGGACTTCAGCCTCTGAAGAAATAATCCTTCAGTGATACACTGCCTGGGGTGTCATACCCAAATGATGAAATGGATCTGGGAAACTAATATGACCAAGAAATCAAAACGGTTAGTTACTGGACACTCTGAGCACAAACACAGGAACATTCTCAGCCAAATAGAATATCCTTCACATATTAAGTCTGAATTTCCTTCAAAGAAATGTAAATGTGCAATTAAAGGGATTTCTGACACTGAATCCTTACAGATGCATGGGGGCCAGAGTACAGTGACAATAGGACTGGATTAAGGAGTCCAGATTCTATTCTCCCAGCTCCATCCTCTGCTGAGAGACTTTGGGTAAGGCTTTCACCACCCCAAGTCTCCATTTCATCACTCAGAAGCTGTGAATAAAAATACGTACCTGCCTAGATCAAAAGATTATTGTAAAGGTACATTATACATTATAAAGTGCTATATACCTGTTAAGCAATGTTATGCTTAGAAAAAATAGTTGAAAAGTTCAAATTTTCCTCCTTATAATGAGCTTTGCTTGTCTAATTTTCTCCTGTTTTGCAAAGATTGGTGTGTTTCTCTTAAGAAGCACAATTATTCTGGAACACAGAATAGCATTCACAATTTGAAGACTGGAAGCACGTTTATAATGGGAAATAGGGGAAATCCTGTATTAAAGAAAGGATTTTTTCCCCCAAGAACAATTACAGCAGATTAGGTGGTTTATTGGATGAGATGGTTCAACTTAAACAAACAAAAAACTGCTGTTCTTGGAATTCTAATGAGGAATGCGTTTATTTTTCACAACATGGGCTCCACCAGCCTGGTGAAATATTTGAAGTGAGGAATTCATGTTCCCTGCATCTGGTCATGCCAATCATCGCTAGCTGGTTTGAAAATGTTCTCCTTTCTTTTATTGCCAACGTGGATCTTGCCGAGGTTCTGAAAGTCTGTGTAATCATTTTGTTTTCTAAGTCCTCATGGAGTTTATCTTTCCAGAGTAAAATCACTCTAGAAGAAGCTTTAATCAACAGCCTTGCCGAGTGAGATGGATGCACAGTTACATGTAAGTATAAAAAGGCTTTTTTTTTCCTGTTAAATTACTTTAGAAACAGTTCTGTATGCCTTGATAAACTGACTTTACTTTTGCCTAAGATAAACACTGCCCTTGAAAATTACTTGGTACCTTCTGCCCTTGGTTAGATGTCAAATCTGATGAACATTTCTAAATGCCCTGTCTCTTCCAGATGACCTGTGGAGGTGGCTTTAAGTACTGTGATTCTAAATTGCCTTTTATTTCTCAGTAATATTCTTCTGCTCCACTATGTGGAAGTGGAAGAAAGGTTGCTTATTGTACCCTCTAGTGGTGATTGTGACATTCTTAAAAATACTTTTATTTCATTCTTTGGCCTTTTCCTTTATATATAGTATAAATACTATATATTTACTTTAAAATATATGTATTTAATTCTTTCGATTTATACTGTAAATTGTACAGTATAAAAGAAATTTATCAACCTTTAAGGAGATACAAATAATGTAAATCATTTGCATTACACTGTCTTGGTGTTTATGAATGCATCAAAAATAGGTTCATAGGATATTGACTCATTTTCCTCACATTTCATTTACCCAAATTTTATTCCACTTTTAAAAAGTGTTCTAATTTCCTGTCTTCCATTTGGAATATTGTCAGTAGGCAGTTATTCACACCACTGGAGGAAGTTATATATATAGAATTCTACATGTCCCAAAATGTCATTATATTTTGGTTTAGAGTTCCTTTTTACTCATGCTTAGTCATGAGTACATCTCATTTTCTAAGAATTCACAACATTTGAAATAAAATAAAGAAGCCACCCATGGAACTTCTGATTCTATAGGAACTAAGAATTTGTCCACTATTCCTGCCTTTTTCACTCTGCTTTCTCTACCTCAAGAAGGACCAGGGAACATTTTTAAATTGAGGAAAAACACATTTTGAAAGAACATCTGCCAAGATCGTTGCTATGTCTCTATCTACATTCTTCTCAGGTAGAAATTTTTTTTGTATAAATTTATTTATTTATTTTTGGCCATGCTGGGTCTTCGTTGCTGTGCACCGGCTTTCTCTAGTTGCACCGAGTGGGGACTACTCTTCGTTGCGGTGCACGGTCTTCTCATTGCCATGGCTTCTCTTATTGCGGCTCGTGGGCTCTAGGCACATGGGCTTCAGTAGTTGTGGCGCACGGGCTTAGTTGCTGCATTGCATGTGGGATCTTCCGGGGCCAGGGCTTGAACCCGTGTCCCCCGCATTGGCAGGCAGATTCTCAACCACCCCGCCACCAGGGAAGTCCTCAGGTAGAAGTTTAATTAGATATTTTCTTCCAAACTTCTTGCTTCCAAATTCCTAATCGGTTACACTTTGTATATAGATGATGACAATAAAGGCAGTTAAGGGGCTTCCCTGGTGGCGCAGTGGTTGAGAGTCTGCCTGCCGGTGCAGGGGACGCGGGTTCGTGCCCCGGTCTGGGAAGATCCCACATGGCGCGGAGCGGATAGGCCCGTGAGCCATGGCCACTAGGCCTGCGCGTCCAGAGCCTGTGCTCCGCAACGGAGAGGCCACATCAGGGAGAGGCCCGCGTACCGCAAAAAAATAAATAAATAAAGGCAGTTAAGGAAAACAAAGGAGCTAATCAAGCAGAACAGGTGATTCTCAACAAAAACTTGAAATTAAGGGTTGTCTGCAACTGAGGGTAATCAAGAGATAACCATAAATTAAAATGACTAATAAATAGATAAAAATGTCTTGTTTCTGCATAAAAAGACTCAGTATTTTGAGATGTCAGTTTCCCTAGATTAATCCATAAATTCAATGACAACCCAGCAGAATTTTTTTTTAACATTTTTATTGGAATAGAATTCCCAGTAGAATTTTAATATACTTGACCAAATGTTTCTAAAGTTTATCTGAAAGAATGTGCAAGTGAAAATAACCAAGAACAACAACAAAATTAAAATAAGGGTACTAGAGGGAAGGACTAGATTTAACATGTGTTTAAAAGTGATATGAAGCCATAATAAAACAGTATGTTAACAGCCTAGTAAAAGAGAGGCATATCAGTGGAATAGGAAAACAAACAGTAATATGTGGTATTTTAGTAAATGCTAATATTGACATTTTGCATTAGTGAGCAAAAAGGGATTAGAACATTTTGCATTAGTGAGCAAAAAGGGACTAGCTCTCTTTAGTCACTAAGAGAAAGACAACCCAATAGAAAAATTGGCAAAGGATGTAAATAGGGAAACCACAGATGAACAAATACAAATGGGCAGAAAACAATGAAAAATCTTGTTCAATCTCATTAATAAATACAGAAACATAAATCTAAACAGGCTTAAAAATTTCATCTGATCATCTTGGCAAAGATGAAAAGAGTTGATAATGAAAAATTTGTAAAGTAGAAATTTCGGCACTGTAGGTAGGAATGTAAATTAATATAATCTTTTGGGAGGTAAATTTGGCAATACTTATTAAAATATTTCTGACTCAGTAATTTCACTTCTACACTTTTAGGACTTTATTCTACAGAAATACTTTGCATGAATATTCAGAGATATATGTATAAAGCTGGTTTTGTTTTGTTTTGTTTTTGCTGCACCGCGTGGCATGCAGGATCTTAGTTCCATGACCAGGGATTGAACCCATGCCCCCTGCAGTGGAAGCACGGATTCTTAACCACTGGACTGCCAGGGAAGTCCCCTAAAGCTGTTTTTATATTATTAAAAATGACCCAAATGCACTGTGGAAAGAAGTATGGTAGCTCCTCAAAAAAAAAAAAAAAAATTAAACATAGTAACTTAATAGGACATGGTAATTTCACATGATCCAGCAATTCTACTTCTGGGTATATACCCCAAAGATATGAAAGCAGGGACTCACACAGATATCTGTACACCTATGTTCATATCAGCATTATTCATAATAGCCTAAGGTAAAAGCAACCCAAATGTCCATCTGTGAATGGATAAACAAAATATTTTACAGTTTGACCCTTGAGCAACATAGGTTTGAACTGCCTGGGTCCATTTATACATGGGTTTTTTTTCAGTACTAAATACTGTAGTACTGCATGATCCGTAGTTGGTTAAATCTGTGGATGTGAAATGGCAGATATAGAGGAACCTTGGACATGGAGTGCCAACTATAAGTTATATGCAGATTTTTGACTGCACAGAGGGTTGGTGTCCCTAACCGCTGAGTTGTTCAAGGGCCAACTGTACATACATACAATGAAATTTTATTCAGCCTTAAAAAGGAAGAAAATTTTAACACATGCTACAACATGGGTGAACCCTGAAAACATTATACTAAGAAATAAGCCAGTCACAAAAGGACAAGTATGGTATGATTCCACTTAGATTAGGTACCTGGAATAGTCAAATTCATAGAGGCAGAAAGTAGATTAGTGGTTGCCAGGATCTGGAGGGAAGAGAGAATGGAGTTACTGTTTAAAGGACATAGAGTTTCAGTTGGGGAAGATGAAAAGTTCTGAAGATGTATGGAGGTGATGGTTGTATGACACTGTGAATGTACTAAATGCCACAGAGCTATATACTTAAAAAATGGTTAAAATGGTAAATTTTATGTATGTTTAACCACAATGAAAAAGTATTGGATGGTATATGGTGGAGTACATATTAAATTTACATTATCTATTAAGGTATTTTTGAAATAAATACTTGTTGCAATATCAAAAAAATTACCAAAATGTTCATCAGAAAACTATAGTATAGGGCTTCCCTGGTGGTGCAGTGGTTGGGAGTCTGCCTGCCAATGCAGGGGACACAGGTTCGTGCCCCGGTCCGGGAGGATCCCACATACTGCGGAGCAGCTGGGCCCGTGAGCCATGGCCGCTAAGCCTGCGTGTCCGGAGCCGGTGCTCCACATCGGGAGGGGCCGCAACAGTGAGAGGCCTGCGTACCGCAAAAAAACAAAGCAAAACAAAAAAACTGTAGTATAACCATTTAATGGAATAGCATGCAGCTATTGAAAAGAATGATGTGAATATGTACGTATTTGGAATGATGTACAAAATACATTGTCTAATGAAATGAGGAAATGGAAGTGGAAAATTGTATTGTAGTTATTTTATATACTTCTTTTATAAAAATAATATTACATCAAGTTAGCCAAGGGTAAGTCTATCTAACGCATATGATGGAAAAAGCATCGTCTTTGTGATTGTCTTCTTGGTGATACAGAGTTAGATCTCATTCTTATATATAGGAGTTGGGTTTCCCTGCAAGCAATGGATGTTCTCCATACTAGGAAGAGATTCATCCTGAGACAGAAAATGGGGACTTAGTGAGCAAGAATTAGACTGAGATAAGGAGAAAATTTTCCTCTTTTCTGGGTTTGAAAATGGGAGATTATGAGAGGCCAGGAGCCCTGACCTGTGCCCTATCACATGGAGACAAGCTGGTAAGTCAGGAAATTGGCTCAGCCCACAGGGGACCCAGAGCAGGCTGGACACGAGCTGCAGCAGCAATTTATTTTTCATATTGGACTTCCCTTCCATTAGTCCCTGTCCTTCTGTAAGGTCAGCAGATCGAGGAGAAATTACTGGAGAGCTTATGTCCATGCTAGTCGCCAGTTGTCACTGCCAGAGGGTTCCTATGTCCTGTGAAATGAAGGTGGTGAGTTTCATCCCCGGAGCAAGGGGGGGCACTTTGACAGGAAGAGAGGACCAGAAGGGAAGAGCCCCAGGGACATGTTCCTTAGCAGATGTTAGGTACCAAAAAACTGTTAGAAATATCTGAGGGACAGTCTTTGTAGGGGATTCCATCTTAATAAAGAAGACTGGGGAGAGGCCTCACCATCATGGTTTGGATTAGAATAATTATAACCCAGATGTTATCTGGGGTCTTTCTGACCTTTAAAGATAAAGTGGTTCAACACCCATCTCCAATTTCAAGCCCTATAGATTCTAAAACTTCCCAGAATGTTCTGTGAGTTCAAGGGAATCAGGCAGCGAAGAAGGAAGGGACTTACGTCTCATGGCCCCCTCTGGTGTGGACTCCCTCCATAGCTTCAATATGGTTTTGACACTCAGCCCCAGCACCTGTTTTCACAAGGAAAGCTCACTCATAGGAAGCATTCTGTGGCTATAACAATCTTTACTAAACTACTGAGGGCCGTGGAAGAGGTGGCACCAGCACTGCACACAAATGGCATGAAACACCCCATAAGAGACCCTGGTCTCTGTGCTTCTTGTTACCTCAGCACCATGAAATCTCTTCACTCCTCCGTACAGTCTCACAACCTCCTTTCTACCCCCCCTCATTTATTTCCCCCTGATTATTTCTTCTCAACTCTGCCCTCTACCCATTTTTAAATGAAAAAGGAAGAACTCCTCTCCTTGTCTCACAAAGAGCAATTCTGCCCTATTCTCTGAAGTTTGGGTATCAACCTACACCTTGGCCAATACGTTTAAGGGTTTACCTTTCAACTCAATCATTTATTAAGGTGTTTCTCCAGCTTTAATCTGTGACAAATTTTCAGGTCAGCAGTTAAGATAAAAATATTCCCACCTTATTGTCTAATAGATAAATAAATGATAGATGTGGATAGCGCCTCGAAAGGCTAGGAGACAATTGACTGAACTATCAACAGTAAACTATCTCTAAGGGAGTAGATCATGGATTACTTTCATTTTCTGCATCGGGTATTTTCAGTGACTTTTGAATTTCTTCTTAATTTTCATATTCGAATATAGTTGATTTACAATATTGTGTCAGATGTACAGCAGAGTGATTCAGTTACACATATACATGTATCTAATTTTTTCAGATTCTTTTCCAACATAGGTTATTACAGAGTACTGAGTAGAGTTCCCTATGTTATACAGTAGGTCCTTGTTGATTATCTGTTTTATATATAGTAGTGTGTGTATGTTAATCCCAAACTCCTAATTTATCCCTCCCCCCCGCAACCTTCCCCCTTTGGTAAACATAAGTTCGTTTTTGAAGTCTGTTAGTCTTTCTGTTTTGTAAATAAGTTCATTTGTATCATTTTTTTAAACTCACATAAAAGTGATACCATATATTTGTCTTCGTCTGACTTACTTCACTCAGTATGACAATCTCTAGGTCCATCTGTGTTGCTGCAAACAGCATTATTATTTCATTCTTTTTATTATGGCTGGGTAATGTTCCATTGTATATATGTACCACATCTTTATCCTTTCCTCTGTCAGTGGACATTTAGGTTGCTTCAGTGTCTTGGCTACTGTAAATAGTGCTGCAGTGCCCATTGGGGTGCATGTTTCTTTTAGAATTATGGTTTTCTCCAGATATATGCCCAGGAGTGGGATTGCCGGGTCATATGGTAGTTCTATTTTTAGTTTTTTAAGGAACCTCCATCATACTGTTCTTCATAGTGGCTGCACCAATTTACATTCCCACCAACAGTGTAGGAGGGTTCCCTTTTCTCCACACCCTCTCTAGCATCTATGTTTGTAGATTTTTTTTTTTTTTTTACACTGGTAGGCGGGCCTCTCACTGCTGTGGCTTCTCCCGTTGCGGAGCACAGGCTGCGGACGCGCAGACTCAGCAGCCATGGCTCACGGGCCCAGCCACTCCGCTGCATGTGAGATCTTCCCGGACCGGGGCACGAACCCACGCCCCCTGCATCGGCAGGTGGACTCTCAACCACTGCACCACCAGGGAAGCCCTATGTTTGTAGATTTTTGATGATGGCCATTCTGACTGGTGTGAGGTGATACCTCATGGTAGTTTTGATTTGCATTTCTCTAATAATTAGCGATGTTGAGTATCTTTTCATGTTCTTTTTGGCCATCTGTATGTCTTCTTTGGAGAAATGTCTATTTAGATTTTCTGCTCATTTTTTTGGTTGGGCTTTTTTTTTTTTGATATTGAGCTGCATGAGCTGTTTATATATTTTGGAGATTAATCCCTTGTCAGCTGCATCATTTGCAAATATTTTCTCCCATTCTGTGAGTTGTCTTTTTGTTTTGTTTATGGTTTCCTTTGCTGTGCAAAAGCTTGTAAGTTTCATTAGGCCCCATTTGTTTATTTTTATTTTCATTACTCTAGGAGGTGGATCCAAAAAGATATTACTGTGATTCATGTCAAAAAGTGTTCTATATTTTCCTCTAAGAGTTTATAGTATCTAGTCTTACACTTAGGTCTTTATCCATTTTGAGTTTATTTTTGTGTATGGTGTTAGGCAGTGTTCTAATTTCTTCTTTTACATGTAGCTGTCCAGTTTTCCCAGCACCACTTATTGAAGAGACTGTCTTTTCTCCATTGTATGTTCTTGCCTCCTTTGTTGTAGATTAATTGACCATAAGTGTGTGAGTTTATTTCTGGGCTTTCTGTCCTGTTCTTGAATTTTCACAATAAGCATTTATCTCTTCCCTCTGGAACTTCAAAGATGTACCCCTTGTCCTTGGGGAGCTCACAGTGCACAGAGCCCAGGTATCAAACCCAGTGTGATACAGCTGATCAGTACAGCTTGTCCCTGGCCATCCAAAGAACTAAGATGTCTAATTGTATTATCTGTACTTGTTGAATTAATTTTATACAGCTGTGAAATATTTTCTGAGTGACAATAGACCCACTTTCTATCTCCCTAGAACTGTAAGTTGCCACAAGTTCCTAGTTTTGATGGGTCTCCCTAATGGGATCCTTCTAATAAAATTGGTATTTGATTTTCTCTGTCATTCACGCTGCAATTTATCTTTTTTTGGTTTTAATTGGAAACATCCAAATATTTCCTCTGGAACTATGATGCCCAGGAGCCAGTTATAGTGTTAGTCATACTTTCCTGCTCATCCTGTTAAGAAAGCCAGGGAATTTTAATTCTACTGGGCTTTTTTTACCCAAGGTTTAGAATTTAAATTCTTTCAATATATTTATGAAATGAGACAAGCAGATAGCAAGACCAGTACTGAGTAATTGGAAAGTCAGTTACCTTTTATCTCTTGGTTAAGAAGAGGAAGTAGGTCAGTTCTTTGTTAATATTATTAGCAATAACTATTTATAGCATGATATAAATTACTAGGGGAAAGACAACCTAATTTTGATTTTCAAGCAGGAAGCAATAGCTAACTCATTCTTAAATATATTAAGAATGCAGTGGACCAATTTTTCAGCAAAGTCCTTGATACCTTACAAAAAAATAATAACAAAAACTAAACGAACTCACCAAGCTATTTTCACTACTCATATCAAGTATCTGCTAGAAGGGTTTGTTACAGATGCATATTTGAGCCATATATCACAAGTGTATGTGATGGAGAGAGAAATATAAACTTGAAAATAAAATATTTATGACATGGAATTACTCATACTCCTTTATTTACATATCCTTCTGAGTGTGTTTCTATCACAAGTGTGAAACTAAAATTCGAGTTGATCCCTCTGCATTTGAGTCTTCTGGTGAGGAGATTTAAATTGCCCATCCACTAAATTTGTTGCATTTGAAATAAATCGTGAGGTATTTATAAATATCATCATTTCAAAGGCTAGGAAGTGATGTCCATGCATTTGGCTTATTACTAAACTGAGAAGAAGTTTGTCTTAGAAACAAGAAGATTCCTCAACAGCCTCAATGTTTGCATATATCAGAATTAATGGCAATTTGGAAGCAAAATCCAAAAGCAAACATTTCTCAGGAAGAACTATAACTTGCTCCTGTCCAATTCTGTCTAACTCTGGGTGAAACATTACCAAAAACCTACTTTTCTGTCTTGATCCTAAATGACTTAGAAGGCTGGTGACCTCATCCTTTGATGTTTAGAAAAGGAGGAAACTATATTTCAAGTAGAGAGTCTAGAAAATACTAAAACTTCTCAAACTGGAAATTTCCATAGCATCTGACAACACACCAAAAGCCACTGGGACAAATGTACTCTCAAGTGCTGTCCTACTTCCAGTTTCCTGTCCTTTCTAAAGGTTCTTCATTTTTCAACTCTGCTTCTGGAGGAATGCTGGCCAGTGTTCCAGGGGAAATGCCTCCCTGAGTAATGCTGCATGCCAAACTTCTCCACAGACCAGGGAGATCCTAGACACTAGCCTGTGAACAATTGCTCCAAGGGAAGAGGAAGTCTGATCTGCTGGAGAAGCATTTGGATCTGTCATGTTCCTGGACTCCATGGGATTCTTTTTGAGCCTTTAGATTGGGAATTAAATCAAGAACACTAAAGCTTGAGTCCCTGTCTAGTATCAGGTCCAAAATTTAGAACAGTCTTCAAATATGTGAGGACTCAACTCTGAGTTAAGATTTTACCAGTAGTTCTTTGTTTGCCACCTCTACATTTAACGAATGCCTCTTCAGTTTCTGCAGTTCTGTAAATCCATGGATGATTTAACTTGAATAATGATTCTATTACCTGGTAGTTAAGAAGAACGACCTCGGATGGGATAGACTCAGTAAGGTTGAGTCTCCATCTCCCCTCCCAAGGATGTTTGTTGTCAGTTATTGCTGATCCATTGGGCTTCCATTGCCCTCAACCCCAGGTCCTTTATATCCCTGAAATATTTGAGTCCTTTATGTGATCTATTTCCGGGATGCTTATTTCCTTCAACCAATTAAATGTACAGTTACATTTGTTTATTGTTTTAGTATAGTAAAGGAAATATTTTCTTCATGATTTTCTGGTTTTCTCTGATCTCTTTAAGCCATTGTTTGGTCCCATTAGGAGTTCAATTTCATTCTCTGATTTTTATCATGGCAGCGAGGTCCCTTTAGACTTGAAACAGGATTGAGTTTCACCCTACAGTATTTTGCATGTCTTGTAAAATGTCCATGTAGCTAACACAAGAATATAATGAACACGTGAGGACTCATGAAAGAATTGCTTGATGAAGAGACAATTTGAATGGTAGAATTTGAGAAAGTGGCTCTGCAGCCCTCTCTATTATCTAAACTAGGTCTTTTCCTCACATCCACTCCTTCACCAGCTACTGTGGCTCTCACAGAGAGCTTACATTGTGCATATGTGCTTTTAATGCTACTGTAGGCTATTTTAAAAGTTAGAACAGATGTGGTCTTTTCTTTCTTGATGAAGGGATTTTCTTCCAAAAAGTAAAGTAAGATGAAGCTCACTTTGGAACTTCTTTTAAATAAATTTATTTATTTTATTTTTGGCTGTGTTGGGTCTTCCTTGATGCATGCAGGTTTTCTCTAGTTGCAGTAAGCGGGGGCTACTCTTCATTGCGGTTCACGGGCTTCTTGTTGTGGTGTCTTCTCTTGTTGCGGAGCACGGGCTCTAGGCGCATGGGCTTCAGTAGTTGTGACATGCGGGCTCAGTAGCTGCGGCTTGCGGGCTCTAGAGCACAGGCTCAGTAGTTGTGGCGCATGGGCTTAGTTGCTCCATGGCATGTGGGATCTTCCCACACCAGGGCTCGAACCCATGTCCTCTGTGTTGGCAGGCGGATGCTTAAACACTGAGCCACCAGGGAAGCCCTGGAACTTTTTATAAGTTTAATTGTGTCCCTTCCATAAGTCATATGAACTCAGAATGTGACCTTATTAGGAGATAGGGTCTTTTCAGAGGTAATCAAGTTAAAATGAGGTCCTTAGGGTGGGCCCTTATCAAATGTGACTGGTTTTCTTATGAAAAGGGAAATTTGGACACAACACACATAGAGGGAAGTTGATGTGAAGAGACACAGGGAAAAGATGGTCATCTGCAAGCCATGGAGAGAGACCTGCAACAGAGCCTTTCTCACAGCCTTCAGAAGGAACCCATCCTGCCAACACCTTGATTTTGGACTTTCAGCCTCTAGGACCATGAGACAGTAAAGTTCTGTTGTTTAAGCCACCCAATTTGTAGTACTTTGTTATGGCACCCCTAGCAAACTAATACAGAGTCCAAATGTATTTAATTGCTTTCCTCTTTGTCTTTCATCCAGTACCTTTATTTTATTTTATTTTATTTTATTTTATTTTATTTATTTATTTTGCGGTATGCGGGCCTCTCACTGTTGTGGCCTCTCCTGTTGCGGAGCACAGGCTCCGGATGCGCAGGCTCAGCGGCCATGGCTCATGGGCCCAGCCCATCCGCGGCATGTGGGATCCTCCCAGACCGGGGCACAAACCCGTGTCCCCTGCATCGGCAGGCGGACTCTCAACCACTGCGCCACCAGGGAAGCCCTCATCCAGTACCTTTATTTTAAACACTGAAATGTTCATTGTGTTGACCGCCTCCTTCTCTTCTTGAAGCTTCAGTTGTGAGATGCTAATTCTCTTGAAGCAGGCTGCAGTGCTTGGGGTCTGGCATCTACAACCTGAACTTAGATTTTTGATGTCGCAGCTCTGGATAGATTCCTCTGGAAGGTAATCATAATAATAGCTAGCACTAAATGAGCCCTTCCTATGTGGTAGCTCTTTTACAGACATCATCTGTCACAAAATTTCTAGGAGACAGGCACCAATATTAGCCTTACTATACAGATGAAGAAACAGAATCAGAGAGGTTAAGTAACTATCCCAAGGTCACACAGTGGTTGAACTGAGACTTGAACCCAATCAGTGTGACTGCAGAAACTGTATCTTTGCAGAAGTCAAGTAAGGTGTGATCCCTGACCAGAATGTCTTCCAAAAAAATTAAATGCCTCAAATAGTAGAATGACTAAATAAGTTATGATGGTTTACCCATGCAGTGAATATCAAGCAATAATAAAACATAATAATGAATTTATGAATATTTAATGGTATGGGAAAATGCTCACAATGTAATATTAAATTAAAAAGTACTGCACAGTAAAATCCCAATTTTGTACTATAAAGAAAATAGATAATAGAATGTCATTGCTGATTGTCTCTAGCAATTGGATGAAAGGTAATTTTAAGTTTTTCTTTATGCTTCTCTGTATTTTTTTTAATAAATTTATTTTATGTATTTATTTTTGGCTGTGTTGGGTCTCCGTTGCTGCACGCAGGCTTTCTCTAGTTGCGGTGAGCAGGGGCTACTCTTCGTTGCAGTGCGTGGGCTTCTCATTGAGGTGGCTTCTCGTTGCTGAGCACGGGCTCTAGGTGTGCGGGCTTCAGTAGTTGTGGCACGCGGGCTCTAGAGCGCAGGCTCAGTAGTTGTGGTGCACGGGCTTAGTTGCTCCGCGGCATGTGGGATCTTTCCAGACCAGGGCTCGAACCCATGTCCCCTGCATTGGCAGGCGGATTCTTTTTATAAATTTATTTATTTTTGGCTGCGTTGGGTCCTTGTTGCTGCCTGTGAGCTTTCTCTAGTTGTGGAGAGCGGGGCCTACTCTTCGTTGTGGTGTGCAGGCTTGTCATTGCGGTGGCTTCTCTTGTTGTGGAGCACAGGCTCTAGGCGCGTGGGCTCAGTAGTTGTGGCTCGCAGGCTCTAGAGTGCAGGCTCAATAGTTGTGGCGCATGAGCTTAGTTGCTCCGCAGCATGTGGGATCTTCCCAGACCAGGGCTCGAACCCGTGACCCCTGCATTGGCAGGCGGATTCTTAACCACTGCGCCACCAGGGAAGCCCTGCTTCTCTGTATTTTCTAAATTTTTTGAAGTGGCCATATGTTAAATTCCAAAATTACTGTATAATGAAGCATAAAAATTTCTAAATTTAATTTCTCCTAATTTCTAGCATTGAAGAAAAAGGAGTCTGTTTTTGTTTTGCCTGAGACAGTGATGCTCACCTCTACACAGAGGTAGGTGGCCTCTTATCCAGCCCTTTGTCTGGGTTAGACTCCTTAGTTTTCATAAGAAAACATCAATTCTACCACCAGCTCAACTGACACTGATAGATGTGTCCTTCATCATCCTTATAGATTATCTATACTCCAGTATCTCTCCACAGAGCATAACCTTGAACTCTGCTAAAACAAAGAGCTTGACTATTTTATTATATATATTTGCATATTACATTTATATGTATTACATATTATTATTCTACCTGAATATATATATATTCAGGTAAAACTACCAGATGGCCATATAGTCTGTTTCTCTGGGATGACATTTTACCACTGAATCTTACATCTGTATTCTACAGTCACATTGCTGAGCTCCTTACAAAATTACATTTACTGAGCTGAATTTAGCCATGAAACCATCAGCTTGCAATGAGGGATCTTGTAAGTAACAACCTTATGAAAACCATAATTGCATTAAATGTAGAAGTGCTGTTGAAACAGTTGTTCACCATATCTTACACTATAGAAGGGAATTTTTTCCAAGTCAAAAATCACCATGATATTTATAAGCAATGGGTTTGCTTTAATTTTATGGACACTGTAATTTGTATTATCAATTTAAAAATTACAGGCTACACACAACACACCTCTGTCTTAGCTGCCATAAAGCCCTGGGCTAAATATGTGGTGTTCCTCTAACAAAAGTCCAGATGTGTGTTTGTTGAACTGCTCTCTGATTTTCTTCTGGCACTGATTTCCTCCCTTTTTTTTTTCCCCAATTTTTTATGCTCCTTCAAAACATATAAAGAGGGGGAGGGAAGAAATAAATAAACCATAAAAAGATAAATGGGGCTTCCCTGGTCGCATAGTGGTTGAGAGTCCACCTGCTGATGCAGGGGACACGGATTCACGCCCCGGTCCTGGAAGATCCCACGTGCCGCGGAGCGGCTGGGCCCGTGAGCCATGGCCACTGAGCCTGTGCGTCCAGAGCCTGTGCTCCGCGATGGAAGAGGCCACAACAGTGAGAGGCCCGCATACCGCAAAAAAAAAAAGATAAATGAGTAAAAACAAATTTGTGATGGGAACTTATGGCTATGATTTCAAATCAGCACAATGATCAGAGTTTTCTTGCTTCATCTGTTTTTCTAGAACAATCTGCAGTGATTCAAGAGTTGCTGACATGATGAAAATATGACAAATGGAAGATTTTTCCCCATTATTTGTTTTAAAGAAGAATGACAGAGTCCAAGTCCCAGGTACGTGTACAGCTCTGACAAGATCCATTGTGACAAGGGAAACAACCTAAAATGAACTGTTTTCTCAGGAAACAGGCCAGCAGCTTTGGTCTCAAGTGGACAAATCAGAAAGGCAGGGAAGAGTGACTTTTTTCTTTGTTTCTTTGCAATTTTCCAAGGTCAAATTCTCCATTGCATCCACTTGTTTCACAAACTCCTTTACAAACTTTCAGCTTCAGAAATGTGAAGACAAAGTCCAAAATTAGAACAAAGGAGTGCAAGCTCTGCCTTTCCCACAGCAGTGTTACTTGCCCAGAGCCCACCTGCTTCTGGTACCAATAAATTTACCTGTTCATACCTAAGAGAGCTTCTGCAGTTGCTTTCCCCATTATCTTGTTCTCACAGGATTTCCATCATCTGTTGTTTTTTCCATTCAATATTTAAGTACGGTGTTTCAACTTTCCTTGGAGATAGCACTTGATCTCTCTCTTTCCTGTAAAAAGCAGTGCGGCCTGTCTTAACATTGTTTCCAGAACAATTTTTCTCTCTAAGGTGCTGAGTCACTGAAGGGAGCAAGAGACATTCTCTGGGCAGCAGTAGTGAACTGGGCAGCAGTAGCCAACTGAGAAAACAGAATCATTTCCCAGGACTTAAAAGGTCGCTTTCAAGAGTGAGCAAATTCAGAAGGATTAGGAAGTGGGCAAGACGTTTGTGCAGGGTAAAAGGCACAAAGTCCTTTTCACACAGTTTGTGGAAGATCATATTTCATAAATGAAAAGCGTGCGAGTGGAAAATTCCCTTATTTAGCAGCAGGGAGATAGTGCATCAGCCCTGGGCTGGGACTGTAGAGAGTTTCTTGAGTTCTTATCCTTTCTTACTGGCCTCCGCCTTTCAGTTTTTCACCAGTTCAATGGGAAGATGACCTCTCCTCCTCCCATTAAGAGAAGGGTACCAACAGGATGAGTGTGTGAGAGTTCTGAGCTTTTGGACACCTGGATTTAGCTGTTGATCTTCACATATCCCGTGCTTCAAAATCAGTCTAGGTACATTTGAACTTTCTATTTTATATTTCCCAGAGGCTACTGAATTAAAATAAACTTTTTAAGAAAAAGAATGAAGTAGGAAGGATATACAGGAAAAAGTTTGACGCTATAAGCTTTTAAAAATGGATATTGGTGGCAACTTCTTGTGAATCAACAACATTGCAAAATAAAAACAGTTTTAAAATGAGTATTGGTCCTACCGAAACACAGGGTGGCTTCCCATAAAGTAATGTGTCTGATACTTCAACAGCTTCCTGTACAAACCC
Source organism: Stenella coeruleoalba (assembly GCF_951394435.1). Lineage (NCBI taxonomy): Eukaryota > Metazoa > Chordata > Mammalia > Artiodactyla > Delphinidae > Stenella > Stenella coeruleoalba. The sequence continues at coordinate 74,476,980 of NC_137151.1, read as the reverse complement.
TTCCCGTATCCAAATCATCATGCCAGCTACCATTTGAGTAGCATGGTCTCATTATAAATATATTATTATCTTACCCATCCTGGTTAGAACCATTTGAGGTAGATATAATTATCCCATATTTCCAATAAGAAAACTGAGGCTCAAAAAAGGTAAGTTAGCTAAGATTATAAGACAGTACAAAACAGATGTCTGGTGTACCAGAACTCAAAGCCACTCTGCTTCCACTGTTTGGGCTGACCAGTCTGCTACACTGACCTCTATCTAACTTCCTATTCTCAGTAACTCTATGGAGAAGGTGTAAAGTTTGGAGTTGTATTCTTTAATCATTCACTGTGTAATTTTGGTCATGGTACACAGTTGTCCAGGCCTTAATTTCCTCAGCTCTAAAATTTGTATAACAATGCCTACCTACTGTGTTAAAGCCATTAAATGAGATAATGTATGTAAAACATGGGGCACAATGTGGCTCATACTAGGTGTTCAAGTATCAAAACATGACTTATACTGAAATACACTGATACTGAACTTTTTTATATGTGCTATAGTTCCCCCACACAAAAAAATCTATGGCTTATACACCTTTTGTATCCTCCTTGTGTGAGTTAGAATGTTATTGATTACATGTTCTGTAAACTAAATTTATATTAAATAGGAAGGAAATCAATTACCTCACACAGGATGGTCGGGGCAGGCTTGAAGGGTGGTTGATTGAACAATCGACAATGTCATAAAGAGCTAGAATCTTTTTCTCTGCTCCACCATGGACAGGATCTGCTTCACCCTAAGGCTTGTTACCCTCACTGGTGAAGAGGGCTGTGGTCACCTACAATACCCAGCAGTAATCACACTTAATTTATATGATCTGAGAGGAGAGGAAGGCTAACTCCCTGTGGTTCAACTATGGTCAGTCAGCTAATCTCTCCTTGCATCTCGACCCATGTTGTCTTCAGCTTGCCCACCCTGAACCATTCACTGGTAAAGAGAGAGAAATTTTCAGGATTGATTTGATTAATCATCTGAAGGGAAGTAGAATTTGTCCACTACCCTCCTCAAAGCTTTATATTGTAAGGCTCAGTTACCACTTCTTAAATGGATGAATGAGAGAGCAAGCTAATCTGTGACTACAGGTGGAAATCCTAGTGATATCCAGAAAAGAGATTGTGAATTGTCACAGAAATCAACTAAGTCTGTTTGACTTCAGAGCCCACAATGCCTCCATGCCATTGGTTGTGCAGAAAGGAGTGGTAAGAGTAAATTCTCTCACACATACTTTTGCCTTAGACAAATTCTGTCACTGATTCACTTAGATCTATAAATACACTTCTCAAGGACAGGTGACATGAACATGCAGAAGAAAAGCAAGACCCTAAACACATTATCTACAGCTGGTTCCCCAAGAGATGATTTAGGTGGTGCACATCCACTGCATTAAATAACTTTGAATTACTGAGGACTTAATCTTTATTCTGCTCCTTTTCAAACCTCCTGATAGTATCAGAGCAAGAGCCAGTTTAGTGCTGAGTCTTTAACGCTCTCTAACATATGTAAATCTCCCTTTTTTTAAAAAATAGATCTTTATTGGAGTATAATTGCTTCACAGTACTGTGTTAGTTTCTGTTGTACACCAAAGTGAATCAGCCATATGCATACATATATCCCCACATCCCCTCCCTCTTGAGCCTCCCTCCCACCCTCCCTATCCCACCCCTCCAGGTCATCGCAAAGCACCGAGCTGATCTCCCTGTGCTATGCTGTTGCTTACCACTAGCTATCTATTTTACATTTGGTAGTGTATATATGTCGATGCTACTCTCACTTTGCCCCAGCTTCCCCCTCCCACCCCGTGTCCTCAGGTCCATTCTCTGTGTCTACATCTTTATTCCTGCCCTGCAACTAGATTCATCAGTACCATTTTGTTTTTGTTTTAGATTCCATATATATGCGTTAGCATACGGTATTTGTTTTTGTCTTTCTGACTTACTTCACTCGGTATGACAAACTCTAGGTCCATCCTGTAAAATCTCCCTTTAACAAAGACTTAGGCTTGGAGATTTGAAGGACATCTACCTGGACTTTTAAACATTGTTTTGTTTTCCTTTCAATTAGTTTTACAGTTACCTTGTATTTGTGATAAACAATATTGGTCCTTCCATTTGAGGTAATGCTTATGAGGTAATGATATAAAATTTCCTTTGAAAATATCTATTTAAGGAAAGTCAAGTAAAATAGTAATAAGTTTGGAGAAGGGATTATACGTAGATGTTAAAAATTATGAGGTAACATGTAATGGTATGTGAATACGGAAAAAATGTGAAACTGTTATGAGAAGACTAAAGTTTGAAAAGCGTTTACCTGGAGTAACTACAGAATGATTGCAAGAATAATTTAAATTCAAGAATAAAGAAAATGCTAGTGCAGAGGGTAATTACTTCAGGTGCCACAAGAGGGCAGCGGATCAGTGACTGTGAAGCCAATTTGGTTGGTACAGGTCTTCCTTACCCAAGCCCTTGTTCCTCAATGCGTGGTCCACAGCCCAGCAGCATTAATCTCACCTGAGAACTTGTTAGAAAGGTAGAGTCTCTGGCCTCATCCCTGACCTTCTGAATCAGAATCTGTATTCTAACGAGATTCCCTAAATAATTCTTATGCACGTTAGCATTTGAGAAGCACTGACTCAGGCTCAGAGCTTTGGGGTCTCCTTTGGCTACTCTTCCCTCTCTGAGAACAGGGCCAACATAGTTATAATTTTGAAGAAGTATATTTGCCATAGATTCTACTACTACTTAGTCATACTACTTAGGTTTGAATCCCAGTTCCTCCTCTAACAGTAGGACTTGGGTAAAAAACTGCATTTCCAACACTTAAAGCATTGCTTTAATAAGCAGATGCTCGACAAATGTATAGTTAAATGAATAAACCATTCAGACAGAGAAATCATATTTCCTAACAGTGTTTCTGTGTTCTTGCCATCCTTTATTTTGTCAGCTTGATGGAAGATGAGGGTTTATTTGTGCCTTTTAGTATCAACTGCTTTAAATCTTTTTGTAACAAGACAGGAAATAAATGTTCCCACATGTACACATACCTGTTCAAATGTTTCTGACACATTCAGGTGAACTTTTCCAGGGCCTTCCTCCATATTCTAGTGTCTGCTTCTACTAATACAAGACTCTGGGTGTGCAAGCCATGTACAGGTTGAGACAGAGTTTGAGCAAGAAGGTGTTCACATTCTGATCATTTCATTGGTTTCAGAACATCTAGGACTTAGAGAAATCAAGGTAAAAGAATAAAACCCACTTGTGTTTCCTTGCCTAAAAATCAATAGGTTATTCCAGACAAATATTAAAAATGACTTGTATACTTCAGGAAGTAGAGCCAACACCAAAAAGAATACTCCAGTGTTTTCCCTTTTAATAGGTACAAGTGCAGGATATTGAGAAAGCAATAGAATGCTCCAAAAAGTCTAAAATATAAGGCCTCCTGCCTCTGTAGGCTTTGTGTGCTTTCCAATCATTCACCCGCTGCAAATCAATTTACAGTTGAATGGTTTCTCCATTAGTTCTGGTGCCAGAATATATTGAGAGGAAAGAAGAGTCTAATTGATGGGGTTACTCCTGGGCTGAGGTGAATCTCCCAGGCTCCATCCTTGAAATCTTACAGGGTAGCTGGCCAGCAACTCAAGAAGGAGGTTTTCATAACTGCAGCTATAAAACCAGTGCATAAAACTCTCCCTACCATTAAAGCCTAAGTAGTGGGATACCCCTTCCTCCTTTCTAAAGATGCAACCTTGTGATTTTTCTTTCCTTTCATTTTTACATCCATTCATTCTTTCATTCATGCATTCAACAAATATTTTTGACTACCTTCTAAATGCTAGAGATCTAGAAGAAAAATGACAAACAAGGTCTCTGCTCTGGGGAAACTGACTTTTAGAATGTTAAAGCGGAGAGAGACAGCAGCCAAAGAAATAAAGATTACTTCTATTATAGAAGAAGGAAGAACAGGATAATGTGATTATGCATGTGGAACATGTGCACACTTAGAATGAACCATCAGGCAAAGGCTCTCTGAGAACATGACATTTGCTCCAAGACCCAAGTGGGCATTAGCCGAGCAAGCCTTGCTGGAAGAGACTTCCAGTAGAGGACAGCTACAAAAAATCCCCAAGGCAAGAAGATCAAGTTTGGCATGTTTAAGGAACAAAAAGAATATCAGTGTGTCTGTATCAAATTGATCAAGGTTGAGAGTGGTATGTATAAAAATATACTGGCAAAAGTTCAGTGAATAGATATATTTCTGTGTGGTGGAGGGCACGGGGAAGGTGGAGAGGACATGAGAGCACAGTGTAATGAGCCCAGAAGCCCCAAGCTCTGCTGTGATTTCACTTGTTCGTACTGTCTACGGTTAATCAGTGATTGTAGGGAAAGAAAGATGCTTTGCATTATTGGGGCTGGGTTGACTTGAGTTTTGTTGATGGTCAGAAGTGGACCTATTGGAATGGTGTTCACCATGAGCAGAGATGGTATCTGATCATATCAATTTATGTTGTTAGGTTGCACACTGAGTTATTTTGGAAGCTACCCAATCAGCTTGAAGAGAAAATTAAGTGTAAAAATCCAATCCACTCATGAAAAGTTTTAGATATTAAAAATTTTAGAGCTATCAGTAACTGTTATAATTAGCTTCTGCTGAAAATCTGTATTTTTTTCAGAGTGTCATTACTCTTCATAATTATTTCTATAATTTCCCCATAGAATATGATCCATTTTATCTGAACTGCTAAAATCAAACACCAGTAGCTGATCACTGTCTGTCTGTAATTTGCATTTCTCTTTATCCAAGAAAATATTAGCTCTTATTAGCCAGATAGAGATCTATTATGAATGTCAATGTAACTCATTTAAAGCATAATATTAATTATAATACTATCTTCCGACTCAAATACTTCCCCAGTGATGTTTACTTGCCTAGAATTTCACTGATGAAATGCAAAAATAAGTCGGATAAAGGCATTTTTGGTGAGTAGAGAGATTTAACCAAAGCCTTTCTTAATGAGAAAATAATGTAATAGAAAGAGTAGAAAGAATTGTATCTGCTAAATTATATCCAAAAGAGTATCACAATAAAATAAGTTGTTTTACTGACTTTATACCTAAACATTAAGTAATATTTATTAAACTTCTGCATTTTATTGCACTGTGTCGTAAGCGTTAGTCAACAAGACATAGCTCATATCCTCTGCTAGATTTCACATATTTTATTCATTTTTATTTAAAATGCCCACACAATTTTAGGCATTAGAAAAAGCTCAGCCATAATCACCATTTTTGCCTAATTTTAATATATGTAAGTAATAGCATAAAAAAACTGAAGTATATTCTGTATTAATGAGGGTGAGTGCAACTTCTTTGAGGAAAATTGTCCTTTTCTGTGCAGAAATATTTTACTGGATCTCTGGTTAGGCAAGGTAAGGGCCAAACCTTGGTGCTGAAGTGGTGTTTTTGAGGTTGGGGGAATATTAGGGCAGTGAGATGTTATGGAGAGATAATAATTCTCTCTGTGAGTAACTGTCTTCCACAAAAGTAGAGATTGTTATAATAACTAATTTGGAACTTCCTGGTTGAGGTTGTAGTTGTCCTAGAAACAGAGTTGTCATCCTGAAACTAAAGAGGGAAAGGGAGTACTTAGATTATGAGAGCGGCCCCAGCCACGAGAGAAAAGGTGACAAGACAACACCAGGAAAAAGAATCATTTCCTGGCCATCCTCAGAGCAGTTGGAAAGCATATGGCATTTCTAGCAGTCTCCCAGGATGAGGGCCAGAATTACAGAGAAGTTTGTGTGTACTCAGTTTGTACCTTAAATTAGGTCAGCTGAAATGCTTTTGGATGCAGGTAGCAAAAAACTGAACCCAAACTGAATTAAAGAGTAAATGAGAATTTGGGGCTCAAAGGGCTAAATCTTTGTCGAGAGACTGTGTGTGGGTTGAAGCGAGATTCAAGGTGCAGGAACCTGTGAGAAATGGCTCTTCGAGTCTCCCTTCCCTCATCCATCAACTTTGCCCTCAGGTTGGCTTTGCCCTCAGGTTGGCTTCGCCAGATGGCTGCCGGCCTCAGCTGCTGTTCCTCATTCACATCCGAGGTAAGAGAAGAGGCAGGCTTCCCCAACCACTTAACAAGGGAAAGTTCACGTGCTAATTGCCTAGGCCTGAGTTACCTGAACTAATAAGGTGTCAAGGGTACAGGATTACTCCGATTAGTTTAGCTCTACCAGGTCTAAACCCCGGACCTGGAAATGGCGTCATACCTACTCCGACAGGATAGCATGAGGGAGCCAGGGAGGATGTTTGGGAGATGACTTTGATATCCTTTATAAAATCTAACAAACTTTCTGAGCTTTGACATCTAGAAGAGTTTGGGGAATGAGTTTTAGATCCACTAAAATTGCAGTGAATACTCAAGAAAATTTCATTTTGATTCTCTTTCCATAGCTGGTACATAATAAAATCATCTTAAATTTAACAATTCCATTTTCTCGGAGTTAAACAATACCCATTTAAGCTATAGTATTTTTTAGTGAAGCCTGCCGTATTTAGAACTGAGCATTAATGAGCAATTTGAAAGCATTTAAGAACCAACCAACTCAAGAATTCTCATGAAGACAGAAGGTGGGTACTGGAAGAGCTTGATAGTCTTGAGACAGCACAGGGGGCTGGTTTCTCATCCCCACAGACAGAAGCTAAGGCACGCTGCCCACATATAATACCAGCTGTGCAGCCTGAAAAGGGAGCCCAGCTGTGAAGCTCCAAAGGATTTTCCAGGACTCCCTTAGGGCATCCTGCGCCAGTATGTGGGTCTCTCCCAATAAATACCAAAAGTCTGAGCAGCAAGAATTCCTGCCAGCAGCGCACAGCTGGAGTGATGCTTCAAGCAGCAAGCAATATTTTCCAGATGTAGAGATTCAGTGTGCTGAGAGATTTGCATGGGGACTACAGGGTAGCTGTTGATCGCTGCTGACTGAAGAGAGTACGTTTGTGGCTGGTGCCCTTCTAGACATGAATTAGAGAATTTAGTTTGTGCTTGCTTTAGCACAGGGAAGAAAGAACTAGAGAATAATGAAGGTGAAGGTTTTAAAACTCAGGAGACCCTGGACTCGACCACAGGCTGAAATCGAGAGTACTTTACTTTCTTCTTGAATGATCTCCTTTTGACTTACACTAAAATCTGTCTGGCAAATGCTTCCCTTCTAAAGGCTTTCATGAACTACACTTGGTAGAACTTTATTTATTGTCTATTTAGCAAGGTCTTCAAGATTTAATACATGAATATTTGCATTTTAAAGAATGTTAACTCCCTTGATTATGAACTCAGGAAAACAGAACAAAGTTGGGTGGCAAATGCATTATGTATGTGAGTTTGTTTTTAATTGATTGATTTGAATAATTTTCGTTGTGCTGGCTTGGATTGACAGCATATGCTGTTCTGTAGCTGCTGCTGCAGACTGTATTAGCCTTTTCTGAAGGAGGGCAGTTTTTCACCTGGCACACTGACCTTGAACAGGAGAAGAGCAGACTGTGGGCTGTAAACTCATCTCAGCTGTTGCAAAGATTCTGCCTCGCAGGTGCTACAATCCCTACCCCTATACCTCACAGCTTAGAAGAATTCATTTCAGGAGTTGCCTCCTAAAATGTAAATATTACTGGGAAAATCCTTATATTTAGCCAACTCACATCTGGTTTCTCCTTGAGTTTAATTTTTTGTCGTACATTCCAGCTGGGGTGGTACCTAAGATTTTTTCCCCTTTATTATCTGAATTCTTTGTATTGGGGCTGTTCCTCCTTCCTATAGACGTTGCTATAAAATTATAACACACACACACACACACACACACACACACACACACACACCTGTTTATGCAACCAGTCCCCTGAAGCATGTGCCACAAATCACCATTTTATATTGATGTAATTATAAACTCACTGGTAATATTCATGCATTTTAGCCCTCCTGAGCTCAGTGTCACATCCTATTCTTGGTATTCTATTTTGCCATTTTCTAACAACGACAGCAACAAAATGTTAACCTGTTGCTAGGTAACCTGGGCAATTTTGTATGTAGCCCTCTACTTTCTTCATTCTTCTGGCCTCCTTCTTGTGGTCTAAATATTGCTTTTCTTCTGAAGACTTTTTCCCCATTCATGGCAGCCATTGTCATCAGATAACTGTCATCCTATTATTGTCGCTATTGAATTCAGTGATGAGAAGCCACCATTTGCTTATCCTTCCACAGAATAGAAAATTGACATGTTCTTACGATGCATCTGTGTGCTTTCAGTGAAAGAGTTCCTCTCTTAGAGGTCACATTATGAAAGAAGGCTTTCAACGCTTGACAACCCTCCCTCTCTAATTTGTCTCCTCTTTCTAACCCCTATCATAATCCCTTTCTTTCAAGAAGTAGGTTTGTGGCTGTAGTATTGTCATGTTTTGTGTATGATGATTAAATTCCGACAGAAAGTAAAGTTACTTTGTAGATGCTTCACCGTGAATGATGCTCAGTCTGTGAACTGGTAAACATCAGCAACAATAAAAACGACAATAATTACGACTTTAGCTATGGGCCTATTGTGTGCCAGGTACTGCTAAGTGATTTATATACATTATGTCATTAAATCTTCATAAACTCTATGGGACGCTGCCACTTCCGTTTTATAGAATCATACGCTCAGCGTGTAGCCAAACCAAGGTTTCTTCGTCTATGATGTCGTTAATTATAAGAAGTAACATCAATTTAACAACAGCTTAAATGTAAATGTTAATCAGAAGATGAATCTTGAATTCAGAAATATTAAACTATGGAAAAACATGCACATTAGAACCAAGAAAATACTATATATATATATATATATATATATATATATATATATATATAAATATAAATGTATATAACCTACTACCATTCTCTTGCTTACAAATTGGAATTTTTTCCTTAATTATTGCTCCAAGTAAATAATGTAACAGTGTCATCTAATTTCATTGTTTCCCTCCTCCACACCCCAGCCCCCATTTCCCTACTACTGTTTGATGGGGCTCTTTTTTTAACTATTATTTAATTTGTGAAGAGGTGCCTTTGCAATTAGTAAACCTGCAGTCAAAACCTGCCTCCATCACTTGCCCGATAAATCATTTTAAGCAAGACCATTCTCTGACCTCACTTCTCTGGATATATTTTGTTTACCCTTATCAAATTTTTGATAGACAGATTTATATAACTGTGTAAGTCCCCCGTGAGCCGTGACGTCTTTAATAACAAAGTCTGTCTTTTGTTTATCCAGGTATTTCTCTATAGTACCTTGGTACCTTGCACATACTGAAGTAGGTGTTCAATAAATATTTATTTAATCACATTTATTAATACACTTTTTTTCCCCATATGGTTAGCCACAGTGTGCTGGTATTATGAGAACCAATCAAGTAATTTGGGAAGAACTTTCCATCTCTTCCCTAAGAAACATCACCTCAGAGCTGTGTTTTCACTTGTTCCTTGAGGATTTGCTTCAAGAAGCCAAGACCCTGCCCTTTCTGAAACAAAGCTCTACCCTCTCAAAAGTTGGATTTGTGCCTTCTTCCCTGAAGAAGAGAGAAGGCACAAATCAATGATGTAGGGAAAGGTTGAGCACAAAGTTAATGTTACTAGGCTTGAAGACTTGGTAATCTTTAGTAAACTGACTCTTTAAAAAGTTTCATGAAATGAATAGAACAAATTTTCTGAGTTCTAGAGATGAATTGAAACTTTATTCATCAAACATGGCATAATAACACATGCAATTTTATAATCTCCCTGTTTTAAGAAAATAGCCAGTTTAAATGCATAAGTTAAGCCATAAAATTGTGGTAGGGGACATCGATTTCCTAAATGATTTTACTTAGCTAACAGTGAAATAAACAGGTTAGCTTAATTGTGGCATTATTGTTTTGCAAAGTATGCTGAACTCTTCATAAATGCATAGGTGTCAATGAGCTAGAAGAAGGGAAGAGATAGGAGATAAGCCTCTAATTTAATTAGGTGATTACTCATTTAATTTCCTCTGTCTTTTCTTTGTTTTCTATTACATTTCATCTCAGAGCCGTTTTACATAAAATAAACCAAATTAAACTGAAAGGGAAAGGTAGAGAGATATCCTGATTGACAAGCTGGGGGAAAAGCTTTACATGGAATCAGCATTAAAATAAAGACAAACTAGAAAAAGAGCCTGAACATCAAATATTTGTTTAAATTTTGGGCTTACATTGGATTTCATTCAAGATTTTGAATCTTGGGTTTAGTGGAACAAATCAGTGATGTTTAGGTTGTACATTGCTGGATAATAGGAATGTGCATTTTCCCTGTTTTGATTTATAGGTTTCCCATTACTTATTTGATAATTAACCTCTCGTATCATGCTATTTCAACCATATCAAAGTTCACAAATTCCAAACATTACTAGGATGTAGAATTTCCTCCAAGGGCTATTACTTATCTATTCCCATAGCAGACATTTTCTTTTATCTAACCAATGTTTTACATATTTTGGGGGTTGTAAAATCAGTTTTTCCTTCCATTTTCAGGAATCATGTTTACATCGTAAACTCCAGACTGCATTTCAGCGTGCTGGTAACACCATTAGACTCAGGTTGGTAAATACATATGTGGGTGCAATCATTCCCCAACTCCACACCCAAGGCAAGCATCACTCATCGATTCTTCCTGTTTAGCCTGTATTTAAACTTGGAATTCAATGCCACATACCAGACATCCGCTACTAAAGCAATCTCAGCATAAAACCTTTTTGCCAATCTACACGAGACATTAATCTATCCCCTTCCTTTTCTTTAATTATTGTAAGTATTGTGCTCTTAACTAAATTGTTCCAGGATTCCTTCTCTACCTGATCAAATGTTCTCCTGCCTTAATATATTTTTCTCTTGAATTACAAAGTAATATTCTTTCACTAGGACAAAGAGGATTCCTTCATGGAGGAAAAAGCCCTTCCAACAGGAATTCCAATCTTGAGGTTTGCTTTGCACTTTGTCTGATAGAAATGGGCGAAATATTAATCTAGGAACTTTGTAAGTGAAGACATGGAATCAGAATTACAAGGTAAACATGCAGTCTTAGATCTTTATATCTTTTGTGTGTATCTGCTTCATGCATTCTTAGGACATTTTAAAATCAATCGAATCATTGTCCCTCTGATGTTTTTATAATGTGCTCATTTGCTTCAAGTCACAAAGTGGAAACTTCTTCAGAGTTTGTTCAGAAACAATGCAGAGCGCATCAATTTTCACTCACAATAATTGTGGTGGGAAAAGGACAGATATTCTAGCACTTAATTAGGAGTTATATCTCTATGTGTTCTTTTCCTCTAGATCAATTTTATCAAAGTTCTAACTAATTTTATTAGTGTAGGCAAAGTTGAGCAGATCCTGCTGGCGTTGTTAGAAGATAAAGGGCCTAGCACACCTTCATTGTAGTAGATTATTTATTTCTTTTTTTATTTTTATTAGGTACAGTTGATTTACAATATTATATAAGTTTCAGGTGTACAACATGGTGATTCACAATTTTTAAATGTTATAGTCCATTTATAGTTATTATAAAATGTTGGCTATATTCCCTGTGCTGTACAATATACCCTTGTAGCTTATTTACTTTATACATAGTAGTTTGTACCTCTTAATCCCCTACTCATCTTGCCCCTCCCCCCTTCCCTCTGCCCACTGGTAACCACTAGTTTGTTCTCTGTATTAGTGAGTCTGTTTCCTTTTTGTTATATTCACTAGTTTGTTGTATTGTTTAGATTCCACATATAAGTGATATCATACAGTATTTGTCTTCCTCTGACTTACTTCACTCAACGTAATACCCACTAAGTCCATTTATGTTGCTGCAAATGTCAAAATTTCATTCTTTTTTCATGGCTAAGTCATATTCCACTATATATACATACTACATCTTCTTGATCCATTCATCTGTTGATGGACACTTAGGTTACTTCCATGTCTTGCTATTGTAAATAATGCTGCTATGAACAGTGAGGTGCATATACCTTTTCAAATTAGTGTTTTCATTTTCTTTGGAGATATACCCAGTAGTGGAATTGCTATATCATATGGTAGTTCTATTTTTAGTTTTCTGAGGAACCTTCATACTGTTTTCCATAGTGGCTGCACCAATTTACATTCCCATCAACAGTGTACAAGGGTTCCCTTTTCTCCGCATCCTTGCCAACATTTATTATTTGTGGTCTTTTTTTTTTTTTTTTTTTGGTACGCGGACCTCTCACTGCTGTGGCCTCTCCTGCTGCGGAGCACAGGCTCCGGACGCGCAGGCTCAGCGGCCATGGCTCACGGGCCCAGCCGCTCTGGGGCATGTGGGATCTTCCCGGACCAGGGCACGAACGCGTGTCCCCTGCTTCGTCAGGCGGACTCTTCAACCACTGCGCCACCAGGGAAGCCCCAATTTGTGGTCTTTTTGATGATAGCCATTCTGACAGGTGTGAGGTGCTATCCCAATGTGTTTTTTTTTTTAATTAATTTTACATCTTTATTGGAGTATAATTGCTTTACAATGGTGTATTAGTTTCTGCTTTATAACAAAGTGAATCAGTTATACATATACATATGTTCCCATATCTCTTCCCTCTTGCGTCTCCCTCCGTCCCACCCTCCCTATCCCACCCCTCTAGGTGGTCACAAAGCACCAAGCTGATCTCCCTGTGCTATGCGGCTCCCAATGTGTTTTGATTTGCATTTCTCTGATGATGAGTGATGTTGAGCCTCTTTTCATGTGCCTGTTAGTCATTTGTATGTCTTCTTTGGAAAAATGTCTATTCAGGAGAGCTTCTGGGTTGGTGAACACATGGAAATTAGTGGAGAGTGGTGACCTGGGGAGAGACCATCAAAGATCTGTGCCCTTTCCTCATGCTTTGCCCTATGCATCTCTTCCATCTGGCTGTTTCTGAGTTATCCTAGCTCTTCCCTTACCTCTTTTTAACAGTTCCTTAGAGCTATCTGAGAGGCTGATTCCTGGCTATAGTCCTCAGTAAGGTTCCCTAATAAAACAGAACTCTAAAAAAAAAAAAAAGAAAGAAAGAACAAAAGAAAAGAAAAGAAAAATGCCTATTCAGATCTTCTGCCCATATTTTAACTGGGTTTTTTTTTTTTTGATGTTTAATTGTATGAGCTGTTTATATATTTTGGATATTAACCCCTTGTTGGTCATATCATTTGCAAGTATTTTCTCCCATTCAGTAGGTTGTCTTTTCATTTTGTCAGTGGTTTCCTTTGCTGTGCAAAAGCTTTTAACTTGGTATCATTTGTTTACTTTTGTTTTCTTTGTCTTAGGAGACCAATCCAAAAAAATATTGCTACAATTTATGTCAAAGAGTGTTCCGCCTATGTTTTCTTCTGGGAGTTTTATGGTTTCCTGTCTTATATTTAGGTCTTTAATCCAATTTGAGTTTATTTTGTATATGGTGTTAAAGAATGTTCTAATTTCATTCTTTTACACATAGCTGTCCAGTTGTCCCAGCACCATTTATTGAAGAGATTGTCTTTTCTCCATTCTGTATTTTTACCTCCTTTATTGTAGATTAATTGACCATAAGTGTGTGAGTTTATTTCTGAGCTCTCTATTCTGTCTGGTAGATTTTTAATAAGCATTTGCTGATTAGTTTTATGGTAGTGATAGAAAACTGATAGCTCCAGACATACCTCAGTAATATGTGGTGCAAAAATAGTGCTTTGAGCTCCCTATCACCACCCACATGGTAAGAAGTTCTCTCCTATAACTCTGTCTGGTTAGAAATATAAATATGAAGTTCAGATAAAATATGAGAGCTGAAAATATAGCTTGATCACCTTCACATCTCTACTGGAACTATGGATCATATCTACAGGTGTTATGCAAAGATATAGAATGGATAAGATTTCCTAGAGAGAGAGAGTTAAACATTAGAAAAAGGCAACGATGTCATCCCAGAGTGAAACACTTTTTAAGGGGTAGGTCAGCTCAGAGAAGGAGTCTGAGAAGTGGTCTGAGAGGTAGGAAGAAAAGCAGGAGGTAGTGGTAACAGGGGACTCAAGGGAGAACAGAGTTCCAAGAAGGAGGAAGGGTGCTTACCTTATCAAAGGATTTTTTGGATAGAAAATTTAATGTATAGTAGGTTCAAATTGAGACTACAAAGAAAGGAAGTACCAAAGAAAATAACGGAAAGCTTATAGTTAGGGTTGTGGGAAGTTGATAAATTATTTACCGTGTCACTTCCTTTTTCATGAGAAATTGAAGGTAAAATTGTTTAATAAATATACTTGGGGTAAATTTGAAAGTTTGGGACAGCTGCTGTGCAGATGGAAAAAAGAGACAAGTATGAATAAACAGAAATATTTTAGAGAGCTTTGAGAACCCAGGTGAGACTAGAAGATACAAATTGTAGTGGCACCAAATTATGTCACTGTACAAGTTCCTCTAGCAGCTCAGGGGCACCGTAGCAGCAGGGAAAGATTAGAATGAATTCATCCTTACTTACAACACGATGACTTCAAAAAATGAATAGGAAACCAATAATAGCCAAAGTTGGACTTGAAATCCTGTTCAAAAATATCAAAGAAGTATGGAGTATTTTTTTTCCTTATTTTTTTGGCTGCATTGGGTCTTAGTTGCGTCACACGGGATCTTCATTGAGGCATGTGGGATCTTTCGTTACAGTGCACGGTCTCTTTGTTGCAGCACTCAGGCTTTTCTCTAGTTGTGGCATGAGGGTTTTCTCTTCTCTAGTTGTGGCACGTGAGCTTCAGGGAGCATGGGCTCTGTAGTTGCGGTGCGCGGGCTCCAGAGCATGGGCTCTGTAGTTTGCAGCACGCGGGCTCTCTAGTTGAGACACACGTGCTCAGTATTTGTGGCACGCAGGCTTAGTTGCTCCGCGGCATATGGGATCATAGTTCCCAGACCAGGGATTGAACCCGCGTCCCCTGCATTGGAAGGCGGATTCTTTACCACTGGACCACCAGAGAAGTCCCTGGAGTATATTTTAAAGCTTGAACTGGAAGTCAGATAATCTGGATTCTATCACTAGCTCAGCCACTAACTAGCTTTGTGAAGGTTAAGTGACCAGTTTACCTGTCCTTCACCTTTCTGGAACTTAAAACATCTATGAAATAAAAAAATAGAAATGGTTAATTTTAAAGTCTCTTAGAGCTCTAAAATCTGAGGTCTATCTTTGTGATATTCACTTATTTATTTAACAACTCTTTATTGATTATCAGTATGTGCCAACCACTGTTTAAGACATGAATTATAATAATGAACTCCTGAGTTCCTTTTTTACATTCTACAGAGAGAAATCAACAATAAACAAGTTAAATGTATATAAAATTTAAAATAGTAACAGATGAGATGAAAGGACAAAAACCCTAAAATACAGTTGACCCTTAAACAACCAGGGGATTAGGGATGCTGACCTCCACACAGTTGAAAATCTGCATATAACTTATAGTCGGCCCTCTGGATCCATGGTTCCTTTGTATCCTGGGTTCCTCTGCATCCACAGATTCAGCCAACCAGGGATCGTGTGGTACTGTAGTATTTATTATTGAAAAAAAACCTGTGTATAAGTGGACCCACACAATTCCAACCCATGTTGTTCAGGGTCAACTGTAATGTTACAGGAAAGGACTAAAGAGAAGGTACTCTTAGAGAAATAAGGGAAGAACTCTTTTAGGCAATGACATCTGAGCTGTTATATCAATGAAAATGAAAACCAAGAGCCAGCCATGCAAATATTTAAGGGAATAAACACTCCAGGCTGAAGAAACAGCTAGTACACAAGCCCTGGGAGAACCGAGTTTAGTATGTTTGGAGAACAAGAAGGCCAAGAGTGTTTAACCTCTGTGATATCCTTCCCCTGAATTCATATAACTCCAGTATAATCATGAGCAAACATGAAACAAATCCAAACTGAGAGGCATGGGTCATTCCACCAAACACCTGACCAGCATTATTCAAAAGTGTCAAAGTCATAAAAAGTAAGACAAGACTGAGAAAATATGATAGATTTGAGGAGACTGAGGTGCTGTGATGACTAAATACAAGATGGTATTCTGGACTGGAACCTGGAACAGAAAAAAAGACACTTGTGGGAGAACCGGTGAAATCTAAATAAAGTCTGCAGTTTAGTTAATAGCCTTGTACCAGTGTTAATTTCTTAGTTTTGATAAATGTATTAGGGTTATGGATAAGATGCTAACGTTACAGAAAGCTGAGTGAAGGGTGTAGAGGAACTCCCTGCACTCTTTCTGCAACTCATCTGTAAATAAAAAAATTATTTCAAAATAAGTTTTAAAAAGTTGACTTGCAACTTATTTCTTGATAATAAGGCATAGAGGAATTAAAATATGTCAAGTATGATCCACAGTTCAAAAAACTAATAAAACTTTGAACTTTTCAATGAAAAAACAATTGCTTGGATTGATAGGTATGGAAGCAGGAAGACCAGTTAGATTATTCCATATCCCATGTAAAAAATGAGATGGCTTGAATAGTATGGTCACAGTGAAAATGAAGTGATGTCAATAAATTTGGGATATATTTTGGAGGTAGAGCTGACAGGACTAGATGAATGATTAGGTGGCCAGGGGCAGGAGTGAGGATGGTAGGAATGAGAGAAAGAAAAATATCAAGAATTATGCCCAGATTTTTTAACTTAGCAATCAGAGTTTGCAGGTGTCCTTTTCTAAGATAGGGACGTCTACATGAGGAACAGCTTTCCTGGAAGTGGTGATGGAGGATTGTTTCCAGAATTCTTTTTAGGCATGTTGAGTTTAGTGTACTTATTGACACCCCAGGGGAGATAGCAGGTGTGCAGTGAACTCTACAAATCTGGAACCTGAGGGAGGTCAAGTCTGGAGATAAATATTTGGAGGTCATCAAACATAACTGCATTTTAAAGCCACGGGGCAAATGAGATCGTCTAGGGGCAGAAAGTAGTGTTGGTAGAGAAGAGAAGCCTGAATTGCATCACACTCCAATATTTAGAGAACAGGCAGAGGGGAAGGAACTAGAGATGGGAACTGCAGAGTTACAGTGAGGTCGGCAGAAATCAGGAGAGTTGGGCTCAAGAGGACAAGAAGAGGAAGAAGAGAATTGTGGAGTGTGTCAGTCCTGCTGAAAGGAGAAGAGGAGGACAAAGAAGTAATCCCTAGATTTGGCGGCAATGTGGGAAGCGCTGGTGACTTAAAAAGAGGCATTTTAGTGGAATGAAAGGTCAAAAACGCAATGGCAATGGGATTATGGAGCTAGCAAATAATGACTGCTCTTTTCAGTGCATTTGCTGTGAATGGGAAGCAAAGAAATAGGGTTGAGGCAGGAAAGGGATATGTCGTCAAGAATTTTGTTTCGTTTGGTTAAGATGTATGTCCTACAAACTGAACTCAAGCATTGTCCAGAAAAGTTGCTATGGATTGCTATTAATGTCTTCCATCTGTCTCCTAATCCTTGGAAACAAACACTCTTCCTTTCTATGTTGTTTCCTTTCTTTCTGATTATCATAGTTTCTTGGTCATTTTAACCGTAGAACTTGCAATTGTTCAATTCATATCAGTCAGATGAATAAACCAACTTCTTTCCATTTAAAAATTCTTGAAATATATTGAATTAACTTCTAGAGAGAGATTTTAAAGATTTAATCCAAGTATCTTATTTATAGATGAGAAAATTGAAGCACCAAGAGCCTAAGTAGAATGCCTCAGTGATGAATGCAGAAATATAACCAATATTTTTACTGTCTGGGAAGACACACATTTCTCTTCCTTGAATTTACCTCAATATATCTGAACACTTTTCTAATCCCAGGTGCAGTAACCTGCACGTCTGAATGCAATAAAGCATCTTATCCTTAATCACTGAGACTGGAAAGTTGTCATTTTATACCACACCCAAAGCAACTTCTATGAACAATTGATATACCTTTGTTAATACAGTTAATAAATCCTGTGGAATTTTGAATTGGGCAATGAGAAGTATTTCATTACAAATGGTAGGAGATGCTTTGTTCTTACAGGTTATGAGCTCTCTTGTTCAATCATGAGTTCATAGAGAGCAACATGTGACTCTGAATTTTCAATGCCTTCCTCATGGTGGATGTCCAAGAAATCCTTATTTATTGATGGAAAGAATGAATAGAGTAGTTGCTGTTCAGTTTACTTCTTAGAAAACTACATTGTAATTAGGACTCGCAATTCTGGTTCTTGCCTGACTTTCGTTGGTTAGTCTTCTGATTAACATTAATATTCGAGGTTATGTTGTTCATTTCCATGTTTCTTTGATCAGTTCTACATAACAACAGTTTCCTTTCTTCCCTAAGGATTTGTAAAGTTAGGTATCTGTGTATCATCTTCTCTTGTCCTTGATCAAGTAAGAGGCTCAGTATCTAATCATTTTTTTAATCTTGAGATATATTTGGGCATTAATACTAGTGCTAACTTACGAATTAAAAATTGAGAACGTAGTGCTTCTTATAGGCATTATAGAAACATACAAAAATATTTACTTAAAGGAAATATTACTATGTACATCATTTTCTATATGCCTTATAGGATTGTATGGTTCAGTGGCCTAAGCTTTGAGTACAAGGACTGACTTTTAAGTCTGTTTCTGAAGCTCACTGTGTGGAATTGACTTCATCTGGAAAATGAAAAGTGAGTCCTGTCAAATAGTTGTTGTAATGGTGAACCTTTCCAAAACCATCTGAAATATCATTTTAAATAGAAGATAAGAGAAAAACAGTGAAATTCCAGTTGAGGAAACGATACTTAAGAGGATATTCTTTAAATATATTTAATTATAAATTTAGTATAAAAATTTCAAGAGGAAAAAAATTTGTTCTATTTCTAACAGTGTTTTTGAAATATTTTGTAATGTTTGAAGAGATTTGACTCAACCCTTAAGGAAAATCTAAGTTAACAACAATTTAAAGTGATTTTTTAAATTTAAGATGGGGAACAGCTCAAAAGGATAAGCAAAATATTCAAATTCAAGGAATCTAGGATTCCCTGACAACTTATAGGAAAGTTACTTTATTTTCCTGTGATACACTGCACATCTGTAAAATTACTTGTCAGTAAGGACTTTAATAAAGGTAAGCTTTAATGTCAAATAAAGTGCTCTGTGGAAAACTATGGAAATCTGGAATTTTACAATCTAATTTTCCTTTAGAAAGTAAATTAATATCCCACTGGAGACTAGGTCAGTTTTTTATTGGCATGATCCTAGTCATAGCTAAGCCAGATATGAAGAGAATTGAAATGATTAGACTCAGTAGAGCAAATACAAAATATCTAATTGGAAGCATGCAAGGAAATTTATGATGTTTGAGATTTTTCCACTAGAATTAAAGCCTTAAGATATGTGACAGGGTGTGACTCCAAAACTACCAATTCACAACTAATGGCTCCTTTACCACATAAGAACAAGCGGAGCCCAGCCCATATTCAGACTAGTCGCTTTATACTCACACTTGATATGTGTAGCAGTTTCCACTTTACAACTCATGGTAAAATCATAAAAGAGGAGCAGAGATTTTGCCACCACTGAGAAAGTGTCTAATTCTTAGCAAGCACCCACATATGGTGTCTAGAGGCTGCTGCAGACCTTATATTTCCAGAGGTAAAGCGAACAAATCATCCATGGTTTGAAGTTCAGTCCCTGGTTTGTAGTTCAAACCATGCTCAAAAGGTTTTTGAGTTAAACAATGGCTGAAGCCAAGTACAGAAGAGAGGAAAGCCTGGTCAAGAAGACAGACTCTAAACCCACACACATATGGTCACCTTATCTTTGATAAAGGAGGCAGGAATGTACAGTGGAGAAAGGACAGCCTCTTCAGTAAGTGGTGCTGGGAAAACTGGGCAGGTACATGTAGAAGTATGAGATTAGATCACTCCCTAACACCATACACAAAAATAAGCTCAAAATGGATTGAAGACCTAAATGTAAGGCCAGAAACTATCAAACTCATAGAGGAAAACATAGGCAGAACACTCTATGACATAAATCACAGCAAGATCCTTTTTGACCCACCTCCTAGAGAAATGGAAATAAAAACAAAAATAAACAAATGGGACCTAATGAAACTTCAAAGCTTTTGCACAGCAAAGGAAACCATAAACAAGACCAAAAGACAACCCTCAGAATGGGAGAAAATATTTGCAAATGAAGCAACTGACAAAGGATTAATCTCCAAAATTTACAAGCAGCTCATGCAGCTCAATATCAAAAAAACAAACAACTCAATCGAAAAATGGGCAGAAGACCTAAATAGACATCTCTCCAAAGAAGATATACAGACTGCCAACAAACACATGAAAGAATGCTCATTATTAATCATTAGAGAAATGCTCATCATTAATCATTAGAGAAATGCAAATCAAAACTACAATGAGATATCATCTCACACCAGTCAGAATGGCCATCATCAAAAAATCTAGAAACAATAAATGCTGGAGAGGGTGTGGAGATGGGAACCCCATTTTTTTTTTTTTTCTTGCACTGCTGGTGGGAATGTGAATTGGTACAGCCACTATGGAGACCAGTATGGAGCTTCCTTAAAAAACTACAAATAGAACTACCATATGACCCAGCAATCCCACTACTGGGCATATACCCTGAGAAAACCATAATTCAAAAAGAGTCATGTACCAAAATGTTCGTTGCAGCTCTATTTGCAATAGCCCGGAGATGGAAACAACCTAAGTGTCCATCATCGGATGAATGGATAAAGAAGATGTGGCACATATATACAATGGAATATTACTCAGCCATAAAACGAAACGAAATTGAGCTATTTGTAATGAGGTGGATGGACTTAGAGTCTGTCATACAGAGTGAGGTAAGTCAGAAAGAGAAAGACAAATACCGTATGCTAACACATATATATGGAATTTAGGGAAAAAAAAATGTCATGAAGAACCTAGGGGTAAGACAGGAATAAAGACACAGACCTACTAGAGAATGGACTTGAGGATATGGGGAGGGGGAAGGGTAAGCTGTGACAAAGCGAGAGAGTGGCATGGACATATATACACTACCAAATGTAAAATAGATAGCTAGTGGGAAGCAGCCGCATAGCACAGGGAGATCAGCTCAGTGCTTTGTGACCACCTAGAGGGGTGGGATAGGGAGGGTGGGACGGAGGGAGACGCAAGAGGGAAGAGATGTGGGAACATATGTATATGTATAGCTGATTCACTTTGTTATAAAGCAGAAACTAACACACCATTGTAAAGCAATTATACTCCAATAAAGATGTAAGAAAAAAAAAAGATTCAAGAGCAGTGAGACTAAAAAGATTGTCTTCTAGCGTTTTGGAATTTTCTAAATACGAAGATTCAATATACAGTTGAGCCTTGAACAATATGGGTTTGCACTGTGTGTATCCACTTATATTGGGATTTTTTTCATTAGTAGTGCTACAGTGTCACACAATTCACAGTTGATTGAATCCATGGATAAGGAGGGCAGACTGTAAATTGTACTTGGATTTTCAACTGGGCAGAGAGTCTGAGCCCCTAACCCCTACATTGTTCAAGAGTCAACTCTGCATCATGTATACCAAATGGCTTCTCTGATGCTTGGAGAAGCATCTTTGTAAGGTGACAGTTAGAGGCCTTCTAGGGTTCCACTGATGGTTTTGAGGTAAAAACCAGATGATAACATTCTTTTAGGCTTCAACTTGTGCTTTTCAGTGTGCCTGGTTGAGAGTGGGTGGGTGAAAATTTTATAGATGTTTTTGTATCATTTTACAGTTCTTCATTTTATATTTTTAATTGTGGGAAAGCTGTGTGCAAACCAAATTATATTTTAAATGTACTCATTGAGCATGTTGAACAAAGAGATACAAGCGTGTATTCTCTGGTAAATTCAGCAATCACCCTGCAGTCTCCTTTGTGTGAATCTACACGTTCATAATTGGGTTTGATTAAAACCATGTCCACGTGCCTTATTAAATTCAGTATTTGTATAACAATTTTACTTCTTTGATGGCAAATCACTAATTACTTCTTCCAATTCTCCTTTGAGGTTGAGAGGGAAGCATTATTAATCCAATGTTGTCTCTATATATGATTAACTAAACCACTTTGGCTCAAATGAAAGCTAGTTATTGTCTCCCTATCATACTAATACAAAGTGTTGGAATACATAAATAGGTGAATTCAAATTGTCAGAGGTTTACCTTTAAAACTGGATTTCCGGGCTTCCCTGGTGGCGCAGTGGTTGAGAGTCCGCCTGCCAATGCAGGGGACATGGGTTCATGCCCCGGTCTGGGAAGATCCCACATGCCGCGGAGCGGCTGGGCCCGTGAGCTATGGCCGCTGAGCCTGCGCGTCTGGAGCCTGTGCTCCGCAACGGGAGAGGCCACAACAGTGAGAGGCCCGCGTACCACAAAAAAAAAAAAAAAAAAAAAACTGGATTTCTGTACTACTAACACCGTAATGTTCATTCTTTACCAATAGAAGTGAATAGAAACATCATACTGAAAATATTTATACTATGTACGAATCTAGTATATAGTACATGGGCTGTCAAACTGTGGCCCGCAGGGCAGATCCAGCCCACCATTTGTTTCTGTATGACCCACAAAGGTGTCCTTTACATTTTTTAATGCTTGAAAAAATTCAACAGAAAAATAATATTTTGTCACACATAAAAATTATATGAAATTTCAATTTAATTGTCCATAAAAAAGTTTTATTGGTATACAGCCACAGTCCTCATTTATATACTGTCTGTGGCTGCTTTCACGCTGCAAAGGTAGAGGTAATTTTGACAAACTGTCTGACCTGCGAAAGCTAAAATATTTACTAGCTGACCCTTTACAAAAAAAATTCACTGAAACCTTACATATAATGTATGAAGTGATTTGCATCCCAATAGTAAATAGCCCAACAATGAAGAACAGTATTCATGTTTGATTAAAATGAAACACAAAAGAAAACAAAGTTGTCTGAGATTGAAATATGTTTAAAGTATGTGGACATGTAAGATCTAATATTCCAAAGAGAAAAGATTCATGTTGAGAGAGTAGATACACAGGTGATTTTAAAATGAAGTTAATTCCCCTTTTGACAAAATAAAAATATTGAATTATAAATAGATGTAGAAATGAATCTGTACATCATTTTCATTTTGGGGCACTTTGACTTATGATACAAATTTCTTTTGGCTGTAACTCAAAAAAGCAAAGGACAGAAAAGGGTAAAGAGGTAACTCCAGAATATGGAGAGATAAATGATAACACAATTAGTAACACAACTGAGTGAGTTACAATAGAAGACACATGTTTAGTGAAGTTGTTAAATGCCTCCTGAATTCCATACATCTGCACAGTTTTTCAACGTTTAGTTCTATTTTGGAAGTGTTGGCTTTCTTTCTGATAATGACTATAGACTAAAGAAATAATTTTGTATTCTACTAAGTGTAGTAGACATTTTACAGTACTATCTGGATAATCAGCATGATTCCTCAACCTGTTTAACAAGACTGACACTAAGCTGAGGCCACACCTGGACTTCTGAGGTAGAGCAGTGTTCTCAGATAGCAGAGTTTAGAATTATACGTATTTTCATGCAAAGAACGCTAGTCAATCAGGAGGGGAAATAAGATCACTTCTTGTGCATTGACTATACTTACTTGAAAATAATATTTCTAATATTTCTTCAGTCACACCCTGATTGATCCTATAATTCTAAATGTCCTTGCATGTTGTGGTCTTTCGACACACTCAGATTACCTCCAGTAAATTACGGTAAGGTAATATGTGGCAACAAAGAGAACAGGAATTCTCACTGAGGGAATAAGAGTGGCATTACAGGAGGGCCCCAAGGAGACAGGAGAGAGGCTTGGCTAACCAGAGCACCTACAGCAGCTCCCGGAATAAGGCAAGGGCGACTGCATCAGCACCACAGGCACTGCACACCCTTCCTTGATGGTGGCTCACTTCCTTCTGCTGTTGTTTCTGTGGCTTTTGCCACAAATTGCTCAATTCCCAACAGGTATTAACCTTCAGGATTCAGAAGCAAGAATCAGAGTTCCTGGAAAGTCTCAGGAATTCCTAAAATCATAGGTTACCTACGTTTTCCATTCCACTTTACTTATGTGCTGTTAGGTAATAATAAATGATCATAATAATAGACAATCATTTTTCTGTGCTAGAATTATACAAGAATTCTCAAAAGTTTTTCTATAAAAAATAATTAAAAATTGGGGTTCCCAGAGCTTCCCTAGTGGCGCAGTGGTTGAAAGTCCGCCTGCCAATGCAGGGGACACGGGTTCGTGCCCCGGTCTGGGAGGATCTCACATGCCGCGGAGCGGCTGGGCCCGTGAGCCATGGCCGCTGAGCCTGCGCGTCCGGAGCCTGTGCTCCGCAACGGGAGAGGCCACAACAGCGAGAGGCCTGCATACCGCAAAAAAAAAAAAAAAAAAAAAAAAAAATTGGGGTTCCCATTATTACGGGCCTAATATACTAATATGTAAATATATATAACATGTAAATATATAATAACATGAAAATATATAAAAGTATATAAAATATAAATATACATAAAGTATAAATATGTAAATATATATAGCAAAAATATAAAATATTTAAAAATATTCTCTACCTGATTATAAAAAAGACACTAAAAGAAGGCAAGATAACACAAAGTAAATGTCAAATAAAAGCAATTAAAAAAATAGAATGACAAATATTTAATATTTAAAATTATTATTCTTAAAGTAAAACTTCAAAATCCGCCTAGAATTAATTGCCTGTTCAACGTAGAAATTTTTCATTTATTTTGCATTGATATTGGTCAACTTGCTAAAAGTGTGTGTCCAAAAGTATCCTCAAGTTGGGTATTAGGGTACTTTTGTTTCATAAAATTCATGTCTTTGTTTAAGGATGAAAATATTTTGTCTGCTTGCCCTGATTTTGGTTTAGCTGTTGAAATCAATATTGCTTTTGATAATTCAGATCTTGGATCTTTTTCTGATTTCCTATAACAGTATTCCACAACATAACACATCTTTTTCTCTCAGTATTTTTCTGTTATAGTATTTACAAAGATCTGTAGCTTATGGTAAATATTTCAACACTGAAAACACCAGCAAACATTATTAGGTCATATTCAAGTCATCTAACATTCAGCTCTCCTAGCAAGGTTCATAACACTTCATAGGATTATGCATGAAAATTGCCAATTTAAGGACTCATTTTGCTTCCAAAACTTATTTCTTGGAACACTTCTCACAGAATTTGTATTAAATGTATATGCATATAAACTTCTTAATTTCTTTTAATTTGCAAGAATAACTCATTAACAAGAGATGGAGCCACAGAAATACACTTATAACTTAGCCACAGCTACAAGCAGGAGTGACTGGTTGGATTGTAACCACTGTACTTCTACATGTTCCTGTCCTGTTCCCAGAAATGATAACCGTAACTTTTGACTCCACATGTCAGCATTTCCTGTTCCTTTCTGTTCAGCTTTACATCAGTGGCTTCCATGTATCCAGTGATATCTCCAGGTTGATTTTTCAGCTTTAATTCTTCACAGGAGAATTGTAATACTTGTCCCTGTGTTCTCAGTTTCTCAACTGATTTTTGCTAGGGATTCAGCATTAAAAAAACACACAGATTTCCTAAGAAATGCTGGGAAAGAATGTCCACAAGGAAATACTATGACCAGCCAATTCCCCTCTCTCTATTGATGCATCTTTATTGGGCCTCATAGCACTTACTTACTCAGAGCTTTCTACTTGCCTTTAGAATGTGTTCTCTAACTGGCCCAGTTCATATCTATTATCACCTTTTTAGACTGTACTATTCTTTCCAGGCTGTTCTTAGATCAGATGCTTATCTCTGGTCCAACTAGCTGTGACTTGGAGGAAATGAGGTCAAAGACCTGTAAACTGCTGCCTCAGCTCCAGGTTAGGAGTAGGGCAGCTTTTCCTCAAACAGAATTTATAGGTAAGCTGGGCACAGTGATTAATTGGTGTAATACTATCCCTGTGACTTGCTACAGCTTCCTTTTAGGGAAAATACTGCCTGTAAACTGAAATAACAAAATACCATTGCCTTGTGAAGAGTGGATGCCCTTACCCTGTAGCTTGTTTTGTTCTTCAACTCCTATATACATACTGAAGACTAAAATTGAGGCAGAGCTTAACTGCTCTGCCAAATAAAAGAGAGGAGAAGGCATATAGGATTTGAGTATTCGGGGAGGGAAACCCAGAAGACAGGACCTAGGGAAGGTAAGGACAATGTGAAGAGAAGAATCCAGGAAAAAGGAATTCCTCTTGGTGGCACGACCAGGGAAGGGACTTTAAAATCAACAAACAAAAAAAAACAAAAGTAGGAATTGGGTGTCTTTTTTTCCAGCGACATATTCTCTCCCATTGGTTTATTTCCTTTCATTCTTTTCCCTCTTTGCTTTTTTATATTGTTATAAGATGGTATTAAAACGGAGACTTTTGGTTGACCTCAAAAATCTCTTCTCCCTTCTTCTGTGGTGATAGAGCCCCTGACTTTTTGGGTACACACATGGCCATCCAGATTGAAGACTACATTTCCCAGCTATCCTTGCAGTGAGGAAGGGCCACTTGGCTGAGTTCAGACCAGAGGGATCTAAGCAGGTGGAAGAGTCATGTAGCAACTTCTGGGAATCATAAACATGCCTCAGAAACAGCATGAGTGCCCTTTACCTTTTTTCCTTTTATCTCTTTCTTCATCCTACTGCCTGATATTTCCATCTTCAGCTTTGAGGTTGAGTCCATGCATAGCAGAACAACAAAAGTAGTATCTGCGTGTTATTATATACTATAATATTATATATTATACTATACCAGCCTTGGACAGCCAGATGGACTTTCATTTAACAGAGAAATAAACTTCTATCTACTTTAACCCACTGTTATTTAGGAGTTTCTTCACACACATTGTACTTAAGTAATATAGTTGCATGGATTTTGCTGTAATCCACCCTTTTCATTTAACACTATATGATACATTTTTTTTGTTGCCAAATATTGTTTGTAACTGCTATAGACTGAGTGGTTGTGTCCCTACAATTCATTTGCTAAAATCCTAACCCCAATGTGATGGTATTAAAAGGAGGGGCTTTTGACAGGTGATTACATCATGAGGAACTCTCATGAATGGGATTAGTGTCGTTATAAAAGGGACCCCAGAGAGCTCCCTCACCTCCTTCATCACTGATCTTGACAGCATCTGGAATTGTGAGAAATAAATATCTGTTGTTTATAAACCATCCGATCCATGGTATTCTGTTATAGCAGCCTGAACAGATTAAGACAGTAATCATAATTTTTAATGGCTGTTTACAATTTCATCTCATAAATGTGTCACAGTTTATATAAGCAATTCCCCATTATTGAATGTTTATGTTGGCATTAATTAATTAATTTATTTAGCTCTAAAAACTCCCTAGTTTTAATATACTCATCCTTACTAGAAACACTAGTATATAGTACAAGATGGCTATCTGGTTAGCATGATACTATTTATTCAATTTCTTTCTCATCCCATTTTTATTTGTGCTGCTGCTGGTATCTGATATTAAATTCTTATACCATTAATTTCTGTTTTATTTATTCTATTCCATTCTTAGGCTAATACTCTATTTTAATTATCATACCTATAAAATGACCTAACTACAAATAATATGTTAAAATACTTATGACTTTCCTTTTTTACTTAGGTCAGTCTATTTTACCCATATGTCTTATAACTATGGTATCATTTTTAGAGCTGAATCTGTTATTCAAAATCAATACTACTAATAAAGATACGTTGCTTCCTCTCTAAACAGTATTTATTTCACAGCTCCTTCAAATGTATTGTTTCATTTGAGTTCTAAATGGAGCTATTATGACATTATTCATGTTAGCCGTATTCAACGACTCTGTCTCCCAAAATTTGAAACTGGAGGATTTTAAAAAGAGGTTACAATCAAGCTCTCTGAAATTGTTCTGAAATGCTCCTAAGGAGACAGCTGTCAGCTCCTTTGGCCAGAGCCCCCAGCGTTTGCTTCAGGTTATTGATGGTGTTCAGCAGTCAGGTCAGAGCCCGTTAGACTCTCGCTAACTTTGGTTGCAGCTGTTTGCAGTCATGCTGAGCATGTGAGGTCCAGCAGCACAGACCATCAAAAAACTCTTCCCCGCCTGCTTTAAAAATAAATCCGTATAAAGTAGAACAAATAATTGAAGCTTTGTAACTTTTCAGCTTGGGGACTCAACTCTGATCTTAAGTTGATGAAGCATTAGTAGATCTGCTTAGAAAAGAAGTGAAAGGCTGTTGTTTGAATAATAAAACATGAGAGAGACATTTTAAAAGATTTTCAGTTTGTACTGCTGACAGCAGGATGACATACCATACTCAGAGTTCATTGGACTTCTCAGAATAGCATCTATTATGTGCAAAGAGATATGGAAAGAATATATTCTGTACTTTAAGTGCTTTAAGTACCAATAAGATGTGGTTCAAGTATGATAAGACAAGAAATTCAAGCAATTTCTAAGATCATGTATTTTTTAGAAAAGCTTAAGTGCCAACTAGATTAGCTTGGAAATGTATAACTATATATCCATAAAATACTTAGCTTGTGGGAAGCAGCAGCATAGCACAGGGAGATCAGCTCGGTGCTTTGCGATGACCTAGAGGGGTGGGATAGGGAGGATGGGAGGGAGGCTCAAGAGGGAGGGGATATGGGGATGTAGGTATGCATATGGCTGATTCGCTTTGTTGTGCAACAGAAACTAACACAGTACTGTGAAGCAATTATACTCCAATAAAGAACTGTTTAAAAAAATCAAATGTGTTTTAAAATGTTATGAAGAAAAACTTATAGCCACTCTAATCAGTAGCAAGAAAGTAAAATGGAAGTCTTATAAAGTGCTGTGTAGCTACCGTTAAGAAATTCCATAGAAATTAACTTTTACATTGTGGCAGCCCAAAACAGAAAAATGGATTATGTGGGGATAACGATCAGATTGGAAAGGAATCGTCAAGGGCACTTATCGAGCCACGAAATAGTTATAGCTTAAGTCAAGCTGCTTAAGTCAGCATGTTTATGCACACCGTATATGCTTAGTCCTATGCTTATAAAGTCATAGGGGCTTTATGAACAAAAACACAAAAATAAGCAGTAGAAAGGTGGCTCTAAGTCAGTTTCCCAGGTTGGTTCCATCAGAACAAATTGCCACAGGATACGAGCACATGTGCCATGAACAAAGTGTTCCATGCTTATGTCGTTTAAGGAAATGCTAAGCACATTTCTACATTGCAGGACTTCTCTGAGCCTTCAATAGACCAAGATAGATTGTGCACCTCAAAAAGGGCTTTAGGAGGCAGCAATTTCCCAAACTTACTTGACCTCTACTGAGATGACCTATTTCAGTCTCCTAGAACACTGGTTTGGACAATGCAGCTAAAAAGAAACATGTAGTTATTCAGACTTCCCCCCACCAGAAGTCAGACATGCCAAGAGAGCAAATGAACACTTTCTTTGATATCTTGCAGACAGAAAATTTGGGACTCTGGTTCTGGGGAATTGTGGGATAGCTTTTTAACATCCAAAGAGTATATAAAAATTGCCTTAAAACAGTAGACGGGAACTCAGGGTTCCATTATAAAGTACTTCATTTGTTCCATTTGTAAAATCGAATTTTAGATCTCGGAAAGATATTCTTAAAATAACACCTCATTTAGCCAATCCTCTGATTTTACAGATGGAGAAGTAGAGGCCCAAATCAGTTAAGTGGTTTATCCGGGATTATTCAATTAGTTAGGACTCTAGTGTGGGATGAGAGCCCAGTTCTGATAGCACTTGTGACATTCTCTCTTCATCTCATAACTCCCCTACAACAGGTCAGTTATTTTTTTTCAATTAAACACATAAAGAAAAAAATTGAAATTCTTCCTTTACTCAACCCTTCATCCCACAGCTCTCTCCAGAGTTAATAGTTTTGTTGCCTTGTTATTTTGTGCCCAGATATCTGTACTTCCCTAATTTATTCAAAACTGTATTGTCCATCTGTAAATTTATTCAGTGACCATTCAGTGGGCACTGACTCTGTGCCAGCCATACACAATTTGAGTCTCTGCTCTCAAATTGCTCAGTCTAGTATGAGAGAGAGAACATTCTCTGATAAGTGCCATGACAGAAGTTAGGGAACTTAAGGGTCACATTTCTTGAATTGTGAGACATCAAGGGAAATTTTCTAGAAGGGACAAAATCTTAACTGAGTCTCTTTGGGGGCAAGTAGGTGTAAGGCAGATAAATAATGGATGACTGTTTTGAGAGCAGCACAGAAAAAGCATAGAAGCAGGGAAAGTATGTAGTATGTCTGACTGCTGATAGGGAATGTGGCAGGGAAATAAGTTTGGAGACACAGAGAAACACCAGATCATGAAAGGCCTTGTATACAATGCTAATGATCTGTATCTCACATGTTAAAAAAGATCTAACTGGAAGCAATGTAGAGAAAGGATTAGAGTGAAAGGAGGCAAGAGGCTATGGCAGTGGTCCAAGGAAAAAGTGATGAGGGCCTGAAATATGACACAGGAACGAGAATAGAAGCATAAAGCCTTTCCTCCCAAGAGAATGAATGCGGCCTGGAACTAGGAGATGAAAGTGAGAATGGAGAGTGGATTGTGTGGGATTTATTTTAGAGATAATATCCCAGGCTTGCTACTAGACGAGATGGTATGGGTGTAGACAGAGAGAGGGAGGAATTGAAGATAACTTCCAGTTTTCTGCTTAAACATCTAGGTAGATGACATTACCCTGCTCTGAGCTACAGAAATAGGAGACAAGCAGGATTAGGAGAAAATATGTTTTGGACATGTTAAGTGAGACATTCAAGAGAATGACAAGTTGACAATTGGATGTGTGCATGTTGAGTGCAGAGGAGAGGTTTTGGGCTAGAGATATTAATCTGGAAATCCTAAGCAATAGTATAGGTACCGTGTTTAAAGTTATTAAATGGATGAGCTTCTTTCTGAGGAACATGCACAGAAAGAAGAGTAGGTTTAAAACACAGAATATTGAAGGCAGGAAAAGAAGAAGACACCAACCAAGGAGACCTAAGAATGATCCAAGAGATGGGAGTGATGTAAGATGAGAACTGATATGTCTATGGACTTATAAACTAGGAGCTCAGGGGGTGAGGGATAAACAGGCGAAGAAAACAGAGATTTAAGAAATACAGGAGAAAGAGGTGCAAGTCTGGAGTTGGCTGGGAAATAGGCAATGATTGAAAGTGGGTAGGGTCACAGATAAACTTGACTTGGGAGGGCAGGAAATTGGGGATTTTTCACCCATGAAAATCCTATCTTTTCTCTGTAAAATAGAAGCAATTTTATTTTCTGAAACAAGGAGAGGGTATTGTACTTCAGAGGATTTAACTAGACTAGGAAAGATTTACAAGTAAATGTTGCAGGGAATGAATGAGGGAGCCCATCCACAGTGGACTCAGAATGATGTGCACCACTGATGGTCCAGCTATAGCGGAACTCCAAGATGCTGAGGGGTCACTGGTCCATTCTTTTTAAATGTATAGGAGGCAAAGATTGGCTTTTAAGCAAAGAGCTAATTTTTATAGAGAACTGATGAGCTTCTGGGCTAGTCTAATTTTTGGTTAATTACCCACACCTCAGGTAAGCCTGCACAGTAAAGTTCAGCAATCGTAACTCAGAATGTCACTATTCACTTGATACTGCTGATACCTGAAGTACAGTCTGTGTGCAGAAGAGGAAGTAAGTAGCCTTAATCCTGTGAACTTGAAGATCAAAGTTAGCCAAGGGTCATAGTCTCAAGATAATATATATCATTGCATTGTGACTTTATCTGATTAGATGATTGATATTTTTACCTACCTTGTTGAATACTGTCAACCTAAAATTTAGTCATATGAAAATTCTTTTCTAATAGTTAGGAAGGTTTGTTTGTTTTTTTAGCTACAACTGGACCCCACAGTATAAAATGGAAACACTAAAGAGTGTGATAATGCTTTTAGGCATGACTGTGTTTGTGGGGGGAGAAAAGTAATAAAGAGTGAAAAAGTCCACTTAAGGGGGAAATTTAAGACTAAATCAAAGAAATTTTGAAATGAGACATTAATTATTCTCCCATTATTTATTTGTATAAACAATATATGAATATATATGTAGATATACTTCCTACTGTAACTTTGGGAATCTTAAAAAAGTTGAGATTAGAGGGCAGTAGTGTATGGGGCTGTAACACATTGAATTGGAAATCAATATTCCTCTAAAAGGCAGTGCAAGATAGCAGTTATGAGCACAGGCTTTGGGGTCAGACTGCCTGGGTTCACATTCTATTACATCATTCCTAGCACAAGAACCTTGAACAAGTTATTTAATCTCTTTATCATTCTGTTTTCTAATCTGTAAAATGGGGGTCATTTAAATAGCATCTATCTCATGGGGTTTTTATGAAAATTAAATGAGATAATCCATGTGTAGTGATACTTTGTAAATACTCAATAAATACTAGCATAGACCTTTGAATTTTTTTCCAATTTCTGGATTAAACAATACAGACATTCTTATATGATAGGAGATATATTTTGAAATACATTAAATTAATTTGAGAACATACATTATCAAAGAAAATATACTGTCAGCTATGAGCGAAAGTCAAACATCCTGTTTCATTTACTCATTCAATATTCAACAAATATTTATTGAGCAGCTACTAGGAGCCAAACAGTATTCCAAGTGTTTGGCACAGGGGATAAATCAGGGAATGACCACAAAAAGCAAAGATCACTGTTGTTGTGGAGCTTAAATTTTAGCAGGGGAGATAGTCAATAAAAAATAAACACAGTAAATGAATAATTTTAGAGTGTGCTGGAAGGTGATTAGTGCTATTAAAGCAAACAACAAAAAAATGGTAGAGAGGAGTAAAGGGGATCGTGAGTGGAGTTGGGAGGTTGAGAATGGAGGGGGGACAAAGCGAGGTTGTGATCACGATTAAAAAAGGGGCAGAGGGCTTCCCTGGTGGCGCAGTGGTAGAGAGTCCGCCTGCCGATGCAGGGGACACGGGTTCGTGCCCCGGTCCGGGAAGATCCCACATGCCGCGGAGCGGCTAGGCCCGTGAGCCATGGCCGCTGAGCCTGCGCGTCTGGAGCCTGTGCTCCGCAACGGGAGAGGCCACAACAGTGAGAGGCCCGCGTACCGCAAAAAAAAAAAAAAAAAAAAGACAGGAAATAAGTGTTGGCAAGGATGTGGAGAAAAGGGTACCCTCGTGCACTGTTGGTGGGATAGTAAGTTGGTGCATCCACTATGCAAAACAGTATGGAGGTTCCCCAAAAGATTAAAAATAAAACTGCCATATGATCCAGCAATTTTACTTCTGGATATTTACCCCCCAAAACCCCAAAATACTAATTCAAAAAGATACATGCACACCTGTGCATATATGCAGCATTATTTACAATAGCCAAGGTAGGGAAGCAACCTAAGTGTCCATCCATAGATGAATGGATAAAGAAGATGTGATACACACACACACACACACACACACACACACACACACACACACACACACACGTACACACACACACGCACGCACGCAGGAATATTAGCCATAAAAAATGAAATTTGCTATTTGTGACAATTCAGATGGATCTAGAGGATATTATGCTAAGGGAAATAAGTCAGACAGAGAAAGACAAATACTGTATGATCCCACTTACAGTGGAATCTATACAAACAAACAAACAAAACAAAAGGAAAACAGACTCATAGATGCAGAGAAAAATGGGTGGTTGCCAGAAGGTGGGGGAGTAGGAGGGTGGGCGAAGTAGGTGAAGGGGATTAAGGTATACAAACCTCCAGTTACATAATAAGTCATGGGGATGTAATACACAACATAAGAAATGTGTATGGTCAATAATATTGTAATAACTTAGTATGGGGACGGTTGGTTACTCGACTTACTACAGTGATCATTTCATAACGTATGCAAATGTCAAATCATTATGTAGTATATCTGAAACTAAATACTGAATATCAACTATATTTCAATTTTTAAGATACTAAAAATAAAACTGCTATACTGCTTTTAAAAAATTAAGTAATCAGGGTAGGGTTTATTGAAAATGTAACATTACAAAAAAACAAAACAAAACACTTGAAGAAAGTAAGAAAGGGAGTTTCAGGGATTGTATAGTTTGCTCGCGGTGCCGTAATGAAGTACCACAGAATGGGTCACTTAACAGAAATTTATTATTTTCTCTCAATTCAGGAGGTTAGAAGTCCAAGATCAAAGTGTCAGCAGGGTTGTTTTTTTCTGAGCCTCTCACCTCAGCTTATAGATGGCCATCTTCTCCCCGTGTTTTCACACAGCCTTCCCACTCTGCATGTCTGTGTTCAAATTTCCTCTTATAAGGTGGATTAGGGTCCACCTTATTTGCCTCATTTTTAACTTAATCACCTCTTTAAAGGTCCTATCTCCAAACAGTCACATGCTGAGGTATTAGGGGTTAGGATTTCAACAAATGAATTTGGGGGAGACACAATTCAGCCCATAGTAGGGATATTTCACAAAGAGAAAACAGCTAGTACAAAGGCCCTAAAATGGGAATTTACTAGAGTTATTTGAGGAACAGCAGGGGCTAGTGTGGAGTGGAGTAGGTGAGGATAGAGGGGAAGGGGGATTAGGTAGGGCCTTGCAGGCCATTTTAAGATCTTGATGTGTTGCTCTGAGTGAAATGGAAAATCGTGACCGGGCTTTCAGTGGGGTAGTGACACATTTACTTTATATTCTAAGTCACTGGCTGCTGTGTTGAGAATAGGCCACCAGGAATAAGAGGAGCAGGGAGACCAGCTAAGAGCCTCCACCATGAGCCAGGAGACAGAGGATGAGGCTCAGAGCAGGGACACAGCAGTGCAGATGGTGGAGAATGTCAGTGTGCATTCTGATACTTATATATTAATTTATCAAGCATTTATTGTCTGCTAGTTGTCATGGTTGCTAATGGGGGGAAATGGTCAGAAATGTGTCTAGAAAGATTCATAGTAAAAATGAGGTGTGAAAAAAACTGATTTTTTTTCTTCAAAGAGAAGAAAATAAGAGACGGAAATGCTTATGAAGATAGTGAAATGTAAAATCATTAAGTGGTTATAAAAAAGGTAATTTAATTAGAAATCTATGCAAATATCAAGAAGTTTGTTTATAAGATGATGAAGAATGCCATCCCAATTCTTTTCAAGAGCTCTGGTACCATCTATTTCCCCTAGCCTTTCGGCTTCTCTCTGCGTTCCATTTAAAATAAAACTTGACATTTCCTCCTTTCATAATGCAGACATCTGGTTGCAGCATGTAGGGCATTTCTAAAGCACTGGAAGGAGAAGCACTGGTGTGAAACAAAGGGCAAGACAAAAAAGGAGGGAAGAATGGATGAGAGGAAGGAAACAGGGATGCTCGGTGAGGGTGATGGGCAAACAAAATTCATGCAGCCCCCACGCCAGGATCCACAAAACAAACAAACAAAAAGTTTAAACTACATGTAATCAGGGACTAAACGGAAAGGGACTTAGCTGTTACAATCAGGGTTAACAACTACCATGCTTTAAAAGTACACTGAATTAATTTGCTAGGGCTGCCATTACAAAGTACTGCAGACTAGGTGGCTTATACAACAGAAATGTATTTTCTCACAGTTCTGGAGGCTGGAAGTCTAAGGTCAAGATGTTGGCAGAGTTGACTTCTGAGGCTTCTCTCCCTGGCTTGTAAATGGCCGTCTTTACTGTGTCCTCACATGGTGTTTCCTCTGACTCACGTACCCCTGGTGTCTTTCTGTATGTCCAGATTTCCTCTTCTCATAAGGACACAATTCAATCCATGACAGTACTTAACCAATTTCATTTAATATTTTAACAAATCTTTATATATTCCTTGAGTCTGTGTTAGAGTTGAACTTATAACTTTACAAATGCAAACTTATTAGTGAAACAAAGTAAAATGCTTCATCTTTAGTAGAATTTTAACAAAGGTACAGTAAACATTGTATGAACTCACTACCTTTTCATCATTAGGAGATAAAACTTTGATTAGCAAAATGAGCTTTCAGGCCATGTATGTTTTTTTGTGCAGCTTGCGGGATCCCAGGTTCCCTAACCAGGGATCGAACCCATGCCCCCTGCATTGGAAACGTGGAGTCTCAACCGCTGGACCGCCAGGGAAGTCCCAACAATAGTTTTTTTTAGGTAAATTACTTAGGTTAATTAGCTCCTTCTATTGTTCTATAAACAGACAAAGATACAGGATCTATTTTAGTTCTACAGTATTATGTATGAATCCATGTATAAATCATGGGAAGCTAAATGCATAATTCCTATCATGATACAATATGTTCAGTTAGGTTTCATTTATTACATCGTTTCAGGATAAAATATTAAAAAAATAAAATTAAAGGAGAATTTTCCACATTTTTGGTTTTAAAAATTCTTCACAGCTTGAGAATAATAATTATGTCTGTATTAAAGATCAGCTGGTAAACTAGTTTGGAAGGATCTTAATTCTCTACTAAAACCAAAAGCAAAAAAGTTCATTTAGGACTTCCCTGGTGGCGCAATGGTTGGGAGTCCGCCTGCCAATGCAGGGGACACGGGTTCTATCCCTGGTCTGGGAAGATCCCACATGCTGGGGAGCAACTACAACTACTGAGCCTGCCCTCTAGAGCCCGCAAACCACAACTGCCGAAGCCTGAGCCCTGGAGCCCGTGCTCCAAAGCAAGAGAAGTCACCGCAATGAGAAGCCCGCACACCGCAACGAAGAGTAGTCCCCGCTCACCGCAACTAGAGAAAGCCCGGGCGCAGCAACGAAGACCCAACGCAGCCCAAAATAAATAAATTTAAAAAATTAAAAATGTTCATTTAAAATACTGTGTGAAACCACTTAATATTTCTCATCATATTTCTTTGTGGTGCAGAAGGAACTATAGTTTGGGCCAAGTTCTTTGGAATAGGAGTCAAAGTATTTATTACATTTCATGGAAATGGAAATGTGTGTTTGAGTATATCTTAATGTCTTACATTTTCTAAAAATTTTTCTTTCAAGTGCAAATCATTATTTATCTCTCCAAAAGATACCTGTTCTTTTTTTCCTCTGCCCTTCTTATTGAAGAAAATGTGGATCACTGAAGATAAAGCAAAATCTAATGTTTTGTCTTTACGGCTGTTGGAATTTCAGTCTCATAGCTGTCCTGTGCTCTGGTTTAAACATTTGCCTATAAAGATGTGTTTAGGAAATGGCTGCTACCATGTGTTAATTTCACAGTGGGCAATGCTGCCAGTCAGTTAGATTGCCCCATTTTTTCCAGTCTATTTTTTCAAGTTGCAAATTCTAAATAAGTAGTCTGTTAAATTACTTCACATAATTTAAAAATAACGTGTCATTACCATCAGCCACTAAGTAGAATGATTTAATTTTAAATCCCTTCTCCTTTTGCTTACCGAAGAAATGATTCTGTGATCAGTTTGACTTTTCAGCAGCATAATTGCCAAATAATTAACAATGATAAATGATTACCATCTGAAATTTTTAACTAATCGTTAAAGGACAGCATACATTTTATACAACCAGGAACTATTTATTTTCTATAAAATATTAGAAATATTTATTTCATCCATTCAACGCATACTTTTCAAGAGACTATTATATGCCAGAAACTGTCCTCAAGGAGTTTATATTCCTAAACTAAATAAAACAAGTGATATAGTATATTAGAAGGTATTAAGTGATACAGAAAAAAATAAAAGTAGGGAAAGGGAATTAGGAATATGTATGTGAGGTTTAGAGGGTACAATTATAAGTAGGATGTTCAGAAAAGATGAGGGAAGCATGTGGGTACCTGGAGGAGGTATAGGTGACCAACCATCCTGACTTGTCTGAGACTAACATTTTCCCAGGATGCATCCTGGTGCTGAAACCAGGGCAGTCCCAGCCTAGGTGAACCAGACAGTTGATCGCCTGAGGCATGTTCCAGATAGAGGAAAAAGAAGAGCAAAGGCCCTGAGAGGAGAGCATGTCTGGCAGTTTCAGCAACTAGTAAGGAGGCCAGTGTGGCTAAAGAGGAGATGAGTTCTGTCATATGAAGGATCACATCATGTAGGGCCTTGTAATGGATGCAGTAGCCCTTCACCAGAACCCACTCCTCAGGCTTGATGCACTCATCCCTAGCTGCTGACAACAGGCTCACCCATGTTCCTTCCAGGGATCTTGCCCTCAGCTTTGGAGACCTCAGCCTGCCCCAAGGTTGTGTCTCTTTGAGGGAGCAGCCCATGACTAATGACTGGCTAATGTGGGAAAACAATGGTCTGGCCCCCTCCCCTCAACCTGGTCCACCCCAGCTTAGATGACCTCCTGCTAAAACTGGCTGAGGTCTCGTTTGCAACCATCTGCAATTCATCTTTTCCCTCTGCTTCACTTCCTTACAGGTATGTTTCCTAAGAGCACTACCCAGTAAACTTTCCAGATGCAACTCTCCATTTTAGTAACTGTGTCTAACGAACCCAAGCTAAGACAGGCCTTGAAAGTGATTTTGAGAGACAGATAAAATCTTTGAAAT
Source organism: Stenella coeruleoalba (assembly GCF_951394435.1). Classification (NCBI taxonomy): domain Eukaryota; kingdom Metazoa; phylum Chordata; class Mammalia; order Artiodactyla; family Delphinidae; genus Stenella; species Stenella coeruleoalba. The sequence goes on along the minus strand of NC_137151.1, from coordinate 74,438,292 downwards.
GTTTTGAAAGAAACTGAACCTGGAAATAGTTTCTCTCTCTCTTTAGTCATCTAAAAATACAGAACTTTCTTAGTTGCCTATTTCAGATTATTCTTTTGAACTTTGTTGCAATTATTGCATAGGATGGGAGAACTGGGTTATAACCCAACCAGAAATTTTAGGTTTGCTGAATAGCTGGCATTTCCCTCTTTGTCTCAAAATGTGGGCAGTGGGTGGACCAACTCTTCAGCTGATGCAGAGAAGTTCGTATATTCCTAGATGGATTACATCATACATTGAATTCCATTGTGTTATTGGGACTCCAGTTGCTATTTTAAATAAAGTAGGTACAACAAAGTGCAACAAGAAAAGGGGAAATATTTGCCCTCAAGGATTTTATTCTACTCTCTCTGATCCACTTTATTGAAAATGTTCAATAATAAATGGCTTACTCCAGCATACCTCAGGACCTTAATTTCCTGTGGAGCCAGTGTTGTAGGTAGTGGTAGGGGGGATGAGGAAACACCAAATGGGAAAACAACAATCTCCTTCTTTGTAGTCACACACAGCCACTTAAATGTCCAGCTACCCAGAACAAGTATTAGCTGCATTTATTATGTCCAGCATTTTCATATTTCAGGCTTCACTGAAGAGTTTCTAGGTAAACAGTAGGCTCCACATTCATATTACTTAGGAAAACAATGAATAGGAAAATATAAAGTAGGTGGTAGCTCCACTCTTTATTATGTGCACACAGAGGCCCTTTGTCCCTCAGTGCAAATGTTGTTTTTACCAAACTCTTTCAGTGTAAAAGTCTCCCTGACATGAATTTTTTCTGGGTACCTGTGAATTTTCTATATGATTAAAATTTTTTAGAGCTGATTTATGGTTAATTGTGTTTATGGTCTGTGTGTACAGTCTTAGCTGTTCAGACTCAGAAATAAAAATAAAGGATTTTTTCCTTGATAAAATATTTATAAAAGCTGTGGAAAGTACAGTGTTTGAGAGTAAGTAGATCTGCATTTATTCCTGACTCTAAAACTGATTCAGGTGTGACAGACCTTAGAGGGAGAGGTCCTGTAAGATGATGAGGTTCTAAAAAACAAGTAGATTTTGAATATTTCTTCCACATGAATTTAATTTAAAAAGTGGACAATGGTGGCCACCCAACTGTGGATTCTGGGTCTCACTAAACAGTTCCACAGCCTCTAGTAAATCCCCTAATCCTTCAGAGCCTTGGCTACCTTATCAATTTTTTAAATTAATTAATTTGTTTGTTTTTATTTTTGGCTGTGTGGGGTCGTCATTGCTGTGCGCGGGCTTTCTCTAGTTGCGGTGAGCGGGGGCTACTCTTTGTTGTGGTGCGCAGGCTTCTCATTGCGGTGGCTTCTCTTGTTGCGGAGCACGGGCTCTAGGTACGTGGGCTTCAGTAGTTGTGGCTCGTGGGCTCTTGAGCGCAGGCTCAGTAGTTGTGGCGCATGGGCTTAGCTGCTCCGCGGCATGTGGAATCTTCCCTGGCCAGGGCTCGGACCCGTGTCCCTTGCGTTGGCAGGCAGATTCTTAACCGCTGCGCCACCAGGGAAGCCCCTACCTTATCAGTTTGACAGGGTTGATACCTACACTGTCTATCTCAGAACTGGGTACATGTATTCATAGCTGTGAGCATGATTTGACAACCAGAAGGAACAAGGTGTTATTTTTCATTTTTGAAATTTTAAAATGGAAGTAAAAGCCATGTATTCTCTCCCCACAGTAGAGCATAGTTTTGAAATTAACTGATGTAATACAGATATAAAGTACTCTTAGCTTTTTAGAAAACATTTTATATTCACATAAATTCACATGCACACAGAAATATATCAGCCTAACAGAATCCTCTAATGTATAGAGTGTAGCACATTTTAGGTGTTCTGTATGTTTTTGTTGAATGAATGAATGAGGCTAAAAAGCAACAGTGGATTGATATTTCCTTCTGTTGTACTAAATCATGTGGAATTTTTTTAAAGCCAGTAATGCCCACAAATAATTAATTGATTTAAATTTCTATATTTATACTTAAATTTCATAGATGTAGCTTTACACGCAGAAACCTGGGCTCATCCAGTGATTTCAAACAAGTATCAGATACTATTTAAATTACCAAATGATAATTCTTAGAAAAAAAATTACTGAAAATTAGACTTGCACTTCACCATAGCAATACGAATAAATATTCAATTATGGAATTTGTTGTTTTCCTTCTGCTTCAGAGTTTAAGTAACACTTCATGGTTGTTCTTTTACCTATCCAAAACCAGGCAGATCTCAGGCTATGGCCTTCAAAATATATCACAATTTCTCCTTACACCTGGGCCATTATCAGTCAGGTTCCACTTTTTTTGATTATTAGCATACTAATTCAATATTATATTTCTCTATTTTATTGTCTTAAATGCTTTAGGAAATACAAAATTATGTCAGAATTGCTTAACATATAATGATAGTTGTTAATGAACTCTATTATGTACCAGATTCTAGTCCAAGAGGTTTATATGCATTAGCTTAATCCTCACACCAGTCCTGAGGTAAGTATAATTATTATCTTTATTATCATTATATTATTATTGTATTAGATCATCATCATTATTCTTATTATTATTATACAAAGAACATAATGCACAGAGAAGTTAAAGATCTTTCCTAAGGTCACACCCCTAACATGTGATAGAGATTTGAACTCAGGCAGGCCAGCTCCAGAGCCAGTGGTAGGCAACAGATTTTATTACTTCTCATCTAAAGAGCTTTATCTTAATTGGGCACATCATTCTTCACTTGCTTGGAGCCCTTCTTTATAAGCCTGGGGGAAAAAAAATCACATCTTACTGAACACACATTTGTAGACACAATTTACCAGGGGTCCACAGACTTTTTCTTAAAGGACCGGGTTGTAGATATTTTAGGTTTTGTGGGACATTCAGTCTCTATCAAAACAACTCAGATGTGGTGTTACAGGGAAAGCATCCATAGACAATGTAAACAAATGAACAGGCTTTATTCCAATAAAGCTTTATTTACGAAAGTAGGTTGCAGGCTGGACTTGCCCATGAGCCATAGTTTGCCGACTCCTGTTCTATACCTTTATTTTTTTTTTATTCACCAAAGGATTCACAACTGCTCATGAGCGCAGCTTCAGTTTAGCAGGAAATGGCTACTATTCTTGCACTCATGTGCAGACAGCTCTTAGAAGAAAAAGACTCCTTGGTATAGCTTTTAATCTACAGCCTTTTCTTTGCCTATCTAACCAATTCTCAGTCCTGGGTTTAAAACCCTGGGTGCCAGTTTCCCATTTTTTTTCAGAAAAGACAATGCATTTTTGTTATTAGAGTTTCTAAAAGAAGCGTTTAGATTTTGTCAGACATTTTTGTTCTCCAACAATAGAAGAATATCATTTTGCTATCTCAAATGTAATAATGAATCAGGAAATGATTGTTAATTAGATATTAAAATCATCAGATTAATAGTTGTTAAGGAAGAGGATACTCACTGGATTTCGAACTATGACCTGCAAATGAATCCACTTATTAACTACAAAGGAAAAATAAAGCTTTCAATAGAGAGACCAAATGCAGAGTCATCAGGAATGGAATAAACTGGAATTATGTGCCTCCATTTATAATGCAATGAGAAGGACAAAACATTACCTACATAATGTTTTTGCCCAAAATGTTTAAACTGAATCTAATCATGAGAAAATAATCTGACAAATGACAACCATGGGGCATTCTGTATAATTGGACCTGGACTCTAGACAAAATAAAGAAAGTGAAGAGTATTCTGGATTAAAGGAGAAAAAGATCTGACAACCGAATGCAATGGATAGATCTTGAGTGGATCTTGGATTTCAAACAGCTATAAAACATTTTTGAGTCTTGGAATGTATATTAGGTGATATTACTGAATCCATATTAAATTGGGGGACTGCAAAAAAGGCAATTGAATATTTCTACCCTCAAAGAATTCACCCTCTATTGGCAGAGGCAGGCTAATAAGCAAGTAGTTACACTAGAACATCCTTTGGATTTCTCTATGGCTAGATAATCATTATCTAAAATAATATATGAAAAATAGAGATTCCACAACAGTCACATAGTTATCAGAAGGTTAAGTTTGGACCCAGCTACTATCCATAAGAAAATACTGTCTAATAAGGAAGATTAAAAAAATGCCTAAATCATCCTTGAATTTTATTTAAATGCCACATGGATTGAAAATAAAATACCAAGGGGATTCATCCCCCCACCAAAAATAAAGAGAAATAACATACAATTAGGTAAGTTAAAGCTTCAAGGAAGAAGCAACATTAAGAAATGGACCTTGAATAAAAGGAAGGATTTCAACAGGCAGAGATGGGAGGGGAAGGGTTCCAAAAGCACTGAGGCAGGAAAGCAGGGGCCTATTTCTGAAAGCTTAAGTGGTCCAGTTTTCTTGGGGCACAAAAGATGGAAAAGTAGGTAGAAGGTACTGTGTGGAGTCTTTGAATGCCAGACTGAGAAGCAAACATTCAACTCAATCATCAGTGGTTTTAAATGGAGTAGCACTTTGATCTGAGTTATAATTTTAGGATGATAATTCTTGAAAAGTGCACTGACAAAGGCAGATAAAAACTGAAAATAGGGAGAAAGAGTTAGGTGATGTATTAGTCTGCTCCTGCTGCCACAACAAAAACACCATAGTGGATGGCTTAAACAACAAGAATTTATTTTCTCACAGTCCTGGAGACCAGAAGTCCAGGATCAGGGTGTCAGTATGATTGAGTTCTGGTTGGAACTCTCTTCCTGGTGTACAGAGGGCCATTCTTTCGCTATGTCCTCCTCACATAGCAGAGAAAGAACTCTGGTGTCTCCTTCTTACAAAGACATCAGTCAGATTGGATTAGGGTTCCACCTCTTTTAACCTTAATCACTTCCTGAAAGCCCTCTTCTCCAATACAATCACATGGGATTTTAGGGCTTCAATGTATGAATTTAGGGAGGACACAATTTAGTGCACAGCATGTGGTTACTGTTACTAAAATTCTATTGAAGAATACAATTATCTAAATTTGGATGATAAAGTAGGAATAACAAGGAAAGGCAGATGCTAGAGATGAACTTAAGTCACAGGATTTCAGAAGTAGAAGTGAAAGATGAGGGTGAGGCAGCACAGGAGGGAGGAAAAAGCCAAAACTAACTTCAAAATTCTCAGTTGGCCTGGCTGTTTGCCACTACTAGAAAGTGAGAATAAAATAGTAAAAAAGAGAAGCTTGGTGTATACAGAGCTGGCTTCTTGGGCGTAGGACCTGTGTAGCCCAACAGGACACCACTCTCAGAAGGGAGCCATGCATAGTTTAATGCTCTGCTGTCTTGAAATTCTTAACAATTTCATCTTTGGACTTTTGTAAGTAGAGTTCAGTGGGGCAATGGAGTACGCCTATGAGCAGAGGAGATACACGCAAATGCCTGCCTGTAGCTCCTTACCATCCCATTTGCCTTTAAGCGCCGCATGGGAACAGAATTCTGGTGGACCTGCAATGTACGGAGTTCAACGAGACTTGAAGCAAGTAAAAGGTAAGCATGTAACGCCTACACCTGAGTAAGTCGCGGTGCTGATAGCTGCCAAGAGACCACACCTTCCCTGTAAACCAGAACTTGCTTCAAATGCAGAAGTAAGACAGTGGCATTCTTAGAAACTCAAATGAGCAAGGAAAACTACATATACTTTCTTATTCATCTTACTTCCTTTACTAACCAACCACTTAAGCTGAGAATGATGGTGTAGAAGGAAAGGAAAAGATAGTTCATTTCCTTTCACTCCTTTCTTACTTAGCAGTAAGGCAAAAGCACACAGTGTGGGTAGGATGCATGAGTATCAAGAAGTGAAATAACAGTTGAGTTAGTTTTGTGCAGTACTTCCACTGTTCTGTTAAGAACAAAATGCATGTGCACGTACACAAATTGTGTCATTTCTGTGATTCTGCATACTTTAAATGTTCTATTTCTGTTTGAAATTGGCATTGCACAACATAAAGATGAATGGTAAAATTCATGATAATTATTACAAATTTTGATTTTTTTATGTAGGATGACATTAAATATCAAACAAAAATACCACAAGTTAAAAGAGAGAGCATGGGAAAAAAGGAAAAACTTTCTATTTTAGTACCTTTAGTAGTACTTTTTTTCCTGCTTTTCCAACAAAGGGTCCTTCATTTTTATTTTACACGAGGCCCCACAAATTATGTAGCTGCCTTTCAGTATGTGTGTGTCTATGTGACAGAGAGAAGTAGAAAGGGATAAAGAGAGAAGGCACACATCCAAGTGCTTCCACACAGAAGATGTATATAAACCTACTATGTGCCAAGCACCTGGCCCTATATTAGGCACTAATGCAAAACCGAAGAAGACAGACTGCATTTTGTTGGTGGAAAGTGATGAGTCATATTTGGAACTTGTTGAGTTTAAAATAACAGCAGAACTTTCAAGTGGAAACAATCTAAAAAACAGCTGGACATGTATGTGTGGTGCTCTTAAAAGACGTGAAGGTAGAGATAGCTGTTTGAAAGTCATTTGCATAGAAGTAATAGATGTTATAATAGCAACAAAAAGATGAAATACATAAGATTAAACTTTAAAATAAATGTGTATCATTTACACGAAAAAAAAAAAACACTACTGAAAGACACAAAAGAAGACTTGGACAAATCAAAAACATTTTATGTTCTTGGATTGAAATAACCAGCATCATAAAAATGTCAGTTCTTCCTAAATTAATCTGTAAATTTAACCTGATCCCAATCAGTGTAACAATAAAAATACTTAAATTTTAGAAATAGACAATCTGAATCTAAAGTTTATATGTAAAAATACATAAGCATAGCCGGGAAAATTTTGTTTTATGTAATACCAGCACGAGAAGGGCTTTACAAGTATAACACAAAATGTAGAAGCCATAAAGAAATGATTGGTGAATTTGTTTATATAATAATCAGAAATTTTACAGGAAACAAAACTATCTTACATAAACTAAAATTTGAAAAATAATATGTACAACATATATTAGAAGCCAATTCCTATAAATTTATAAGAAAAAAGACCAACTATTTGATACAAAATAGGAGTACATGGGGCAAAGGATATGAAAAAAGAGTTTACTAAAAAGGAAATACAGATTGCTCTTAAATGTATAAAAAAGACACCAATCCTCACCCAATTATATACTACATTAGATGCTATATTTCACTTATCAGACTGGCAAAACCCCAAAATTTTTATGACAGTTATCAAGCATTGCTGGAGGGGCTGTAAATTGGTATAACCTCAATAACAGGCAATTTCACAGTAATCAGTCAAAACAACAAATGCACATATTCCTAGCAATTCTAGTCCTAAGCACTTATCCTATAAGTACAAAATGATGTTTCTAATAGATTGTAGTAGACTTGAAGCAGACTAAATGTTTAGCATTAGAAGACTGGTTTATAAAAATTATATTTAAATAATGAAATACAATGCTGTCTCGTGTACTGGTCTCCAAAATCTATTGTTAAGTGCAAAAAGTAATGTGTAGAACAGGGTACATGGCATGCTAATATGTATGTGGGGAAAATTATATATATACACATAATTATATATATTATAAATATACATATACATGTACATACACAAACTCTTATATTTGTAAATGCATAGACTATTCTTAGAAGGCTCTGAAGAGACTGTAATCGTGATTGCCTCCTAGGAGAGAAATTGGATGGGTGGGGGTCAGGGAGAAAAAGAGACTTATTTTTCACTGTATATTATTTCATACTTTTGAATTTGATACTGTGTACATATATTACTCAGAAAAAATATTTTTAGATTAAGAGGGTCAATATTTAAAACCAGTGAAACATTTGAAATAGGTTAGATCTCTGAGTGTAAGGACATTGACATAAAAAGGCCAAAGACCATGACAAATATCTCTATTTGAAGCCTCCTTCCCTCAAGAAGTATCAGCTAGACACTACAGCAAAATGGACTAAGAAATAGGAAACAGGATAAAATAGTGTCACAGACATTGAAAGAAAAGTATTTGAGAAGGAAATCAAGTTTTCCAAAGGAAAAGATCAATATATTTAGCTATAAAATAGTTGTAAAATTTTGCATATCAATATTTGCAAAAAAGTGACATTAGAAAAGATCAATATACTTAACATAAATCCTGAAAAAACAACATTCTAATAGAAAAATGATCAAAGAACTTGAAGGGACAATTCCCAAAACAAGAAAATACAAATTTCCAGTAAATGTATTAACTTGTAATTCAGGAAGTGCAAATTAAATGAAGAAGAAATCTCTGCCTATACACTTAGAAAATTTTTTTAAAATTAACATAATTCTCAGTGCTAGTGGGAACATAAATTGAGACTGTATTTGGAAAGCAGTTTGTCAATATATATCAAGAGATTTTATAATTGTTAATAAATTTGATACTGTAATTTCTACTTCCAGGAATTTCTACCAAGGAAATAATCAGAGTGATATAATGCTAATGTATTACAACATTTATATCTGATGGCAAAACAGAAATCAATCTTAATGTTCATCAGTGTGTCAATGTTGTCAATGTCTCCTTCCTCCAGTTTTAGAGCATTCCAATTAAGCCTCTTTCTTCCTTCAAGGTTATTATTTCTAAATTATAAGCATAGTAAAGAGAAGAAAAAAGGAGGAGAATCCCTTCACCACTTTGTAGAGTACGGATAAGATACAGTCCAAACTCCTTTGTTGTTGTTCTTTTTTTGCGGTACGCCGGCTTCTCACTGTTGTGGCCTCTCCCGTTGCGGAGCATAGGCTCCAGACACGCAGGCTCAGCGGCCATGGCTCACGGGCCCAGCCGCTCCGCGGCATGTGGGATCTTCCCGGACCGGGGCACGAACCCGTGTCCCCTTCATCTGCAGGCGGACTCTCAACCACTGCGCCACCAGGGAATCCCCAAATTCCTTTGAATGAGTAAAAAGCCTTCCGTGATTTTGCATTGCCTTTCATTCTGCCCTTAATGCTCATCTTGGGTCTTCTGTCCCACACTTAATGAGCTGTTTACAGTACTCTCAACACACCTGGATGCTTTATGCCTCTGTATCTTTGCTCACGTTTCCTCTGCTTCTAGTGATGCCTGAGTCTGCACCCATTCACATGATCAACACACATTATCTTTCAAAAACTCAACTGAGGAGGAAAGTAAAATCCTGGACCACACCCTCTACCACCCCGGGTAGAAGTGATCACCGCTTCATTGTGGTTCCACTTTTTCTTTTAGTGCCTTATTTCATTTTGTAGTGCATATGTCTTCTTTGATAAGTAAACTGTAAACCACTTGATGTTGGAGGACTCTCTTATATTTTTATTTCCAGGGCCTAATTTAGAGACTATCAAAACTTAATAAATGTTTGTAGATTAAAAAAAGAAGGGAGCTTCCCTGATGGCGCAGTGATTGGGAGTCCGCCTGCCGATGCAGGGGACACGGGTTCGTGCCCTGGTCCGGGAACATCCCACGTGCCGCGGAGCGGCTGGGCCCGTGGGCCATGGTCGCTGGGCCTGCGCGTCTGGATCCTGTGCTCCGCAGCGGGAGAGGCCACAGCAGTGAGAGGCCCGCGTACAGCAAAAAAAAAAAAAAAAAAAAAAAGGGAATGAGTGGTTAACAGTATCAAGTACTACAAAGAGGGAAAGAAGAAGAAAATTCTTTGAATATGATAAGTAGTCATTGTTAACTTTGAAAGAACTGTTTCAGTTGATTAACTGGGAGGCAGCAAGTAGTGAATGAATAGTGAACAAATAATCGTTTCAAGTCTAGATGATTTTTTTTTCCCCAAGAAATTTATTACTAAATGGAAGGGGAAAGAAAAGATAACAGTTTAAAAGAATTCTTTGAATTTTGGTTTTTATAAATAAATCGAAATTTAAGTATGTTTGTAGGCAAAGAAGAAGAAACCACACCCAAAAGAAAATTCTAATGTCACGTGGCAAGATTAGTCTAATTTTAAAATATGAATATTGTTAAGTGGTTCCACTGTTTATGCATCACATTTATTATTGGTAACTGGGATAAGGAGCTTCTGTTGGTTCTGCCATTTTCCCAACCCCTTTCCCAGCCTCCCCCAAAGGAGGAAATACTAATCAGATCAATGTAAAATTTGATGGCACCAGCCGGGCTCAGGGTCAGTGTATGTGAATCCTGTGGGTTTTATTTATCTTCTGCTTGCCTGCTTGGTGCTAGGCATGTGAAACAAACAGGCTTTCTCTTTCTCTTTTCCTAGTAATCTCATATGATTATTTCCATATCTGTTAACCTTATTATTTTTTGGCCACACTGAAGGGCTTGTGGGATCTTAGTTCACTGACCAGGGATCAAACCCAGACAGTGAAAGCACAGAGTCCTAGCCACTGGGCCTCCAGGGGATTCCCATGTTAACCTTTCATTTTTTCCATCTGCTTATCTTCTGTATAATTTCTTCAGATCTGTCCTTTAATTTACCAATAGTTTTATTCTACTGTGCCTAATACGTATTTTAACTAACCAATTGAGATTTTTATTTTAACAGTTCTATTTTTTATTTTTAAAATTTTTATTGGAGAAGAGTTGATTTACAATGTTGTGTTAGTTTCTGCTGTATGGAAAAGTGAATCAGTTATACCTATATATGTATCCACTCTTTTTTAGATTCTTTTCCTATATAGGTCATTCAGAGTATTGAGTAGCATTCTATTTTTTATTTTTAAAAGCTTTGTTTGGTTTGTTTTCAAATTTGCCTGGTTTGATAGGCAAGCCTCTTACTGCGTACTCATCTTTTATATAATTTTTAAATTTTTTCAACATTTCGTAGTAGTTTTTTAAATATATTTTGTTTGGTAACTTGAATGTTTGAATATTTTGCCTATTGATTATGAACTCTCATTTAGCTGATACAGTATTAATCTGTGGGATACTCAAAGACTTAAACTAAAGATGTGTTTCTCCCCAAATCCTCTTCTGTGTGGAGCTGCGTGCCACACTAGTGACCTGGGACCACTGTAGCCCCTTCTCAGGTCTCCAACTTCAGGAGAGAGCTTGATCTCCCTTAGTTCCCTCTCTTGTGCCTAGGCTGCTTCTCCGGGTGCTGGCAACCAACATCAGGTCAGTTTGCCCTGGTGGTTTAACACTGCTGTGTTTTCTTTCCCCCATGTCCTGTGAACCCAGAAGCGCATGACATTCCTCCTCCTGTTTTCTTGTAAACCCCTTCGGATCAAGCTTTCTCCCGTCGTTCTATCAAACCTGTTCTTCCTAAGGTTGCCAATAGCCTGTATGTTGCTAAATACAACTGCCTTTTCTCAGCCTCATCTTCGTTGCCGCGACAGTTAATTTTAGGGGTCAACTTGGCTGGGCCATAGTACCCAGATATTTGGTCAAACGTTTTTCTGGATGTTTTGGTGAAAGTGTTTTGGGAGGAGATTTACATTTAAATCGGTGGACTTTGAGTAAAGCAGATTGCCCTCCATAATATGAGTGGGCCTCATCCATTCAGCTGAAGTCCTGAATAGAACAAAAGACTGACGTTTCCCCCCACAAGAGGAATTCCACAGCAGAAGGCCCTGGGACTTGAACTGCACAGTCAATCCTGCTTGGGTCTCCAAGCTACCAGCTCACTCTGTAAATTTCGGACTTGCCAGCCTCTGTAATTGTATAAGCCAATTCCTTAAAACACATACAGACATCCTACCTATTGGTTCTGTTTCTCTGGGAACCCTGACTAATACACCCACCCTGTTAGCAGTATTAGACCGAGGTGATTATTCCCCTATTTTTGAAATATTTCTTTACTTGATTTCTGATAATTCATGCTCCTGTTTTTTTTCCAACCTCATTGGTTTTTCCCTTTAAGTCTCTTTTGTGGATTTCCTCCTCGTCTTCCCAGTCTCTAAATATTAGGTCTCCAGAACTGACAGTTGAGTCTTTAGACCTCTTCTCTATACTTGCTCTCTTGTTAATCTCACCAAGTCTCATAGCTGTGACATTATCTTTTTGCTGATATACCAAAAAGTTCCAAATGTATATTCCTAGCCCAGAACTCTCCCTTTAACTCCAGACTCATATTTCCAGCTGCTTTATTCTAAATTTATGCTTATTATCTGATACATATCTCAAAGTTAACATTTCCAAAACCATATTATTAAGCCCTCCTCCCTTTCCATCCCCCTCAAGCCCAACTGCTTTTCCCCACGATTTCCCCCTAGTAAATAGAATATTGTTCTAATTGCTCAGGCCCCAAACCCATGAGTTATCCCTGGATTCATTTTTTTCCTGACCCCCCACATCTAATCAGTCACGGAATCCTGGGGCGCTATTTTTAACTTATAATCAGAATCTAGCCACTGCCTACCACCTGCTTCCCCCGCACTGGGACAGGCCACGATCACATCTGCCTGGAGTAGCAACTCTCACCTCTCAGCTGGTCTCTGGGCTTATACCCTTCCCCGCAAGGCATTCAGTTCTACACTCAGCAGCCAGAATGAGTCTTTAAAAGTACAAGCCCTGGCTATCATCCCTCTGCTCAAAACCATTCAAAGCTTTTTCAAGTGGCTCAGAGGAAAAGCCTCAATCAGTTCTCTAAAAGACCCAACACAATCTCTTTCCCTCTCACTCTATTCCCTTCCACTTCCCTACCCTGGCAGGTACGGCTTCCCCTCAGGGGCTTTGAGTTGTTGTTTCCTCTGCTTGAAATGCTTTTCCCACAGACTTCTGCAGAGTTTCCTCTTATACCTTCTGTAGTCTTTGTTCAATGGCTACCTTCTTTGTGATGCCTTCCTGGTTACTTTATCTAAAATCCAACCTATCTCCCATTCTCTCTCTGTCGTCCTTCCTTTACTTTTCTCCACAGCATTTATCTAAAAACTACATATTCTACTTCTTTATTTTGTCTGTCTGCCCCTCACTAGAGTATAAGTCCCATGAGGATAAGAATTTTATTTTATTCACTGCTGTATCCTCAATTCCTAAATACCATCCCTCACAATAGAAGGCACTCGATAAATATTGCTGTAAATACCCATTCTTGGCAAGGGTATGGGGAAAGATGCAGTCTCTCACATTTGGGGAGGTAAGTATAATTTGGCGCAATATTTTTAGAGGTTTTTGGTTCTCTGGTGAGCCATTCACTCACAGTGAATGCATTTGCACCTAGACCTGCTCAGCTTTGATCATTTTCGTTACCTGCCTGGCCTCTGCAGTCTGTTGAATTTTCTACCCGTGGCCCACAGGTACTTCTCATTTTGATCTTCCCTGAAATGACCCTCTTTCTGCTCATGTAGCCACAGCAAGAATATTCAAAATTCCCCTTCAAGTAGCATGTTCTTTAGTGCCTCTTAGCCACTGTGTATATTGTTTCTTCTGCTTTTTCTCCCTTTTTCCAGCCTAGACACTACCCACTTTCTTCTAGACTCAGTTCAAGCATCAAAGACTCCATGAAGCCTTCACTAGACACCTTAGCAGTGACTCTTCTCTGCGTCTCCACAGCATTTTTGTGTAGAATTTAATGATTAGTATGTATCACCTTGCACTGAGTGTTTGTTTGGGTTCCTGTCTCCCAGTGAGACTGAGAGCAAACTCATAACGTCCTCAACCTTGTCTCTAGCTCTCTGGCAAGAGAGCAAGGCTGGCACTACATTTTTGGTTGCATGAAAAAATAAATCATTGAATGTCTTTTCCCATGTTTCTGTTCACTTCCACCTTTTTTCCAACTAAAATGCTTAAAAGTTGTTTGTATGACATTAAAATGACCATGGAAGCATCTAAGCATAATTTCTGTGCAGACAGAACATGCAGGATCGTTTCTCAGGAGGGTAAGCTGAGCGCCAGCAACAGCTCTTGTCCCAAATTTGCTGCCATACTTTACGATGAAAAAGTCTAAACTGTAAGTGTTTTCATCTTAGGAATAGTGATAAGATACATTTATTGGCTTATTTGCATACTTTTTAATGCAAAAATTAAGGTTTCGGAATAAAATGGTCAACTAGGACCCTGTGGCTCCCTTTCTTCAAGTCCCCAAAGGGAAACACGCTTTTTATTCCTTTCTTCCCCTAAATCTAAGATAATATTACTGAGGCATGAACCTAGCTTGTATGACATGTTTTGAGCACTGATCCACAGTGCCAGAATCAAGTAGCTCCACACCCTAAGAAGTGGCTCTAACCCAGGATGACACAATCTGTGTTTGTCAAATTGCCAATTAAAAAAAATTGTTTAAAGGCCCTTTGTTACATAATAATGTTTTATTCAGAAGGAGAGGAAAAGTTGGACTGATACAAAAGGCAGTTCTTTCCATTTTCCACTTTATACCATAAGCAAATCAATCCTTTGCTTTTTGTGTTGCTAGAGCCTACTCCAACTTCATGCAATGGGACTTCTCCCAAGCTGCCATTCAGCTGCTAAAGTCACAGCCGAGTTTTACCACCTCTCCAGAGCAGCTGGAGAGAGTGACGGAGTGAAAGGAGCCTGGACAATGGCTGGAGGTTATTTTCAAATGTGGTTTGTCCCTATTTTGTTCAAGAACACAGGATTTTAAAAAAAACAAACAAAAAGCAAAAAAACAAACACCCAGACAAGAGAGCCATTTCTGAGCATGGAAGAACTGAAGCTAGAACGGAACACTTTAGTCTCTGGCCTCAGATTTTGAGAGTCTAGAGCAAAACACATTGCTTGATCACTGAGGTAAATGTTGACTTTTGTAATCAGGCTGATGACTGGAACATATTGGAAAAACAAAAGTAAACCTTATGACTTGGACCAAGCTTGTTTTTAACATTCTTTTCTGTCTTCTAATAACTGGGACCTAGCCCCATATTGAAGTACCATGTAACAGAAACTAAAGAACTTTCTCCATAACTTAACTAATAATACCTTTTAAATGAGACCTGATTCTTTCACTATGCAGATTAAACTTGACAATCAAGTGCTTTTACCTCTTCAGCTTTGAATAAACTATTTTTAGATCTAAAATTTTTTAGACTTATAATGCACATAATAAGTAAAAATATTCTGATTAAGCAAAATTGTATTTTTCTATCCTAATCATGAATAAATTGAAGAATTTTTCTAGGCTAGGGTTTTAAAGGCACATCAACAAACCAGAAAATAGGATACTTGAATGTATATTTTTAATATCCAATTATGAGACTAGAAGAAATTAACATAATTTAAATTTTTATATTTGGACGGGTAATAAAATATTTCAGCAAAAAATATTTCACAAAAATTGTCTCTCCAGTGCAAGGTTAAGAGAGTACACATCCTGCAGGGACTATCTACTGTTTTTGTCAGTCTGGTTCTCCTCTCTCCCCTTTTGCTGGTAATGCCCCTGTGTCCTTTGGAGGAGACTTCCTCCCGTGATGGGAGCTGCCTGTGATGATTCATCACATTCATGTGACCCAAAGTATTAGCCACCCCTGATACTTTTCTACATGAACTGTCCATCAGAGGCAGGATGCACACCCAGTGCAATCTGTGGCTCTTCTCCTTGTAGCCTAAAACACTAGTTTGCTATGGTACAGACTGAAGACAAGTCAAAAGGAAACAGGTTTGGGAGAAGGGGCTGAGAAAGATGCTGACTTTACTTGGGTCTCTGGTTCTGGTCCCTGAGGTTCTCAGAAATGCTGTTCTTCCATCAGTGCTCTTGAGCTACCTCAGTGTTGTTCCAGAAAATCCATCACACCTCCACCCCAATCCAGTTCAGATTGGCTTTGGTACTTGCAACCAAAGAGTTCTGACTCAGGAACACTTACTGGAGCACATATTGTATTGACATTTAGTGGTACTTATTGGAAGAAAATTTATTGGACAGAACTATAAAAACTGGCATAGACAGTTTACTGTATTATGTAATGTACTGTATATTGCCAGAAGCATGTAAAACAATTTGTCCAAACAATTTGCCTTTAACTTGACCTCCTTTGTTAATCTCTATTACAAAGCTTACATTAAGAGTGACAGTAAGTTGGTTGCTCAAATTAGGGACGTTTCCTTAGTCTGAAATTTTATTTCATTTTCTATTATTCAGAATACTTTTAAAGCACTATTGATGTTCAAGAGAAAAACTTGTATTATGCCTAAATTATGCACCACATCTATTTACACACATACAGATGATACTGCAAGTATTCATAAACTTTCAGCATATAGCAACTAGTAGTCAGGAGGCCTGGACACTAGATATTTTGTTAACTAAGTGTAGTGTTGGGTATGTTGCTTAATTTTTCCAGGTCACAGGAAAATGAGGATGTTGGAATAGGTGGGTGTCTTCCAGCTTTAAAACCCTAAGATTCCACTAGTAGAAAAAACAGTCAGTTCTGTTAGAAAAAGATTTTGCTGATTTTATAAAAAAATCAAACACTGCTTTTTCCTATTTCCTTTGGCCTGTTTACTAAAAACATTGTGTGAAAGTGTCATTGGGGGAAAAAAACCCCACCTGATACAAATGAATGCAAACTATGTTGGCCTTGGAAAAAGTTCTGTTGTCTAAAGGGCTCCAAATACATTGGCCTAGATGCTGAACTAATAGGTGGCAAAACAAAACAAAGCAAAGCAAACAAAACGAAACCAAACCGTACCCTTAAAAGAGTTATTTATATAATTTCAGAACCATAAAAGTACATTTTAAAAAAATACCAGATCTTTTTTTTCTTTTTTACATCTTTATTGGAGTATAATTGCTTTACAATGGTGTGTTGGTTTCTGCTTTATAACAAAGTGAATCAGTTATACATATACATATGTTCCCATATCTCTTCCCTCTTGCGTCTCCCTCCCTCCCACGCTCCCTATCCCACCCCTCCAGGCGGTCACAAAGCACCGAGCTGATCTCCCTGTGCTATGCGGCTGCTTCCCACTAGCTACCTACCTTACGTTTGGTAGTGTATATATGTCCATGCCTCTCCCTTGCTTTGTCACAGCTTACCCTTCCCCCTCCCCATATCCTCAAGTCCATTCTCTAGTAGGTCTGTGTCTTTATTCCTGTCTTACCCCAAGGTTCTTCATGACATTTTTTTTCCCTTAAATTCCATATAACCAGATCTTTTAAACTTCCTCAGTGAAAGAAGTTTTGAGCTTGGAATTAAAATGTCAAAAATTAATAAAATAAGTACTCAAAGTAATTTTTAAATAAAATTATTAAAGATTTTTCTTAAAAATTCACTAATGTATTAAGTGTACATTATTAAAATAAATGCTATATATCTTTAGATTGAAAAATACAGTACCTTGACAATTTTTCAAATATTGATTTTGAAGTGCTAAATATTCCCAAAGGCAAGAGTTGCAGGATGAATACTAGCTCAGTGCTGCAGGTTTGGCACCATCTCACAGCTTTGTGACTGTGGTTTGTTAGGCAATTTTGGTTGATATAGAAACCCAAACATGTGACCTCAGGGAAGAGGGTGTTGGGGTTTGTTCTTGTTTGTTTGGTTTGTAAAGAATACATATGTAAATCAGAAAAACTGAAATCTCAGCCATGATATCCGGCTTCCTTCCTAGGAATAACAGGAAAGTTGAACAACAAAGCTTCTTAGGAGGAGAGGAATGCCAATTGAATTGGGCTTTTCGGAACACAGAATTTGAAGGATATTCAGAACCCAGCGTATCAGTAGGACTTCTCATCCTGCTGGAGCATCCCAATCACCTGAAGAGTGTTTTAAAAATACAGATTTTGAGGTCCCATCTGCAAAGGCTCAGGTCTAGTACACCTGGGGAAGTGCTGGGAACGCTTTGTTTTTAAAAAGATCCCAGCTAGATTTTGAATGCCCTGCTCTCTGGGTTGCCTGGGTTGCCTCTTCTCTTGGTGTCTGCTTCCTGATCGGCACACTACCAGTTGATTCCCTCAAGATTCTTTACTATAGGCTCAGTGCCTCACCTCCTTCAAGCCTTAGCTCAAATG
Source organism: Stenella coeruleoalba (assembly GCF_951394435.1). Lineage (NCBI taxonomy): Eukaryota > Metazoa > Chordata > Mammalia > Artiodactyla > Delphinidae > Stenella > Stenella coeruleoalba. The sequence goes on along the minus strand of NC_137151.1, from coordinate 74,420,361 downwards.
TCACCTTCTCAGTGTGGCTTTCCCTATTCCTGTGATTGAAAGCCGTACGCCAGCCCCTGGCACTTTCTAGTTCCCTGCCCTGCATAATGTTTATCCAACACTTACCACCTTCTAATACAATATTTGATTTACTTATTTATTGTTTATTGCCTGTCCCATTTACCAGAATGCAAGGTCCATGCAGAATTTTTGTGTATTTTGTCCATACTGCATTCCCAGAACCTAAAACAGGAAATTCTTAATAAATATTTGGTGAGCAGATGAGTGAATGGATGTTTTCTGCTTAGTCATTGGCTGACATTATCTTCTGCTCCCTGGTGAAGTGTCAGAGCCCTTCTCATCCATGGCTACCATCTGTGCCTCCCTTTGGGTCCAGCTTCCCCAGTTGATTGTCTGATTGGACCAACCCTTTTTTCTTCTTCTTTTTTATTTGGGTGGGGGCCCACCACGTGGCATGTGAGATCTTAGTTCCCAGACCAGGGATCGAACCCTCGCCCCCTGCATTGGAAGCACGGAGTCTCGACCACTGGATCACTAGAGAAGTCCTTGGACCAGCTCTTTTGGATTGAGTGTTTTTCCCAGGTCATTTTTGAATGGGTGTGAATTGGCTGTTTAACAGGTCAGGTGCCCTCCCAGGAGTAGTCCACAGAGGCACAAAAGAGTACTGCCTGGGGCCCCGCCTTCAGCAGGGCGTGTGGGTGGGGCATTTTCTCCAAGAAGCCTATTTGAGTGCTGAGTGAGTGTTCAGCAAGTTACTTGACCCTGCTGAGCTTCAGTAAGACTGCATTAACAGTGCAGGTCTACCTTATCTCAGTGAGTTCTTCAGAAGTTCCAGAGAATAATGTTTGGGAAACATAGGCATATAAAATATTAACTTATTATAAAAATAAAATGAATGTGAGACGTTACATAAATTCAGATGACATTTAAATATGGCATTTAATAAAAAGCCTAAGGGAAGTTGTAGGGGAGAATTTAGGAATTTAAGAACGAGTTGCTTAAAGTGCTTTTGTGACTCTCCCCACCCCCCAGTCCTGAATGTCTTTCAAATGTTAATTCTTATTTCACATTGATTTCTATTTGGCAGGGGATTCTGGTACATAACTTCCAAAGTGATATTTAAGACGAATACATGCAAAGATCCACACTCAGTCTCCAAAAACAAATTGCACAAATACAGGTTGGAGGAGATATGGTTTTACAGGTGTGTATGTGTTAAAGTCCTAAGAAAGATTCGAGGGTTTTTGTTTGTTTTATGAACAGTGTGGGGTGGTAGAAAAATATGAATGTGATATCAAGCTGAATTTTGAAACATCATAAGAATGTAGAAAACTGTATTTTTTTATTCTTCTCTGTATACCTGGAATACTGGACTCAGTTCTAGATGCCACATTGTAAGAGGCACTAGGGTATGTTTAGATGAAAGTGTATGGAGGAGATGAATGGGGCTTGTGTATGGAGGCTGGTGTGAGAAGGGACATGTTCTGGTTGCTGACTTCACATGTTTAAAGGCTTTGTATGGAAGGGGAATTGGGCTGTTCTGGATTCAATACATCTGAGTACCAGATTCAGATTCGCTGGGTACTTTAATACAATGTATTCATACTAATGATAATGATTTAAGGTGTTATTATTTCCCCCTTTTAGAGTTGAGCAAACTCATAACTTGGAGCTGTTTTGTGCTTGTCCAAAGTCATACAGGTAGAAGTTACAGAGCTATGATCTGACCACACCACTTTGGAGTTTAATTCCAGTGGTGTTTTCTACTAATATCATTGTTACCTACAAAATCTACAGAAAGCACACCTTTCAGTTCCAAGTAGGGACTAGCAGGGCTGTTCAAAGATGAATACTATTGTGAGGTAGTGAGTGGTTCCCTATCACTCAAGAGTTCAAGAATATGCTGGACAGCTACTTTGCAAGGATCTGGTTGTCCCTTCAATTTATACATATATAAAGAAGGATATGTTTACCTTATTAATAAAGTACTAGAAATGAAGCCTAATCATAGAGCCAAAGGAACTCCAGAGGGGAGGCTTAGTGAATTTAAGTGATTGAGCTGTGTTCATTTAGTAGTTATTGGAAAATACAGCACCCAAACTTTGTTCTCTGCATTTATAGTCTAATGTGTTTTCTGTTGCAACAGTTCCCCTTATCTAATAACTGGGTCCACACTGTTGTGGAACAAGAGGTTATGGAAAGAGGAAGGGCAGGGATATTTGGTGAATTACTATAATAGATTGTTTGGCATAAACTTGCTTTATTAAAACAAGCCAAGAATGCGAGTGGTAATAGGAGAGGGTTTAAAATGATAAACAGAGAATGCCACATGGTAAAGGAAGGAAGAACAGAATACTGTGGAAGGTTAAGTAAGGAAGGCAGGGACTGTGGATTGCAGTGTATTTCCCTCTTGTTGAGTAGATGTTCAACATCTATTTGTTGGAATGAATAGTGACATCAGTACTTGAACAAATATTTAAAGAAAACCTTCATAGTGCTGAGTACTGTGCTATGTCTGAGAGCCAAAAATGAACTAGACAAAAATCTCCATCCTTTTAAGGAACTCACAGTCTAGTAGGAAAAGACCACCAAGCAAAGCAATGGGAAAAAAGAAAGTGCTAGGGGTTATCGTAGAGAATAGATCAAAGTTTACATGAAAGCAGAAAAGAATGAATAATTCAGTGTAAGTGTGTGGGGTGAGGATATGAGGGTGGAAAAAGGACAGGATGTCAGGGAAGATTCAAGGGAGGAAAAGATGCATTATCTTTATTATCTTGAAGGAGACTGGAAGTTCACCCGGTTAAATGAGGGATGAATTTCAGATGGAGGAAAATATACAAAGGCACAGACAGAGCCTGTGTGTGAGATGTGGTGGGAATTAAAGCTGAAGCTGAGGAGATCTGTGGATCAGATCATAAATGGCCTTGAATATCACGGTAATTGCTTGAAACTGATTATCCAGGTGGAAAGCCTTTGAAGAGGGAGGCTCTGTGTTTTTGGGGCATTCCCAGCAGTCCTTTGGAACACAAGCAGAAGTGAAATTAGCAAGGCTTGACCTAAATGGTGGCAGAGACTGATGTAGTGGAGACATTATCAGTCATAGAAATAAGAGGAAGTATTAATCCTTGGGATTTTCAATCAGAGAACTTTAGCAGAGAGAAACTTAGTTGCCTAGTTGTTGGAATGGTAATTTTTTTTTTCCTAAAGAAATTAGGTGATACTGAAGTGAGTGGCACAGTGAGTAATAAGTAAGGCCTGAGATTGAGAACACATGCTGCCCTGAGCCTGTGTGTATTAGCTGATGACTCTTTTGAACTGAATTCAGGAAATGACATAAAAACGATTTGTGCAAGAAAATTGGAAGAACAAGGACTCTGAAGTCACTACATTTGGAGAAAAATAACTAGTGTTGGTGAAGATGGGGAAGTAGCCATTATCAGAGGGCCATTTGTGGATAAATTTTGGGCTATCCAATGGAAAGATCCCCAAAGGAAAACAAATGCCCTGAATCCAGCTCTTCCTCACTACAACCCATTCCCCTGCAGTTGCCTTATCCTTCAGACACATCACACATCTCTGTGTGGGAGATCCATCTCCTGGCATCTCCTGGCATCTCCTGGCAGTGGGTACTTGGGGGTAAAGGAATCCCAACAAACCCGGGATGACAACGTTAGAATTTTGAAAATCTTGGAGACCATATACTCGAACATACATATTTCAGTATGAGGACAGAGAAAACAAATGACAGGCAAGGCGTCAAGGGGAGGGGGTGTCCTTCCTTAAGTCCAGGCTCCCCGACTCTAGGCCCAGTTCTTCCATAATCCCACGCTGCCTGTGGGCTTGGGAGCTGGAAGCTCGGCGGGTGGTGAGGAGAGCGGGGTCCGCCTGGTGGCGTCGGAAGCCCCCTCCTCGCCCAGCCCCCAATCCCCAGCCCCCGTGGGACTCCCAGCCCCGCCCCCTTCCCGTGCGGGCGGTGTCGCTGCGCCGCTGCTAGCCGGGCGCGCGCGGGGCAGCACGGACGCGAGTCGGGCCGAGGGTGACGGGAGGTCGCCGAGCCTCCCGCGCCGCCGCCCCTTGCCTGACGCAGAGAGGGGCCGGGACGCGATTTGCCGCGAGTGACTGGAGCCGCTGCCGCCGCCACCGCCGCCCGGGCCCGCTCCGCCCTCAGTCCGCCTTCCTCCCGCCTCGCCCTCCGCCTCCGCTCGCGCCTTGCTCGCGTCCCCGCGTCCTCCCCACCGCCCCGGAACGTCGGGCAGCCAGCGCCAGCGCCAGCCAGGTGAGTGTGGCCGCCGTGCGGCCCGGGCGGCCCGGGCGGGAGGAGCGCGCAGGCCCAGCGGCCGGGCAGGGAGCGCGGGCGGGCGGCGGCGGCGGGCCCGGCTTTCTTCCCCACCGTGGGCCGCGCGACTGAGGGAGGGGCGCCCCCGCCCCGCCGCAGCCCCCGCCGCCACCGCAGACAAAGCAAGCGCCAGAGGTGGGAGCCCCGCGGGCGGCCCCTGCCTCCGCGCCGCCTGCCGGGTGCGGTCGCGGCCCGCAAAGCCCGGGCGGCCCGCGCGTCTCCCCTCCTGAGCGCCCTTGTTCATTTCTGGGTGAAAGGGACCCGAATCGTGCAACAGGTACGGGCGTTAGTCCTTATTTAACGGCGGGTCTTGTCCACCCGGCGTGCGGGGACCAGATGTGGCGCCCGGCTCCCGGGCGAGCCCCCGTGTCCAGCGCCCGCGGCTTGCTCCTTTGTGTGGCCGGTGACCAGCTCTGGCCGGCGGGTGGGGGACGCCCGCCCGAGGCCCCCGGGCTGCACCGAGGCTCCTGGACGCCTCCCTCGGGCTGTGGGGCTTGGCTTCTCCCGGGCCTGCGGGCTGTTAACCTCCCTCCAGCCTTTGGAGGAGTCACAACGGGAAGGGAGAGCGGGTTGGCAGGGTTATCTGGCTGTGTATTTATTTTTGTATGTGAGGTAGACTCATATTGGAAAGGAACCGCAGTCTGGCCGGCTCTTGAGGGTTCCTGTGGCATTTCACCCTGGGATGCACCGTTTGGTCCTGGTTGCTGCTGCGACTGCCGCCGTGGTTCTCTTCTTGGTGCTTTGATATCTTTCTCTCTTACACAGACATCACCCAAGAAGTTGGAAGCGCCGATGAGGGAGTAACTCGATACAGCTGTTTGACAGGTCGCCTCTTTCTTCGCATTTTGTCTGTGCCAAGTATACCCACCATGCATACTAGCATAGGTTGGCAGACCCTCATATTAAGATCACCACTCAAAATACCCCCATATTGGGAAGTAGTAACCCGTAGTTTTTACTCTGGCTTGATGAACCTTATTTGTTTAGATGTGAGAAACTTTTTCTTCCCCCCAAGGAAGAATACAAAATAGAGAACAATTTATCTTTGTTTACATACCTGGGGTCATGCTGTTACCTAGCTGGTTTCATTGGTATGCTATTTTAGTATAACAATACTAAATGGAAGGAAAATATCTGCCTTCTGCTTTGAGCAATAAAGTACTTCTTTGTTCTAGAACCAGGAAGCTTTTATACATAATACTTTGTGTGGACAAAAGTTAGTGACTGACTGTCTTTACCCCATGACCAAATTCAGGAAAAAATTCCCAAAGGACTTAGAAAGCATTACACAACTCTATAGATTGTTTTTGTATTCCAAATTCGAGGAAATCATTTTGTTGTATATTTATTCAAACAATCTAGAGTAAATTTAACCTTAAAAATTGGGCCTACTCTGTAAATTCCCCAGCATTAGGGAATGAATTGATTGCACTTAAAAGAGTTTACCAAGCATTTTAACTCCTGTGAATAATAATTGGAAGGAGCTGGTGATGGACCTAGAATCTGACAGCAGAATGCAGAACATGGAAAGAGGTAGAGGTTGCAAAGTTCCATCTACTTGTGTTTTAGTTGATTGATGGGCATGTCTGAAAACTAAATGTCCACTAATTTAAATACAAAATACTATATTTTAGCCTTCTTTTTTAATGTATTCTATAAAGACTCCTTGAACCTCTCTCTACTCCCTAAAAACAAACGATATTAATAAGGACTTTTCTTTTGAAGAAATAAAATAATACCAAATTAATCTGATCTGCAGAAAGTTTCTCTGGCATGATTAGTAGTTTCACTTTACTAAAAATACCATTCATCTGTGTAACATCTAACTTCAAAGAGCTTTCGTAGCTGTTACAAGCAGCAGGAACAGCCTCCTGAAAAAAGTAGGATATTAACTATTAAAAAGTAGCAGAGGGACTTCCCTGGTGGCGTAGTGGTTAAGAATCTGCCTGCCAATGCAGGGGACACGGGTTCGAGCCCTGGTCTGGGAAGATCCCACATGCTGTGGAGCAACTAAGCCCGTGTGCCAAAACTACTGAGCCTGCGCTCTAGAGCCTGCAAGCCACAACTACTGAGCTCGCATGCCACAACTACTGGAGCCCGAGCGCCTGGAGCCCATGGTCGGCAACAAGAGAAGCCACCGCAATGAGAAGCCCGCACACCACAATGAAGAGCGGCCCCCGCTCGCCGCAACTAGAGAAAGCCAGCGCGCAGCAACGAAGACCCAGCATGATCAAAAATAAATAAAGTAGCAGAAACTTAAATTTCTAGAATAGTTTTCTTTTATTAAAATATAACTCATATACTGTAGAATTCACTCTTTTAACATGTACAATTTAGTGGTTTTAGTGTATTCACAAGGTAGTGCAAACCTCATCACTAATTCAAGGAATGTTTTGAACATCCTGAAGGGAAACCCTCGTACCCATTAGCTGCCACTCCCATTCCCCTTCATTGCACTTGGCAGCCACCAGTCTACTTTCTGTCTCTATGGATTTGCCTATTGTGGACATTTCATATGAATGGAGTCACACAATATGTGGCCTTTTGTGTCTTTCACTGAGCGTAATGTTTTCAGGTTTCATGCATATTATGCATGTATCAAGATACTTCCTTCTTATGGCTGAATAATATTCTGCTGTATAGATATGCCATATTTTGTTTATCCATTCATCAGTTGATGGACGTTTCAGTTGTTTCCACTTTTTTGGCTAGTATGAGTAATAATGCTATGACCACTCATTTACAAGTTTTTGTGTGGACATGTGTTTTCAGTTTCCTTGGGTATATAATTAGCTATGGAATTGCTGGATCACAAGGTAACTGTAACTGTTTGAGGAACTGCCAAACTATTTTCCATAGCTGCTGCATCAATTTACGTTCCCACCATCAAAGTATGAGGGTTGCTTTTCTCCAACACATGTCAAAGTTGTCTTTTTGATGATAGCCATTCTAGTGGGTGTGAGGTGGTATCTTGTGGTTTTCATTTGCATTTCCCGAATGGCTAATGATGTTGAGGATCTTTATGTTCTTATTGGCGATTTATATATTTTGATTGGAAAAATGTCTGTTTAATTTATAGTAGTTTCTTTCTTTCTTTTTTTTAATGATCTGGCTATTGTAAATAGTGCTTCAGTGAACATTGGGGTGCATGTGTCTTTTTGAATTATGGTTTGCTCTGGGTATATGCCCAGTAGTGGGGTTGCTGGGTCATACGGTCATTTTATTTTTAGCTTTCTAAGGAACCTCCATACTGTTCTCCATAGTGGCTGTATCAATTTCCATTCCCACCAACAGTGCAAGAGGGTTCCTTTTTCTTCACACCCTCTCCAGCATTTGTTGTTTGTAGATTTTCTGATGATGCCCATTCTAACTGATGTGAGGTGATACCTCATTGTAGTTTTGATTTACATTTCTCTAATAATTAGTGATGTGGAGCAGCTTTTCATGTGCCTCTTGGCCATCTGTATGTCTTCTTTGGAGAAATGTCTATTTAGGTCTTCTGCCCACTTTTGGATTGGGTTTTTTTAATTTTGAGCTGCATAAGCTGTTTATATATTTTGGAGATTAATCCTTTGTCCATTGATTCGTTTGCAAATATTTTCTCCCATTCTGAGGGTTGTCTTTTCGTCTTGTTTGTAGTTTCCTTTGCTGTGCAAAAGCTTTGAAGTTTCATTAGGTCCCATTTGTTTACTTTTGTTTTTATTTTCATTACTCTAGGAGGTGGATCAAAAAAGATCTTGCTGTGATTTATGTCAAAGAGTGTTCTTCCTATGTTTTCCTCTAAGAGTTTTATAGTGTCTGGTCTTAGATTTAGGTCTCTAATCCATTTTGAGTTTATTTTGGTGTATGGTGTTAGGGAGTGTTCTAATTTCATTCTTTTACATGTAGCTGTCCAGTTTCCCCAGCACCACTTATTGAAGAGACTGTCTTTTCTCCATTGTATATTCTTGCCTCCTTTGTCATAGATTAGTGGACCATAGGTGCGTGGGTTTATCTCTGGGCTTTCTATCCTGTTCCATTGATCTATATTTCTGTTTGTGTGCCAGTACCGTATTGTCATGATTACTGTAGCTTTGTAGTATAATACGAAGTCAAGGAGTCTGGTTCCTCCAGATCCGTTTTGTTCCCTCAAGACCGCTTTGGCTATTCAGGGTCTTTTGTGTCTCTATACAAGTTTTAAGATTTTTCATTCTAGTTCTGTAAAAAATGCCATTGGTAATTTGGTAGGGATTGCATTGAATCTGTAGATTGCTTTGGGTAGTAGAGTCATTTTCACAATATTGATTCTTCCAATCCAAGAACATGGTATATCTCTCCATCTGTTGGTATCATCTTTAATTTCTTTCATCAGTGTCTTATAGTTTTCTGCATACAGGTCTTCTGTCTCCCTAGGTAGGTTTATTCCTAGGTATTTTATTCTTTTTGTTGCAATTGTAAATGGGAGTGTTTCCTTAATTTCTCTTTCAGATTTTTCATCATTAGTGTATAGGAATGCAAGAGATTTCTGTACATTAATTTTGTATCCTGCAACTTTACCAAATTCATTGATTAGCTCTAGAAGTTTTCTGGTGGCCTCTGAGGATTCTCTATGTATAGTATCACATCATCTGCAAACAGTGATAGTTTTACTTCTTCTTTTCCAATTTGTATTCCTTTTATTTGTTTTTCTTCTCTGATTGTCCTGGCTAGGACTTCCAAAACTATGTTGAATAATAGTGGTGAGGGGCTTCCCTGGTGGCACAGTGGTTGAGAGTCCGCCTGCCAATGCAGGGGACACGGGTTTGTGCCCCGGTCCGGGAAGATCCCACATGCCGCGGAGTGGCTGGGCCTGTGAACCATGGCCGCTGAGCCTGTGCATCCAGATCCTGTGCTCTGCAACGGGACAGGCCACAACAGTGAGAGGCCCACGTACCGAAAAAAAAAAAAAAAAAAAAAAGAATGTGAGAGTGGACATCCTTGTCTTGTTCCTGATCTTAGAGGAAATGCTTTCAGTTTTTCACCATTGAGAATGATGTTTGCTGTGGGTTTGTCATATATGGCCTTTATTATGTTGAGGTAGTTTCCCTCTATGCCCACTTTCTGGAGAGTTTTTATCATAAATGGGTGTTGAATTTCGTCAGAAGCTTTTTCTGCATCTATTGAGATGATCAGATGGTTTTTATTCTTCAGTTTCTTAATATGGTGTATCACATTGATTGATTTGTGTATATTGAAGAATCCTTGCATCCCTGAGATAAATCCCACTTGATCATGGTGTATGATCCTTTTAATGTGTTGTTGGATTCTGTTTGCTAGTGTTTTGTTGACGATTGTTGCATCTATATTCGTCAGTGATATTGGTCTGTAATTTTCTTTTTTTGTAGTATCTTTGTCTGGTTTTGGTATCAGGGTGATGGTGGCCTCATAGAATGAGTTTGGGAGTGTTCCTTCCTCTGCAATGTTTTGGAAGAGTTTGACAAGGATGGGTGTTAGCTCTTCTCTAAATGTTTGATAGAATTCACCTGTGAAGCCATCTGATCCTGGACTTTTGTTTGTTGGAAGATTTTTCATCACAGTTTCAATTTCATTACTTGTGATTGGTCTGTTCATATTTTCTGTTTCTTCCTGGTTCAGTCTTGGAAGTTACATCTTTCTAAGAATTTGTCCATTTCTTCCAGGTTGTCCATTTTATTGGCATAGAGTTGTTTGTAGTAGTCTCTTACGATGATTTATATTTCTGTGGTGTCTGTTGTAACTTCTCCTTTTTCATTTCTATTGATTTGAGTCCTCTCCCTCTCTCTTTTTTTTTTTTCCCCTCTTTTTCTTGATGAGTCTGGCTAAAGGTTTATCAATTTTGTTTGTCTTCTCAAAGAACCAGCTTTTAGTTTTATTGATCTTTGCTATTGTTTTCTTTGTTTCTATTTCATTTATTTCTGCTCTGATATTTATGATTTCTTTCCTTCTACTGACTTTGGGTTTTGTTTGTTCTTCTTTCTCTGGTTCCTTTAGGTGTAAGGTTAGATTGTTTATTTGAGATGTTTGTTGTTTCTTAAGATAGGATTGTATTGCTATAAACTTCCCTCTTAGAACTCCTTTTGCTGCATCACATAGGTTTTGGATCGTCGTGTTTTCATTGTCATTTGTCTCTAGGTATTTTTTGATTTCCTCTTTGATTTCTTCAGTGATCTCTTGGTTACTTAGTAATGTATTGTTTAGCCTCCATGTGTTTGTGTATTTTACGTTTTTTTTTCCTGTAATTGATTTCTAATCTCATAGTGTTGTGGTCAGAAAAGATACTTCATATGATTTCAGTTTTCTTAGATTTACTGAGGCTTGATTTGTGACCCAAGATGTGATCTATCCTGGAGAATGTTCCACGTGCACTTGAGAAGAAAGTGTAATCTGCTGTTTTTGGACGGAATGTCCTATAAATATCAATTAAATCTGTTGGGTCTCTTGTGTCATTTAAAGCTTGTGTTTCCTTATTAATTTTCTGTTTGGATGATCTGTCCATTGGTGTAAGTGAGGTGTTAAAGTCCCCCACTATTATCGTGTTACTGTTGATTTCCTCTTTTATAGCTGTTAGCAGTTGCCTTATGTATTGAAGTGCTCCTGTGTTGAGTGCATATATATTTATAATTGTTATATCTTCTTCTTAGTTTGATCCCTTGATCATTATGTATTGTCCTTCCTTGTCTCCTGTAACATTCTTTATTTTAAAGTCATTTTATCTGATATGAGTATTGCTACTCCAGCTTTCTTTTGATTTCCATTTGCATGGAATATCTTTTTCCATCCCCTCACTTTCAGTCTGTATGTGTCCCTAGGTTTGAAGTGGGTCTCTTGTAGACAGCATATATATTGGTCTTGTTTTTATATGGGTCTCCATTCAACGAGCCTGTGTCTTTTGGGTGGAGCATTTAATCCATTCACGTTTACGGTAATTATCGATGTATAAGTTCCTATTACCATTTTCTTAATTGTTTTGGGTTTGTGTTTGTAGGTCCTTTTCTTCTCTTGTGTTTCCCACTTAGAAAAGTTCCTTTAGCATTTGTTGTAGAGCTGGTTTGGTGGTGCTGAATTCTTTTAGCTTTTGCTTGTCTGTAGAGCTTTTGATTTCTCCATTGAATCTGAATGAGATCCTTGCCAGGTAGAGTAATCTTGGTTGTCGATTCTTCCCTTTCATCACTTTAAATATGTCATGCCACTCCCTTCTGGCTCCTAGAGTTTCTGCTGAGAAATCAGCTGTTAACCTTATGGGAGTTCCCTTGTTTGTTATTTGTCGTTTTTCCCTTGCTGCTTTCAATAATTTTTTTTGTCTTTAATTTTTGCCAATTTGATTACTATATGTGTCAGCGTGTTTCTCCTTGGGTTTATCCTATATGGGACTCTCTGTGCTTCCTGGACTTGGGTGGCTATTTCCTTTACCATGTTAGGGAAGTTTTCTACTATAATCTCTTCAAATATTTTCTTGGGTCCTTTCTCTCTCTCTTCTCCTTTTGAGACCCCTATAATGCGAATGTTGTTGCGTTTAATGTTGTCCCAGAGGTCTCTTAGGCTGTCTTCATTTCTTTTCATTCTTTTTTCTTTATTCTGTTCCACAGCAGTGAATTCCACCATTCTGTCTTCCAGGTCACTTATCCGTTTTTCTGCCTCAGTTATTCTGCTATTCATTCCTTCTAGTGTAGTTTTCATTTCAGTTATTGTATTGTTCATCTCTGTTTGTTCTTTAATTCTTCTAGGTCTTTGTTAAACATTTCTTGCATCTTCTGGATCTTTGCCTCCATTCTTTTTTCCAAGGTCCTGGATCATCTCACTATCATTATTCTGAATTCTTTTTCTGGAAGGTTGCCTATCTCCACTTCATTCAGTTGTTTTTCTGGGGTTTTATCTTGTTCCTTCATCTGGTACGTAGCCCTCTGCCTTTTCATCTTGTCTGTTTTTCTGTGAATGTGGTTTTTGTTTCACAGGCTGCAGGATTTAGGCTGCACGATTGTAGTTGTTCTTGCTTCTGCTGTCTGCCCTCTGGTGGATGAGGCTATCTAAGAGGCTTATGCAAGTTTCCTGGTGGATGAGGCTATCTAAGAGACTTGTGCAAGTTTCCTGATGAGAGGGACTGGTGGTGCGTAGAGCTGGGTGTTGCTCTGGTGTGCAGAGCTCAGTAAAACTTTAATCCGCTTGTCTGCTGATGGGTGGGGTTGGGTTCCCTCCTGTTGGTTGTTTGGCCTGAGGTGACCCAACACTGGAGCCTACCTGGGCTCTTTGGTAGGGCTAATGGTGGACTATGGGAGGGCTCACGCCAAGGAGTACTTCCCAGAACTTCTGCTGCCAGTGTCCTTGTCCCCACAGTGACCCACCGCCACTCCCTGCCTCTGCAGGAGACCCTTCAACATTAGCAGGTAGGTCTGGTTCAGTCTTCCTTGGGGTCACTGCTTCTTCCCCTGGGTCCTGATGCACACACTATTTTGTGTGTGCCCTCCAGGAGTGGAGTCTGTTGCCCCCAGTCCTGTCAAAGTCCTACAATCAAATCCCGCTAGCCTTCAAACTCTGATTCTCTAGGAATTCTTCCTCCCGTTGCCAGACCCCCAGGTTGGGAAGCCTGATGTGGGGCTCAGAACCTTCACTCCAGTGGGTGGACTTCTGTGGTATAAGTGTTCTCCAGTTTGTGAGTCACCCACCCAGTGGTTATGGGATTTGATTTTATTTTGATTTTGCCCCTCCTACTATCTCATTGTGGCTTCTCCTTAGTCTTTGGATGTGGGGTATCTTTTTTGGTGAGCTCCAGTGTCTTCCTGTTGATGATTGTTCAGCAGTTAGTTGTGATTCCGGTGCTCTTGCAAGAGGGAGTGGGAGCACGTTCTTCTACTCTGCCATCTTGAACCAAATTCATAGTTTCTAAGTTTATGCTTTCACACGTATTTTCTCATTTAGTCTTTGAAATAACACTGTAAAATATGTATCTCTATTTTAATGCTAGGAAGCTAAGGTTCAAAGAGGTTAAGTAATTTGCTCATTTTTTAACCTTATGGAGTTAATAAGAGTCAGGGTCTGAATGTAAACTCAGGTCTTCTGATTCTGCTTCCTGCATTCTTGCCACTTTATGAGGCATACAGAAGTTAAATTGTGTTTGCAGATTTGCTTGGCTAATCATTGACAGAGTAGGGGGAAAATAAAATAAATGAGACCAAACAACAACAAAAAGCAGGTGTTGTGGCCACACTGCCTCATGTTTTCCAGGTTTTGTTATACTTTATCGAATAAATTCTTTGATTTCTCCTGTCCTAATAAGGTAGATATGATTTCCATATTTTCTTTGGGTAACAAACCTGGTAACAGCTTTTTACTGGCATAGCTAATCCTAGAACCCACTGTTCACTGAGCCATCGCACTGTCTGTTCCCCTGGAGCTTCCATGTTCTCTATTTTCCCACTAATTTATACCCTTTAACCTTAGAGTAATTGAATAATTTCACAGTTTTCATAAACATTAAGATATTTCTGGGTTACACAAATTAACTTGTATTTTTGAACAGGGCATTTGCCAGATTCACATTGACGTGCAGGATTACTAAGGTATATATTTCAGTTTTTATGTGCTACTTACTCTGTATCAGACATAGCAGGTTTGTGAAATTCTCAGCTCCCTAGAGGGTAGGTAGAGGCCACATGTTATTTTCATCTTTGCATATACATTCTCTGCCATTGTGCTCAAACATGTCATAAGAGGTACTCTAACCTTTGTTAAATGAATGAATACAAATGCATTTTTTAATTGCAAAAAAAAAATTCAGTAAAAAATATCCAGTACGCTTTCTTAGAATAAAGGCAGTACAAATTCTAGATAAAGAAAATATTTCTTATCCCTGGCATATGACCTAAAAAATAATAAATGATAAAAATTAGAACTTGACTTAAAACAACACTGTCTTATGGAAGGAAGTACATGTTCCATCCTGGGATTAAAAACAGGCTCTGAGTACCTGGTGGCTGGCACAAGTGCTTACTTAGCTCATTGCCCACATGTAGGATTGTACCCTAAGTGTTTGTTAGATAAATGAATGCCCAATGAGTAAATAAAAGAATTAGTTTTCACTATAACAAGTAGAGGAGATACATCAAATGACTATTAGGCCGTACTTTTCATTTGTGTATTTTAATTGTCAAATATACATGTTAATCATAAAAATACAAATAACACAGGAATATATAGAGTAAAAGTAAAAAAATCTCACTTCACTATTTGTCCCCTTCCCTTCTTTCATCCCAAAGACCAATTCTGTCCCAGGTAACCTTGTTAACAGTTTGGGGTTTATATTTCCAAACCTGTATCTTTGCATTTATGTGTATATGTATAAATACACACTGAATACACCTGTATGCCATACTTAGTACATACATGTGTATTCAGTGATTTTTCTTATATAAAAGAGATCATACTACACATATTTCTTTGTTTTTCACTTAAATCTATTAAGACATTTGCCTCTATAATCACAAAGGATAAACATAATATTTATGTCTCACTTTTAGTTTACTATTCTTGAGTGTTTGGTGTCAAGATTAAGCTAGCCTCTAAGAATGAATTGGGAAATTCTCATTTTTTCCTCTGTGCTCTGGAATAGTTGAAACTGCCCTGTAAACATTGGCAGTCACCTGGCAACCTTGCAGGGAGTGAAGAGATCTGGGACAGCCTTTCTGATTTTTCCTGTTTTTATTGTTTTATCAAGGTTTGGCCTTTATTTTCTGTTACATTTTTGGTAAACAAGTTCTTCCCCCACACATATCCCTTCCCCCAGCTCTGATGAGTAAATTGAGAAACGCAAATGATTAAATCAATCGATGGATGCGAGAGTATATGCGCTTTTCTCTTAGATCGAGGTAGAGCCCTGCTCTTACTAATTGTATAACCTAAGCAAGTTACTTACCTTTTTCAAACTTCTGTTTCCTTATCTGTAAAATGGTAATAATCTCTACATCACAGAAATCTTGAAAGTATTAAAGGAGATGTGAGCTAATATGTGAAAAACTTCTGTTGTTGCATCTAATAAGAATGAAAAAATTTATAATACTAATCTGTAATATGCTATACAAATGTAAATTTGTCACTGAGGTTACTGTAAATTGTTTTAGCCTAACAAGAACAAATTTAAGGAGAAAGGATGGTGACGCTAGGGACAGTTTCCACTAATAAATTGGAAGGACCTATAAAAATTTCCAGGCCGGGCTTCCCTGGTGGCGCAGTGGTCGAGAGTCCGCCTGCCGATGCAGGGGACACGGGTTCGTGCCCCGGTCCGGGAAGATCCCACATGCGGCGGAGTGGCTAGGCCCGTGAGCCATGGCCGCTGAGCCTGCGCATCCGGAGCCTGTGCTCCACAACGGGAGAGGCCACAACAGTGAGAGGCCCGCGTACCGCAAAAAAAAAAAAAAAAATTTTCCAGGCCATTTAGAATTTAATTTTGATAGACAGTTATTTTTAAATACTTGTATGCTTTTGAGGCAGGATAGTAGGGGAAAGTAGTAAACAGACCTGGATTAATTTTGCATTATCACTTATTAGCCTTGTGACTTTGGATGAATTAATTTCTCAGTAAAATGGGATAAATACACCTACTTTGTAGCTGGTCATGAGGAAAGAAGTTAATATAGTGCTTGGCATCTAATAGGTGTACAAATTGTTAGGGTTATTTTTCTTTTCATGTAATGAGTGCCCAACAGTGATGAACATGAGGTATTGGGTTCTGTTATTTTAAGGCTGTGTGATGTAGTGGCAAGAGTCCTTAAGTTAGAGTTTCAGCATACGTATCACACTGATTAGGCATTGACCTTGGACCAGTCACCTGCTAAGCTCCTTCTGTTTCCTTACCTATAAGAAAAGAGCAAGAGAACTGACACTTATTGAGGATCTATTTTACATGCAATTTACTAGGCAGTTTACAAATCTTACCTCATTTTATCTTCTCAATAATCTTATCAGATAGAGATGATTGTCATTTCTCAATTTTATGGTTGAAGAAACAAAGGCACAGGAATTAGATTTTCTGAGGTCCATTTGGTGGACCCCGCAGTGCTGTCCATGTTCTTTCACTCATTACATCTATCCCCTCCCGGGACGGTAGGGTGTTCCCCTGCATACAGGGAATACCAAATGAGGAGCATTCTGCAAACTGAAATACTAAGTCTATTAAAAAAGCTAAACCAATGTAGGATGAGACTTTTTATTTATTAACGATTTCCATTAATAAAATACAGAGATTGTTAATGTGTCCTAGTGCCTCTGCTTAAGAGTAGTAATTTAAGGGTTTTTTTTTGCGGTACACAGGCCTGCCACTGCCGCGGCCCCTCCCGCCGCGTAGCACAGGCTCCGGACGCACAGGCCCAGCGGCCGTGGCCCACGGGCCCAGCCGCTCCGCGGCATGCGGGATCCTCCCGGACTGGGGCACGAACCCGCACCCCCCGCATCGGCAGGCGGACTCCCAACCACTGCGCCACCAGGGAAGCCCTAGTTTAAGTTTTTAAATACTTGTGTTGCTCATAATTGCTTTACCTAAATTTATTAGGCTTCATTCATTTCCAGTTTGACCAGGTAAAGAAGAGGGGGTAGGGAGTGGTTGTAAAGGGAAAGATAAGCTTTACACCAGTGTTTGATAGTGGTGTGTATGTGTGTATGTATGTATGTATGAATGGACGTGTGTATGGAAGAGCTGGGAAGTATAGTTCTCTGGCAGTTTGGCATTTACAGAAACTACAGTTTCTTGGAAAGGAGTAGAGAATATCTGCATTATAATTCATTGTCTGCTACAGGACTTGCAGAGTCATTTAAAAAATGAAACTCCCTTTGTCAGCTGGTTTGTAAAGACCTATTGCTTACATTCTTGAAAGATAGTAATATTGTCTTTCTTTTTATAGAGGTTGCCATTTTATTTGATCAGATTTAGTGATACTGATTTGGCATTTCTGCAAGCCTTGTGCCAGGGCTATGCAAAACAAAAAATGCTGTTGAGACATCATAAATTAAATTGTGATTCAGTAATAGTATAGAAGGTTTAGAGATTATCTCTTGAGGCTTCAGTATCATTTTTATCCTATTTAGCATGAGTGAGAATTCCTATGTTTAGATTAGAGAATTTTTTCAGAATAGGCTTGAATTGCTCTCGGTAAATTCTCACTGATATTGAATGCTTGCTATTTTGCAGGATACGGAACACTGTGAGCTTTATAAGAGTTACACAACATGGTTCTAGTCTTCAAAGAGTTTATATTTAGTTAGGGAGGCAATGAAGGAGGAGACCAAGTGAAGGGACACAGAGAGTTCTAAAACTTGTGTCTGCTCCTTGTAAAATTAGTTTTGCTGCATTGGACTTTGGTGAGACACTGTAGGTTCTCCTGATGGATACTATCAGAAACATCCCAACTCTTTGAAAACTGGTAGTTGTGTATCTTGTATGTCTTGCTCTTTCTATAGTGTTCTCTTTGCTTTGTAAAAATTACTGTTTGGCCTAAGTACCAAGAATAGTTCCTCTTCCGAGTACTTTTCTGTTTATCTCCTGGGCTGTGGACTGGGTTTTTCTTTTTGTGATGGCTGTTAGAAAGCCAGAGCCAGATTTGAAGTAGGCATATAGGTTTTATGCTGTACATTTTTTCAGCTTTTTTTGTGGCATCATTTTTGGTGTTTTCTTTATTCTTCTGCTGATATTTTAAACCTATTAACTTTTTATAGTTCATGTATTCTTATAAGTCTCATTAATCCTTTTCAGAACAAAATAGGGGTATATGTAAATGAATATATATGAAATTCATGAAGGAACATATCAAGGCAAACAGATCAATATAGTAGAGTAGTATGGCGAATAGGTTTTATTTCATGGGCCAGCTTTGGTTGATAATAATGGCTGCATGGAGGACCGCGTTAAGAAGTAGTTGGAGGCAGTGTGTAGATTTAGTGGGAAAGGCTCCTGTGATCATTGAGCAGTGTTGTTGTCATGGATGTAGGAGTAGTGATGGCGTGAGTGTCTGTATTTGCCGTCTCTGTTACAGACAGACTACAGGATACTGAATAGCTCAATAGGTGGGTGGCTTTTAATTTAAGAGCTAGGTTTTGTTGGGAGGGATAAGGAATTGGGGAACAAGCTGATTTGTTGGGGTCGGGAGTCAGATTGGTTTGGCTAGAATAAAATGTTCACACTGCATAAGGAGAAATGAGGTTGATGGGAAAAGTGAGGAAGGGGGTGTGGGTAACTGGTAGGTGGAGGAGATTAGATTTTTAATCTCCTAAAATTCTCCCTAATTATTCCCCTATGTTATTTCCAGGGCTTTGCCTGAGTTCAGGTCCTTGTCATACTTTTAATTTTTTTTTTTTTTTTTTGCGGTACGCGAGCCTCTCATTGTTTGTGGCCTCTCCCATTGCGGAGCACAGGCTCTGGACGCGCAGGCCCAGCGGCCATGGTTCACGGGCCCAGCTGCTCTGCGGCACGTGGGATCTTCCCGGACTGGGGCACGAACCCGTGTTCCCTGCATTGGCAGGCGGACTCTCAACCACTGTGCTATCAGGGAAGCCCCATACTTTTAATTTTAAAAGTTAATTGAGTAGGTAATATACTCATACGTTTTAAAATTTAAAAAGTGCAAGAGGACACAATCAAAAGTCTTTTATTTCTGTTCCTCAGCTACAGAGTTCTCTCTACAAAGTCAACCAGTGTTATCAGATTCTTATGTATCCTTCCAGAAATAATTTTTGTATACGTATGTGCTTTCCCAACCATTTACACAAATGATATTTCTGTACCTGTGCACATACTGCTTCTTCCATACTATATACACTTTCTTCTTCTTTTTTTAAAAAATTAATTAATTTATTTTTGGCTGCGTTGGGTCTTTATTGCTGCATGCGGGCTTTCTCTAGTTGCAGCAAGCCGGGGCTACTCTTCGTTGCTGTGCGCGGGCTTCTCATTGCAGTGACTTCTCTCATTGCAGAGCACGGACTCTAGGCACGCGGGCTTCAGTAGTTGTGGCTCGTGGGCTGTAGAGTGTAGGCTTAGTAGCTGTGGCGCCTAGGCTTAGTTGCTTCGTGGCATGTGGGATCTTCCCGGACCAGGGCTCGAACCCGTGTCCCCTGCATTGGCAGGTGGATTCTTAACCACTGTGCCACCAGAGAAGTCCTTTATTCTTTACCTTACGTCTTTCACTTTACCTTACATCTTTCACTTCTTGGAGATTTTTTTCATATCAGTGCACAAAGAGCTTTCTTCCTTCTTTCTTTTTTTTTTTTTTTTTAAATAAACTTTGCTTTGGAATAATTTTAGATTTACAGAAAAGTTGTAAAGTTTCCATATACACCTCACCCAGTTTCATTTCCCTTTATTTAATATTATCATCTTATTGTGGTACATTTGTCAAAACTAAGAAATCAACATTGGTACGTTAGTGTTAACTAAACTCCAGAGTTTATTTGGATAGAACCAGTTTTTCCATTAATGTTCTTTTTCTGTTCCATGATCCCATCCAAAATACCATAATTACATTTAGTTGTCATTTCTCCTTAGTCTCCTTTGACAGTTTCTCAAGGTTTTTAATGACCTTGACAGTTTTCAGGAGTACCAGTCTATAGACTGTCTCTCAACTTGGATTTGTCTGATGTTTTCCTCATGATTAGAATGGGGCTATGGATTTTTGGAAATACTGCACAAAGTTGAGTTGTCTTTCTCAATGTCTCAGCAAGGGAGTACTACCTGATATTTACAAGACATCACTGCTGATGTTTAACTTAGATCTCTTGGTTAAGGTGGTGTTTTGCCAGGTTTCTCCACTGTAAAATTGCTGTTTTTCCCTTTCCATACTTTATTTTTAGAGGTGAGTCACTAAGTTTAACCTACCCTCAAAGTGGGAGAGGCAATTTAACGAGGTTTCCTTTTTAAAAATGTGATGTTGCTTTAGACGGGTGTATCATATATTTTAGTCAACTATTCTCCTATTGATATATATTTAGATGATTTAGTATATCGTAATAGTTAAGATAGTAGGCTCTGGAGCTCAAATCTTGGCTCACACTAGCTATGTGGTCTTGGGCTAATTTTATTTGGCCTCTTAGTTTCTCCATCTGTACAATATGGATGTTAATAGCACCTGCCTCATGGGATTGTTCAGAAGATTAAATGAGCATATGTGTGAAGTGCTTAGAACAGTGTTTGGCACTATACTAAGTGCTAGATAAGTGTTTGCTATTATCATTATTAATTTTTTTTGTCCTTAAAATAATACTGCAATGAATAACTTATTATTTCACACAGTGGTGGGACAGGCAAGTATAGTATAAGATAAATTCCTGCAAATGGGTACTTGCGTTTGTAATTTTCATAGATATTGCCAAATTTCCCTCCATAGAGGTTGAACCATTTTGTATATCCACCAGGGATATATGACAACATCTGTGTTTCTATGTCCCTTTTACCAAATTATTTGATCTTTGCCAATCCATTGATGCATATCTCATATTTTGAATTCATTTGACCGTCTTTTCATTGAGCCATTTAAGAGTTTAGATTTTGATGCTGCTGGTTGTGAAACAACTTGTGCTTCATAGGCTGGGAAGAGATAAAAAAAATTGTTGTTTGGGGGAAGTAATTACAGTAACTAGAAAAGGCATAGTTTAGACCTGGGAGAGACTAGAAGTACAGTTGTTGCAAGATGGACAATCTGTGAAGTGGGACACCCAACTGCTGGCCTCTCCTCCAGTGTGGCAGCATGGTGTCTTGTTAATTGTTTTAGAAGGAATCTCCATCTTACATTTGCAGCCAGCAATGAGCGAAGCTGCAGGGGTGGAGGTTGGAAGAAAAGGCTGAGGTTGCATTAAAATAAAACTGAAAGTTAATCTGACACATCGTTTATGAGATGCATGTTTATTATGTTGTGTAATGATTAGGCAGAAAGTAAAAGCAGGTCACAACATGTAATTAACTTTAACATCCAGTTTTAGAAGTGTTTCTTTCTCTATCCGTTCCCCAGTATGTACAGTCATTGCCAGCTGGTAGTTTTTTCTGATATCATGTATTGTGCAGTTGTTGTTATCATTAAAGTACTCCCCCCATCCTCCACAACTACACTGTAAAAAACAAAAGTGTTAAGTCTTACTTTACATTAGCTGGAAGTGGGTGGTAGTGGGGGTGATGGTCCTTGCTCTTTTCCTTAGTTTGAGTTTCATGTTTGGGAGTCCATGAGCCCAGCCTACCCACTCCAGACATTCATAGTTTCTTTACCTCTCGCACACTGGGGGCTGCAAGAACCCTGGGGCATGAGAACAGATTGCTCGGAGTTGAAGGGCAGGAGAAAATGACCACCATTCTGAGAAAATGACCACCATTCTGAAAGAAGGAAAGGGATATCAAACCAGAAGGGAGTAGTAGACACCCTGAAAATGGAATCTGAATCCTTGGAATTTGAGATTCTTGGCTTCTGAATAATTAAGGTTAATAGAGTGAACAGGGCAAAGGAGAGCTCAAGTGACCTATTAACTCTTTTGATCCAGTCCCCCCAGGCGTGGTATCAGTACTAAGGCAGCTTTCCTACTGGACTAAGCAAAATAAAAACAAACGAAGACCTTAGGCTTTCAGTCAATCCAGGTAAACCAAAAGGCGAACATTTCTCCTGGCTACCTTAAACTACAAATAAATCTGTTGAAAGACTGAATTCAGCCCTTGCTTAAGTCCTTTACTGCTTTGGAGAAACTGGAAGATAATGGCCTCCTGAAAGCAGGAGGTATGAAGGATGCACTGGGAGTGGTAGAGAACTTAGAAGGCAGGAGAAAGGGATGCGTAGAGGCAGCTGAGAAAACAAACATGGATTTTTACAAGTTTCACCAGTCTTGGATTATCTTTATTCACAGACAATTAAAAGCTCTATTATTACAAATATTTCCTCCCTGTAGGACAGGCAGCTAACCAGACATGCATCTTGAGTTGTGGTGAGATGGAAGCTATTACTGTTACTTTGAACTTAGGATTTGTATCTAATTTACTTCCAAAATACCTAAGAACTCCAAGATCAGGACGGGGAGTGATGTTTTAGGGCATCTGAATTAAACAGATGACAACACTTGGACTACAGTTTAATTCTTTCTTAAACATACAATTTTTGTTAAAATGCCATTTGAGTTAACCTGCTTTTGTACATTGTGACGATATTTAAACCTATCAGTTACTTATACGTTAGTGTGAATCATTTAAGCAGATAATTATTGCTTTTCTCATTAATTCTTGAATGAGATCAGATACTAAGGAAATAAGAATGTTGGTAGAAGAGGAGAGGTAATTTTATAATTTACATCTTTTGTGCAGGATCATGCTAGACACTGTGGTTGTTAAATTTGGGTGACATTTAAGAATTGAGTGCAGCTTGGCAAAGTAAAGCACAGCGTTGGAGCCAGGATAAGTCTGGATTAGCACAGAGCCTCGCCCTCCTTAATCATTCCACACGTGGTAACTAATATCTCCCCATCCACCCGTTTGATCGTTGTTATCTAATTTATTTTGGAGCACATCATTCAGATATTAGAAAGTGGAAAAAGGTTTCAGTGAAGTTTCCCACCCATCTGTAGCAAGACATAAAGAGTTCCCTTTTGTAGCCACACCTACTTCCTTCCCACCTACCCCCTTTCTCCTTAATGCCTGGAAACCATTAATCCATTCTCCATTTCTGTAATTTTATCGTTTCAAAAGTGCTATATAAATGGAATCTACAGTATATAACCTTTTAGGATTGATTTTTTTCATTCAGCATAATTCTCTGGATATTCATTTAAGTTATTCCATATTTAAGTAGTTTGTTCCTTTTTAATTGCTGAGTAGTAGTCCATAGTATGGATGTACCACAGTTTATTTACACATTCATCCATTGAAGGACATCTGGGTTGTTTCTAGTTATTGGCTGTTATGACTAAAGCTGCTGTAAACATTTGTCTGTAGGTTTTTTTGTGAACATGAGTCTTCATTTTTCTGGGAAAAATGATCAGGAGTGTAATTGCTGGGTCGTATGATAGTTGCTTGTTTACTTTTTAAAAGAAGTTGCCAAAATGTTTTCCAGAGCGGCAGTACTCTTTTACATTAGTGCATGTGTATTATGGGCTGAATATTGTCCCCCCCAATTCATATGTTGAAACCCTAACTCCCCAAACGTGTCACAGTGTGACTGTATTTGGAGATAGGGCCTTTAAGGAGGTGATTAAGAGGGCTTTACTGTGGGTCCTAATCCAGTTTGACTGATGTCCTTATAAGAAAGAAATTTGGACACACATCCTTGAGGGATATGCACACTCAAGAGGAAAGACCATGTGAGAATGCAGTGAGAAGTCAGCCATCTGCAAACCAAGGAAAGTGGTCTCAAAAGAAACCAAACAATCTGACACCTTGATTTTGGACTTCTAGCCTCCAGAACTGTGAGAAAACAAATTTCTGTTCTTTAAGCCACCCAGTCTGTGGTATTTTATTATGGCAGCCCTAGCAGACTAATGCAGTGAATAATCTAGTTTTTTTTTGCATCCTTGTCAGCATTTGCTTTTTGACTTTTAATTTTAGCCATTCTCACAGGTACGTAGTGATGTTTCACTGTGGTTTTAATTTGTATTTACCTGGTGGCTAAAAATATTCAGCATCTTTACATGTGCCTATTCGTCATCTGTAGGTCCTCTTTGGTGAAATGTCTATTCATGTTTTTTGCTCATTTTCTCTTTGGATTGTTTGTTGTTTTTGTTGTTTTAGTGTTGAATTTCAAGCATTCTTTCATATATTTTAGATACTAGTTCTTTGTCAGATAGGTGGTTTGCAAATATTTTTTCCCACTCTGTGGTTTCTTTTCATTCTCTTAACATGGTCTTTCACAGAGCAAAAGTTCTTAATTTTGATGACTTAAATTTTCACTTTTTCCTTTTATGGATTGTGCTTTTGGTATCAAGTCTAGCCTAGCTCTAGATCCTGAAAATTGACTCCTAAAGTTTTAGAAAACTTTTTTTAAATAAAAGTTTTACAGTTTTCTATTTACATTTAAGTCCATGACCCATTTTGAGTTAATTTTTGTATAAGGTGTGATCAAGGTTTATTATTTTTGTCTATGCATATCCAGTTGCTCCAGCACCATTTGTCTTTCTTCACTGAATTGTTTTTGAACCTTTGTCAAAAAACAGTTGGGCATACTTGTGTTGTATATCCAGGTTCTGTGTTCTGTTCCATTGAGCTGTGTGTTTATCCCTCTGCCAATGTCACAGTCTTGATTGCTATAGGTAGATAATAAATCTTGAAATCTGGTAAGACTGATTCCTCCTGTTTTATTCTTTCTGAAAATTATTTTAGCTATTCTAGTTCCTTTGCCTTTCTATATAAATTTTAGAATAATCTTCTCTATATCTACAAAGAATCTTGATGGGAGGGATTTTGTTAGAAATTGCATGAAACTCAGTATCAATTTGGGGAGAATTGATGTCTTGAGAATTGATATATTGAGTCTTCCAATCCATGAACTGGTATGTTTCTCCCTGTTTTATAGATCTCCTTTGATTTCTCTCATCAGCATTTTGTGTTTTCAGCATGGAAGTATTATACATGTTAGTATTCTATTTTTTTGGGTGATTATAAATGGTGTTTTTTTCAGTGTTCACACGTTATTGCTAGTATATAGAAATGCAGTTGGTTTTTGTGTTAATCTTGTATCCCGCAACCTTGCTGAACTCATTGATTAGTTCTAGGAATTTTCTATAGATTCCTTGGGTCTTCCTACCTAGATGTCATCTGCAGAGAGGAGCAGTCTTATTTCTTCCTTTTTGATCTGTATGCCCTTTATTTCTTTTTCTTGTCTTATGGCACTGATTAGAACTTTCAGTGCTATATTGAATAAGATTGGTGAGGGTAGATATACTTGCTTTGTTTCTTATCATAGGGAAGAGCATTCAGTCTTTCACCATAAGTATGTTAGCTGTAAGGTTTATTTTGTACAGGCTCTTTATCAAGTTGAGTGTGTTCCCCTCTTTCCATAGTTTTTTTAAGAGTTTTTTTTATTTTTATCATGTATGGGTGTTGAATTTTGCCAGTTGTGTTTTCTGCAACAATTGATATGATTATGGGATTTTTCTCCTTTATCCTGGTAATATGGTGGATTACATTGATTTTTGAATATTGAACCTGCTTTGTATCCCTGGAATAAATCCCAGTTGATTATCATCTTTTTACATATTGCTGAATATTATTTGCTATTATTTCATTAAGGATTCTCATGTTTATATTTGTGTCTTTCTTTGGTTTTGGTTTTGGTAGTAATACTAGCTTCAGAAAATGAATTAGGACGTGTACCCTCTTCTGTTTTCTGAGATAGATTGTGTAGAATTGATTTTAATTCCTCTCTATAAACATTTGGTAGATTTCTCCAGTGAAAACTATCTGGGCTCAGAGATTTTTTTTTTTTTTTGAGTCTTATAAATGTATTTTCCTTGATAACCTTTGAAGAGCTATTCGTATTATCTGTTTCATATTAGGTGAATTGTGGTAATTTGTATTTTTTGAGGAAGTGGCCTATTTAGTCTGAGTTGTCAGTTTGAAGTGTGTAGAGGTGTTTATGGTACTCCCTTATCCTTTTGCTGTCTGCAGTTTATAGTGATATCCCTGTTTCATTCCTGATATTGGTAATTTGTATTTCTTTTTTTTCTTTGCTCCTTTTTTATCCTGCTTTCTTAAGGTTTTTTGCTCTTCTCTTGAGATGGGAGCTTAGATTTATCGATTTGAGATTTCTCTTCTTCTAATGTATGCATTTAGTGTAATAATTTTTCCTTCAGCACTATAGCTGTGTTCCACATTTTTTAAATTAATTAATTAATTAATTTTTGGCTGCGTTGGGTCTTCGTTGCTGCACACGGGCTTTTTCTAGTTGCAGCAGCGAGCGGGGGCTACTCTTCGTTGTGGTGCGTGGGCTTCTCATTGTGGTGGCTTCTCTTGTTGTGGAGCACGGGCTCTAGGCACGCGGGCTTCTGTAGTTGTGGCACGCGGGCTTCAGTCATTGTGGCTCGCTGGGTTTAGAGTGCAGGCTCAGTAGTTGTTGTGCATGGGCTTAGTTGCTCCGCGGCATGTGGGATCTTCCCAGACCAGGGATCGAACCCATGTCCCCTGCATTGGCAGGTAGATTCTGAACCACTATGCCACCAGAGAAGTCCCCCACATTTTTTGATACATTGTATTTTTATTTTCATTCGTTTCAATGTTTGTTTGTTTTTAATTTCCTTTGAGACTTCCTATTTGACCCCATGGGTTAGTTAGAAGAGTATCACTTAGTTTCCAAGTAGTTGAAGAGTTTTCCTTTTATCTTTCCATTATTGCTTTCTAGTTTGATTTCCATTGTGGTTAGAGAGGATACTCTGTGTGATTTCAGTTATTTTTAATTTGTTGAGGTGTGCCTTATGACCCAGGGTTTGCCTTAATAGTATGGTCTATTTTAGTATATGTTCCTTGGGCCTTTGGAAAGAAATATGTATTCTGATGTTGTTTGGTAGAGTGTTTTATAAATGTTACTGCATCCTGTTGGCTGACAGTGTCTTCAAGTTCTATATCCTTGCTGATTTCTGTCTAGTTGTTCTATCAGTTATTGAGAGAAGGATGTTGAAGTCTCCAACTATGATTGTGGAGTTGTCTGTCTTTTCACTTTTTGCTTCACATATCTTTCAATTCTGTCGTTTGGTACATTTAGGATTGCTATGTCTTCCTGAGGGACTGACCCTTTTATCATTCTGTAATATGCTTCTCTGTCTCTGATAATTTTCTTTGTTCCGAGTCTACTTTAGTTGATATTAATATAGCCATTCCTGCTTTCCTTTGGTTAATGTTTGTATGATTTGTCTTTTTCCATCCTTTTACTTTCAATCTGCCTTTATAATTGTATTTGAAGTGAGTTTCCTGTAGACATATAGTTTCTTGTAGACGTCATATAGTTGGATTATATTTTTTAATTCACTTTGCTAATATGTCTTAATGTATTTTGGCTATTATATTTAATGTAGTTTTAGATTTGTTAGGGCTTAAATGTGCCATTTTCTTTTTGGTTTCTGTTTATCTTTCTATTTTTCTTTTCTCTGTTTTGTTCTCTTTCTGTGGGTTACTTGAGCATATTTTAGAATTCCATTTTTATCTTATCTATTGTGTTATGGATATATCTCTTTATATATTGGTTTTGGTGTTGGCTATAATATATTATATATACATAACTTATTACAGTCTATTGTCATTTTACCATTTTGAATGAAGTATAGAAACCTTACTTTCCTTTACATCCCTGCACCCTCCCCTTTTTATTATATAATTGTCCTGAAATGTTTACTGTACATTCATTTAGAACCACATCAGACAGTTGTAACTTTTCCTTCAACCATCAAACATAATTTAGAAAACTCAGGAGGACAAAGAAAGCCTATTATATCTACCCATATTTTTGCTTCCTGTTTTCCTTTTCCTTTCCTGATATTTGGAAGTTCCTTCTTTCATTATTTTCTTTCTGTTTAGAGAACTTATTTTAGTTATTATTTTAAGGTTAGTTTGTGGGGAACAAATTGGCTTAGTTTTTTTCATCTGAAAAGATGAAAAGTTTTTTCCATCTTGATTTCCCCCTCATGACTAAAGGATATTTTTGCTAGGTATAGCATTTGAATAATATTGGGCCACTTCCTTCTGGCCTGCATGGTTTCTGATGAGAAATCACTGTCATTTGAGTTGTTTTTTCCTTGTGGGAAAGGTTTTGGTGTTTTCCTGAATGCTTTCTTTGTCCTAAGTTTTCAAAAGTTTATGATGTGACTTGGCATAGATTTCTTTACGTTTATCCAGTTTAGGGTTCACTCAGCTTCTTGAACCTATAGGTTTATGTCTCTTGCCATATTTCTTCAAGTACTATTTCAGTCACCCCCTGACCCTTTTTCTTTTTTTCTGGGACACCAGTGACAAAAATATTAGATCTTTTGTTGTAGTCTAACAGGTCTCTGAGGATCCCTTTGTTTGTTTTTTCACTCTGTTTTCTTTCTGTTACTAAGGTTGGGTAATTTCTATTCTCTCTCTTCTAGTTCACTGATTGTTTCCTTTATCCCCACCATTCTGTTTTGAGTCTATCTACTGAGCTTTTTTATTCATTTATTGTATTTTTCAGTTCTAAAATTTCCATTTGGTCCTTCTTTATATCTTGTATTTCTTTGCTGAGATTTTCTGTTTCTCTTTTGAGGCTTTCTGTGTTTTCATTACTTTTGAGCATAATTGCTCATTGAAGCATTTTCATTATGGCTTTAAGATCTTTGTCAGATAATTCTAACAGCATTCCATGTGGCCTACACTGACACAAGAATGGGGGAGTACTGGAACGTGGGGGCTCATTATCAGATTAGTCTTGAATTCCACCTTGGCCTTCTATGACACCACTCTGCTGGGTATGCCTCATTATAACCTTGTGAGGGTGGAAGTCTAGGCTCCCCATTCAGCCTTTGTTGGCATGGATGAGAGTGGGGTCATGGTTTTTTTGTGTAGTGTTTAGCTAGAGTAGCACTGTTACTGTCTAAAAGTTTTCTGTCTTGCTAGACTGTCCCTACCTGGTCTTTTGGCTAAAGAGAGCAAGCTTTTTTGGGGCTTTTTTGTCTTTGCCTCTTTATTTAAAAATAAATCTATTTATTTATGTATTTATTTTTGGCTGCATTGGGTCTTCATTGCTGTGCGTGGGCTTTCTCTAATTGCATTGAGCAGGGGCTTCTCTTGTTGTGGAACATGGGCTCTAGGTGCATGGACTTCAGTAGTTGTGGCATGCAGGCTCAGTAGTTGTGGCTCACGGGCTCTAGAGTGCAGGCTCAGTAGTTGTGGCACATGGGCTTAGTTGCTCTGCAGCATGTGGGATCTTCCTGGACCAGGGTTGGAACCCCTGTCCCCTGCATTGACAGGCAGATTCTTAACCACTGTGCTATCAGGGAAGTCCCTGTCTTTGCCTCTTGGTGTTGCCAGGTTTTCAGCTGCAAGCCTGAGATGCACAAGGCAAAAAGAAAACCCAGGAATCTAATCACTGACTTGTTCCTCAGGTCTTGAGGTTCCTAAGCGTTTGCCTTCGTCTGTCCACCTTTCACACACTTCTTATGTTTATTTTATGTGTAATGTCTAGGGCTTTCAGTTGCACTTAGTGGGAGGAATAGGGTGAAGTACCTTTATTCAGTCATCTTGGAAGTAGAACATCCTGTCATTCCTTTTCAAAAACCTCCAATGACTCTCTGTTGCCTGTAGTTGAATATCTAAGTTTCTTAGTCTGCCAGAGACCTTCCCAATCTGTGCACAATCTTAGCTTTTCTTCGCATTTCCAACTACTCCTGTTTGTCTCCGTCACACCATCATACTGAATTTCCCCCTCTGTTATAAATAGATTCTGTACTCCTATTGTCTGTATATCATGGTCTTCACCAATTTGTTCTTTGGCCTGAAATGGCTCAATCCTTCATCTTACGGTGATGCATCACCTTAACTGGTGACTGCATCATCAGTTGTTCCAGAGGATTTGAAGCTGGAATTATTGTAAAATGTCAAAATAATATGTTCTGTATTATAATAATTACATATTCCTTCTAAAGTAAGGGATTGTTGTAATTTTAATCGTTAAAATACCTACATCACCAACAAATGATTGTGGAGGACCTACTCTTTGTTGAATAATGGACTTAAATGTTAGAATACTGTTAGATAATTTAAAGATTTACATTTAGTTGAACGACAGTTCTTTCAGAATAAAATGCTTTTAGTGCTAAATGATGCCTTAGTATTTTAGTCTGTGTTAATAATTATAAAGACGCAGCCAATGGTTTGGAATCCTAGCTGCATATTATGGTCAGTTGGGTAGCTCTGAAACAATTCTTTTGCCTAGGTCCAGACTCCAGAGATTCTGATTCAGTTAGCCTGGAGTGGATGTTTTTTAAAAGCTCCCCAAGTGATTCTAATACATAGCTGGGTTGAGAACCACTGGTCTAGAATCAGATTATTAAAAAATATAAGTGAACACCAGTGATTTCAGTCACTTTTAAAGTTTTGTCCCAGGATGCTTCCAGCTGTGCAGCTTTGAACTTTGTCTTTCAGTTTTTACCTTAGCAGATTTTTAAAAACCATGTTGTATGTTATATGAAATATGATCTGGTTTGCAAAGAGAAGACAACATTTTGTGAAAATATTTCTTTAAGCACTTAAAATTATGAAGATTTTTTCAAAGATTTATTTTAATTCACTATTGATTTTTTTAAAAGATGGTTGTAGGAACAGTAAGATAATGAAGCAGCCTGTTATACAGCCCATTTAAACTAGACTGACCTTGAGTGTTTTTTGTCAAACACTTAAGATACATAGAAAGAATATAGTATCTGAGCTAGTTGTAAACAAGGAATTTGCTACTAGAGCAGAGAAATCAGACGTTGGTAGTGATTAGTAAGTATAGCACTCTTGAATGTCTTATGTTAAAATTGGTGTAGACATTTGACATCTAGGTAGTTAGTATGTTTGACTAAAAAGGTTAACAGGGCTTTTAGTTTCAGTAATAAAAGTGGTTACAGCTAAGGAAAGAAAGGCAAGTCAAAGGAAGAAAAAGAAAAAAGAGGTCAGTTAATAGAGAATGTAGAGAAAAGAAATAGGATGAAGAATTCAATTAACTTTTGTGACAACAAAGCCTTTCCTCTGAGGAAGAAGAAATTAGGTGCTCTAGTTAGTTCTTTATTTTAGGGACACTTACTCAGTTTACTGTATTATGTATGACCTCTATAAGCAAGATACAGAAAGAATTATAAAATGACACTGACTTTTTTCCTACAGTTAGTAATTTATTAAGTAATAAGTTTCTAGTTTCATACAGGAACTGGCATGACTGAGGGGACTACTGCAAAAGAACTGATACTTTATATTATGTTAATTTTAATGAATGACAGTGACAAAGTTATTGGCTCATTGTCAAATTAGTATTAATACTTGTCAGATCTTCTGTTTTTCTAAATAATGTTTTATTAGTATATATTTTAATGGATTCTAAGAATTTTGAAGGAATTTAATTAATAATTCTAGGATATCTAAGGGAAAATCAAGAGAAGACATTAGTTTTCATTATGCCAACAGTTTTCTAGAGGCTTATTGGTATCATTATATGTATAGATTCATTTCAAACTTTATTTACCATGGCTGTATCTTGGTCCTTCTGGTAGGAAATAAAGGTGCCAACTCCCATGGACTCTTTTGTCTGGTGAGCAGGGCTAGGGGAAGTCTCTGTACTCCCAAACACTGAGGGGAAATTTTGAATTTATTCTTTATGCTACTGAAAGTATGCCTATTGCCATTTTTGGCACACATGTCTGATTACCAGTGCTTCGTACGGAAAATAATTACTTTCCTTATTCCTAAAGAAAATAAATTAAATCTTTATGAAAATTTACCACTTAAAATATCTCCAGACTAACTCAGCCATTTGTCTTACATTTATTGAGCTCTTTCTATGCTCTAGACACTGTACTTGGCACTTGTAGGGAAGGAGCAGTTGCATAATAGATAGTAAAATTGGCTCAGTCCCTGACTTTCTGGAGCATATACTTTTTTTTTTTAACATCTTTATTAGAGTATAATTGCATATACTTTTACTAGATGCTAAACTTTATACTTGGAGATATAGGTTATGAAAGGAACATGTAGGAAGGGCAAGGCAAACAAGGGTTGGTCACATGCTAGGTCCCCAGAAAAGTTTAAGATAAAGTGACCATCAGAAAGCCATCAGGAAAACCAGGGGGGTGAGGTATAGAAGACATCAATAACAGTTATGATTTTGCGTATTTTTATGTAATAGCATTTTCTTCATGGAATCTTTCACATGTATTGTTATGTGATTAATAATTTAAGGATCCATTTCTTAAGATTAGAAAATAATTTTATTTATCCCTGTAATGTATATATTGGAAAGGAGGGCAAGTGAACCATTTGTAATATTTTCCTTTAAATTTCTTTCTGATAGGAAATTATATAATTGGCTTAGTTTTATATCAAGAAAAATAAGATTAAGCAGTGTTTAGATTTTTGTAGAATTGAGTTTAAATCAGGAATTACTGCATTTAAAGCACTTAGACCAAAAAGATGATTCTTGAACTTAAGTATTATAAAGTAAAACTACTTTTGGTTTTGTATTATTTCATATATATAAGTTTATTTTAGTCCCAGTTCATAACTTAAAAGGCTGTGAACAACAGTGTTCTTAACAAACTACAGAAAATAAAAAATTGGAACACTGCATCAGATTATTTGTTTTCCAAAGATGAGTGCAAAATATTAAGTCTAGGGCTTGTTCTAACTTTTATATTAAATAAGAAGCAAAAGCATATGTCATCTCCCTGTGAAAGGTATATTAGTCTTAAAATTATATTTTCATTTTATTTTAGCTTTTATTTTTTCATCATGTAGATAAAGACTTTCCTAACATTTTCTACCTTTGAGAACCTATTGTATTCTAAGTAATTCCAAAAATAAATATGACTTGGTCCCTCTGTCAGTGAATCCCCATTCACCTTAGAATGGGACTTACACTGTGTGATAAGTGTAATAGAGATAGTATAAAATAAAATAGTAGCACTAAGGAGGGAGAGAATGGTTACTCACCCTCACGTTGTGTATTGTGTCAGGGAAGGTTTCACAGAGAAGGTGAAGCTAAGATAAGATTTAAAGAATAAATAGGAATTTCTTTGACTGGATAGATAAGGATATTTCAGTATAGATAGCATATGCCAGTGCACAAGCAATGCAAGAGCATTGCAGGTTCAGAGAACTGCACTTGCTTTTTTCCTGATGAGAAGGGCATGAAGTAGAGCAGAAAGGGCATGATCTGGAGAAGACTTAAGTCTTGTAAAAGAGTTGCCATGGAGACCATTAAAGGTTTTAAAGTGGAGTAGTGAGGTGGTTAATTTTGCAAGTGTGTGAAAGTGGAGAGTCTGGAGTCAGGAAATCGTTTAGAAATTATACAGTTAATTGAATCAATAGTGCTGTTGAAGAGAAGAGGATAGAGTCAGCAGGTTATGTTGTCATTTGTATAGAGGGTATAGGAAAAGAAAAACCTCTCTTAGGTTTTTGGCTTTGGTTTTTATAATATGTGTGTGTGGGTGCACAAATATTGTAGGGGAATAATGTAGGAAAGCTTATTATCAGATACTACTGTAATTTTACCTAATTTAAAAATATTGAAATAATTTCAGACTTACAGAAAAGTTGCAGAAATAATTCAGAGAATTCCCCTATACTCTTCTTCACCCCAGATTCCCCAAATGTTAACTATTTACCACAGTCACTCTTCATAAAACAATAAATAAATATTTTTTTCTGAACCATTTGAGAGTAATTTGCTAAATTATGGCCCTTTGCTCCTAAATCCTTCAGTTTACATGTTCCAAAAAACAAGGATATTTTCTTATATAACCACAGTACAGTCATCAAAATCGGGAAATTAACATTGATAGAACACTAAATCAGCTTAATTAAAATTCTGCTGAATTTCCTAATGTCCTTTTGAGTAAAAGAGAAAAAAATTTTTTTTCCGGGTATAGGGTTCAGTCTAGGATCATTTGTTACTTTTAATTGCTGTATCTCTTTAATCTCCTTTAATCTGGAACACTTCGTTGGTCTTTGTGTTTCTTGATAAAAAATTTTTGAAGACTACAGTTTAATTATTTTGTAGAAATATTCCACCATTTGGGTCTGTCTGATGTTTCCTGCTGATTAGATTTAGGTTATGCATTTTTGGCTGGAATACTACAAAAGTGTATCAGTGTATCATATCTGAAGGTCCATACTACTGTTTCGTTACTGGTGATGGAAATTCTTATCACCTGGTATGGTAGTGTCCTCCAGGTTTTTCCACTATAAAATTACTTTTTTTCCCTTTGTAATTAATAGGTATCTTTTGGGGAAATACTTTGAGACTCTGCAAATATCCTGTTTCTCCTAAAATTTTGCCTAATAGTTTTAACACGCAATAATAATTTTTACCTGAATCATTGTGTACTTTTGACACATACCCATAAATCTTTGAGCACTTCCTTCTGTTCTGGCAACAAGGTGTTTCAGAGTTCTTTTGTACTTTCCCTACCCAGTGTTGGAATCTGCCATTTTTTCAAGGAGCCCTGATTCATTTTAGTGGCAGTAGTATTTAGAAATCAAGATCTAGGCACTGTGCTCATTGCTACTGAGAGGTCATTGATTTTTAGACCCTTGTATCAGTTAGGGATTTCCAGAGAAACAGAACCAATAGGAAATATATATAAGGAGGTTAATCGTAAGGAATTGGCTCATGTGATTAGACTGGCAAGTCTAATCTACAGGGTGAGCTGGCAGTCTAGAGACCCAGGGAGAACTAATGTTTGATGGTCCATTGAACCAATGTTCCAAGGCGATTAGGCAAGAAGAGCCGATATTGCAGATTAAGTCTGAAGGCCGTCTACTTGGAGAATTCTTTCATGTTAGGGGAGGGTCAGGTCAGTCTCTTTGTTCTGTTCAGGCCTTCATCTGTTTGGATGAGGCCTACCCATAATATGGAGGGCAAGCTGCTTTACTAATTAAAATGTTATATCTAAAAACGTCCTTGCAGAAACATTCAGAATAATGTTTAATCAAACATCTGGTCACTCTGGGCCAACTGACACATAAAATCAACCATCAGAGCCTGCTCAGTGGGCAGAGCTAGGGGATACACACACACCTATATTAAGTGAAAACTATGAGTACATATTACTTTTCTTCAGCCATCATTATGGGGCTCATTGTGGCCTCCCTCCCCACTTTACATATTTGTAACTCTCTTCTCTGACCATGAGAACTCCGGCTCCCATTATCCACAGTTTACTTATTTATTTGCTCAACCCTAGAATACACAGAAAGTAATTCAGAATTGCTAATCTTTAACACTGTGAAAAACAAAACAAAACATTTATTGGAATTCAGTGTTTGTTTAGTTTCCTGTTTTTTATTTTTTTAAATTGGGGTATAGTTGCTTTACAATGTCGTGTGTTTGTTTATAGCCTGAGAGTATTATTAAAAATACTGTGTTCAAAAGTTACTTGGGTTAGTTCTCCCCTCCCCCTTTCCTCTTTAGTGTAATTGTGTTTATCATTTGAAATGCCATTAGAGACATTTCTTTCTGTTTGATTTCTCTTTTAGGGTTCTTTTTTTTTCTCTCATCATTGTTAATTTTGTTATTTTTGACAAATGTTATTTTAACATTCACATAGTTCCAAAATTTAGAACTATACAGAAAGAGGAATGTTAGTCATCCCTCCCATGTCTTCTACTTCTTTTCCAGTCCCCCATCTTTTCCATCCATTCTCTCCTACTTCCCATAGGCAGT
Source organism: Stenella coeruleoalba (assembly GCF_951394435.1). Classification (NCBI taxonomy): domain Eukaryota; kingdom Metazoa; phylum Chordata; class Mammalia; order Artiodactyla; family Delphinidae; genus Stenella; species Stenella coeruleoalba. The sequence continues at coordinate 74,384,670 of NC_137151.1, read as the reverse complement.
TAGTCTAAGTTTCTCTTTTGTTTCTCTTTGCACAAGATGAGCATATACATATATATATTCTTCTTTCCTCTTTTTTACTACACAAAAAGTAGCACACTGCAGGCATTCTTTTGCACGTTGCTTTTTCCACTTGTCTATGTGTACTGGATATCTATATTATTTCATAGGGATCTCCATTCATTTTTAGAGCTGCATAGTGTTCCACTGTGTGGCTATACCAACTGTTTATTCAACTGTTCTTACACTTTGAACATTCATGTTATTTCTAATTGTATTTTTCAATAACAGGTAATACTGCAATGAATAATCTTGCGTAATATTTGTTTTTATATTGTTGAAAGTGTATCTTCCCCCTTATTTTGTATATTTATGTTTTCTCCTTTTGTTTTTTCTGGATTAACCTTGTCTGTTTTCTTAGTTTAAAAAAGTCTAAGATTTTGATTTGTGAATTAGATAAATTTTTAGAAATTCTCTACCTCATTAATTTCTTTTTTAATCTTTATTATTTCCATGCTTGTGTTTTCCTTTGTTTATTTTGTTCTTTTTGAATTAGGAATTTATTTTTATTATTGATATAAATTTTCAAGTGTATAGATTTTCCTCTTTTCAGTGCATTAAATGTATCATTTTTTAGAAAATCTGTAATTTTGGTTCATACTTAACTTGTGTAAGTCAAATTGTTTAATAGTAGACAATTTAAAAATTTTGGAGTAGAATGCCCTTGTATTTTTCATTCTGTTAGTGATGTGATGTCTAATTTTATTAGACTTGTGATCAGCCTTTACATTATTTCTACTTCATGAAATATACTTTAAGACCTACATATGATCCCCCTCCACCCCCATATTTTTGGTCAGTGTTCAGGTCCACTTGAGGAGGAGTTTTTATTATCGGGGTATAAAGTTTGATATATAAGATTTACCTTTTTATATTATATAAGTTGTTTATATTCTCAGTTAAGTTCATGAGTGTGTGCTAGTCTTACATATTACTAAAGTTGTTTTTCTGAGTCTTTTTGCATCCCTTGTAGTTTCTGCCTTTAAAGGTAATTGCTGTGGTATTTGAAGCATAAGTATTCTTAATTATTATATCTTCATTGTATAATATGGCTGTCAACATTACATGTTGCTTCTCTTTGTCATGTTTAATGCTTTTTTGACTTGAATTCTTCTGTATCAGGATCACTACTCCTGCTTTTTGTTTACTGTTTTTATTTGCTTAGATATGCTTTTACCTATCTCTTTAATTTTTAGTCTTTTTGATTTACCTTGTTTTAGGTTATCTTTTGTTTTAATTGAGGTATAGTTGATGTACAATATTATATGTTTCAGGTGTACAACATGGTGATTCACAATTTTTAAAGGTTATATTCCATTTTTAGTTGTTATAAAATATTGACTATATTCCCTGTGTTGTACAGTATGTCCTTGTAGCTTTTTTTTTAACATCTTTATTGGAGTATAATTGCTTTACAGTGGTGTGTTAGTTTCTGCTTTATAACAAAGTGAATCAGTTATACATATACATATGTTCCCACATCTCTTCCCTCTTGCGTCTCCCTCCCTCCCACGCTCCCTATCCCACCCCTCTAGGTGGTCACAGTACGCGGGCCTCCCACCGCTGTGGCCTCTCCCGCTGTGGAGCACAGGCTCCAGACGAGCAGGCGCAGCGGCCATGGCTCATGGGCCCAGCTGCTCCGCGGCATGTGGGATCTTCCCGGACCGGGGAACGAACCCGCGTCCCCTGCATCGGCAGGCAGACTCCCAACCACTGTGCCACCAGGGAAGCCCTAATTAGGTCTTTTTTTATAAGTTGTATTAAAAAATCATTTTCTATTAATGACTGTTGAGCTCAATCTCAGTTTTGTCATTTTATGTTATATATATACTACTGTATGCATTATGTTATATTTTTCTTTGTGATGTGCTTTCTTTGCACTTCCCTTTAAAAAATTTCTTTGGGTATTTTGGATATATTATTTTTTGTTTTTGTTATAGTAGCTACTTGTGTACTTATGCCTTTTTAAAATGCCCTCTTCCTTGTTTTCTTGTTTAACTTTCTACTATCCTTTATTTTAGTTTTTAATGGTGTGCTTTGATTCTTACCTATTGCTATTTGAACAATCAATGAGTTTATTTTGTGTTCTTTTTCTCTCTTCTCCCATGTTTTTAGTTGAATTATGTCTACTTTCTCTTCAAACTTAACTGCAACTTTGTTTTGCTCTTAGTTCTACAGTTAAATGTGTTAAATCCTCACCATCAGTCTTTTGCTGAGGTTCCCCAGTCACCTACTGGTAGATATATCTCAATTTTTAGGAGATTTCTTAAAAAGAGCTTGTGGGCACAGTGTTCCCTGAGTTCTTGCATATGTAAAGTTGTTTTTCTATAGCCTTGATACTGGAAGGACAGCTTGATTCACACTTTTTTTCCTTGCTTACAGTGTGCCCTTGTTTTTTATGTTGTTTTTGAGAAATCTGATGCCAGTCTTAATTCTCTTGCCCTTATAAGTTATTTGACCCTTTTGCTTGGTTTTATTTTCCCTTTTATTTTTAAAGTCTAATAGTTTCATTAGGATATGTCTTAGAGTTTATTGTAGCAGGTCAGTTTTCCCTTCTACGTACTGGATCCTTTTAATATGTATTATTGGGCCTTTTGTTTCTGAAAAGCTTTTTTTGGATTGTAGTTTTAAATGTTCTAATGTTTTGTTTTTCTTCTATGGGGACTCTAGTTACACATAATTATATCTTCTTTGTCTATCTTCCATTTCAAAAACTTTCTATTTTTACTTCATTATCTCATTTTCATCCTCTTGGTTCTTTTACTGTTTTCTTCAGTGTCTTTTATTAAGTTTTTATTTGAATTTTTTCTTGAGCACCTTGCAATTTGGTCTTCAATTCTGATAGAATTTTATCTTTTTCATTCACCTCTTTTTTTTCATTTCTGTTAGCTTTTGTTCGTTCTGTTTTTCATTTGTAAATTTGTGATCCAACGTGTTTTTTCATATACGAAATTTGTATTTAAGGAGATACAATTGAGTTTGGATGTTTATTAACGTTTTCTGCTTTGTTATCGATTTGGGGGGGTATTTTTCATCAGTGTAATTGTTCTGATTTAATTTTGTAGTAGTTTTATAGAGATGAAAATTGCTCCTGCCTCTGCATTTATGTGAGCAAGGCTGATGTTTTAGGGACTTACGAAAATACTAATTTAAGAGTACCCTCCTCCGTTACTGTAGCAGAGTACCTATCTCTGGTAGGTGAAAGGATTGTGTGTCTCTCAATTTGCTTCAGTGGTTGGTTGATAGATATCAATATCAAGGAAGATTCCTGGGAGCGGGGAGGATCTTAAGGATGGAGTTCAGCAAGGATGATTGTCTTATTTTTAGTCCCTTTAATTTTAAGCATTGAAGCCAGTGTAATGAGCTTAAGCTAAAATGGGATTTATTGAAAGCTGGGATTTCACCCTACACAGAATGGCAGCTGGGCCCTCTTAGGTACTAAAACCAGGGTGAGAGGTAAAGCAACCTGCTTAAGGTCACACAGCTGAAAAGGGGCAGAGTTAGGATTTGACCCCAGGTCAGTCTGACTCTAGTTCTTAATTATGACACCCTTCTGCCTCTGCTTATTTTCAGGGCTTCCACAAACAGTACAGAAGTCATTAAAAATGGGAAGTGCTGCTTTGTTGCCTCCTACCTAACTGGTATGCTTTGTACCAGAAGCAGGGGCCACTTCAAGAAAGCCCTTTTAAACTTAAATCATTTTTCTGTAAAGTAAACAGTTTCTCACTTTAAAAAATTTGATTTTGTATGTAGTGTGTTCCAATAAAAAAGTAGTATTCTTTCTAATTGCTGTTGCCATAGTCTCCCTTCCAAAATATAGGATTAGTTGATGGCAGACATGATATTGCTTCAATTATTCAAAATACTTGCTGTCAAAAGCTTCTTTTTGGCTGTCCAGAGGAATCCCAAAGTTTCTTCTGTGGTTGTTTTGTGGATTCTACAAATCAGATGATCTGACAAGTGAGATGTGTATGCTAGAATCAGGAGCCATCTAAATATTGCAAGAAAGAACTAGGAACTGGAAAAGTATTTATAGATATTAAAATGAGAAAGTGAGGTGGAGGAGGGGCTGATGGTGAATGCTGTAATAAAAGTGAAGATGCAATTTCAGAAAATGAAAAAGTGTTCATTTAAATAGTGACTTTTTCCAAGTGTTGAAAATAGATAATGAAGACTCACTTAGGCTATAAATGTAGTAAAGTTAAATAAGCCATTTCTAAAAGCCAAAATTTAGAGTTGGCTCAGCATAAAGAAGGCTTTATAAATTGCCTGTCTTCATTCATGATCCCGATGGGCCAGGTCCCAAGATGTTTCGGTAAAGGTCCCTGAACTATGTAATTTAATATTCTCCTCAGAGTAAATGCATGCTCTTTTCATAGTGCTTTGTCAAATTTAAAATTATCTGATCGTTTTTACCTTGCTTCTTCTCCTTCTTCCTAATTATTCTGCCCAGTGGCACTTAAACGAGAAAGCTGGCAGGATTGTGAGAAGGGATTTTATTCAGTGAATATTTATTGTGCATTGGTCACGTGCCAGGCTTTCTCCTGGGCAAACAAGTGGATGCATTCAAATGGCTGACTTAACACCTACTTAAGATTTCAGAAATAACTTTCTTGGCTCTGTTGACTGTATAGGTAAAACAAATTGTTATTAAATTGGAACATGCTCTTAAGTGTTAATACGTGTTACATGCAAAACCTTTGGACTCTCTTTCTTTTCTGAGTCAAACAGTATGGTACTTAATTGAGTCTTCCATCTAAGAGATCTTCCTGTCTTCTGACCAGCCACTACATCACAGTGAATGCCTGTTGTGGACTTAAGCTTTTGCTTTTCTTAGTAATTTAATTTCTTATAAAAGAGTATAATATAGTGATATATAAAAGAGTATGAAAGTGAGAGGGAGACTGCTGAGAAAGTGACTCCAGTTACAAAGTGAGAAAAACCTAAAGGGACAGGAAACAAAAGTCTCCAGTGCCAGCGCAGCGGTGAAAGCAGGGATTCCACCTGCCTATCTGCTTCTTTGTATCTTCTGGTTATTTTGTGTGTCAGACTTGGTCTCCTCCTCAGCAATTTTACATGGGGACCAAATACTCAGATCTTTCTACATAAAGAGCTTTAGGATATGTTGGTGAATATGTGAATATTTAAAAAAATTGTATGTAGTCTGTTTCCGGTTTTTTCTTGATTTTGAAATAAAATATTGCTAAATGTAAAAAAAGTAAAGGATTGTAGCTTCCTCTTTTACAGTATTGGTATGTTTAAAGACTTAGTTTTCTTAATTTAATCATGGACATTTTCAAACATACAAGAGCAGAGAGAGTAGTAAAATGAACCACTGTTCACCCATCATCTGTCTACTTTCAACAGTTGTCAATGTGACCAATCCTATTTCATGTATGTTCCCCCTCCCCATTATTGATGCAGATCCCAGACATATTTTGTTTGTAAATATTAAAGTATCTGTCACTAAAAGATAATGTACTCTTTTTAATAAATATAACCTTACTGTCATTACATCTGAAAAAGTGAACAATTCTATTTGAGAGGTGTTAAAGACCTTTATTATTCATATCATAATACAGGTCACTGTGTTAAACAAGAGCATGAGAAGTAATGTCACTTAAGCCTTGGACTCAGCCTTAGGTTTAAATGCCAATTTTGCTGCTTTTTAATAACTTCATGACCTTGGGCACGTTAACCTCTCTTCATCTCACTTAGCCTCAGTTTCCTTAGCTGTTAAATGGTAATAACAGTAATTCTAGCCTCATAGGATAGTTGTGAGTTATAAATGAAGCAATGAACATGAAGTGATTAGGATACTGCTTTGTATATAGAACATTCTCAATAACATTAGTCATTGTTGTTATTTTATTTGGAGGTATAAGGAAATATACAGATAACTAATTTCACATTCCACCTTTTAGTGTAGGTGATGTTTCAAAGTGATTTGCATTCAGTGATCCTCTAAGCCTTTGAGTTTTAGGGAATGCCGAAAAGTCTTAGTATTATTTTAATTCAAAGGTATATTTTACACTTTTCTCAAAAGCAAACAGTTTGTTTTAAGACATGTGATACTGTTGAAAGCAATAAATATTTAACCTTTACTCAAATCTTGGATATTTTTATGTGTGTTGGTATGAAAACTTTGAGATACCCTGAGGTAAGACCATTATTTATAAATCTCCATATAGGTTAAAAATAAAAAGCAAATCTAAATGCCAGTTTACCTAAAGTGATAGTTTGGGCAACTGTGAACATAAAAGTGGTATCAATATTATTGCTTACATTCTCCTTTCTTCCCTCTATTTAATCCATTTAATCTTTTTTCTTATCTTACTCCATCCAGAATGTACAATGTTGAAGGAAATTTGTCTTTGCAGCTGAAGTTCTTTCATAGTAGTGTGTTCTAATTATAGTGGAAGTCAGGGGATAAAATGTTCAGCATATGCAATTCATTGTACAGACTTTCTGGAACATACTGCTTACACATCTTTAGTGTTTATTTTTTAATACTTAAAGTGCTCATCACTTTCATGCAGATTTTCCTGATTTACAAAATGAGCAATTCTGTTTTTTATTTTTTGTTAGCTTTATTGAGGTAAAATTTATAGCCATAAAATTTACCCAATCTAAGTGTACAATTCAGTGATTTTTTAAATAGATTTACAGAATCATCACCACAGTTTGATTTCACAGCATTTCCATCACCTCAAAAAAGAATCCTGTGCCCATTACCAGTCATTCCGCATACTTACCCCACCTCTAGGCAACCACTATTTTACTTTGTCTCTATAGATTTGCCTCTTTTGGATATTTCATATAAATGGAGTCATACAGTTTGTGACTTTTTGTGTCTGGCTTCTTTCACTTAGCATAATGTTTCAAGGTTCATCCATGTCGTACCATGTGTCTATATTTCATTCCTTTGTATTGCTAAGTAATATTCTATTATATGGATGTACCATGTTTTGTTTATCATTCAGAATTGATGGACATTTGGTTGTTTCCATGTCTTTAGTGTTTTGACTAATACTGCTATGAACATTTGTGTGTAAGTTTTCACGGGGACATAATTGTTTTAAAAAATTATTAACATATGTAGAAATAATGGTTCTCTTTTATTCATGTGTTTTTAATTTTGATTTTATTATGTGACAATATAGTGGAGAGAAGCTCTGTGCAGGGTTTTAGGAGTCTGAGTTTCATGTTAGTACTCACGTGCTTTGTGGCCTTAGAAGGATAAATCTATGTCCGTAGATCTCAGTTTCTGCTCTAGATTGAATATTTGTGTCCCCCCAGAATTCATATGTTGAAAACTAATCCCCAGTTGATGGTGTTTGGATGGGGCCTTAGGAGGTGATTAGTATTGAGACCCCGGAGAGCTCCCTTGCCCTACTACCATGTAAGGACAAATGTAGAAGATGGCTCTCTGAGGACCAGGAAGTGGGCCGTTACCAGACACTGAATCTCCTTGTGCCTTGATCTTGGACTTCCCAGCCTCCAGAACTGTGGGAAATAAATTTCTTTTATTTATAAGACACCCACTTTATGGTATTTTCATTATAACAGCCTGAACAGAAATGTGAGAAATAAACTTCTGTTGTTTATAAGCCATTCAATCTATGATACTTTTATTATAACAGTCCAAATGCACTAAGACAGTTTCCTTATTAATAAAATGAAAAAATTCAAGTAGATGCTCTCCATGGTTCTAAATCCCTGGTTATAAATCTATTAATTTCTGTATGACCTTGGGCAAATTATTTAATTTCTCTGTGCCTCAGTCTTCTCATCAGAAAAAATGGGGATATTAATATAACTATATGTTGTTCTGAGGATGAAATAATATTCTTGGAATGTAAAAAAAATGCCAAGATGTATTAAGCTATGTGTAATATGTTTGTGCCCATTTTAGTTTGTTGGAGCAAGAAGGCCTTAGTGGGAATGCTTTGGCTGTGGCCTTCATGGAGAATCAGTGGTAGTAAGCTAGTAATTGGTAGAGGAAGGAAAATTTAGCTGCTAATAATAGGTACCATTTATTGAGTGTTTAACATTCTGGAGTATACTAAAGACTATACATACATTAGCTCACCTAATCCTGGGTCCTGTGGGTTCGGTGATTATGCCCATAAAAGAAAGCAAAGGAATTGCCCAAACCACCTAGCTAGTAAGTGGCTGCCTCAGAGTCACACCCTGGCTCTAACTAAGACTGTGATGTTTACCACTGCACCAGACTGCCTTTCAGGGAGAACAACTCTTTGGAACAGAATCCCATGGCAGAAAGGTCTTCAGCGGGGGAGGACTTTGCTTGGGAAAGATATCTAGTATTGCTAACAATCCTTCTGAGGGATAACAGGTGCTGGTTCACAGTTTTCTGTATGTCTTATATTACTTTGTTCCATGTGATTGTGATGTGACATTTTAGTTAATGAACAAGTTAAAGGATTTGCAGTATGTTCAGTATTGTTTTTGTAGTTTTACCTCAAAAATACATTATAATATACATGGTTTTGTTAAATGGACTTTTAATCTGATGGAAGACAACTTTCACATGTTCCACTGGCTTCTTTCTGCTTGGGTAATGCCATAATAATTTCCATTTTTTTGAGCAGTTTTCTGTCTCTTTAGTTAACTTAAATTTTTTAAACTTTCTTTTGTACTATATTTTTTAACTTTTTTTCCAGTGTGGTGTTTGGTATATACCAAATATTGTCATTATATAAACAAGAAAACTTAATAGTGCCAAAGTCTTAATTCATGTTTTGTATATATATTATTTCATTTGAACAAAAGTACTCTTTTGTATATGTGTGGTATCCAACATATAAACAATTTGGTACTAAAAATTAATTTGTATGCCAGTTATTTAGAATTAGGAACTTGATGATACATATGAACTTCTGTTCAAATCCGTTAGACTATTATATGTCTGAATTAGATTTAGCCTGAGATTAGCTCAATGAAAGGCATGTATGTCTTTGCCAAGTGTAGAGGAGGAACATTTCTTTCTAGGATAAAGGTCAGTAGAGAACAGGTTTAGTGATGACCCACCCAGAGAAATTGTGAGATAAAGAGGAAGGGAGGAGACACCTCAAGAGAGGTTGGGATCTAGAAATAAGACCGTGAGTTTGTAAAGTTATCACATGCTTCCCCTGTTGATGGAGGAAGACCTGTACCCAGGCAGGGGAACTCAGTGGACACATCCATTGCCCTGGGGAAAGAAGCTGTCCAGGCTTCTTGGAGTGCAGAAGCCGTGCAGGAAGAGAGCTCACCTCAGAGAGCTGTGACAGCAGGTGAAGAAGCTCTAGCTATAGGGTACTCTAGAGCTGGGGATGCCAGAAATACCTTTACCTTATTGGAATTCCATCAGCCTGATTCACTTCTGTAAAGCAATATTCCTTTTTCCTTTTGCTGCCCCAGTTTTGGTGAAGGAGGATTTACCTATAAATTAACACAGACAAGAAAAGCCAAAGATTTGAAAAAGTCATGGAGTAAAGGACTTCTTGAAGCTGGACCTTCAAAAATGAAAGTTTGCCGCTGCTAAGGGTTTGGTAGACTAGCTAGAGAGGTGGGGAAATCCTTAAAGAACTGACTTCCCTTTGACTTTGTAGATATTGGTGTCTGGCTCCTGTGGAGAGGGGGCAGGGCAGGGAGGGTGATGTAGGGGTAGTTGCTTATGTTGTTTTTGAAAATAGTTTTTAAGTGGTAGGCTATCATTACCATAAGCTTTTCAATTTTTGACGTTTAAATACAGTGTAGGACTTTTCATGTCCAATTGGACCTTCAATATAGAATTCTCTTGTCTTTCAAGGTAGATTATATTTTCATAGAAACCTCAGAACTTTCCGTTTCCTTCCTCCCTCCCTCACTGAATAAACTAGGGCCTGATCCATCTGTAAAATACTTGACATTTCAGCTTTCAATTTTATTTAGAGAATTACTGTTTTGGATAGATCTGTATTTTGATGAAAGTTAATAATTATTTTATCATTTTCATTTAAAGTCTGTCCAAAAGGATTGTTTTTCTTTCATTTAGAACTGTCAATGTTATTGTAAAAACAGATTAATAATCATACACTGGCACCTACAATAATAAAAAAATGACAGATATTTTCAACTGTTGAACTGCTTTACTGATATATTTTCCTAAAGTTGAGTAATGTTTATTCCTGCATAATTTTATATATGGATACATAGTGTGATGAGCCCAGTTAGGTAGTAGTGAGTACCTATGTGTGCTTGTTTGTTTTCATCTAGGATTGCTCTTGCTCTGTCACAATAGTTGAAGGTATTTCTAATCTGAATTTAAGGACAGCTATAGTATTTCTTCTGAAAATGCAGGGCTGAGGAGCCTGCATTCTGATTTTGTTCATTGCCATTATGTGTCTACATGATGTAGACTCATTAGAGATGATTTAGTTAGCCTTAGGCTATCTTAATGGGTTTTCACTGGTTGTTAAAAATGCCTCTTCGAAGAATCTAACTAAATTTTCCAAATAAACTGGTTGATTTATACTTATTGAGAGAGGAGTTCCAGTGTACCCACTCATATCATCAATTACAGTCTCTTATGAAGTGTAATTTGCCCAGTCTTGATTAAAAGGCCAGAGTTCTCTTTTCCTGCTCCTTAAACACATCCTCTGCTGCCCTCTAACGGCTGCCCATTGGTAGCACCCATTGAGGTCCCCCTTACCATCATCCTAGACCTGCCTTCCTCTGGCATCCAGTGATTTACGTAGCGGCTGGATCCGTGGGAGAGTGTCCCAGTAGAAGGAGCTGGGAGAAGCCGCTTTGAAGGAAAAGTATGCACAGGTGGTCTATTATCACACCACAAGGTGTCGACTGTCAGGTAGTTGTGATAACGTTAGGTTTCCTAGGGTATGTGTTTCACTTTACTGATGGTCTCATATGTTTGTTCATTTGTTCGTTCATTTATCCATTCATTAATCAGATATTTTTTGAATGCCAAATATATCCAGCGCCTCGCCTTGACTCGATCTAGTAGGTGCTTATTGTAGATTTGTTAAATGAGTGAATGAATGAGTAAATAAATGTAAAGATAAATAGGACTTGGTCTCTAACTACTTAGTTGCCCCAGTTTTCCTCTTTTAACTCTTCAAGGTCTTGAGAAAGATGTTCAAGCTAGAAGATAGATACAAATATCAGTTGAAACTTAGTCTCCTTACATTTTTCAGAATTTCTCAGAATTCATCATCCCTAACGTAGGGATTCTGTTTTTAGGTAGGGTTTATTTTGCACCTAGGAATGATGTTAATTTACTTTGCTGTTTCTTGCTTTTGGTTGAAAGTAACATGCAGTCATGGTTGCACATTTTCCTTTATGTTCAACAGTTTCCAAGGCACTTCACCTGCTGTAAACTCTGGCTTTCTGCCTCTTTTATGTATTATAAATCGTGACTTAAAATAGATCGTTTTAAATAACCATATATGAAATATGACATGTTTGTGTTAAGCATGTTGTGAATTTTCTTCCATTTTTTAGGCCTGCTTCACTTGGCAAATTTTTTAAAAGACATGTTTTCCTTGTCACTTTCCATTGATTCATATCAGGTATATGTCTGCCACTGACTTCATTCCTTGTTTGAGAATATAATTCACTCAGATATATTTAGGTTGAATAAGCTTCTTGTGAAAAATAATGATCTATATCTACCTACTGGAGAAGAGCATGAGCAAATACCTCATGTTATTTAACATTTATTGTGGTGATGGTAGTGGATGGTTGTATCGTCTTTTGCAGGATTTTCTCTTTATTTTGTGTGTTTTGTACATTATTCTATGAACTATATAACTAGAAATAGGCAGATTTTTTTTCTTATGGCTGTGCTAATGACTTGAAAAGTGTAAAACAAATGACTTGCAAAACCACATTTAATTGGAACTAGTAGTACAGTAATCATTACTTTTTATTATCCATCTCTTTTATGATAACAATGAAAGAGATTGATGTAAAGGAGACTGTAGAAGGGAGGAAGATATAAAGAGTAAACATTACAGCTTTCATCTCTTTGACTGCTTCACATTTTATTCATCAATTCATTTGATATTGGCCCACACAGCCAAAAATCTATATTTCTCATTACTTTAAATTACTTTTTCATCACTTTCAAAATGTTCTTTAAAAAAAAAAGACTGTTGGATTAAAAAAAATTAGTATTTTGCCATGCTGAGGTGGTTTTGTGAAGTCATGGAAAGTTTGGAAAGAGCATGTGTCTCAGGAGACAGTGATGAAATGTAAGATTGCTTCTGGGTACTATAGTTTGCCAAGGTAAATCTAGACTAGAGATTGAAACCATCTCCCTTTTGCACTTTAAGTATGTGGAGAACACAGTGGTGAAAAATTTGGCACTTGCTGGCATAAAATTGATAACCTGACTTGCAAAGCTTAGATAACACAGATATTATTCAAAGGATTACCTGCAGCTATCATTTCTTATGCCTTAGGAATTCCAGAGGTTCTTTTTTCTTGGGTACTGGTTAATTAGGTTTTATTGTGGCAAGGCTTAACCCTCAGTGTATTGATGGACATTTTCATTCAGAATAAATGGCAACAGATTGGGGAAAAAAAAAACCTACAAAGAAGCAGCAGCGGTGCTGAATGATTGCAGATAAGACCTACCAAACTCTGAATTGCAGTTGCTTCCTGTACCAAGTTTCTCCATTGACTAAAAGAGAAGGCTGCTCTAGCTAAAACTTAAGCAGAAAGGGGTTCATTAGAAAGATGTATATAACTCAGAATTTATGAGAAGGATGGAGAAATAGGCTCAGAAAATAGGAAGGACACAAAGGCAGTTGAGAAGTTGTCTGGAGCATCCCATTGACAGCCTAGATCAGCAGTTCTCTTGTTACTAGGTTTCGGGGGGGTCTGTGAGTTCAAAACTATTTTAATAATAATTCTTAGTACTGCCCCTTTCACTGTGTTGACATTTGCACCGATAATGCAAAAGCTAGGACTCCATCTTGTTCAATTGGCCCGATGTCACTGGATGTTTTCAGGGCTGTTTTATTGGTAAGCTGATCATGTGATATTGAGAACATCATTACTGGAACCAGATTGCCTGGGTGTGAATCCTAACTTCCCCAGTTACTAGCTTTGAGATGTTGGGCCACATTTAACCTCTCAGCCCCATTTTACTTTTCTATAAAATGGGGTTAATAATAGTAGTTATCTCATAGAAATGTTGCAAGGAGTAATTAAATTAATATAAGTAAATCATTTAGAACAATGTATGCCTTGTAGTAAACACTTGGTAAATGTTAACTTGCTTAATCATCATTATCAGACTTTTACATCTGGTCTTTGACAAGCTGGTCACCAGAGAAGGGAGCTTAGCCGTGAGTCTGAACTGTCTGGTTCTTGTAGTGCTGGAGAAAAAACTCATCAGGTCAAGATACTGATCTGGAAACATGAAGTGCTACTATTTTAGGTTAAACATGTAAAACATGAGCTTTTCCCTCATTCTTCCTACTAATTGTATGTTAGCCTGGGCAGATGTAGAACAAAACTGAATGAACAAATTGCAAACAAATATTCGAGGATAAAACTTGAAGAGAATATGTCATATTTACTTTGACAACATGTTTTCTTTTGTAGATATATAAAAATAGTAGTGATTTTTTTTAGTTGTATATACAAAAGCTGTAAAATAATATACTTCTTTAAGTAGCCTTGCTTGTGTAGCCATTATCTGACAAGTAATAAGACTACATCGTTTTTTTTCCAAGTAATCTGGGAATTTTTTCAAAAGACTACATTTTTTTCAGGGCAAGGCTGTGACTTGAGTTTTTAGCGCCAGCTGAAAGCACAGTGCTTGAAATGGGATAGGTTCATAGCAAGTATTTGCTGAGTAAGTAATATAGAGTCACATTTTCTGCTCTGCTGGAAAATTATTTTCAAGAGAGTGTGCTTTCTGATTACTGTAGTTAATAACACTATTGCATATTTGAAAGACCTAAGAGAGTAAGTCTTAACAGTTCTTATCACAAGAAAAGAATTTTTGCAACTATTTATAGTAGTGGATTTTAACTAGATTTATTGTGGTGATCATTTCACGATATATACAAGTATCAAATCATACTGTACACTTGAAACTAATATAATTTTCTATGTCAGTTATAGCTCAATAAAAAAAGAGGAGGCTGTTTATAAAAGAGTATACTTTCACTAGATGCAATGCAATTTTACAGTGTCCTCCAAGGAACTGTCACTATATAGTGATGGTACGTGGGTGTAGGACAAGGGAAGGAGGGATAAATGTGATGGAGAATACTCTCTCAGACATGAAATTAAGTTTAGGTGGCTAATATAATTGAACCTTTGATTTTCTTGTTATGTTTTGTTTTGAAGTTCCTGCTTTTCTTAAAATCATGCTTTGATGGTATATTGGGCTGGCCAAGCATACAGATGCCTGCCATGCCAAAGCTCCCATTTAAAGGAAACTGTCTTGCTCTTAGCCCTTGCTGTATGAATAGTCCCATTTTGTATTTTCCATAACCCCTGGGCGTACCTTAGTGGACACTAGAAAACTAAACCAATATCAGTGAATTATGGCTTGGTACAAAAAGATAACTAGGCTAATCAGATTTTCTCCTGGCAAATTTAAAATATAAAATGTGGAGAGATAGAGGCAGTTAACAGTGAGGGCAAAAATTGAAATAGTATATTGGGAAATAACTTGAGGTAAACATGAGGATAAGGTGAGTTATTATGTGTTATGGGGAAGCAAAAATATGAGAAGTGAGAGAAAGCCATTTAATAGTGGATCTGAAAGAATCAGATATTTGGAATTAAGCTGCGTAAATAAGTAGAGTAATAGATATTGCAAGTTTGATTAATTGATTCATTCCTTTATTCAACAAATAATTTGTTGAGTTACTGCTATGTACCAGGCACTGTTCTAGCCCAAGAGCATTGCTCCGAAAAACAGTTAAGCCAGTGATTCTCAACTAGCTGTGATTTTTGCCTGCCAGAGGATATTTGGCAGTGTCTAGAGACATTTGGTTGTCACAACTGGGAAGGGGGAATGGTATTAGGATTCTAGTGGGTAGAGGCCAGGGATGCTGCTAAATATTCTACAAGGCACGGGACAACTCCTTACAGAAAAGAATAAATAATCTGACTCAAAATGTCCGTAATTCTGAGATTGAGAAACCCTGCGTAAGCCATTAAGTATAGGCATACCTCAGAGATACTGCTGGCTCGGTTGCAGACGACCACAGTAAATACTGCAGTAAAGCAAGTCACATGAATTTTTTGGTTTCCCAGTACAAATAAAAGTTATGTTTATGTAATACTGTAGTCTGTTAAGTGTGCAATAACATTATGTCTAAAAAAACAATGTACATACCTTAATTAAAAATATTTTATTGCTAAAAAATGCTAACCGTCATCTGAGCCTTCAGTGGGTTGTAACCTTTTTGCAGTGGTAACATCAAGGATCACTGATCACAGACCACCATAACAAATATAATAATAGAAAGTTTGAAATATTGCAAGAATTACCAAAACGTGACGCAGAAACACGAAATGAGCAAATGCTAGTGGAAAAATGAGCAGTAGACTTGCTCAATGCAGGGTTGCCACAAGCCTTCAATTTGTAAACAACACAATATAGTGAAGTATAATAAAATGAGGTATGTCTGTGTATATTTCATAGAGTAATTATTATCTTGTAGTTGACATTTAACTTTCTGTGTTTTCAGAAAGGAAAATTTACTGGAGGAAGTTTACTGGAGTAAAATGGAGGCCTCAGTAATATTACCCATTCTGAAGAAAAAACTAGCCTTCCTTTCAGGTATGTTTTCTTCTTAAAATTGGAAGTGTTTGATGTATAAATTTGTTTAATCTTTTTTTCTTTGATAAGTTTGGCAGAAAGGCATTTCCTTTTTCTCTGAATGTTTTGTTTTAAAGGTGTTTCTGAGACACCTTGTACTCAGAATGGATAGCGGTGCAAGCCAACTCTGTCACTGTTGGTGCTTGGCAGCCAGTTTTCATTCTGTTCTGTAATTTGATTAAATGACCTCTACAGGGTAGATGTCATGACATCTCACCTCTCATATAAAAATGAAATAACTAATACAGGCTGAGAATAATTGACTAACCAGCATCTAAAGTATTGTTTCTGAAATATAGAGTAATTCATTTTTGTGTTATCCCGTCCAGCTTTTGTCTTCCATCTTCCTATGAGGGGGGAGTTATGAAATAAATTACATGGTTTTCACTTTTTACTGCTCGAATTTGGTTATAAGGCTTGAATTTACCTTCCATTATTAACCCAAAGTCTGCATTGACTAAGAAGAGTCAAAGAGAAGCTTCGAGATATATTGCTAGTGTGAAAGCAGTGGTGACGCTGGGTGTAGCAATTTTCTGGAATTTTGGACCATTGAGTAAATTTGCACATGCTTTAGAATAGGTACTGTGACCCACCTATTGAAGGTTATTTAAGTTGTATTATCTTGCTTTTTCTCTCTTATACTTTTTAGGTCCTATCAGAATTGTCTTGATATTTAGGCTACTAATGTCCTTTTCAGTGTATATTGTATCTCTCTGTAAATTGGCATGTTTTTCTAGTGTACATTATAAAGGAGAAAATAAGATATTGAATTCCACCAGTAATATTAGTTCTTTATTTAATATGTGTTTCTTTTTTAAAAAAACTTCTTCCCTTACCAGTTGACACTTACGTTTTCTCTCTATTTTTTTATGATATGAATGGTATTGTAGGAAACGTTCTTATTCACAGTTTGTGCATTTTGTACAAGTCCAGCAGTATAAATTCCTACAACTGGAAGTATTAAAGAGAATTTACGTTTACATTTAAAGGTTTTGTCAGATTGCCCTATAAGAATATTGTGGCAATTGTTGATCTCTCACCAGTGTATGAAAATGCATGTTTGAAAACAGAAATAGACCCACAGACATAGAAAACAAACTTATGGTTACCAAAAGGGAAAGAGGGGAGGGATAAATTTGGAATTTAGAATTAACAGATAAACACTACTAAATATGAAATATATAAACAACAGGGACCTACTGTATAGCACAGGGAACTATATTCAATATTTTGTAATAACCTATAATGGAAAAGAATCTGAAAGAGAATAGATATATATGTATGTGTATAACTGAATCACTTTGCTGTACATCTGAAGCACTGTAAATCAACTATACTTCAATTTAAAAAAAAAGCCAGTTTGCCCATACTGTTGCCAAGAGTGGATATTACTATTTAAAAAAAATCTTTATCAGTGACATTTTTGCATTCTTATTTTACTTGTCTCTGTGCAGCATTTGACCCTGGTGACCATACCTATCTTGAAAGCCTTTTTCTTCTTGACATCTGCCTTCTTTTGCATCTACACTGGTGATTATTTTGTTGTCCCTTAGTGAAAGCTGAGGGCATGAGGTTAAATGTAATCCTGTATGTTAGACCTGTGCTCTGCAGACAATTTCACAGTGGGTCAGAGTGCTGCAGTTCAGATATGAACCTTTTTGCAGTTTGGTTTAATGCAGGGCTTAGCGATTTTTGAGGAGAAAATGAGACTTCTCTGAACCCAATTCCTCTTGACTTGCTCTTGACCGTTAATTATTTCAACCAGTAATTTTCAAACTTTTTTAATAATAGAGAAAAACTTCTCAAACCAACAAAATCATTCAGGGGATACAGTTTGAAAACCGTGGTTGCAGTCTATTAAAAAAAAAAAAAACTTGTATTCTAAACAAAACAACATTTGCAGTTGAAGTCACTATTGATTATCGATTAAGTTGAACCATTTGAAATTGCCATTTATTGAGATTAAACAAAGTGGTTGACTATCAGTAATTTACATGGTTAATCTGATAAAAGATCATTTATGGTTGGTACCTTGTGAATTGCATCCATGTTATTCATAGGAATCATTTTTTTTCAATTCAGTCCTTTAACTTTTTAGTGATAGAGATCATATAAAATTGTTTGCTTTAGTGTTTGCTGGCTTTTAAGTTTCTAAAATTGCCATAAATGTCAGTTGGGTCAAAAGATGGACTTCAGTGTGAAAATCAATCATGTGGGGAGCTTTCAAAGAAGCTGTGTGTGTATAAAAGTACTAGTTATATTTTAATGCTTATGGAAAATCGAAGAGAACTTGAACATCCATGAAATGTAAGTGCGTTCCACTTCCTGGCTTTCAGAATTCTATATCCAGGTCCCGTGCGCTCTTCTCAGCTGGACAGGGCTTTCCCTTTATTGCCTCATGAACAAAGAATGCCTGTCTGACCTTTGTGAGTTAACTCAGATCATTCCTCATCACAGAATGCTCTTTTGACTTGGTTTATAAATTCTATTCATTTTTCTTAAGTTTTAACTTTTCTATGAAATTTTTTACATTTATTACAGCTCTTATCATTTTCTCCATTTTCTAAATCCCTTTTTATAATATTTTATATATTTTGTACAACACAGCCTAACAAATTATCTGTCATATTTCATACTGTTATTTCTTACGACTTAAAGTTTTTCTTCCTAGGTTGATAAGAAATTTGTTGTTTTACTTGCAAATGCTTACTGTGCTAGGCACACAATAGATGTTTGATGAATTGATTACAATCAGAAGCAGACTAAATGGAAGAAATTAAACAAAATGAGAATTGTTATGTTTAAGTGAATATTTCATTGGTGAATTTTTTTCCTCTTATTTTTTCTAAATTTTATATAATTTTGCTGTACTACTATAAACATTTACAATATATAAAATAAACAGCCATTAGATTGTTTTTTACTGATGTCTTAAACTTGTAATTGTTGTAGTAACATTGGATGCAAATATATTTAATTCATTTAGTGCTTTAATATCTCTTACATGTTACATGTATATATTTTTTTCTTTAATAGGAGGAAAGGACAGACGAAGCGGCCTCATTCTGACAATTCCATTATGCCTGGAACAGACAAATATGGATGAGCTGAGTGTCACCTTAGACTACCTACTCAGCATTCCAAGGTGACTCTAAAGGTGTCTTTTCTTAAATTTCAATATGTTTTCATTTACTTAGGAATGATTCCTGCTGTTGTTAAAGTATACTTTGCTATCTTATCTGCTTTTATTAGCAGTGAAATTATAATTGAAAACACAAGAATCAATAATATATGATGCCACAGCAGATAAAATAAAGACATTTTATATTCTTGATGCACTAAATGATACTGATTTCTAAAATGTATATACTGTCAACTTTTAAGGAGTGCAAAGATTGAGCATCTGTCTATATACCATGTAATTTGAGAAAACTTAGAAAAGTGAATTCAGTAGAAAGCTCTTGTATTTAGGTAGCTATTTCACTAAATAGATATAAATACATCTGTATGTTTTAATATATTGAATGAAAGCTATTTGGAGTTTAAAACATTTTTATTTTTAAAAAATGCAAAAAATGTTTACATTTTAATCCAAAGATCATTGGATTTTTAATTTTTATATTTCTTTGGTGAAGACAAAACTTAAACCTTGGTATTTGCTTGAGCCTACCCATCATTTCAACAACAAGAACAGAAAAGCCCCCTCCCCAGCTTCCTTTCCCATATGTGATATTTGGGGACTGAAGTCTGACTGCACATTAGAATCATCTGGAGATTTTTTCCAAAGTTTTAATGCTTGTGGGTCCACCTCCAGAGAGTCTGATCCAATTGTTTTTGGGAGGACTGCTCATCAGACTTTAAAAAAAATTCTTTAAGCTTCCCGGATAATTCTAATATGCAGTCACATTTGCAACCCACTGCAGCAAAGTGCAGGAATGAGGGCAGATTGTTTTGTGTGTGTTTGTAAAATATAGGGGTGGTAAAAGGAACAAAACTATCTTTTACATAATGCTCTTAAGCTCGATATAGTGAATTTTAAACATTTTAGTCAGAGCAAACAATTCTTTGTATCCTTTTCCTATATTTGCATTATTGACATAATAGATTATTTCATTTTAAACCACCTTGAAGAATACAGGGTTAAAATTACATTTTAGAACAACTGACTTTAATCACATCTGCTTCCAGTATTGGTGTATAATGATTCTGTTGCTGAATGTTTTTTCAATATTGGGAAAATAGAGGTCTTAAAGTGAAAATTTTCAGTCTTTTTACTTTCTGGAAAAGAAAGTTATCAGACTTCACAGTGTATTAGTACTGAATAACCTTGCTAATTCTCTGAGCTGCTGATTGCCAATTTGTATTATTCATCATTAGATAACGAACTGCTTTTTAGGTAAATGGCACTAGCTAAACATATAGCTAACAAATTATGAAAAAATATTCATGGATTCATAGATGGCTAAAAGTGTTCAGGGAACTTAGAGACCATCTGAATCAACTGCCTTATTTTACAGTTGAGGGAATTGAGACTCGGAAGTTAGTTACTTGCCCAAGATCACACAGCTAATTAGCAGTAGAGCTGGGATTAGAATCTGCAGTTCCTGGCACCAATCCAGAGCTCCTCATACTTCAGATGAATAGAGTACAGTGTAGTTGCATCTTATGTGGGGTGAGGTTCTGAAGTTAAAATGTAATGCAAAAATTACTGATAGTCAAAATTACCCTTGATAAATGCCTAAGGAAGAATTAGAGACTTATGAACTATTTTTCCGTGAACATGCTAGATTTTCTTCCAGCATTGGAACATGTCAGTCATGGAGGCTGAGTTCTGGAAGACACAGTCGGCTTGTGGTTAGGTGTGTGATAAGAAAATGCACGCTTGTATATACTAGAACCAGGATCAGCCTGCCAGGATGCTCACACTGTAGGGTAAATGACCAGTTTCACTCATGCAGCCTGTCTGCTCACTCTGGGTGTGCAAACAGGAAGTACAATGGAGGGCAAAATAGCGTACACTATTTAAACGTTCTCTCTCTCTCTTTCTTATATAGATATACATATAGTACTATTTCAGTGTAAAGTATGAATCAGTTTCTACAGAGCTACACATACCTACCTGCCAGCTAATAGAAAAGTTGTAAGTTGAAGCAAGATGAAAGAACTTAATTTAGCAAGACAAAATAGATACCTGGATACTTTATTTTTGATAATTGTTCTGCTAAAGTTTGACCGTCTCAGATATTTGTGAACGCCCTGACTTTTTAGCCTTCTGCTTTCTTGGATCAACCTCCTATAACTTTGGCGTTTAAAAATGTAGTTGGCAGCTTTATGGCAGTGCTTGCCATTTCATTAGAGAGCTAGAGGGTTTTTGAGCTCTTCATTCCAACTCTGGACAGTAGTTTATTAGGTGCAGCCTTAAAAACTGATTTTTCTCCTTCAGAATGCCTGCCATTAAAACTGCTTTTAAATTGTATTATGAGAGATTTCAAATACACAAAAAAGTTGAAGGAATAGTGCAGTAAACACCATTATGCCCATCACTTAGAAGCCTGCAACTAATGTTGTAATACTTTATCACGTATCTATGTGTTTATCCACCCCTCTTTCCATCCCAGAACTGTTTGTTTTTTTTTTTTTCAGAACTGTTTTTAAGTTTACCCTGTCAGATCAGTCGCAGCTTGGGTCTAGAAAGTTTTTCCTTTTTTAGAATGTCTGCATTCTTTTTGGTGTGACTTGTTTCTCCCAGACTCTGCTGTTAAAGGTTAACTCCTCCCTACTGTGAATGTCTCCAGACAGCTCCAGCAGTGTAGCTAGCTAATGCGGCCTCTTCTTTATAGGAGATGTCCAAAAGTAGTCTTTCATTGCAGTGAAAATGTTAACATTCTGAATATAGTAACAGCTTTTTAAAAGTTATTTAAAAATGGAAAGAAACTATTTAGTTCTTACCCATATTTTATGCTTAGTTTCATGACCAGGAGCAAGGTGTGATACATACTTATTTTAAATGGGTAACCCAGTACAGTTGAAAATGGGGCCATTTCCTGATTCCTTTACACACAGCTTGGTCCTAAACTTGTTTTTGGTTTCTGACTCTTGAGCAGAGGGCTGAGAAGAAAGGAGAAGTTCAGGTTAATTGTAACCTGACCTGAATACTAAGTTTATGTTCAGGTAACTCCTCATGTCCATGTCTGTGTGGAGTTCAGGACTAACCATTATTGCCCCATTTTCTACAAAGGGTTTTTAATAAAAAATAACAGACTGACACAGCTGGGCCAACCTGAGTGTTAAATTTTAGGAGAGGTAAATGGAGTTTTTCTTTTGTTTTACCAGCGATTGCTGTACACTTTAGACATAAACAACATGATTAGAAATTATGAGTCCATGACTCAGAAAGCAGAATCAAATTCAAGATTACCTTATGGAGATAAAGAAAAGATATATAAATTAATCTGCAAATCTTTTCATTAAAAAAGTAAATATTGAGATTAGCACTAAACAAAACCTCACAAGTAGATCTTTATCTCATATCATTTCTTTATATATTTCAAAATTTTAAGTCAGAAGCATATTCACATTCAAAGTATAAAATGAAATTTGTGTCAGTACTATTACACAAAGTATGATTATAAGATATTGAGACTACCAGCTTTTTAAAAACATGTGGCAAAACATATGCATCAGTGTTTCTCAACCTTCTTTGTCATTGTTATCTTTGTAAGGAGCCCTTTTAGGCAGCTTTTCCTATTCACTTCTGCTTGATGTCATAGAGTTTACTGTTAAATCAGTCTGATATTAGAGTGCAGAGCCATGTTTCATTTATCTCCATATTCACAAGGCCAATAAAAATGATTTGGAGACCTTAGGTGTTTGTTATATGGATATTGAAGGAACCAACCAGACTTAGCAATAAAGTCATAGAAACGACTTAAAATATATTATGAAAGGAGATATAACAGCTGTGTATGGTGAAATATCATTTGAATCCCATACAAGTAGTTTTGTAACTGCCAGAATTCTATGGGGCATATATTCTGTACATTCAGAATTTAAAAAAATTTATCTGTGGACATTTTTATTCAAAGAAAATCTTACAGAGAAACTAAATTTATAAAAGAGCTAGAAGTGCAGGCCCACAGCCATTCCTGCTCATCCCCACCTTCTCAAACTCCACTTCCACTGCAGTGCCCCCTCACCCGCTTTTAAGGAGCCTCCTTGGAGCTTACAGGACTCTGCAGAGCACTTAGAAGGTAATTTGAATATGAATATAACACTGATTGGTTCAGTATAGTCTGTGAGAGTGTGACTGGGATGGCTCTTCTTCTTTTTTAATTTATTTTTTATACAGCAGATTCTTGTTCGTTATCTACTTTGTACATATTGGGATGGCTCTTCTTTATTTTTGTTTTTTAATGGGACATGCTTCTCAGAAAGTTTAAGGCAGTGCCTTCCTTTCTCCTCCTTAGCAAATGCACTTCTGGCAAATGACGGTATAATTGTGTTGATCTTAGAGTTACTTCAAAGCACTGTAGTTAAATGCTCTGAACATGCTTTATGCTGTTGATGAGTGCTTTTTTAATATTTACTTCATTCATTCAACGAATATATATTGAAAACTTATAATGTCCGTTTTAAAATGTGACAGCTAAGCTAGCATTTCCTTTCTTTACCACGTATTTTTAAATTTCCTGTCTCCTCTGTTCCCTTTTCATGTGCTTAAGTTCACGTCGAGGGATGGCTGGGTTGTCAAGCTGGACTAGTACAGCAATAGCCAAGCTAATTTCTCTATCTCCAGTCTCTCCCCAATTTGTACACAAGGACAAGATAAATTTCACCAAAACAACAGTTCTATCATCCTTCTCAGTTTTCTAGGACCTCCTCTCCTTTCCACACAATGAATTTAATTCAGTAGTCATTTATTTTGTTGCTACCAAGTGCAGACATTGTACACCGTGCATTGTGAAGGCAAGAAAGACTAGTGTGTGCTCTCAAGGACAGTCTTTCAGCCTTCTTAACTGCTATGCCAAGACCTTGTGTGATTTGACTTAACCCTTTCATTTCATATTTCTTGAGCGCTTATCATGCAAGGCACTTAGTTTTATAGCACTTGTATTAATTAACTCAGTCTTCAAAATAACAATATTATTATCCCTATTACATAGATGAAAAAATGAGGGCAGAGAAATTTAAGAAACTTGCCCAAATTAATAACTGGTACCTTTGCTTATATTCCTCTTGCTCTGTATCCTTTTATGTTAAGTTTCATTAGCTCCTTTATGTCAGTACTTCCCAGAGTCTTCCAGCTGTTCTCCAGACTTACAGCACTTGCCGTTTCTGACTCTTAGGCATTTAATCATAATGTGTTTAATGATAATTCTTGAATTTTTACATTTATTATTTAAGTTTTACATTAAAAAATTTCAAAGATATATGTTTCCCTAGTAACATTAAAAAGGTGACGTCAGTGAGTGTAAAGTAGACACTAATTAAAATACTTTTATTTTACCTTTTCACCTTTCTAAATGATCTTAAGCTTCTTGAAGGGAGAAACTGTGTTGTATAATACATATTTTTTCATAATCCTGTGCAGTACCTCATATTGATACTTAGTAATCAATAGTCAGTGGATATGGGTTTCTGCTCTTTATCTTACTTAAGTTTCTTCATAGCTCTGTGTACTCAAATGCAGCCTGGCTGATCATTTTCAGAACATCTCACATTTGTTGGAAAATCAAACATGTAGAAGTTGCAGCTCAGTAAAAGCTATTTTGGTGGATAAGAAGTTTGTCTAGGCTGGTCTTGCTTTCCTTTGAAGACATTAAATTTGAAATGGACCTGGGAATTTACTTATGGGTGATGATTGGGAGGCATATGTGAAAAAGACTATCCTATACTTAAGGAAATAATAGATAACAGTAAGTCATTTAATTCTCATAACAGCCCTATGAGACGAGCACTATCATCCTTATCTCTTACATATAAGGGAACCGAGGCATAGAAAGAGTGGGTAATTTAAGTATCTTGACCTAGAACCTGTGGCATACCAGGGTTGGAGGGGGATTTGGACCTAGTGGTCTGACTCCAAGCCTGTGTTTCTAGCCACTGTTGTATTCACCTCTGTTATAATCACAGTGCCATAGCTATTGATAACTTTTAATATTCATTTGCATTTAACCTGCATCTATCACAATTGAGAATTGACATATGAAAATAACTATGGTGAACATAGTTGAGCATAACGGAAATATTTTTTGTTTTAACATTTTCTTTCAACAGTATATTCAGCGTATATTTAAAACCATAGCATTTTTCTAGCTCAAAGGGAAATTGTTGATCATCCAGTTATAGAATCATGGAATGTCATGATTAAGAAAGTACCTTAACGGTCATCTAGACCAAACATCTTCAATCATCTAGACTAACCACTTTACCCATACTTAAATCCTCTTTATAGAAATGCTGCCAAGTACTTGCCCAGATTAATCTAATTCTGTAGAGAGTCAGCATCTATAGAAGTTACTTTTCTGTTTCTCTCAAGTATTGATTTTTTTCAAATTTGGATTTTAGGTCAGTTCTTCCTAATTGTAGAAAAACTCATTTACGTCACAGAAGAAACATCAGAACACAGAGGTTTAATGACTTGCCAAGAATCACACAGAGATGACTCATAAGTCTTCAGTCACTTAGTAAATATGTGAGATCCTACAATGAGTTCCTCATCATTCTAGGTGCTGAGGAAATGGGTGAACAAAGGCCCAGTCCCTGCCCTTATGGGCCTGATGCCCTAATGATCAAATGAATATTATAAATAAATACATAGGGCTTCTCTGGTGGTGCAGTGGTTGAGAGTCTGCCTGCTGATTCAGGGGACATGGGTTCATGCCCCGGTCCAGGAAGATCCCACATGCCACGGAGCGGCTGGGCCTGTGAGCCATGGCCACTGAGCCTGCGCGTCTGGAGCCTGTGCTCCGCAACGGGAGAGGCCACAACAGTGAGAGGCCCGCGTACTGCAAAAAAATAAAAAATAATAAATACATAGTATGTTGGAGGTTCATAAGTCTATAAAACAGACCATGAAAAGAATTAAGGGAGGGATGGAGTGCAAAGGAGTGTGTGGCAATATTTTATAAAATGAGAAAGTAACATTTTACCAGAGATGAGTGAAGTGAGGGCCAGGCTATACAGATACCTGATGAAAGAGCATTTAAGAAAGAGTATCTTAGACAGAGGGAGCAGTAAGTGGAAAGGCCCTGAGTCAGGAGCAGGCTCAGTGTGTTGTGCGATCAGTAGGGAGGGTAGTGTGGGTGGAGCAGTTTGAGAGAAGGAGGGTTCTGGGAGAGCCCTCAGAGGGGCTGCAGTCAGAACTTAGAGGACCTCGTAGGCCATGGTAAGGACTTCAATTCTGAATGAGAAGGAAGGCCATTGTTACATTCCTACCGAGGAGTGATATGATCTGCGTCTTCTAACATTTCTAGAGGCCCTCTATATTTAAAGCTGGAAGCTGCCAACGTATCATTAAGACAATAATATCCTTGCTTTCTGGAAGCATATTATCTGATGAAGATGAATTATAAACAAGCAATTATAATAAAACCATAAGTAAAATTAGTGCCATTAAGTAAGTATAAGCAGAGCTCTCTGAGTGGAAAGAAGGAGCCCTTAGTCGTAATCAAAGAAATTAGTGAAGAGCTGCAGAAAATCCATTGACAGTCTCTTTCTAGCCAAAGTGAGTGAGCTTATTAAGGACCTGCTCCTCCTTTAATAGCTGTTTTAACTTAGGCACGTCACCCTTGAAAGGCTCTAATGGAGTAAGAACAAGGAAGTGGGGTGTTAATAGATTTTTTTTTTTTTTGGTTAGTGGTCTTAAAATTATAAAATGTTAATAGTAGTGTAGGAATTTACTAATATAGCAATGCAGCTACACACCCTTTATAAGAGACATAATATGCTTCTAAATCGAAGTATGTTCTTGTTAAAAACAGTTTAAACCATCACTCCACTTGTAGGATTGCAATTTTTTTTAAAAAAGGGACTTCCCTGGTGGTCCAGTGGTTAAGAATCCACACTTTCAATGCAGGGGCATGGGTTCAATCCCTGGTCGGGAAACTAAGATCCCACATGCCCGTGTGGCACAGCTAAAAAATTTAAATAAGCAAACAAACTATTCCTTTCAAGTAGTTGAAAGCTCACTTGATCTTACAATCTTCAAATATGTAGTATCTTTGAATTGTGTGTATTTTCTTTATCTATCTTAGTAAAATGTGAGAAAATTATGATTAAGGGTGTTTTTAAGTACTCTAAAAGATAAATTTAGAGTATTTTATGCCCTTATGATCACTGCAGATGGCATTTGCAAGCTTCATTACTTTCTTTGTCTTAATATACAGATTAATTTAGTGTGCTTTGAAATATAGATGTCTCGTTTGTGTAAAACTTACTTGTTTAACAAAATGGTTGTGTAACCTGTACCTCATAGATGCAGGTGCCAAATTATGGGGATGACTTACTTCTCTTGGGCTCTAGTCCCAACCAGCAAAGGCCCTCCACTGGACAGCTCCATGTATCTTAGCTCCCCTTCCTGCAAATTTCCACACTGCACTGATAGAGTCCCTGAGTTGCCGCCACTTCTCTGAAGACCACTCACTGACAGTAACTCTACTAGGCTTGTCTTTCTTTGGCTTGTATCCTCCATAAGTCAGGGTGGTCTTCTCCTTACCTGATCCCACAACTAGCAGTTAGATGTCAGATTTGCTTCCCCCAGCAAGTCTTTATGTGCTCTTGCTGATGCAGAAGAGATCACTGTATTATTGCCTTACCCCCACGAATGCTTAGTGGATCCTTTATTTTGTAATGCAAAATCCAAAAATAGAATACTTCAACATTTTTTTATTAAGATATAAGTCACATATCATAAACATCATTTTTTAAAGTGTACAGTTCAGTGGTTTTCAGTATATTCACAAGGTTGTGCGACCATCACTCTCTAATTCCAGAACATTGCCATCAGCCCAAAAAAGAAACCTATACCCATTGGTAGTCCCTCCTCATCCCATTCTCCCCTCCTCCCAGCCCTTGTCAGCCACTAGTCTGCTTTCTGTCTCTATGGATTTACCCATTCTGGACATTTCATATAAATGGAATCATACGATATGGACTTTTGAATCTGGCTTCTTTCACTTAGCATGTTTTCAAGGTTTATCCATGTTGTAGCATATATCAGTACTTCATTTCTTTTTATGATTGAATAATACTCTATTGAATGGATTACCACATTTTTTTTCCCATTCATCCATTGTTGGACATTCGAGTTGTTTTGGATTTTGGCTGTTATGAATTATGCTGCTATGAATATCTGTTTGCAGGTTTTTTGTATGGACATATGTTTCACTTTGCCTCACCTCTTGAACAGTTCTCTGCTTTCTTTGGAAGCTCAGCTTCTGTCCCTGCCTACAGAGTCACCTATTCTTCTTCCAGATCTTTAGCAATATCATCTTCATTCTTGTGACCTTACTGTTTCTCAATAGAATTGGATATCCTTCTCCAATAATCCTCTTGAGGTTAATGTGAATGTTTGGAGAGAGTAAGGGAGGATTAGTAAAATTCCCTGGACTGTTGGATTTAAATCTCAGGAAAGGGCCTGCTATTAACCTTTCCTATAATGTAGGCAATTGGGAGAACTTTGTGTGGAGAGAATTTTCACTAACAAATCCTTGCTCTGCTAAGCAAAGCTGCAGTTTCTTCCACTATATTAGAGGGAGGGCAGTTGAGATCTTTACGTTGTTGATTTTATAAGTAAAACAAATAGTTATAGTAATAATAAATAATAATAATATAGCTATGTAGTTTTGGTCATAGGATAGAGTTTTTCCATGTTGTTGTTGCATTTTACTAGGGCAGGCTTCTGAGAAGTGTTTAATAGGTACTTGAATAATTGAATATAATATATAGCAATAACACATTTTCCAACACTCAAGATAATATTGTGCTGGTCAAGTGACTAAGAATGCAAAAGTGAAAGCAGAGGTGGGTCAGACATGGTGTATTCAAGCTTTGAATTCTTATATACACCAATGCTACTTCACCTCGTTAAATTTCCCCAAAAGAACACCAAGAAGCTTATTTCCAATGGTTTAATAATAGCTTACTTTATTTTCTACCTGTTTTGAAATATCACTTCACAACCTTACACTTCTGGCAGGAAGGAGAGACAAGAAGTACGTCCACACTTGGCAGTCATTAGTTACCTACTTCACTGTGATCCCATTTTACAGAAGAAGAGATTGAGAGGCTAGTGAGACTATTTGAATGTTGCTTTGATTTCTTCTCTTTTTAAGACATTGAATTTACGTGCTTTTAGAGTAATTTTCTTACCAAATTAGCTTATAAATTGTCAGTGTTTCCTGAAATGAGAAAAATAAATTGCTTGAGAAAACTGAAAGGACACTGAAGAATTCATTTATTGACAGTGCAAACCAAGTCAATTGAGATTAATGCTGCTCCATGTATGATTACACTGTAAACTTTATTTAGGATTATTAAGAATAAAATAGGAAGCTTGTTTTAATACTCTGTAATTTTGTTTCATTTCAGTGAAAAGTGTAAGGCTAGAGGATTTACCGTGATTGTGGATGGCAGAAAATCCCAGTGGAATGTGGTGAAAACAGTAGTCTTAATGCTACAGGTAATTTTATTTTTGACTATTAGGAAGTGGTTTTATTGTACAGCAACAGATGAGGTGATAGTGGCAAATGCATTTTGTTTATTGGACTGTGCCCAAGCTTCTCAGCAGTGACTGAGTTCTGAAATGCACAGGTCACTATTGGATTGTTTAGATTCAATTCTTACAGGTTTCACTTGAGTAGTAAAATAAATTTCAACCTTATTCTAAAGGTTTGTAAATGACCAAAAATAATATGTCATGTTTAAGTAATTTAAACAACTAGGCCAATGAGTCTCAAAGTGTGAGGGCAGAGGTTATCAGACTCATCTAGGAGCTTTTGCACACTGTAGTAGCTGCATCATCCCACCTTCACCCCCTCCTAATACCACAGGTAGGGAGTACGACTGGGTAAGTCTAATCTGAAAAAGCTTCTCAGGTGGTTCTGATAGGTTTCTCCTTTCTGTTACCCTTTTTCCTTCAAAAATCACCAGGATTCATAATAGTCTTATATCTGTCTCTGATCTAGAAGAAACGTACTCTGACAGCTGTGTCCTTGGGGGCTTTAGCAGCTGACAGATAAGCATTTCATAAACAGCTGTGATTATAGAATCCCTGATCTGGTCCTAGTCTTATGTTTATATTTCCTTGTGCTCCTCACAGAATGTTTCTGTAATCCCTTGCACATAGTAGGTACCTAGTAAATACTTGTTGGTTTATTGTGAGAGTATTGAGGATACTGTGATCTGAAAGAGAAAAATACAGTATTTGAGTGGTTGAAAGGGGACAGATTGCTCTGATGTACCTGGGTTTCCTTAGAAGGGCTTGTATAGAAAGTAAAAGTTAAGTGAGTTAAATAAGAGAGATTATCTAATTTAAATGAAAGAAGGTGAAAAGGACATTCCTGGCAGGGACACTGTCAGTGATAGCTCAAAAATTAAGTGAATACAATGAAAGGAGCTGATGACAGGCCAGTTTGGGGGCAATATATTGGCTGTTACGTGGGATGTTGAACATTGAATTAGGTAAATATTAGTGAGATTGAAGGAAAGATCAAGAATTTTAAATGAACTGGGAAATAATCGGTAGCTGCTTTAGGGTTCTGTGGAAAGAAATATAATTTAAAATTTTAAATGATAACTAGGGAGAATGAATCTTAATGGTTTATTTTTATTTGTGATAATTAGGAAAAAGAAATTCAAGGGATGGGAACTGGTAATTTCAGTTTTTAGTTTTAGTGCTTAGTATTGTTCAGGTACTGTGCACTAAGCTTGCTATGTAAATGATCTCATTCAATTTCATCCTCACAAACTTGGGAGGCAGGTTCTACGATCCCCAAAGGTCTTCAGGGATTTTAAGTAATGTACCCATGGGAGTACATTACATGGGAGTCACGATTGGAACCTGGCACAACCTAAGCCCCAGGTTTTTATCCTTTAAAAGTGTATATTTACCAGTGGGATGTATCTGAGGTGGTTCCCAAATTATCTCCCCATTACCTTATTCTTAACTGGTTGGCCTAAACCTTCATCATTAGAATCACTCCTTTGGGTTGGAAAGGACAGGTTCCAGTGGATCAGTTTTCAAGGGAACACAGATTGGTGTCCCATAATAACTTTTTCTGTCAAATATGTTCCCAGCACTTTTGTATTCCAAACCCTGAAGATTAACTCTTCTCTGTACAAGTTGTTACAATAACTATTAGATGAGAAATCCATTAATTATGACCTTGTGTTCTTCCATTCAACTGTGTCACAGATGAGCTGTTTGGGACTTGCTGTTTGAACTGGACTTTGATCAGTGGCACTTTTGAAGAACAATCAATGGATGATTTAATCCCCTCTTGCGATTTCTTTTCTGATAGGTATTTTAACAACTTTTGGACTTATTAATAGTTAAGATTTTCAGAAGTTGCAATGGCCTGTTGTTTGCTCCTAGTCAAACAGTTTCTACATACAAAGTTATTCATTGCTTTTATTTCAGAAGGTACTGGTACTGGCTGTTTGGGAGCCCAGAGCTTAGTGCTGGCTCTGCCTGTAACAAATATTCTCTAAAATGAGTGGCTTGGTTTCTCTTGTTTCTCACAACTTTAATACGCAATGATTTTGAAATAATATTCTAACACAATCAACATATAAATAAACCTCATTCTACTCTAAATTTCCCAGCCCCTCTGATAAAAGTTTTGATAACACTGAGGTTTTTTTTTTTTTTTAACTTTATTCACAACCCAGTCATTGCAGGAGGTGCTAGATTTGTGATGTGCACAGTGACATGATTAAATTGAAAAGTTTTCTATTTTCCCCTAATCAATACTTATTATTATAATTATATAACATTATTATTCAGTAGTGCTATTTATGGTCTAGAATAGTGGTTGACGACTATTTTATAAATAGAGTTTATAAATAGAGTTTTATTGTTTACATATTGTTTATGGCAGCTTTCATACTATGTGGACAGAATTGAAATAGTTGCAACAGAGACTGTATAGCCTGCAAAGCCTAAAATATTTATTATCTGGACCTTCAGAAAGAATTTACTGACTCCTGGTCTAGAACATTTGGAATGGTATGTTAGAACTTTAGCGTCAGACCGACCTGCCTTCTAATCCAGTGCCATCCCTCACAACTCTGTTCCCTTGGACAAGTTACTTTAGTTCTCTCAAGCTCAGTTTACTTTTCTGTAAAATTGGAAGGATAACATCCACTTGTTAATGTGAATTCATTTATTCAGCAAAGATTTATGGAGTATCTTCTATATGTCAGGCACTGTCATAGGCTCTGGAGATATAGGAGTAACATTATAGATAAGGTACCTGCCATTGGGAAGCCTGTATTCTTTTTGAGGAGTCAGACAATAAGCAGTTAGACAAATTACTAAGTAATGTAACATCATATAAGGATAAATGCTATGTAGAAAAATAAATTGGTGAAAAGAGACTGAGTCAGATGCTGCTACTTTAGATAGAGTGGTCAGAGAAGGTCTCTCTGAAGAGGGAATATTTGAGTAGAATCCTAAATAAACTGAGGAAGTACTCCTAGGTATAGGGCAAAGAACATTCCAGGCAGAGGAAACATCAAGGGCAAAGTCCTGAACTGGGAGCAGACTTGTCACATTCTAGGAGCAGCAAGAAGGTCAGTGTGGCTGTGTTAGAGGAGTGAGCTGAGAGGGGAGAGGTGTGAGATGAGGTCTGAGGTCATGGAACCTGAGCTTGGAGGGCCTTCTTGGCCTTGGTAAGGGGTTTGAATTTTATTCTGGGCCTGAGAATACGTGAAGCAGGGAGGCCTGCTAAGAGGATATTTCAAAAGGCTGACTAGTCTGGGAATGTTAGCAATGTAGGTGGTAAAAATGGGTAGGTTTAATTAAGATATATTTTAAAGATAGACTTCATGGGACTTGCTGATAAAATATATGTGGAATATATATTAAACTCAGTAAATGTTAATTTCCATTCTTTAGATGATATGAATAACTGCATCTAGTAAATGTGAAATTGTATTTGTCGAGGTTTAGTTTTGTCCTCTTCTTCAAGTTAATAATCACGCAGAATCTTGGCCTTTTTGCATAATGGCTGGTAAGAAATTTATTTTGTGAGAATATTGATTTACGTTATTGGAGGAAATTCTCTAAGATGATTGTGTTACAAAAAATGTTTTTCATATTATAGAAAAACCAAATTTAATAATTTCTCAACTAAAAATAATCTTGCAGCTTAAATATATTCCTGTTATAGAGATTCAGTAAAATACAAAAATAATTCACATGTACTGTCTGTATTACATTGTTTTTTTGAAATCTTCTCTGAATCAGCTTGTCTTTCAAGTATTTCTGTATTGCCATGTACATTTTGAAGTTTGCAGTATTGCTTCTATTTTATTATTTTAATTATTTTCCAAAGGTCTCCTAGTTACTCAGCCTAATCATGAATATCTAATAATTTATAACTTTAATAAATTATTCATTTTACATGTATAATTTGTAAATTTTTTTTGTATTCTATAGAATGTTGTTCCAGCTGAAGTGTCCCTCGTTTGTGTAGTGAAGCCAGATGAATTCTGGGATAAGAAAGTAACACATTTTTGTTTTTGGAAGGAAAAGGATAGACTTGGCTTTGAGGTAAATATACTGTATAAGAAAATAGAAGTGTGTTATATCTTTAAAAACAGAATTTGCTGGTATTATTTTGTTTGTTCAGCATTGGATACTAAGCAGTGCTTATGCAATGCTCAATCAGTGCCTAAGTAATGATTAATATTTAGTCAGCATTCACATACTTGTTGAATGAATTATGATTCTTTGTCAAGGCCACAAATGCTTTCTTGTTTTCATTTTCATCACTCTTTGTGAATCTTTGGAATAAGTAAAAGCTTTTTATTAAAAACATTTTTAGGGACTTCCCTAAAAATCCGACATGCTGCACAGCACGGCCAAAAATAAATAAATAAATGAAAGTGAAAATAAAAACATTTTTATTACCTTACCAAGAAGACATTTAACTAATACTAGGAGATCCTAGACATTCAGAAATTGAAGTTAGAGCCTATTTTGTATGATGTCATAATTATTTCTTAGTATCTGGTTTGGTTTTGATACATGAACACAGTTATCCGTACTTTCCTATTGGCATTACTCTCTCCCTCTTACTTTTCTTGTGTGAAAGCTTGGTTGACCCTTGAACAACATGGGTTTGAACTGCACAGGTCCACTTACAAGTGGATTTTTACAGTCAGCCCTCCCTATTTTCGGGTTTAACATCCACAGATACAGAGGGCCAACTGTATTCATTGTACTTTGCCATTTTATATAAGGGAATTGAGCACCTGTGGGTTTTGGTATCCATGGGGTTTCCTAGAACCAATCCCTTGTGGATACTGAGGGAGGGCTGTACATATTATTGTAGATCAGAAAGAAGTCCTAAGATGGAATACAAATTTAAACAATTCAGTCATATTTTTCCTTCCACAGCCTATTAATCCCAGCTTCCTAGTAGGAGAGTTGATAGATACTAAACTTTACATTAGTTAGTGTGGAAGCACTGAAGGGTGCAAAACCTAACTCAACCCTGTAGAATCTAGCCTTGGAATGTTTACAGGAGTCAGACAATAAAGACTCATTGTGGACTTTGCCAGACTACAATAGTCATTTTTATTTTCAGTAAAGTCAGTTTTTCTTGGTATGGAGGAAAAGTCTCCAAGGTGTCTAAGATAAAGATTTAAGAAAATCTAGTTAAAAGTTTTTAAATGATGTAGCACAAAATGTCTTTAAAATGTGTGATTTTTTTCTGCACTTAAAAAAAATGTTAACTGCAGTAAAATTCTTCCATTTTAGTGTACAGTTCTGAGAGTTCTGACAAACACAAACCGGTCTGTAACCATCACCATAATCAAGAAACTAAGGAATATTTCATTACTCCAGAAATTCTCTCATGTTCTTCTGTAGTCAACTCCTCCTTCCATCTTTAGTCCCTGACAATCACTGATCTGTTTTATGTCCCTGTGGTTTTTGCCTTTTCCAGAATGCCATGTAACTGGAATGATAAAGTACGTAGCATTTTTAATCTGCTTCTTTCACATATGCATTTGCATTTGGGATTCATCCATGTTGTTGGATGTACTGGTAGTTCCTTTCTTATTGCTGAGTAGTAATCCACTGTGTAGATGTACCACAGTCTGTTTATCCATTCTCCAGTTGAGGGACATTTGGGGTTGTTTTCAGTTTTTGGTGATTATAGATAAAGTCACTGTAAACATCTGTGTATAGGCTTTTGTGTGAAGTTTTTATTTTAAGAGATAAAATACCTAGGAGTGGGATTCTTGGGTCATATGGTAAGTGTATGTTTAATTTTATAAGAAACTTCCAAATTGACAGTTTCAAAGTGGCTGTATGATTTTGCATTCCCACAGGCATAGTGTGAAAGTTCCAGCTGCATTTTTGTCAGCACTTAGCATTGTCAGGTTTTCTTTGTTTTTAAATTATAGTTACTCTAGTAGGTGTGTAGAGGTATCTCAGTGTGGTTTTAATGTGCATTTCTCTAATGATTAATGACGTGAGTATATTTTCAAGTGCTTGTTTGCCATCCATGTACCTTCTTTGGTGGTGTCTGTTCAATTCTGCCCAATTTTTAAAAAAGAATTAAGGCTTTTTGTTTTCTTATTATTGAATTTTGAGAGTTATTTATATATTTTGAATAGAAATCCTTTATCAGATATGTTGTTTGCAAAAATTGCATCCCCATCTGTTGTTCGCTTTTTCATTCTTTTAACAGCGCTTTTAAAGAAGTTTTTAACTTTGATGAAGTCTGATTTTTAAATTTTTCTTTCATGAATCAGGCTTTTGGTATCATAGCTGAGAAATCTTTGCCTAATCCAAGGTCACAAAGATTTTCTCTCATGTTTTGTTTTAGATGTCGTATAATTTTAGGTTTTATATTTAGATTTATCCATTTTGAGTTAATATTTGTATAAATTATAGTCTGACAATATGTATTTTATGACTTCGGTTATTTTAAGTTTGTTAAGGTTTGGTTTTTGACCCAATATATGCTCTATCTTGGTGATTTCCTTATGTACATGTGTTCTCCATGTACTGTGCATGTGTATTCTGCTGTTGTAGGTGGAGTGATCTGTAATTGTCAAGATTGTTCACAGTGTTGTTCAGGTCTTCTATAGTCTTTGTAATATTCTGTCCACTTATTCTATCAATTACTGAAAGAGGAATATTGCATTCTTCAACTATAATTGTGGATTTATTTCTCATTTCTATCAATTTTTTCTTCATGTATTTTTAAGTTCTTCTGTTGAGTTCATAGATTTAAAATCATTATGTCTTCTTACTGAGTTGACCAGTTTATCATTTCATTATTAAATGTCCCTTTTTTATCCATGATAATAATCTGGTTCTGAGGTGTACATTATCTGATACTAATGTAGCTACTCCAGCTTCCTTTGACTACTGTTTGCATATTGTATCTTTTTCCATATTACCTGTTTACATATCATCTATTCACCTATTTCTTTACATTTAAAGTGGATTTTTTAATAAATATAGTATAGCTGGGTCTTGTTTTCATATCCAGTCTGACAATCCGTCTTTTCATTGGTTTATGAGACCATTTATATTTAATGTAATTATTAATATGGTTGGATTAAAATCTTCCATCTTGCTAGATTTTATGTATTTTTTTCTTTTTCTGCCTTCTTTTGGATTGAGTATTTTTATGATTACATTTTATCTCCATTATTGACTGGTAATTTATATCTCAAGTATTTTTTTCCAGCGGTTGCCCTAGGTTTACAATATACATCTTTTATTAACGGAGTCTTATCTTCAAATAATATACCACTTAACACTGGTAATTCCTTAATACAGTATATCTCTAATACTTTCCTTCCATTGTTTACATACATTTTACTTCTACTGTAGTGTAAGCACACAATATATTGCTACTGCTTTTGCTATAGATAGTCTCTTGTCTTTTATAGCAATTAAAATAATAAAAAATGAATTTCAGTTTTACCTTCATATATGACATTTCTTTACTACAAACTTTTACTTTGCTAATATGTGTTGTGAATGATCATAAGATACATTTAACATATAGCATTTCCCATACTTAGTTTTCCCCAGGGCTCTTCCTTTGGGAAGCATCTCCTGGAAGTATGGTTGCTCACAACACCCAGTGTTCTTCATTTCTTTTCAGCTTTTTGGTTGGTATGTTCCTTCTGCCTAAAGAACTTCCCTTAAAAATATCTTACATTCCAGGTCTGTTGGCATTGAGTTTTCTCAGATTTTGTTTGCCTGAAAAAAGTCTTTATTTCAGTTTTGAAAGTATGTTCTGTTGGTATAGAATTTTCTTTCACTGTTTGTTTGATTTTTTTTCTTTTAGCACATTAACTATATCACACCATTGCCTTCTCATTTCCTTGGTTTCTGAGGAGAACTCTACTATTATTTGTATCTTTGGTCCCCTATATGTTATATATCTTTTATCTTCCTTGGCCACCTTCAAGATTTTTGCTTTGTTTTTGGTTTTCAGCAAAAACTGAAAAAATTTTTCAAATCTAGACATTTTGTAATGTCTAGGCATGTTTTATTTGGTGTTAATTCTGTTTGTTGTTTGCTGTACTTCTTGGATCTCTGGTTTGACTTCTGCTATCACTTTTGGAAAATTCTTAGACATTTTCATTTCAAATATTTCCTCTGTCCCATTTTGTTTTTCTACTCCTTCTAACCTCCAATTGCATGTATGTTAGACCATTTGAAAATTTCTCACCATTCTAGGTTGGTGCTCTATTTCTTTTTCTTTTTTGTTTCAGTTTGGGTATTTTCCCTTGATCCATTTTCAAGTTCACTGTTTGTTTCCTTGGCTGTGTTGAGTTTATTAATGAGCCAGTTGTAAATGCACTTTATCTCTTTTACCAGGTTTTTGGTTTGTAGCATTTCTACTGGATTCTTTCTTATGGTTTCTGTCTCTTTGCTGTAATCCCCATCTGTTTTGCATGTTGTCTTGCAGTTCTTCCATGAGAACTGTTAGCATATATCATAGTTATCTTAAATTCCATACCTAATAGTTCCAATATCTGGGTCTGTCTTACTCTAGTTATGTTGTTTGGGTTTTTTTCCTGACAGTGGGTTGTTTTCTTTCTTGCTTTTTGTATGTTGGGTGTTGGACATCTTGTTTAGGACAGTAAAGACTGAGATAAATCATATTTTTGCCTGCACATGGACCCATCTTGGTTTGTGCTAGGATTTTAGTGGGGCAGGGGAGGGGTTGGTTTAGTCTAGCCAGGAGTTGAATTGGCTTTGGCTTTTGTTGTTGCTCTTCTTTTCCTCAGTGTATCACAGGCTTTAGATTCCTCTAGAGTTAGTGTTTGTCTCACCCTGAGCTGTAGGTCTTTCCTTTGCACCTGTGCCTCAGAAGAGGTCTCTCTTTGCACTGTTGACCCTCCTCAGGAATAGAGTGCTGTTACTTGTTACTCAGTGTTTGTCGGTAGGGCATTTTCTGTTGTTCTGATTCAGCCTCAGTCTTAGGCAGGCTCTGTGACCCAGAGTCTAGGGGATAGGGCCCTCTTCCCCAGCTTTAGGAGGCCTATGGTAGTCTGGGCTCATAATATATTCCTGCCTCCATTGGGATAGAGGTCCTGTCTTTCCCCTTCCTATATCAGCAGTGGGGTTTTATTTGTGCTCTAAGGTCATCCAGGCTTGCTGCCTTCCCTCGGGACCTGAAGGTTTTTGTTCTCTAGGGGAGAAAGAGTTGAAGAATCTGGGCTGTGCTTCAGCTTCATGCCTTTACAGTGGTGGTTGCTGTGTCCTTCTTCCAGACCTGTTTTGAAGTTTCTTATCTTCCCTACCCCCAATCTTTCTTATGAGTCCCTGGGAGGTCTGTGGAGAAGAGTCTACAAGTGAGTTTGAATTCTTCTTGTATCTTTGCTTCCCACAGGTTCTGTGCTTTCATACTAAACTACATGTGGCCTTAAGCAATTCATTAAAAACTTTAGCTGAATTCTTACCTGGCTTGTATCATACCTGGTATTTTCCCCAGGTAAGCAAGTGCTCCAGCTCCATGTGTCCTTGGATTTCATCTCTCCTTAGATTTCAGGTTAATTGGTTTTCCTGTGGACTTACAACTCTCTGATGGGTTCAAGAAAAGTTGTCATTTTTCAGATTAATATGCATTATTTTGTTGTTGTAAGGATTGGAACAATGCTCTTTCCATCTTTCTACATATCCTAAGCAGAAGACAGTTGTTTTGTTGTTCAGTTTTATCTTGCAGACTTTTGTCACTGGTTGACTTGACTGTGATGTAGACTTATTAGAAGCTGTGTGCCAGCAGTGTAAGGGAAGGTAGCCCTGGCTGCTGGATTATGTTAGGAAAGGTGTTACCCTGATTGCTGGATAGGAAGCTGCATACCAAGGAGGAGAATCAAAAGTGTAGTGAGGGAAGAAAGCAAAAGCTGAATGTAGGAGGCCTGGATGTTGCCATGGTGAATGAGTATTTCATACAGGCAGGGAAGTCTACCTTTCATGCCAGGGGCATGCAGGAAATGTTGCTCTGAAGGAATGCAAAGTGGACGGAGCCCAGTGGTTCAGAAACTAACTCTGTGAACTCCAAATAGAAGCAAAGGTCCTTTTTGTGAGGAACCTGTCACATCCTGCTTAGGTGTGTGCATCTGATCAGAAATGTATGCCTAGTTGGGTCTCATGCTATATGAATTTGTAGTGGCTAAATACCTTGCATCTTGGAGGAAAAAATGGAAGACAGAGAATTCCTGTCTGCCTTGAACTGATATCATAGATTGATGTTTTAAGACTCAGGTTTTAAAGCTTCTTCTGTCAATATATTTTCTTTTAGACACTAAAGAGATTCAGTTAGAATATTTTTCCCAAGTAAATAAGCACTAGACACTTGTTTAAAAGCCTAATGTCCTAATGAGACGAGAGTAATTTCAAATGCTGGCTAATATACCGCCAAACATAATCAGCTTTAAGGGGCAATTCAACACCAGCCATTAAATGATACTTAGAGTTATATATAATTAAATTCAATATAGATGTTTGTTTGATTAATAATTATTTTCCTTGATATCATTTTGGATCATTTGGGCTGTTGTAATTAAGCCTATGTTTTTGTATATATTCTAAATATTTTTAAAAGGATAACTTTGTTATGAGTACTGGTGTTCCTGTAAGCAAAAGTTTTTGTTTTTACCTTATTGAATTATTCATAACACAGACTTATTACTAGCTGTCCACAATATTCATCAGATAAACACCCAGTTGTCATTTTAATGACAACCTGTTTCCATGATTTCACATTTTCTTGCCTATCATCCTAAGTTCTTTCTTCTAGATGGGCTTCCTCTTGTTCACTTCCCTAATGTTTTTCATCAGCAACTGAATATTCCTTTCTCATTGGTCACCTAAATGTTTCTTTATATATCCTTCTTGTCTCTGAAATTGATACCTTTCATTTTCTTTGATACCTGTTCATTTTCCTTTTTAGCAACTCAGATATTCCAGTACTTTCTGACCTTCAGCAACATTATACCTGGTGGCTTTGATACCTTTTGCTGGTTAGATAATAGTATCTATAGTCTGTCTAATGACAAGGTAAAATTGAAGTAGTACTGGCGTTAACCTTATCCTCAAATTGAGAAAGTAATAATCAAACTGATCTCACCTTCTCATTCTTTATTGTCATTCATGATAGTCAAAGTGTTATTTTTACTGGTGATGATAACAAGCCACCATTCTAAGTTGTTTTCTTCTCTTACCTCGTCTTATTACTACATCTGATCCTGTTCTCTTTTTGAGGTCATACTAATGTTAGGATCTAGGACCAAAGACTTCCTTCATGTTTCTCTGTCAAGAAAACCTCTGGCTCCATCTCTTCTGACTTCTTTGTACGTTTTGCAGAAAGTTATTTCCTTTAGTGAGAAAAATATCCTTTCACAAACAGATATAAGCAGACATACCCTTTGAAATAGTATGTGTATAACACACACACATGAATCTGTACTAAGCACACAAAGATATATACAAAGACACATTTTCACTTTAGATCTTGCACACACATTGTTAGCATAAATAAAATTTAAAAGTAAAACATCTGAGTGCCTACAGAGTGAAAGGTTCAGTGTTAGGTTCTTTAGGAATGTTTTATTAGGAGAGGATAAGTGTTTTAGTTACATATGGAAGAGTGGGAGTAAAGGAGAAATAAGTTTTAAGTCTTTTTGTAAATTGAATTCCAGAAAACCTTCATAGATGTTTTGATTAAAGACCATATGATAAATATCTTTCTCCTCAAACTTGCTGAACAATGCTGTGTGCTAGTTAATAACTACTGTGGCTTAGTTCAATTTGTCTTGTCTTAACCTAACATATATAAAATAAAGGAAAAAGTAATATTTATGTAGGACTTTACTATTTTAAAAATATTATGCTTTTTTAATTTCCTTTGAAAAGACTTGGCAAAAACTCATGTAGGTAGTGGTCTTTTTCCCTCCTTTTTGTAGTTCCTCCATTTTACTCTGGTTCCGTTTGTGCTTGTTAGTAGGTTTCAGATTTCCCTGGAAATAGATCTGAAATTTAGATTTCTGATTATTAAAATGATAGCTGCTTTGAATATAACCAATAAACGTTTTCTT
This sequence comes from Stenella coeruleoalba, assembly GCF_951394435.1. Classification (NCBI taxonomy): domain Eukaryota; kingdom Metazoa; phylum Chordata; class Mammalia; order Artiodactyla; family Delphinidae; genus Stenella; species Stenella coeruleoalba. The sequence goes on along the minus strand of NC_137151.1, from coordinate 74,342,954 downwards.
CAAGCATTTAATTGTATCCATACATATTAGGATATTCATGGAGGTGGATATTTGAAGATAATTAACAATTGCTTACTAGATAAAAATTAGAATATAATCCCCATCACATCCCTGAACAGGTAAGATAAAGCATATGTTAAAGTGTGATTTTCATAAGGGTAAAATCATGACTCTCATGTAAATATAAAATAAGTGTAAATTAAACATATTATGCAAATCATTAACTAATGAAGTTATCAGTAATTTGTGAGGTGTGGTTCAAAGAGCATTTGAAGAATTTAGGATTTTTATAGGCAGATAAGATTGCCAAATTAGATACAAAACTAGTTAATGTCCTGCAGATCCATAAATTCTAAACTTTGAGGTTCTCTGTTACCCTACTGGACGGAAATTTTAACTACTGCACAGATGATAAATTATTTGCATTTCTTCTGGACAAAATCTAAAAGTTAACCCTTGTCCCTACAGATGTTAGTACCTATTGATTAGTCTGTAGAAAGTCAGTCGAAGGCACGAGCTCCACACTGCATGAACTAACACCCAGTATTATCTTTTGACCATTCCCTAAGATTTAGATAGTTTTTTGGATATGTGAATTATATTTGTATAGGATTATATTTTGTAAAATTTGAACATTAGTGACATACTGAACATTCATATCACTGTAGAATAATAGAAACTACTTTCTGAAGTTTGATATTATTATTTTCATATCAATCTCTCTTTAAGCTTTGTATTCCTAGCCAGGACTAGTGTTTTTTTTTTTAGTGTTTTCTCATATTATTTTCCAAATTGTTAAATGCTTAAAGGAAGACTTCATTTTAAAAAATATTCCCCTTTTTAAAGATATAAGCAAGTTTTTTCACTTAAAATACATTATTTTTTTTTTCTTTATACCTTTTGACCCCCTTCACCCATTTCTTCCACCCCCCACCCCACCTCTGGCAACCACCAAGCTGTTCTCTGTATTTATGAGCTTGTTTTTGTTTTTGTTTGCTAATTTTTAAGATCCCACATATAAGAGATGCTATTCTTCTTTCTTCTTCTGATTTATCCAGGAGGTACAGAGGTTTTGGAGGAAGCTCTGTGCTGTTTTCCCTAGTGACTGCACCAGTTTACATTCCCACCAGCAATGTACAAGGGTTCTGTTTTCTCCACATTCTTGCCAACACGTGTTATTTCTTGTCTATTTGATAATAGCCATTCTGGCAAGTGTGAGATTATATCTCATTGTAGTTTTGATTTGCATTTCCCTGATGATTAATGATGTTGAACCTGTTGGCCATCTTTATGTCTTCTTTGGAAAATATCTGTTCAGATTTTCTACCCATTTTTTAATCGGATGTTTGTTTTTTTGCTATTAAGTTGTATGAGTTCTTTATACATTTTAGATATTAGTCCCTTATCAGATATATGATTTCTAAATACTGTCTCCCATTCAGTTGGTTACCTTTTCATTTTGTTGATGGTTCCCTTTGCTGTGCAGAAGCTTTTTAGTATGATGTAGTCCCACTTATTTATTTTTGCTTTTGTTGCTTTTGCTTTCGATGTCAGATTAAAAAAAATCAGTGCCAAGACCTCTGTCAAGGAACTTACATCATATATTTTCTTCCAGGAGTTTTAAGGTTTCAGGTCTTAACGTTGAAATCTTTAAACCATTCTGAGTTAATTTAATTGAGTTTAAAATCTTTCTGATATTATCAGTTGACTAGTTAGTTGGAGATCTGTCAGTCATTCAAGATTTATCACTCAGCTAGAAATCGTAAATGATATGGTGGTTTTATTTTAAATGAAACACTCGTCAATAACAGAAACCATAAAATTCACTGATATTTGTTATATATAACAACTTAATAAGGAGCATAAGAATGGTAATCCTGAAAATTTGCCTCAAGACAATTATCCCCAGATGAATAAATTGTACTCATTTCATCAAAATTATTTCAATATCATAATGTCTTTAGTACTCTAAAAATTATGGTAAAAAAGATAGTATATAATGTGATTAAATCGAATTTGGATCTTCATTTATGGGGAATGAAAGACTTTCTACACAGTCAGTGAGTTGTCTACCAGGCCAGGCTTGCAGACATTTTCTCATATATAGTTGCTTAAAAAGAAACCTAAAAATTATAAAAATAAACCAGCTGGATTTCTTTTTTTAAGTGTAAAAGTTAAATTTCAAAGATCAGTTTATAAAAATAGTTTCCCCCTCTGTTTTTGATGGCATAATACCATTTTTCATCCTAATTTATATGTAGTCTTAAAATCCAACATGAAAGTAGATAGTTTTAAAAATGATTTACAGTTCATTCTGTATCTTACATAACTATTTTAAAATTAAAGATTATGACTTCCATTTGTAGATGGGAAGAGCCAGAATTGGTCTTTCTTTTACTTTGGTATATGTTAAGATGGTATTATGAAGTTCACTTTAATTCAGTATTTTATAATATTAATAATTCAGTGAATTCTTTTTTTAAACTTAAAACAAGCTCATTGTATATTACTTTTACATTATGTTCTGGGAAAAAGTGATAAAATGCTATAGAATGATATAAGATTTTCATACCTGTTTGGGAAGTACTGCTTTAGAGTGATGCAGTGGACTGTTCTCTAAAATGTACAGTACCTTTGGAAAATGTATTATTTTAAGTATTTTTTGAAAAAAATGAAATGTTGAGTTCGTGGTTCCATCTTCTCCACAAGCAAGGCACTGTGTGATTTTTAAGGAGATTTGCTTTTGAGCTAGAAAAATGGTCTTCCTATCAATTAACCACTTAATTAGAGTAGATGACAATGTCAGTAGATATTTGGAAGTTTTATAGTAGATAATAAACAACTGACTATATGATGTTTAAATGAATATTCTAATGCCTAGAGTCTTGTCCTTTTTAATATTTTTGCCCTAATTCATAGTGTTATTTCTTATTCGTTAAGGAGTCACTTAACTAAAGATTCTAGCTTTTTTATAGCTTTGGAAAATATTTCTTTAGAATTTTCAACAGTTATGTCATTATTTCTTTGTTTTCATATTTAGAATCATAGGTGAAAAGGGGTCAGACATAATACATGTGACCTCAATATTATGTTTTAGACTCTTATTTTCTAGTTTTGTTTTTAATTTTGGTGATCATTGCTTTGGGGGACTGGATTTTTTATTTATCATTTTTTTCCTCTTTGCCGGTAATAAAACATCTCCTATAAAATAAAGTAACTCCCTGATTTGCATTGCTTTATGTTTAAACTTTTGTACAGGTTTGCTGTATTAGTGGCTTCTTTAAGAACTGTAACAGAAGGGAATATAGGAAATTTTACTAGTATTTTGTAGTTTAAGAAGCTGCAATGAATGATTTTAGAGAAAATAACCTAGTGTGGGATTCCAAATCTGTTTTGCCACATTGGCTCTGAAATGTGTCTTTTTTTTTCATGTAGATTGTCCAGAAATCTTTCTCTACACAACTTCTTTTTTTTAGCATTTCTTTAACATTTTACTTCAGGCCTGAAACTCCCACTCTCCCCCACCCCACCCCCGAAAAACGCAGTGTCTTATTTTTGCTTGTGCCTTTGAATTTATTCTTTTTGTGAAATCACATCCCTCTGTGACATTTGCTATCACTTAAGAATAGAGTTAAATTATCTGTCCAAACTTGATTTATCCTCTTGGAAGCAGTTGTCTGTAGTTTATACATTGCATTCTGGCAAGTGGTGTCATTTTCCAAAGGCCGGTGAACAGTTCTTTACCTTTGTAAAGAGTGTACTTTTGCTGTGTGCTGGGAGTAGGGCTTCTCCTTCCTCTTTAGGATGCCACTCCTGACTCCCTTCAAAAAAGGTGATTCTTAGATATACAGCATTTTCATACAGTAAGATTCTTTCCTACTACTGCAAACTCTTCCTAAAATGTTTCCCTCATTCTTTTGAAACATGTATTATACAATAAAATAGAAGCAGTTATAGCTGTTTTGCCAGCCTCCTCTACACTTTCTCCTCTCAAGTAAAGATGAGATTACTGCAGTGGAAACACATATTTCACCATGGTAGATAGTTCTCTAAATTGTTAATTTGAAGTGATGGTAGTTTTGAGTCAGCTGACTGTTTAAACTATTGCGCTTTTTTTCACATTATTTAGCTTTGAGATACCTTTGCTGTTGATATAATTCTGTATATCTACATGGCAGATCTACTGTTTTCACTTAGAACAGCCACCAGTGAATTTTATAAGAATATGGATTCTATAAAATTTTTGTGATGATGGAGAAAATTTGTTCTATGCCGGTCTCTATAATTATGATGTTCCCTTGTTAACGTTTGTTTTGCGTAAGTAAAAATATAATAGGAGTAATCTTAGCCAACTATTTAAAAAATTATATTTAGTAAGGGATAGTATACTCTCAAATATATTTTACATCATGAAAGAATCTGTACTATTTACATTTAAGTTGATTTTTTAGGAAAAGCTTTCAAGAGGAATATTCGGATGTAAATAAACTTTTGCCATATATAACAATAACTGCGAATTTTCCCTTTGGCTTATTAAACTTGAAATCTGTTGCTAATGATTTTACTGTATTTAGGAACTACAACTGCAAAATGATTTTAATGTATTTAAGTATAATAGTGAGATTAACCAGAGTGGGTAGAAAGTGACAAGTGCTCTTTTCATTGGGCAAGACAGGTCATATATTAGAGAAAATGGCCCAAATTAAATGTATAAGATGACAACTCATTAAAATTATGACCTCTTAGAGCTTAAAGAGACATCACAGATAATTTAATGCAGCTGCCTTCTTTGGCACATAGGGAGATAAGCCTGGAGTGAATTCCTTTAGGTTGACTTCTACAAGTCAGTGAATTTGTGGCAGAGCTAGGGCACAAACGTGGAGTGATTGGCTCCTGACTCAGTATCCTTCCAATTATCATATAATGGTGTTTAACCTAGGAAAGGGATTTGGAAATCATTTGGGGTATTCTAGTAAAGCCTTTGGCCCTCTGTGCTACTACAACCAAAGGGACAACATTTAGATTTAGTTAGAGTATTTTCAGTAAAGGCTCTAGAAGCAAACCAGAAAACTTTAATCTATTTCTTTTTTATAAAAGCGTGCACAACTCTCTCTGGAATATTGCAGAAATAAAAAGCTCATTTACTTTGTAGAAGCATGACTTATTTATCCTTATATTCCCAGCACTAGAACACATAACTTCTAATAAATAATACTTCTAATAAATAAATTTAATGTCCAGTAAATAATGAATGTTGAACATTTGACGTTAAAATGTCAAATTATAAGGGACATGATAGCAATTTCTCAAGAGATATGTTTTCACTGCTTAAATTGAATATTGTGCCAAATAAGGAGAGCAGAAATAGAAGAGCAAAAAGACCATTCATTGTGTTATTTAAGTTTTCTATTCAGTCCTCTTTTCAGGAGAGAGTGCTCTGGAAATGTTATCTTTTCAGATGTGAATTCATGCTCAATTTAGCAAGTAGTTTATTTCCTCATGGAATAAATACATATTTCTTTGTTTCATTATTGGTATACTTCTGTTTAATAGATTGACAGTTTTGAAGAAAGGAAAAGCCCCTCCCTGGGATCTGATTGTGTTTAATTTTCTTAGTGTGGAAGTTTCTGTCTTGATCCCAAAAGGAGTTGGTGGCAGATTAAATGGTTTCCGTGGCCTAACTCCACTTATTATTTCATGTTTAACATCATGCCTGTCTCTAAGAACTAGTCTAAAGAAGTTGCATTAGAACAAGAGGATGAAATAGAGGCCCTCTTTAACAACTTTTTCACTAAGAAAACCATTTTCTGTGTTCTTTTTATTGTTTATCTTAAATTAGCTCCCATTAGTACCAAAACAGGAGAACAGTGAAATTGATATGCTAAACTCTTCATAGTAGAGATAGCATTAAATTGCCTTTTAAAATAGATAGGCAAAATATAGTTTGTTGTTATTAAACTAACCAAAAATGTAATTTGATGTTCAATATCTTTTTTATTTTTTTAATGGAAAAAAAGAGGCACATAAATTCCTTCTGCTTTCTGTCATCACCACCACAAGATTGTCCATTTTTTCTCTAACCTCCTTATTTGCTGCCTCAGAAGAGTTACCCTTTCTTCAGTCTGAGTTGAGATCTCGTGGTGCCCCTTCTGTCAGTGATTCCCTACTTCTGTTCATTCTTTCTGTTTTTAGTATTTTAATATAGTATTTATAACATATTCTTAAAAAATACATATAACATGAAGCTTAATAATAAAACACTTGGGCACCCACGACCCAACCTAAGAATCCAGATATCAACAGCTTGAAATAAATTTGAGTGCCCCTCCCTGGTCTCATTCATATACCCCCCATCCCTTAACACCTAACTTATTTGTGTCTACCCATCCTTTGTTCATGTTCTCGTGCATGTGTGTGTGTCTGTGTGTGTGTGTGTGTGTGTATGTATTAAAAACATAAATGAGAAAGACAAAATCTTTAGAAGAAAATAGGGAGTGTTTATCTTTTATTATTCTTTTATATCTATTTCTATAGAGTTCCCATTTAAAGATATTGTTTATTCTTAATATATTTTCACCTATTTTTGAACTTTATAAATAATATGATTTTAGTCTTCAGTACCTTGCTTTTTCTCACTCATCATTATATGTTTAAGATTTATGCATATTCTTGCAGTAGATGTAGTTGATTCATTTTCACTGATGAATGTTATTCCATTCTGTGAATAAAAACAATTTACTTATTCTCCTATTGATGGACATTTGTGTTGTTTCCATTCTTTTGACATTATGAATGATGTTTACGTTCTTACATATGTCTCCTGGTAAATATGTATAAGATTTTTCTGCTTGCAGAATATCCAGGCATAGGTTATAGAAATGTTCAAGTTTTCAAGATAATGCCAAATTGTTTTCCAAAGGTGTTTTAATTTATGTATGCATTTCTGCTGTGTAAGAATTCATGCTGCCCAACAGCTTTGCTGACACTTGATACCAGCTAAACCTGGATATTTGCCATTCATTATGGTTTTTTCTTTTCTCAAATTGTTGTTGGGTTTCAATGTTATTCTTGTCTCATAATATGAGTTGGAGTATTCGCTGCATTTCTATTCTTTGGAAGCATTTGTTTAAGATAGAAATGATCTGGGAGACTTCCCTGGTGGTCCAGTGGCTAAGAATCCGCCTTCCAATGCAGGGGACGTGGGTTCGATCCCTGGTAGGGGAACTAAGATCCCACATGCTGTGGGGCAACTAAGCCCGTGCACCACAACTAGAGAGCCTGTGTGCTGCAATGAAAGATCACGCCTGCAACAGCTAAGACCTGATGCAGCCATAAATAAATAAATGAATAAAATTTTTTTAAAAGATTGAAATGATCTGTTCTTTGATATCAATTAGTTGAAGTATAGTTAATTTACACTATTACATTAGTTTTGGGTGTACAGCATAATGATTTAGTATTTTTAGAGATTATACACCATTAAAAGTTATTACAAAACAATGGCTATAATTCCCTGTGCAGTATAATATACTCTTGTTGCTTATCTATTTTATACATACTAATTTGTATCTCTTAATTCCATACCCCTATCTTGCCACTCCCCCCTATCCCACTGGTAACCACTAGTTTGTTCTTTGTATCTATGAGTTTGTTTCTGTTTTGCTACATATAATTATTCATTTTATATTTTAACTTCCACAAATAATTGATAACATAGTATTTGTCTTTTTTTGTCTGACTTATTTCACTAAGCATAATAATCTCCAGGTCCATCCATGTTGCTGCAAATGGCTAAATTTGTTTTTTTTATGGCTGAGTAATGTGCCATTTTATATATGTATACATGTGTGCGTGTGTGTATTTACACACACGCACACACACACACACACACACACCCCCCACATCTTTATCCATTCATCTGTTAATGGACACTTGGGTTGCTTCTGTATCTTGGCTATTGTAAATAGTGCTACTGTGAACATTGGGATGCATGTATCTTTGAATTAGTGTTTTTGTTTTTTTCTGGATATGTACCCAGGAGTGGAATTTCTAGATCATATGGTAGTTCTATTTTTAGTATTTTTGAGGAAACTCCATACTGTTTTCCACAGTGGCTGCACCAATTTACATTCTCACCAACAATGTAATGTGGTCCCTTTTCTCCACATTCTCGCCAACATTTGTTATTTGTGGTCTTTTTGGTGACAGCCATTCTGACAGATATGAGGTGATATCTCATTGTAGTTTTGATTTGCATTTCTCTGTTGATTAGCAAGATTGAGCATCTTTTCATGTGCCTGTTGGCCGTCTGTATGACTTTGGAAAAATGTCTGTTCAGGTCTTCTGCCCATTTCTTTATCAGGTTGTTTGGGTTTTTTGATATTGAGTTGTATCAGTTGTTTATTAACCCTTATTGGTCATATTATTTGGATATTAACTCCTTATTGGTCATATCATTTCCAAATACTTTCTACCATTCAGTAGGTTGTCTTTTTGTTTTGTTGATGGTTTCCTTTTCTGTGAAAAAGCTTTTAAGTTTGATTAGGTCCCATCTGTTTATTTTTGCTTTTATTTACTAATTCTTTTTTTTCCCTTAGGAGACGGATCAAAAAAAATATTGCTACAATCTGTGTCAAAGAATGTTCTTTGTTCACCTCTAAGGATTTTATGGTTTCAGGTTTTACATTCAGGTCTTTAATCCATTTTGAGTTCATTTTTGTATATGGTGTGAGGAAATGATCTAATCTCATTCTTTTAGATGTAGCTGTTTAGTTTTCCCAGCACCACTTATTGCTAGGACTTCCAAAATTGTGTTGAATAAAAGTGGTGAGAGTGGGCATCCTTGTCTTGTTCTTGAATTTAGAGGAAAGGCTTTCAGCTTTTTACCATTGTGTTTGATGTTAGCTGTGGGTTTATCATAACTGACTTTTATTATGTTGAGATATGTTCCCTCTATGCCCACTTTGATGAGTTTTAATCATGAATGCATGTTGAATTTTGTCAAATGCTTTTTCTGTGTCTATTGAGATGATCATGTGATTTTTATCCTTTTGTTAATGAGGTGTATGACATTGATTTCTGAATATTGAACCATTCTTGCATCCCTGGAATAAATCCCTCTTGATCATGGTATATGACCCTTTTTATATATTGTTGGGTTCAGTTTGCTAGTATTTTGTTGAGGATTTTTGCATCTATATTTATCAAAGATATTGGCCTGTAATTTTTTTTTTTTTTTGTAGTGTCTTTGTCTGGTTTTGGTATCAGGGTAATGCTGGCTTCATAGAATCCATTTAGGATCGTTCCTTCATCTTCGGTTTTTTGGAATAGTTTGTGAAGAATTGGTATTAGTTCTTCTTTATATGTTTTGTAGAATTTCCCTGTGAAGCCATCCAGTCAGTCCAGGGCTTTTGTTTGCTAGGAGTTTTTTAAATTACAAATTCTGTTTTGCTACTAGTGATCAGTCTGTTCAGATTGTCTGTTTCTTCTTTTTTTTTTTTTTTTTTTTTGCGGTATGTGGGCCTCTCACTGTTGTGGCCTCTCCCGTTGCGGAGCACAGTCTCCAGACACGCAGGCTCAGCGGCCATGCCTCACAGGCCCAGCCGCTCCGCGGCATGTGGGATCTTCCCGGACTGGGGCACGAACCCGTGTCCCCTGCATCGGCAGGCAGACTCTCAACCACTGCACCACCAGGGAAGCCCTGTCTATTTCTTTTTGATTCAGTCTTGGCAGGTTGTACATATCTAGAAATTTGTGTATTTCTTCTAGGTTGTCCAGTTGGTTGGCATATAACTGTTGGTAGTATTCTCTTGCGATTTTTTTTTTTATATCTCTGGTATCAGTTGTTATTCCTCCTTTTTTTCTTTTGTTTATTTGGTTTCTCTCTTCTTCGTGAGCCTGTCTAACGGTTTATCAGTTTTGTTTATTTTTTTAGAGAACCAGCTCTTGGTTTCATTGATCTCTTCTCTCTTTTGATATCTATTTCATTTATTTCTTCTCTGATCTTTATTATTTCCTTTCTTTTGCTGACTTCAGGCTTTGTTTGTATTTCTTTTTCTAATTCCTTCAGATGGTAGGTTAGGTTGTTTATTTGAAATTTTTCTTGCTTCTTGAGGAAGGCCTGTGTCGCTGCAAACTTCCCACTTAGAACTGTTTTTGGTGCACCCCATAGATTTTGGAAAGTTGTATTTCCATTTTCATTTGTCTTCAGGTATTTTCTCATTTCCTCTCTGATTTCTTCATTGACCCATAGGTGTTTTTTGTAGCTTGTTGTTTAGTCTCCACATATTTGTGGTTTTCCCATTTTTCTTTCTGTAATTGATGTCTAGTTTATTAATTCTGTTGTGGTTGGAATAAATACTTGATATAATTTCTGTTCTCTTAAATTTGTTGAGACTTGTTGTGTGGACTAGCTTGTGATCATTCCTGGAGAACGTTCCATGTGCACTTGAAAAGAATGTATATTCTGCTATTTTTGGATGAAATGTTTTGTAGACATCTGTTAAGTTCAGCTGGTATATTGTTTCCTTTAAGACCACTGTTTCCTTACTGATTTTCTGTCTGGAAGATGTCTATTGATGTAAGTAGGATGCTCAAGTCCCCTACTACTATTTTATTGGTTTTTCCGTAACATCTTATGGGAAAACCGAAATGAACTTTTTGGCCAACCCAATATTATTGTCAGTTTCTCCCTTTATATCTGTACTATTTGCTTTATATATTTAAGTGCTCCTGTTTTGGGTTTATATATGTTAACCAGTGTAAAATCCTTTTCTTGTATTGATACCTTTATCATTATATAATGTCCTTCTTTGTCTTTTGTTATACCTTTTTTTAAAAAAAAGTCTGTTTTGTCCCTGCTTTCTCATCATTTCCATTTGCATGAAATATCTTTTTCCATCTCTCACTTTCAGTCTGTGTGTACCTTTAGCACGGAAGTGAGTCTCTTATGGGCAGAATGTAGATGACTCTTGTTTTTTATCCAGTCAACCACAGTGTGTCTTTTGATTGGAGCATTTAGTTCATTGACATTTAAAGTAATTATTGATAGGTATGTACTTATCGCCATTTTATTACTTGTTTTCTGGTTGTTTTTGTAGTTTCTTCTCTGTTGATTTCTTCTTTTTGTTTCTTCCCTTGTGGTTTGATGATTTTCTTTAGTATTATGCTTGTGTTTCTTTCTTCTCAGTTTTTGTGTATTTGTTGAAGGTTTTTGATTTGTGGTTACCATGGGCTTCAATTATGTTGACTTATAACTATACCTATTTGTTTTAAACTGGTAGTCGTTTAGATTCAAACACATTCAAAAATATCTACATATTTTACTCCTTCCACTTTGTGGGTTTTTTTGTTTTGTTTTTTTTTGCGGTACGCGGGCCTCTCACTGTTGTGGCCTCTCCCATTGCGGAGTACAGGCTCCAGACGCGCAGGCTCAGTGGCCATGGCTTACGGGCCCAGCTGCTCTGCGGCATGTGGGATCTTCCCAGACCGGGACACGAACCCGTGTCCCCTGCATTGGCAGGCAGACTCTCAACCACTGCGCCACCAGGGAAGCCCCACACTTTGTGTTTTTTGATGTCACATTTTATATCTTCATTTTATGCCTTCACTGTTTATATAAAGTTATAGTTGCTGTTATAATTTTTTGTGTTTTAATCTTTGTACTAGCTTATTTAAGTGGTTGTTCCTCAGCCCTAACTGTATATTTGCTTGTCCTACTGAGATTTTCCCTTTTCCATGGATTCTTACTTCCCTTCACTTGGAGAAGACCCTTTAACACTTCTTTTAGAGTTGATTTAGTATGAACCCTTCTAGTTTTTGATTGTCTGAGAAGTTTTTTTTTTTAGTCCCTTCTTCGTTCCTCAGTGATAATCTTGCTGGGTAGAGTATCCTAGGTTGCAGTTTTTTCCCTTTTAGCAGTTTAGGTATATCATGCCACTGTCTTCTGACCTGCAAAGTTTCTGCAGAAAAATCAGCTGATAGCCTTATGGGGATTCCCTTGTATATGAATCTCTATTTTTCTCTTGCTGCCTTTAGAATTCTCTCTTTAACTTTTGCCATTTTAATTATGGTATGTTTTGGTATGGATCTGTTTGGTTTCATCTTATTTGGGACCCTGTGTGCCTCTTGTACATAGATATCTGCTTCTTTCTTCAGGATTGGGAAGTTTTCAGCCATAATCTCATCAAATACATTTTTGATCCTCTTCTTTCTCTTTTCTCCTTCTGGGACCCCTATAATGTGAAAGTTGATATGTTTAATGTTATCCCAGAGATCTCTTAAATTGCTCTCATTTTTAAAAATTTGTTTTTCTTTTTGCTGTTCTGACTGGATGATTGCCATTATTCTGTGCAGAAGACTGCACCACTTAGCCTGCTATTCATTCCTTCTAGTGTGTTTTTTATTTCAGTTATTGAATCCTTCATTTCTGATTGGGTTTTTCTTGCTTTTTTCTAGTTCCTTGTTAAAATTCTCACTGTGTTAATCTATTCTTTTCCCTAATTCAGTTAACATTCTTATTACTAAAGCTTTGATTTCTTTTTCTGTAAATTGCTCATTTCTGTTTCATTATTTTTTCCTGGTTATTCTCTTGCTTTTTCATTTGAGACCAGTTCCTCTGCCTTTCATTTTACTTAACTTTCTCTGTCTCTATGAATTTTGGTGAAATAGTTACCTATTGTGTCTTAAAGGTTTGTCCTTCTGCGGGATCGTTCATGTACAGACTGCATATGCCCAGTGCCCAGTGGTTGGAGAGCTGGATTTGACGTGGATGCCAGTCATGTCTTTCCTCAGGGTATAATGGCCACTATCACCTTGGTAAGAGGTGGTGCTGGAGGTGGAGGTGCCAGGGCTGTAGCCGGGTGTGAGACGAGGCTTCTCCTCTGCTCAGTGGCCATCACTGGCCTTTCAGGTGTGGGGTCTGATCCCAAGTTGGTGAAGCAGAAGCCCTGAAGGTCAGGCCTGCTCTGACTTTGTTCCCCTTAAGTGTGTGCTTTCTACTTTCCCAGCACCATGACCCTTGACCCAGAGTGGGGGAGTGCTGAAGCAAATGGGGCCTGTGTGCACTCTTGGCTTATTTTGCTTGCAGACAGATTCTAAGCTGCACCGCCTTGCAGGTGCCAGCAGTTGTTTCTCCCCCTTCATTCAGACCCCAGCCAATCACACCCACAGCCTCTGCCACCATTGCCCTGTCGTGAAGCCACACCACAGGGCAGGTGGGGCCTTGTGGTCTCAGCGTGTATTGGGAAGTGAGCTGTAGGGGAATGACTGCTGTCAGAGTTCTGGGCTGCTTCTGATGCACTGCCTGAGTATGTGCCAAGAGTGGCTGTCACTGCTCTCTGCAACCGAGTTGCCTCTGAATCCACAACTGAGCTTTCTCCTGGTCGTGTGACCCCCTAGATCCAGTACGTCTTGCAACATGGAGTAAGCAGACCTGGAGCCTTTGCTTGGCTTCGGCTGGGATATGCACTGAGGCAGTCACAGGAAACCCTGCAGCCACTGGACGGTCCTCACTCTGTTCTCTCCGCATTGCCTCATGGGCACACCAGCATGCATGCTTCTCACAAATGGAGTCCAGGCTTCCCATACTCCTCCAGTTAGTCCCAGCAATCCTCCAGCCAACCACGGGCCTGTCCCCGCTGTGTTGGACCCCAAGAGTGAGATGCCCAGTCTGTGGCTTGAACTGCTCACTCCCCAGGGCGGGTCTCCACCCATGTAATCTTTCTTTTCTTCTGTCTCCCCTTTCAGGGGCACAGCTCCCGACCTTATTATGTCTTTTCCCTTCCTACCTGATTCCATGTGGATCTTATAGCCTTTCTTGTATGGGAGTCTTTCTGCCAGTTTCCAGTTCATCTTCAGTGAGAATTGTTTCACATATAGATGTACTTTTGATGTGTTCATGAGGAGGAAGTGAGTTCCACGTACTCCTCCTTGGCCATCTTGATTGATCCTTTGTTCTTTAATTTTTAAAACTCACTTGTAAATTGGCTGGGCCTGGTATTTTCTTTCTGGGAAGGTTTTTTTAAAAGAGATTTATATGTGTTTTAGTTTTTTAGTATTTTTATTATAAGGAGTTATGAACACATCAAAAAGTAAACAGAATATTATAGTTAACTCCATGTATCCCTATACCCAGTTCCAACAACTGTCAACCCATGGGCCACCTGCCCCATCCTTACCCCTATCCACTTCACCCAAGGAAGGCTGGGGATGTTATAGTGAAGGAAATTTAAGACATTTGAATATCTGCAGACTCTTTTTTAAAAAATATAGCCCAAGACCATTAACATGCCTTAAAATAAACAGTTCCTTAATATCAAAGAGCCAGTTGGTATCAAATTTGATGAATGTTATAAAAGGATTTAGTAATATATAAAAATATTCTGTATAAATAATATATTTTAAAATTTATTCATAAATTTATACATAAATTGTGAATGCACACAGATTGATTTATTTCTTTGAATTAGGATCCAGATACTGTCCAGATATTGTGCTTGGTTTGAGATGCCTTTCCAAATGGATAGGTGTTAAAATCTTGTTAATGATTTCTGATTTGATTGGTTATTGATTTCTAACTTAATTTCATTGTGGTGATAGAACGTTAGAAGTTATTTCCTTTGAAATGTACCAAGGTTTTCCTTATGACCTAATATACACTCAAGTTTTAAAATATTTCTTGTTTGCTTAAAAAGAATATGTAATTCTCTTATTATTGGTTGTGGAATTTTGAGTTAGTCCATTAAATTAAGCTTTTTAATCTCAATTTCTCTTTCTCTTTTCTTACACAATTTTTTTTTCTTGGGGAGACCAGGATATGTGTTTTACAGGATTTTTTGTTTCAGTGAGCATCCACGTGGTATAGTTTAACATATCATTCTCCTCTTTTGCATCTCTGTATTTCCGTGAATTCATAGTTGGATTCAAACAGTTGATTAGATTAAGATCTGAATTTCTTTTTCCAGGGCTGTTCATTGGTGATGATGTTTCCTTGATCATGAGGCTCGTAGCCTTCTTTTTTTATGATATTGGCAGCCATTGATGTTCAATGCCTAGATCCTTTAGTTTATTAAAGAATTTGAATTGATAAGCAAATTGTTACTTATTTGGCCAGTGGAAGCCTTTTCCGGACCTTTTGGCACAACCCTAAAAGTTTTGGATGGCTTTCTTGATATTTGAATGGGAAGATGTTACAAGGTCACCATGTGTATTTCCAGCCCCAGATCTAGAACTGGCCATTTCTCCAAGGAACCTTGATTACGTTTAGGGGGAAACAGTGTTTGAAGACAACAATCTGGGATGCTAGGAGTGTGCATTTCTACAGAATGCCTTTGTCATTATTTCTAAACATTGCAGTGGACAGAACTAGAAAATTTATATTATGTGAGTGTGCATGTTTTTATTTAAAATGAAATACATCATGAGTTTAATCTGATACTTCCAATTCAAATTGAAGACCATAGGGTAACTTTTTCCCTTTCCTGTCTTCCCTCTCAAGAATTCTGTTTTCTCAAGGACATGAGGGTTAGGAGAATAAGAATAACGAATATTAATCATTTGCTGTCTTTTTCATCAAGTGATCTCTGAATAGCAATGCTAAAACTACCACTAACAGTATGATCATTGAAAATGAAAAGAATCTAGTGATTCACTTCACCTCATTGATTATAGGTGTTCTGGGGTTTTTTTATGTCAGTTTTGATAAATTACTTTTTTTATAGGAATTTGTCCATTTCTTCTAAATTTGCATAGTTATTGACAAAAGCATGTCCTGTGTCCATCTGTATCTTTTAAATCACTGCTGTCTATGTAGCCATGTTCTTTTTATTCTTAGTGTTATTTAAGTGTACTTTCCTTTTCTTCTTGCTTTACGTTATCAGAACTTTGTTGATTTCATTTTAGTCTTTTCAAGGAACAACTTTTGGCTTTATTAATTTCTTAATTTCTCCCCTTCCTTCTCTTTTCTTTGGATGTATTCTGTTGTTCTCCTCCCACTCCCTGCCCCCCAACTTCTTAGGTAGGTCACTTAGCTCATTATTCATTAGCCTTTCTTTTCTAACATAAGCATGCAAGGCATTTAATGTGTTGTTATCAATAGCAATTTGTTATAAACCCTAATTATGACAGGATTTATTTTTCTCTGATAGTTTTATGAACTTTAAAAAATTTTTTATTTTATTTTTTATTTATTTATTTTTGGTTGCATTGGGTCTTTTTTGCTGCGTGTGGGCTTTCTCTAGTTGCATTGAGTGGGGGCTACTCTTCATTGCAGTGCGTGGGCTTCTCATTGAGATGGCTTCTCTTGTTGCAGAGTATGGGCTCTAGGCGC
Source organism: Stenella coeruleoalba (assembly GCF_951394435.1). NCBI lineage: Eukaryota > Metazoa > Chordata > Mammalia > Artiodactyla > Delphinidae > Stenella > Stenella coeruleoalba. The sequence goes on along the minus strand of NC_137151.1, from coordinate 74,326,627 downwards.
ACTGGCTTCAGTAGTTGTGGCTCATGGGCTCTAGAGCGCAGGCTCAGTAGTTGTGGTGCACAGGCTTAGTTGCTCCACGGCACGTGGGATCTTCCTGGACCAGGGGTTGAACCCGTGTCCTCTGCGTTGGCAGTGGATTCTTAACCACTTTGCCACCAGGGAAGTCCCCTTTTATGAACTTTTGATACCATGTTTTTGTTATCTTCCTAAGGTGACTCCCCTTCCACCCTTTTAGCAAAGCATTTTGTAGTCTTGGTTATTTCCCCTTATTTACTGTTTACATTACAACTTCATATATAGTATGGATATACCTAGTTTTGCATATTGGGTATGTTTCTGAATTTTTCTTTTCCTTCTTTCTTTTCCTGGTAGTTCTTTCACAAGTCCTCCTTATGTTGTTGAGTTTATTCCTTCCCTTTTTTTTAAAGTTAAGTTTATCAAGGTATAATTTACATACAGTAAAATTCCTTTTTTAGCCTACAATTTTGAGATTTGACAAACAGATATAGTCATAAATCCTTCATCACAGTTAAGATACAGAATAGTTGCATCATCCCCAAAGATTTGCTCCTCACATTTGATAGTCACCCCTTCTACCGCTCTCTCTATGGTGCCTGTCTTCTCTGCATATTCAGACTAGTTGGTTTTTCTGTGACCTCAGCTCTCTGAGGAGTTTCAGAAAAGTTTTAATTTTGTAGATTATCTGGGCTTTGTTGTTGTTTAGGGTGGGAATGGTGCTCTTTCCAGTTGGACACGTTATTTTTCTTATCAAGTCTTTTGCATTAACACTACCATTTGAATATCTTTCTCCCACATATGTATTTTTTTAATACTCATGTATATCTTCATTGAAGTTTTATTTAGTGCTAAAATGGTATCTTTGTTCATTTTGTAATTTGTATTTGAAATCTTTTAAAGTTTAAAGAGTATCATTTTAACAGGTAAGTTTCAAGTTTATGAATTCTCTGAACTTCTCCCTACTTTCTAGTTCTGTTTTTCAAATTAAATATTAGTATATGTTATCCTGAGTTTTACTCTACTATTAGAGGATATGTTTTGTTAATATATAATCAAAGGAATGATAGAGAAATTTCATGTTAGAAAAGTATATCATTTTTTGATTTCCAGATTTATTATTCATTTGTACTTATTATTGTAGTGTACCTAGCTAATTTTAAGACCATGTGAAAATTCTTTGACGAATACATCTTTGTACTAAAGGGATTGATTTTTACTACCAAGAAATTATTCATATTGATAAGATTTGAAAATATTTCATCTGAGCTACTAATGTCTCTTGTTTTTTATAATGTGTTATTATAAATGGTTTGTGATAGCTTATTTCTTAACAGCCACAATTTATTGAATTGATTTTAAATGCTGTTGTATTATTCAAATAAATATCTATGTAATATTTCATCATGTTGGAAATAGTATTGCATATGCTAATCAATTTTACCTCCTCATCACTTTTCATGGACATTAATAGTGACTAAGTTTTTTTTTTTTCTTTCTTTTTACCTTTCTAGGTTATTTTAGTGTCTGCCAATAAACTGACTCGTTATATAGAACCATGCCAGTTAACAGAAGATTTTGGTGGGAGTCTCACCTATGATCATATGGACTGGTTAAATAAGAGGCTGGTTGGTATATTACAATGAGAAACATGTTATTATATATAAATAAGACATATTTTGATAGCTTTTTAATTTTAATCAACTGAAAGGTAGACTTTTTACAAAACTAAAGAAATATAATGCATACCATATGATAGCATAATGCTTGAAGGCATATACTCTGGAGTCAGACTCACAAATATTAGCTATTACTGTTGTCATTAGTAGCAGTATTATAGTCAAAGTTGTAAATCTTTTGAGTTGAATAACAGCAGCATAATTTCCTGAGAGGTAATCTAGTTGATACACCAAATTTTTTTTATACAGCAGGTTCTTATTAGTTATCTGTTTTTTACATATTAGTGTATATATGTCAATCCCAATCTTGCAATTCATCCCACCACAACCCCACCCCCCGCTTTCCCCCATCGGTGTCCATACGTTTGTTCTCTACATCTGTGTCACTATTTCTGCCTTGCAAACCAGTTCATTTGTACCATTTTTCTAGATTCCACATATATGCGTTAATATACAATATTTGTTTTTCTCTTTCTGACGTATTTCACTGTGTATGACAGTCTCCAGGTCCATCCACGTCTCTACAAATGACCCAGCTTCGTTCCTTTTCATGGCTGAGTAATACTCCGTTGTATACATGTGCCACATCTTCTTTATCCATTCATCTGTTAATGAGCATTTAGGTTGCTTCCTTGTCCTGGCTATTGTAAATAGTGCTGCAGTGAACATTGTGGTACATGACTCCTTTTGAATTATGGTTTTCTCAGGGTATGTGCCCAGTAGTGGGATTGCTGGGTCATATGTTAATTCTGTTTTTAGTTTTTTAAGGAGCCTCCATGCTGTTGTCCATAGTGGCTGTATCAATTTACATTCCCACCAACAGTGCAAGAGGGTTCTCTTTTCTCCACACCCTCTCCAGCATTTGTTGTTTCTAGATTTACTGATGATGTCCATTCAAACTGGTGTGAGGTGATACCTCATTGTAGTTTTGATTCACATTTCTCTGATAATTAATGATGCTGAGCAGCTTTTCATGTGCCTGTTGGCCATCTGTATATCTTCTTTGGAGAAACGTCTATTTAGGTCTTCTGTCCATTTTTTGATTGGTTGTTTGTTTTCTTAATATTGAGTTGTATGAGCTTTTTCTATATTTTGGAGATTAATCCTTTGTCCATTGATTTGTTTGTAAATATTTTCTCCCATTCTGATGGTTGTCTTTTCATCTTGTTTATGGTTTCCTTTGCTCTGCAAAAGCTTTTAAGTTTCATTAGGTCCCATTTGTTTATTTTTGTTTTTATTTCCATTACTCTAGGGGTGGGTCAAAAAAGGTCTTGCTGTGGTTTATGTCAAAGAGTGTTCTTCCTATGTTTTCCTCTCTAAGAGTTTTACAGTGTCCGGGCTTACATTTAGGTCTTTGATCCATTTTGAGTTTATTTTTGTATATGGTGTTGGGGAGTGTTCTAATTTCATTCTTTGACATATAGCTGTCCAGTTTTCCCAGCACCACTTATTGAAGAGTCTGTCTTTTCTCCATTGTATATCCTTGCCTCCTTTGTCATAGATTAGTTGACCATAGGTGTGTGGTTTTATTTCTGGTCTTTCTATCCTGTTCTATTGATCTGTATTTCTTTTTTTGTGCCAGTACCATATTGTCTTGATTACTGTCGCTTTGTAGTATAGTCTGAAGTCAGGGAGTCTGATTCCTCCAGCTCTGTTTTTTTCTCTCAAGATTGCTTTGGCTATTCAGGGTCTTTTGTGTCTCCTTACAGATTTTAAGATTTTTTGTTCTAGTTCTGTACAAAATGCCATTGGTAATTTGATAGGGATTGCATTCAATCGGTAGATTGCTTTCGGTAGTATAGTCATTTTCACAGTATTCATTCTTCCAATCCAAGAACATGGTATATCTCTCCATCTATCTGTGTTATCTTTGATTTCTTTCATCAGTGTCTTATAGTTTTCTGAGCATAGGTCTTTTACCTCCTTGGTTTATTCCTAGGTATTTTATTCTTTTTTTGCAGTGGTGAATGGGATTGTTTCCTTAATTTCTCTTTCTGATCTTTCATTGTTAGTGTATAGGAATGCAAGAAATTTCTGTGCATTAATTTTCTATCCTGCAACTTTACCAAATTCATTGATTAGCTCTAAGAGTTTTCTGGTGGCATCTTTAGGATTCTCTATGTATAGTATCATATCATCTGCAAACAGTGACAGTTTTACTTCTTCTTTTCCAATTTGTATTCCTGTTATTTCTTTTTCTTCTCTGCTGTGGCTAGGACTTCCAAAACTATGTTGAATAATAGTGGTGAGAGTGGACATCCTTGTAGACATCCTTGTCTTATTCCTGATCTTAGAGGAAATGGTTTCATTTTTCACCATTGAGAATGCTGTTTGCTGTGGGTTTGTCATATCTGGCCTTTATTATGTTGAGGTAGGTTCCTTCTCTGCACGCTTTCTGGAGAGTTTTTTATCATAAATGGGTGTTGAATTTTGTCAGAAGCTTTTTCTGCATCTGTTGAGATGATCATATGGTTTTTATTCTTCAGTTTTTTAATATGGTATATCACATTGATTGATTTGCATATATTGAAGAATCCTTGCATCCCTGGGATAAATCCCACTTGGTCATGGTGTTTGATCCTTTAAAGTGTTGTTGGAGTCTGTTTGCTAGTATTTTGTTGATTTTTGCATCTGTATTCATCAGTGATATTGGTCTGTAGTTTTCTTTTTTTGTAGTATCTTTGTCTGGTTTTGGTATCAGGGTGATGGTGGCCTCATAAAATGAATTTGGGAGTGTTCCTTCCTCTGCAATTTTCTGGAAGAGTTTGACAAGGATGGGTGTTAGCTCTTCTCTAAATGTTTGATAGAATTCACCTGTGAAGCCATCTGGTCTTGGACTTTTGTTTGTTGGAAGATTTTTCATCACAGTTTCAATATCATTACTTGTGATTAGTCTGTTCATATTTTCTATTTATTCCTGGTTTTGTCTTGGAAGTTTCTACCTTTGTAAGAATCTGTCCATTTCTTCCAGGTTGTCCATTTTACTGGCACAGTGTTGCTTGTAGTAGTCTCTTATGATGCTTTGTATTTCTGAGGTGTCTGTTGCAACTTCTCCTTTTTCATTTTAATATTATTGGTTTGAATCCTCTCCCTCTTTTTCTTGATGAGTCTGGCTAAAGTTTTATCAGTTTTGTTTATCTTCTCAAAGAACGAGGTTTTAGTTGATCTTTGCTATTGTTTCCTTCATTTCTTTTTCATTTATTTCTGCTCTCATCTTTATGGTTTCTTTCCTTCTACTAGCTTTGGGTTTTTTTTGTTCTTCTCTAGTTCATTTAGGTGTAAGGTTAGATTGTTTATTTGAGATTTTTCTTGTTTCTTGAGGTAGGATTGTGTTGCTATGAATTTCCCTTTTAGAACTGCTTTTGCTGCATCCCATAGGTTTTGGATCATCGTGTTTTTGTTGTCATTTGTCTCTAGGTTTTTTTTTATTTCTTCTTTGATTTATTCAGTGATCTATTGGTTATTTAGTAAGGTATTGTTTAGCCTCCATGCGTTGTATTTTTTACTTTTTTTTCCCTGTAATTTATTTCTAATCTCATAGCATTGTGGTCAGAAAAGATGCTTGGTATGATTTCAATTTTCTTAAATTTACCGAGGCTTGATTTGTGATCCAAGATGTGATCTATCATTGAGAATGTTCTGTGGGCACTTGAGAAAAAAGTGTAATCTGCTGTTTTCAGCTGGAATGTCCTATAAATATCAATTAAATATATCTGGTCTATTGTGTCATTTAAAGCTTTTGTTTCCTTATTAATTTTCTGTCTGGATGATCTGTCCACTGGTGTAAGTGAGGTGTTAAAGTCCCCCACTATTATTGTGTTACTGTCGATTTCCTCTTTTATAACTGTTAGCATTTGCCTTATGTATTGATATGCTCCTGTGTTGGGTGCATATATATTTAGAATTGTTATAACTTTTTGGATTGATCCCTTTATCATTTTGTAGTGTCCTTCCTTGTCTCTTGTAAGACTCTTTATTTTAAAGTCTATTTTATCTGAGTATTGCTATTCCAGCTTTCTTTTGATTTCCATTTGCATGGAATATCTTTTTCCATCCCCTCACTTTCTGTCTGTATGTGTCCCTAGATCTAAAGTGGATCTCTTGTAGACAACGTATATATGCGTCTTGTTTTTGTATCCATTCAGTGAGCCTGTGTCTTTTGGTTGGAGCTTTTAATCCATTCACATTTAAGGTAAGTATTGATATGCATGTTCCTATTACCATTTTCTTATTTGTTTTGGGTTTGTCTTTGTAGGTCCTTTTCTTCTCTTATGTTTCCCACTTAGAGAAGTTCCTTTAGCATCTGTTGTAGAGCTGGTTTGGTGGTGCTGAATTCTCTTAGTTTTTGCTTGTCTATAAAGCTTTTGATGTCTCTGTTGAATCTGAATGAGATCCTTGCTGGGTAGAGTAATCTTGGTTGTAGGTTCTTACTTTTCATCACTTTAAATATATCATGCCACTCCCTTCTGGCTTGTAGAGTTTCTGCTGAGAAATCAGCTGTTAACCTTATTGGAGTTCCCTTATATGTTCTTTGTTGTTTTTCCCTTGTTGCTTTTTTTTTTAAAACGTCTTTATTGGGGTACAATTGCTTTACAATGGTGTGTTAGTTTCTGCTTTATAACAAAGTGAATCAGTTATACATATACATATGTTCCCATATCTCTCCCCTTGTTGCTTTTAATAATTCTTTGTCTTTAATTTTTGTCAATTTGATTACTGTGTGTCTTGGCGTGTTTCTCCTTGGGTTTATCCTGCCTGAGACTCTCTGCACTTCCTGGACTTGGGTAGCTATTTCCTTTCCCATATTAGGGAAGTTTTGGACTGTAATCTCTTTAAATATTTTCTCGGTTCCTTTCTGTCTCTTCTTCTTCTGGGAGACTGTAATGCATTTGAATGAATGTTGGTGCATTTAATTTTGTCCCAGAGGTCTCTTAGGCTGTCTTCATTTCTTTTAATTCTTTTTTCTTTATTCTGTTCTGTGGCAGTAAATTCCACTTTTCTGTCTTCCAGGTTGCTTATTTGTTCTTCTGCATCAGTTATTCTGCTATTGATTCCTTCCAGTGTATTTTTCATTTCAGTTATTGTGTTGTGCATCTGTTTGTTTGTTCTTTAATTCTTCTAGGTCTTTGTTAAACCTTTCTTGCATCTTCTCGATCTTTGCCTGTGTTCTTTTTCCGAGGTCCTAGATCATCTTTACTCTTATTATTGTGAATTCTTTTTCTGGAAGGTTGCCTATCTCCACTTTATTTAGTTGTTTTTCTGGGGTTTTATCTTGTTCCGTCATCTGGTACATAGTCCTCTGCATGTCCTTTTGTGTGTCTTTCTGTGAATGTGGTTTTCATTCCACAGGCTTCAGGATTGTTTTCTTCTTGTTTCTTCTGTCTGCCCTTGATACACCATTTTCAGAGAGGATATTTAGACAGCAATATGAGTTGAAAAGCAGTTTGACAGGTTAAGGTTTTCATTTCTGAAAATATATCTTCTTTTTCGGGGCAGACTTTGGAAATTTGCCACTCTGTATAATGTAGTATTGTTTAATTGAACTGCCAGGGACTAAAAGAAAAAACTTAAAATTTGCTCACATTAGATTATATGCTAATTTTTTTTTAAGAATAATGAACTTTTGGATATTTGAGAATGGGTAACCAGTTCTGTTTTCACCATATTTGAACAATGATATAAAACCAATGAGTGTCTATTTTATTCTAAGCAGAGTTGCCCAAATCCCTTTTTTGAAATATTTTAAGAAATCATGTTAAGATTATAACTAATTTATTTTTATGCTACATGCTTATATATAAAACTTAAGTATTAACATGCAACCAGAATGATTAATAGAATAACATAAAGAAAAGTTCTTTAACTGGAATTAGAGGGTTAGAACTGGTCTGAATAATGTTCATGTAGTTAAAACTGTTGTTGGTACACATATTTCTCAAGGGAATGGGAATAAATATAAACTTGTATCAGGAATAAAAATAATTTCTTAATGTGTTTAAATTAAAAAAATTCTTTATCCATTAAAACTATTCATTGTTTTAGGAAGCAGTTTTGTCTTCATTGTTTTAATTTTGTCTTCATTGTCTGCATTGTCTATGCTGTGTGGTCTGGTGATTAAAGTGTACTAAATGAGGTCCAGAGAGGGAACCAGAATCCTGCTTGACTAATTCTGTTGCTCTTAGTTGAAAATCCTTATGTACATATCAACTTTTAAGATAATCCTTAACATGTTAATAAAATCTCATACTTTAGGTTTTTGAGAAGTTTACAAAGGAATCTACATCATTATTAGATGAACTTGCTTTGATTAACAATGGAAGTGATAAAGGAAATCAGCAAGAGAAAGAAAGGTAAGTGTCTAGTGTCCTACAATTACACCTTTGCAAAGCTATAATTAGTGTGTTAAAAGATAACCTCTGTTGTTAATGCAAGCCAAGAGAACTAAGGTAAGCAAGCCTCCATTCAATCAAACTTGGCCTATAAAAGTTGTATTAAATTTATTTTTTAATACTTGAGAATTTGCTTTACATATAAAATTTATTGATTTGAATCCAGGTTTCTTTACAGAAGACTTTTAATTTTGTTGAATAATAATATATTTACCTTTTCCTGACACTGTGTAAAATAATTATTTTGCAAGAACATGTTTTCAGAAGGAAACAATTTTCTGCCTTTTTAGAGTTTTACTTTGCTTGTAAAGAATATGGAAAAGGTTGCAGCTTGAAATAAAATCATTATAACCTTATTTACATATGTTAGCACTTAAATGCCTATCTTGTGGAACTCCTACATCCTTGTAAAATATGTGATATTCATGAGTTTACCTTCAGGAATTTAGTATTTTATGACACTGGATCTAATTGTAACTACCTAGATTTATCATTTTACAGATTTCCATTGAACTTTTCAACCTCAACAGTTTTCAGACCAATTTCCTCTCCCCAGGTAAAAAGTACTGTAGGAAGCAAATTAATCCTCAGTAACAAAGTAGTCACTAGGCAGTAATTTTTCATTAGGAAATTTGAAAGGATCAACACTCATCCTTGTCTATCTCTTTTGAATCTGACCTTGAAAATACAATGGAACCTTGATAGAATGCATCTTGTTATTCCATGAATCCAAATATAGTCGCAGACCAGTTGACTGAGATAATGATATAGGAGGGATGTGAGAAGATCATAGTTTAACACCAAATCTTGATTTAAAATAAAGTAAAAATATGAAAACAAATGGTTTGAATATAAATCTAAAGTTACAACAAACATTTAGGAACATTACTATCTTATAGATAGACGCCATATAAAAATGTAAATAACAATTTTACATATATGTAAATATGTGAGTGTGTGTATAGACATCACACACACATACTTATATACTATGGAATTGAAAATATCACTCAAGTTACTTGACAAAAATTTGCCAAACCTCTTGCTTTCTGAGTAGTCCAGCAGAGTAAATCTGGTGTTTCTCAAAATCATGTTCTCCAGGAAAGACATCCTAAGAGGGTACTGGTAGAAAATGAGTTCATGGTCATAGAGTTTAATGCTGTTTACTATGTTTCCTTCTCTGGGAATGACTGTAAACATTTACAGATTACATGTTCTGAGAAAGTGTTGCAGTAAAGAAACCTGTTTAATTGCTTTCTTAAAATTTCCCGTACTTACATGACAGTGGAACCCCATCTTCTCTACTCAGTAGTATCTCATTCAGTGTTTTGGGAAACACTGGGAAACGATGGTTTGTGTGACTACATGAAGTGTCAAGTGAAATCTTGTATTTGCCAATCCCTCCCTGAGAAACTCAAGTGTTATTACTTAGTCTCTTTTAAACCGCACACAATGAAGTCCCTCTTGCAAATTTTCATCACCTTCTTTATGTCAGTCCTCAGGAAACATCTGGGCTATACAAGAGGTGAAGGCCTAGATCAGTTGACAAAAGTGAAATGTATAGAGCAAGACCTGTCAGTTACAGTAGCAAGGCCCTAGGCTTTGATTTGCCAGGTACTCTATCTTTCCTTCATCTTCTCCACTTTCCATATATGTTTAAGAAAATAAAGCCCATAGTCCAGCTGCAAATGAAACATAATTAGTACATAAAGAGTGTACATCTGCTAGGGTACACATACATATGAATATCAAGATTGCTATAGATAGGTAAACTTTGGATTGGAGGATGGCTGCACACGATTTTAATGTTAACGTTTCTGGATTATTATATAGTGACAAATTTCAGTTTGAAGCAGATATCCAGTGGAAAAATAATAAAATGGATTCCTTTGATATACTTGAAATAATACTGTAGTTAATAATGATAAATTATATTTTTCCAAGTAGTATATTTTGTTTTTTATCACATAGATATTTTTTTGGCTACTAGTGTTTAATTATCTGTAATGGGTTCCTGATGCTTAAGAGAAATTAGCCTGGTAGGACAGTATGCTTCATATTTTCATATTTGTAGGCCCCTGTTTTGGTAAGTATATGTAAAGGATTTTTTTAAGTTATATAAATAGAAATACATATAGTTAAAAAAAAATACTCTTTTGGTGCTTGCCAGGTCTGTGGATTTAAACTTTCTTCCATCAGTTGATCCTGAAACTGTTCTTCAGACAGGTAAGATGAAAAAACATATTTATCAGTGATAATCATAATCCATTAAACCAACCATACATTAATTGGCTCATGAAATAAACATTGATTTGAGTATGTATTATGTTGTAGAAACTGAAGGAGAAGTGTTTCAAACTGCTCTTTGGTTTAGCCTAAGAGTGTGTTAATAAACTCTACAATATTAAAAATTATTAATAATGATCAATTATCTTGAAATATTTGAATTTATTTCTTTATGACATGAAGATAAAAATTTCTATTTGATGGGTTTGCTATGAGGATTATTGAATATGCATTGTGTTTCTAGCATTGTACTTTTATGTATTTTCATATTTCATTCTTCTAAGTACTCCTTGAGATAATTAGTATTATTTTCTCTACTTGAGGAAGCCAAGGCTTAGAGATATTAAAAAACTTGTTCAAGATCAAATAACTATTAAGTTCTACCACCATAGCACTAAAAAAAGGTCTAAATCCAAAGCCACTAGTTGTACTGTTTTACAATCATCTGTGTAAAAACACTTACCACCTTGCAATGGCCTTTCACGTAGTGTGTGTTCAGTGCTGCATGGTTTGTATATTCCAGCCCCAATAGCTTTAGTAGTAGTTTCACAGATTCTAGAGAACACATTGGAATTCTTTTAAAGGAAAATACCTTAATTTTATTTCCAATATATTTTTCTAATAGGGCATAGTTCTAATCCTACTGCATAGCAGGTACTATTCTAAGCACTTTATGTATGCTAACTCATTTGTGCTTCACTACAACCCACTGAAGTAGGTACTGTTGTCACCCCAATGTTAAGATGGGGAAACTGAGGCATTAAAAGGTTTAGTAACTTGGGCAGATTACACAACTAGTAATGCTAGATTTGAGACTTTAACCAAGGCAGTTTGGTTTCGAAGTATGGTCTTTGAAATCATTATGTGGTTCTGCTTCTCTAATGTAAATGGTATCCACAAGGAGCACATTAAAGGTAACAGTCATCAAAGAAGAAAAAATATATATATTCTGATCTTAATGACTTTTATGGAACTATATATGTAAAGAATATGAATGTGGGCTTCCCTGGTGGCACAGTGGTTGGGAGTCTGCCTGCCGATGCGGGGGACATGGGTTCGTGCCCCAGTCTGGGAGGATCCCACATGCCGCGGAGCGGCTGGGCCCGTGGGCCATGGCCGCTGAGCCTGCGCGTCTGGAGCCTGTGCTCCGCAACGGGAGAGGCCACAGCAGTGAGAGGCCCGCGTACAGCAAAAAAAAAAAAAAAAAAAAAAAGAATATGAATGTGTGTGTGTATATATATAGAAAGACTTTCCATAAGTCTTCAAAACAGGTGTCCTTCCAATTATAGAGTATAACAAAGAGTAAAGAAATAAATTCTGAATATCTTCGTTGTATCCATTCAGTTTTCCCGAGTTTTTTCAGTACGATTTAGATCTTACTTCCTGAAAGAACAAAGAAATAATTGTAATCTGAGAATTACTGCATGTTTAGAAGGTACAAGAGACTGTCAGTAAAAATATTGCTTTAGATTCAAAACTTAGTTCCATGTTTATATTTGTTTTAAAAACTGCTTAAGCCATTGAATTCAGAAACTTGTTACATTTGTATTTTAGAATTATCTGTATACGTCACTAAGTCCTTTTTAATATGCTATTGACTCTTAAAGTAGAAAGAGTATAAAATGGGGACGTTTAAAACAATCTTGGATATTCTTCAGAAATTGGAAATACCTCCAAATCATAATAAAAACTGTTTCTATTATTTAAAGCCATTTAAGTTTAGGACATTTTCTTGAATAGAGATGAAGAGAAGAGAATTTAAATGTCTGCATATTTTGGGTTCCTTAATGATAATTGGAATAGTATTATCCTGGAAAAACAATTTGCAATTTATTCACTTAAAAAAAATTTTTTTTTTTCTTTTTTGATGTAAAGGATAGTTTTCTTTGTTTTGGATGCCAGCAACTGAGGTGTAGGGCAGACTCCTGTTCAAAGGCCAACTCCCTCCTCCCCGACTGATGATCAGTGGGCAGGAGCTATTACAGACGGAGGGAGGGGGCTACATGCAGAAACAGCATAGTCAGCTCTGACAGTCATCTTGAAATTGGACATCAGTGGTCTGACCAGCGTCATCTTGTAAAATTGTTAATGTTATACTTACAGCTTTAGATGTTGCACATTCTATAATTTTAACTTCTTGTGCATGAGTGATTTTCTCCATGAGTTTGCTGTAATCAAATAACATTGAGTGCAGTTCTTACATTAGTGTGGCCCCTCACGATTCACAGTTAATATGTTGTAGAAATTTATATAAATAGAGATTACTTAAATGTTATTTTGTACCAGTAGTAAAGACTTTCTCCCTTTAATCATACATTTGTTACACACCAACATTTCTTTTAGGTGCTATGATTAAGGTTATGGATTAATAGTGAAATCCTACAACATAATGCTTAGTATTGATTAGTACTATCAGACAAAACATACTAATTAGTACCATCAGACAGAAATCCCAGATTATAATTGTACTCTACAGAGAAATGGTTGGCACAATGTCCTGAGGAGTGAATCCACCAATAACAAGAATGTGATAGATAGAAAGATAATTAGGTCTAGAAAATATATATGCCATATATACTATATACTTACTATGTAGTATGGCATATATAGTATATATGACACAGATCTTCCTCAACTTACAATGTGATTACATCCTGATAAACCCATCGTAAGTTGAAAATATCATGTTGAAATGCATTTAATACACCTAAAGTACCGAACATCATAGCCTAGCCTAGCCTACCTTAAACGTGCTCAGAACACTTACAGTAGACTACAGTTGGGCAAAATCATCTAAAACAAAGCCTATTTTATAATACAGTGTTTAATATCTCATGTAATTTATTGAATAATGTACTGAAAGTGAAAAACAGAACAGTTGTATGAGTACAGAATGGTTGTCAGTATATCAGTGTTTACCCTCATGATCATGTGGCTGACTAGGAGTTGCAGTTCACTGCTGCTGCCCAACATTGCAAAAGAGTATCGTACTGCATATTGCTAGCCCAGAAAAAGAAAAAATCAAAATCTGAAGTACGGGTTCAACTGAATGCACCATCATAAAGTCGAAAAATTGTAAATCAAACCATCGTTAAATCGGGGACTGTCTGTATATGATAGAGCTATGATATACGACATAGTATATATCCATATGTATATGTATGCATGCAGTTTTCCTATTTATTTATATATAAATTGAGAAATTGCATTTTAGTACTTAAGACCTGGTAGGTAAATATATAGGCAGATACGTTCTAAAAATACATAGGCAGATACGTTCTAAAAATAAGGGATTAGAATTGAGAAGACTGAGAAGTAAGATTTATATTTCTTTATGGGCATTAATTATAAGTGTCTTTCCTTCTTAAAGGACATGAATTGTTATCCGAATTACAGCAGCGTCGATTTAATGGCTCAGATGGAGGGGTCTCGTGGTCTCCTATGGATGATGAACTACTTGCACAGCCACAGGTTATGAAATTATTAGATTCACTGCGAGAGCAATATACCCGCTACCAGGAAGTTTGTAGGCAACGTAGTAAGCGTACACAGTTAGAAGAGATTCAACAGAAGGTGATGCAGGTAGGTGTCTGATTCCAACATATTAAACTCTTTTTAAAATCTAAATTTTTTTATGTGTGTGTGTAATTTCTACTCTGTACCTGATTTTATACTATGCCTTATTTACATTATATAGAGAACTTTAGAAATGTCAAACCAGACTCTCAAACTATTTTTACAATTAGTATTTGCGTTTAAATTATATTATTTCTACAGTGATGACATTGAGCATTCAGCTCACTCTATCAGAATTTCAAAAATAACTAGCTGTTGGAAACATCACCTGTGGTCTCTGTATTCTTGTAATAAATAACATTTTATTGTTGACCTTAGATTTATTTTAAATTTCTAATAACTTTGTTGTTGTTGTTAATTTGGGCATTATGAAGAGTTTTTCTGTCCTAGCAAAATGTTAATGTGTAATATAAGTAATTATAATATTAAGTTTCCTTATTTATGATACTGATAGAAAACTTCAAGTAGATTTAATTCTTATGAATTTTTAGTTCCTTTTAAAATTGATTTTTATAAGTAGGCAAAAAATGCTAAAAATCGATACTAAGGAAGACATTTCTGTATTTAGACTACATTCTGGATTTTGATCTGTTGAATTATTAAGAAGTAAATCTTAAATATTTCACTTTAAAAATCCAGATTAGGGGATTCTCTGGTGGCGCAGTGGTTGAGAGGCCGCCTGCCGATGCAGGGGACACGGGTTTGTGCCCTGGTCCGGGAAGATCCCACATGCCGCGGAGCGGCTGGGCCCCTGAGCCATGGCCACTGAGCCTGCGCTCCGCAACGGGAGAGGCCACAACAGTGAGAGGCCCGCGTACCGCCAAAAAAAAAAAAAAAAAAAATCCAGATTAGAAGTGTCCCAAAGTTTTTAATCTACATTCATTTATTAGATAAGTATTTGTTAAGTACTTATTATATAGAAGGCATTGTGCTTTTTCTACAGGATATAAAGGTGAACTTGGGTTTTGCTACATTAAACTTAAGAGGGGAGAGAAAGTGTTAGGTGTCACAAGGGAATGACTGAAGTGCTGTGGGCATTCAATGGAGGGATTAGTCCCCTGGTTGCAAGTGATCTCGGAAGACTTAGTGGAAAGAGGTAGTGCTTGAGCTTGTCCCCAAGAATGTGTAAGATTTCACCAGGCACCTCCTTTAGGTTTTAAAGGAGAACTGGCATTCTGTGGAGGAGAAAGAATAGCATGAATAAACAATAACATGAAATCCCAAGTTCTACTGAAGAAAAAGGCAGCAGTAGGCACCAGGGAAAGTGTTTGGCCTTTGAGTCATGGAACATAGTGAGCATGCTCTGAATCCCAGTTCTTCCACTTATTTGCTGTGTGATTATGGTCACATTATTCACCCACCTGAGCCTCAGTTTGACTTCCTTCTTTCTTTATTCCCCTTCTTCTCTTTCTCTCTCTTCCTTCCTTCTTTCATTACATAAAACAGGGGTAACAGGAGCTCTTTTGAAAGGTTTGTTGAAAGAACCCAGCACTCAGCTAATGGAAGCTATTATATTTGTTCCCATTGAACTAGATTGTAGCCTAGAATTCTAATTCAGCTGTTGGAAAACTTGTTCTGTAAAGGGCCACATAGTAAATGTTTAGGCTTCTTGGACCATACAGTTTTTCTTGAACCTGTGGCTATTTAACTGCCTTTGTAATGCATAGTCATTACGTAAACAAATGTGTTTGGCTGTTTCAGTAAAACTTTATTTATAAAAACAAGTGGTAGGGCTTCCCTGGTGGCGCAGTGGTTGAGAGTCCGCTTGCTGATGCAGGGGACACGGGTTCGTGCCCCGGTCCGGGAAAATCCCACATGCCGCGGAGCGGCTGGGCCCGTGAGCCATGGCCGCTGAGCCTGCGTGTCCGGAGCCTGTGCTCCGCAACGGGAGAGGCCCGCGTACTGCAAAAAAAAAAAAAAAAAAAAAAAAACAAGTGGTAGGCTAGAATTGGCCTGCAAGCTGTAGTTTGCTGACCCCTGACTAGAGCATCAGGGTGTCATGGGGAAAAAGGCTTGAAAGGAGGGAAGGAGTTGGATCATGGAAGATCTTGAATTCCAGGCAACAGAATTTAGGCTTTATCTCATGATAACTACATAGAAACTGAAGATTTCTGAGCATATGTTAATTATATATAATTTTTTCTACATAATATATTCATAAATTAAAGATAGCTTGTATTAAACTCAGGTAAACTTTAAATAGCTTGAGAGTATCTTTGAAAACCATAAAGATGAAATAGCATAGTGGTATACAAGTACCCCAGTAACCTGGGTCCACTCTCTTCTGCCACTTTCAAGTTTGTTCTTGGGAAGGAAGTGTACTCCTCAATGCCCTAGCTTCCTCCTCAGTAAAGTGAGGAAAACAATAACAATAATAATAATAATACCTACTTAATAGGGCTGTTACAAAGATTAAGAAGATAATTTAAATAAAATGTTTAGCTTGGCACATACGAGTTTTTATTAGTATCATTTATTATTTGCGCACTCGTTAAAGAAATGAGTATCTACAATAGTGTGACATTGTGCTCGGTGGAATGTAATGGTGAGTAAAAACAGACAGGGTGTCCCGCCTTTTGGTGCATGGCTAAGTAACTACACAAATAGTTGTAAAATTGCAACCACTCAAGTCCCAAGGAGAGTGAAGGGAGGAAGCGTGAGAAAGAAGATGATATCAGAGGTGAAGCATTTTTCTGGCTTGCAAGACTTAATGGATGATGGTGTTGTCTAATTAGGGAAATTGGGCAGGTTTGGGTTTACGTGCAGATGGAAAAGGTGTGGAAAATCAAGAGTTTGATTTTAGACATGGTGAATTTCAGGAGACTTTGAGACATCTAAGAATAAGATATATAAAGGTAGTCCCAAACAGGTCCAGAAGTGAGAAGTCTGGGCTGGTGACATACTTGTTTGTCATCTGTGTATGAATGGTAATTAAAGCATTGATGTGGGTGAGAATTTCCCAAGGAAAGAGCTGAGAGTAGATGAGAAGAAGGCTTTGTAACTGAGCTTTGAGAAGCTCCAGCATTTAATGACAAGATAGAGGAGCATACTCCTGAAAAGAAGGCAGTGGAGGATTGGCCAGAGATGAAGAAGGAAAGTGTGAACAGCTCTGTGTCATGGAAGTCAAAAGAAGAAAGCATGTCAGGGGAGGAGTTGGGAACCCTGTCGAATGTTGCTGGAAGATTGAAAAAGAGGAAGACTTAACATGTTCACTAAGAATCCACAAGGTCAAGGTCGTTGGTGATCCCAGGGTATGGAGTAGCAGGGCCAGTAGCACATTGGACTGAATTCAGGAATGAAAGTGAGGTGTGGTGAAGGAGACGTGGAGTGTAGGGAACTCGCTGAGAGTTTTGTCTCTGAAGGAAAGACGAGAAACAGAGCATTGCCTAGAAGTGAGGGTGTATTAATTTGCTAGGTCTGCTGTAACAAAGTACTAAAGACTAGGGGACTTAACCATAGAAGTGTATTTCCTCATTTTTCTGGAGGCTAAAAGCCCAAGATCAAGGAGTTAGCAGGGTTGATTCCACCTGAGGGCAGTGAGGGAAGGATCTGTTCCAGGCCTCTCTCCTTGGCTTACTGATGCGTTCTCCCTATGTCTTCATATCATCTTCCCTCTATACCTGTCTGTGTCCAAATTTCCTCTCCTTTTAAGAACACCAGTCATATAAGATTAGGGCTCACTTTAATAACCTCATTTTAATTTAAGTGCCTCTTTAAAGACCCTGTCTTCAAATAAATATGGTTACATCCTAAAGCACTGGGAGTTAGGACTTCAGCATATGGGGAGTGTGGGGACACAATTCAGCCCACAGCTGGGGTCAAGTGTAGTTTATTTTTGTTAGTTTGTGTTTGTGATATGGAAAACTAAGAGGCTTAAATTCTAGGAGGAAAGTATATGTTTGGAAGGAGGAGTTGAACATGGAGGAGAGAATAATTAATACTATCAAGTTCGTGACAAGGTGGAAGTGAATGGACTCCAAAGCAGAGCTGAAGGGATTAGCTTTAGAATGGAGGAGGGAGAACTCTTCCTTTGTAACAGGAGGGAGATGGTAGGATGATCCAGAGTTGCCTCCGTATATATAAGTCAGGCATCGAGAAGATGAAGTAGTTCTTGAGTGATTAAGTTTTTTTGATTGTTTTTTGTTTGTTTGTTTTTAAGTAAGACACAAAGGGAATCTCTTTGGTGGTGGAGGTTTGGAGGCAAGGCGGGGATGGGGAGGGCAGTGGTTAAAGAGGGTTAGAGGTTTAAATGGAGTGGAAATGATTCAAAATTTTCATTCTGGGGATTGGAAGAGTGAAATTACCATGGAAGTATAGATGTATTTTTTAGATAGTGCTGATCTTGAACTTATGGTGGAAACTTTCTGGCCTGTTATGTGACCCTGTCAATTCATGGCTGGCTGTTGATGTGCAGGCCCCAGAGAACGTGGGTGATGGGAGTCCCCCAGCATTTGTGCTTTGCTATGTGACATCAGGGGCAAAGGAGTTAATGTATTGACATGCATTTTTGAAATGATGGACCAACTCAACTGGATAAAGAATAAAGAAACTAGAGAAAGGAGATGATGATGATACTTATAATGATGGTGGTGATGGTCATGAGATTATTGTTAAAAACAAATAAACCTCATTGCAATTCAATTTTCTTTATAAGCGTTACATGTGAATTGGTTAGAGCATTAATATTCATCAGGTGATGGTTTCTACACTCTTATTTTCACAGGTCACATTTTAGGGAAAGATCTATTTCTCTTGCCAAAATGATTACTTAAGTTTAGCTATTTAGAAACATATATTGATCATGTCCACACACAGAGAATATAAACTACCATCTTCAGTCTTGCAAATTTGGGGGAAAATGAAATTTTTTGATGTTTATATAAAGATAATCATAAAGTTGACTACCTCTGCTTGTGTAAAATTAATGAAAGTTGAAATTTTCCACATCTCTTTTTTTACTGATTTATCACTGAAAACAGAACATAATGAAAAAGAAACCAGTAGCTCTAATAGATAAACTATATGGTAATAACCATTGTAGTTGTCAGCCATTTATTCCCCACAGTTCAAATCAGTAGCATTAGACTTCATGTGGAATGCAGAAGTTCTCCATGTTGCTGCCGCTACATTTAAAAATCAGATTTCATGTACTTCTGGATAGGAGATGATGCCACTTCACTGAAATAAGCTATCGTTATTTGCATTATTTATTGTGGCAGTAATTTCTGCCAGCATTGCAAATGTTATTTCTAGAATCATCCATGTGATTTTCTTCCTTTGTAGAAAGGAACCATAGATGCAAAATAGGATAACTCTGAGTTGCTAAAGTATACAGCTGGAGGCTGTGATCCCAGTTCACCATATTCTTTCTTCTGGTCAGATGCTTGACATCTGCTTGATATGCCCTTCTACCTGGTTTGACCTAACATGCTTCTAGATATTCTCTCGTGCAGTCTTTAGTAACCAGTCTGGCCAGGAAAAAATGATGGATAGTCACATGCATTTTTGGCCTCTGCAAATATTTGTCATGGTGGATTCTAAGAGCACATCTTCAAGGTTATACTTTGCATATAAATGTAACCGTTTGAGAGGTCACATTGATATGGATTGTGCATGAAACTGTTTTTGCAGTAAGTTAATATTCAGATTGACTGATGAGCAAGATGTCCTGATTGAAATTAAGTTTTATAACCCAGTTTGGCAAACCACCATCATTAATGCATTTAAATAGATTTATTTACTGGGACATCAACCTCAATTTGCATCATTTTTATTAGAAATAGTCATACATTTATGGTGTTTACGTTACTGATGTTGCATTCCAAGGGAAATTACTTTCAGCATACGTTAAAACTATATGTACACTTGACTGTGTAACTGTTTTTTTTGTGTGTGTGTGTGCCAAGCAGATGTCTTTGCTTTCTTTAAAATTTATTTTTAAATTTATAACTCTTTGAAAGTTCCCTGCTAATGAATTGTTTTTCCCCAGTTATCATGATTTATATTAACCTGCTTCTTTTGTTTCTATCGTTTAAAAGTTTTCTAGAGTTTCAAAGTTTAAATTTTAAATAATGTTGCCTTACGTTTTTTAAAATAATACATAACACATTAACCAGTTAAAATTTCTGAGTTATTTTCATTCTACCCTTATTTTTAGAATTTAGACATTTTTAGTGAAATAATTTATTATATTAATTGCTTAAATGCCATTGTATATCTGTTTCTATATTCATATTCGTAATACATAGTAATCAGTGAGAAGCAATTGAGTCCCCCAAAGGGAATGGAAACTTGTTTCAAAATGTTTACATGAGATTTCTTAAAACTTACTCTTTTTATTTCCATTTTTTAAAAGCATAGACTAAAACACTTAGTTCGGGGATTAAAAAGCCTATGGGTTTTACTGTAAAATGCAGATGTGAGACATAGTTTATAAAGGGTGAATAAATAGAAGGAGCTAGGCTTTTTTCTTCAGAAAAAGTGGGGAAAGCAAAGAGGCTAACAGCTATTGGTATCATCTACTGTGCTTAAGTGTCTTACGTATAATGACTGTATAATCCTGACAATAGCCCTATACAGTAGGTAGCATTAACACCATTTCAAAGGTGATGGACCAAAGTCTTTCAACTCCTAGGAGCAGAGCCAGAATTTCAGAGTCACGCCTAGTGCTTCCTGAAGACAGAACTGCTCATCTGTCTCTTTTGTGAAAGAGTGATACTTTCCACAGGCCAGCAGAGGCAAACAGGATCCTAGTACCCTGCCCCTCCAAATATAGCTCATACCAAAGAGTAAAGCAGAAAAAGTGGAGATGTTGAGGAACAAAGCATTGTATTCTAAAGAGTACCTGGCAGTAGAGGTTTGCAGATGAATTTAGGACTCTGAAAACAGAATTTAGCAAAGAAAATCGTAGCAGTTAGGCTATTCCAGTGAGTCAAAAATAATACTTGGACTTTTTTGTTTTTGAGTTTTTGCTCTTTAGTATTAAAACCTTGTAAAGAGAAGGTGGAAGCTAAGAATATATTAATATTTAAGATACTAGGACATAAATGGGCACACACATAAAGAGAGAAATCCCAAAAGATCATATACTGTTAGTAAGCAAACATTCGCAGTTTATTCGTTCTCACTAATATTTAGAAATACACCTGAAGAGATATCAGTTTTAAACTTGATGGAAGTATTTTAAAAGTAATAGTCAGCCATGTAGGGGGCAAAACTAAAAGCAGAAAGCCTGGTTTGGAGGCTACCACAAGGATCTAGGTAAGGCCTGAAGTAGGCTTAGAACAGGTTTATTTTGAAAGTCAAAACAGCAGGATTCCAGGGGTATCAGATATGCAGGGTGTAAAAGGAAAAAAAGAAGAGTCAAGAATGACTCTAAGGGTTTTTGGTTTGAGAATATTGCTCTAAATTATAACTCTAAAATGCATAATTTATAATAATGCTCTTTAAAGTATTCTCATTATGTAGGCAGTTTCAAAATTAAAAAGAAGTAGCGAGAATAATCACAAGAATGTCATCTTTATTTGAATTTGTTTGACAACTAGAAATCAATAGTGTAAGTTCAAACAGATCAAAAGTATCCAACCCCTTGGAAATGAAAAATAACTCATTTTAAAAAATGGATCAACAGAAAAATAAACAGTTCAGTAGAAAACTTAAAACCAAAATCATCAAAATCTATAGCATGAGATGAGTCTTGAAAGATGAAAAAGAGGTCACGAAGAGAAGGGGCTGAAAAGATTTCAGGTAGGAGGACGATCCATGTCAAAGCAAGATTAGTGAGAGAACATGGTGCCCTTGGGGAGCACTAAAAGTTCAACGCGGGCTCAGTTAAAGAAGGAAATGGTGAAGGATAGGCGGGGCCCCATCATCCATGGCATAGTATGGCCATGCCAGATAGCCACATTTCATCCCGAATGTAATGTAGAACCAGTATAGGATTTCTCACTGGGAGAAATATTTAAACAAAGATGAGTATTGGGTCCTCATGAAAAGATTTTTATTTAGTATGTAGTTCTGTTTTTCCCCTCTGGTTATTAAGAAAACAAGAAGTCTTGGTGTTTTTTACCAATCTATGTAAGAAGATATAAAATCCAAAAGCAGATGACGTCTACGTTGTTTTCCAGGAAACTTTCCCCTAATTTTACTCAAAGTTAGTATCATTCACGTAGGAACTTACCAACATTCTTATGATCTAACCAACTTTTTCCTTAGTTACTGTTTGTAACCCACTTTTGTAATAAATATAAATGATTTCAAATTAAATGTAATCATTGCTGCATTATTTTGGTTGACTACCCATCTCATCTCTTACATTAAGCTTGAAGTAGACTGAGGGCAAGAACCCCATTTCCAGAGTTTTTTTTGGAAATGACAAAATATATTTGTTGTTAGAAAGAGATACTGTTTCTCCCAGAGCCCCCACATGGATGTTTCTTAATAAATTGCACTGAGAATCTCAGAAAATAAAAATAAAATAAAATAAAGTAAAAGCAGTGGTCAGTTTATATACCTTGCAAAGGTTATTCTCAGTTAAAACTTTCATGACTTGAATGTTTCAAATAGAGACAAGTGCTTTAGAGAGTAATTTTATAATGTATACTATTAGCAATTAACATTGTATCATCACTGGACCCAAGATCGCTATTGAAAATGTTTTCTAGGAAAGCAATAGAGAATTAGAGAAGAATTCTGTTGCATAACTGCTATATATATATGTTCATCTTAAAATTACTTAGATGCTCAACAGTAGAGAATTGGAGTTGTGAAAGCAGGTATAATAGTTACTTGAGGTAGGACGTTGCTTACTTAGCTCTTAGTCAGGTAGGTTGGTTGGTTGTTTGGACACATGAGAGGGAGCAAAGGAAGGAGGCAGGCAAGGAGGCTGGCCTTCTTAAAAAAGGGGTTTCGAGCCATTAAAATGGTAATAACTGTAGCCACAAGGAAGTGAAAAACACAGGATAGAAATTACTTGTACTCTGACAATCGGCTGCAGCACTTAAATCTGGAGTAACATGAAAATGCAGTGCATGTGAAAAATTAATGGAAGGAAACACACATGATTTTCCCCTATGATGTGGTACTTTTATATGATTATTTAAATTACATAAACTCTTAGATTTTAAATATATTTTACCCTGGTAATAACTATGGAATGCACTGTGGGTCTGTGATAAGGAAAGCCTGTCTTTCCACTGAGTCTCTAATATTATGCTGCACAGACATCCTCATTCACTTCTTGGGACCTATCCTAAGTTTAGATTTAAGGCATATCCTAAGTTTAGCTGTTGTTGACTTCCTAATTGTAATTTAGCTTGATAAATAATAATTCAGCTTGGTAAAGCTGGGCAATATTTTTTTCTGTTAGAATTACTTCACTGTGTCTGTGTAGTTTTAGAGTATATATGTTTGTGGGTAGAGAAAACAAAACCCTTTCTTCTGCATGAGAATTTGATCTTTGCTTAACTATCTAGGTCTGTTCCCTTGAAAACCTGATAAAAATGCCAACTGTGTTACCAGGCGACATTGCTTGTAGTAAAAATTATTCTGGCTCTGGACTGGGAGAACTCTTAATACTTGATGGAAGGCATAACTTCGGGCATCTTGGAGCTCAGTGACTTTTATAATGGGCATGATGCTTGTGTGGTGTGAGGTTTTGATGCCAGAGTGTCTCCCATATCTGTCCCATATGGATCTCATCTCCTGAACTGTTGGACTGCTTCAGGGACCCGGCAGAAGAGAAACACCCAGTCCTGCTACCCTGGCAGACTGCAGTCCCTTCCCTTCATCCTTCTGAGTAGACTTGGTGCCAGGGGGACTTCAGATGGTCTCGTGGGTCTGAATGTTTGGCTGATCCTAAGAAGACCCCCTAGAGGGTACTGCAGTAGTATAATTCTACAGTTTTTAATTTTCTTTTCCAAGTGAGAAAAACAGTATTTTAACTTTATATCAGTTAATTGATTCTGGTTTATGAGTGCTTTGGAAGGAACTTTAGAGTATGAGTCAGGATGCGTGGCTTTTAGTCCTAGTTTTTTAATAATGAATTATGTTACCTGGAACAAGTCACTTAATCTCTCTGAAACTCAGTTTTCTTAAGTATTAGATAAGAAATTTGACCAATGTCATTTCTGGTGTCCCTTCCAATTCTAAATCCTATAGTTCTCTAATTTTCTTACCATCGTAAGTTAATTTTTAAGCCTCTCTTATGGGAGCATGTCATATTTCTTTTAACCTGGCAGGTGATCAGATAGCTGAAAGCCTAAGATGCTGTAGTGTACATTTTATCAAATTTAGGTTTTGGAAAAGTTGTCACATTATAGCTGTATAGTTCCAGAAGAAATGTTTACTGCCTATACAATAGAATTTAAATAATTTAAATAAAAAATACTTGAGGAACTTTGGGAAGGGAAAACCAATTAGAATGAAAGTTTGAAAAGTTTTTGATTATTTTAAAATTTTCATCTCAACTTCCATTCATAGGTTGTGAACTGGCTTGAAGGGCCTGGATCAGAACAGCTGAGAGCCCAGTGGGGGATTGGAGACTCCATTCGGGCTTCCCAAGCCCTACAGCAGAAGCACGAAGAGATCGAGAGCCAGCACAGTGTGAGAGGCTTTTTCCTCTGCAAGTTACAGAGCTATTATTAATGTGCATAATTAATAACATGTGTGGTACTAAGTGATAAGTTGCTGTTTGGTTTAGGGGCATAAAGTACGGTATGTTTAATGGCTATCAAGTACATTTTGACCACTTAGTACATATTCATTAGAAGTTTGGTTTTGGTTTTGTCTCCAGTATAGCTTAATTATATATTTTTATAGAAACACAATTCATGTGAAATTTTAAAAACTACTGTAACAGAAGAAAGAGTGATAGTACAAAAATACAACCTTTATCTAGTCTTGAATTTAAAAAGTATAACCTCAGGAACAGGAGTTGTAAGTTAAATACAAAGTATTCAGGGTTTTTTTCAGCATAAAAGGAAAAACCATTATGTTGGAACCTGTGAAATGCATAAAATATATAGATTTTTCAATTATGGAGTTTCATATTTAAGTCTCTTACAAGTACTAACTAGGAAAATTGCAAAGATAATATATATACAGTTGGCCCCTCCGTATCCACAGGTTCCACGCACATCCAAGGATTCAACCAACCATAGATTGAAAATATTCAGAAAAAAATATTCCATGAAGTTCTAAAAGGCAAAACTTCAATTGTGCTGTTTTAACCAATAGGTGGCACTGCATTGTCACCTTGAGAATAGGTTGTTTGCTGCAGGACGCGTGTATCAGGTTATGATTTTTAAGATGTTCTAATATTTTATTAAAAGCTTTCTTTTCTCTTTGTAAATAAAAGTCAGCACTTTAAAGCCTATTATGGAATTGTTCAGGTCTTATGAAACTATAATGACAAATTTCTAGTGTATTGATTGCTTAATATGGGTAGAATTTGGAGAAACTTTTAATGTACCATTTTGTGTTAAAGCACTCTGTCAAGTATTAAATTTTAGATTCTTTATAAAACCATACTTTAGAAATAAAGCTAAAAATAAACCCAAATTGATTAGGATATTCAATGCTAATATATAGAAAATGAAAATGCTACTAATATATAGTTCTTTGTCAAGGAGTGGCAATGAGAAGTTTACTTGGTTTTTGAATAATAGGTAAGCACAACAGAAAGAATATTAAGGTGTATGAAAATGATTATAATAACTTAAAATAATTTTTAAAGTATTTTAGTCCAGTAATCTTACTTTAGCTTTTAGGTGGAGGTAGGTGAGTGGTAGGAAAAGCACATAATAGGAAGGTGCAGAAGCATAAATCTCTGAAGTTGCTTTAGGATTCTGTCAGTGTCTCCTCATCCCACAGTACTGACTTCTGGTCTCCGAAGAGAATACTGGTGTGTTGTGCCTTATAGTAAGCAAAACAGGTCTGCATAAAGAATCAAGACCCCATTTCTTCCTAAGGTATTAGCCTAAGTGTGTTGGCAGTGTTTCTTTCCTCCTAGATTGAGATTCCTATATCATAGTATAAAATATAAATACCCATCATTTCACCAACTGTGCATCACCACCAATTCACATATATTTCCAGTGTCAGTCCTGATGACTGCTTTTTCCTTGTATGTGAACATCCAGGTTCATTTCTTATCTACCATCTTAATCTAAATCCCGTATCTTGGTGGTGGATTGTTTTTTTAAGTTTGTTTTTGTTTCTGGGCGTGCGTGTGTGTGTGTGTGTGTGTGTGTGTGTGTGTGTGTGTGTTTTTGTTGGGGGGGGGGCTAGAAATAATCATTTTCTATACAGTTAAATGTTTATAAGAGGTAAACCAGAGAATGACCATAACTGAACTGAATGCAGCCTGTTCATCTGAGGTTCTATAAATTTTATGTTCCCCAATTTCCTAGGAAGGAACGTTTTGATTAAAATGTGTGTGTGTGTGTGTATGTGTGTGTGTGTGTGTGTGTGTGTGTGTGTATATATATATGTATATGATTTTTTTCCCCACATCCCAGAGAGGCTGATTATTTCTCTATGACAACATCAGTTCTAATTTCAGGTGTTAATTTCATGAGACATACAAGTTCTTAAATTGTTTGCATCTCTGGTCTGGTTATTAGGGCTTATAGTTTGCAAGTTTAAACGAGGAAAAAAAAATCAGCTTGAGGATGGTAGTTCTTAAACCTTAATGGTCATGAGAGTCACCTGATGTGTTTGTTAAAAGGCCTGTGGCAGAACCCCACCCCCACAGGCTCTGATTTAGTAGGTTGGGGGGCGCTTAGGTATTTTTAATAAGCACCCCAGGTGATCTGATGTAGAGAGTTCTCACTGCAAGAAATAATATCTCAGGTCTTTTATCCTTTAGTTTACTGTTTTTCTCTGAATCACTGTTATTACTTCTTCAAAGAATTAGACCAACTTATTTAGAGCATTAACTAAATTTGTAAGTACTATAGATAAGACTGTGAAATCCCTTTCTATTTAGAACACAACAGTGATCATCTTCTCAGGCAATATTTTCTGCTTTAAATCAGTCGGTCTCCATTAACCTTTATAATCACTCTGTGGTTAGAAAGTATTTTACATAAATTGGGACGTGAGCATGGCTGGAATTTGGAATCCCTGGCACCAATCCCCCAAGGACACGGAAGGACAGCTGTAGAGAACAGGTTTTCTCAACCTTGGCATTACTGATTTATTTATTGATAAATCTTTGTTGTAAGGACTGTCCTGTGATCGTAGGTATTTAGCAGTATCATTGGCCTCTACCCACTAGGTGTAGTAGCATCCCTCCCTCACAGTTGTGACAGCCAAAAATGTCTCTAAATATTGCAAAATGTTCCCTAGGGAGCAAAATTGCCACCAGTTGAACATACTGCTATAAATCAAGAAAAGGATTCTGAGAGATTAAGTGACTTGATGAAGATCACACCCTTAGGAAGGAAAAAGACGGACCTTGAGTCTGTCTTTCAAGTCTGGTGTTCTTTGCATTACATATGACTACATCATCTCTGTAATCATACTCAAAAATTCCATAGTAGTTCAGGCAATAAGACAATATGACAGATTAGAGAAACCCAAGTTTTAGGTACAGGGCATAAGAGAGACCACATTTGGAACAGTACCTGTTACCTACCTAATTTAATGTCAACAAATCTACAATACCTAATATAAAAAGTGTTTTATGTGTTCACTCAGTACATGCTAGTAGGGCACATACTAAATGTCACTTGTTCTGGGCTCTTGAGAATATAGCACTGTCTTATCATATGGAACTTACATTCAAGTTGAGGAAAGAGGGAGTGGAGAGCAGTATAGGTAAGGCTTTCCGGAAGGGCCTCTCTGAGGAGATGACATTTAATCAGAGACCTTGAAATGATATGAAGGAGTAATCCAAGCAAAGGGCAATTCAGATCGAGGACACAGCAGTAGAAACACTCTGTGGCAGGAGCGTACTTGCCATGATAGAGGAACAGCAGGTATGTTGGCAGTGTTGGAGTGCAGTGAGCAAGATAGGGAGTCAGGGGCCAAAACATGTCATGTGATTTTAGCCCAGAAAAAGGAACTTGAAGTTTGTTTTAAATATTATGTGAAATCATTGGAGAAGTATTTGAGCAGATAATTGATTTATGTTTTTAAAAGATCACCAGCTATTGTATAGGGGATAGGGAGCAGGGACACACAGTGAAATAGGAAGACAGGAAGCTAACAGAATGGAGGCAGCAGAAGTGATGAGAAGTTGTCAGGCTTACGAGGTTGAGCCGGCAGGACTGGCTCTTGGAGGAGTCATGTGTTTAGCCTTAATGACTATTCAGGTGGGGAAAACTGAGAGAAGTAGGTTTGGGAGGCTGGAGAATCAGTATCTGTGGGGGCAGGTTAGTCATCCAAATGAAGATAGCTGTTAGATAGTTGGGTATCAGTATCTTGGGAAGAGGTCAAGGTTGAAGATATTATTAGTCTATAGATGTTACTTAAAGGCATGGGACAAGATGAAATCATCCAAACCCAATGAGTATTGGTTTAGAAGAAAAGAGCCTTTGGAAAGCTGAACCCTGGGTCACTCCTAAATTTAGAGGGCAAGGAGAGGAAGGAGAGCCAGCAGAAGAGGCCGAAAAGGATCTTTGTGGCTCAGGAAAGAAGTGAAAAAGGAGGGAGAGGTGGTCACCTTTGTTAAAATCAACTGAGAGGTCCAATAAGATAAAGACTGAGATTTTTTTGATAAGAGTGGGAAGGACAAAATCCTGATCAGAGTGAATTAAAAAAAGAATAGGAAATAAGATAGAGTGAGTATAACGATCTCCTTTAAGGGAAGGTTTTTTATCTTTAATTTACATATATTAAAATCCACATATCTTAAGTATATATTTTGTTTTTTAGTAGAAGATGCAGTTTATTTGTACACTGATGGGAATAATCCATTTGAAAAGAGAAGATAATTGCAAGAGCAAAGCCTTGCATAGGCAGCAGAGGTTAGTCTGTAGAGTGCAGTGGAGCAGTTGGCCTTAGAATCAGGCAGAGTTCCTTCATTATTTTAGCAGAGAGGGCAGAGCCTAGGGCTACAGAAGCGGGGAAGGTCATAGATTTGTCTGTGAGAGGATGAAAGAGTTCTCTTCTGATGGCGTCATAGTGAATTATGAAGTTGGATTTTTGGCTAAAGTGAAGAGGTGAAAGGGAGTTGGATATTTAAGAAGTGAAAAAAACATATCATAAGAATAGGGAGGTGAAATAACTAGAGAAATACAATAGGGTTTCTGAAGGCCCATTTGAGGTTATTTGGTCACAACTTTAAAAAGACACCTATCCACATAGTTGATTTGATCCAGCCACCTTCAGCTGCTGGAGGCACACAGCAGGAAGAGAAACCAGGTCAGAGGTTTTGTTTGTTCAAATAGAAGTACAGTTAATACACAATATTATATAAGTCTCAGGTGTACAATATAGTGATTCACAGTTTTTAAAGGTTATACTCCATTTATAGCTATTATAAAATATTGGCTATATTCCCCATGTTGTACAGTATATCCTTGTGGCTTACTTTATACCTAATAGTTTGTACCTCTTAATCCCCACCCCCTGTCTTGCCCTCCCCCACTGGTAACCACTAGTTTGTTCTCTATATCTGTGAGTTTGCATCTTTTTTATTATATTTTCTAGTTTGTTTTATTTTTTTAGATTCCACATTTATATGGATTATCATACAGTATCATATAGATTTATCTTTTTCTGACTTATTTCACATAGCATAATGTCCTCTAAGTCCATTCATTTTGCTAAAAATGTCAACATTTTGTTCTTTTTTATGGCTGAGTAGTAGTCCATTGTGTGTCTGTGTGTGTGTATGTGTGTGTGTGTGTATCCCACATCTTCTTTATCCATTCATTTGTATATGGACACTTAGATTGCTTTTATATTTTAGCTATTGTAAATAGTGCTGCTATGAACATTGGGGTACATGTATCTTTTTGAATTAGCGTTTTGGGGGGTTTTTTGGGTATAAACCCAGGAGTAGAATTGCTGGTTCATATGTTAGTTCTATTTTTAGTTTTTCGATAAACCTTCATACTCTTTTCCACAGTGGCTACACCAATTTACATTCCCACCAATAGCGTACAAGGGTTCCCTTTTCTCCACATCCTTGCCAACATTTGTTGTTTGTGTTCCTTTTGATGACAGCCATTCTGACAGGTGTGAGGTGACAGGTGTGAGGTGGTATCTCACGGTGGTTTTGATTTACGCTTCCCTGACGATTAGTGATGTTGAGAATCTTTTCATGTACCTGTTGGCCATCTGTATGTCTTCTTTGGAAAAATGTCTGTTCAGGTCTTCTGCCCATTTTTTTAATCAGGCTGTTTATTTTTTTGATGTTGAGTTATATTGGCTGTTTATGTAGTTTGGATATTAACCCCTTATTTTTCATATCATTTCCAAATACTTTCTCCCATTCAGTAGGTTGTATTTTTTGTTGGTTTCCTTTTTTGTGAAAAAGCTTTTATGTTTCATTAGGTCCCATTTGTTTATTTTTGCTTTTATTTCCTTTGCTTTAGGAAACAGATCCAAAAAAATATTGCTGCGATTCATGTCAAAGAGTGTTCTGCCTGTGTTTTCCTCTAGGAGTTTTATAGTATCCGGTCTTACATTTAGGTCGTTAATCCATTTTGAGTTTATTTTTGTATATGGTGTTAGAGAATGTTCTAATTTTATTCTTTTACATGTAGCTGTCTAGTTCTCCCAGCACCACTTATTGAAGAGACCATCTTTTCTCCATCATGTATTCTTGTCTCCTTTGTCATAGATTGACCACAAGTGCATGAGTTTATTTCTGGGCTCTCTATTCTGTTCCATTGATCTATGGGTCTTTTTTTGTGCCAGTACCGTACTGTTTTAATTACTGTAGCTTTGCATTCTGAAGTCAGGGAGGCTGATTTCTCCAGCTCTGTTTTTCTTTCCCAAGATTGTTTTGGCTGTTTGGGTTCTTTTGTGTTTCCATACAAATTTCAAAATTATTTGTTCTAGTTCTGTGAAAAATCCCATTGGTACTTTGATAGGGATTGCACTGAATCTGTAGGTTGCCTTGGGTAGTATGGTCATTTAAACAATATTGATTCTTCCAATCCAAGAATATGGTACATCTTTCCATCTGTGTCATCTTCAACTTCTTTCATCAGTGTCTTATAGTTTTCCGAGTACAGGTCTGTTACCTCCTTAGGTAGGTTTATTCATAGGTATTTTATTCTTTTTGATACAATGGTAAATGGGATTGTTTCCTTAATTTCTCTTTCTGATAGTTTGTTTTCAGTGTATAGAAGTACAACAGATTTCTGTAATCAATTTCATATCTTGCAACTTTACTGAATTCATTGATGAGCTCTAGTAGTTTTCTGGTGGTGTCCTTAGGATAGTCTATGTATAGTATCATGTCACCTGCAAACAGTGACAGTTTTACTTCTTCTTTTCCAATTTGGATTCCTTTTATTTCTTTTTCTTCTCTGATTGCTGTGGCTAGGACTTCCAAACTGTTTTGAATATAAGTGGTGAGAATGAGCATCCTTGTCTTGTTCTTGATCTCAGAGGAAATGCTTTCAGCTTTTCACCATTGAGTATGATGTTAGCTGTGAGTTTTTCATATATGGCCTTTATTATGCTGAGGTTTGTCTCCTCTATGCCCACTTTCTGGAGAGTTTTTCTCATAAATGGATGCTTTTTCTGCATCTGTTCTTCTTTTTTGACGGGTGAATCTGATGGAAGGAAGGAGAGCAGGGCATGAGCATGGGTTGTGCCCTGGGAGGTGGTTATAGCCTCTGACAAAGGGTAGAAGGGAGGACCTGAGGCTCCTGAGTGCTGGACAGTAGAACATGCTGAGATCAATGGATTGGTGGACCTCATGGGGCTGTAGGAGCAGGCATACTCAAGGATGTGAATTGGAGAGTCAGCAACTGGTGATCAGAGAATGGGATTCTTGAAATTAAGATTCGGGGGCTGTATAGTAATATATGATAATGACAGAATTTTGTGTCTGTTGGAGTAGGTAGCTGAGGTGGGGTGAGGACAGGATAGTTGGAAGTGAGGGAGGGAGTCAAGGAACTAAGACTTAGTTCAGTGTTGATTGGATGTCTACACAGTGGAAGTCAGGAAGAAGGCTGGCACTGAGAGGAAGTTCAGGGAAGTCTGCTAGCTCTGAGATGAGGCCCTGCAACAGAAAACGTTGGCAGGATGTAATCCGACTACATGCATTTCATTGGAGATGTGGTTTTTGAGAGAAGGAGCAGAAGAAATGGTTTGGAAAGAGTAATGAGGAGTGAGGCAGCCATCTCCCCCACTTCCAGGCTTGTGGTAGGTTGGCTGTACAAGCAAAAACAGCCATCAGAAGGGCTGCAGAGCTAACTGCTTCCTCTGAGGGTGACAGGTTTCACACACAACAGGGAAGAGAAGGGGACATTTAGAGGCCAGGATGAGCAAATAGATCCTGCTATTGGCAGGAGTGAATTCCAGGGATCGCAGTGGAAGGATTTGGGCGCTGGGGACTTTTCGTCCTCAATTTAAATAATTTTGCTTTAGAAAACTCTCATATATGTTACTTAGTATATCTGGAGATATTGTAAAATGTAAGGTATTCTTCAGGAACTGATTTGATCCTTAATTTACTTTACAACCTCTATATTACAGGAATGGTTTGCAGTTTATGTGGAACTTAATCAGCAAATTGCAGCACTCTTAAATGCTGGGGATGAGGAAGATCTTGTGGAACTGAAGTCGCTGCAGCAACAACTTAGTGATGTTTGTTATCGACAGGCCAGTCAGCTGGAATTTAGGCAGAATCTCTTACAAGCAGCTCTTGAATTTCATGGTGTTGCCCAAGATGTAAGTGTCTACTCTGATTGCTTTTCTTTTCTTCAAATTATCTGAATACTTATCTGCACATCATTTTTGCAGGTTTGCATGTCTCCTAATTATTTTTCTGGAACAGTAAAATTTACTGGTGGGGGAAATAAGATACACTTCTTTGATTTTTTAAAAAATTTTAAGTCATTCTGCATGCAACTAAACTTTTTTTTTTTTTTTGTCTAAATAGAGTGTCCCAACCTCTTAGATAATTTCATTTGGATAGTTTTTTCAGTCTTCATGCTTTATAACATAGATTGAAATGGAAGTTTCAATACTTTTTAACATTCTGCTGACCTGGACATACTTTGTCTTCCTGGTGCATGCATCTGTGTGTTCTGTCATTCAGATAACATGTATTCTAATTATTTGTCCTTGTCTTTTAACAGCAGAGTCTTTTTCAAGTATAATTGTGATAACCTCATTAGATATAAACCTCATTAATCATTAAACACTTTAGATGCTGATTACATCAGGGTTATCTCTTTGGTGTCCCTCTGCTTTAGTTGTCTCAGCAGTTGGATGGCTTATTAGGGATGTTGTGCGTAGATGTAGCACCAGCTGATGGAGCATCGATTCAGCAAACTTTAAAACTGCTTGAAGAGAAGCTGAAAAGTGTTGGTAAGCAGATTTTAAAAATGCTGAAACATAAGGGTTCTTTTTTTAAAAACTATCACTACCATGGTTAGACAAGTCAACTTATACTGATCTAATTATAATTATTAACAGGGACCATAGGAAAAATTGGTATAAAAAAGGCTTTATCCCCTTAAAGGGTGTAATTTATGCTACAGTGTTTATTTTTCATTGTTGGTCAGTCACCCTTCCTTCACAGGGCCTTTAGCCTTTCTTGTTTACGCAGCCGAATCTACAGGTGCTATGTCTTGCATATTCTATGAACAGTTATTTGTAGTGCATGCATAAACTGTAATTAGCTGTGAAATGTTCTGTGGTAAACCCTGTATGCCCCAAACTGTGTTTTATGCAATGATTTTTGTTGTTGCTATATCCTAACCTTGTGAAAAAATAGTTGGTTTGGTTCTGTGCATTTGTTTCTCCAAACTGGGAATACTGCCGAGGTGACATACTCTCCAAGGAGAGGATGGTCCAATTTCATTAAGCTAGTACCCTTACTTGACACCAAGGCTTTTTACATTTTACTACAGTAGGAAATACAGTGAATTTCCCTAAGACGTGACTGGGAGAGGTGGATAGTGGATGTGAAAATGGGAGGGGAGTTGTATTGAGTGGGACAGGAGGGCAAAGGAGAATGGAGGAGAGGAAAGCAGTAACTTAAGGCAGATATTTAGTGGAAAATGGTGACATGTGATTGAACCAATTTAATTAATTTTGAAAAGGACTTGAGGGAATGGGTTTGAAAAATCACGTTTGTATTGGCATTTTACTTGCTTACAGTCTTCGTTATTTTTAACAGATGATATGAGGAATACATGTTTAGTATTTAATATGCCAAATGAAATTTATTTCAAAATGTCACAAGTTTTCTTAAACCATATTTTTCTTTTAAAAATGCTAAAAGAATTCTGGTATATGTACCTAATTTAGAGTCTTGTAAACATATCCTAAGTGTTGCTTCTCGTTGGGTGTAAGCTGGACAGCGCCTATACTCAAAATGTTCAGTGTCCTTTTACAGTGAGAATACATTGCTTGAATGTTTTAATGTCTTGTAACTCATATATTTTTTGAACAGAATATTTGCCTTGTTCTCCTAAAAATTGGACTACATAAAAACAGAAAGGAAAAAATGGAAAATCTTATCAAAATAGAAATTCTCACACTTCCTATTTGCAGTTTTGAAAAGTAATTGTTATCTATGGAAATTCACCTTTTGGAAATTCTCTTTAGGGAGAATTTGAATGAGAGGGAGCTCCAGTTTGAGCCACATTTAAAGGGGTTTTATTGATCGAAATATTCAGAGGCCTCCATCCCGAAGTAGCTTAATGTACAAAGTTGTTATACTTGGAATCCAAGTACAGTATCTGCTGAGAGGATTTACTTAAGGGAGGGAAAGCTTCTCTGGTTTAAGAGATTAAATATAATAACTTTTGTTTTAGATGTAGGATTGCAAGGTTTGCGTGAAAAAGGTCAAGGTCTTCTGGATCAGATCTCCAATCAGGCATCCTGGGCCTATGGAAAGGATGTAACCATTGAAAATAAAGAAAATGTGGACCACATACAAGGA
The DNA here is from genome assembly GCF_951394435.1 of Stenella coeruleoalba. Classification (NCBI taxonomy): domain Eukaryota; kingdom Metazoa; phylum Chordata; class Mammalia; order Artiodactyla; family Delphinidae; genus Stenella; species Stenella coeruleoalba. The sequence continues at coordinate 74,291,597 of NC_137151.1, read as the reverse complement.
GTGATGGAAGATATGCAGCTTAGGAAACAAAGGCAAAGTTTGACTGTTCATGTTAATTTTTGCTAAGACAACCTAATATTAATTAAAATGAGAAGTGATGTAATTATATTTTCCATACAAAGTAAAAATTCTTACCTGTTATATAGTAGGCATGTAGTAGGTTTTTGGTGAATGTAGTGATTATTGTATATAATTGTACTAACAAATAATGGCAGTTTGTTCAATTAATGCGTACATTTTCCCTTTTTACTCAGTGGTAAAATTTTCGGTTCCACTCAAGTACATCACATTCCATATCCCCAGGGTAGCCTATGACTCGTCTATCTTTTAAGAAAACTCTTTTTGGAGAATTTTGCTTTTCCATTTTCATTTAGTTTAGAGTTGCTATTAAATCTATCATTTACATTGATGTGTTTCTTCATCTAAACGTTTCAGAAATTTTCATGCATCCATTGTTCTCATATTTGCTGTAGAAGGATTAGACAGTAAACTCTGGGTAAGATGATTTTTAGTTTCCTTTGATGTAGAACTAGGAATTTAAAGGGTTCTTTGAAAACTCAGTTTTCAATAGCAATTGCAGAGTATTGCAAAGTAAAGGATTAAATTAACATATGCTAGTATATATAGGCTAGCATGGTTGTGTGAAAGCTTTGTACACTTAGAAATTCTAAGGTCATCAACAAAAACCTCACAGAAACTCTTCCCTTACATCACAGAGAAAATAGTCATTAGAAATTCCTTCTATCCTCATATCTGCAAACGTATCCATTTCATTATTTATTCTCATCACAAAGATGATATATGTCTGCTCTTATCAAAGCCGTGTGTCCCCATCATCTTCTCACTCCATCAATTCCCATTCTCTACTCTGATCCCTGCCTTTCATTTAAATGCTTAAATCTCTCCTATTAAAAAAAAATTAGACAATTACACACATGCATATACCTTCAACCCTTTGTCTTCTAGCCCTAGAATTCTCCTTCCTGACAGCTGTCATTGATGGTCTAATCTGCACTCATACTTCCTCACTGCCTCTAGTTACTTTTCATCCCTTCTCGGTCTCCCCTCTCCCCTCACCATTTCACTGGACATACTCTTACTGATGTCACAAGTGACTTTGTAATTGCCATGTGTAATAAATGCTTGATCTTGCTCAAAATCCAGGGAATACTTTTGGTCCTGACATTGCTTGACCACTCTGAATAGAATTAGGCACAAATGACTTTTTCTTTCTTCTTGAAACTTCCTGACGACCTTGTCTTCTTTGAAAACACCCTCATGAGTCTCCTCCTGGCACTCTGTTTCTTCTTGGTTCTCTTCACTGATTTCTTGTCCTCTAGCTAATTTCTCTGCTTTCAGGGTTTGTTCTGAGGCCAAATTCTCTTCTCACTCTACTACTTCAATGACTTTCTTTAATATTGACCATGATTGAGTAGTTATGACTCTGACCCAGACCCCTCTTCTGTATGTTAGACCCGTAGTTCCTCTTACTTACTGAATGTCTCCACCTGGATGACCCATACACTACTCAAAAAAACTAATATGGACAGATCAGAATCATTCTCCTCCAAAACTTGCTCTTCTCCTTTAGTTTCCTATCCAGGTTAAAAATACCATCAGCTACCAAACTTGGAATTTATCCCAAGGATTTATTAAAATCATTACTCTTCCTCATCCCTTACAGCCTAATCAGATGCCCAAGTTCTGCTGTCTCTGAATCATGAACACTTCATTCTACCCGATCTTAGCTGCCTGTGGCATTGCTCGTCTACGGTCTGTTGTGCAAGAGCACAATCTTTTGTAAAGCGCACATCTAATCCCCAACTTCCTTGTATAAACTCGTCTCAGTGACTTCCTATTTTCTCAGATGAAGTTCAGTCTCCTTGGAATAGTATAGGAGACCCTTCATAATCCAATCCTGCATAATCTTACCTCCTTTGATTTTTCTACAAAACCACACACTTGTTTTCACTTTCCTGAACGCATCATGCTATTTCATGCATCCATGACTTAGAATACGTCTTTCCTTGTTTTCTGCCGACTGGATTCCTACTTATTCTTTAAGACTCAGGGGTACTTATCCTTGGAAACCTTTTTAGATTTGTAAGGCAAGTTTGTTACTTGTTCCTCCCTATTCTCATACAGCTCCGCAGTAGTGTTTATCACATTGTTTATTTAAAAGTCCATCTCCCCAAATGAGACCATCTTAAAAGTAGCGACCATGTCTTATCCTTTTCAAGCACATTAGTCATACCTGACAATATTTGTTGAATATGTGTATGATATCATGTTCATCACTGAAGTGTCTTACATTGTCTTTTAGCTTCAAATTGTAAAAATACTTATCATGATTACTTCCCTTCAGTCCCTTGTAGAATTGTTTAACCAAGTTGCATTTTAACAATATGTTACGGGCTTTTGTTGAGGGCATCCTTATAAAAAATAGCCTTGTGACAATGACTTACCTATTGTTATCAAGTTTCCTTAAGAATATTAACTATAGTGGAGTCCAGTGCCTCATGGGTAGCTTGTTATTGGTATTTGGTACTGCAGTGAGTTTCCACCTTCCCATCTAAAGTTCATGGAATTGCATGGGAATGAAGGGAATCAAAATGAAGGGATCAGAGCTGAGCTAGATCAAGTCAGCTTAAAATTGTAATCTGTATATTATCCAAGAAGACCACAGTAAAATTTAAGAATACTCTGTGTTTCTCTCCACCCAGAGATCAACAGAATTTTTTTTCTTTCTTAAGAACATAGGTGGAGGTTTTTTTAAATTCAAAATTTAAAATTACTCTGGGTAATGTATAATGTAATGAAAAGCTTTATTTATTGTTTTTATTCCCTTGGAGCATCATTCTCTAAACTAGTATTTTAGAAACTTTACATTTTTATCTTTGAAGGTTGTTTAATGCTAATTGGCAGTTGATATTGCTTCGGGTTTTAGTGTACTGCTGTGTTTGTGCTTTGCTTCAGTATTTTGCAGAATTCATACTATACTCAGAAGGGTTTGTGATTTAGTACCATTCAGGTATTTTAAGGTTTTGATATAACACAGATACAGATATCCCTAAAATTCTTACAAATCAATACAAAATAGTTACAGTCTCCATAGTGTAGAACTGAGTATTTTAGTATACTGTAAAACATGGGTGCCAGATGGTGGTGTTATACTAGTTATCAACAAAACTGAAATGTCCTAAATTTATGTTTGGATTTATTAGATGTGAAGACATGGTAGATGTGCGAAGATTAAAGATGCTTCAGATGGTGCAGTTGTTTAAATGTGAAGAAGATGCTGCCCAGGTAAAGATCAATCAGGCACAAGGCACTTGCCTTTTCTTAGAAGATTGATTTCACCTAACTATAAACAAAAGTGTACTTTTCATGGTCCTAAGCAAGTAAATTCATTAAGTCACATTCTAGTTTATCCTGTCAAAATAATAAAGTTTTGTATTCCCACTTACCTTACTGGTCTCATTTTTTTTAAATTTATTTTAATTAATTTATTTTTGGCTGTGTTGGGTCTTCGTTGCTGCACGCGGGCTTTCTCTAGTTGCGGCGAGTGGGGGCTACTCTTTGCTGTAGTGCACGGGTTTCTCACTATGGTGGCTTCTCTTGTTGTGGAGCACGGGCTCTAGGTGCGTGGGCTTCAGTAGTTGTGGCACACGGGCTTCAGTAGTTGTGGTGCGTGGGCTCTAGAGTGCAGGCTCAGTAGTTGTGGTGCATGGGCTTAGTTGCTCCGTGGCATGCGGGATCTTCCCGGACCAGGGCTTGAATCCGTGTCTCCTGCATTGGCAAGTGGATTCTTAACTACTGCACCACCAGGGAAGCCCTTACTGGTCTTATTTGACTTATCTTCTCAATGAAATGCTGTATTGAGCTAGAAATTGGGATTATGTATTATTTATTACTGTTGATTTGGTTGTCAGTTACACATCCCAGGATGAAGCCTGGTGTAGCTTATTGCTTTTTAACCCACAAGAAGGTTTTTCAGCTAGATAAACAATTTGCTATCTTTGTATAGTTAGCATCAAAGAACATGATTCCAGCTTGACATAGAAGAAACTTATGATTTTAAGTAGTAACATAAATCTATAATGAGATTCCAATAAGATTATATTACATAAACACATGATGTTCTATTAGTATAAATCATGCGATGTTAATTTTAAATGAGTGCTTCTCTTTAATAGGTCTTGTCTTTAGATTTTTAAAAATTTTGAGTGGGAGGAGAGGTCATTAATTCATGTAGCTTGGCATTGAATGAAATAAGCTATTAAGGTTATAACTAATGGATTAATTAATCACATGATAGTAATCTTTCTTTATATAAATATGATGTTTTGATATAAGACATAAAGAGTTATGAATCCAGCTTCACTGTTATTTATTTTCATTTAGGCAGTAGAATGGCTAAGTGAACTTCTGGATGCTCTTCTTAAGACCCACATCAGACTGGGTGATGATGCTCAGGAAACGAAAGTTCTACTGGAGAAGCATAGAAAATTTGTTGATGTTGCCCAGGTGCAGAACTGGTTATCTTCCTTTTCTACAAGCTATGTGTTTGCATAGCTTTCTGCATGATTGTAATGTAACTTAACCTTCCAAGTCCAAGAAGATTGGTTACGTTAATCCAGAAATATTACAGAACTAAGAAAATGTCAGCCGGTGAATCAAAACTAGCCTGCATAAACTTAAGAGGGTTTATGTTTTCCTGAATACAGGTTCTGTATGCTTCCTCTGATTTATGGTATATATTATGACATTTTTAGGCAGTAACTGTTCATTCACGAAAGTAAATCAGTAAATGACAAACCCTAGTTTCTGCATCTCACTAGTGTTAGCATAGCAACACAGATTTTTTTTTTTGCATGTGAAAAGTATCTTAATTTATTTTCCCTAACTATTGAGTTCACATTGTAACAGTGTGGTTTCCTATATGTAATATAAAGTGCCCATTTGCCACCCATTCATTTTGATCAATGAGGGAGCAAACCTTTTTTTTGTGTGTGGGGTGGGGGGTCATGGTTGAGCAGACCGAAGTGGGGAAAACAGAGTAAGAGCGGGAAGCCAGACAAAAAATCAACTTAATAAAAATTAACTGAAAGTATTGCTTCCCCTTTATCATTTATGCATGCAGACAACTTGTAGCAGTAAGTGCCAGTGGACTTACTCATTATTGATTTCTAGTAGTGTTGCTTAATTGTAATCTCAGTCCTCCTGCACACTTTCCCATCCCTCTTTTCAGAATTCTTTTATTATAATTTCATGTTGACTTTTTCTTTTTTAGAGCACTTATGACTATGGAAGACAGTTGCTACAGGCCACAGTTGTGCTGTGCCAGTCTTTGCGCTGCACCTCTCGATCATCTGGGGATACACTTCCTCGACTGAACAGAGTATGGAAACAATTTACAATAGCATCTGAAGAGAGGGTACATAGGCTGGAAATGGCTATTGCGTTTCACTCAAATGCTGAAAAGGTTCGCTTTTTTAAAAATGTAGTTTCAGTAGTGTTTGTACGTTTAAAATGTGTTAACCTTGTAATTTTGTTATTAGTCTGTTTTTTTAAAATTTTTATTAATTTCATTGTTTAAAGCTTGTTTAGATATAATGTATTGTCTTAGAAAGTTCAAATCAGATTCTTAGTAAGCCATATCAGTGCTAGAGTACTGTGGTTAGAGGAGTTGAAACTATCCAGTAGTCCTCTCTCAGCAGCACGTCTCTCTTCACCAGACCTGGTGCCCAGAATGTACTGTCTGTTCTTTCAGGTGTCATGACTCCCATCTGTTTCATTATGCCAGGAAAGGAAACTTTGCTTTGGCAACTACTACTAATTGTCATAAATTTTTTAAAAGGTCATTTGTGATTTTTATAATGTTTAGAGACTGTCCAGCTAAAATTATGAGAGTAAGGATAAAAATAACTTTTTTTTAATGTGTTGTCTTTAAAGATTCATTCTAGAATTTATTATTTAATGAATTCATTAGTCCCAGAAACCAAAAATGAAATATGCAGGCAAATTTTCAATAGAACCTTTTTCTCAACTGCACAGTGAAAATTTATAGCACCCAAGCCTTATATTTCCACTCCAAAGAGGAGTCTTACTAAGTAGTTAACTTTGTTTTGATCTCTTAACGATCACAGTTTATATGTAGGGAATGTTCAATACAATTTAAGATATGAGAAACCTAAGATGTAAATGTGATAGCCTTAGTCTGTGGAACAGAAGAGAAATTGCCAGGAACCTCAGGAATTAAGCAGTTTCTGTCTGTGTTATGCAGTACATTTGTTAGGAAATGTCCACAGTTAACTCTTTTTGAGCTGGTCACTGAACTCCACAGGTCAGTGTTTTAATGTAAAATGGGCCTGGTGATGATGAATGAAAGTACATAAAATGGCTTGACTTGTTTATCTACTGATTGTTTTAATGAAAACTTTTTATTGAAGTATAGTATTAACATAGAAAAGTGTACAGCTCAAATGTTCTGCTCACTGAATTTTCATAGAGTGAGCATGCCTGTGTAATCAGTGCACTATTCAAACAACAGAACGTTACCAGTACCCCAGAGGCTCTCCACCCTCTTTTAATCACCCTGCTTCTGCTGCCCATCCCGGGGTGACCACTGGCCTGATTTCTAACACCACTGATAACTTTTTAGGATCGTGCTTTAAAAATGTATCTGCAAGGACATTTTAAAACCTAGATCTCTTTAAGAAATTATGTAAGAATGAATATGGTTGAGACTTTTTTTCATAGAAAATTAATATTCTTATTTCTTCTGGTACATGGCCTTTATCATGCTTGTAATAAACTCTTTAAGTTATTTTATTGTGCCAACCTGTGTAAAGCCTTTTGTTATCAGATGTTATTTTTCTTTTGAGTGTGTTGTATTTTATACCAGTAAACATAAATATAACCACAACTATAAGCAACTTGTATAGCAAATGATAGTGATTGGGAAAATATTTAAATTTAATCTAGAATTTTACAATATGAAAATGTCCTTTATGAGTAATGCTGAAGTAAACATAATTGGATTAAGTAAACTATAATTCAAAAAAAGTTGTAAAAATAAATAGTTTCTTCTGCCCCAAATTTTGTAGGTTTTTTTCTTGGAGGTAATTTTTTAAAATTAGTATTATTATTTTAAATCTGGAGTGTATCTTAGACCCATAGAACATCTCAATTTGGGACTAGCCATACTTCAAAAGCTCACTAACCACATGTACTTAGTGGCTACTATGTGTGGGTCTGTACTTGTAGACTTAACTGTTACAAATCACAGCATTTTTTTTTTTCTTTCTTTCCTTATTTTCTTTTGTACCATTTAAATTTAAATGGTAATAGTTAAGGAAAAATAATATGAAGGACTGTAGAACTTCCTATGTTTGAATTAAAACCTTAATCAATTTACATCTTTTTTTGTTGTTATTTTCGTTTTGTTTGTTTGCTTACATCATTTAACTCAGGTCAGTGGATCACTTTTTAAAATAACTATAAAGTTTCTAGCTAGATAATCACATCAGTTATGTGTTTGTACTCTGAGTATATGTTGTTCTGTATTTATATTTTCTTTCATTTTTGAAGTCTGTAAGCTCTTTGAGGTCAAAATCTGTATCTCATTCATATCCCAAGCTGCTACATAAACATAAAGTAAGTTTTCAATAAATAGTTACTTAATGAATGAAAGAATACTACTTTTTAAGCACAGTTTGAGCTTAGATTCCAAATAGTAGTCTAGCATTATTTTTTTCTTGGAAATCACTATAAACCTCTTCATACTCCAGTTATATTATTAGTAGGGATTGTGTATTTCATTTTGTTTGAATTTCTTGAGCCAGCTTTGATCAATCTTCTATAATGGCATACACGAAGATGCTAAGAACAGAACAAAAACACCTTCAATCTACTAAACTTGCATGAACTTGATTCCTTTTCTGTGTCTCTTGATTGATGTTGCATTTTTATTTGTTGTAGATTTTGCAAGACTGTCCAGAAGAGCCTGAAGCTATTAATGATGAGGAGCAATTTGATGAAATTGAAGCAGTTGGGAAATCGCTTTTAGATAGACTAACTGTTCCTGTGGTTTATCCTGATGGGTATGGTGCATGTTCTTACAATTTGTGTTTTTATCAGTAAGGTCTTAAAGGGATATCAAGAGAAGAAAGTCTATTTCTTAAAAGTCCTGGTAAATTAGCTTTGGTTCACATTTTCAATTTCTACAAAAGGTTAGTTTAAAATGAAAAGAAATCCATACTGGGCTCTTAACAATAGTAGCAATTGGCTGTCAAATTTATTGCTCTTGATAGCTTGTTGTAGAATAAAGATCATCGACTAGGTTGACATCTTGGGTTCTTGCCTTGACTTTAGTGGTAAGGAGCTGGTGACTTTGGGCTTCATTCATGGAAGGGATGGGGAGGGAACTAATGTTTAGTAACTTAAAATATATACCAAGCCCCAAGTTAAACACTTCACCTTAATTACTTTTGACCAGGGCTAGAGCAGTATGATTATTTTGATTCACAAATGAAGAAACTAAAGCTCAGAAAGGTTAAGTAAGGTCCTCAGGATTTCACAGCTTCTAAGTGGAATTAGAATATAGTTTCAGGTCTGTCTAGCACCAGATCCATTCTCTTTTCACTGTGCTGTATGGAGTCCTAATTTCTTCATTTGTAAAATGATGGGGTCGTGATTCTCACATTCCTTTCCATTTCAAATAGTTGATCATAAAAATAAGAAATAGCCTCTTGAAAATAAACAGACCAGTAAATGAATCAGAAGGAGCTTTATCTACAAGGAGCTAGACCTTCTCAGTAAAAATAATTTAGAAGTAATCCAGAGGATGTTGAATTAAAACAATGGAGCGGGCTTCCCTGGTGGCGCAGTGGTTGAGAGTCCGCCTGCCGATGCAGGGGACACGGGTTCGTGCTCCGGTCCGGGAAGATCCCACATGCCGTGGAGCGGCTGGGCCCGTGAGCCATGGCCACTGAGCCTGCGCGTCCGGAGCCTGTGCTCCGCAATGGGAGAGGCGGCAACAGTGAGAGGCCTGCGTACCGCAAAAAAATAAAAAATAAAACAATAGAGAAACCAAACCATTGAATACAGGTATCCTTACATTGTAACAGAGTGTAATGGGTATGATTGTGGACTCTGGATCCAGATTTGTTGGGTTTAAATCTCAGCTCCGCCACTTATGAGCTATGACATCTTGGGCAAGCCACTTAACCTTTCTGTGCCTCAATTCCCTCATCTAAAAATAGGGATATATGGGGCTTCCCTGGTGGCGCAGTGGTTGAGAGTCTGCCTGCCGATGCAGGGGACACGGGTTCGTGCCCCAGTCCGGGAAGATCCACATGCCGCGAAGCGGCTGGGCCTGTGAGCCATGGCCGCTGAACCTGCGCGTCCGGAGCCTATGCTCCGCAATGGGAGAGGCCACAACAGTGAGAGGCCTGCGTACCGCAAAAAAATAAATAAATAAAAATAAAAATAGGGATATATTTTCCATACCTCCTCAGGTTACAAGAGCGAGGAAATTAAATGAGCTAAATGTATATAAACTACTTAAAACAATTGGGACACATGGTAAGTGGCACTACTACTGTGTCATGAACTTCAAATGATTATTTGGAATTGATATTGAGAAGATATAACTTTATGCCCAGGAACAAATACTATTCATAGTCTGTACTTAGATAATCTCTAGTCGTACCTAAACTTGAACAATCAGAAGTAGCTTAAAGTCATGTATATCTCCAATGTATAAAAGAGAATAAAATCTAAAAGTTTATAAATTCAGCTGGTAACAGTATTAGTGGGGTGCTTCTGGTTGTTCCATTCCAGGAACCCCCCCCTCCCCTCGCCAAAATCTCATTTCTGTGTTTCATAACCAGTTGTCATAAAGTCGGTCTCATTCTACTTAAGTCATCCTCGGAGCATCTACCCCTGGTATTTTTGCTTGGGCTTCTCCTCCTGTGTTCTACAAATAGTTCATGTGTCATTTTCATTTTTAAGATAAAAGAGTAAGTTAGGGCTGTATATTCTAATTTCACAACTTTAATATTTGCGATTATTATTTCATTCCCTTTTATATGATAATTTGTTTATGCTGTGTAAAGTTTGACAGTAAGCTTAGTCAGATTTATCTTCTGTAACATTCTCCTAGAACAATAAAAGAAATTAGGTGGTCTCTCTGGATTCACTGCTTGAAGACCTAGGTTCAAATTCTGTTTTTTCCACTGTGTGATCTTAGTCATTTAATTTTCCAGGTCTTAGTTTTCTGATCTAAAAAATGAGGAGCTTAACCAGATTATTTCCAAGAACTCGTAGAGCTCTAAAAGATTCTGTGACTCTGAATACTGTCTTTGCAGATAGGATAAAATTAAATAATTTTACCTATTAATGTCCCAAATGATGGCTTAACATTAAACGGATATTTTACTTGGTAGCTATATTAGACAACTGGTGTCCGTAGCCCTTAGCACTGAAGTACACATACAAATTTTATATTTGTGTATGCTTATGGGCCCCAAGCTAAAAGTATAACATTTACAATGTTGCATTGTTTTGTTTATTTGTTGAATTGTTTGGTTTATTGAGATTATCATAAGTGTACATGATAGGACATTTATACTTCTAATAAATTTTTCTCAACATGTCTTAATATATATTATGCCATTTTAAAAAATGTTTCTCCTACCAAATTGCTACTCAGAGGTAAACAGTATGGTCTGCAAAAAGAACTAACACCATACCACGTAGGTAATTTTTATGGTAATTTTTGCTTCCTTTTGCATTCACTACAGTCAATGGATTTGTATTAATCTGACTGGGCTTTTTCTGTTTTGATTTTTAGAACTGAACAATATTTTGGGAGTCCAAGTGACATGGCTTCTACTGCAGAACACATCAGAGACAGGATGAAACTAGTTAGTCTCAAAAGGCAGCAGCTGAGACATCCCGAAATGATGACTACAGAGAGCTAATAGCTGCCTTCTTCCCGCAGATCTGCAGTTCATAATCCCGCATGTCGTTGGCATACTGCAGCATCGGCTACAATATGTTAAGATGCATTTCACAGCCAGGATAAGCCTCATTTCTTTCCATTACACGTTTCTCTCCATGTGTTAACATCTTGTAACTACCAAGGCAGAATTATTTAACATGCTTTGAGACCATAGACTCCAACTATCTTAAAAGAAGGAACTGTAAACATTGCACTGAAAACTTGCTTTAAAGCTTTACCTGACCTGTCAGTTTGTAGATTAATAACTGATAATAAGCTTTGAATGGTGCTAATAAGAGTTTAGGAATTCTCTCTATAAAAAATGGTTGCCCTTCCTCCCCGAGTGATGTAGTAAATTTAGACTATAGTTAAACTGTTATTAGTAGACAGTGGTGTCCTCAAAATTTTACTTTGTAATTCTCCTTCAAAATTGATTATTTTTATTGTGTCAGTATGAAGAAAACCTTCAGATTTTTGATATATCATATTCATTAAAAAACATTTTCCTATTTGTATTGATAATGTATAAAAGTTGTTTGTGCTTAATAAAAGGCTTCTTTTAAACATTTTATTTAATTTGGTGGTTATATCTATTTCCAAACATGAGTGCCTTATTTAAAAGGGCATTCTTAGCATTGTGAGGATGGTTTAGTATTTGTTTTTTCATGTTGGTTGCATGTATTTTAGCCAGGAAATTTATATGTAAGCATGTGTATATAATAAATAAGCATGTTTTATCATGAAAAATTATTGTGAAGAACAATTTAGATCTTTAAGAACTTATGAATAATGGAATACTATTTCTCATTTTTCTCTTCTTCAACTTGAAAAATGTTATCCAAATTATTAACTACCCTGAAGATATTTTGTTTCTGGGGGAGGAGGGCTGGGGAAGAAGGCCTACATAGTTACTTAAGTGTAATCCTTTATATCAGAGTAATCTTTCAGGAACTAAAATAGCAATTGTTAATAAAATTAAATTTCTCAAGATAGACTAGAAGCAAGATTCTGAAGTGGTATAATAACAAAAATTGTACAACTCTTTTAGAAATAAAATTTATAAAATGTTAGTGCTTTTAAGTTTATATTAAGTTTAAATGGTAAAAACATAATTTTTTGTTAATTTTTATTTCAGAAAATGTTTTTGAGAAAGATTAAAAACAATTTGTAGTCTGTGATCAATACAAAATTATGCAAAGAATTGTATGCTGGTTCCTTTCATTGTCTACAGAAATGCTTGTGTATCTTCTAATGCAAAAAACTCCCTCTGAGCCTGCTGGTTTCTCCAGCCTTCTTCACTGCCAGACTTCTTGGAGAAATCCATATCCATTGACCTGCACCCTCATCACTCACTGCTCAGCACCTTGCAGTCTGGTTTTACACAGACCAGCAATGCAGTGGTTCTCAATGGGCTCCCAGTTACCGAACTGAATGACTTTTTTTTCTCAGTCTGCATCCCTTATCCTTCTTTGCCTCTGCAGCATTTATACCATTGAGCAACCTTTCCTAGACAGTGTCTTCTCCCTTGAAGGTGTTATCCTCTGCTGTAACTGAGTCCAGTCACATAAGTCTTACTTAAAATGCATCTACTAAAATGTGCTCTCTCTGATTCTGTCTTCAGAATGCTTCTGGAAGTATCTCATCCTTAGGGTTTCTATTTTATCCCAGTGTCCTGGGTTACATATCTGGTCCAAAATTCTAAGCTTGTACTTTCAGCTACCTAGTTGACATTCCAACCTAGGTGAAGTTATTTATCATATTTTCCACCTTTCACCTCTTGGAGTAATTTTGGTAAAAGATGCAGCCTTTTTTTAATAGACATGCCAGAAAATCTGGGGCCACATTCAGCTGTTCCCTCTCATGCTGCCACTGCTCTGAGAACATCCAGGAAGGTTTTTCTATATTCGATAATCCTCAGTCTTTTAGGGCTTAACTTTTGTGAGTGTAAATGTTTGTGATTCTTCATTTCAGTCTTCATGATGGTGCTAACCACGCGCTACAGTTGTTTATGTCTGTACCTGCTACATTATAAGCTCTTTTGAGGGAAGGAATCTTTTGGGCCTGACTTCTCCTGTTCCCAGCCTTTTGCTCATGCATAATAGTTTCTCAGTTCCCCTGTATGTGAATGGTCTGTTGTAGGCATTAGTAATAATCCCTCTTGTATTGTAGTCTGAAGTATGTTTTAAACAGATTTCCTAAAGTTAAGACTGACTTATGAGTGAATCTATTCATCAGGAAGTCATTTGGTATTTTAAATACTGGCTAATTTAGATACTTAGTTGTATTCAATATCTATTTCTCTTACTGAATTTCACAGAATTGGAATGTTTTTATTAAGACTTTGCCAGAAGGGAATTTGACTGTAAGTAAAGAGACTCTTTAGTTCTACCATCAACTCGCCTACTGATTGTCAAATGAGTTAATTTTATATGCCTTAAGCTATCCTGTCTACAGCAAGAGTGAAATAAGGCACATCTGGAAACATTTGTAATTTGAGTAGTTCAGATGAAGATGAATATGTTTTTATCACATAATAAATATTGTTGCTTTTCATTTGTAACTGTGCTGCTACTTTCTATTTGTATATCCGTATACACATAGACAGTTATGAATGAAAACCCAACAGTGCCCTAGTGTGATTTTTTTCATAAGGTCATAGTTCACTTGGAATACCTGTGAAGGAAGTGACTGCAGTCTGTTTGAAATGACAAGTTCTTTGTACATCATAAATTAACATTAGCCCCGCAGATATAACGGAGAAAGAACCATCATTTCTAATTGGTATATGCTGCAACTTTCCACATTACTTTAGCTCATCTCAGGGAATTACTGAAATGTTAATTGGGCCAGCTTCATTTTGTTTTGTTTTTTTCCTTTTGACTTCATGTCATGTATTTGTTCCCGTGTAAGCTCCATATCTAAGGACAGTTTTGGCCTCTGTTCTTCACACAAGTCTAACCCGGCAGAGTTATGATATGTGAAGATGATAACTTCATTTCAGATGAAATTGACTTTATTCCCAGTCCTCATTGTTGGTGACCTTGTTCTACTCTTGTAGCTCATTGGTCATGTTGATGAAACTGCTCAGCCTGCCAACTAAGATATCAGTGGCAGTTCTAGGCTTCCTTGCTGTGTAGAAGGTTGGATATTTCTCTCACTTCACAGGCCTTTAAATTGGCCAGTGCTCCAAAGTGTTACCTAGTATTAACGTGTTTGTCGTTTGTTTCATTACCCTGTCAGTTCATGTGTGGGATGTGCTATTTAGTGTATTATTATTATAGTTAGTGCATTCTCCTTAATGTGAACGTGACAGTTACTTTTCTGATGGTGCTGAGTAAATCATACATAAACCCACTGTAACAAATGTCATGATTGATTGTGAACCTGTCTCACTGTACCATCTGCATTTGGAGAAAGAATTCAGAATTTTCTACTACAGTGTAAGTTCTCTGCCAGAGAGATTGGAAATTACTGTGTACTTTTCCCGTCCTCACAGGACCGTAATAAAATACTGAGGTTACTAAAAACCAAGCATACTATAATTGCTAAAGTCCTCCCCATCTTGAGCCTATTGAAAACGGTAGAGGAAATTAACATCGGTAAATATCATCAATGACAAGAGTTCTATGATTGGGATGTCTTTGCTTAAACCTTGAAAGGAAAAATTCTCTAGGATTACGAAGATGGGCTGGAACATAGCTGACCAGTTAACCTAATTAGCAAACTTAACCAGTGTTAACTTTCAGTTCTAAAAATAAAAAGCTCCAGATGGGAGTGGAAAATACGCTCTTGGTATGTAGGGCAATGAATACCTTGATGAGGCAAAATGAAGCACAGATAAAACACCTGACATTATTTGACTTTAGTGTGTGCTACAGAAAATCTAGTTTTAGCTAAGATACATGAATAGTGGCAAGAATAGTAGAGGAAAGATCATAAAGGCTAAAATAAGAACTATAGTGAATATAATGCAAAGAGTTTGGAGTTTAAATACCTGACTTCAAAGTCTGGCTTTGTCATTTACTGACCTTGGTAAAAAAATCACTAAATTTCTCTGGATCTGTAAAATAGAGAAATCATATCAAATAATTTTAAGAATGAAGTACAATCATGTTAAAAAAGTATTGAAAGCCAAAATGTCTTTCAAAGTGGAAGGTATTATCTTTTCAGAATAGAAAATGGAGCATTCTTTAATCTTGCTCTTGTCACAGGTGGAAGCATGGGGTCTTGGGGGAAAGGGAACCTTGTCTGCTCACCTCCCAATGCTCCGTTTCCCTCCATTCTATACACTGAAAATGCCAAGGGTGGGGTCAACGAGCTTGGCAGTAAATAGCAAGCCTTTTACATCTGACAAATTAACTGTTTTATGACAGGATGATAGGCCAGCCAGATGGAGGACAAATGAGGAGTATCATCTACTTTGAGGTTGACAGAACATGACACAGTTCCATCAATAAGTAAGAAAGTAAGTAAAAATCATACTTAGGATCTTAGTGAGTCAGCACCAACCTATAGAAACAAGAGCATGAATCTGGCCACCGTTAGTGCTGTTATGGTTAGAGAAGAGTAATCCTGGTAAACTTGGGTAGTGATAATAACAGAAAAAGACTGGTCCTGTAATAGAGGCTGATAGAACTAAGGGTGCTCCATGAAATAGCATAAACAAGGGGGAATGTTTTAAGACTGAAAAGCGTCCTAGATATGATGCTGAATAACACGACCATAATATTTTAAAGCAGACGAGAACATGTCAAAACTAGTCCGTGTGCTTCAAGAAAAAGCAGAGCCTGTACTAGAACATGAAGAACTTAAGAGATCACAGGAAAGCCACAACCATGACTACGTAGTGTGAAAGCAGTAAGTAAAATTTTAAAAGAATCAAGATTATTTTTGTTAGAAAACTCTTAGGAGGCAATACACATAATACCCATGTATCATGATACAGGAATTCTTAGCAAATAACTAAAAATAGTTACCAGCTTTAGGTATTACGAGCAGCGTTGTTACGGATCCAAGGCATGTAGAAAACTGTTTCTGTCAAAAGACTAAATTCTGAAGCCATTCTTGGTGAATCTCAAGGTGCCACTTTAGAAGTATTTACAAGTCAAATGCCATCTCTTTAGGGTGTCCCTAAATGTGTTGCTCCCTGAAGAGACAGGTGGACGGTTCAGATGTCCTTCCATTCAGAAAAAGAGACCTGTTCACTATGATCAAGCCTCACATCACGTTTCGGTTCTACACATCTCTTCTATTACTGTTACCCTGGTTGTTTTAGAAGTCAGTAAAAATGTCTATGCTTGGTTTTTCCCTTAATGTTTTTTCATCTTAACTCTTATGTTAGTCTACACAGCCAAGAAACTTGCTCAGAATATACTATCAATATATGTATTATTTTTATTAAGGTATGAGGAGATCGAAGTATCACTTTGACAATTATCAGTCAGCATAGATTTGAAAACTGGTTGCTCACCTCACACTCAGGAATATCCTTTCACAAACTCTTAAGTTTCTAAGTTGACACTGTTTGGATGAATTTGATGGTTATGTTGCTGTGAGATCAATGATGAAATTCTCAGCAACATTATTTGGCAAGCATTGCACCCTGGATTTTTTCCCCCAACGTTTTATTATAAAATTTTTCAAACATAAAAAAGTTAAAATTTTACAGTGTACTCACCACCCAGATGCTAGTTAGCATTATGCTTTATCACATACCTATCCATCTATCAATTCATCAATCCAGATTATTTTTGATGCATTTTAAATTTCAGAAATCTACACACTTCCTACTAAATACTTTAGCATACATATCATTAACTAGAATTCAATGTTTGCTTACATTTTTACTTTTATGTAAAATTAGCATACAGTGAAATGCATAAATCTTAAGTGTGTATCTGCTGGATTTCGGCAAATGCATACAGTGCTATCAAGATATAAAATGTTACCAGAAAATTCCCATATGGCCATTCCAGTCAGTCCTTGTTCCCCCCGCCCCCTGTCCCCGCAAGCATCCTCTTCTTTATTCTACTGTAAATCAGATTTGTGCATTCTAGATCTTTGTATAAGTAGAGTCACACAGCATGTACTCTTAGAAGCCTTCTTCATTTACTATGTTTTGGAGATTTATCCATGTGGTTGAGTGTATCAATAGTTCGTTCCTTTTTTATTGCTGAGAAGTATTCCATTCTATGACTATATTACAGTTTATTTATTCACGTCCCTATTTATAAATACTTGGGCAGTTTCCAGTATTGGCAATTATGAATGAAGCTGCTATGATTATTCTTAACGAAAGTCTTACGTGAACATAATCTTTCATTTCTCTTGAATACCTAGGATTAGAATTTCTGTGTCACAGGGTAGTTTTAAAAGAAACTGCCATACCTTTTTTCATTGTGGTTGTGCTGTGTCCTGGATTTTCACCATATTTTGAATGTGTAGAAAGGTGTAAACTATTTTTATGACCCATATTTGAAGTATTAGAAGTGGGTTTGGGATAGAAATGGCATTCTTCACGGTTGGTAGTTGGTGTTGAGGGAAGCAAATGCCTGTCTGCCTGAAACAGCTCCCCAAATGGTTCCTATCCCTGGAATTTTAGAATTAATTTAATTCCTTGAAAGATTAAAGTACTTACCCAAGCATGGTGATATATTAACTAGAAGAAACAGCATTAGTTTATGTTACTAACTTTTGCCACCCGTTTTCAGTAGGTAAAATAAGACTGATAACTGAAAAGATTCTGTTCAATGGCGGTAGTAAAGAACATGTACTACTAGTCATTCCCAGGTACAGCAGTGTGAGAGAGAACCATCTGGACAGGAAAATCCCCCAAATGGTGGTCAAGAAACCAGAAAACGGGGTGGGGAGAATTCTACCTCACAGTTGTGCATAGGGGATAGCTATGTTTTTGCAGGACATTTTAGCCTTTACAAATCATATTTTCAATATTGTCTTTTTATTCTGTACCACCCAGCTATAGTTATTTCACACCCCAGTGACTTTTATCCCCTTTGTCTTACCCTTCCTGCCTGTTCTGTTACATATAGTGGTTACCTGTATAAGGCTATAAAATTATAATCATATGTATGTTTCCAATGCTTGTGTTCAAAGATATTTATGTATGATTCATCCAGTCTTTCCTATTTGATTTTTAAGGGTTGGGATATTTGGCTTCTACTGTAAATCCTTATAATGTTCCACACACATTGTAAATGTAATAAAAATGTTAAAAACTATAATTCATGGCAACAGATTTTGATATGTATTTCTTCGTATGTTATCACTTTGGACAATAAATTTGGTTTCTGTTAATAAAGATTGTTCATCCCATCTAGGGAGAATTAAGTCATACTGGTCTGTATAACATAATCTGATGAATTCTGCATTTCTGAATCTATTCAAATTAGTTTTTTAACTTTAAATTTTTTCTAGCAATATTCTCTGAAATCTTTGATTAAAACAAAAATGTAACTCTTTTATTCTGAAATAATCTGGAGTCTTAGAAGACAGAGGCTAAGCACACTTTCCCTTGTGCTTCTCCTTCCCTTGTCAATAGCCCCCATCCTACCTTCCCACAGGCTTAGCACAGAAACTCAGGGCTTTCTCTAAGTCCTACTTTGTCAGAAGTTGTTAGGTTCTCATCACAGTAGGTAGTAGCTAAATTTGTTCCTACCAAGAAGTCCTTTTTTTTTTTTTTTTAATTTTTATCTTTGGCTATGTTGGGTCTTAGTTGCGGCGCATGGGCTCTTCACTGCAGCTCACGGGCTTCTCTCTACTTGTGGCATCCTGGTTTTCTCTAGTTGTGGTGCGCAGGCTCCAGGGCACGTGGGCTCTGTAGTTTGCAGCAAGCAGGCTCTCTAGTTGAGGTGTGCGAGCTCAGTCGTTGTGCCGTGCAGGCTTAGTTACCCTGGGGCATGTGGGATCTTAGTTCCCTGACCAGGGATCGAGCCCACGTTCCCTGCATTGGAAGGTGGATTCTTTGCCACTGGACCACCAGGGAAGTCCCTCAAGAAGTCCATTTTTAAGACTGAAAAGGCGAATGTGTATTTGGGGCTGGGGAATGCATATTAGAACAAAGTTAGCTGTATTTTAAAATAACACAATTAATCATATTATGCTTTACATAGTAGCAGCTCCAGAATGGCTACCAGGAGTTTAGAGTTGCCAGAATTTGGAAGTTGGCATGCCTTATACCTTGTCCAATTAAGTTAGGTACATTTGAGTGACAGTTCAACATACAAGCAAAATACGTGTATGAAAAAGAATGTACCTTTATTATTAATATTTTCATTTTACTAGCTATAGTATCCACCCACATCTCTAGATTTCCCATTAGACACATGTATCCACAAAGTTGTTGCACCTTCTGCATAAAATCTACCCAAAAGTATTCTCATAAGCATAAACTCTTATGTGAAAGTTAAAATAAGCACAAAAAATACCCAGTTTTTGCCAGGACCAAGAGGAAGAGAATTACAGTGACAGGAAGAAGTCAAAAAAGTATCTAAAAAAAACAGGTGGAAAAACTGGAAAAGAAGTGAACAATAAGGATAAAAGTTAGTTTGTAACCATGATTAAATAAAATGTAATGGTTAGTAAATCATACTCCCTTATTAAATAGCCTTGCACTGCACCAAACTGTAACTTAGCTGTCTTTGGAATTTTAACTTCCACTTAAAGAGTCTAATCTTGAAAAGATTTAATTATAAATATGTTTATAAGAATAAAAAATTGCAAACAGTCCAAAGGTTTGAATAAGCTTATTCTGTAAGGTTAAAGTATTATGTTGTTACAGAAGTATGTTTTTTGAAATTGGTAAAAGTCTATTGAAAAGAAAGATATTTATGGTATATTATTGGGTGAAAACATACAGGTTCCAAAACTATAGAAATATTATTCCATTTTAAAAATAAAAATAAATTTTTAGAACTTGAATAAGTTATCTTTGAGGTGTGGAATTAATAGGTCATCATAATTTTCTTACGTTTGTTACTTTCTGATTTTTTTTGTTAAAATGGGTATTTTTAAAGAGCTTCTAAATATTAAATGCCTAGCAAGTATTAGTAAGTATATTCTGAAATATCTGTTGAAACAAAGGTGAAGTAGGGGAAAAAAAATGAAAATCTGGGGGGATAGAATTTTAAAACTGAATATACCTTTTTTATTTTCACAATGCTACAAAAAGTAAATCTCATTGAAGTCTTAATATCTCAGATATGTAGAAGATAACATCATGGGTTTAAATACCTTGAGAAAACAATGTGCATTTAAATCTGCTTACATCCCTCTCTTCAGGTCTATTTCAAACAAATTATTTTGTATCGGACAAAGATCCATTTTAAGAATGGATAAGCAAAGAAAATACTCTGAAGATTTCAATGATAACTCTGTTGCTGCAGGTTGATGCTAATGAAGCCATGCCTGTATTGGAAGGGTCAAGTACCTCAATCCCAGGATGATGCGTTCCTCCAAATCCCTGAAGATAAGTAATATTGCCAGTGTCTATCCTTAGTCAAAATAAAGTCTGGGAGGGAACGTGAAAGAGTCAGCAGCAACCTTTGACTTTCCTTTCTTTCTAATCTGTTTTATTCTTGTATCTAGAACACTCTCAGAATAGGACTATTTGCTCTACCCACTTGTCTACACAGTTGAATCTTCGGGGAAGTCCTGCAGTGATGACAGGACCAGGCTTTCCTAGAGTATTCTTTTAGAACTGGGGACATATTTTCCTACCAAAACGATTAAAATTCAATTGGTCTTCTTCAGCTACATTGTGGATTAAGTAAATTACTCTGTTGGATGACCTAGAGACTTAGTATTAATATTATTGTATGTTGCAATTTATGAACAACTGACCTACCAGTAGATTTTTAGAACATATCTCATTCATTAGTTGGAAACTGAGTGATCAACTGTCCCTTTTTGCTTTATTCTTTAAAATTCTGTTTAAATATAAGAATAAAGTATAGTTATTGTTTTTAAAAAGTACCCTAGGAAATAGAGAAAAATATTAAAAATTAAAAATTGCCCATAATTTGTCAATGCAGAAAATATAGTTTATATTTGATGCATTTCCTTTGTATTTTACCTAACAATATTATACAATTATTCAACTTTATTTTCTGCTTTTTACAGTCATTGTAACATAAAAATTTCCCTTTATTAATTTTTTTCCAGTGCAAGTCAATAGCTGTGTAATAGTCAATGATAAGTAGATACCATAATTTAACTATTATTACTGTTAAGCAAAACATTTTAGTTCATTCCTTCTTTTTCTTTCTTTCTTTCTTAATGCTTTGATAAGTAATGCTGCAGTCAACATTCTTGTATTTAACTGTTATTGTGTCTATCCTTGAGATTGATTTCTTAAAGTGGAAGTATTGGATTGGAATGTATCCATATTTTAGGACTTTTGATAGCTATGATTAAATCGCTTTCCAGAAGCAAATTTATGGTTCCCATCAAAAGCTAGCATGCCCATTTCATGGCACTCCTTCCATCACGAAGTGTTATTTATTAAAAGTCTTTGCAAATTTTTGAAAAAAGCATTTTATTTACATTTCTTTAACTGCCAGTGAGGCTGAAAATAATTTAATAATTTGGTATTATTTATTGTGTTTCCCCTTGATGATTTGCTGGTTATTATTTTTGTGTACTTTTCCTCTGGAGTCTTAGCCTTTTTTCTTATTTGTTTGTAGAAGTTTTTTAATAATCCTTTATCATACTTGGAGCAGTATTGTTCCTAGTTTGTCATTTTTTTTTAATCTTCATGAATTTTGGTGATGTTAGTGTGTTTATTTTTATGGTGAAATCTATTAACCAATCTTCTTTTTGATTTCTTACATTGCCTTAAAGCTTAAGTCCTGCTCCTTCAGCTTAAATTTTGTTCCTCTTGTACAGTTTTAATTTTTCACTTTTAAATACAAAAGAATTGGCACATTATATGAGATAATGATCTAATATGATAGATTTTTCCGAACATCAAATGTTATCAACATTACTTATTGAATAATCTATCTCTCCCATTAATTTCTGATACTCCCTTGAAAATAAGTTCTTAAGTTTCCTGGCCTGCTTCTGGGCTTGCTGTTCTGTCTACTGATTGGTGTAGCTATTCTTTTGCCAGTACCACACTGCTTTTAGGACTGCTTTCAAAACAAAACAGAAATCAAAATTTCTTTTTAATAGCATAACATAGAAGCAGCTCTTTTGTACTGAAAGAATTTTTTTGTGTAGCATAAGTAAATGAAGAAAAAAATCCCTGGATGAGTATAGGTGTCAGCAGATTTAAAGGAATGAAGAGAAAAGGTTATATGCTTAAAGATGATTAAGACAAAAGACGAAGGGAAGTGAAGAAGCAGTAGCTGTAGATTGTATTACTTGAATGGGCACAGTATACAGCATGGAGAGAGAGAACAAGATTGGTATGCAGAATGCAGAGAAGAAAAAGTATAAGAGAGAAGTACAAAACAACCAGAAAATAGTGAAAATGGAAGGGTAGGAGAAAATGGAGAAACAACATGAAGTTTTGCAAGAAGAGGAGAATAATTGTAGTATTACAGTATAAATATATAAAGTATATTTATAGTAGAATATTTCCATATAAAGTGTAAAGCACACACATAACAAGGCCCAACCCATGGGGTAAATAAAGATGTACAAGAATAGCATGTTGTATCAACATTAATGACAGATGAAATAGACTGAAACAAGAACCCAGGTCCCCAGACTAGCAAACCACAACCAATTCTCTCTTGTGGTCAGATTGATGGTGAAAAGAATTTGCAAGTGTAGCGCTTACCTGGAAATTATTAATATACAGTTGACCCTTGAACAATATGCATGTTAGGGGCACCAACCCTCTGCTGCAGTTGAAAATCCTCATATAATTTTACAGTCAGCCCTCCATATGTACAGTTCCACATCTGTGGATTCAACCAAGTGCTGACTTTGTAATACTGTAGTACATATTTATTGAAAAAAAATTCACATGTAAGTGGACTCATGTAGTTCAAACCCATGTTGTTTATGGGTTAGCTGTATAATTTTTCAATTTGTAAGTTTGCTTTGGAGTTATACAAGCTTTGGCTCTACAGTCTAGAGCCAGTGGTTAATAGTCTTGTTTTTGTTGTTGGGTTGACATGAGTTAAGCCATATTAACCTCATAATCTTGGATAAGTTATTTAATGTATCTAGGTCAGTTTCCCTAATAAAATGAGATTAACAATAGGAAATACCTGAAAGTGTTTCTCTGGTAATTATATGAAATCATAAACTCTTTCATAACAGGTTAGCTGGCACATGAGCAGTGCCCTATATTGAAATTTTTTTCTGTGAGCTTCCTAGACTGCAAATTCCTTGAGGGCAAAGACCCCATGGGTCTCCTTCCCATTGTTTTGCTGGTGCCTAAATCAATGCCTGGAACATCAGAAGTGCTTTGTTGAAAAAATAAATGAATATTTGCATGGAATCTAATATGCCATCAAGTTTTTGTTGTGTTTTGTTTTTAACCCATTTGACCATTTTACAGGGCTTTTCTCTAAGGGATACAAGTGTGATGATAGGGGAGAGAGAGAGGACAAGACCACAGGTTTGCGTTCTGAGGGTCTACTCTCTGAATGTAAAAATGCCATCTTTTCTTGTCAAGAGACTCCTCTCAATGCAGCTTCATCTAAAAGGAGCCATAGTTTAAGCATCAACTAACACGTTAGATTACGAACCCCCTGATGGGAAATGGTTAATAACCAGGTAAGGGCAGGAGTGGATGGCACTGAGGCAAGGGGCCCATGGCAGAGGAGACCAGGAAGGAGCAGAGACTGTGAGGCTACAAAAACAGGTACAAAGACCTCTGCCTTGCAATTCCCCATGAGCTGGTCTGCCTGTTATATTCTGCAAAATTTTCACATCCAAATATACTTAGGAGATGGAATTCTGGGGAGAGATTCTAAATAAAATACACCCTCTTCATTATTATTCTGGAGCATACATTCTGAACCAAAAAGCTTCCTTCCAATTCCTTAATCTCAAAGTTCTGTTTTTAAAGAAATGAGTTTGAATTCATACTTCAGTTTGATTAAAATGTGCCAGCCGTGTTACTTTTCCAGGCCTCCTGACAGCCATGAAGGAGAAAATTAAGGAAACTGTCCAAATACATAACTCATATGTCCTCAAACCTAACCAGTCTGTGGATGCTAATGGTGAGAGGGGATATCAAATTTCCTGAATTGAATAATAACTCAAATTAACCATATTATTTGTTCTACCACCTGTTTGACCTGGACTGTTTGGCCCATTCAGTCAAATCTCCCTGTGACCTATGGGTGGCTGATGATACAGCCAAATCACCCTCCTGTCTTGTCCAGGTATCTATAAACCAAAGTAGACAAAAGTGATTTTAAAAGTAGGAAGAAGACGGGCTTCCCTGGTGGTGCAGTGGTTGAGAATCTGCCTGCTAATGCAGGGGACACGGGTTTGAGCCCTGGTCTGGGAGGATCCCACATGCCGCAGAGCAACTGGGCCCGTGAGCCACAACTACTGAGCCTGCGCGTCTGGAGCCTGTGCTCCGCAACAAGAGAGGCCGCGATAGTGAGAGGCCCGTGCCCTGCGATGAAGAGTAACCCCCGCTTGTCACAACTAGAGAAAGCCCTCACACAGAAACGAAGACCCAACACAGCCAAAATAAAAAAAAAGAAAAAGAAAAACATAGGTCTAAATGGGAAAAAAATGTAAATTAAAAAAAAAAGTAGGAATAAGAATCTCCTGAACAACCAATGAGTCAAAGAAGAAATCAAGAAGGAAATTTTTAAATGCCCTAAAAAAAAAAAAAGTGGAATCACAACATGCCAAAATCTATAGGATACTGCAAAAAACACTTTAAGAAAACTATAGGGCAGTATCCCTGATGAATATAAATGCAAGAAGAGAGGGTTCAAGGTGGCAGCATAGGAAGATCCTGAACTCACCTCCTCCCAATGGACATAACAAATCTACAACTACATATGGAATAATTCCCTCAGAAAGTTACCTGAAAACTGAATGGGCAGAGCCTCCACAACACAGGATAAAAGGACAGCATTGAGACAGGTAGGAGGACTGAGATAAGGTCTCACCAAGGGGAAAAAACCACACCTCAGCCACAGCAGTCCACAATCAGGAGGGATCACAACATTATGGATCCTTTCCATGAGGAGTGAGGGATTTGAGTTCCACACTAGGCATCTCAACCCTTAAATCCTGCACCAGAGAAATGAGCCCCCAAAGCACGTTTGGCTTTGAAAACCAACAGGGAGTATGTCCAAGAAAACTATAGACTGCAGAGAATGGAAAACTCGCTCTTAAGGGGCCTACCTGCAGACTCACTCAACTTGAAAACCACCACCAAAAAAATTTTAAAAAAACGACCAGATTGAAAAGTGCATGGATCATAGGTGAAGGGGACCCACTTACTATCTTGAAGCATCTGCCAGAGAGACAGGAACCAGTTGGAATTCTCCCTGCAGACATTTTTGCAACCTCAGGTTACCTTGCTAATGCAGCACTGGCAGGCAAATTTTGAAATTCTCCCTCTAACCTGTTAGTGCCAGTAGGCATGCCCCACTGAGAGCATCATCCACCTCTGCACCTCAGCTAGTCCTCTCAGCCAGCCAACCAGTAGCCCCACCTACCATCAAGTGCAGCAGCCATGGCTGGACCCCGTAGCTTGTCTGGGAGCCAGCACCACTCACCAGTGCATCACAGCAGCAGCTGTGGCTCCACCACAACAAGAAGGCAAACAGAGCCTTCAGAGAGGACACCCTTTGAGCACCAGGCTCTGGTGTACAGGCAGGATTGTACCTCTGAGCCCCACAGGACATCTCCTAAATAAAGCCACTCCTTCAAGACTGGAAGAGATTGCAGATTTACTTAATACACAGAAAGAAACACAGAGAATTACACAAAATGAGAAGACAGAGGAATATGTTACAATAGAAAGAACAAGAGAAAACCTCAGAAAAAAAGACCTTAAAAAAGACCTAAACAAAATGAAAATAAGCAATTTACCTGATAAAGTGTTCAAAGTTATGGTCATAAAGATACTCACTAGACTCAGGGAAAAAGTGGATTAACACAGTGAGAACTACAATAAAGATATAGAAAATATAAGAAAATACCAAACGGAAGTTAAAACTGAACTGAATAATACACCAGACTGGTTCAACAGCAGACTGGATGAGGTAGAAGAACAAATGAGCAAGCTGGAAGACAAAGCAGTGGAACTCAACCAGATAGAGCAGCAAAATGAAAAGAAGAATTTTAAAAAGCAAAGATACCTTAAGGGACCTTTGGAACAACATCAAGAGGAATAACATCCACATTATAGGGGTTCTAGAAGAAGAGAGAAATGATCAGAAGACTCAGTTGAGGAATTAGTGGCCAAAAACTTTCATAATCCAGGAAAGGAAACAGACATCCAGGTTCAGGAATCCAAGAAAGTTCCAAATTAGATGAACCCAAAGCAAAACACACCAAGACACATTATAATTAAAATGGTAAAAGTTAAGGATAAAGAGAGAATCCTAAAAGCAGCCAGAGAAAAACAACTTATATACAAGGGAAATCTCATAAGGCTATCAGCAGATTTTTCAGTAGAAACTTTACGGGCCACAAGGGAGTGACATGACATATTCAAAGTGCTGAGAGAAAAAACAGTCCAACCAAGAATTCTCTACCCAGCAAGGCTATCATTCAGAATTGAAGGAAAGATAGTTTACCAGATAAGCAAAAGCTAAAGAAGTTCATTACCACTAAACTGGCCTTATAAGAAATGTTAAAGCTAAAAATAAATGGCACTAATTAATAATTATAAAACATACAAAAGTAAAAATCTCACTGGAAAAGATAAGTATATAATAAAGATAGTGGATCAGTCGCTTTTAAGGCAAGCATGAGGCTTAAAAGGCAAAATAGTAAAATTAACCAGAATTATAATAATTAGTTAAGGGATGCATGAAATAAAAAATGTAAAATGTGTCATCAAAAGTATAAAATGTGGGGGGGTAATAAAAAGGTAATGCTTTGGGAAATGTTCAAATTTAAGTTGCTACCAACTTAAAACAGGCTACAATTTACATAGGGTGTTATATATAAACTTCACAGTAACCACAAGGAAAAAAACCTATAGTAAATACACAACAGAAAATGAGAAAGAAATCTAAACATAACACTGAAGAAAACCACCAAAACACAAGAGAAGAGAGAAACAGAAAGGAACTATGAAAATAGTGAGAAAATAATGAACAAAATGGCAATAAGTGTATACCTATCAATAATTACTTTTAAGTGTAAATTCACCAGTCAAAAGATATAGCATGGTTGAATAGATTAAAAAAACAAGATCCATCTATATGCTGCCTACCAGAGATTCACTTCAGAAGAAAGGACACACACAAACTGAAAGTGAAGGAATAGAAAAGATATTCCATGCAAATGGAAATAAGAAGAAAGCTTGGGTACCCATACTCATATCAGACAAAATAGACTTCAAAACAAAGATTGTAATAAAAGACAAAGAAGGGCATTACATAATGATAAAGGAGTCAATGCAGCAGAAGATATAACATTTATAAATGTATATGCACTCAACACCAAGAGGAACACCAAGATATATAAAGCAAATATTAATGGAATTAAAGGGAGAAATTGAAAGCAATACAGTAATGGTAGGGAGCTTTAACACCTCACTTACATCAATAGATAGATCCTTCAGACAGAAAATCAATAAGAAAACATTGGATTTAAATTACACATCAGACCAGATATATACAGATCATTCCATCCAAAGACAGAATACGTATTCTTCTCAAGTGTATGTAGAATGTTCTCTAGGCTAGATCATGTATTAGGTCACAGAATAAGTCTCAATAAATTCAAAAAGATTGAAGTCATATCAAGCATATTCTGCAACCCCAATGTTATAAAACTAGGAATCAATCATGAGAAAAATAAAACCAGGAAAAACCACAAAATAGGAGGTTAATCAACATGCTACTGAACAACCAATGGGTCATCAAAGAAATTAAAGGAGAAATAAAAAAATACCTAGAGACAAATGAAAACAAATTCAGTATACCAAAATCTATGGGATGCAGCAAAGTGTATCTAAGAGGTAAGTTCAAAACAATACAGGTTGACCTCAAGAAACAAGAAAAATCCCAAATAAACAATTTAACTTAACACCTAGAAGAACTAGAAGAAGAAGAACAAACAAAGCCCAAAATTATTGGAAGAAAGGGATAATAAAGATCAGAGCAGAAATAGAGAGTGAAAAAATTTAGAAAATCTCAACAAACTGAGAGCTGCTTTCTTTGAAAAGATAAACAGAATTGACAAACCTTTTGCGAGCCAAACCAAGAAAAAAAAGAGAGGGCCCAAATAAATAAAATCAGAAATGAAAGAGAAGTTACAATTGATACCACAGCAATACAAAGAATCACAGGAGACTACTATGAAAAATTATATGCCAACAAACTGGGCAATCTAGAATAAATGGATAAATTCCTAGAAATACACATTTTTCCAAAACTGAATCATAAGCGAATAGAAAATCTGAGCAGGCCAATGACTAATGTTGAAATTGAATCAGTAATCAAAAATGTCCCAGCAGGGCTTTCTTGGTGGCACAGTGGTTGAGAGTCCGCCTGCTGATGCAGGGGACACGGGTTCATGCCCCGGTCTGGGACGATCCCACGTGCCGCGGAGTGGCTGGGCCCGTGAGCCATGGCCATTGCGCCTGCGCGTCCGGAGCCTGTGCTCCGCAATGGAAGAGGCCACAACAGTGAGAGGCCCACGTACCGCAAAAAATAAATAAATAAAAATAAATAAATAAATAAAAATGTCCCAGCAAACAGAATTCCAGGACCAGACAGCTTCACAGGAGAATTCTACCAAAGATGTAAAGAAGAGTTAATACCTCTCCTTCTCAAACTATACCAGAAAATTGAAAAGGAGGGAAAGCTTCCAAACACATTTTACAAAGGCAGCATTACCCAGATATCAAGACAAGGACACCACAAAGAAAATTGCAGACCAGTATCCCTGATGAACATAAATGCATAAATCCTCAACAAAACATTAGCAAACCAAAGCCAACAATACATTAAAAGGATTATACGCCACCCTCTAGTGGAATTTAAATTCCAAGGAGGCAAGGATGTTTCAAGATCTGCAACTCAATCCATGTGATACATAACATTAACAAAATGAAGGATAAAATTTATATAATCATCTCAATAGATGCATAAAATTCAATATCCATTTGTGATAAAAACTCTCAACAAGGTGGATATAGAGGGACCATATCTCAATATAATAAAAGTCATATATGACAAACTCACAGATAACATCATGCTCAACAGTGAAAAGCTCAAAGTGAAAGGAAGAAGTAAAACTGTTACTATTTGTAGATATTTGCACATTTAAAAAATGGGTAGAAAAATAAAAAAATAAAATAAAAAATGGGTTGAGCATATGAATAGACATTTTTTCAAAGAAGACATACAGATGGCCAACATCACTAATTATTAGGGAAATGTAAATCAAAACCACAGTGAGATACACCTCACACCTGTTAAAATGGCTATTATTGGGCTTCTCTGGTGGCGCAGTGGTTGAGAGTCTGCCTGCCAACGCAGGGGACACGGGTTCATGCCCTGGTCCGGGAAGATCCCACATGCCGCAGAGCTGCTGGGCCTGTGAGCCATGGCCTCTGAGCCTGCGCATCCGAAGCCTGTGCTCCGCAACGGGAGAGGCCACAACAGTGAGAGGCCCGTGTACCACAGAAAATAAATAAATAAAATAAAATAAAATGGCTATTATCAAAAAGACAAGAAATAACAGATGTTGGAGAGGATGTGAGGAAAAGGGAACCCTCATACACTGTTTTCTACTATGGAGGATGGTATGGAGAGCCCTCAAAAACTAAGAATAGAACTACCATATAGTCCAACTATTCCACTGCTGGGTATTTATCTGAGGAACATGAGAACACTAATTTGAAAAGATACATGCACCCCTATGTTCATTGCAGTATTATTTATAATAGCCAAGATATAGAAACAACCTAAGTGTTCATCAATGGATAAATGAATAAAGAAGATGTGTGTATATATACATACATACACACAATGGAATACTACTTAGCCATAAAAAAATAATGAAATCCTGCCATTTGTGACAACATTTGAAGGTATTATGCTATGTGAAATAAGTCAGATGGAGAAACACAAATACTGTATCATTTCACTAATATGTGGGATCTATAAAAAAACAAAGCAAATGAACAAACAAAATAAAACAAACTCACAGATACAGAGATCAGATTAGTAGTTATCAGAGGAGAAGGGGGTTGGGGAGTGGGCAAAGTAGGGGTAGGGGATCACACTTGTATGGTGAAGGATGGTAACTAGACTTGTGGTCATGATCACTTTGCAGTGTATACAGATGCTGGATTATAATACTGTACACCTGAAATTTATATAATAATAAAAATATGCATTTAAATGCAAAAATTCTAAATAAAATATTAGCAAACTGAATTCAAGAGCACATTAAAAGGATCATACATAATGATCAAGCAGGATTTATCTCTGGAATGCAAGAAATTTCAACCTATACAAATCAATAAATGTGATACACCACATTAATAGAATGAAAGATAAAAATCAAATGATTATCTCAATAGATGCAGAAAAAGCATTTGACAAAATGCAACATCCTTTCATGATAAAACCTGTCAACAAATTGAATATAGAAGGACTATACCTCAACATAATAAAGGCCACATACAACAGGCCCACAGCTAACATAATAGTGGTGAAATGTTGAAATCTTTTCCTTTAAGTTCAGGAACAAGGCAAGGGTGCCCACTCTCACCAGTTTTATTCAACATAGTACTGGAAGTCTAACCAGAGCAATCAGGCAAGAAAATGAAAGAAAAAATATTTAAATTGGAAAGGAAGAAGTAAAATTGCCTTTGTTGCAGATGATATTATCTTATATACAGAAAGCCCTAATGACTCCACCAGAAAAACTATGAGAACTAATCAACAAATTTAGTAAATTTGCATGATATTAAATCAACATACAGAAATCAGTTGCATTTCTATACATGAACAACAACTTTGTTGTTCTGAAAAAAAAATTCCATTTACACTAGCATCAAAAATAATAAAACAGGGCTTCCCTGGTGGGGCAGTGGTTGAGAGTCTGCCTGCCGATGCAGGGGACGTGGGTTCGTGCCCCGGTCCGGGAGGATCCCACATGCCGTGGAGCGGCTGGGCCCGTGGGCCATGGCCGCTGGGCCTGCACGTCCGGAGCCTGTGCTCCACAACGGGAGAGGCCACAACAGTGAGAGGCCCGCGTACCGCAAAAAAAAAATAAATAAAAAAAAAATAAAACACTTAGGAGTAAACTTAACCAAGGAGATGAAATATTTGTACACTGAAAACTACAAGATTTGATGAAAGAAATTGAAGGAGACACAAGAAAATGGAAAGATATGTGTTCATGGATCGGAAAAATTAATATTGTTAAAATGTCCACACTGCCCAAAGCCATCTGTAGATTCAATGCAATCCCTGTCAAAATTTTAATGGCATATTTCACAGAACTAGAATAAACAACCCTAAAATTTGTATAACTCCAAAGTCCCTGAATAGCTAAAGCAATCCTGAGAAAGAAGAACAAAGCCAGAGGCATCACATTTCCTGATTTCAAACTATACTACAAAGCTATAGTTATGGACCAATGGCACAGAATTGAGAGCCCAGAAATAAACTGCCCCATATTTGACAAGGAATCTAAGAAGATTCAATGGGAAAATGATAGTCTCTTTAATAGTTGATGTTGGGATAACTACATGCATAAAAATGAAATTGTACGCCTATCTTACACCTTTCACAAAAAGTGGCTCATAATGGACTAAAGACTTAAACATAAGATCTGAAACCATAAAAATCCTAAGAAAGCATAGGGAAAAAGCTCCTTGACATTGGTATTGGCAACAAATTTTAGGTATGGCACCAAAAAGCAATAATTTATAAGTGGGGTGACATCAAACTGAAAAGCTTCTGCACAGTGAAAGAAACAATAAACAAAATGAAAAGGCAACCTATGGAATGGGAGAAGTTATTTGCAAAGCATATGTCTGTTAAGTGGTTAATATACAAAATATATAAAGAACTTATACAACTCAATAGCAAAAAAAACCCCAAAAACCCCAAAAAACTGATCCCATTAAAAAATAGAGGAACTGAATAAACATTTTTCCAAAGATGACATACAGATGGCCAACAGATACATGAAAGGATGTTCAACATCTCTAATCATTAGAGAAATGCAAATCAAAACTACAACGAGATATCACCTCACACCTGTTAGAATGGCCATCATCAAAAAGACGAGATGACAAATGTTGGCATGGATCTGGAGAAGAGGGAACCCTTGTGCACTGTTGGTAGAAGTGGAAGTAATGCGGCCAATGGAAAACAGTATGGAGGGTCCTCAAAAAATTAAAAATAGAACTACCATATGATTCAGCAATCCCACTTCTGGGTGTATACATAAAGGAAATGAAACCAGGATATCAAAGATATCTTCACTCACATGTTTACTAAAGTATTATGCACAATAGCCAATATCAGGAAGAACCTAAGTGTCTGTCAATGGATGAATGGATAAAGGAGATGTGATATATATGGAATATTATTCTGCCATGAGAAAGAAGGAAATCCTGTCATTTACAACAACCTGGTCGGACCTCAAGGGTGTTATGTTAAGTGAAATAAGTGAGACAGAGTAAGACAAATACTGTATGATATCACTTATATGTGGAATCTAAAAAAACAGCCAAACTCACAGAAACAGAGAATAGAATGGTAGTTACCAGGGGCTCAGAGATTGGGACAATGGATAGATGTTGGTTAAATTGTACAAACTTCCAGTTAGAAGATGAATTCTGGGGGTCTAATAATATATATATGTATATATATTAAATCAACACATTGTATACCTTAAACTTACACAATGGTGTATGTCAAGTGTATCTCAATAAGCCTGGAAAAAATAAATAGTTGGAATACTAATATTTCTAAGCCTAAAATTTGTGATACCTCAAAGTATCTTTAAACATCTCCACAGGAATATAAATATTTTCCCCAAACATCTTTTAAAACCTAATTAATATTACAACACAATTTTCTCCATGATATGCCATTGGCAAGAAGAAGGAAGTGATGGGTTAGTAATTTCACAGATTAGACCAGAGTGTGGTAGTTTAAAAGTTGGAAATCATTACATCAAAATATGTTCTGAAAAACTAGTGGAAAGGCCAAAGTTAGTGGATTCAGGTATTCAGGGAGTCAGCCCATGTTTAAACATGGTCATATATGCCTCTACTTTTTATCTGTATTAAATTTATCTATATGACATAATCCAATGAAATGGCAAGTAAAGACAGACTGAATATTCAACATACTGGTAAATTTCAAAATGAATGCTCAAAACAGCTATTTCCCCTCCCCATGAATTTTTTTTCTTAAATATCAGTGAGGTACATGGGAAAAAGAAAATCCAAGGAAACCACGTCTTATTTTAATTATTTATATTTACACTTAGCTGTTTAAAGTATGGAGAAATTAATAAGATAGAATTAGGAACCTGAGAAGTTGAAAGTACATAAGATAGATTTTAAACAGACATTTGAAAAGCAGATACTTTCATGTTTTAAGTCCAAGAAAGATGAATATCAATGCATAATTCATACAAATGGCTAAACAAATCACTAAACAATCCTATAGTGTATGTTACTAAAGAATTGATTTCCATTCGTCTATGTGATAAATCCTTGATGTGATTTCATTTTAACAAGAGCAGAAAAAGAACTATGACACAAACCCAAATCAGTTTTATTATAATGTTAATTTACATCCATGCATAAAGCTGTTCTGTCTAATGATTGTTCACGTTGATTTGGAAAATTCTTTAAAAGGGTTCTTGTCATTTACAGGACATTTTAGTTTTGTGTATTTCCTATGTTATAAAGCTTTTCTGGCCAAATTGCTTCATATGTGTATTTTATCTTTAGTTTTCAAATAGGGAAAGCTGAGAATAGATATGTGGCTTTGTACTTCTGTTGTTGCCTTTTAAGGGTGGTTGGTGTAGTGTTCTGACTCAGAGGGCTCTGTCAGAGAATGCTCAACTTTTGCGGACTAGCTGGTTTGTATGGACATCTGTATAATTTTTCATCCAACATTAGGATAGAACTTACTCCCTGTGGCATTGGAGCAAGGGAGTAAGAGGGAAGTGGCTGGGTTCTAGACTCACTCACTTCATGAACTTGAATAAGCCATTTTAACTTCTCTAGCCTCAATTCTCCAACTCATACGGCAGAATTAACAGTCCTGCCTTGACTATAGTACAGTCATCCTTTGATATCCACAGGGGATTGCTTCCAGGACCTTCTGTGGGTACCAAAATCCACGGATGCTTAAGTCCCTTACATAAAAATCTTCAGATACAGAGGGCCAACTGTACAAGGTTGTTGAGAGGTCCAGCCAGATTAATTGGTTATAAATTTTACAAACCTAAAGGGATTTAATGAGGATGGGGCTGATGAAGGAAATCAGGGCCCGTGTACAGCAGGTGCTCAAGAGACATTAGTGGTGAGGCCTTCAACTCACCCTGATAGCAGGAGCTTAAGGCAGGGACATGCCAGAGCAGAATCTAAACTCTGCATAAAGTAAATTGACTTTGCTTTTGAAGTCCTTCCTTTGTGAGAGTGGAATTTGTGATAGGAAACCGGTTTGCTCAGAGTGGTGTGAGTTGTATGGGGTGGGGCACAAACGACCTGCTACTTTTGTTTCCATTTTTGATTTCCAGATTTCTCTGAGTTTCTCTCATCTTGTTTCCTGCTTTTCCTAAAAGCCTGAGTATATGAATATCCTTTTTCCTGCAGGTGTTAGTAACTTCTTTATCCTTCCGGACATTCTCAACAATCATTGCCTTTCAGGTGGGTTCCACAACTAGGGTGAGTGATGTATTAACAAAAATGAAGATAACGATAGCAAGGGACTTCTTCTGAATGCTGGTGTGAGGCATTCTTACTTGGACTGAGGATGCAGATCTCAAAAACCATACAGTAAATTTTTAGAAACTCAGTTAAGTTTTTAAAAACATAATCTACAGGGGAATTCTATTAAAAAGGGCTTTGTCATTAAACTGTTGCCAATAAACTGTCAGTAAATGATGAAATATCACCTCATACAACTGAGAAAGCCCATTATAACACTATTATCAGAGTCTTATTACGTATAATCATCTGCACACATATGTATATTGTATACAAAATATATGCACATATACATTAAGTTCTTTAGGTCTTAGTATTTCTTAATAAAACGTCATTAAAAAAAAAGAAACTTTCTCTTTTTAATTCTTTGCATACTTCCTGCTTAGAATCCATGGATAACACCATCTTGTTGAGGTTATGTGATCTTTGTGTTCTTGAGTTTTATATTATTTTTCCTTCCTTGGCAAAAATTATAGCTGCATGGAGAAGTGGCAGCTCACCCTTAGTGTCACTGCTGGGTTCCCAAGCAGCTGGAAGGACTGCTGCTCTTTAGGCCTCCCTGGGAGTTACTCTGGGATGGAAATTCTCAGCCTCAACTGGAGTTTAGCAACAGTATGGAAAAACAAAAGAAGTGTAATTTTCCAAAATCAAGTTGACGAAGACTCTTGTCTTCTCATTTACTCACCCTCCCTTCTAAAGGGTAACTCTCAGGACACTTCATTATGTTAACTGGAATTATATCAGAGAAAGAACCCTGCTACACTGAAGCCTGGGTGCACAGCCCAATGCAGGTAGAAAGCCTTGTGAGTTTAAATTTTAAAAATAAACTTTCTACATGAAAGCTTTTCAGTGATTTTTTTAAAAAAATCTTTTCTGGCTTGAAGTATCATATACATCTCTCCCACTCAGAAAAGAAAGTTTTGCCAAATCAATCATAGCCACATTTGCTGATTATTTTAACTAAACTCTACACAAGTATTTGACAGTTTTCCAGATCATACATTGGTCTAAATAGAGAATTTTAGGAAAATATGTACATGATAGTTGAACAGATACTGCTGTCATTTCACACATCATTTTGGTAAACTATGGCTTAAAATTATAGTAAGTACAGCCGTCTTTGATCTTTGACCACGCTAGGTATTCTTTGAACTTTCCCAAGTTTTGTTTTGCTTTGTTTTCCTTACTACTTATAGAAGGGAAATTTGCTGGATATTGAAGTTGCTTATTTATAATTATTCTCCTAGGTCTTATGGAGGAGCTAGGGATTTATGTCATTACATACATTTAATCGTAAGGAATTCTATGGCAGTCAATGTACACAGAATGTAAAACTGTTAAAAAAGAGTCATGATGTTTCTTAAGTAAAACTTAAGTGTCTGTAAAGAAACATCCCAAAGGAGAATTGTACTGGCATTTGTGTTTTGGGTGCTACGGAATTCATCCTACCTCTGCTTTCACTCTTGACTCCTACAGTCTTCACCATGAAGAGCTTCTTTAACAATGTTAAGTCAAATGATGTCATTCCTTGGATGAAAACCTCACATTAATGTCCCATCTCTCTCAGAATGAAATCCAAAGTCCTTACCTTGGCATAATAGCAGGGTTACCACATAATTTATCATCCAAACAGGACTCTTTAAAGAGTGGAAGGTGCCTTAAGAGTAATTTTGCCAGGGAAACAGATGTAAACCATGATTGTCCAGGCAAACCGGACCCCTACCTGGTAGATATAATGTTCTATCAGTGTCCTCTTCTTTCAATCCTCACTTAGCTCCAGCCACATTGACCTACTGGATGTTTTTCAGATATAGCAAGTGTGCCCAGCTACCTGGAATGTTCTTCCCTAAGATATCTGCATATCTTGCTCTTTTCAACTTAATCCTCGTCTCTACTCAAATCTCATCTCTTCAGGAGAACTTTCCTGACTCCTTCCTAAAGTAGTATCCCTCTTCCCCTGTTCACTCTCACCTTCTTACTCTGCCTTATTTTTCTTCATAACACTGATTACATCTTTACATCATTATATATGTATTCTTGTTTGTTTGTTTTCTAGTTGGTTGTGCCTCCCCCACCAGAAGGCAAGCTCCGTCAGTGGATGCACTTTGTTTTGCTTATTGCTTTGTGCCTGGCATCTAGAACAGTGCCTTACACCTACTAGATATTTAATCATATTCAGTGAATGAACAAATGAATACCTACATAGAAGAATAAGTTGATGGCCAGAATGGAGGCTGTTTTAAAAGGAAAGAGCAGCTTCACTTTACTTATGGATGTTAAGTGACAGTGCTTGTAAACCAAGAAATAAATGAGAGGTGCCAGGAAGAGTATTACATAATACAAAGGATGAGTTAGGGAAAATTTTGTCTCAAGTGAATGGTTAAAGACGGTATTCTAGAGAAATGCTGACTCGTTGAGATTTTTTACCGTTTGATTATACTGAAATATTTCCTCCCTGGTAATGCATATTTTATGTCTCTCTAATATATTTCATCCATTTGGGTTGCCTACCAAGTGTTGTAATTCAACTTAATTTTAAAAAGTTATTTCAAATTTTGTGACAGTTACTAGATTTAGGAAATCCCTTAACAGATGTTGTCTTAGAAATGATCATGTATAACTATCCGAACACCACCTATGTGCCAGGCATTAAAGTGTTTTACAAATGTTATTTTATTTAATCCTCTCAACAAACCTATATGACATAGAGATTCCCATTATCTCCAATTTGCATTGAGGAAACTGAGGCACAGAGAGGTAAAGGCAGTCTGACTTCAGAGCCCTTAACCCATTGCCTTTGCCATTTTGTATGGTTTACTTTTTCTTGTTGTTTTGGAATCACTATCAGTTTATTATTCCTGTTAATCTCTGTATTCCAATAGAAATACCCTGAAAGTATCCCCTGATTTCTCTGTCAAATTCTAAATGTAACCTTTTGTGATTCAGCCTACTTAACCACTACCAGTTGTTTTCCCTTAGCTTTTATCACTGTGGATTTCTGTCTTGGTTATGTTTTTCATTGTTTATGGTCTTTTTTCACAGGAATGTCACCCTTTCGAGAGTAGAGACCTGTTTCGCTTACTGCTATATTCCTAATGTGTAAGTGCCTGGTATGTAGCAAATGCTCATAACTATTGGTTGCATGAGTAAACACTGAATGAGTGAATTGTATCAAAACTTTTTTCTATATGACTAATGTGATTCAATCAGTCAGCCAGTATTTATAAGCACTAATTCTGTGCCTAGTACTGTGCTCCATATATATACTAATACACACACACATATTTATATATGTGTGTGTGTGTATATAGTATTTGCTAAATGTCAGGTCCTCTTCTAAGTGCTTTACGTAAAGCAACTCTTTTATTCTCTACGATAACTCCTTGAGGTGGTCTGCAAAGATTTAAAAAAAAAAGACATTAAGACATAACTCCTTTATATAAGGAGCCTTAAATCTAGTTAAGAAGTAATACCAATGGAAGTGAAATAAATAGAAAACAATACAAGTTTATAATTCAAGGCAATTATTAAATTGTGAATTACAATTAAATTTTGAGGAAAGGGGAATATAAGTAGGTATTTCAGCTTTTAAAAGGAGTTGATTCTTTATCTTGGTCTTAAACAATGGGAGGAATTGGATAGATGAAAGGAAGAAGACAA
This sequence comes from Stenella coeruleoalba, assembly GCF_951394435.1. Lineage (NCBI taxonomy): Eukaryota > Metazoa > Chordata > Mammalia > Artiodactyla > Delphinidae > Stenella > Stenella coeruleoalba. The sequence continues at coordinate 74,252,823 of NC_137151.1, read as the reverse complement.
TGATATTTCTGGATAGAATAACTGAATTAAGGTAGAGAGCAAAGGTTAGCTATTATTCACAATAGCTAACACATGGAAGCCACTCAAGTGTCCATCAGTGGCTGAAAGTATGAGCAAAATGTGGAATATATACACAAGGGAATATTATTCAGCCCTAAAAAGAAAGGAAATTCTGACATACACTACCACATGGATGAACCTTGAGGACATTATGCTAAATAAGATTAGTCAGTCACAAAAGGACAAATACTATATGATTCCACTTATGTGAGATACTTAGAGTAGTCAAAATCATAGAGACAAAAGTAGAATGGTGGTTGCCAGAGGTTTGGGGGAGTAGGGAATGGAATTATTGTCTAGTGCGTGTAGAGTTTCAGTTTTATAAGATTAAAAGAGTTATGGAGATAGATGGTGGTGATGGTCGTACAACATTATGAATATATTTAATATCACTGAAACTGTACACTTAAAAATAGTTAAGATGGTAAATTTTGTTATGTGTATTTTCCCACAATAAAGAAAAATTGGGGGAAAGAAGTGCTATTTGCAATTCTACAGAATCCAATTATAGCTTTTTGATTCCCCACAGAGGATTTTTCACTAAAATTCAGCTGGTATAAAAACAGACATTTCCCAGAGGGATAAACAGAGAAGACATAATAACCTCTGCAAGATCCTCTATAAACTGCAAAGAATATGAGAATGCCTGTAAGGGTTTTTGTTTTGTTTTGTCTTTTTTTTTTTTTTTTTTTTTGGTGATGATAGGGGAGATGGAGTATAAACAAGCTCAAAAAGCTTTAAAAAGTATAATTATAGTGTAGCAATTTCTTTAGTACAATATATTTACTATTCTCCAAACTATTTCTCCAAATAATGCAACTTACAATTAAATATTATGCTAGATAAAGGGACATATAGACCAAGGTTCTAAATGAGCTAGATGTGGATGGAGAGGTCTGAAAAACAGAGCTTCTGAAGGGAGAAGGACTAAAGAGTTGAAGAGGAAAGAAATAGAAAGCAAGGGAAGGGGAGAGAAAAGTGATTCAAGTCTTTTCAAGATTTTAAAGCCAAGAATTTGAATTAAAAGAAAATTAGTTAGAAACCACTTAAATTCGTATATGCAGTTTACATTATTGCTCATGTCCACCAATGCAGAAAACATTTTCTGTGCAACACTCTGGGACTGCTTGGAAAGAAAGGTCATCTATACACAGATAGATACTACCTTTGCTGCTGAATTGTTGGATTAATCTTTTAACAAAGTCTTAAATATTTCTAATTCCCTTTGCCCTTAAGCCTTGGAATTAATCAGACTTTCAGTGGTGTTCTCTCTCCTCCCCACCTCTCTCCTTCCTTTCCCTTCCTGTGGGCCTGTGATTCCACACAGTCCACACGGCCCTCCACACCCTTTACATAATCATCCACCTGAAGTGGGGCTCTGTGGACATAACCACTCATTTCTAGCCGTGGTCTGTGCAGCCTGCTGCCAAAAGTTCCCTTCGCCTCCTGAGGGCCTTTAGGCAACTTTTGACACACACTGAGTTTCTAACAGTAGGGTTAACTTTGGGCGAAAGTGCACTGTGTATTTTGGGTGTGGGTCACTGTTTGCAGTTCTGGTTTGCCGTGTACACAAAGGCTTAAGCAAGGCTCCTCTGGGCATTTTAGTTTAGGGTGTAGAGATTATGTGACACAGTTGTCAACTCTTGGTTTTCCTTCAGGCCAATTAGCTGAAAACTGGTTTCACTCAATTTGTTTTGGTTTGTTTGGACCAACTATTTGCTAAAGCGGAAGGAGCCCGCCTTCAACACTGAGGCAGCCCCTACAGAGAGTCTGGGTTGGTTCTCTGCAAGCTCTCCATCCCTGCCATAAAATGAAACCATTTACAATATTTCCTACATCATGGTGTCTCTTGTCATCTGCTCTCCCGAGCTTGTTCCAAATGCTCCCTTTCTGGCCTCAAGTAAAGTTCCCAGAGCCCAGGAACTGGGATCCAGGGTGGTTTCCTTTCACTGGAACAGCAAGCAACTAGGTCATGGCTGCATAACTGCAGAGCAGCCAGGATATGCTCTGGGAAAAAAAATAGTTGCTGAAACCAAAGTATATGTAAAAGCACTATTTCCCCTTTGATTCAAGAATATTATCATGAACCTTAGCAGAACAAAACAGTGGTGCTGACTCAGCCTTCTGAATATTGGCCCTGAATCTGATCGTGCTTTTAAATTGAGCTAAGGGTTTAAACAGCGAGTGGACTCATTTAACTCTGTTTATTGCTATATCCTCTGTTCTGGCTTTGTTCCAGAGATTTCCGATGGCTCCAGCAGCTCTGGAGTCAGTATCTCTGATGTGTTTGCATCTGACCTCTGACCTAAGCTTCAGGGTTATTTTCAGCTGTTTCTTGACAGGGAATCCAACAGCTGCTGTTTAATACCACCGACAACTTGTAACACACACTGAGTTTCTAGCAATAGGATTAATCTGCCGATCCTGGGCTCTGATTTAAGCTGTCTATAATTTTCCTGCACAAGGCATGGGGGAAAAGTAAAAACCGAATCTGAAGTACAATGTTATCCTTTTTTTAAAAAGTGTAGCGAAATATACATAGTCTTAACCTTTAATCCAAAAAACCCAAAACATTTTCCTGCTGCAATTAAAAGTAACAGCAAAGTATATTACTTCCTAGTAGTTGTGGCAACTGGACTTGAAAATACTGTTCAGTGGAGTAGATGGTCTTAAAGAAATCCTGACTTGGTAGATATCTATTGATAACTGCTCATTGAAATATTTTTTAAAATGTCCCTAAGAAATCTGAGACTGAGAAAATGTGACCATTTCATATAAATTTCATTTGACAAAAGGCAGTAAGTTTTAGGAAAACAGATTAATCCAAAAAGATATTTCAAACAATTTTGTGGCTTAATCCCAAAACAAATACCAGAACTTATTTGTAAAGTACATTTTTGGGAGTTTTCTTTGCATGGAGGAGACTTCAAAAATTTTGAAAAGATTGATACCCAGGTTAATGACTGGCTGGTTTCAAAGCCCACCAAAACTGTATAGATTCAGTGGCTAAAGTAATTTGGGTTGTGAGGATGTAATTCTTTTTCCATTTGCTATCAAACATCAGCTGATAGTCAGAGAGCTAGAAGCTGCCCTCTGCATTTAAGATAATGGCCAAAATAACAGGCGTTCAGTGTTACCATACTAGGGGTGTGGCTATTCTCTCCCGTTCTTTCCTCTGTCTCTCATGATAAACTCAATGGGGTTGTCTATTTTTAACCTCCTGTTCTTTCCTTTTGGCAGAGTAATCAGTGCGAGGGGAGCTCTTGCCCTGAATGAATCCAAGTAACCCCGGTGGTTGCCTTCTGAAATGACCAGCAGACACACAACTGTACGGAGGCTACCCAAAGCGTAAACTCTGGTTCTAATGTACCATGTCCAGCCAAGGAAGCCCTGGTGAGGAGTTTTCTACGACGACAGTCAGTTCAGTAGCTGTGCAGGCTGGGGACTCCAAAATCGTTATAGCCATCATAAAGGTAAGCTGACAACTTCCTTTTTTCTGTGTAGCTGTGGGCTTCTTGCTGTGTGCTGATAATCCTAAAGAACATTCCACACAATCGGCAGTACACGGCATTTAGAAAATAACCCAGCAGCTACATCTTATTGCTTTCTTAAATTGCAACTAAGAGAAAAACCTCGAAGTTTCAGCCAGTTGCTAGTTTCTCTTTCGGTTAGCCAGAAAACATCTATAAGCAGCTTGATTTTTCTAAAAAGCAACAACAAACTTTACCATATACTTTCAGTTTGGTTTTTAAAGACAAAGCATTTGTGATTAAAGTTCGTGATTGCCAGGCTGGAGTCCAGTGGACCTGGGAAATGTCTGTGATTTTTGAGAGTGGATGTGATGAAGGAGGGAAGAGGAGGGTCCCAGCAGATAAGGGGTGGCATTGTTTTGGCATGATGAGTGCAGGGAACACCTAATAAGAGACTGTGACACGTGCCCTCTGCAACTTTGGTTCTGACATGGTAAAGACACTAGTAAATCCTTGTCACATGTTTGGGGGAATAAAGACCCTACCGGGGAAAGTGCTGAGGACATGTGTCAAATTTGCCCTTAACAGCAGGAAGTTGAAGCCACTTGGGGCTTAAAGGTTTTTTTTTTTTTTTCCATTTTATTTTATTTTATTTTGTCATGTGCTCACAGCATCTCTCTCTCCTCTCCCTGGCAGGTCACAGAGATAAATTAAAAATAAAATCTACAAGGAAAATAATTTATAAAAGCAATTCCCTTCAAGGTTTTTGCATGTTTTATGTCAAACAGTTTGCAAAGGTGACCACACATCTTTAGGTTGAAGAAGGCATCCATGATTTTATTTCCTATGAATATGTCCTGTAAAAATCCCTGAAGCCTTATGCTTGGATTTAGACAACTCACCACCTCAGGAATTCAGTGTTTAATGAAGGGAATTTAGCAAACAAGCTGGTGCTCACCACAGCCTGTTACTTTCAGAGCCCCCCCAAGCTTAATTGAATGACTTTTCTGGCCTTTTGTAAGAAGCATAGACGACAGGCCTGTTTACTTTCACTTAATTGCTGCGAACTTTATGTTAATGTGAAAATTATTAACAGGAAAGCAGCACTTGACATTGAGCAAAATGATTCACTCTAGAAGCACTGAATGCAAAGTGTGCCTACCCAGGCCGATTCCCCAGGGCTCTTAAGACTTGGTCTACATAAACAGAACCTCTGCTGTGTCCCTTGACCTCTATTCTTTTCAAGGGCAATGAGTGGACATGGAAAGAAGCCTGAAGCAAAAGTAGCAAAATTGATAATTCGTGTTTGATTCTATGATGCTTTGAGTAACTGCAAATTTCAGCAGAGAGGGAAAAGAGGAAAAATTACTGTTTTTAAAAAAAGTTAAATTTTCTTTCCCTTAAATATGAAACATTTCTTAGAGTAGGATGAGGAAGAATGCATACAGAGTAAATGATGAATCAGAGGTAAATTGACAGTAAGAAAATAAAACCTCTAAAATTGTACTGGAAACTCTTATTTTAACTGAACTGTGTTTCTAAGAATGTTCCCTCCGTCCTCCCTCCCCAGCTCCCTTAGTTCACTGCCATCCCATATGGAATAAACCCCAAGCTTTTCAAAGTGGGAAGTCCATCTGAAGGGAGTAGAAGTGCCTGTGTCTGCTCTATATGGACTTCTCATTTCTAAACAGTCTCAGGGCACTAATGATCTAGAATAGACATGTGGTTTCTCATTTCTCTTCAGCAATTCACTTAGCCACGTGCACATGCCTCATAGCAGTTCCTCTTGCTTCATCGGTTGTTTCTTCTTAGAAAAGCAATTCCTTAGGAAATGCAATGATGAGTTATATCTTGGAGCAATGAAAGGGTCCTAAGTGTGGAAAACAAGCTGGCTGCATTCAAATAGCAGTTGTCACACATCTAATTTCACTGACACTTTTATACATACTTTATTGAATATTCAACAACAAAATTTGGAAAATATTGTTTTAACTTTGGAATAAGGGAAAAATCAGTTGCTTCATCTGCTGTTTATTCTTTCTGGTTGGATCAGCAAGGTCAGTGTAAAGACACTAATCAGCCTACATTACATTTATGAAACCTTTTCCCTTTGGTGAAGTTTGCACCCTACTTGCTCAGATCACTATTTTTATAGAGTTCAGTTTTGTGAGTGAGAGAATGTAAAAGTGTGTGAATTATTCTATAATTTTGTACTCTTCAGTAATACATAATCTACTGTATATATTCCTCATTTGGGAATTTTGAATTTATATCCAGTATGCTAAGAGAAAGGAATTTATCCTAAGCATAAAAAAAAAGAAGGAAAGACAGGGCATGGATTTATGTTAGACCTGTTCTATTTCAATTTATGTAAGGCCTATCTATCTCTGTGGAAAGAATAAAGTATTCACAGTGTAACTGGAAACTTAAAAAAAGAAAAGAAAAAAAAGGAGAAGGGTGAAAGGAAAGGAACAAGAGGAACTAAAAGTACATTTTATTTCATTTTTATTTTTAGTGTGGCAAGTGGGTACAACTTCAATTGGCTGAATCACAGCCCAATCTTCTGGAAATTGGAAGCAATCAAGACGAAACCAAAAAACTTCTTCATGATCATGAACTTCTTTTGGCCAAGCTTAAGGTAAGATATTAAGATATGAAGCAGATACAAAATTAAAAAGAAATAAAAAGCTGTTTCTTACACTTCCTCTTGATTCCCCTGATGCCACTGGCCTATGTCCAGGTTAACATAGTGCCAGATAGGTAATGGAAAAACACTATAGTTATTTATGAGCAAACACCAACATTGGAGAGAATTAACAAGATTGTTTTCAACTTTCCCTAATGTGATAGAAAATATGGAGTGATAATATTTTCACTGTGGAGAAATAAGTACCTTCTTTTTCCTGGCTGCCTCAGTGGAAAAAAAAAAATTCCTTCATTTTTCCATTTCATGCAACATACTGTCAAGCCACAACAACAGATCCAAACTTCCTATTGTTAATGAGACCTGCTGGCAAAAATAATATAGAGGCTTTTTCCCTCTCGAACTATTGAAAATATCTGATTTTATATTTAATATTAAGAGTTCTTGAAACCAAAGAATGGTTTTAATAAATAGAGTTATTATTACCTATATGTTGTGATTATTTAGTTAAGAATCTAGAAACAGTGTTGGTTTGAGATCGCCAGATAAGGTATCTAATCAGAGACAAGAATGTCGTTTGTGGGGCCCTGTGCAAAGTGAGAATGTGGGACTCCCTGTTCAAAAAGCAGGAAAAAGCTTTTTCTTGGCCTGTCATGGTGTTTTTTTAATCTGCTATGTAATGTCTGGCTCCTTCAGCCATGGGGATATATGTGGGGTGAGCGCACCCCTCACAGGCACTGGGCCTCAGTCCCAGCTCAGTGCAGAGGGTGTGGGCCTAACCCCAACCCTTCCTGAGCTGTGCCCTGACCCCTGCCAGGGCAGATGACAGAGATCACTGAGCAGGGGCGGGAAAGCAGACAGGATAGCAAAGAGATTCTCCCCCCGGAGGGCAGGACCACACGCGAGATGAAGCTCCCATCCCCCAGCACTTCCTCTGTTGTCCCATTGGACTTCACTTATAAAACACACAGTCAAAGATAAAATTGTTAAGAATTTCAAGACAGTGACAGGTAAGACGTTAAACTACAAGTGGTTTCTCCGTCTAAGAACGGAGCCCTGTGCAGCAGCCAGCTCTGTGAGTAATAACCCTCTTAAGCAAATGAATGTCATCACTAAGATCAAAGAGGTTTGATTCAGAAGGCTGCAATGACTAGATGTTCTGTGTCTTCAGTACTTTAATATTACTGGCTTCTTTGAACATCTAGGCTGGAATTTCCACTTGCTTCCTAGATTTAGAGGCAGATCTGTTCTGCTTCTGACATATACCAACAGCAGTAGTAAAAGTAAAAGGGTAAATCAGACTGAGAAGTTGAAGAAAGAATTAGTACTGAAGCAGGGGGCTATTAGAATCCAGAATTTATTCTCCTGTGTAGACAGCTCCTTGCGCTGGGCTCTGGGCTGTCTTTCAAGGAAGAAATCCCTGGCGACCAGGAAGTCCTTGGTATATCTTAAAAAACACACGATGATGTGAACAGTCATTGAACCAGGAATCAAAAGACCTATGTTATAGCACTAATTGTGCTGCTAACTAGTGTCGTTTGGCCAACAATTCAAGGTTTTGCTGCTACACAAAAAGCTTAATATTATGAATTGTGGAAACCCAACACTTCCTTGCAATTCTTGCCCATCCACAGAGGTTTACTTTCTCAAGGTCTCCTGTGTCCCCAGCCCCTTCATGTGTACCTGCCGACTGTTTCTAAAGTTAACCTGGATTTGAAGCTACATCCCTTCCCCAGGTTCCGCTAGCAATTCATGCCCAGCCAGCACTTTCAGGTACACTGATGAACTGTGAGTGGTGGGGAAGCTCACAGCAGTCTGGGTCTCTCAGGCTACCTCTTTCCCCCGCCCCAATCCTATTCCTGTCCAGGCCCACAACTCCAGGGAGAATTCTTTTGTAAGCAGAGCAGTTCATCTCTCCTTAACGACTATGCTCAAATTTGCATACCTACGTCCATTCAGGAGCTCAGCTGGAAAAGTGTTTTCCATCAACAGGATCCATCTTTAGAAGGTGCTTGTGATTCTCAATTTTAAAGTCTTGTCCTTTAATGCCAGTCTTCTGGCTATGGACTAGCCTTCTGGACTTCACGCTTTTATCTGTAAAAATGATTGGGAGAGGATGAATCAAAGGTTCATATCTATTGCGGATCTTACCATAACAAGCAATGGAATAGTGGGACCATTCTGCCTCTCTGTACGTGGATCTAAGAACATGAGGTCTCAAGTAAAAAGGCCTTTTGGCTTCACGCAGGCCTCTAACCATGACCTCTTAATGTCTATCTCCCATACTCTCTCCCACCCCACCTTACGCAGCAAACCAGCCACTTACCCCCAAGAAATTTTAAGTAGTAACATCGTTTTGGTTAAAAAAAATCAAGGAGTCTGAAGTCTGTTTCAGATTTGCTGACAAAATACTTTTTTAAGAAAGAAAAATGTGATTTCCATATTGCAAATAGATAGAGCACTAATTTAATCAATGTACTAGTTATTATGCTGTTAGGGTAGGTACAGTCTTAACCTGTAGCAGAAAATTGTTGTACCAAGTCATTTTTAATATGAGCTTTTTGAATGATAGGAACATTAGTAGTTCAATAAGCCAATAATATTTCATATTTAATGTTCATTCCAGTCCTTTTCCTATGCACAGGGCCCTGGGATTTGTTCTAATTATAAAGAAGAATGTACTCTTAGGAGTGTTGGGAGGGTGTAGGAGTTCTGTGCTGAGTCCACTCTGCTTTGGGCAAAGCAGATAGACTCTCTTGTCTCAGGTTCTTTATTTGAAAAATTATGATAATAACAGATACCCTTAAACACCTAAAAAGGAAATCTGGGGGAGACATGCAATGATTTATAGAAGTGCTTGCTGTTGATAATTAATATATCAGAGAAATTTGGATGTTTAATTTGATAGAAAAGCTATTTTCCGCCTTCCATTGAAAAATATCTCAGACCATAATAATTTAGACTAAAGGGAAAAATTCTGGAAACACAGAATTTTTATGAGTGTTTCTAATGTTGGTAATATCTTATACCCCAGAGATCTGATTTTCCTTTCAGCAGGGTACTTAACCATTCCTGTGGAGTGTCCAGAGAAAAAATATTTCCCTATTTTCAGTGGGGAAAACATAGTCATGTGGAAAAAGCATTCATTCCCTAAAGGCATCTAGATTCCCAAACCAGACTCATTATTTTTAATGAGAAAGAAGAAGTTCAGGAGAGGGGAGAGGGAGATGTAAGCAGGTAACAAAGATCTGTCTGTGGCCACTGTCAACACTATCCTCAGATGGTCAAAGAGGAAAAGAGGGGTTGGAAATGCCTTACAAATGTTGCTGAGAACGTTCTATCCCTCAGTATCCATCTTGCAAGTAACTACATTGCTATTGTGCAAAGGAGTTACAACTGTAAGAACCAAGAAAACCTCTGGACCCTAGCTCCTGTATTTGTATTTAATATATGATATTAGCATTCAGTGAAGAATGACCTTTTAAAGTATAAAAAACTGAAAAATTTCACCTCTGACTTGACTCATAAATCTATCAACTCCCTGATTCTGACTAAATCTCTGACCCAGTGAATGTTTATTTTTGTCCTGTTTCTCTTTACGTAGTTAAAAATGAATAGTCAAAATGTATCAGTAGTAAAGTTTAAAGTCTTACTAAAACTTATTCCTTAAATAAGGAATAATGTGATTTTCTGCTGTAAGCTGGAATATTTAGTGTGAATACATTATTTAAAAAAATTATTATTGTGGTAAAAAAATATATACTTTTTTTTTTTTTTTTTGCGGTACACGGGCCTCTCACTGTTGTGGCCTCTCCCGTTGCGGAGCACAGGCTCCGGACACGCAGGCTCAGCGGCCATGGCTCATGGACCCAGCAGCTCCACGACATGTGGGATCTTCCCGGACTGGGGCACGAACCCATGTCCCCTGCACCGGCAGGCAGACTCTCAACCACTGCGCCACCAGGGAAGCCCAATCTCAACCATTTTTAAGTGTACAATTCAGGGGCATTAATTATATTAAGCATGTTGTGCAACCATCACAGCTATCAATTTCCCAAACTTTTTCATCACCCCAAACAGAAACTCTGTAGCTATTAAGCAAAGACTCCCACTCCTCCCTTCCCTGGTTACCTCTAATCTACTTTCTGCCCTTATGAATTTGTCCGTTTTAGGTATTTCATGTAAATAGAATCATGTAATATTTATCCTTTTGTGTCTGGCTTATTTCACTTAGCATATAATGTTTTCAAGAGTCATCCATATTGTAGCAGGTATCAGACCTTCATTCCTTTTTATGAATGAATAATTTTCAAATATATGGATATACCACATTTTATTTATTCACTCATCTGTCCATGGACACTTGGGTTATTTCCACTTTTTCAGCTACTGTAAATAATGCTACAGTGAATGTTGGTGTACAGGTATCTGTTTGAGTACCTGCTTTCAATTCTTTTGGAGTGGAATTGCCTAGTCATAGGGCATTTCTGTGCTAAGTCTTTGAGGAAACACCAAAATGTTTTTCACAGCAGCTGCGCCATATTACATTCCCATCAGCAATGTACAGGTGTTCCAATTTCTTCACATCCCGGTTAAACTTGTTTTTTAGTTTGTTTGTTTTGCAGTACGCGGGCCTCTCACTGTTGTGGCCTCTCCCGTTGCGGAGCACAGGCTCCGGACGCGCAGGCTCAGTGGCCATGGCTCACGGGCCCAGCTGCTCCGCAGCATGTGGGATCTTCCCAGACCGGGGCACGAACCCGTGTCCCCTGCATTGGCAGGCGAACTCTCAACCACTGAGCCACCAGGGAAGCCCAAACTTGTTATTTTCTCTGTGTGTGTATGTGTGTGTGTTTAATTATAGCCATCCTATTAGGTGTGAAGTGATATCTTGTGGTGGTTTTGATTTGTATTTCTTTAATGACTAATGACAGTAAACATCTTTTCATGTGCTTACTGGACAATTATATATCTTCTTCGGACAAATGTCTTTTACCCATTTTTTAATTGGGTTGCTTGTTTTTTGTTACTGAGTTGTAGGAGTTCTTTGCATATTCTGAATATTAATTCCTTGTCAGATATAGGATTTGCAAATATTTTCTCCCATTCTGTAGATTATCTTTTCACTTTCTTGATGATGGTCTTAATAATATATTTTAATAAAGTAAGTCTGTGTGACTTGAATTATATATATTTACATATTAGAGAAAATTTTATAGCATGTGTGTTGTGAATGTGATGGAACGCTTTAGAACAGTATTGGAAGAGGACTAACCTATTTTACATTATCTATGTCATAGCAGTGTTTTACCCTAAATGTTTACTTCATATAGGAGATTCGTTTTCTCTCCTTCGTGTTTTCCTATAGACCCACAAGTTAGGGAATTCTACTCTCTCAGAAATGTTGTGGACGATGCTTTCACCCATGTCTTCTCTTCCCTTCTCTTCCTTTAGGAGTGAGGGGGCGGGGGGTGTTACCCAGTTGGTGAGACTAGGGGAAGAAGTGGCCACCATGGGGAAGCCAGCCTCAAAGGCTCTCTCTGCAGACTCTGACTACCCGTGGGCTGCAGGTTCTCTAGTCTCTCTGCTTCTGCATGATTTGGCCAGATGTCCCTATGTGGAAGAGGAAGGCCACAATCCAACCTACACAGAGCAGCCAAATATGTGTCTATACCTCAGACCCAGTTGTCTCCATAGGCAGGTCACAAGGACTAGATTTTTAAAGAGAAAAAGTAGGAAGTCAAATCAAACCCACCCTCCAGTCCAGCTTTACCAGTAATAAGAGCAGATATTTTGATCCATATCTGACCTTGATGTCTGTTTCTCAGTTGATTTGGAATCTTGAGGAGAGAGAGGTGAAATTAATTGGCACCTTCCAAATTCCAACACTTAATTGATCTTTGGTTCAAAGGGATCTGTGTCTTAGTGTTCTATACATGTAAAGTACCTGGCATATTTTCACTGATCATTTTGACAAAGGTCACTGAAACAATGTAGGAACAATGCAGGGTTCCTGGGGGAGTGGGAACTAGTGGGTGGTATATTTCTCTTTTAGGCTTTTGAGAATAGAGAACTTTTATATTTAAAAAACAAAAATAGTATTCTCACAACTATGAAACAGCAAAACTTCCCAGTGATTTTCCCTGGCTGACTTAACACTTTCCTAGTGTACAGGGTATTTCTTTTCCCAGATGTTCAGTTCCAGTGAACAGTATGGAGCTGTGGAGCAAAATAAAATTCGAATAACATTCTCTGTATTTGGAAAGTGTCATGGGCAATCTTATAAAATATTGTTTTTATAAGATAGGTTGGTTTAAGAGGCTAGAGAGTCCATGAAATAGGCTTCTCAGACATGGAGTTAAGGCACATTAAGATTGCAGATATCACAAATAATTTGTTACTAGTTTGGGCTAAGCCGCAGTTCAGAGGATGTCCATACTTAATGAAGTGTTGATATGAGTTGATTTACTAGAGGGGAAGGAGTTCTATAAGGAGAAAATTTTGTTGGCACAGAGCCTGAAGAGTACAAAATTTGGAAAGGATGCTCTCTATCTTATCCCTGTCTTGGTTTAGCAGTCAAGGTTGGGCTCCTTGGCTGAAGCTGAAGGGCCTGTGGGAAACATGAAGCACTCATCGTATTGCTTTGTGGCTGGGACACCAAGTGACACAGAGTCCACAAGAAGAGAAGCATCTTCCACACTTCTGCAAGGAATAGAGCAGGGCTTGGTTATAGCAGATACTGACAACTTTTTTGACAACTCTAGAAGGACCCAATATACAAGAAGATTACGGTAGATTAAAAATGGCCATAAAGTCTTTGGCACTCTTCCCAATGAGAAGTGGGGTCTATGTTCATTCCCTTAAAACTGATCAGACTCTGGGACTGCTTTGAGCAAAAGAATACAGCATAGATGATGTGGTGCCAGTTTCCAGTCCAGTCTCAAGAGACTGGCTGCTTTCTCTTCCTGTAATTTCAAATAGTTGCTCCTGGAACCTAACCAACTGAGTACGTCAAGGAGCACTATGGAGAGGCCCATGTGGAGAAGAACTGAGGGTCCCAGCAACAGCTCTGGCTGAGATCCTGGCCAACAGCCAACCAATTTGCCAGCCCTGTGAGCGAGCCATTGAAGCCATCTTGAAAGTTGATTCTCCAGACCTGGTTGGGCTTCCAACCTGACCTATGCTGAACAGAGACAAGTCTTACCCACTGAGCCCTGCCTGAGAATCATGAGCACAATAAATAATTGTTATTTTAGGTCTTTAGAGTGTGCAGTGGTTTGTCACACAGCAGTAGATAACTGGAACAGAGGGCAAGAGCAATGGTGGCATCCTCTAGGGATTTTGAAGGCAACGCTCATGAATGAAAAGAGACAGGCAGAAGAAAGCAAGAGTTTTCATGGATAGATAGTTGAGAAGCAGAACTAAGATTCTTTAAAATGAAAGATGGTATGATGAATAAGTAAATAAATAAGAAGAAAATTTTGAAGTTTGTGAATGATCTGCTTTTGGAAAAATGATTCTGAAAAGCAGATGCAAAGACATCTATTATAATGTTAGTCTCTTTGACTTGAATTTTAATATACTTTCTTGATCAGGAGGAAAAAGTTTGTAGTTATAATTCAGCACACAGGGGTGTGCACAGAATATTATGGGTATATTGTGGAAGGAATGACTAATTCTGCCAGGAAAACTAGGGGAAGCTTGACAGAGAAAGTGATTTATGAGCTGTCCTGGAGGTGAATATGAGTTTTCCAGACACCACTGACCAATTTAAAGGACAAACGATGAACTGGAAGGAAAATATTTGCAATTTATATGACAGTCAAAGGGTTATACTCCTTCATGTTGATAAGAAAGACAAAGAAGCCAAAAATAAATAAATAAAAAATAGACTATTCACAGAAGAGAGGCAGATTGCCAATAAACATGTGAAAAGAAACTCAATGTCAATAATGGCCTGAGAAATGAAACTAAATAATGATAAAAAGATAAATTTTTAATTGCCTATACACCATTAAAAGTTTAAAATATTGATAACATTCAGTGATGGTGAGAATGTGAGGAAAGGGGCGTTCTACTATACTGTTGGTGAGAATTTGGATTAACACAGTCATTTTGGAAACTAGCAAGCATTAAAATGTAAAATGCTCATTCACATCCTGAGACTCAGCAACCTCACCTCTGGGAATTCATCCTTGGAAATGAAAGCACTAGTAAGGATATAGATATGAAGATGCTTTGCTATGATATTAAGCATCTTTTCACATGTTTTTGGTAGAATAACCTAACTGGAAACAAAACAATGTCCAACAATAGGGGAATAAATTTATAAGCTGATTATTTATGCTACTTTTATACTGTGGAAGAGTATGCTGAGCCCTAGGACTATTGCTGTGACATAGATGAACCTGTGAGTGTTTAAACCAGTGTTGGTTGGGCTTTATGTTATTTGTCACCAACATATTCCTATTTGAAAACTTGGTCAAAAGTCAGGATCACAACTAACATTTTTGAGATCATAGGCCTGTAGTTTCCAAGCTGTTAATTATTTTAAAATACTCCTTTAAAATATAAATCTACAAGCAAAAATTTTTAATGGAAAGTAGAACCCATAGTCCTTATTAGTTATGAAAAGAGGGTCTTGGTCCAAGATTTGGACTGACAAGGCAGAACTCTGACAGTTCAAGAAATATAAGTGAGGGGTAGTAGAGGTAAGATTGTAGCTGGTAGCATAGGACCCACTCACCCCCACTCCCAATCTTCAATATACTGAGTTATATTAAATGTCAGGGTAAAAATATACCTTTTTCATTCTATACAGAAGGCAACAGATACTTCTGCTCCAGAAAAGCCATAAGTAAGTATTGTACTTAACCAAGAATGAGGGGATTTTGTTTTGTTTATTTGTTTTAAGTCTAGTATGACTCCTACCTGATTAACCTTAGCCAGAATGCATCTTTTCTAAACTCTAGACTTATCTTAGATATACTATAAGTATAAATGTGTAAAACTCAAGATGTTTTCAAATAACATGACTATATCATTCTCATGACAAGTTCGTCTAGCTATTAGTCCTCAGGAGAATACATCAAACTTCTGATTCTGTGGTTAGCTCTGATCTTCAAATTACCTGTATCCTCTATCTCCCACCTAACACATATTTGAAGTTCAGGGACTTGAGTGAGATTAGAATTTTTGTCTTTTTTTTTTTAATGTCTTAAAGTTGGATACTAGTTCCAGTTCCAGGAAAGATGGAATAAATAGCCTCTACCCTGTCTCCATTAAATGCAGCTATAAACCTTGGCAGTATGTTTGTGTGCTGAGGATGCTGAAAAGGAGGGACTAGCATGTAGATTAGGGAAAGAGACCAGAATTCCAAAGGCCACCAAGCCAGCAGTATTGTTTTTTCTCTCTTCAATATTACCCAGCTTGGATTCAAAAGCAAGTTGACACTCCGAAGTATGCATCAGATATGGACAGAAAAAGTTCCAGAAAAGTCTTCTCTTTCAGATCTGAGCACTAGAAAGACGACTTCTGTGAGTCAGACAGAAAGGGAGGAAATACTGTGATTTTGCCTTTGCTTTGTGCTTTTCTATTCTCTCTTCCCCAGCCCAGGCAATCCCCCAGCAATGGTGAAGATGGAGGCAACAGGCAGGTGCCTGAATCTCTGAGGTAGGGGGTCCTCTCTGACCAGAGGACCTGTGGTCCCTGAGCTTGTTGTAAATTCACATGGCGTTTTCCTCCCTCTGTTCTCCCCACTGCTTGGTCCGGCAGACACAGTGGTGGGAAGGAAACCAAAGCCCCAGGTTTCAGGCCAGAGGACCAGTAAGGGGGCTTCTATGGTACAAATTTCAGGCACTGGGTCAAGCCAGTGAAATGAGAAGACAGAGAAGGTGAGAGAGCAGTCTCACCGTTCAGCCCAGTAACTCACGTTATACAGATGGCTGATTTTCTTACAGAAATCCTAATTACTCTGTCAGTAGAGAGGGAACTCTAAAAACCATGAGCTGTTAGATTCAGTTTCGTAGGACATGTTTTTTTTTTACTTTAAGTTCAGCTCAAAACATATCCGAAGTATTTACATAATCGGAACTAGAGAAACCCAAACCACTGAAGGCTGTTGCAGCTGCTTTCTGAAAGCCTGAGATTTCTGCTTCACTGTTCCCATAGGCTATTAAACTTTTATTAATGTGTTGGACAGAAAATACTTTGCTAGTGTGTTATACTTCTGAGAGCAGCAATAAATAGAAACATGTAATGTGAACCACAAATGCAATCTCATATTTACTTTTATTTATTTATTTTTCCAGTTTTATTGAGATAATTGGCATACATCACCGTATAAATTTAAGGCATACAGCGTGATGGTTTGATTTACATATATTGTGAAATGATCACCACATTGGTTCAGCTAAGATCCATCTTTTTATACAGGTACAATTAAAAAAAGAAAGAAGAAAAGGAAAAAAAATTCTCCTTGTGATAAGAACTCCCTTACTCTCTTAACAACTTTCCCCCGTATCATGCAGCAGTGTTAGCTCTAGACATTGTGTTGTATGTTACATCTTATAACTGGAAGTTTGTGCTGTTGACCATCTCCCTCCAATTCCCCCTCTCCACACCTTCTGCCTCTGGTAACTACCAATCTGTTCTCTGTATCCATGAGCTCAGTTTTGTTGTTTGTTTGTTTTGTTTTTAGATTCCACATGTAAGTGAGATCATACAGCTATTTGTCTTTCTCTGACTTATTTCACTTAGCACAATGCTTTCAAGGTTCATTCATGTTGTTGCAAATGGTAGGATTTCGTTGTTTTTTTTATGACTGAATGATATTCCATTGTATGTATATACCACATCTTCTTTATCCACTCATCCATCAATGGACACTTAGGTTGCTTCTGTGTCTTGGCTATTGTAAATAATGCTGTTATGAACATGCGGGTGCAGATATCTTTTGAGTTACTGTTTTCACTTCCTTTGGATATATTCCCAGAAATATATCATTCGGTAGTTCTATTTTCAACATTTTGAGGATCCTCCATACTGTTTGCCGTAGTGGCTGTACCAATTTACAATCCTACCAGCAGTGCACAAGGGTTCCCTTATCTCCACATCCATGCCAGCATTATTATCTCTTGACTTTTTGATGACGGTCATTCTGTCAGGTGAGCAATGATGTCTCATTGTGCTTTTTTCTTTTCTTTTTTTTAAATGAATGAATTAATTTTTATTTTTGGCTGTGTTGGGTCTTTGTTGCTGCACGTGGGCTTTCTCTAGTTGTGGCGAGCAGGGGCTACTCTTCGTTGCGGCACACGGGCTCTAGAATGCAGGCTCAGTAGTTGTGGCGCACGGGCTTAGTTGCTCAGCGGCATGTGGGATCTTCCCTGACCAGGGCTCAAACCCATATCCCCTGCATTGGCAGGAGGATTCTTAACCACTGCGCCACCAGGGAAGTCCCCTCTCATTGTCGTTTTAATTCACATTTGCCTAATGGCTAACGATGTTGAGCGTCTTGTCATGTACCTGTTAGCCTTTCATATATTTAATTTGGAGAAATGTATTCAGATCCTTTGCCCATTTTTTAATTGGGTTATTTGGGGTTTTTTGCTATTGAATTGTAAGAGTTTTTATATATTTTGGATATTAATCCCTTTTCAGATATATGATTTGAAAATATTATTTTCCCATTCCATAGGTTGTCTTTTCACTTTGTTGATGGTTTCCTTTGCTGTGCAGAAGCTTTTTAGTTTGATGTAGTCCCACTTGTTTATTTTTAATTTTGTTGCTTGTGCTTTAGATGTCATATCCAAAAAAATAATTACCAAGACACGTCAAGGAGCTTTGTTCCTATGTTTTCTAGGAGTTTCATGGTCTTCAATCGTTTTGAGTTAACTTTTATAAGTGGTGTAAGATACAGATTCAGTTTCATCCTTTTACATGTGAATATCCAATTATCCCAGCACCATTTATTTTATTTTTTTAATTTTTTTAACATCTTTATTGGAGTATAATTGCTTTACAATGGTGTGCTAGCTTGTGCTTTACAACAAAATGAATCAGCTATACATATACATATGTTCCCATATCTCTTCCCTCTTGTGTCTCCCTCCCATCCTCCCTATCCCACCCCTCTAGGTGGTCACAAAGCACCGAGCTGATCTCCCTGTGCTATGCGGCTGCTTCCCACTAGCTATCTACCTTAAGTTTGGTAGTGTATATATGTCCATGCCTCTCTCTCACTTTGTCACAGCTTACCCTTCCCCCTCCCCATATCCTCAAGTCTATTTTCTAGTAGGTCTGTGTCTTTATTCCTGTTTTACCCCTAGGTTCTTCATGACATTTTTTTCCTTAAATTCCATATATATGTGTTAGCATACGATATTTGTCTCTCTCTTTCTGACTTACTTCACTCTGTATGACAGACTCTAGGTCTATCCACCTCATTACAAATAGCTCAATTTCGTTTCTTTTTATGGCTGAGTAATATTCCATTGTATATATGTGCCACATCTTCTTTATCCATTCATCCGATGATGGACACTTAGGTTGTTTTCATCTCCGGGCTATTGTAAATAGAGCTGCAATGAACATTTTGGTACATGACTCTTTTTGAATTATGGTTTTCTCGGTATATGCCCAGTAGTGGGATTCCAGCACCATTTATTGAACATACATGTAATTTTAAATTTTCTAATAGCCTAATGTAGATTTTAGAGCATTAAACACTTACATTAGAAAAGGATAAATGTCTCAAATCAACAATCTATGTTTTTGCCTTAAGAAACTAGAAAAATAAGAGCAAATTAAAACTGAGGCAAACAGAATGAAGCAAAAAATAAAGATAAGAGCAGAAATCAATGAAACAGATAACAGAACAATAACAGAGAAATGCATGGTTCTTTGAAAAAGTCAGTAAAATTTTGATAAGCCTCTAGCCAGACTGAGAAAGGTAAAAAGAGGGAAGGCAAAAATTACGAGTATTAGGTATGAAAGATGGGGCATCACTATAAACCCCACAGACATTAAAAATATAATGTAGTAATACTATGAACAACTCTGTGCACATAAATTCAACAATTTAAATGAAATGAACCAATTCTTTGAAAGCCACAAATTACCAAAACTCACCCAATAATAAAAGTAAAAACAAGTGAAATTAATTTGGTAATATGTTTAATTTATTCTAATATATCTAAATTATCATTCAATATGTAATCATTATAAAAACTATTAATGCGATATTTTAATTTTTTGTATTAAATCTTCAAAATCCTGTGTGTACATTATACTTATAGCACATCACAATATGAACTAGCCATTTCAAATGGCTAGTGGTTACCATATTAGACAGTGAATATTTAGAGACTAAAGGAGGTTAAATCTTCTGGGAATGAAAATAGTTTATTTTTTAGCTCAGGAGAAGTCTGCTTATAATCAAGCCAATGTATGGAGAATCTGAAAAGGATAATTATGAGAAGAGATTTCTTTCAGGGACAAGAAATGAAAGAAAAGTAGACCAAAATATTTCTAATGGTAATTTTTTGAAGGTGATTAATAAAGCAGTGTTATTAGAGACTTTCACAGGAGTAGGTATATTTTTCCCAGTGTAATATTTTTTAAAATGTAGGAGTGTAATTGCATTTGCACATGTGTTTTAGCTCTTGCAATTGATTTTACTTGAAAGAGTAATTTCTTTAAAACAAATTACATAAGCATTTTGAAAGAATGAAAAGAAAGCTTTGTATCAATATTAATCTAGTTTGAAAGGCTGACAGTAGAAGGCAGTAATTAAATGGTGAATTGTCTGGTTGTGAGTTCTGAAAGCATTAGTGCACATTTCGTTAATGATTTTATGTGTAATTAGTTTGTTGTTCATTGTTCATCCATTTCTCAGATATTGCTCAGTGGACTTCTTATGGTTTTGTTGCTTAGTAGTGCTAATAACATGGGCGGCCAAATGCAATTCAGATTCTAAAAACAGCTGAAAGGATTCTGTTAATATGCCTTGGTTAATTTTGCTTAATGTTGGTTAACAGGTCATTAAAGACTATATATTTTGTTACTTGAGTGATGAATATAGAGCAAGGATATATTTTTGTTAGCATATTTATAAAACTTGGACTAACAAAGAATTTTTCTTTGTGTTGCTTAATTCATTTATAAGTATTTCACATATGACTAGTTTTCCTTTATGGTTGTAGGCGGTGGCCTAAATTCTGAATAATAAACAAAAGAGAGGATGCAAATGTTACTGAAAAAATACAATCTCTAGTAACTTGAGTGGTCCACCAGTTTTTATTGTCATTTAGTGTTTTGTACTTAGAGAAGAACATACACGGTCTGTAAATGTGGTAAAGATTTAAATCTCTGGTAAGTCCTGCTTTTCAGAACTAAGCCACCCCCCTGGAAAAAGTGTTGGATAATTCAGCAAGATGAGGAGGACAAATAATTATAAATTCTGGATTTTCTTTCTCTTTCAAGAACAATAAGGTTTTCCATATTATCTGAGACTTACAACTGGCCTGCAAAAAAGTTTAAGTAAACACAGGAATACCAAGCAACATTTTCAATCCTGAAATTCCCATTTTGGCCAATTCATTAGTCATTGTGAGAGATTACTTTTAATAACTCAGGTTTATATTTCTACAAGACAACCAGCTAAACTTACACGTAGAATTTCACCATACTTACCAGAATTTTCATCATTGACTTAGGGACCCAATGTATAACTATAGGTCATCCTCTGTGTACACAGATCAGAATTGGGTGCACAAAGGGTTATGGCCATGAAACATTACAAAATGAGGACAAGTTCCTACCCCTTGAAAGGCTTGCAGAAGCAATAATGTTTACTACCTATTGGCCATTTTTATGTGCCAGTCATCATACTAGCAATAAGTATTTAATCCTTACATCAAGGATATATTCACATTTACCAGATGGTTAAACAAGTTCAGTAGTGGCTTTTGCCCAAGTTCCACAATAGTTTATGTCACTATGCATTACTGCCACTCTAATTTATTTAAAGAGGTAGGATTAATATTCAGAATATATCCATTGCCAGGTAATATCAATATATGAAAAACTATATATAAGGTGCTGACAGATGGCTCATGCAAGAGTTACCAGCCCAAGAGATGAGAACATTATTTAGATCTCAAAGCAAGTGACAGGTAAGGATTGCTTGTCAAAATGACATTCCAGATCAGAGAATGGGTTAGCAAAGCTGTTGAGACAAGTGTAAGCAAGATACACATAGGCACATGAAGAACACTGCCAGGAAATATTGAGATAAGGCAAAACTTGTATGGAGGATAAGGACTTGGGCTGAAAGGCAGGACATGTTGGGTTATGCAGTTAGATTTGATTGTGGCCAAGAGTGGGTTCTTAAAGTAGGGGAAAGTTTGCTAAAAATGGAGTTTGAGAAAGGTTACCTTTAAAACAATATACAGGGTGAACTTAAATGGAAAAACCACTGGAGTTAAGAGATGTCTATGGAGACATTGGAACTTGGACTAGAGTTCTGAGTGTGAGAGTAAAGAGACTCAAATTTAAAAGTCCTTGTTTCTCAAATAAACAACCTAACCTTACACCTAAAGCAATTAGAGAAAGAAGAACAAAAAACCCTCAAAGTTAGTGGAAGGAAAGAAATCATAAAGATCAGATCAGAAATAAATGAAAAAGAAATGAAGGAAACAATAGCAAAGATCAATAAAACTAAAAGCTGGTTCTTTGAGAAGATGAACAAAATTGATAAACCATTAGCCAGACTCATCAAGAAAAAAAGGGAGAAGACTCAAATCAACAGAATTGGAAATGAAAAAGGAGAAGTAACAACTGACACTGCAGAAATACAAGGGATCATGAGAGATTACTACAAGCAACTATATGCCAATAAAATGGACAACCTGGAAGAAATGGACAAATTCCTTGAAAAGCACAACCTTCTGATACTGAACCAGGAAGAAATAGAAAATATAAACAGACCAGTCACAACCACTGAAATTGAGACTGTGATTAAAAATCTTCCAACAAACAAAAGCCCAGGGCAAGATGGCTTCACAAGCAAATTCTATCAAACATTTAGAGAAGAGCTAACACCTATCTTTCTCAAACTCTTCCAAAATATAGCAGAGGGAGGAACACTCCCAAACTCATTCTACAAGGCCACCATCACCCTGATACCAAAACCAGACAAGGATGTCACAAAGAAAGAAAACTACAGGCCAATATCACTGATGAACATAGTTGCAAAAATCCTCAACAAAATACTAGCAAACACAATCCAACAGCACATTAAAAGGATCATACACCATGATCAAGTGAGGTTTATCCCAGGAATGCAAGGATTCGTCAATATATGCAAATCAATGTGATAAACCATATTAACAAATTGAAGGATAAAAATCATATGATACCTCAATAGACACAGAAAAAGCTTTTGACAAACTTCAACACCCATTTATGATAAATACCCTCCAGAAGGTAGGCATAGAGGGAACTTACCTCAACATAATAAAGGCCATATATAACAAACCCACAGCCAACATTGTTCTCAATAGTGAAAAACTGAAACCATTTCGTCTAAGATCAGGAACAATACAAGGTTGTCCACTCTCACCACTACTATTCAACATAGTTTTGGAAGTTTTAGCCACAGCAATCAGAGAAGAAAAAGAAATGAAAGGAATTCAAATCAGAAAGGAAGAAATAAAGCTGTCACTGTTTGCAGTTGACATGATACTATACTTAGAGAATCCTAAAGTTGCTACCAGAAAACTACTAGAGCTAATCAATGAATCTGGTAAAGTAACAGGATACAAAATTAATGCACAGAAATCTCTTACATTCCTATACACTAATGAAGAAAAATTGAAAGAGAAATTAAGGAAACACTCCCATTTACCATTGCAACAAAACGAATAAAATACCTAGGAATAAACCTACCTAAGGAGACAAAAGACCTGTATGCGGAAAACTATAAGACACTGATGGAATAAATTAAAGATGATACAAACAGATGGAGAGATATATCATGTTCTTGGATTGGAAGAATCAACACTGTGAAAATGACTCTACTCCCCAAAACAATCTACAGATTCAATGCAATCCCTATCAAACTACCAATGGCATTTTTCACAGAACTAAAACAATAAATTTCACAATTTGTATGGAAACACAAAAGACCCCGAATAGCCAAAGCAATCTTCAGAATGAAAAACAGAGCTGGAGGAATCAGGCTCCCTGACTTCAGACTGTACTACAAAGCTACAGTAATCAAGACAGTATGGTACTGGCACAAAAACAGAAATATAGATCAATGGAACAGGATAGAAAGCCCAGAGATAAACCCACACACATATGGTCACCTTATCTTTGATAAAGGAGGCAAGAATATACAATGGAGAAAAGACAGCTTCTTCAATAAGTGGTGCTGGGAAAACTGGACAGCTACATGTAAAAGAATGAAATTAGAATTCTTCCTAACACCATACACAAAAATAAACTCAAAATGGATTAAAGCCCTAAATGTAAGGCCAGACACTATAAAACTCTTCAAGGAATACATAGACAGAACACTCTATGACATAAATCACAGCAAGCTCGTTTTTGACCCACCTCCTAGAGTAATGGAAAGAAAAACAAAAATAAACAAATGGGACCTAATGAAACTGAAAAGCTTTTGCACAGCAAAGGAAACCGTAAACAAGATGAAAAGACAACCCTCAGGATGGGAGAAAATATTTGCAAATAAAGCAACTGACAAAGGATTGATCTCCATAATTTACAAGCAGCTCATGTAGCTCAATATCAAAAAACAAACAACCCAATTTAGGCAGAAGACCTAAATAGATGTTTCTCCAAAGAAGATACACAGATTGCCAACAAACACATGAAACGATGCTCAACATCACTAATCATTAGAGAAATGCAAATCAAAACTGCAATGAGGTATCACCTCACACTGGTCAGAATGGCCATCGTGAAAAAGTCTACAAACAATCAGTGCTAGAGAGGGTGTGGAGAAAAGGGAACCCTCTTACACTGTTGGTGGGAATGTAAATTGATACAGCCACTATGGAGAGCAGTATGGAGGTTCCTTAAAAAACTAAAAATAGAACTACCATGTGACCCAGCAATTCCACTACTGGGCATATACCCTGAGAAAACCATAATTCAAAAAGAGTCATGTACCACAGTGTTCACTGCAACTCTATATACAGTAGCCAGGACATGGAAGCAGGGTAAGTGTCCATCAGGAGATGAATGGATAAAGAAGATGTGGCACGTATATACAATGTAATATTACTCAGCCATAAAAAGAAACGAAATTGAGTTATTTGTAGTGAGGTGGATGAACCTAGAGTCTGTCATACAGAGTGAAGTAAGTCAGAAAGAGAAAAACAAATACTGTATGCTAGCACATACATATGAAATCTAAAAAAAACAAAAAATGGTTCTTAAGAACCTAGGGGCAGGACAGGAATAAAGATGTAGAGAATGGACTTGAGGACACGGGGAAGGGGAAGGGTAAATTGGGACAAAGTGAGAGTGGCATGGACATATATACTCTACCAAATGTAAAATAGATAGCTAGTGGGAAGCAACTGCATAGCACAGGGAGATCAGCTTCGTGCTTTGTGACCACCTAGAGGGGTGGGTTAGGGAGGGTGTGAGGGAGACGCGAGAGGGAGGAGATATGGGGATATATGTATAGCTGATTCACTTTGTTATACAGCAGAAACTAACAGACCATTGTAAAGCAATTATACTCCAATAAAGATGTTAAAATAAATAAATTAATTAAAAGTCCTTGTTTTGGCAGGTAGCACAGTATGTTATGTATAATAGAAATATATTTTAGTTGAATTAAACTAATAAGTTGTGAAGAAGATATTATAGAATCAGATCATTTATTTTATGTAGAGAGTGAGGGAAAAGTCCATGATAATCCCAAACCTTAACGCCTGTCAGATAAGAAAAGTAGATGTCCTCCTGATGTTATTACGTAATTGCCAAAGGAGTGCCATTTTAATTGGAATGTTCTTTCTATTTGACAGGTTGGAGGTTACTGGTATCACTTACTAGAGTAGTTTCAGGGGAGCAATGATGCTGGACACCAAGTTGTGGTTGTTTAATGAAGGAACAAATGTAAAGAGAAGAATCAGAGATAGCACAAGTAGGCCATTCTCCAACAAACTTGACTGAAGTAAGAAGGTGATGCTGATTGAGAGAGATGATTTCGTTACAGTGGGAGAGACCAGTGTTAGGGGAGAAGAGCAGCCTTCACTTAAGTAGTGGAGTGTGAGAATTAGTGAAGACTTTGCCTGCTATGAATCTGAATTTCCATGAGATACAGTGGTGAAGTTTGGAAGAAAAGGAATCAGGGAGAGGATTATAAAGAGGATAGATGATCAGAGGGTCTTTCACAAGTGACCAAGGGCAAGAGGAGTAGGAGGCAGTTCTCAGATTCCAAATGGTCCCAGTAGAAGTAGTCTTAGAAATGGTATCCTGGGTGGAGAATTCTGGGACGGTGACTTCATGCTCCACAGTTCTCAGTCTGATGACTGTTTCCAGGCCCAGAACTGAGGCAGTTCAGGAAACCCGTGAGAGGGAATGACGTGAAAATGAACAGTCTCCACATGGGACAGTTAGAGGTAGGCAGGCCTACGTAGGTAGTTCTCATCCTGACTGGCATAAGAATCTTTAAAAAAAAAAAAAAAAAAGCACATGGCTCATATATCCAGGCCCCAAAACCCAAGTCAAGGGAATGCTGGGACACCTGTACATTTTAAAAAGATTTTGCAATAATTCTCATGCACAGTAAAGAATAAGAAACTCTGGCCCAAACCAGGAGAAACAACTACCATCAAACAACCACATTAAAAGGCTTGAACAGAGGTGCCATCAATGGAATTGGGAAAGGGCCGTGGAAGGTTAGAGGCAAAAATAATCAGGGTCTCATCACAAGATTTGGGCAAAAGGAAATTTCAAGACAGTCTTGGATAGTGTTGGAAGCAGCAGCGTGTTTGAGGAATGTGCCATGAGATTTGACAGTGAGGAAGTTATTATTGCTCTCTGAAACCTGTCTGCAATCCTCCCCGTTTATGCTATTGACCACATTCTCCTCTGAGGCCCCTCTGCAACTTGTAGACTACCTACCTCTACTATATCATCTGTTTCATGGAATACCGTCTATGTTTCATTTTTGTCTTCTTCATTAGACTGTTGAACGTGTTTCCCCTTAGGACCTATAGCACTGTGCGTAGATTAGATATTCAACAAATTGTGTTTGTAGAATGAGTGAATAAATGAATGAGTGAATGAGTGAATACATATATCCTTTACATAATTTCAGGAACCATTCATCTCTGTGTAGTAAAAAAGGAAATGTGTAAAAAAGGACTGTGGT
Source organism: Stenella coeruleoalba (assembly GCF_951394435.1). NCBI lineage: Eukaryota > Metazoa > Chordata > Mammalia > Artiodactyla > Delphinidae > Stenella > Stenella coeruleoalba. Next base: position 74,226,239 of record NC_137151.1, on the reverse strand, counting down.
AAAGACAATAGTGATGATTTAATGGTATTCACATACCGTGTTCATCTTGCTCACAGCAGTTCTGAGGGTTTTAAGAAGACTCAGTTATTAACGTACAGAACATTTGGGCTCCTAAGAGAACAGGGTGGAACTGATAAATTATTCATACTTTTAGTTTTTCTGATTTGTGTCATTATTCTTCTTTTAACTGAGCTGGAGGATGCGTTTCCGAGTGAATCACTGATGTCCTTGCTTTAGAATGCTAAGTCTCCCTCCTCTGGGAAGCATTCCCTGGGCTCCAGCCCCACCTTGGGCCCATCTCTCTCCACTTGTTTCCGCTGGGCTTCTCAATCAGCACCTCTTTATATAAGTATAGTCTCACACTCTATTATGGTACCTGTTAAAGTGTGGCCTATATAAATGTGCTGAAAGTGTGGTTTATGAGTATTTACACCAGAATCATCTTGGGTACCTGCTAAAAGGAGCTACCTAGAGCCCTATGTGATAAGACGCTGGATGGGGCAAGGGCAAGCCACAATTGCCACCTGCAGGTCTAATGGCTTCTTCCTCATCAGGTAGTGTCACTTTTAACATCGGTTTGCTTAGTTTTTCTACATGCATATATATTTCTCCTAAGAGTGTAAGCTTCCTTCTGGGCAGAGATTGTGTCAGCATATATTAAGTTATTATCTAGATCATTTTTGTTTAAATTAGTTGTAGAGTTTTGAAGCCTAAATTATGACATACCTATAAACATAATACCGTGGACTTTTATTGAGTACTTGCTATGTGTCAACCACTTTAAAATATTTAATATCAAGTATTAATAAATATTTTAAAACTATTAATTTGTTTAATCCTTAAAATAATCATGAGGGGTAAATTTTATGAGAGGCAATACACCTTGCAGGTGAGCATGTAAGCTCTGCCTGCCTAGATGTGAATCCCGGGGTTGCTGCATAGATGTGTAACTCTGGGAAAGTTACACTCTTGCCCTCTCTCTGTCTCAGTTTCTTCACCTGTAAAATGGGCTTATAATAGTGCCTACCTAATAAGGTGTGTGTGAGGATTCAATGAGTTAAAACATTTAAAGACTTTGGAACAGTGCTTCACAACATAGTAAGTGTTGAATGATTATCAGCTACTATTACTTTTAATCCCCATTTTACAAATGAGGAAACTAATGAACACACAAGCCATTTGCCATACAGCTGGGAAGCAGTGGAGCTGGGACTCCAACTGCCGTGGTGTGCCTCTGTGCTGTGTCTGTACTCAGCATGCTGCATGCCTCGGCCATTAGCTGGAGTATAAAATCCCACTCATTCGAGAGTTGTAAGGATGTGACTTCTCAATTGACTGAAAAGGACCACTCTGTAATTTCTTATCAATGTTACGGCCGTGAATCTTAGAGGATTTGCAAGAGTCTAGTTGTTTAGCACCATGATGGCTCTGCTCTGCTGGACTGGCCGCCCTGTCTGCTGTGTTCCTGGCTCTGTACTTGGCATTTCAGGGTGGGGAGGCACAAAAGAAACGGAAGAGACATCTTTGGCCTCTAGAAATTTATAATACGTAATAACATATCAGGAAATGACCCTAGGAGACCCATGAAGCAGTGAAATCACAACATCAAGGCACTGGATGATTAATTAGGTCCCCAGATGAAAATTGATGATAGTGAAAGTACAATAGGCAAGTTCGGGTGAAAAGAGAAATTGATTTAGCTGGAGTAGTTTCATGGAGAAGGTAGAATTTAAGGTCAAACTTGAAATATGGGGCTGTGGGAGTATTGGGCGTGAGAAGTTTTGTTTCTGGGTCAGGGAAGAGAGCTAACTCTTTAAGACAGAAGTAGCTGTCTCTTTCCTCTACTTTGGCTTCATCCTGTGAACAAATGTTAGTTTAGTACTTGTATTTATTTATCCTTCTGTTTGGTACAAAAACTTCCCAATGTCCTAGCTTTCATCAAGTCTTAGGGAATGTGTCATTCTCTTTGTTCTTACTTTGGTTTTTTATTCAAGCATGGTAGAGTTCAAGTTCTCCAGTAAAACACACAATGACATTCTTGATAAGCCTCCAGGACTCTGTTTTTTCAGTCACATAAAAAGCTACAGATCTGAGGGAAAGGTAGTAAAATCTAAACAAATCCAAGGGTACAGGCACACCCCTCAAACAACAGAAACCACTGCTAATAATCTAATCCATGCACCTGTGGATTATTTCTAATTATATTATTTACGTCATTTCATGGAGCAGACATGGAAGAGTCATTTGTATGCAAATACCCAAGAAGGAAAAGTTAAGAAAATCCATTTATGAAAAATAATGTTGTAGAGCCCTTTGGATACATTTTAAATCTGTTTTAAAATACTGTATTTTATTGGGTCTGTACAAAAGAAATCTTTGTACAGAAATTTTTTCGCAGTAAATTGAGGAAAAGAAAATATCTGATTCTGTTTACATATAATTATAAAGGGAATAAGTTGTAACTTTGAAAGGGAAAGGTGGTTCTGGCATTTCCTTTATGAGTAGATTTTCTGCTAAAATGGATGTTTTATGGGTCTTTAGTAAATGGCTCTGGTTTGAAAAGTGACCAAAAAAAAAAAAAAAAGACCTGCTTATTTTTGTTTTTAATCCACATTGACTGATTCAATACAATGTCAGAATTTTCCAAGTTAGTTTTCTTAATTTTGTCCATTTCTGTCATGGCTTATGTTACTGACATTTCCTAGCAACAGCAGAACCATCTGATATTTTACTAATTTGGTTTTAGCACAGGAACCACTGAAAGTTAAAGAGTTGCCCCAAGAATTCTTAACTGAATGAGGGCCACGGCAAGCTTTCAGTTAGAGGCTGTTTCCACCCTGGACAGCTATGGCCCTCAGGGTTTTCAGCAGCCCATTAGCTGCAGCTTCTGTTTCAAACTGGAAGCCAACCAGACATCGAGTTCCGTTATGTGTGTGCCAGTTATGTGTGTGCCTTACAAACAGGGCAGGGTGATAACACCATCAAATAGGCATGTGCAGTCAGGTTCTCACAGCTGGAATTAGGTATGGCATGTTCCTTTCTCTTGCATCAGAAAATATTTTAAGCCAGAAAGCCATTTTGTTTCCATACTGTATGTATAAACTAAAACTTAAATTCAATAAGTATGGTTTACAGAGGAGGGTATATATCCTATGTTGATAGTGAAATAAAGGCGTAAACTGCCTATAAAAGGAAGTGTGTGGTTTCCAGAACATTTATGACCTTACCATTATCTTACATTTTGGCAACTGTTAGTAATGAAGATGATGCTAACAGTTACTAACCTTATAGAAGACTGCAGTGGCCAGGCACTGTGCTAAACACTTTCCATGCATCATCTCATTTTGTCCTTATGACAATATTATGAGGAAAGCACATTGCCTCTGGCAGCCACCAGTCTGTTCTCAGAGAGGTTTGATGACTTGCTCAGGGCAGGTAACTGGCTGAGCTGGGACTCCCACTCTGATTAAAATCCAGTTTGTCATGATCTTTCCACTATGCCGGATCCTGAGGTCTCCTGGCACAAGCTGAGCACTCAGGCCTCATCCTATCTAGAAGTGTATACTTGATTTCACAAAAAGTGCTTTACATCACAGCCTACAATGAAGGTGCCTTGGTCCCCAATGGGGAAAAGTGACTTAAGTCTTGTCCTGTGCCAGCATGGAAGATTCTGGTGTGCAGATCCTTAGGGCCCCTGGCGGAGGCAGTGTGGATTGGCCAGAGGAACACCTGGTGGGGGACGTCACATAATTCACATACAGGCTAAGGACAAAATTAGGTAAAATTAAACTTTTATATTTTAGTTCTAAAGATCCTCATATGGTTAGAGTAGCAGGACAAGATACAGCCTTGTATTGAGACACGCAAATGCTTTCTATGGAATTCTTTGGATTCTAAGTGATCATAATAATAATAAAGTATTATTATTATATTGTTATAATAAAGTTACTTATTATAATGATAAAATAGCACAAAATTATTTTCTCATGTCTTATCTATTTAAATAATCTTCCCATCACTATGAGACTAAGAGCTATACTGATATATTGAACTATATTGTTACAACATTTTAAAGTCAATGTTAATTATTATTTTTAATTAATTAATTAATTAATTTTTGGCTGTGTTGGGTCTTCGTTGCTGTGCGTGGGCTCTCTCTAGTTGTGGTGAGCGGGGGCTACTCTTCATTGTGGTACGTGGGCTTCTCATTGCGGTGGCTTCTCTTGTTGTGGAGCATGGGCTCTAGGCGTGCGGTCTTCAGTAGTTGTGGCACGTGGGCTCAGTAGTTGTGGCTCACGGGCTCTAGAACGCAGGCTCAGTAGTTGTGGCGCATGGGCTTAGTTGTTCCGTGGCATGTGGGATCTTCCCGGACCAGGGCTTGAACCCGTGTCCCCTGTATTGGCAGGCGGATTCTTAACCACTGTGCCACCAGGGAAGTCCTAACTATTATTATTTTTTAAAAATATAATAGAACTTCATATTTTTAAAATTATTTTTGTGCTTTACAATGTCAAGTTATATACTTCAAGGCTAACAAGGCATTTTTTGTTTACTGAGAACTTACATAAGCAACAGTTAGAGTAACTGTGTGTCTGCACTTACTTGAGTAAATGAAAGACAAGATCAAATGGAAAGTTAAGGAGATAAAAAGATGTTTTGATATGATTATTACAATTCTCATGATCAGGATCTGAGACTGTGAGTATCTTTTCATCTTTTACCGTAAGTTATTGCATATACATGCTAAAGCAATAGATCTACTGTCTCACTTGTCTCATTCAACAGATTTTGACTGAATACGTTATGTATGCAAACACTGATCTAAGCTCTTGGGATTCATCAGTGGACAAAACAGATGAAAATCATTGCCCTCCTGAAACTTACAATCTAGAGGAAGACTGATAGCATACAAGTAACATTAAAAAATAAATATGGAGCAACAATATAGACCTAGATGCCCAGAAGAGTCCTAGTATATATATGCTTACTGTCATTGAATTCCATCCAGTTTTACATATTTACAAGATTTTATTTTCTTTTTATATATTTTTAATTTTAACCATTTTTAGAAATAATTTTAGACTCACAGGAAGTTGCAAAGTTAGTTCAGAAAGGACCTGAGTATCCTTCACCCAGTTTCCTCCAGTGGTTATAACATACTCAATTATAGTATAATACAAAACCAGGAACTTGATATTGATACAATGTATTTGCATAGTACTCTATCTTTTTATCACATGTGTAGATTTAGTGTAACCACTTCTGCAATCAAAGAATTCCTTTATCACAAAGATCTCCCTCTGCTACCTCTTTATACTCATTTGTATCTCTTCCCAGGCACAACCCCTAAACGCTGGCAACCACGAATCTGTCTTCCATCACTATAATTTCATTATTCAAGAATGTTATTTATATAAATGGAAGCGTACAGTTTTGACTTTTTGCATTTGGTCTTTTTCACACATCATAAAGCCCTTGAGATTCATCCAAGTTGTATGTAACATAGCTCATCCTTTCTTTTGCTAGATAGCATTCGATGGTATGAATGTACCAGTTTGTTTAATCATTCACCCATTCAGGCACATATTAGCTGTGTCCAGGTTTGGGGTATTACAAATAAAGCTGCTATGAACATTCATGTACAGTCTTTTCTGTGGACAGAAGTTTTCAATTCTCTGGGATAAATACTGAGTCTTATGGTAATTTTATGTTTATTTTTATATAAAAGTACCAGACTGTTTGCAGAGTGGCTATACCATTTTATATTCTTACCAGCAATGTTGAGGGATTCAGTTTTTCTGCATCCTCACCAGCATTTAGTATTGCATTACTTTCTTATTTTAGTTCTTCTGATGAGTGTGTTGCAGTTATTAAAGTGTAGTCTCCTACTGTAGAATAATCATTTTACTTTTGATATAAAGCAAGGTGTGAATAAAGAAAATAGAGAAAGAAAATATGTAATAGTTCTGAGTAGCTTTGCCTACCTGAACACTGCTAAAAGCATTATGCAGTTAAATTAGAATTACTGACACAAGACAAAATGTAGTATTGAGTAATCGAAGTATACAGTAGTGAGGCCTCAGTATTGATAGGTCTTTATAATGAATGCATCTCTCTCACCATTCATGTTCTACGTATATGAAAATAAGGCTGTAGGAGTCATTTATTTTTCTAAATATGAAGGTACCTCACTCATCAGTGGTGTAGATCATGAATATATTTTATCAGTTCCTGAAGTCTCTAGGAAAACACACACCAAGATAATAGAAATATTTGGGATATATATTACGTTTTTGGATTTGTATTAAGTACTGGGATCCAAGGAGATTTTAATCTTAAAATGGCAAGTACATAGAGCCATGTAAACTGTAGCGTTGGCTTGGTAGACACAGTAGTATTTTTGAATCACCAAATAATAGTTAACACTGACAAACCACAAGGTTTTGAACTTGGAGCAGTGGGAGGCTAAAGAAAGTGGGGCGTGGTCTGGCTTTTGGGAACTTTAATGGAAACTGGATTTTTTTAAAAATTGGCTTTTAAGGAATTATTATCTGAAAGAAAATTTTAATGACCTTTCTTCTCAGGATATGAATTTTATTTTATTATTTATTTATTTATTTTTACTTTACAGAATCACTGGAAGTTTACTTTGTAGTTACACGTTTTTGAAAAAAATTTTTCTCTCAGTAACCATCGTACCTCAGCATGCAATAGTGGTTGGCCATCACCAGCTTTCATCTGATCACGTAATAAAGAAAATGATATCAAATGTCATGCGTTAGCTTTTATAAATCTACGATCTTCATTATGTCACTAAGCACACCGTGTAGTGCAGTTGTAGTTTCTTTTCCAGAGTAGGACTTTCTTGATGAAGGAAGCGTGATGTTGATTTTCATTGCAGCAAATCTCCTTAGTATGAGTCCAGGATATTTTCTTGTCATTTCAGTTGTGCCATCAGAACATAGACCCCCACAAAACTTAAATTTCAAAATATATTTGTTGACAATGCAATCCAATTTAATTTTCTACATTTCAGAGCTAGTTGTGTTTATCAACAATAAAGCAGAAAAAAGGAATTCTTCCTTCATATCACCATATTTACATTGCATGTATAGTAAAAAAAATTATCATATTAGCAATATCTGTGCAATAATCAAGTTTCAATAAGCCTATTTTCTAGCTTTATTTGTTCTCTGAATTGGCTTTCTGTATCATTAGCCAGTACCTGACTATGTCGAGCGGCGGTGTCATTGGAATGTACCTGACCTCCCTTCTTTACTGCAGATTCATCAGCATTTGTAAGCAAACATCCTTCACTAATGTCTCAATGACTGTTTTAGTATCTTAGTCTTCTAAACACAAAGGGCTACTTTATAAGAAGCCCATCAATCACTAAAATGGCACATGGAACATCTAATTCTGTTGGCTTTTTAAGTCAAAACTTTTTCAGAATATGAATTTTGAGGCACTGATTTTACTATTTTTTTGCTATTTACCTTTTGCGGTAGCTTCAACTTGAACAAATTGAAAAAAAGAAATATTGTACTGTCCTATAGAAAGTCAGTGCTCTCATCTGGTTTATAATCGACAGAATTTACAACTTGCTCTTTCACAATTGTACTATAGAGTGAAATGTAACATGCAAATTAGAAAGGTGAAAATAAAGTGACAAAGGAATCCAGGCAAAGGAGGAATTGCTTTTGGCTGGGGTGAATAGAAAGGTTTCACGGAAGAGGCAGCATTGGAATTGGGATGTGAAGGCTAAGAGGTTGTGGGTAGGCAGAAATGAAAGTGTAAGTATTCTAAAAAGAACAAGAACAAAGTAAGTTAAAAAGAACAGCAAAAGCCAGAACAAATCTGTGATGTTATGTGCAGGAGACTGACAAAAGTAATGAACTTAACAATCTACTATTCTCAAAAGTTTCCAAAAATTTCACTCTTTGCTTTTAAGTATCCTAAATTAATTGCTTTCACTTTAGCGGTAAAACTGAGTTTTGTTTTTTTGGTTTTTTTTTTTCTATGAACCAGAAACTGTTACCTGTATCCTGCAGTGTGTGTTACAGATAGACTCTGCAGTATCAGGAAAACATATGCAGGATATGCCACCTATATTTGCTCTTTTAAAAAATTGCTATTCAGAGGACTATTTAATGCTCCACTGAAGAGAAAATCCATAATCCTTTTTGTGTGCTGCATGGCAGTTGAGATGGTATAATGTCCATAAAATATGCTATACTTAAAACCAGCGATTTCAAAGCTACACTTAAAAAGAGTGCATTTTTCAGGTATCTCAGAATAGCTTTGATTTCCTATTCTTTTGGAACCCAAAGGGAAAGTAGTGCCTTTTAGCATCTCTTTAAATAACCAGCTTTATGATGTTGGCCAGAGTGTCTTTTTCTCTGATCCAATTCCAAAATACTTTCCTGAGTTTAATGACTAAACAAGTGGGAGAGGAAAACTTCAATTAAGCTGGCCTTGACCGAGTCCTGAGGCAAGCTATTGCTCATCTTAGAGGCTCCATATCTCATTGTCAACACAAAGCCTGCTTACACTGTCAACTGGGCATTCCATTTTGTTCTGTTTAATCAACTAGCTTTTTTTTAAAAAAAAAAAAAAACTAAGCAAAACCAAAACATGTTATTACTGCTACTGTCAGTTAATCTAAGTGTTGTATTTGGTGACTGCCCTGAGGCTTCTTTAACCTGACAATGGATTTTTTATATCTGAGAATATGGTATTTTTTTTCCAAAGTAAGGACAAGAAATGGATTTTTTTTTCTTTAGAGTTTGAAAAATTGAAGTAGTTTTGGGGTTTTTTTTTTTTTTGCACTTCAGATAGTGTCTAACTAATTTTTCTCTGTGATATTTTGTGTAACCCACCTGCCTCTTTTTTCCAGTTTAAGGAAGGCACCAAGGTGAAGGGAGGGCTTTATTATGCTCTAAAGTAAGTAACAGGGAATGAGGGTGTAAAGAAGGGCTCAGAGAAGACTCATGAGGTGAGGGCCCAGGTGTTTTTAACTCCCCAGGAACACCCTGATAGGGCAACTTTCTCCCAAATTAAGACATAAGTAGAAACTGGAAGCTCATTTGTAGGATGGGTCCTCCAGTTTACAAGGGAATAATGTGTCTCCTTAGCACGTTAGTAAATGTGCTAAAGAGACACATTAGTGTAAAGATAGAAAGATATCTTAGTAAAAAGATAGAACTACAGTCATTATTATTATTATTTTGGAAAGGTCAACTATTATTTCGATACAAATCAAGAAAGTAATATGTGGGGAAAGTTGGACTAATAGGTCACTGGTAGGCACTTATTTTTGTTGTAAGTAATAATTAAGAAGTTCAGAATGTCTGATAAAATTAAAAGTTTGATAATTGTAACTTAGAAGTATTTCTGCTGTGTGAAAATTGAAATTCCAAATGAATACACAGCTACATTTTTATGGGTGTGCAAAATCTTCCTCAGCCCCTACTAAAAAAAAAAATAATAATTCTCAAAGCATGGGGCCTGACACAGGGAATACGTTTTGTAATCAAGTTTTGCCTGGGGGACAGTTCATCCCAACTTCACCATTTCTTGCACCTTCTACCCTGTAGAAACAGTCTCAGCAGCTTAGAAAGTCCAGCCTCCTCTGCTCCTGACCCTCCACCACAATCCCAACCCCCAACCCCTCCAACCTCAGCTGGAATTCAAACTATTTTCCACAAGGTAAAATTTAACTCATGCATCAAAAGAGATCAAGATATTAATGTGCTATTCCTCTCGCTCACTGATTCATTCAGTAGTTAATGAAAGCAGGTATTAGATGTGGGCAATAAAAGATGAGTATGGGGGCTTCCCTGGTGGCGCAGTGGTTGAGAGTCTGCCTGCCAATGCAGGGGACACGGGTTCGTGCCCCGGTCCGGGAGGATCCCACATGCTGCGGAGCGACTGGGCCCATGAGCCATGGCCGCTGATCCTGCGCTCCGCAACGGGAGAGGCCACAACAGTGAGAGGCCCGCATACCGCAAAGAAAAAAAAAAAAGATGAGTACGATGCTTCCCATACTCCAGAAACTTACACAAAGGTAGGCCATTTGGGGTAGTTAACTTTTCATTTTGAAAAATTTCAATCCTACAGAGATCCTTCACCTAGATTTACTAATTGTTAACATTCTTCCATTAACATTGCAGTTTTCTCTCTCCCTCTCCCTCTCCCTCTCCCTCTCCCTCTCCCTCTCCCTCTCCCTCTCCCCCTCCCTCTCCCCCTCCCTCTCCCCCTCCCTCTCCCTCTCCCCCTCCCCCTCCCCCTCTCCCTCTCCCTCTCCCCCTCCCCTTTTCTTTTTTGGGGGAGGGAGGGGACTATTTAAAGTTAAGTTTCAAACATCAAAAGATGAACATTTAAACAAGTTAAGTCCAGTAAGTTTAGAGAGGCTTCAGCAGAAACCTGTATAAAATATAGTTACAGGGGAAAAGGAGAGTATAGGAAGGAATCAGGGCATTCTTCATAAGATTATTTTCTAGGTATAAAAGGTGTGGCAGACAGCTGAGCAGTAGGAAGAGCACATACCAAGGCCCCAGAGCTGAGCCTGTGTGGAGCATTAGGAGAGCAGTAAGAAATTTTGCATCACTGGGCTACAGGCAAGGGAGAAGGGTATTGAGAAAAAGATCCTGAGACAAATAGGGATGGACAGGTAGGCAGTCGCCAGATCATGGAGGGCCAGGTATGCCACAGAGAGGAGGTTTCTCTTTATCTTATGGCTAATGAATAATCACTGCTATATTTTAGGTAGAGAATGACCTCTGCCTAAAGTTAAAAGAACTACTATAAAGGAGAAATTATCAGGCGCCCTGGTAAGTCCAGTGATAGAAATATTTTGGGAACTGGTGGGTTTTTAAAAGCCCTAATACTGACCCATGAATAGCTGTCCTATTTTCCATCCTCAGAAGAATGGATATGTGGAAAAGTGCTTCCAAAACATGGTTGCACATCATACTCAAGGGGTAGTTTTTTTTAAGAAACATAGATCCCCATTTTTTCACTACAAATCTATTGAGTCAGATTCCTCTGAAGCAGGGCCTGGGAACCTGCATTTTCCCAAATCTCCCCCAGGTGGCGCTTGTGCAGCCAGTTCACTGCCTGAGGTTTGGGAGCATTGAGCAGTAGAGGAAGATAGGGAGGATTCAGCTGCAGAGGTGGTTGCAAAGGGCTTAGAACTGGTTAATGCCCAGGACAACCCTACCAAATGCTATGGGAATATATACATCACACTAGCCTGTATTGTTAGGACACCATGTCATATGTCTCTCTGTGACCTTGGAAAATATCTCAAAGTCAGGCTCATGGTAGGGACTCCACAAATATCTGATGAATGAGCATTGCTCAACCCTAATGTTAGCAAAGGAGATGGCTAGCAGTATGTTATGTAACTTTGGCCAAAACACTAAAAATAACAATTTACTAAAATCAATGACATAGATAACCTAAAGCTCAGATTTACTCAGACTTTTCAGCAACTCTGTTAATTTTTTAAAAATCAAGACTCAGCCATTTTGATAAAATACCTGCTCCGAAGAAGATAACAGAATACAGAAGATGACATCAGTCACTTTGTGCATACTGCCACACTGAGATGTTCTGGGCTAAGCTAAGAAAATGTATTTCCTGGGACTCCTTCTGAATCAGTTATCATTACTGTGTGATTGTGACAGATAAGCTAAGTGATGACAGGTGAATGTAATAAATGGTAGTTAATCCAGACATATTTTAAGTAGTGGAGACAGGAGAAATCATTGAACACTGAACTTGACAGTGATCCCATGATGTTTATTTCAAAAGTGTTTTGAAATAAGTGTTATGAAATATTTTATCATTTTACTTACTAAAAGAAGGGATAGTATTACTGCACAATTATTAGTTAATATTTCATTATAGATGTCAAAACCAAGATTCTTGTTAGACCTTAAAAATTTAAGTCTTTTATTTCTGATCCTCAACTATTTAAAGTAAAACAGTTTTATTTAGACATTGTGGACGTGGGGAGGGGCTGAATGGGCAGTCAGAAAGGGGGTGCTGGGGAAAATAACTGATCTTCAGGGACTGACACTTCACTCTGTTCAAAAACCATATTCCAGAGTCACATGTTTTTTAAACTGGCTAAATAATGATGTTTATCACATACAGTTCTTTTGCTAACCCTCAGTTCAAAGACAGAGGTGATTTTAATTTGTCTCATGTATTCATTAAGTAGGTTCAGTTTGGAGAAGCCATGAGAAGTGTGAACTAAATTGCTGAATGTGTTTATTTGTGTAAGTAGGAGGGTCAGGCACAGCTGGATCAGGAACACAGTAATGTTGTCAAGGCTTTGTCTCTCCATCTCTTGGATGAGCTTTCACACATGGCTGGTAGGATGGCCAACCAGCTACTTTAGGTTCACATTCTACCAACTTAGTAACTCTGGTGAAAGGTCTTTTTAGATAGCTCCCACAGAAGGACTCTGGAGGAATAGGCTTTTCCAGGCTTGGAACATCTTCCATCCATGAATCAATCACATTTTCGTCCTTGCATCTATCGACCAATTCATAACTGGGGTGGGTAACTCCTGTGAGCTAGCCCTATATCATTGCCTTCCCTTGTCAATGGGTGAGGAAGCAGGGTTGGCCCTTCCTAAAGTCACATATCAAGGGTTTCTCACATGAAAGAAAGGTACTATTGACAGGGAAGAAAAAAGCTATTCTATTGGCAAAAAGAAAAAAAAACCAACAAGCCTGCCATAGCAACTTAATTTTCTCATTAGTGTTTGTGTGTCTAAGAAAGGAAGAAAAAGTAAAGTCTTCAATAGCAAAAACAAATTATTTCCTATCAAGAGAGAAAAAATACATTTCTTCAATAGTATGAACAATGGTTTTATTTTTGTATTTCAATAAGAACGTGGATATCATAAGCCTTTTACCAACACCAGCTTTAATATTAACCCCTTTGTATGAAATGTGGTAGAAAACAAAGTTGAACATTTTGCATACAAAGTCTAGATTTCAGCTGATCCTTGTACCTTGCAAGTGGTAGGTACTCAATAAAGTTGAGTGAATTAATGGATTATTGTATCACGAAACCATGGAATTTGATGGGACCTTAAAAGTCATCTAGTTAATCTCTTAGATGGTTGTGGAGATCCCTTACAATATCCTGAAGAGTGGGCATTGAATACTATTTGAACAATTTCATATGAAAATCCCCACTGTTTTCCTCTCAGGGTGGTTTTTTGCTGTATATTAACATCTTATGAAGTATTTAGAAGCTGATAACATTGAACAAAGGTGCATTCACATTGTTTAATTTCTTTTCTTTTTCTCTCTCCACCCATGCCCCATGCATGTAAAACACAAATAACAAGTTACAATTAAGTTACAAGTTATAATTAAGTGATATCTCAAGTAATATTACCTGCCATGAAGCTCAAATGAACAAGCTGGACTTTGTTGGAAATTTGAGGAGGATTCTGGCCAAGGAATTGTTTGAAGAGAGATAGAGAAGGAGGCCACAGGGCATTATTTCAGGAACAGACCCCTCAAGGGCAGCCTTGGAGCTGTCGGAGAGGAAGGCTGCAGTAATGGTAATACTGAGTAGTTGACATCTGGGCCAGTAGCTGGGGGGCTTCCTTGTGGCTGGTGGTAGTGTATTTTCACTGGGGTTACAGAGAAGAGGGAAATGAGGGGTTGCTCATCTGGAAGATAGGAAAGTACAAAGTATCCCAGAGAAGTATCTTATATTAAGAGACACACACTGTATTGAAGCAGGGGTAGGGATGGGAAGCAAACATCCCATTCCTCTTGTATTATTTGTTACCTCTTGTAATGAAAGTTATTTAGAATGCTGTGTGCTGTGCTTGTTCACTGCAGTATTAGTTTTTTCTTGTTATTATTTTTTCCATAGATAAATCCAACATGTAGGCAATTTCTAAATACATCCCAGTTTTGGGTTAACTTGTTTTGTTCTGTTCTTGACTTAAATAGAATACTCTAAAATATTCTCTGAATTTTTGTATGTTTGGTAATTTCAAAACTCTAAAGAAGCCAAAAGAAATTCTGTGACTTTTTTTTTTTTTTTTTTTTTTTTTTTTTTTTGCGGTACGTGGGCCTCTCACTGTTGTGGCCTCTCCCGTTGTGGAGCACAGGCTCCAGACGCACAGGCTCAGCGGCCATGGCTCACGGGCCTAGCTGCTCCACAGCATGTGGGATCTTCCCGGACCAGGGCACAAACCCATGTCCCCTGCATCAGCAGGCGGACTCTCAACCACTGCACCACCAGGGAAGCCCTCTGTGGCTTTTAAAATCAGATTTTATGCTCTTCTTTACTTGGATGTATTTTAAATTACCTGACAGGGCGAGGTGTGGTTTCAAGAAAACTTCAGAAAATCAAAATTCAGATCTCATCTGTAGGAAAGAAATTTCAGATGGTATCTTCATCCTGACTCTGAAATGTAATCTAATAACCAAAATGCTTGGCAGTAGATTAGAATCAGATTGACAGTAAACTAGTAATATTTATTAATTCAAAGACTGTTATATTTATAGATAAACACAACTCACCCATCAGCAAATGGCAATTATTCTTAAAATACTGGTCATTAGTATGGATTGTATGATGAGTTTTGAAACAAATTTGTCAGGACAGTTATTAGCATTAGAAGAAATAGCAAGAGATCACTATAAACTTTGATTTAGAATATATTTTATATCAGCATTGGCAATGTGGTTGTGATAATGACAGAACATGTTTGCTTTCACATATGTTTACTTTGTTTTAGTGAGGCATACCCTAGAGATGCATAAAAAGGAATATGTTGATATCTTCCTAGTCATTCATACAGTCCTCAGCCCATGGGAACTACAAATCCCAGAATGCATTCTTACTTAAACCTGGGTTTCAGAAACTAATGGACTCAATTTAATGAGACAATTAGATTTACCATGAAGTCCAAAATGCTGACTTGAACTTTACAAAACATAGACCTTTGTCAAGTTTGCTACATTTCTACATTCAGTTTTGACTAGCAAATGTTTGTACTGTCCATCTCATCTGTATGTGTCATACAATTGTTTTCATACATTAAAAAAAATAATCATTTCACCATAGGGAACTAGTGTAAAATTTATGGACAAAATAAACAATTGAGAATTTTTCTGAAAGAACAATTCTTTCTAAAATGTATTCTAACATACTTGTTCCTTGGAGGTAGATCACTGTTATTTGGATTAACGTTTAAATATCTTATGTTTTGAAATTCTCACTGGCATGTCATGTAGCGACTTCAATCAGAAATAGCTTTTTGTTTTCTATTAGGGGTTTGAAGTCATTTTGTTCATTTCTGCAAGGACCTCAATATGTTCTCCATCCAGTGTTTTTATATATTTTTTTCTTTTTTTTCTAATTTTTAAATTTAATTTTATTTATTTTTTTATACAGCAGGTTCTTATTAGTCATCCATTTTATACACATCAGTGTATACATGTCAATCCCAATCGCCCAATTCAGCACACCACCATCCCCACCCCCCCGCCACTTTCCCCCCTTGGTGTCCATAGGTTTGTTCTCTACATCTGTGTCTCAATTTCTGCCCTGCAAACCAGTTCATCTGTACCATTTTTCTAGGTTCCACATATATGTGTTAATATACAATATTTGTTTTTCTCTTTCTGACTTACGTCACTCTGTATGACAGTCTCTAGATCCATCCACGTATCAACAAATGACCCAATTTCATTCCTTTTTATGGCTGAGTAATATTCCATTGTATATATATACCACACCTTCTTTATCCATTCGTCTGTTGATGGGCATTTAGGTTGCTTCCATGACATGGCTATTGT
The DNA here is from genome assembly GCF_951394435.1 of Stenella coeruleoalba. Taxonomy (NCBI): domain Eukaryota; kingdom Metazoa; phylum Chordata; class Mammalia; order Artiodactyla; family Delphinidae; genus Stenella; species Stenella coeruleoalba. The sequence continues at coordinate 74,210,391 of NC_137151.1, read as the reverse complement.
AAATAGTGGTGTAATGAACATTGGGGTGCATGTGTCTTTTGAATTATGGTTTTCTCTGGGTATATGCCCAGTAGTGGGAAAGCTGGATCATATGGTAACTCTATTTTTAGTTTTTTAAGGACCTCCATACTGTTCTCCATAGTGGCTGTATCAATTTCCATTCCCACCAACAGTGCAAGAGGGTTCCCTTTTCTCCACACCCTCTCCAGCATTTGTTGTTTGTAGATTTTCTGATGAGGCCCATTCTAACTGGTGTGAGGTGATACCTCATTGTAGTTTTGATTTGCATTTCTCTAATAATTAGTGATGTTGAGCAGCTTTTCATGTGTTTCTTGGCCATCTGTATGTCTTCTTCGGAGAAATGTCTATTTAGGTCTTCTGCCCATTTTCTGATTGGGTTGTTTGTTTTCCTAATATTGAGCTGCATGAACTGTTTATATATTTTGGAGATTAATCCTTTGTCCATTGATTCGTTTGCAAATATTTTCTCCCATTCTAAGGGTTGTCTTTTCGTCTTGTTTATAGTTTCCTTGCTGTGAAAAAGCTTTGAAGTTTCATTAGGTCCCATTTGTTTATTTTTATTTTTATTTCCATTACTCTAGGAGGTGGATCAAAAAAGATCTTGCTGTGATTTATGTCAAAGAGTGTTCTTCCTATGTTTTCCTTTAAGAGTTTTATAGTGTCCAGTCTTACATTTACGTATCTAATCCATTTTGAGTTTATTTTTGTGTATGGTGTTAGGAAGAGTTCTAATTTCATTCTTTTACATGTAGCTGTCCAGTTTTCCCAGCACCACTTATTGAAGAGGCTGTCTTTTCTCCATTGTATATTCTTGCCTACTTTATCAAAGATAAGGTGACCATATGTGCGTGGGTTTATCTCTGGGCTTTCTATCTTGTTCCATTGATCTATGTCTCTGTTTTTGTGCCAGTACCATATGGTCTCAATTACTGTAGCTTTGTAGTATAGTCTGAAGTCAGGGAGTCTGATTCCCCCAGCTCCGTTTTTTCCCTCAAGACTGCTTTGGCTATTCGGGGTCTTTTGTGTCTCCATACAAATTTTAAGATTTTTTGTTCTAGTTCTGTAAAAAATGCCACTGGTAATTTGATAGGGATTACATTGACTCTGTAGATTGCTTTGGGTAGTATAGTTATTTTCACAATATTGATTCTTCTAATCCAAGAACATGGTATATCTCTCCATCTGTTTGTATCATCTTTAATTTTTTTCATCAGTGTCTTATAGCTTTCTGCATACAGGTCTTTTGTCTCCCTAGGTCTGCATACAGGTCTTTTGTCTCCCTAGGTAGGTTTATTCCTAGGTATTTTATTCTTTTTGTTGCAGTGGTAAATGGGAGTGTTTTCTTAATTTCTCTTTCAGATTTTTCATTGTTAGTGTATAAGAATGCAAGAGATTTCTGTGCATTATTAATTTTGTATCCTGCAACTTTACCAAATTCATTGATTAGCTCTAGTAGTTTTCTGGTGGCATCTTTAGGATTCTCTATGTATAGTATCATGTCATCTGCAAACAGTGACAGTTTTACTTCTTCTTTCCCAATTTGTATTCCTTTTATTTCTTTTTCTTCTCTGACTGCCATGGGTAGGACTTCCAAAAGTATGTTGAATAATAGTGGTGAGAGTGGACATCCTTGCCTTGTTCCTGATCTTAGAGGAAATGTTTTCAGTTTTTTACCATTGAGAATGACGTTTGCTGTGGTTTGTCATATGTGGCCTTTATTATGTTGAGGTAGGTTCCCTCTATGCCCACTTTCTGGAGAGTTTTTTTTTTATCAGAAATGGGTGTTAAATTTTTCAAAAGCTTTTTCTGCATCTCTTGAGATGATCATATGGTTTTTATTCTTCAATTTGTTAACATGGTTTATGACATTGATTGTTTGCGTATATTGAAGAATCCTTCCATCTCTGGGATAAATCCCACTTGATCATGGTGTATGATCCTTTTAATGTGTTGTTGGATTCTGTTTGCTAGTATTTTGTTGACGATTTTTGCATCTGCATTCATCAGTGATATTGGTATGTAATTTTCTTTTATTGTAGTATCTTTGCCTGGTTTTGGTATCAGGGTGATAGTGGCCTCATAGAATGAGTTTGGGAGTGTTCCTTCCTCTGAAATTTTTGGAAGAGTTTGAGAAGGATGGGTGTTAGCTCTTCCCCAAATGTTTGATAGAATTCACCTGTGAAGCCATCCGGTCCTGGACTTTTGTTTGTTGGAAGATTTTTCATCACAGTTTCAATTTCATTACTTGTGATTGGTCTGATCATATTTTCTATTTCTTCCTGGTTCAGTCTTGGAAGGTTATACCTTTCTAAGAATTTGTCCATTTCTTCCAGATTTTCCATTTTATTGGCATAGAATTGCTTGTAGTAGTCTCTTAGGATGCTTTGTATTTCTGTGGTGTCTCTTGTAACTTCTCCTTTTTCATTTCTAATTTTATGGATTTGAGTCCTCTCCCTCTTTTTCTTGATGAGTCTGGCTAATGGTTTATCAATTTTGTTTATCTTCTCAAAGAACCGGCTTTTAGTTTTATTGATCTTTGCTATTGTTTTCTTTGTTTCTATTTCATTTATTTCTGCTCTGATCTGTATGATTTCTTTCCTTCTGCTAACTTTGGGTTTTGTTTGTTCTTCTTTCTCTAGTTCCTTTAGGTGTAAGTTTAGATTGTGTATTTGAGATTTTTCTTGTTTCTTGAGGTAGGCTTGTATAGCTATAAACTTCCCTCTTAGAACTGCTTTTGCTGCATCGCATAGGTTTTGGATCGTCGTGTTTCCATTGTCATTTGTCTCTAGGTATTTTTTGATTTCCTCTTTGATTTCTTCAGTGATCTCTTGGTTATTTAGTAAGGTGTTGTTTAGCCTCCATGTGTTTGTGTTTTTTACATTTTTTTTCCTTCTAATTCATTTCTAATCTCATAGTCTTGTGGTCAGAAAAGATGCTTGATACAATTTCAATTTTCTCAAATTTACTGAGGCTTGATTTGTGACCCAAGATGTGATCTATCCTGGAGAATGTCTGTGCGCACTTGAGAAGAAAGAGTAATCTGCTGTTTTTGGATGGAATGTCCTATAAATATCAATTAAGTCTATCTGGTCTATTGTGTCATTTAAAGCTTCTGTTTCCTTATTTTCATTTTGGATGATCTGTCCATTGGTGTAAGTGAGGTGTTAAAGTCCCCCACTATTATTGTGTTACTGTCGATTTCCTCTTTTATAGCTGTTAGCAGTTGCCTTATGTATTGAGGTGCTCTTGTGTTGAGTGCATATATATTTATATTTGTTATATCTTCTTCTTGGATTGATCCCTTGATTATTATGTAGTGTTCTGCCTTGTCTCTTGTAACATTCTTTATTTTAAAGTCTATTTTATCTGATATGAGTATTGCTACTCCAGCTTTCTTTTGATTTCCATTTGCATGGAATATCTTTTTCCATCCCCTCACTTTCAGTCTGTATGTGTCCCTAGGTCTGAAGTGGGTCTCTCATAGACAGCATATAGATGGGTCTTGTTTTTGTATCCATTCAGCAAACCTGTGTCTTTTGGGTGGAGCATTTAATCCATTCATGTTTAAGGTAATTATTGATATGTGTGTTCCTATGACCATTTTCTTAATTGTTTTGGGTTTGTGTTTTTAGGTCCTTTTCTTCTCTTGTGTTTTCCACTTAGAGAAGTTCCTTTAGCACTTGTGTAGAGCTGGTTTGGTGGTGCTGAATTCTTTTAGCTTTTGCTTGTCTGTAAAGCTTTTGATTTCTCCATCGAATCTGAATGAGATCCTTGCCGGGTAGCGTAATCTTGGTTGTAGGTTCTTCCCTTTCATCACTTTAAGTATTTCATGCCAGTCCCTTCTGGCTTGTAGAGTTTCTGCTGAGAAATCAGCCGTTAACCTTTTGGGAGTTTCCTTGTGTGTTATTTGTCATTTTCCCCCAGCTGCTTTCAATAATTTTTCATCTTTAATTTTTGCCAGTTTGATTACTATGTGTCTTGGCGTGTTTCTCCTTGGGTTTACGTATGGGACTCTCTGAGCTTCCTGGACTTGGGTGGCTATTTCCTTTCCCATGTTAGGGAAGTTTTCGACTATAATCTCTTCAAATATTTTCTCTGGTCCTTACTCACTCTCTTCTCCTTCTGGGACCCCTATAATGCGCTTGTTGTTGCATTTAATGTTGTCCCAGAGGTCTCTTAGGCTGTCTTCATTTCATTCTTTTTTCTTTATTCTGTTCTGCGGCAGTGAATTCCACCATTCTGTCTTCCAGGTCACTTATCCGTTCTTCTGCCTCAGTTATTCTGCTATTGCTTCCTTCTAGTGTAGTTTTCATTTCAGTTATTGTTCATCTCTGTTTGTTTGTTCTTTAATTCTTCTAGGTCTTTGTTAAACATTTCTTGCATCTTCTCGATCTTTGCCTCCATTCTTTTTCCAAGGTTGAATCATCTTTGCTATCATTACTCGGAATTATTTTTCTGGAAGTTTGCCTATTTCTACTTCATTTAGTTGATTTTCTGGGGTTTTATCTTGTTCCTTCATCTGTTATATAGCCCTCTGCCTTTTCATCTTGTCTATGTTTCTGTGAATGTGGTTTTTGATCCACAGACTGCAGGACTGTAGTTCTTCCTGCTTCTGCTGTCTGCCCTCTGGTGGATGAGGCTATCTAAGAGGCTTGTGCAAGTTTCCTGATGGGAGGGACTGGTGGTGGGTAGAGCAGACTGTTGCTCTGGTGGGCAGAGCTCAGTAAAACTTTAATCTGCCTGACTGCTGATGGGTGGGGCTGGGTTCCCTCCCTGTTGGTTGTTTGGCCTGAGGCAACCCAACACTGGAGCCTACCTGGGCTCTTTGGTGGGGCTAATGGCAGACTCTGGGAGGGCTCATGCCAAGGAGTACTTCCCAGAACTTCTGCTGCCAGTGTCCTTGTTCCCACGGTGAGCCACAGCCACCCCCCACCTCTGCAGGAGACCCTCCAACACTAGCAGGTAGGTCTGGTTCAGTCTCCCCTGGTGTCACTGCTCCTTCCCCTGGGTCCCAATGCACACACTACTTTGTTGGTGCCCTCCAAGAGTGAAGTCTCTGTTTCCCCCATTCCTGTCGAAGTCCTGCATTCAACTCCCACTAGCCTTCAACGTCTGATTCTCTAGGAATTCCTCCTCCCGTTGCCAGACCCCCAGGTTGGGAAGCCTGACGTGGTACTCAGAACCTTCACTCCAGTGGGTGGACTTCTGTGGGATAAGTGTTCTCCAGTCTGTGAGTCACCCACCCAGCAGTTATGAGATTTGATTTTACTGTGATTTAGCCCCACCTCCCATCCCATTGGGGCTTCTCCTTTGTCTTTGGATGTGGGGTATCTTTTTTGGTGAGTTCCAGTGTCTTCCTGTCGATGATTGTCCAGCAGCTAGTTGTGATTCTAGTGTTCTCCCAAGAGGGAGTGAGAGCCCGTCCTTCTACTCCACCATCTTGGTTCAGGCTCCTATTTTTTATTTTTCAATCAAAATGATTATTGAAATCCATAAATAAAATAATTGCTGAAATAAAACTCGTCATAGAATATAGAATATTCATTAACCACCATCCTGATTTTACTAATGAAGAAGCTAATTCCCTTGAAAATGCAGCAACTTGCCTAAGCTAGTTTGTGGCCAATCCCTAAGGAAAATATGCTCTGAAACATTGTTTGCCTTTTTTCATCATTAGCAATTTAGATTCTTTCATTTTTTGGAGTAGCTTTTTATTCATTCAACAAATAACTTTCGAATGTCTTCAATAAAATTACTACTCTAGGCACTAGGGATGCAGCCAAGGTTGAAATATAGTGGTGCCAGGAATACAAAATCAAAAGTCACAGTCTGACAAGGAGATAGGCTTGTAGACTGGTAACTTAAATGTAACGTGATGAGCAGAATCTAAACAAGTGGAACCGTAAGAAGTGTGCTCCAAAGTCTACCTGAGGGACTCTGGGGGTAGCTTTTCAAGAAAGGTGGCCTCCTTCAAGGAGGAACAGTTTACAAGGAATGAAATGAGGAAGAGCAGAAGAGGCAGACAGAATATCACACAAATGGGATAGGAGACTTGAGAAGCTACATAGAGTTGGCCCCACCATTTTTTTTTTTAACATCTTTATTGGAGTATAATTGCTTTACAGTGTTGTGTTAGTTTCTGCTGTATAACAAAGTAAATCAGTTATATGTATACATATATCCCAATATCCTCTCCCTGTTGCGTCTTCCTCCCACCCTCCCTATCCCACCCCTCCAGGTGGTCACAAAGCACCCAGCTGATCTCCCTGTGCTATGCAGCTGCTTCCCACTAGCTATCTGTTTTACATTTGGTAGTGAATATATGTCAATACTACTGTCTCACTTCGTCCCAGCTTAGCCTTCCCCTTCCCCATGTCCTCAAGTCCATTCTTTATGTCTGTGTCTTTATTTCTGTCCTGCCCCTAGGTTCGTCAGAACCTTTTTTGTTTTTTTTTTAGATTCCATATATGTGTATTAGCATACCGTATTTGTTTTTCTCTTTCTGACTTACTTCACTCTGTATGACAGGCTCTAGGTCCATCCACCTCACTACAAATAACTCAATTTCATTTCCTTTTATGGCTGAGTATTATTCCATTGTATATATGTGCCACATCTTCTTTATCCATTCATGTGTCGATGGACACTTAAGTTGCTTCCATGTCCCAGCTATTGTAAATAGAGCTGCAATGAACATTGTGGTACATGACTCTTTTTGAATTATGGTTTTCTCAGGGTATGTGCCCATTACAATGCTGTTTTGACTACTATAGCTTTGCAGTATAGTTTGAAATCAGGGAATGTGATTCCTTCAGCTTTGTTCTTCTTTCACAAGACTCCTTTTTCTGGGACTTCCCTGGTGGTGTAGTGGTTAACAGTCTGCCTGCCAATGCAGGGGACACAAGTTCGAGCCGTGGTCCGGCAAGATCCCACATGCCGCGGAGCAACTAAGCCCGTGTGCCACAACCACTGAGCCTGTGCTCTAGAGCCCGTGAACCACAACTACTGAGCCCGCATGCCACAATTACTGAAACCCGTGCACTTAGAGCCTATGCTCCGCAACAGACAGAAGCCACTGCAATAAGAAGCCTATGCACCGCAATGAAGGGTAGTTCCTGCTCGTTGCAACTAGAGAAAGCCCGTGCGCAGCAATGAAGACCCCGTGCAGCCAAAAATAAATAAATTTATTTTTTTAAAAAAGATTGCTTTTTGCATTCAGGGTCTTTTGTGATTCCATATAGATTTTAGGATTATTTCTTGTAGTTCTGTGAAAAATGCCGTGGATATCTTGATAAGGATTTCATTGAATCTGTAGATTGCTTTGGGTATTATGGACATTTTAACAATATTCTTCCGATTTATGAGCATGGTATATCTTTCCATTTATTTATGTCATCTTCAAGTTCTTTCATCAGTGTCTTACAATTTTCAGAGTATAGGTTTTTCACTTTTTTGGTTAAATTTATTCATAGTTTATTTTATTCTTTTTGATGCAATTATAAATAGAATTGTTTTCTTAATTTCACTTTCTGATAGTTCATTATTAGTGTATAGAAATGCAACAGATTTCTACATATCAATGTTGTATCCTGCACCTTTGCTAAATTCATTTATTAGTTCTAATAGTTTTTTTGGTGGAGTCTTTAGCATTTTCTATATATATTGTATCATGTCATCTGCAAATAGTGAGAATTTTACTACTTTTCTTCAAATTTGGATACATTTTACTTCTTGTCTGATTGCTATGGCTAAGACTTCCAATTTTATATTGAATAAAAGTGATGAGGATGGGCATCATTGTTTTGTTCCTGATCTTGGAGGAAAGCTCTGTTTCCTTACCTAGTTTGGGGAAAGTTTTCAGCCATTATTTCTTCAAATAAGTTTTCTGCCCCTCTCTCTTTTCTCCTTCTGGGACCCCTATAATGTGAATGTTATTACTCTTTTTTAAATATAAATTTATTTATTTACTTTTGGCTGCATTGGGTCTTGATTGCTGTGCACAGGCTTTCTCTAGTTGTAGTGAATGGGGGCTACTCTTCCTTGTGGTGTGCGTGCTTCTCATTGCAGTGGCTTCTTTTGTTGTGGAGCACGGGCTCTAGGTGTGTGGGCTTCAGTAGTTGTGGCATGATGGCTCAGTAGTTGTGGCTTGTGGGCTCTAGAGCACAGGCTCAGTAGTTGTGGCGCATGGGCTTAGTTGCTCCGCGGCATGTGGGATCTTCCCAGACCAGGGATCGAACTCATGTCCCCTACATTGGCAGGTGGATTCTTAACCACTGTGCCACCAGGGAAGTCTGAATGTTAATACTCTTGATGTTGTCCCAGAGGTTTCTTAAACTATCCTAATTTTTTTTAAATTCTTTTTTCTTTTTGCTGTTCTGATTGGATGATTTCCACTATTTTGTCTTCCAGGCTGTGTGTATGTTCTTCTGTATCATCTAATTTGTGGTTTAATCCTGTCTAGTGTATTATTTCAGTTATTGTATTCTTCAGCTCTGATTGGTTCTTTTCTATATTTCCTAAATCTGTTGAAGTTCTTACTGTGTTCCTGCATTCCCCTCCTGAGGTTTTGTTTTTTTTTTGCGGTACGCGGGCCTCTCACTTTTGTGGCCTCTCCCGTTGCGGAGCACAGGCTCCGGATGCGCAGGCTCAGCGGCCATGGCTCACGGGCCCAGCCGCTCCGCGGCATGTGGGATCTTCCCGGACCAGGACACGAACCCGTGTCCCCTGCATCGGCAGGCAGACTCCCAACCACTGCACCACCAGGGAAGCCCATGTTCGTCTTTTAATTGAAAAGTTAACATCCATTTTTTGGGTGTTAACTGATATTTAATCATATTCCTATCGCTATATTTTGGGTTTTTGTGTGCCCAAATAAATGCGTTCTTATGTCTTCTGTTTTCTTTGTTGTATTTTGCATTAGCACATGTTTAGTTTCCTTTTCTGTTGACATTTTAGAATTTATTCATGTTATTGTTAGTCTATTATATTTTTAAATTGTGCCTTGATTTTGGTGCCAATATCAAGAACAAAACGGGATCTGTGGGATCCTTCTTCATCCCCAAATGAGACAATTATGGAAGCACATGTTGCCCTTCATCTTCCATATTTTGTTGAAACAATTTGTAGTGTTGGTTACAGATATTCTAATTTTTACATTATGACTATTCACTTTCAAGAACTTACTCATAACATTTACACTAAGCTTCACTACAAACAATTTGTAGTGTTGGTTACAGATATTCTAATTTTTACATTATGACTATTCACTTTCAAGAACTTACTCATAACATTTACACTAAGCTTCACAAGTATATTAACAATAACAACTATTTAGAATAAATAATAAATTTTACTGGGTTCATTTCTCACAATAGTTTTTTCATGATTACTCCTTTCTAGATGTATTCCAATTAGTTCTCCTTTTTTGAAATGTGAGGTCAACACAGTATTCTGTACCCCTGGGTATGTAGTTGTATTTTTAGGGGGGTGCTGTGCCGTGGCATGCGGGATCTTAGTTCCCCAACCAGGGATTGAACCCATGCCCCCTGTGGTGGAAGCACAGAGTCTTAACCACTGGACCTCCAGGGAAGTCCCTGTAGCTGTATATTTTTGATAAATCTCTACAGTGTTTGAACAATGTTTAAATGTGGATGTCTTTTGCCTGGCCATGCTCCACAGTTCACCACAGTCTCCATTGCTCCCTCCTGCCTGCTTGATCTACCTGCCTGCACAGCAGTTTGTGTTTATAAATTCTCTTCTAGACCTTCCTAGAGTGCATATAATTTCAAAAATCCAAATGTTTAAAATATGATCCCAAGTTCTTATATTGAGTGACACTCTGTCTTTTCTTGCCTGGACTTAGGCTTTGGAAGACCGAGTATGGGAACTCCTGCAGGAAGCAGACAAGACGGCTCAAGAGAACAAGGATCAGAGCCAGGTCTATGATGCCATGGCCAAAACTCTGGGTGAAGCGTGGGCAGCCCTGGTCTCCATGCTTGAGAGAAGGAGGGAGCTTCTCAGGTTGACCTCTGAATTTTTTGAAAATGCCTTGGAGGTTTGTGTTTAAAAAAACTTTCCCCTTCTCCACATCAGAGCACTCATGAAAATGTTTTCTTTCTGCAAATAGACATTGTATTCAGTTCAAAAAATGGTAGAATAACCAAGATATATACATTTAATCTTTAATTTTCAAAAAATAAAATTGTTAATATTTTAAATGTAGGCCTTCAAACAAAAACTAAGTACAGTTAATTAAAATAGATAAATATTAAGTAAAAATGGGATCTTTTACCCATAAGTCATTTTGATATATTTCCCTCTTTAGATAATAGTAATACAATTACTAAATCAAATAATTACCCCTGATGATAGGATTACTAGGAAATGCTGGTCTAACGTGTTCTTGTTAACTGAAAGTTGGAAGATACAATTTCTTCTACTGCTTATGAAAAAGAAATTGCAGAATATTCCATAGAATGTTTGACTTGTAAGCATAGTATATGATAGAGTACTTTCCTAAGGCTTATAGTTGAGTTTCCATAGTCTGAGCTTGTTAAAATACAAGGGAAGGAAAAAGTCCTGGGCCTAAGTTTTTTTGAGGAACCCAATTTCAAAATGTAAGATTCAAAGAACATTATCAAAAGAGGTGTTATATTTAGTGTAAGATACTAACTGGAAATTTCACTACATTCATTTTGATGTGAAAGCACTGCTTCATTATGATAAAGCACTAGGTTGAAAAATATGACATTTCCAAACTGAAAATTCAGGACTTAAATCCAAAATAATGAAGGAAAGAAGATTAGTAATAGAACATTAAAATTGAGGTAGATAATTTCATACATCATGAACTCGTTTAAAAGTTAAAAGGAGGAGCAAAAATCTTATTGTAACTCTCAAGGTTTGTTTTTCACAATTTGAACACTGAAGTCCAACTCACAGATCATCTCGGGGAAAAGTTCCACACACAGTTTTCTTCTCTGAAAAGAAATAAACCAAGCAAAATACACCTACAGGGGTCAAATTATAGATACATCTGATTCATTTCATCTTAGTAAGTGGGGTATAAGTGTTAGTGCCCTTGAAATTCAGGTCATTTGAGCATAGGAAGTTATCTTTTTTTAAACATTAAGTCCAATATTTGTTTCTCACTGGGTAGGAGCATTAATACTAGCTGATTTTCTATATGATGAGAAATGACTTCCAGATATTACATGAAATAAAAGGAAGTGTAAGTCAACCTGTAATTCAACCCAGCACTCTGATTCCTCATGAAAAGATGAAGTTTCATATATTATCCTCCTTCCAATTTTGTGGACTACTTCATACTTAGCTGATGGAAAACTCCTACGTGATTTTCCCTGCCCCTTGTGTATGCCAAAGCAATTTTCATTAGTGATTCAAAAAAAAAAGAATAAGGGTAAAATTAAGAATAGTGTCTTTGAAAAGTGTCCCCTTGTTGCCACTTCTATCCTGTACTACCTGCAGAAAGAAGAAAAGTAGGGAAAAGAAAATATCCCCGAGATAAAAGTTAATAGAACTTGAAGGAAGCTTTTTCTGAGTAAAGCATTGTTTATTTATTGGTTTGTTTTTTAAAAAGTGTCAAACCAGTTGAAATATAGATATAAGTTACACAGTGACTCCAAAACTTCTTGTAGTGATCTACAGGGAGAACCAAACTACCCACCAGGGTTTTGTTTTATTCTTTTTCTTTGAAGTTTCTCTTCAAAGAATGTCTTTAAAATCAACTATTAGAAATAGAATGAATTAGAGATGTAAACGATATGTAGATAGGATCCACTTACTGAACTATGTGCACGCAGGAGTTCTTTAGAAATACAAAATGACTTCTTATTGCGTGGTTGATAGTACAAGATGGCTTCAGGCTCACAGGCTTCTCAAACACTGTGCTTCAGTTTAGAAACAGTGTCCCCAAGTGACAGTGTCCATCTGCTGGTTCTAACAGGATGGTAGAAGCCTTCTCTGCATTTCAAAAGGGGACGTGCTCATCAGTTGCTCTCTCATCTTTTCATGCCATTTATAACTGAATTTTATATGGCTATTGTAATAATCAAAATGTAGTAAATCTTGTTAATCAAATAGTCACATAAAAATATTAAATATCACTAAATCCAAAGATGAGAGTTTGGATAAAACTTGAAAAAAGGTGACAGGCACTGTGATAGGCTTCTGTGTCTTTCTCACTGATACTTCACCTTTATGAGTTTATTCTACACCTGATCCAAAGGTGAATGTGTTGATTTAAATGCTCTTATAAATGATAATAATTTCCTTTGAACCACAGTGCTAAAGCAAACCAGTTATTTGTCCACTACTATGGATATACTGTACTAGCATAACCAAGTATATTTTTCCCTTTTCTGAAATTTGTATCTAAGGTTATTCCCCTGAGAATTTTGACATCACTTCAAGCATCTCCCTTTCATACTTCCTCTATGGAGAAACACAAAAAGAGAGACTGGTCATGTTCCTTACCACTTAGGGTGTCAAATTGCTCTTCCTTTTTTTTCTTGAAACAGAGGAGAAATTTTCTATTTTTCATTCTTGCTACATCTAATTTCATTTTTATTTCTATAAAAGTACATAAAATCATTGATAAAAATGCAAACAAAATTATAAGTTATAGATTTAAAAGCTAAAAGTTTACCACCCCTCACCTATCCCTAATCCTGTTCATTCTCACAAAGGCAACCCTTTGCTATGTATCTTTTTGGACCACTTTCTGTACAAATATATGTATTTTTGCTTTGTATAAGTAATTACACATTACTTCTCCTCACTCGGGCTAAAATCAAGTGTAGAGATGGGATTAGACTATGTATTATTCTGAAACTTACCTTTTTTAGTTCTAGGTCTAATTATAGAGAAAAAAATGAACTATATTTCAACCTCAAGTGGATTCTTAAGTTAAATTTACTAATAATTATGTAGGTTACTGGCTAACCAAACTTTTGTTGGTTTCTTTTAACAAACTTTCTGGTTGTTCTTTGAGAAACTGCTTTAGAATGTTGACAGTGGCTGTATTTGTATTATGGGACACAATAATTTTAGTTTAAAATTTCAATACACATTAGAATAGTAAACAAATTGGTTTACTTCAGCACAGATAACATATTTCCAGGTATGAAAAGAATGCAAAGGAAAGAGAAGAAAGTTCTTATCCTAGTACTTTGTAAACTGACTACATGCAAACACAAAACCTCATACAAACACGTGAGCCAGCACATGCTCACACAAACACACAGCTCATCACACAAACACATACACAATCAGCTAGGCCATTAATTCATGAAAAATGTTTACAAATAACTAAAAGTGGCACAGTGTTTTTTAGTTTTTCATATGTCTTTCTCCTGCATTTCTGTTGTAGTTTGCCATTAAAATAGACCAAACGGAAGATTTCCTCCAGAACACTCAGGAGTTTGAGAGTGCCGAGTCCTTGAAATCACTCCTTCAGCTTCATGAACATCATACCAAAGGCAAGAACTATTTCTTCCTCACATAAGCTTTTAAAGCTGTTAATATGGGAATGCTCGTGCATGACAGTATATTTTTAATTTATCTGATTATGTATACCTCAACTTGTTCCAAGTAAGGTTAAATAAAGCCTTATTTCTGGTCATATTCTGCAAGAAAGAACTGGTTGTAAATGATTCTAAGGGGCGGTAGAGGAAGAGCCTCTGGGAGGTTCAGTTTTGCAGTCTGCTAGATCTTAGTTCCTGAGGAGGAGCCATTTCCACCTCGCTCATCCTTACATATCCTCAGCATCTAGCGAGGTCTCGGCACTTGGTGGATCCTCGTGAAATATTTCCTTTTTTTATACAGTTTTAATTAATTAATTAATTAATTTTATTTGTTTATTTTTTTGGCTGTGTTGGGTCTTTATTGCTGCACGCGGGCTTTCTCTAGTTGTGGCGAGCAGGGGCTACTCTTCGTTGCATTGCGCGGGCTTCTCATTGCGGTGGCTTCTCTTGTTGCAGAGCACGGGCTCTAGGCATGTGGGCTTCAGTAGTTGTGGCACGTGGGATCAGTAGCTGTGGCTCGTGGGCTCTAGAGCGCAGGCTCAGTAGTTGTGGTACATGGGCTTAGTTGCTCCGCGGCATGTGGGGTCTTCCCAGACCAGGGTTCAAACCCATGTCCCTTGCATTGGCAGGCAGATTTTTAACCGCTGCGCCACCACGGAAGCCCCTCATGAAATATTTCTTGATTGAATAAATGGTTGAATTCAGTGACTGTTTCTTCTAAGGGTCAGGAAATGAAGGTCACCCTTTCAATAACAGCTCTGAATAAGGAAATTTTCCTTCACTATTGGACTTTAAAAAAAAAAGGATTAGTGAACTTTTTCCAGATAAAAATCTAATAAAACACTATATAAAATTATTTTCAACTCCCCCCAACACAACTGTAAAGATTGTCTAGTTGTTAACCAACAATTTGTATGCTAGGCCTTTTCCACCAGCATTTGGGCTGGACCAGGGCTGTAGTAAGAAAGGCATTTGTAGAAGAACACCTGTTTACTGTAATCTTTTTCCGTGAAAGCAGATTAGATAAATAGATAGGAACAATACTTCTTTTCTTCCTAATGGGTTCTTCCAATTATTACTGAGTACAAGTGAATGGCTTCCTGAATTCATTTGTCTTAGTTCTAACTCACCTTCTAGCTTCACAAACCTGGTCGTGCTAGACAGGGACAAAAGGTGTTTTTAAAGCCACAGACAGATTGTGTTTATATCACCCTCCAAAGGACCCTAGATAGTAGATCATTATTTTTCTAAAACTCAAAGATTAAAGGACTCAATCTTTTCTGTGTAAATTTTTTGAGATCTGACTACATATATACCTATAATTTTAACAGATTACTGTTCTGTAGGACCTGTCACTAGCAGGGGTTATAAACAGCATCAAAAGTATCAGCATTATGGGGCTTCCCTGGTGGCGCAGTGGTTGAGAGTCCACCTGCCGATGCAGGGGACACAGGTTCGTGCCCCGGTCCGGGAAGATCCCACATGCCGCGGAGTGGCTGGGCCCGTGAGCCATGGCCGCTGAGCCTGCGCATCTGGAGCCTGTGCTCCGCAACGGGAGAGGCCACAACAGTGAGAGCCCCGCGTACAGCAAAAAGCCAAAAAAAAAACAAAAAGCAAAGTATCAGCATTAGAGCAACGGCCTGCCCATTTTTATACAGCGACAGCAATCTAGCTGTGCCCAAATTCCTCTTAGGAGACTGGAAAGTGACTTGAGTCCAGGCCACTGAGATGGGTTCTGTGGCCTCAATTCAATCTTCATGCCACCAACAAGATCATCACAAAGCAATTTCACCTCCAGAAACCTGACAGTGACTGATGCTTCTGATGAAGAGGTTCAGTACTGAGGCAGTCAAATGAAAGCATTTTCCGGAGGGACTGGAGGGGGAGGTTGTGGAAGTAGGGACTTTTCCATAAATGTTTGGGGATGCAGCTAGAAGCGGGGAATGCTTAAATGCTGTTGTTAATGTTGGCTCCTTCAATTACTAGGATCTGTGACTCAGTGAGCCGGTTTTCATGGGGCACATGCTGCTTTGTTTGGAGGGCTTAGGCTACAGGGCCCTGGCATCCAGCTGATGGTGGGACCAATGCCCTGCCTTTCAGGGGTGTCCACGGGGCCTCCTCTTAATCTAGAAAGATGGATAACAGTGCTAGCCAAAGACAGAAAGCATAGTTTATTTTTGTGATGACAAAATATTCTTCCATCCTGGTGGCATGTTTATCATGACGTTTTTGTGTCCCTCTGTGTGATACGTGAAGCACAGGGATTGCAGGAGACTCTAGTCAGGATATTTGGCTCCCAATTCATATGCCCAAGGGTAAAGGGTAGCTTCAAGGGCTTTGTTTTCATAATATGGGAGTTGGTGAAATTTATTAATCAACTAATTCAGTGGAATATGATTAAGATTACCTGATTTGAAATACATATTCAAGAACAAAACTCTGATTTTCAGTTAAGGATGTCATTTCTGTCTTGGTTCATTTAGGATGCTCTAACAAAATACCACAGAGTAGGTGACTTGTCAACAACAGAATTTTATTCCTCCCCGTTCTGGAGGCTGGATGTCTGAGATCAGGGTGCAGTATGGTCCGGTGAGGGCCCTCTTCTGGGTTGCAGACTTCTCATTGTGTCCTCACATGGCAGAAGGGATTAGGGAGCTCTGTGAGGTCTCTTTTATAAGAACACTAATCCCATTCACAAGGACTTCATCCTCATGACCTAGACACCTCCCAAAGGCCCCACCTCCTAATGTCATCACATTGAGCATTAGGATTTCAACATATGAATTGTAGGGGGACAGACATTCATATCACAGCAATATCTATTATCTTTAAATTTAAGGAAATAAATTATAGCTATAACTACAGCTAGCAATTATGATAAGTGAGATGTTGATCAGTGAGTAGCACAAAATGTGAATGTTAGGATAATGAAGGTTAATAGCATGACTGGAAAAACTATAATCAAACTTATCCCTAATATTCATGGTATTTCAATTTATGTCAAAATCTATACTTTTTTCTTCTTCAGCAATGCTAAGGCTATGTTGCATGTCAGAGACTTATCCTGTAGCATTTCAGAGATCAGAACCAGGATGAATGGGTTGAAGGTTTTACCCTCTGGAAAGTTATAGAATACGTTCATTCCCTCCACTATGCGACAATCCTTGAAATAGTTGAAGCCTAACGTGTCCTCTCTAGTCTTCTCTCCTTTGGGTGGAACATGCCTAGTTAGTTAAAGTGTTTCCCAGCAAACATAGTTTCCAGACTACTTATCAGACTGGTTGCTTTCAATTCAACAACACATAATTAAACAGTATTTTCTGAACCCGTGCCAGGTGAGAAAACCAGAGTCATGTGTGTTGAAAGAGTACATGCCCTTGTCCTCAGGAAGCCTACAATTTGATGGGGCATGTATACATTTATTGGTGAATTCTCTCTGTTCTTTCTGTGGGTCCCTCTGTTACACCACCCGGCACACTGTGTAGTAATAATTTATTTCCCTGTTCTTCATCACCAGGTTATGAGACTCTGGAGGACTGGGATTATTACATCTCTTAACCTCCAAGGTTTAGAATAACATCCAACTCAAAGTATGTTTATTGAGTGTTATTTGTATATAATCCCAATTTAAGACTCAGTAGCAGATGCAAAATGAGCAATAAACAAGGTACTACAGGGACATTAAGGAGGAGAAAATTGGTTATAAACCCTGAAGAATCACAATTGCACCTTCCAGTTTTCCAATGGCCTTCTTTTTTTTTTTTTTTTTTTTTTTTTTTGTGGTACACGGGCCTCTCACTGTTGTGGCCTCTCCCGTTGCGGAGCACAGTCTCCGGATGCTCAGGCTCAGCGGCCATGGCCCACGGGCCCAGCCGCTCCACGGCATGTGGGATCTTCCTGGACCGGGGCACGAACCCGTGTCCCCTGCATCAGCAGGCGGACTCTCAACCACTGCGCCACCAGGGAAGCCCCCAATGGCCTTTATAAAATGAACATAATGCCTAAGAAGCTTCCTCACAGGAATAATCATATTATTACTTCCTTTTTCTTAGATGTTCTATGTATATTTTAAATGCAGCTGAGATATAGGTACTTTGGGGTCTATTATACTATTTTCTCTATGTTTGTGTATATTTTAAAATACCCATTAATGAGTTTAAGAAATACCATCTCATTGAGTAATATTTGGAATATTGAAAAATGTATTTGGAAGAAATGTCACCCATGTTCCCAGTGTCAGAATGTGACCTTGATGCTTTTTAGAAAATACTCATTTGGAAAGGTTAGCAAGCTATAAATTCACTTTGACTTGTGTATATCTCTCGTTTATCCATCTTAAGTTAGTTATTTATACTTAATATTGATGACAAACTGTAAAGTTATTAATATAAAGTATACTTTAATATTTTTTTAGATATAATTGCAATTAAAACAGTTAAACAACAAAAATTTATTGACTATCTACTAGCCTTACATCACAAGGTGTTATGTCACAAGCGGGGCTTGTATATAGAGAACAATACAATCATTAAAATAAATGCACTGTAGAGAGTTTGTATTTCTTGAAGTTCATGATATATCTAGGTAGTTTACCCCTGAGGAAAAATACATCACTTTGTATGATCAACTGATGGAATAAATAGCTAGGAAAGCATAAACAGTGAAAAAAATGGTAAGATGTAAGAAGCTGACAGAGGAAACTTAGAGAACAATTGATCCACTTTAAGCACCACTGTAGTAACAGGTAACAGACTGACCATAGGCTGGGTGCATTTGTACACGTTAACTTGGGCTCAGGAGGCTGCATGCCTGGTGGTACCATGGTGGTGGTTATACCATTTTGGCAAAAGTTGAAACAGAAAACCAGAAAAAGATTGCAAATGGAAATTTTCGCTAATTATATGTATTTTGTGGGGACTAGAACAGGTTGGCCTGACCCATTGTCAGTCTGCAATACCCTGAGCATGGAAAGCTGTGCTTCCCTCTTTCATTTGAAAAATCTGTTGTGAAAGAGCTAGTTAATGAAAGGAAGAAAAGAAGTACTACGTGGAAACCCCGCCACCTGCCCATACTTCCTGTGTGTGTGTGTGTGTGTGTGTGTGTGTGTGTGTGTGCGCGCGTGCGTACACGTGTGTGTGTGTGTGTATGTATGTAACTGTTCACAATATCATAACAAATTCTTGAATGTAAGGAAATATGTATACTTACATATGGAGAATCAATTATACTGATGATTACATTAAGACTCTACAAATCAAAACTCTTCAGTTTGATAGCCAAGGACTTCTATAACTTGTTTTCACCTCATTTTCAAGTTATTTCTTTCCCTTGCACGTAAGAATTTTTTCTAGACAGATAGGTTTTTTCTGCCTCTGTCCCTCTCATCTTGTTCATGTTTGTTTACACTTCTCCTTTTAAGAGATTTACTTTAATTTGAATGCTCTCCCTGACTTTTCTTCTTCTGCTTGACTTATCCCATTCCCTGTCCTGCTTCCAAGAATATGGTTGTTTTTGTTGTTTGTTTTTTTGTATTTTTAATCCTCAATCAAATTGCCCAGTGCACCTAATCACACCTTTCTTACTCTGAGCAGATAGCACCATCTAATACTTTATTGGACAGATCTAGGTCATATGGCATAAACGATTTGAAATTCTTTCCTTTTTATCTCAAAATATCTCTTTACAGCATCTTCCCTTATCTCAGTCTCTCTTCATCTCTCAAAAAAAGGTGTCAGTTTAAAGAGACAATCGACCCAAATACCACGGTCATTGCTGTGTTCTTTAGCTGTCAGATGCTAGAATGCTAAAGAGTGCCACAGCGCAGTGGGAAGAACACTGAGCTACTAACCAGAATGCATGGCTTTTAGCACTGATAAGTCCATTTCTAATAGTGTGACATACTTATATTTTCTGGGTGTTCTTCATAGTTCTCCCATCTAAAAATAAAAAGCAGTGTATTCAACCCTGCTGATAGTCTATCCTTTTTTTTTTCTTCTAACAACAAATGTCTCAAAGATTGTCCTTTCCTGTTGATTTCACTTCATCACTGCCTTCCCACTTCTCAACCTGGAGACTTGGCTTCTGTTTCTATCACTTACCCGTCACAAAACCCCAAGTCTTCCCAACATCTCTTTTTTTATATCTCTGGCAGACTGCTGATCTCTAGCACCTATAGCTCTAATTCTTCCCCCTCTTTTAATACATTTGATTTCATTCTAGCATTATACAAAATTATCGAATACCTCCCCTGTGCCAGTCACTATGCTAGTGCTGAGGATACTGTCACCATCCCTGTCCTCATATGTGCATTGGAGCCTAGTGGCAAAGACAGATTTTAGTCAGCTAACCCAATGCATAAATGTAGAACTAGCTGTGATAACAGCTGTGAATGAGAGGAACATCCGGCTATGAGAACACTTAATAGGAGGATTTGGTCCAGTCTGGTTTGTCCTTTGAGGAATTGACAATTGACTAAGACCTGAAGTATGAGTAGAATAAAGGTGGAGAAGGAATGTGTTGAGGAGAATGGTATCCCTGGCAGAGAATGTAGTAAAAAGTTCTGGGGCAACAAGGAGTATACCATGTGTGAAGTATTTAAAGAAGATATGGATAGAGGTAAAGAGATTGAGACAATCTGAAAGGGAAAATAAGGACCAGACCCTGCCAGAACTGAAATCATGTTAAGGGGTCTGTCCTTAATTCTAAGACACTGGGAAGCCATTGGGGTGTGTGTGTGTGTGTGTGTGTGTGTGTGTGTGTGTGTGTGTGAGAGAGAGAGAGAGAGAGAGAGAGAGAGAGAGAGAGAGAGTGTTTAGAAATGATCTTTCTAATATATGGAGAATGGATGAAATGGATTGGAGAGGAGATGCAATTAAGAGGTGACTGCACAAATCCAGGAAACAGATGACGTTTTCTGGCTTGTGGGGAATGGGTAGTTTCCCAAGGGCTCTTCCAATGGAGCCCCAAGTGAGGTTGGGGACCCTCAAAGTGCTACTCTCAACTCCCCCATCTATACTCTCTCCCTTGGTAGTCCTTCAGTTTTCAGGCTTAAGCTCCCATTTCTACCAGATGTTGCCCACACCAATAATGCTGTCTACTCCAGAGAGCGCAAACCAGTGGCCCATTTGCCGATGTTTTGTTGATCCTTCAGTATTTTTTAATTTAAAAAATACCAATTACACAACAGTTAAAAATCAGAAGCTTTCACATAAAAATCCGTGTTTATAATTCTTTAAAAATTGGAAGCCCCATCAACACTGACCCTGTATTCCCTCATGTCCACAGTTGGTCAGCACTGGGTGACAGCAGATCCTGTGAGACTGGTCGTGTATTTTCCACTTTGTCATAGTCCCTGACGTCTGGGTACCTGAGCTTTTGTTTGGTTACTGCAGGCATTAGCCTTTAAACCTCAGATCTAGTCCAATCACCTCAAGATGTAGAGCGCTACAAGGAGAGTAGGCACCTTAACCAGCATATCACCACTAAAAACCAACTGAACCAGTGCCCAAATCTCACAGTCTTTCCACTCCCCTGTACTGATTTATGCCATCACTGAACTTCGGCATCCTACCATTTGGCAGTTAGCGCCATAGCAGTTAGGCCAAGGTATTTGACCAGTTGTATTAGAGGCATTTTATGTTTACACATTTGAATTCCTTATTTTTAATAGAAGGTTACATATATTTTAAATTATATGATGAATCCAAATATTACTATATAAAAACTTGCTCATATCACTATTCTTTTTTCTAATTTTCTTCTAGAACTCTTAGAACGATCTCTAGCCCTTTTAAACAAAAGTCAACAACTCACTGACTTCATAGAAAAAATCAAGTGTGATGGACCTATTGTGAATCCCGAGATGATTCAGGGAGCTCAAAACAGCTGCCTGAAGATTGACAGTCTTCTTGAACTTCTCCAAGACAGGAGACGGCAATTAGACAAGTACCTGAAGCAACAGCAGCAGGAATTGAGTCAGGTTCTGCAGATATGTCAGTGGGACCAACAAGAAAGTCAGGTAACACAAAGGGGCACTGATGGTGCCCTGACC
This sequence comes from Stenella coeruleoalba, assembly GCF_951394435.1. Lineage (NCBI taxonomy): Eukaryota > Metazoa > Chordata > Mammalia > Artiodactyla > Delphinidae > Stenella > Stenella coeruleoalba. The sequence goes on along the minus strand of NC_137151.1, from coordinate 74,188,776 downwards.
TTGTCTAATGAAGTTTGCTTGTTATGTGGATGAGCCATTTCCTGGGGCAGCTTTTCAGTCATCATGGTCAAATCTTTTGGTCTTTGATTCAGACTACCAAGTTGTTTTCCCAAGCAAGTAATATAAAAACAAAGATTTTATTTCTTCTCATTATAATACTGATTTTTTAAATGGGAGAATACCCCCTAGCAGTTTTGAAAATGACTAGGTTCTACTGTTGGATTCTCTTTCGTGCTTCTGTCCAGGTCACTACCTTTAGTTACATTTCTTTGAAATTCTGAAAAGTTCATTGCAATTTTCTTGAATGTGGGGGAGGCATGATGCTGCTAATGCCAGTGAAAAAGTCTGTCAGCCCGAAATAGAGATAATGTTCTTAGAAGAGTAGCCTGGCACCAATGAAGAAATATGACCTTGGCCTATGTCTGGATGCTCAGTGGTTAGAGGGCTTTGGGGTGGGAGGTTGATGAGTTTGCAGGCTTGTTAGAGCTCATTACTCAGACTGCAGGCCCAGCTCTGGTCAGTTGTCAATGTGCTTGCTGTGCGTTCCTTGTGTCCCGATCACTTGAGAGTAAGCGTGGATAGAACTCTCTTTGCAAACCCCCAACTCAAATAGGTAGGATATTTATGGCTATATTTATAACTGCCCCAAGCCCATGCTTTAATCTGTACAGATTAACTGGAGGGAATTTCAGAGAGAAATGATGTGGAAGGACATCTCCTGGTCTGGATGCATAGGAAAGGGGTCCCTTCATATATTTTATATTATTGCTCTGATCCGAACTGGAGAGATAGACATACAGCTGGTAGCAAATATGAGTCCAGGAGAAACTGGTTCTTTCAAGCTGGAAAAATGAGGATTTAAATGATTAACCTTTCAACTTATACTTATTGAGTACCTACTGTGTACCCAGATCCTATTATAAGTACTAGGGATACGTAACACACAAGATAAAGTCCTTTTCCTCCAGGAATTTTCCTTCTAGTGCATTTTCTCATCCTCAGCTCTATTGATAGCCAGTGCTAGGTAACTCCTTTGGGGAGGCTGTCCTGGGCACTCTAGGGTGTTGAGCAACATTCAGGGCCTCTACCCACCACATGCCAGTAGAACATACTCTAGTTGTGACAACCAAAAAAGGTCTCCAGACATTGCTGACTGTCCCCTGGGGGGCAAATTACCCCCAGATGTGAACCACTGTTTTAGTGTGATGAGAAAGGCCTATGATAAACAAATGAACAATGACAAGTGCCGTAAAGAAGATCAACTAGGGCAGTGAATTTTGATTGTGTTGGTCTACTTTTAATCAGAGAAGGAATCAGAGAAGGCCACTCTGAGGAGGTGACATAGAGCAGACACCCAAATGCAGACACCTCCAGACATACAGTCGGCTTGCATTTTGTCATCTCCTCCTTTAAGACACTATATACTTTCCAACCCCCCTCCACCTTCAGCCCTTTTGTCTTGACTGCTATCATTCACTATCCTGCTTCTTCTGTGCTTTGCCTGCCAAGCCATAGCGCCTCCCCAATTTAGTTCTTCCCCCACCCCACCTTCATATGCTCATTACCCAGAATGCTATTATCCAATGCAATAGTCTTTAACTGATGATTCTGACATAACAAAGGAGAACTAATGCTCAGGACAAGAATAAACTTAAAGTTGTTCATTAGACAACTGTTTCCAAAGTTCCTTGTCCTCCATATCATATGGCTCTCTCTCCCTCTCTTTCTTTCTCTCTCTTTGTCCTTTTCTCTCTCCCCTAATCCTGACCTGACACCATGTTCCCAGAGCTGCTGTCCCCTTAAAAAGAACCTTCCTCTTATTTCTTTCTATTGAATTCATAACCCCCAACCCCTGCCTCTAGTGCTTCCAAGAATACACTAAAAACTCCTCTTACATTATCATACAGAGTAGTTTATCCCTTTTAAACCACGACCTCTCTTATTCAGAGACATTCTATCTGCAAAGAGGCTTCCCAAACACAGGACAATTTCCCAAGATTGAAAAAGCAGCTACAGTAAGTTTTATTTATTTATTTTTAAGGTAGTAATTTTGCCATTCTGCTTCAAGACTGTGGCAATACTCATCCACTTATCCTCTGCAGTAAAAAAAAAAAAAAATCACATGAAGATTCAAAATGAACTATCTAATCCAATCATATACTTGAGGGAGATCTAGATACCTTGCCAACCCTAGAATCAGAAAGATGATTTGATAATAACTAAAGTAAGGTATTACAGAAGGTTTTTGACTTGGTGAGTTTTCTAACTTACGGGGTCTCATGTTTTGGTGAAAGTGGGTGCGCTTTTTTAAAATAGAATTTATTTTTTAGAGCAGTTTTAGATTCACAGAGAAATTGAGTGGAAAGTACATGGTACCCTCTGTTCCCACACGTGCACAGCCTCCCCCATTATCAGCATCCCCCATCAGAGTGGGACATTTGTTACAATTGATAAACCTGCATTGACACATCATTATCACCCCAAATCCATAGTTTACACTAGGGTTCACTCTTGGTGCAGTACATTCTATAGGTTTGAAAGAATGTGTAATGACATGTATCCACCATTGCAGTGTACAGAATAATTCTACTGCCCTACGTATCCTCTGTTCTCCTTTTCATCCCTCCCTGCCTAATTCTTGGCAACAACTGATCTTTTTACTGTTTCCATAGTTTTGCCTTTTCCAGAATGTCATATAACTGAAATTGTACAGTATGTAACCTTTTCAGATTGTCTTCTTTTGCTTATTAATATGCATTTAAGATTCCTCCATGTTTTTTCATGGCTTGATAACCGTTTCTTTTTAGTGCTGAATAATATTCCATTGTCTGGATGGACCACAGTTTATTTATCCAGTCACCTACTGAAAGACGTCTTGGTTACTTCCAAGTTTTGGCAATTATGAATAAAGCTGTTATGAGCATCCATGTGCAAGTTTTTGTGTGGACATAAATTTTTAATTCATTTGGGTAAATACCAAGGAACACAGTTGCTGGATGGTATATGCTAAGAGTATATTTATAAGAAACAGCCAAATGGCCTTCCAAAGTGGCTGTACCACTTTTAAAAGAGAGTTTCTGTTGCTCCACATCCTTGTCAGCACTTGGTGTTATCAGTGTCTTGGACTTTGGCCACTCTGATAGGTGCATTGTGGTACCTCATTGTTATTTTAATAAGTCTCATCTTTAAATTGGAAATAATAACACTTAATTCACAGAGTTGTTCTAAGGATTAAATGAAATAACATGTGTAAAACATGTAGTACAACGCCTACCATTTTAAAAGATGCTTAATAAATATTAGTTTCCTTGTCCTCCCTCTGCTTGGTTAAACCTTACATCTTACGAATTCTTTCTCATTTGGTTCCTATTCTTTCCCCTGAGTTTAGCATTACTGTTGTTATACGTGTCTAAGTTTCTTAATACTGTTTAGTTTTTGGAGGCTGCCATAGGTATAGTAAGGCTTTAAGATGCACAGTTGTGGTTAAAAGAACCAGGCTTTCACTTAGACTCTACTCCTAATAGTCTAGAACCAAAATCAATTTAGTAATAATCTTAAGGATAAATATTATTTTAAATAAAATTGGTCAATTTCAGAAATATACAAACAGCTTGTATTGCTCAATATCAAAAAAACAAACAACTCCATCAAAAAATGGGCAGAAGATCTAAATAGACATTTCTCCAAAGAAGACATACAGATGGCCAACAGGCACATGAAAAGATGCTCAGCATCGTTAATTATTAGAGAAATGCAAATCAAGACTACAAATGAGGTATCACCTCATACCGGTCAGAACGGCCATCATCAAAAAGTCTATAAATAATAAATACTGGAGAGGGTGTGGAAAAAAGGAACCCTCCTACACTGTTGCTAAGAATGTAAATTGGTGCAGCCACTATGGAGAACAGTGTAGAGGTTCCTTAAAAAACTAAAAACAGAGATACCATATCATCCAGCAATCCCATTCCTGGGCATATATCGGGAGAAAACTATGATTCAAAAAGATACATGCACCCCAGTGTTCATTGCAGCACTATTTACAGTAGCCAAGACATGGAAGCAATCTAAATGTCCATCGACAGATGAATGGATAAAGAAGACGTGGTACGTATGCATAATGGAATATTACTCAGCCTTAAAAAGAATGAAATAATGCCATTTGCAGCAACGTGGATGGACCTAGAGATTATTATGCTAAGTGAAGTAAGTCAGACAGAGAAAGACAAATATCATATGGTATCACTTATATGTGGAATCTAAAAAAATGATGCGAATGAACTTATTTACAAAACAGAAATAGACTCACAGACAGAAAACAAACTTACAGTTACCAAAAGGGAAAGGTGGGGGAGGAGGGGTAAATTAGGAGTTTGGTATTAAAATATACACACTACTGCGCTTCCCTGGTGGCGCAGTGGTTGAGAGTCCGTCTGCCGATGCAGGGGACATGGGTTCGTGCCCCGGTCCGGGAAGATCCCACATGCCGTGGAGTGGCTGGGCCTGTGAGCCATGGCTGCTGAGCCTGCACGTCCGGAGCCTGTGCTGCGCAACGGGAGAGGCCACAACAGTGAGAGGCCCGCGTACCGCAAAAAATAAATAAATAAATAAAATAAAATAAAATATACACACTACTAATAAAATAGATAAACAAGGACCTACTGTATAGAACAGGGAACTATACTCAATATCTTATAATAACCTGTAATGGAAAAGAATCTAAAAAAGAATATATATATATATAACTGAATCACTTGGCTGTACATCTGAAACTAACACAGCATTATAAATCAAATATATTTCAATAAAAATTTTTAAAAGATCATGAGACCAAATAAATAAATAAATGTTAAAAATTGGTCAATAAATAAGTCATTTCCTTAAATATAAAATTTAAGGCTCTTAATTTTAAAACGTCCCATGTTACACTTTCTTTTGCTAATACCAGTGACAGCAGCTCGAGTAAATAATCACTGTCACTGTTGTTTCTATGTGCTTGTAAGAGCACAGATCCTGGGGCCAGATTGTTTGCTGGGTTCAAATCCTGACTGCACCATTTGCCAGCTGAGTAACTGAGCAATTATTTAACCTCCCTGAGGTTGTTTTCTGTAAAATGTGATGTAATAGTACCTACACCATAGTGTTAGAATCATCAAATGAGTTATTATATGTCAAGTGCTTAGAACTGTACCTGGCACATGAAAACTGCTATATTAGTATTAACATTTTTTATCATCATGTCTGAAAAGAACAGTGAAGGCCCAACCCATTACATACCCCCCCAGTCCTACCCTTCTTTGCTCACATAAAGACTCGCATTAAAGGCTAATTTCATTATTTATTTTGCATTCACAAGGTGTGATCAAATAAAAGCCACTTTTATAATCTTAGCCATACTGTTCAATGGGCACTTAATTAATGATTTAAAACAAGAATATAGTTGTATTATTTTCTGCTTGTGACTTAATAATGTTCACTTATTAATGAGTTAAAACTGTAGATGAGATTACTATCCATACAGATAATTGCGATTAGCCTTTGACGTGCTGCCACCTTTTAGACCTTTATCCAAGCATGATCGTAGTCACAGGCACACACACATTTATTAAAGAAAAAACAAAACAAGCAAACAAAAACTAATGGAATTAACCTATGCATACTATCTTATTACCTAATATCAAATTGAACACGTCATAGACATAGTCTTATGTCAGAAGTACCATAGATAATTTTCATGCAGTATGTCACTATTTGAGTATAGCACAATTTAAATAATATCTTACTGATGAAGAAGTAGAGTCTCTTCAGTTTCTCAATATTAGAAACAATAATTAATGTTTACTGTGTTGGTAATTATGTGAGCAAGGAAATATTTTTAAATCCAGATAGGTACAAGCGTAATTAACTTACCTAAGTTTTCAAGTTTTTCCTGAATGTTCTATTTTAAAGTTTTGTTGATGATGCAATGGGGAAGAATAGCAGCAGGGACACCAAATTGAGTGTAACTCTGTTAATAATTTGAGTTCTATGATTATCATGTTCCCGGAAGATCTACCTGATAAGCCTAGAACATTGTGGAACCACAGAGGCACATGCTTCATTGGAGGGTAAAGATATTTTTGTCAGTTCTGTACTGCTTTTTAAGGGAACATAGAAGCTGTCAAACCTTCCATTAATAAAATATCAGCTTTGTCAATCATTTTAACCATGTAAAAATAAGGAAAATTAAACGGAGAATTAGAGCAAAGATTGCTAATGAATAATAATGTGGATGTCTGAATATCTAATGCATCTTCTCATAAGAGCCATTTAAAAGATGCATTTAGTGCTTCTCTGTTTCTAAATGCTTATAGCCTAATGCTTTTGAACTATAGTAGTTTAGCTAATTCTCCTTTGGAAAAGAAATTAGGTGACCAGAATGATGGCGACTTAAGATTTACATCAGTTGCAGAAAAAAAGGCAAATGAAGACCACATAGTTTTCTATCTTAATTGGGATGTGATAGCCTGAAAAACATAATCATAGCATGTCCTCTCTTTATCATTGTTTTCAGATGTAAAAAAGTGCACTTGTTTTACATTTAAAGATGAGCAGCTGACCTTTTTTCCCAGCTCCAGCCTCGTCTTATTTTGCAGATAATCTGCTTCATTAGTGAAAATCAGAAGCAGCTTGGAGTATTTCGTGCATAATTAATTATCTTGGCAAGAAGATTTATGAATGTAATTTTTCTCAATTGCTCCAGTCAGGAATAAGTGAGACAAACAAATAAATTAAAACTAGGTTATTCATGGTCTCTTTTTACAAGACAGTATCAAGGACATCTAGGAGAATTAAATAAGACATAAAGGCAGATAATATTTTTACTGCCCAAATCACATATGCTTATAAGATACCCATCTTTGTGGGAGGAAAAATGGGTAATAGAATTCACATTTGGAAGTGTTTATAATTTGAGTACCATGTATATCATAATCATGTAACCATATGTAATCATATTCTTTGTTAATAGGTAATTTAAATGATATCAGTGATGACACGTATAAGCACAGCCTCAGGGCACCAGTCTTGTACCTGCTGGGCAACTGTAAATGTGTGTGTGTGTGTGTGTGTGTGTGCTCACAGATGTGTGCACACACATGTATATTCTCCTTTGTATGATGCTACCCTCTAACTAGGATTTAGAGCTTGAATGGTTGACCAGCTTAAATTAATATGAGGTAACAAAAGTGCCTAGCTTAGTGGCTACAACATAGCAAAGTTTTATCTTTCTTTGAATTTAGCTTTAATTTTTTAATTGAAGTATAGTTAATTTACAATGTTCTGTTCATTTCAAGTGTACAGCAAAGGTATTCACATATATATGTGTGTATGTCTATCTCTCTCTCTCTATATATATATATTCTTTTTCAGCTTCTTTTCCATTATAGGTTATTACAAGATACTGAGTATAGTTCCCTGTGCTATACAGTAGGTCCTTGTTTACCCGTTTTATATATAGTAGTGTGTATATGTTAATCCCAAACCCCTAATTTATCTTCCCCCCGCTTCCCGTGAATATAGCTTTTTAACATTGGGTGGCATAAGACTTAAATAAGGGTTGAATTATCTTATTATTGGATACTGGTATCTGATAGTTCAATCCAGTAACAGATATACATGACTTTCCAACCACTCATAGATTAAAATTTATCACAGAATTTCATTTTAGCACATAGGCTGCCTCTAGAATTCACTCTAAGTTATGCCAGGGTAAATACAAAATATCTTAAAGTGTTTGTAGGAGAAATGTGATTTTGAAAGCAATAGAACCCCCTCCTAATTAGAATGCTTGCTACTACCATTACTTTCAATGACACTGCATGTCAAAGGTAGTAACAGAGGACTCTGGTATATATGGTGTGGATATCAATCCCAACTTTTATATTTACTTGCTTTATGACTTTGGGCAAGTTACTCAGCCTCTGTGCCCCAGTTTCCTTTTCTGTAAAATGGGAATAATAATAGTGTCTATTTATAAATTTGTTATAAAAATAAACAAGATTATATGTGTAAATATTCTTAGAGCATGGCTTGGCATATGGTAAGTGCTCAATAAATGTTCACCATATCACTACATCTTTCGATGGTTAGTTTCTGAGCTTTACTGGATAATCACCAGCACATTAAAATCCTACATATTACCCAGATCCCATACCAATTCTCTAAATCACTAGATAATCTTAGCTTTCTAAAATTATGTGGAGGGGGAATAAATGCCATTTCATGGCTTGGTATCCAGCCTACTTTATTCAAAAGGTCAACTTTATTTGTAAGATTAAGTTAAAAATCAATTTTCCTCTCCCTTTCTCCACGCTTTAGCTATTTCTTTAGCTCATTTATACCTATTGTAATTGATTACATTTTCATTAAGCTTAGTTTTTCACTTCAGTATACCATTCAGTTGGACTGATGGCTTCACAACATTTTAATTGGGCACAGTTACTTAAGTTGGTAAGAGGGTTGGGGGACACACACTGTGACTAAATTACCTTCTCAGCAGTGATAAGACTGATGACAAAGCTGTTTGAGTGTGTGCTACCTGGAAAAGGCTCTTCACTGCTCCCATTGTATGCACCTTCCATTGTGTGACAAAGTTAGCAGCTGCTACTTGAGCTGTCTGCTAAGCCCCAGGGCTGCCTGTGTATCTTTCCACCATCCTGAGCTCTTTTTCTTCCCTGCCTCTGGTGCTGGAAATGGTTGGCTTTCCTTTTCTCAACACCACTGCCACCCCATACTGGGCAGGGAGTGGGACTCATTCTCTCCTCTGCCCTCATTTTCATGGTTCCCAAAGACAAGCAAAGAGGCCCAATTAATTTTAATGCTTTTTGTAGGGCAACTCAAAAGCAAACAAACTAAATGGCACACTTTAAAAGGATTAAAACATCCTGTAAAATGTAACAGTTATTTATCCTGTCAATATGATAGTTTCTGGCTCTCATTCTTTCTGACAACTAGGTGTTTAGGCCAAAGCTTCAGTATGAACTCCCTTAGGCTGCATGACCTAGGATCTGGGATGATAATATGAAAATGTCAGACTTTGGTCTCACTCCCAAGTAGCCCTGTATGTTCCTCTCTCTCCCTCTCTCTTTCTCTCTATCACACACGCACACACACACAGTGAATGGCTCCAGATCATTTAGGGTGGAACCCTAAGTTATACTGGGAAAACCATGCCTTAGGTATCTTAGGCAGAGATGCACATCAACAGGACACTCGGCTGGGTCTCTGTTTCCTTCTTGAAAAAAAGACTTCCTTCCACTGCTGGTAAGATTCTTACCAATGACTCAGAGTTAATGCTAGAAATAGAATTTAGGTCCAGAGACTACTACTGTATTGATTTTATTCATTGGACTAAATAGTTTCGACTGTTTAAGTAGTTGGAGGTTAAAAGCTGCCTAAACACAAACAAGAGTTGAGGGCAATCTTGGGAAGGGAAGAAGCCCTTAGTGCCATTTTTCTTGAAATATAGATGTGAGAAGAGAAATGATATATTAAGACAAGTCAAAATAATCAGAAGACAAATATGTTAGCACAAGTAGAATAATTAAATACATAAAATTATGGTTGCAGACAGGGAGCTAGATTATCTGTGAAGCTGTTAAAGTAACAAAAATTTTGCCTCAAGACAAACAACATATTTTAGCTTTCCTACTGCACATCAGTAGAGAATACTGGGATCTGATCATTTGTTGAGGAGCTACTAATACCTTCCAGTTGACTTCAGTAAGTCATGGAGGGCTTTCAAGTTCCACAAAAGAAGATTGTGAGCTTTGTCCTCCTAGAGTCTCTGAGATGAAGTCCAAATAATAACAAGCCAATAATTAGATCAGTCCCAGAATACATCCCAAGCCATGTTTTTGGCAGGAATTCTTTTTCTTTCTCTGCTCCCAGGCCCTCAAGTACAATGATCAGAGACACGTTTCCATGCCTCTTCTCCTAATATGCGTTATCACCTAATGGAGCTAATGGTTATTTGAAGTCTGGTTATTGCCTACTTAAATACAGAGCACATTTGACCAGGTTTCCTAATACAAAATAATGACAACTGGTTTCCCTACTGTAAAAAAGAAAAAGAACAAAATCTTACAGGAGCTGAAATAGTTGTTATAATACTAACATGCCTTCAAAATCAAAGTAGACATTAGAACTGTCACCTGAGGCTATCAACTATAATTGAAAATACCTTTGTATATGTGTGCATCTTTGATAATTGGAAAAGAGACTATCAAAACATCTTGAGTTAAAGAAGATACATAACTGATGTCTTTTTCCTCCTTTATCAGTTTTTTGTCTCTAATAGTAACTGTTTATTCGTCAAAAACTGTTCTGGGGCTTCCCTGGTGGCGCAGTGGTTGAGAGTCCACCTGCCGATGCAGAGGACACAGGTTCGTGCCCCGGTCCGGGAAGATCCCACATGCCGCGGAGCGGCTGGGCCCGTGAGCCACGGCAGCTGAGCCTGCGCGTCCGGAACCTGTGCTCCGCAACGGGAGAGGCCACAACAGTGAGAGGCCCGCGTACCGCAAAAAAAAACAAAACCAAAAAAAACTGTTCTGCACATGGAAAAGAAAATGAAAGTGATTTGGAGAGATTTTCATCTTCCCTTAAGCATTTCTGTTAAGATGTTTGAATTACTTATTGCTAGTTCACCTCCCCCAGCATAGTTTTAAACAAAGATCAAAAAATAAGATCTGATCTTGGATTGTAGAACAAATTGCAGAAAAAGAGACCGTGATGGTTTATGGCAGTGTGATGCCTAGCTTTGGGCTGCAGCAAAAGTTCACCTTCTTGCCACCTGAGTTGTTTATCCTTGATTGTCAGAAAGCATTCTTCTATTGCTTGTGTCCCCCGTGTTTTAGTCCTGTCTTTGGCACGTGCTGTTTGGGAACTGGAATTCTCAGTTTGTCCTTGCTGTCACCTCTGCCCGCAGCCGGCCTCTTCCTCTAAGGCACTCCTTCTGGCAGACCTGGCCCACATGTCCGTTCTCCTCTCTAACGCAGTATGTCCACTGAGCCTCCACGATTATTCACAGGGCTTACTTCCATGTTAGAATTAGATTCTGTAACTATAGTGTTGCGTTTTAGTTTTATCTTAAGAACATAGTCTAATAAGAAACATTCCTCTTTCCTGGAATCCTTTTGTTCTACAGATGGATATGATGAGAAGAAAAATCACTAGACAGGGAAGCATGAATTCTGACTATGGCATTTCTGCCTTGACCTGTAGGACTTTCCTCTTGTTGGTTGTGTGACCTTAGATGAATTGCTTACCAGGACTGGGGCTCAGTTTCCTTATCTGTTGAAAAAGCAACTGCCTCCACCATAGGAGGTATAAGGGTTGGGTGAGGTAACCTGAGACCTGCTGATAGTACCTGACACCGCTCTGGGAAGGGCCTATTCACTTCTCTCACTTTCCTCATTCTTATCTCCCAGTAGGGGTCAGGTGAGACTGGATCATTCAACAAGAAAAAACTAGCCTTTTCTTGCCCAAAGGTGATAAGATCAGTAGTGCTTTCTTCCCACCTTCCCACTCTTTCTGGTATCAGTACATTCCTGCCTCAACTTTCCTTAATGCATCTTCAGTACCCCGCACCTACAAAAAATGCTTACGTCTCATCTAGTCAAATGAAAAAGTTGGAAAGAACCCCTCTGCTACCTCTGCTTTCCTTGAAGCTGTCAACCAATCCCCCCTTTCCTTATCCAATAAGCTTCTTTGAAAGAGTCATTAGCTCTACTTCCTCACCACCACTCAGTGGTCTATTCATGTTTACCAACCATAATCTCATCCCACCACTGTCTTGACTCCGCTATTTTAAATTACCCTTAATTAATACTCAGTCCTTAGATCTACATTGAACAAATAAGGATATTCTGAATATCCTTGAATTACAGAATCATCCAATAAAATATAAAATACAAGCCATAAATGTGATTTTAAATTTCTAGTAGCCACATTAAAAAAGTGAAAAAAAATTTAAAGAGAAAAAAGTCACGTAAAAAAAGAAAAGCAGTAATATATTTTGTTTAAGCCAACATATCTAAAATAGTATTTCAACGTTTAATCAGTATTAACTATCAACAAGATATTTTCATTCTTTTTTATACTAAGTCTATGAAATCAGCTATTTTATACTTAGAACACATCTCAATTTGGATTTGTTACATTCCAAGTACTCAGTAGCCATTTGTGGTTAGTAGCTACAGTATAGGAAAAAGCAGATCTACACCATTTGACTGAGTCTTCCTGGCATCTCTCTTTAACTCCCAAGGCAGCTCTTGGTTTTCATTGAACACCCCTGATTGCTCCTTCTTTGCGTCTTTGTTGATTTCCCTTCCCTTTCTCTCTGGCTCCCTTCAACCTCTAGTAAGTGTTTCCCCTCCAATCTCCACCTCCTCTCAGCAAAAACAGATCTACCCCACTCCTTCTCTACCTTAGTTCTACCTCCTCTGAGTACTGAGTACTTAGAATGTCATGTCAGACAGGTGGGATGGCCACAAACATATCACTTAGATCAATCTGAAAGGTAGGAACTGCAAAGAGAAAGTAAAAATGTTCTTGTTTTCCCTCTTAATCCATCATTGCCCAGAACCAATTTCCGGGCCATACTCTGAATGCTTTGTGTTCTTCCTTTCTTTCCACATGCCCCCAACCCTTGGCTCATGTTTTTATCCTTTTGCAGGGACCATGTTCTATAGAATAGAATGTCCTGATGCATCATTTACTGTACTTATCACTGAGGCTTTCGAACAGCAGCTGATATAATTTAAACGCTTATAAAAAGTGCTCTTGGAATATCTGTGCAGCTGTCTGCAATAGCTACTCACGGGATTCAGTGACTGATTTACATTATGGTTGACATGCTGTCGGTTATTTAAGGTGTCTTGCTTTGACATCAGATGGACTCTGAGAGTCTATTCTGCGTGCATCTCCCAGCACACAAAGTAAATCTGATCTAAGAGGCTGCTCATGTATGTGACTGCCTCATGATGAGATGTAACACCCTGACGATGAACCATTTTCTTCTGAGTGTCATGCCAACCTGTTCTTATGTTTCTTCCCAGGATGCATTTGGTAGTAAAAATGTGTAGATCTAGAGAGTCAGTATGCTTTATCAGGCAGGTGTGTGATCAGGATATGTGGAATACCACCAAAGATCTTACATTCTCTTATAGGTAATATTTAGTATTGCCATGCCCAAGGGAATAGTATCCTTTTGGGGGGAGCTGAAACAGTATTTGCCAAATCTAGGGGATGAGGTCAGTAAACACCTTTAAAAAATCAAAACATCTTGCTCCTTCCCAGCTTTCATCACTGCTGGCATATGTTAGATAACAAGCCTTGACTCACAGAATTTAATAAGATTATCTGAGGGTTCAGACTTCTCACCTGTTTTTAGAGATTAGTGAACACCTGTTTGTATCCATGTTTTCTTCACTCAGATTCTATATTAACTTTCCCTATTAAAGCATTCTTGAGATTTTTGAGTTCCTACCACGTTAGCTAAAAATAAAGCTCACTCCCAGTACTTAATAAAATAAAGGATCTCTGAAAGCTAGTTACGTTCAGGATCCATTTTTCTTTGATGAAACCCTTAAATCATTCCTCTAGTTGTGTTTTTATATGGGCCTACTGCCTCTTTTGTGAGAAATTTTAATAAAAATTTAATAAATTAATGTACAAATTTTATAGCTCTTGATAAAATACTCTCTGGGGGTTCTGATATGCACATAATACATATCATTTAGTTCTAATTGGGATACCAGAAAGACAAACCATCCTCAAATAATTGTAAACAAATAAACACCGTACTTGAGATATGGGGACCGGCTAATATGTGTATTGTGCACAGATCACCAAATGTTCTGAAGAGAATGAGGCGTACTTCACATGAAAACTGCTACAGGGTCACCGTTATTCTTTTCTTTGCACTGACAGTAGCCTAAAATGCTGGTCCACAAAGATTTCCAATTAGCAGAAAGCTGGAGAAACCCCGTTGCTGCCTATTTTACTGCCTGTTCCATGCTGGAAAATGCTAAGTGTTGGTATAGACATTTGATCTCATAATCAGCTTTGTGATATCAGCCCTGTAATGGTAAAGGAGTGTATTATTCTCCGTAAACCCTAATGACTTCAGTGTAGTGTGTGTAGTGTGTGTGTGTGTGTGTGTGTGTGTGTGTGTGTGTGTTTGTGGTGTATGTTTATTTTTTAACATTTATCCATTAAGTTTGCCATCTTTTTTAAAATAAATTTATTTATCTTATTTTATTTATTTTTGGCTGCGTTGGGTCTTAGTTGCTGCGCGCGGGCTTCCTCTAGTTGTGAGCGGGGACTACTCTTCTTTGTGGTGCGCGGGCTTCTCATTACGGTGGCTTCTCTTGTTGTGGAGCACAGGCTCTAGTCGCACAGGGTTCAGTAGTTGTGGCACGTGGGCTCAGTAGTTGCGTCACATGGGCTCAGTAGTTGTGGCTCGCGGGCTCTAGAGCGCAGGCTGAGTAGTTTGGTGCACAGGCTTAGTCGCTCCACGACATGTGGGATATTCCCAGACTAGGGCTCGAACCCATGTCCCCTGCATTGGCAGGTGGGTTCTTAACCACTGCACCTCCAGGGAAGCCCTGTGATGTATGTTTGCTGTGTGGAGCTTCAGGACTAACGTAGCTTTCTCTTTGGCCACCTGCTTCACATGTCTCTCCATGTTATAAGAATTCAGAGAAATCCTGAGGCTGTGACAGACAAGACAAGCTAGGCTGGAGAAAGACCTAGTGCATATCCTGGGCAGTGCCACCACTTTGAGTGGGCTGCCGGGATTCATTTTTCAGATGTGAAGTAATTTCCCCTGATGACCACAAACTTTAAGTTACCCAAGGATGGTAGCAGGGCACAGTGGAAAGAGCATGGACTTTGGAGTAATGTGGGTGTGGGGACAGATCCTGGCTCTGCCACTTACTGTATGGCCCTGGATAAGCTGCTTAACCTCTCCTCATCTCTACAGTGTCGATATCATACTTGTTATAGAGTTGTTGAGAGAAAAAGATGATGCCCGAAAATCAACTACCAAACTGTTTAGCATGTAGTGGGGTTCTTACGAATCAGTAGCTATGATGTGATCATGAGAATAATGCTGTATAAGATTTGAGAGTAAAACTCCAACTCTCTTTTCTTTAATTGGGATAAGGAATCTGCATCCAGGGGCCACATGTTATCAGTCTCACGTCAACTTACATCATCATTTTTAAAAGCACAGCTTCTTTCAAGTCTTTTGTTATTTGTTGTTTTAACACTGTGTAAGACACGTATTGTAAATCAAGTGAGTTATGCCCTTAGACATTTATAATGTCAATGGAATTTTAATAACTTCTCCATGTCATTTTCTGAATACAGATTTTCAGCAATTGCAACAAAATAAGTATTTTTGCATTGTCTTTTTTTTTTTTTTTTTTTTTGCGGTACGCCGGCCTCTCACTGCTGTGGCCTCTCCCGTTACGGAGCACAGGCTCCGGACGCGCAGGCTCAGCGGCCATGGCTCATGGGCCCAGCCGGTCCGTGGCATGTGGGATCTTCCCGGACCGGGGCACGAACCCGTGTCCCCTGCATCGGCAGGCGGACTCTCAACCACTGCGCCACCAGGGAAGCCCTGCATTGTCTTTTAATAGTAGAAACATAATTCTACATATGCTATTTAATATCTTCATGTGAGTCTATGTAACTACACTCAGATTCATAATCTTATATTCTAAAAGAATGCATGGTTTATAGGGGAATATAAATTTGGGAAATTATATTCCCAAAATTTGGGAATCTATTTTGGTTCTTCTTTGCTAGGAGATTTTGAATTATTTTCTTCATGCTATGTAATCCAATGAAATGATGTATTGTTCTCATGAGTTTAGGGTATTATTTTGTTTTTTCTCTTAAGCATGTAGAGATTGAAATTAAAAAAACCCTGATTATATTAACTTAACACATGAGTTTATATAAAAAGAAATTGAAGTAGCTTAAGTTTTGAAAGCTTAAGGAAGGATTTCTGGATTTTTACTCATTTATTCTAATCATTTGAAATTTGATCTGTCTGTGTTGCTTCTTACCTAGGTTACTTGTTGGTTTCAGAAAACCATAAGAGATTTACAGGAACAAAGTCTAGGTTCATCACTTTCAGACAATGAGGAACTAATTCGTAAGCATGAGGAACTGATAATAAAAGCAAAGGTAAGAGACACATTAAAAAAATAATTGAAAACTGCATGGACTTCTCTTGAATACACTTCTGTAGGTAATTTAGTGGAGTACTAAAAAACTCTCTTTGTATAGTTTGCTTGCTGTTCCCATTTATATTTCCCTAGTTCCTTAACTTGCTTCACATTCCTTAGTTTTGCAAAAAGTAATATCTACCAGCCAGGCAACAACTTGTAGGTGTGTGGATGTGCAAAATGGAACCATAAAATGCTGAGAGCCGGGGGAGCAAAGCAGACACACAGCAGTGCTCCTCTCGCCATTGTGTCTTGTTATTTGGAAATTGACTCATTTGTACATGTGGGGTCTATAAATATTTTCCAAAGTTCCTTACAGGTGCTCCATTTTTATCTGCAGAAAAATGAAAGTCCAGTTGTAGTAGATTGAGTGGGAACAGTGAATACTTTAATCAGTTTCAAGATTTAGAGAACTTTCTGTTGTTAATATCTTGGGTGGTTGATAGTTGTACGTACAGCTAGGTCATGAAGCTCAGGAAAACAGTGGGCCAACACTAACAGACAACGGTTGAACATAAGGAATACAAAGCAAATAAATATTTACATGTTTGGGAGGATGGGATTTGTAGTGGTGGGGGAAGGGGAGGCAGCAGGTTGCGTTTATCTAGACCGAAATCTCCTCATAGGGATCATGATGTTTTCATTTGCTGGTTTTTGCTTCTCTTTGAACACTACAGGATACTTTGGTACTCACAGTGTATGGTTTGAATATTTGCCTGACTGATAAAGATTCGGTTACAAAAGACTATTATGGCTGATGATTTTTTAAATTCTTTAAAATGTTTCAGCATTTGGTTTATCTGTTTGAGAAATTAGTTTTTTTTTCATTGAAGTCATATAGCATTTTATTCTGTGCGTGTGATACTCAAGTTTTATCAGTGAAAAGTCTATAAAAATTCCTAAATGCTAAGCACAAGAGATGACCTGAATTGCATAGGATGGTTGCTTCCTTAAAACATATAAATAAAAATGGTATATTCACATAACTTGGACATACTTTGGGCTTATATTTACTGTAACTGTGGATTTATTATGGTTTCTCACAGCCCTGAGGACAGTTTGGAGTAGAATATTTGTTAATGTATAACCGCAGTCTAGCTCATATCATAGTTTACAGTTTACCTTTGTAGCTCTGATGATGTGTATAAATAGAAAAACATAGATATTCTTTCCATCATTATTCCTATGTTGTACACCTAAGTGGTTTAAGAAATAAATTTTTAATAATACATATTTTATTATTAAAGTACATCATAGAAAATTTCATAACTATAAGAAAAATAATAGTGAATTCTTCAACCCAAAGATAATCATTATTAAGATAACTGGTATTAGTATTTCTGTGCACTCCCTTTTAGTCTTTCCATACACAACCCTAGAAACATAGCATTAGAGTCATGCTTTATTTCATTTACAACTTTATCATAAATATTTTCCCATGTAAACTAATATCCTTTAACTGCAGCATATTTCATTATATGGATAAATGTATATAGCAGAGTTACACATTTTGGTTATATGTATAAGCTAAGCCATATGAATACCCAAGCAAATATTGTTTGAAAAGGGTATGAATTCCTGATAAACACCATTATATTTCAGACAAGATGACTACTTCCTTTCAGGGTCCTGAGCCACTCAGGAGCCAGTTACAGATCTCATACAGAAGCTGTGTATTGCCCCATGTACTCAGTAAGTAGTTTTGGGGCCAAATTGGTTTTGGAAACTGAGGCAGAGAAGCCTATTTTCCTATAGCATCTATAGCATCCTTGCAAATAAATTTATTTTCTAAAAAAAAAAAATTGTATGTTTGCTTTGTTGGGAGTTCATGTTTTATTACTTCCCACGAAGCATTCTGTAGGATATAAGATTTTCCTTCAACTATGGGCTGGCCTTTGGAACCCCTAATCTCAATAGCATCTTTAGAGATTATCAAATATTGAATATCTATTTAGAGATGAAAGTTCAAACATAACTTATTGATGAAAAGGTTTTTTAAGATAATTGTCATCAATTTGGGACACTAGATAGTCCAATGTCAAGATAACTGGTTATTCAAGGCAGCAGGGGTCCCTGAGTCACATGGGTTGAAAGAGACCCCATCAGTATAAATGCAGAAGAGGGAGTGGCATTCTGTTCTGGGGTGATCCAGGTTGGCTTTCTAGAAGGGTGGGGTTTGAGCAGATGGATGGAGTATGAGTGGTTGGTTAGGCAAGGGTGATCATTCCTAAATAAGGTAGAATAAGAGAAAACAATGATCAGACCAATTTGTCTGTGATGAGAGTTAAAGGTCCTAGCAATGTTCAACCCAGAGACAAGAGACCAACGGGAGTTGTCTCAGAGGTCATACTTATCCACAGCCATTCCCTAGAGAAGAAATGATAACAGTGCATGGTCATTACAGGGAAGTAAACTTTGCAGGTTGGAAAATAGAAGAGAATTCTGAGGCCACAGAAGGTGGGCCTAAGTGACCTTAAAACTCCCTTTAAGTTTCAGTCTCATAAAAGAGACAGGATTTAGATTATAATAACTGTTATGCTTGTTAAATTTAAAGCAATGTGAGTGTGAAAAACACCTTTTCACAGATGGCTGAAATGATAGGACTAGATTGGGAAAATAGCAACATTTCTTAAATGTGGAGATAGTATCTTACTCATCTTGGTATTCCCAGCACCTAGGACAGTGCCTGGTATTAAAAAAAGGCTGTTTGATTCATGTCTGTTTTTTAAATCCTCTTTCCAGAAGGAAGAAACATTCTTTTAGTGTCTTTCTGTGACTCTCTAGTGACTTTAGATAGTGATTTAGCCTCCTTTTGCCTAGCTAGCCATCCATTATCTTTATTTATTTATTTTTAAATGTTTGGTCCTCAGTATAGAGTTACACAAACTCTTTAATTCATCCTAGATCTCCGGGTCAGCTATTCTCTTGGCTTATTTTATTACTTCCCCCTTCATTCTCTATCTTCCTCACATCCCC
Source organism: Stenella coeruleoalba (assembly GCF_951394435.1). Classification (NCBI taxonomy): domain Eukaryota; kingdom Metazoa; phylum Chordata; class Mammalia; order Artiodactyla; family Delphinidae; genus Stenella; species Stenella coeruleoalba. The sequence continues at coordinate 74,169,520 of NC_137151.1, read as the reverse complement.
ATTCTCACAGGCACCTACTCTAATGGGTTCAATATGTGTCTTTAGACATATTCCCATTCTTAAAATATATATGGAGTTACATGTTTTCAATTTGCATAGATGGTATGAAGGCATAGGTTTCATTGTGTTTCTTCCCACAACACTGGTTGCATCTAGTAGCTGTTTGTGATCTTAAGTAGTCGTTTGTGATCTTCACTATGGTAATTCCTAGATGCCGCATAACTTTGGAAAGTCCTATTACGTAGATATTGATGTCCTACTTCTATCCTTCATAATGTTAACAGCCTCCCATTTCTTTATCCCTTATAATACCTGGGCTTCTAGTCCACTGACTCTTCTATTTAGCCCTTCTGGTGAGTTCCTCACTTCAGCTATTACGTTTTTCATACCCCATTCCTCACACTGATTCTTCCTCATAACTTTTTTCCTGCTTCATCTGTCTAACGCCCCTCGTTATATCCTAAGGTGTGCTTTATTCATATATTAAATTGTTGGTCTGTCCAGTGCATTAATTCTGATTTAGGTATTTCGGTGTGTTGCTTGTGCTCATCAGATGTTATTTTTCCCTGTGAGTTAATATTCCCTTGGATACCAGCAACTTCACTTGGTAAGGCATGGGAGGTGTGAAAGCCAGTTCTCTAACTTGTCCTTTTCTGGGTGAATTGGGGTCAAGGTACGGGGAGATGCCCCTGAGTGCTTCTGTTGTTAGAATTAGGGCTCCACCATTTCTGGTTTGCCCCTCTACCCCAGATACACACAAAGGAGGGGGACCCCTTGGAGAACCTCCCACTGATTGGAGTCTGGACCCTGCTTTGTTCCAAGACCCATTTCCCATACTCTTCCCAGCTCACTTGATGGAGAGTTGAAGAGGGCACACTGAGAAACAGGTCAGGTTGCTTCCCTCTCATATATTAGCTGTCCACCTGGTCAGATTCCAGTGCTATCCTAATGTTGTTTCTCTCCTCTGGCTGGTACTGGGTTGGGGCTCCTATTTTCTTTCCTGAAAAGATACATTGACAAACAGTGACCAGGCAGATGGAGAAAGAAAGCAACACACCCAGAAAGTTATCCCCTAGCATATCTCCTGTCTAAGGCATCGACCTTATTCTGCTCCAGAAAGTCATGTGGCCCTGACACTGAGAGCTAACCACCTGTTGTCTCCTCAAGGAAGGTTCTATAAACTTTACCATCACTTTGTTGGCCCTTGTAGGAAGGACAAGCTGCATAATTTGTGAGACCCAGTTTAAAATGGAAATATGGAGGCCTTTCTTTAAAAGGTATTGAGATTTCAATACAGCAACAGCAGAACCTTAAACCAAGCATGGGGACTTCTAAACAAATGTCGCTGTGATGATACAGATCACTTGCCCATGATGCTGGTCCTATTTACAATGTTAGGATTTTTGAAAGGACCTAGAAACCTTGCTTCAAACATTTTCCTTCACCATCTTTACTAACCTCTTCCTACCTGGATTAGCAAGTTTTCTAAAAATAAAGATTGCAATACTATCTCAGGTTATATCTACATAAGAAAAAACAGTTTTGAATTCCTGCTGTCGCTCACTTTGCAATCTTGGGTACACTTGACCTCTCTCAGCCTCACCTTCCTGACCTGTAAAGAGGAGTCATGAATAATTCAATTAGAAAATATTTGTGAAGGTGCCCACATTTTAGTAGTGCGTCCAAAAATGTTTCCTTTCCCATCCATGGTGTAAACATTCAAATAGTTTTTGTCTGTGGTTTTTCAACAATATCATTCCTTGTTCCTGGAGGAGGAATCCAATTTTAGATCTCCTTAAACAGGAAGCAGCATATTACACTTTTTTTTTTTTTTTTTTGAGTATGGGTATGAGGAGAGGAAGGGGGATTGTTTCTTTCAAAGAAGTTTTAAAGTAGAAATAAGGCCTCAAGCTGGGGATTCATTAGTGAGACACATATAAATAATCTGGTAACATAGAGAAGGTAAGCTAAGTCCAATGGTAGCAAGCTGTTCTGTATTGCTTGTTAGTCTACAGTAAGTTATTGCTAAATAATCTTTGAAAATTCCTCTCTCATTTCTTACTGGAATGCATTCAAATAAATATGGCAACTTTTATATCTCTTAATAATTGTGATACCTTATTCAGAATGTGTTGAAAGAACTGAACTAAAAGATTTTTTAATACAGCCTTTAAGTATGAGTAATTTTGTATTAAATTATACTTTCTTCACTGAATATGAAAAAATATTTTCCTCTTACATACGTAACAGTTAAAGAAATAACAGACATGGATGATTATAAGCGACCCTTCGGTTAAGAATCTTAAATACTCTTAGATTTTATCCTGTATCAATTTGATGCTCCAAGGCTTGAATTCAAAGTCTGCAGTTCAGGGCTTCCCTGGTGGTGCAGTGGTTGAGAGTCCGCCTGCCGATGCAGGGGACACGGGTTCGTGCCCCGGTCCAGGAGGATCCCACATGCCGCCTAGCGGCTGGGCCCATGAGCCGTGGCCGCTGGGCCTGCGCGTCCGGAGCCTGTGCTCCGCAACGGGAGAGGCCACAACAGTGAGAGACCTGCGTACGGCAAAAAAAAAAAAAAAAAAAAAAGTTTGGAGTTCAGAGTTGGTTGTAGGGTATATTAAAATACGTTAACAAACGCTTCCTTATTATCTCCTTTGAGGAGACATAATCATTCCTTCTTCTGCACATCAGAAATAATGTCTATCGAAGAACTGCCTTCAGGAGTCAACCTTTACTTCTGTTGGGAGGAAAACTTTTCCTCTTCCAATTTGGTTCCAGTGATTGGGGCCCTGCAAATTAACTGACAATAGACAGGTTAACAGGAGTAACGACAAGGTTTATTTTCACACAGTATACGTGGGCAGTCCCAGTAATGGACGACTCATGGACTAGCCCAAAGTAAAGTCTTACAAAGATCAATTCAACAAAAGAAAAGTTTTTAGGGCTTCAGTGGGAGAGTATGGAAGGTTTTATTGGGCTTCTTGATGATAAAGGAATGAGCAGTCTGTCTTCTTCCTGGCTGGAGGTTTCCCAGTGGGAAGGTATATGGCAGTTGAATTTATACTTCCTGATGCCAAGTATCAATCTTCTTTAAATCAGGAAACTCCCCGGGAAGAGGTCAATGGCAACTGTATTTTCAGGAGGCTCCACTTAAGTGTAAGTCGTATTTCTTTCTGTGGCTGCTAATTGTTTAGCTGTTTTCAGTTTAAAGTAATTTTCATACCACCATGGTGGACTATAAATCCCCACACTTCTGTAGTGTCAACTCTTGCTTCAGTTCAGGCCCTTTACAGTTGGTACACACAAGACTCGCACAGGGGCTTTGACAAAAATACTGACATCTGGATCTCATGCCCAGAGCTTTTATGTAGTTTGTTTGGGGAATCGGGATTAAAAAAAATTCACTGCCAATCTTAACATATTGATATTTTCATCAAAATGGCATCCAGATTTCCTGTTCCTTCTAAAAAATGGAAGACCTGGCATTGTCAGACTCATCTTTCCCTATAGACATTGCAGCTCTTGGCCTGGAGCCTAGCAATAGCTATTTCCTTGAGAAAAGGCATGTGTACTTCGGTTTGCCACAGTCCCCACCGTTCCTCATTACCTCCTCTTCCACCTTTGCTTCACTCATTTACATTACGTGCCTGTCCCCTGTAAGCATTTGGGTTTGAGACCTGATGATCAGTGAGGTGCAATTTAAGTGGAGTAGTAGCTTAAACGGATTTGCATTTTAGAAGATTACCTTGGAAAAAATGTGAATGATAAGAATGGGAAGAAGTGATATTGAAGACAGAATAATCTTTTAGAAAACTGCTGAAGTTTGAATGAGAGTAACTTTAGATGGGGCATGATATCTTTTGAGATGGAGGTTATTAATGCCCATTTAAAAGGCTTAAAGGCGACATAAAGACTTATTCAAGTTGTGGCTCCCAGACAGCAGTATCTGGAAGTCATTAGAAGTGCAGAATCTCAGACTCCACCCACCAAACCTATTGGGTCAGAATCTGCATTTTAACAAATTTCTCTCAGAAGATTTGTATGGACACAAAAGTTTAAGAGACACTGACTTAGAGGATTTTCCCATATATTTCATTTATGTCCATATTCTCCTTAATTTTCATAGATGGCTATATATTTTTTGTAAACTCCTTGATTAACAAATAATCTTTGAAGTTCTGCCAGAGAAACAAACTGAAAATAGTGTAAAGAAACATCATCTTCAATGTTTTACTATAGTAGAGTTCACATTCCTCAGCTTCAAGATTAAAATAATCTTCCGTGATTCATCATCTAATCCGATTTTCCAAGTCATTGAAAATATTTTCCAGTTGTTGCTGAGTGATTTCATAAATTGGATTTGTGACCTTAGCCTTAGGTTCCTTTAAATAATATTATTTGGAGATCTTACAAAAATACCAATGCTTAGGTCCCAAGCAAACTTTATTCAGAGGAAAAAGTCAAGTTTAAAGTTACAAAATATTTATAACTATGAGATAAGGAAGTAGAAGAGTCTCTTGCAAGCTTATTTGAATAATTTAAATGCATAATTATCATCAACAGAACCACTACAGGAATGTGGCTCTTTAAAAATGTGTTTATTGTTTGATTTTTCTGATTACATAATACATTCTCATTTTGGAAAAATTAGAAAATACGTAAAACTAAAGAAAATTAAAATCACCCATAGTGCATGGGTGTATATGAAAATGAGAAGGAAATATAAAACATACAAAAAATTGAGTATTCCAAACCTGTGTGTGTATGTATACACTGTATGTGTGTGTTTATGTACAAAGTTGTGTATGTGTTGTTTTGCAGTGTAATTTTTCCAATTAGCATTATGTCATAAGCATTTCTCTATTCAAATGCATATTTTAAATATGTTTTCTTAATGATTACATGTTATTAAACTGTGTAGATATATCATACATTATTTGAGGCAGCAATACATAGTATCTCAGAATATGGCAGTGGAATGAATGGTACACTCCCAGCGCCTAGAGTTAAATCCTAGCATCTCTGCTTACTTCTGATGTACGCTTGGGCAAATTTCTTGTATATCTGAGCCTATGTTCCCCGTTTTGTGAAAGAAGGTAATAATTGTACCTAATTCATGCAGTCATTATGAGGATTAGTTGTATTCTCATGCAATACACAATTAGCACAATGTCTCATACAAGCACAACATAATAGAGACTCTTTTTTAATGATGGTAAAATAAACATAACATAAAATCTAACTTTAGTGACATTTAGTAAATTCACAATGTTGTAGTTCCAGAACATTTCCATGACCCTAAAAAGGGACACCATACCCATTAAACAGTCAATTTATTCCTCTCTCTCTCTGCCTCTGACAATCATTAGTCAACTTTCCATGGATTTACTTATTCTGGATATGTCATAAATGGAATCATATGACTGGCCTTTTGTGTGTGATTTCTTTCAGTTAGCATGTTTTCAAGGTTCATCCACGTTGTAGCCTATATTGGTACATTATTGCTTTTTACTGCTACATGATATTCCACTGTATAAATATACATTTTGTTTATCCACCCATCAGTTGATGGCCATTTGGGTTGGTCCCACCTTTTGGCCATTGTGAATAACGCTGCTATGAACATTCACATAGAAGTTTTTGTTTGAATACCTGCATTAAGTTCTTTTGAGTATATCCCTAGGAGTGAAATTGCTGGGTCATATGATACTTCTACATTTAATTTAATGAGGAGTCACTATACTGTTTTTCACAGTAGCTGCACCATTTCGTGCTCCCACCAGCAATGTACAATGCTTTCAATTTCTCCACATCCTCGCTAAAACTTACTTTTTGTGTTTGTTCTTATATTAAAAAAAATTTTTTTTTCTAGCCATCCTAGTGTGTGTGTAAAGTACTATCAGTTGTAGTATTTTATTTGCATTTCCATAATAGCTAATAACTTGTGATGTTAAAGATCTTTTCATGGCCATTTGAATATAGTTTTTGAAGAAATGTCTATTCAGCCCCTTTGCCTGTAGTGTCCTTTGATGAACACAAGTTTTTAATTTTGATGAAGTCCAATTTATTTATTTTAAATTTTCTTGTTTTTGCTTTTGATGTCAAAGCTATGAAACCATTGCTAAATCCAAGGTCATGAAGATTTATTCCTGTGGTTCTTCTAAGAATTTTGTGGCTTTAGCTCTTACATTTAGGTTTTGCTCCATTTTTTTTTTAATTAACTTTTTTTTAAATCAATTTTATTTATTTATTTATGGCTGTGTTAGGTCTTCATTGCTGTATGCGGGCTTTCTCTAGTTGCGGCGAGCGGGGGCCACTCTTCATTGCAGTGCGTGGGCTTCTCATTGCGATGGCTTCTCTTGTTGTGGAGCACGGGCTCTAGGCGCACAGGCTTCAGTAGTTGCGGCATGTGGGCTCAGCAGTTGTGGCTCATAGTTCTAGAGCACAGGCTCAGTAGTTGTGGTGCACAGGCCTAGTTGCTCCATGGCATGTGGGATCTTCCTGGACCAGGGCTCGAACCCATGTCCCCTGCATTGGCAGGCGGATTCTTAACCACTGCACCACCAGGGAAGCCCTGCTCCATTTTGAGTCAATTTTTTTGTATGGTATGAAGTAAGGGTCATTCTTCACATATGGGTATCTGGTTACCCTAGCACAATTTGTTGAAGAGACTATTCTTTCCCCATTAAATGGTCTTGGCACCCTTATTGAGACTTATTGATCACAGATGTATAGGTTTATTTCTGAACTCTCACTTCTATTCCATTGATCTATATGTCCGTCCTTATGCCAGTATCACACTGTTTTGATTACTGTAGTTTTTGTAGTAAGTTTTAAAATCAGAAACTGTGAGCTCTCTAACTTTGTTCTTTTCCAAGATTGTTTTGGCTATTCAGGATTCCCTTGCAGTTCAGAACGTTAGGATCAGCTTTGCCATTTCTTTAAAAAAAGGCCATTGAGTTCTGATAGGAACTGCACTGTATTTGTAGATGACTTTGGGAGTATTGCCTTCTTAACAATATTAGGTTTCCCGATCCATGATCACAGGATGTCTTTCCAGTTATTTAGGTCTTCTTTATTTTTTTCAACAATGTTTTATAATTTTCAGTGTATGGGTCTTGAACCCCCTTGGTTAAATTTATTCTAAAGTATTTTATTCTTTTTGGTGCTATTGTAAACGAAATTGTTTTTTCTTAATTTCCTTTTCAGATTATTCATTTCTAGTCTATAGAGGCACAACTGACTTTTGTGCATCGATCTTGTGTCCTGAAACTCTGCTGAATTAATTTATTAGCTCTAATAGTTTTTTAAGGATTCCCTATGTATAAGATCATACCATCTGCAAATTTCCCCTTCCATAATCATTTTTCTCTTATTCATCTATCTGATTGTAAAAAGCCATTCTTTCAGTGTATTGTAGACCGGATCTTCTTAAACTATAGTGTACTCATGAATTACCCGGGGACCTTAAAATGCAGATTCTGATTCACCAGGTCTGGGGTGGGGCTTGAGTATCTGCATTTCTAACAAACTCCAATGTAACATTGATACTGTTGGTCTCTGGATCACCCTTTGGGTAGCAAAGGTTATGGAGGAAAGAACTGCAGAAGAATGAAAGAGAGTTTAAATGATGGAGTTGAAATATTGGGTCATTGTAAGAACTTGGAAGGTTTAAGTCTAAATAAATCTTTGAGTCTCTTAAGGTGTAGACATGATTGTCTGAGCTTAGAACTTGATTTATTTTTGTTGCTTGTATTTATTACTCAGGTAATTGAAAATCAAAAGACAAGTGTTTAAATTGTTCAGTTGTTCCTTTTTTTTTGAAAAAGAAATATTTCCACAGGAATAGCACTTACATGAACTATTTAGTACAAAAGGAGCTACTTGTAGGTCTCTTGGGTAGTTCAGGAAGTGTGTAGCAATATCTAGAGTTTGTATAATTATAGTTCCCAGGTTGTCCAAATATTTTCAAAGTATTTCACAATCATTGTTGAGTGATTTTCTTTTCATTTCAGTATGTATTAACCTGTATAAAGAAGCTGACTATTCTGATATTTGAACTTCCATTACATCCCCAAATTCCTTCACTGAAGGTATGCGAAAAAATGGCAAAACCACTTTAAAACATATTGCTTCAGTAAATCAGCTCACAGCATCTCTAAGGAAAATCTACAAAATGAAGCAGAGTTTGTTACTTTTATAATGTTTCATCCAATTTAAAAAATAAAATGAGGTCTGAATCTGAAATGTCTCAAGGCAGAAATTAACTGAGTCTCTAAACAGTAGAGACATCTGCATTAGTGCATTTCAAATCCTCTGTCTTCATTTTAACAAATAATTTGTTTTACTTGTCTGATTTTTTAATGAACTTCCCAATTAAAAGCAGATGTCATTTTTCACAGAACATAAATTATAAACAATTTTATTACTAGCAGGCAAAACATGTCTAAATAGTATTGAATTTGCCTGCAAGCATTGGGAAGAATCTATAAAATGATGGGATTTCTCACTTGGTAACCCTACTTCCGCCTTAACTTATGGGTTAATTTAAAGCTTAGTGAACCATATGCTTTCATTTCCAAGAGAAATTTAACTGAGAGAGTCTCTCAGAATGTTTATGCTCATCTAAGAAGGGGATGAGTTCAGAAAATCTACCTGCTGTCACCTGCTTATGAAACCTTCACCAGCTCGTTAAGTTTAAATGCTTAGAAAAATTTTTCTTTTTAGTTATGACTTTTATAAAAATTCTTCATATATATTCTTTCCTTTTCTTTTTCCTCCTACTCCTCTTCCTTTTCCTGCTTCTCCTCCTTCTTGTCATTTGTCAGCCCTTAAATAAAAATTCCCACAAAGCATGGCTTCTTGTAGTTGCTATCACAACTCAAGGTAATATTACTATGATAATAATAATAGTGAAGTTGAGTCTTTGAGGTGGACACCTAAAAAGACATTTTCTTATGTCTTAATCCAGTCACACCTTAAATCCCTACAACCTTCCTGTGCTACTCTTTAGCGTCCACTTGGTGGCATTCAGTGCAGTGGCCTTAGATTTCTGTGACATTCATTACTCCAAAGGCCTTTACTTCAGTTTCCCACTCCTGTGGCCACACTTGTGTCCATGGTATCACCCAAAAGTGCTCTCATTTCCACCCCCCTTTCCTTTCACCTTTTCCTGGTTTCCCTCCTTGTACGATTCAGCATGGACCAAGGCTATTTGTGAGTAAACTCAATCACCCATTGTCTCTGTTTCTTCCTAATTCTCAAAGAAGATGAAACAATTAGCACACTTTTTCTGATTAGATCTATTTAAAAAGCAAATGATCTATTATCAATTAGCCTTACAAATTCTTTTCTTTATCAGCCATTAATTCCCTATTTTGTCCCCATAACAACCAGTACAAAACTTTCAGGCTCTTTTAAAATTCTCAACCAGGCTTTAACGTAACTTCACAGTCACTTAGTCATTCAAAGCGAAATCACTTGACTCTTTTCTTCTCTGTCCTTTTTTGTCTCTTTTTCACTTTTCTTCTCCCAGTGTGTTTCCCATTCCCCTCTGTTCCAAATTTAAGCTTTCATCCATTCTTCTAAGTCCTACCTTTTCCATCTCTTCATTTTGTATCTCTCTTCATTATTTTTTTAATAAATTTATTTAGTTAGTTATGTATTTATTTATTTCTGGCTGCATTGGGTCTTCGTTGCTGCATGCGGGCTTTCTCTAGTTGTGGTGAGCGGGGGCTACTTTTCGTTGTGGTGCACGGGCTTCTCATTGCGGTGGCTTCTCTTGTGGAACATGGGCTCTAGGTGCGTGGGCTTCAGTAGTTGTGGCACGCGGGCTCAGTAGTTGTGGCTCACGGGCTCTAGAGCACAGGCTCAGTAGTTGTAGCATACGGACTTAGCTGCTCTGCAGCATGTGGGATCTTCCCGGACCAGGGATCAAACCCGTGTCCCCTGCATTGGCAGGCGATTCTTAACCACTGCGCCACCAGGGAAGCCCCTCTGTCTTCATTCTTAATACCTCATTTAGTCTCTCATAAAATAGAAAACATAAACATTGCTTCTCAACCCTTAAAACACTATTCTACCTTTTTCATGACTAACAGGCTGATTTGTGTCTACCAACATTTATATGTTAAAGTCCTAACCCCCAGTGTCTCAGAATGTGATCTTATTTGGAAATAGTGTTATTGCAGATGTAATTAGTTAAGATGGGGTCATCAGAGTGTACCCTAATTCAGTATGACTTATAAAAAGGAGAAATTTGAACACAGAGGCAGACACCCATAGAGGGAAGATGATATGAAGAGACAAAGGGAGAAGACAGCCATCTACACGGCCAAGAGAGGTGCTTGGAACAGGTTATATCCTCACAGCCCCAAGAAGGAACCAACACTGTTGATACCTTGATTTTAGACTTCTAAAATCTAAATCAGAGGACTGTGAGAGGATAAATTTCTCTTGTTCAGGCCACTGACTTTGTTGTACAGATGTCCCTCAGTATCCTTGGGGCATTGGTTCTTCCAAGACCCACACAGATACCAGAATCTGTGGATGCTCAAGTCTCATAGTCAGCCTTCCATATCCATGGTTTCCCCATCCACAGAGTCAACCAACCACAAATCATAAACATAGTAGTATATGTATTAAAAAAAAAAAAAACCTGTGTTTAAGTTGACCCTTGCAGTTCAAACCCATGTTGTTCAAGGGTCAACTGTACTTTGTTACAAGAACCCTAGGAAATGAATACAACTACTTCATTTTCTGCCTCCCTGGCCTCCCCACCCACTAATCCTTTACCTGCATTAGGAGAAGCTGCTCTTTCTCAAGTAACAAATGACTTGAAGCTTGGCCTCTGAGACACCACCTTCTCTGGTTCTCCCATCTGTCTGATGGTTCCTGGCTCCTTCTAAATCTCTTTCAATGTCATCTCTTCCTCCAGTCTCCCTTTACATGAAATGCTTAACCTTTGGCTCTTTTCTCTTCTCATTTCATACTTTGCTCATGTGGAGTTATCCAATCCCACAGTGATAATATAGGTTTTATCTTAATGATTTCTAGACCTAAAGATCTCCCTCTTGTCAACTCCAGTCTTCTTTTTAGAAGTTCCTGTGGAAGATTGACTTATAGATTTCTTACCAGCACTTTAACTCAACTAAAATTATTCTCTCCTCTAAACCTTCCCCCATTTTTCTTTCTTGGCTAAAGAAATTGCAGCCCTTCAGTCACCCAGATTAGAGACCTCAAAGTCACATTATTCTTCCTCTCCCCTCACTTCAGATCATCTCTCAAATTTAGTCAATTCTTACCTCTGTCTCCTTCTTGCCTTCTCATCCCAGGCCTACTACTTTAGTTTCTCAGAATCTTTCACTAGGTCCACTACAATTACATTGTGTAGTACTATGAATCTGAGCCTACAAATTATAATATTTGTATGAAATATTGCTGGCTTGTTTAAAAAACTGCTTTTTAGTCAACTTAAGCCTGATTCTGAGCTCCCACCATATGACTGGCGACACATTCAATCTGTCATTGTTGGAGCCCCTTTCCAGGGTTCTGTGAATGTGCCTGGGTCCATATAGCACCACAGCACTGGGGAAGCCACTGTGGTCATCAATTCACTTGGCTTCCCTCTGAGGCAATCATTGTCTCAGCCTGTATGGAGGCCACAGTTTCAGTGGCTCTGCTGCTTCTGTGCCTGTTTGAGGTGCCAGGCCTGTCTGACTTCCAGTCTCCCTGGAGGGAATACACAGCCGTCCCCAGGGAAGCCGTGCGTGTCTTCATGGCACTGCCCTGAGAGGACCCTGCATCTCCTCCACACGCCTCACCTCACATCCAGGCTTCTCTCCGGCACCAGCCAGATCTCCCTGTCTTCGTATGGCCCTCACCTTTATCTCCTTGTCATTTACCACATCTCTCATAATGTCTTTATTGGACTTAGTCTTTTTACAAAAGGCAGGAGGGAAAATGACTTGCAGATAAGTTCTGCTTTTGGTCTTAATATAAACTTCACTAAGGCAAGAGGGGCATAGAAAATAATTGACTTTCTTCTTGAAACAGGGCAGATAGGACAATATAGGAAGAACACAATAAATTATCCTGCCACACGCCTAACTGGCATCTGGGCCTCCTGTCTTTCTGTTTTGCAGTTAATCATTTATGACGTCATCAAAGTTACCTTTGGACAAGCTGAGACTAGGCCAGTTTTTTCTCAAGTATCTCCTAAAATGCCCTTTGGATACAAAATAAAATACAGACTCTTGTGACTTTTAAAGCCCCCCATGACCTGCCCTTTGCCTGCCCCCAAGCCTGTACGTCTCCGTGAATCTAAGCTTCCTTGGTCTGCTTATCACTCCCATGCATACCACAGACTTTCTCACCTCTGAGACTTGGGTTAGTTGGACCCCTCACAGAGAATCTCTTTTCCCCTATTTTCTTCCTCTTCTTTTTCAAAGTTAGTTGCTAATTATAATCTTAGAGTTGACATGGGAAGAATAAAGCTAAAAAGCAGGCAAGCCTGAGGTCACAATTTGGTTACTAAGGAGGAGGGAGGAGTAGAAGTCAGAGCAAAGTGTTAGCAACTGAGACAGAAAATCTAAGCAGAAACAGAAGCCGTGGACAGAATTTGGTATGTAGTTCAAGATTGGACCGGACAGAAACTGGCTAAGAAGCAAAACAAAGCACCCACATTCAGGATGTCTGGATAATATTTTGAGGTCAGTACATTGGGCAGAGAGGGTCTGTCTAAAGCTCTGTGTATCTACTTCAGCCTAGGGAGTGATTTTAGTTGATGATCTATAGGCTCAGCATTGGTCCAGATTCCTTCTCTGAAATGGTTGTTGATCTCTCCAGTACTTGTCTTTCCCTTCTTAGAGTGTTGCTTATTGCTCAGTTAAAGCAATTAATGCCTTCCTAGCATTTCAGTAGTTCACATGTCTGATTTCCCCACAGCTGTGAAATTCTAAAAAACAAGGGCCATGATGTATTCATTTCTGGATTCCCCGTAACACCCAGTAGATGGGTCTGGGACATGAGTTAAATGCAGCTAGTGTTAGTTGGGTCAGTGTATGACTCCATTGGACAGGAACCTGGCAAAAAAATGTTACCCTGAGTCAGCCCTGGCTGGACTTCTAAACTGCTGTTCATAAGTGACATTCAGTTTGGCTAGGAAGTCATGCGTCTCTCTGTCTACTGCATGGTCATCATCGAGACTACACACTAAACACAGTTCTATGGGAACTCTCCGGATTCTGAGGCAACAGAGAAATAATGGGCAAAATTTCGTGATGGTGGACGCAATGCTGCAGTTCTCAAGTGTTAAGAGGAAAGCAATCTATTCACACTAATGTGTGAATGTCTGCCAACTTCTTAACCATCCTTGACTTCTGTTTTTCTTTTTTCTTTTCTTTTCCACCACCCCACCGCTGATTTTTGGAAGTGAAAGTTTTATTAACCCAAACACAAGAATGCAATTTCAGGTAATGTTGAAAAGTAAAGTGATCTGCAGAGTGGCCAAAGCCAACACTGCCTCTGAGTTGCACCTGCTGTTAAGGATAAAGCACCACAGTACTTTCTCTTCTGAAGCTGCACAGTTGCACACTCCCATGATGGTAACAGGGTGTTGACGGGGAGTACAGGCACAGAAAGGGTGATGCAGGCTGTTTGGATTCTTTGTAAACCTGGTAGTTGTATACAGGGATTCCCTGCATCATGAATCCAGAGATTTAAACTTTTTCTTTTTTCAGTTTTATTGAGGTATAATTGACACAAAATTGTAAGCTATTTGGAGTGTTTATCATAATGATTTCATATATGTATATGTTGTGAAAGGATTTCCCTCCATCTAGTTAATTAACACATCTATTACCTCACATATTTATCTTTGTGGATATGTAAATTTCAGTTATATAGTACAGTGTATTCCCTTAGTAATTTCAATTATATAGTACAGTGTTAACTCTAATCACCACGTTTTACATTAGATCCTCAGAACTTATTCATCTCATAGATGAAAGTTTTTACTCCCCAACCAATGTCTCCTTATTTCCTCCACCGCACAGTCCCTGGAAATCACTTTTCCACTCTGTTTCTATGAGTTTGACTTTTTTAGACTCCACATCTAAGTGATGAAGAGACTTAAAGTTTTTTCTTCACATATTCAGTAAGCCCCTGAGAACCCAGACTGAGAAAGACAAAAAGGAACTGCTAACAAGGGGGCTTTTAGGGGGTAATCAGAAAAGGTTAGACACATCTCACTTTGTATGAGTTATCACAAGAAACAGTAAAGGGAAATTGTTTGATGTCACCAGTATGTTTTACCCGAACCCTCACATTTTGAAAAGTAGTGTCACTTCTCACCTATCACTATGCAGTACTTTTGAAAACTGAGTGTGTTGAATATGTTACTGGCTTGACACCATTTCTTTGAGACATTCCTACTACCTGGGATTGAGGTGCAACATCACCTCATGGTAGCTGGCTTTTGTAGTCATTTTGCTTCTGCATTCCAGAAACAAGAAGAACCACTGGCTGTGTATGTTACACGCATGTCTGTGCATTTAAAAATGTATTTGAAACTCCTGGGTATTTAGTTTCTTCTTGCTACTTTAGCTTTGGGATCTTATTTTCCTTATAGGCAACTTGAAGCCTTTATTCTTCATAGTCCTTTAAATAGACTGTTCCAGTCTAAAAGGCTTAGGGCATATTTGGGAGGAATCTGTGAGAGTATTTGCTAATGGAATGTCAGTTTGTGAGTGTGTGTGAGTGTGAGTGTGTGTGTGTGTGTGTGTGTGTAGAAGTGGGTGGTGGGTACTGACTTCAGGAGCTTATGCACAGCCTTTCCAGAGAGACAGGCTCAAGAGGATGTCAGCAACTGAATTCTTCTTCTTCCCACTCAAAATCTCTTCTGCCTAGTTCTTCATATCTCAGTTAAGGGCAACTCAATCCATCCAGTTACTCAGGTGAAAAGAGTCTTGATTCTTCTTCCTCTTACTCATAGGAAATCACCTGGGCTGTGTCATCTGAGTAGATCCAGAATATCCTGTCATTTCTCATGACCTCCACTGCTGTCCTGGGGAATGACCTACCTCCATCTTTCCTGGCTAATTGCAGTAGCCTCCTCAGGAATCACTGTGCATGCATCCCTGCACCCCTCCACCAGCAAAGTATTCTCAAACGACAGCCCTGTACTTTTATTTATTATTATTTTTTTAAAGTTATGTCAGACCCTATGCCCCAGACCTTCCAACAGCTTCACACTTCTCTCAGAATAAAAAACTTCAGTGTTTACAAGGCCCTGCCTCTGGATCCTCCCAGTCTGCCCCCACCGTGGCCCTCTTACTGCTTCTCCCCCTGCTTCCTCCGTGGCATACTCAGCTCTACCGCGCTGTGTCCTTGCTGTTCCTCCACCCAAGCAGGAAAACTCCCACCTGGGAGCCTTTACTCTAGCTATGCCCTCAACCTGGAAAGTTCTTTCTCCAGAGATCCTCTTGGCTCATCCCCTCACTTCCTGCCCATCTTTGCTCAAATCTCACTACTCAGAAAGCCTACCCTGACCACCATATTTAATACTGCACGCAACTCCCGCCCTGCGTGGCACCTGAGAGTCCCCTAACCTGCTCTACTTGTCTCTATTCTACAGTGTGGTCATCTTCAAACTCACCAGACAATGTACTGATTTACCATGTTTATTGGTTATAAACAAAATAAAATACATGGTGCACCACCACCGTCACTAACACTGGAGCTAAATTCACTGGCCTAGATGGTGTATTTAGAAGAATACTTGGCATAGACTAGACCTGCCAAATACATAGTTGAACAAATGACTGCCTCATAATGTTTATTGCTCTTATAAATGGGATCTTTATTAGAAAAGATAATTGGCTATTGTTGCTATCTAGGAATGTTATTGGTTTTCTTACATTGATCTTGTACATAACAACTAAAAGTCATTGTTCTAATCTATATCTGATGTTCCTTATGGGTAAGATATACAGATACCCCCTTCCCAACTTAATCTGCTTGACTTAGGGAAATCTTCATAAGAAGTGAACATCAAAACCTAGTAATTCTCCCCATGGTTGAATTACATGTTGAGATCCTGAAGATATCTCCAACAGATTCTCTAGAAAATTAAAAAGTAAATCTTTTGATGACATTAATATAAACTGCAATCACCTAGTCAGCCAGTGGCACACTGATTGTAGGCAAATTGTGTTAGATGAAAATAATTTGGCCAGCTAGACTTTATTAATTTTGATTTAAAAATTGGAAACATCAATAGCCCCCAATCTGGCTCTACTCCTTACTTAATCAACTTGAAGAAAATGTGATTAAGAGGAACAAAAATCTAAGAAAAACAAGGGCAAGACACTAAAGAAAAAATAGTGATTCTCAGAAAACACAAATCTTGGGACAATTTCTTCCCGACTTCCTGTGTAATTAAATTTTTATCCAAAAACTATGTTGAACCAAGGAGGAAGAAATAAATGTATTTCTGCTCCAAACGTTATTTTGAAGACTTGCTTATGAGTGTAATTTGTTATGATTTTATTTGATTTAAAAAATTTATTCTGCCACACATCCTTTTGCTTCAGTATTAGCAACAAGCACCCTGCTCTGTGTGCCTGAACCACAGGCTCCACTTGGTGGCCAAGCACTGAACAGAATAAAGGAAACAAGAAGCTTCCAAGCCATGTTTTTTCCTGCATCTTTTGGAATATTTGAATGGACTGAGAAGAAAGAAAGCAGCAACTATTATTCAAAGATTGCTTTGGTGACATCTGTCGTTTCTGCTGTAAACTGTCGGTCCCAAATCCAGTAGGGTAATTATGGAAAATATAGCTAAAAACCCAAATTTTAGTAGGGCCTGAAATCCAGGAATTTGAAGCACAGCCAATCCACCGTTGAATTTACATCTGATTCACTAGAGAAGCCGAAGCATATGTGAAATGGTGGTGACTCTTTCTGCACTGCAGAGAAGTAAGGCTCAGGAAAGCAAAATGCCCTGCGGGAGGCCACTTACTAAGTTTGGAGTAAAAAGTGTATTTCCATTTCTCTGCTCTTGCCCACAGGCTCTCCTTGATTCAGTAGCTATGATTTCTTCCTTATGGCCGGGAAGCGAAACACCACAATTCTTTCATCTCTAGGTGATACACAAAATCACAGTTCTTCCGTTTGCAGTCTGTCTGTGTCTCTGCTGAAATGCACCACAGTGAGGGCAGAGTTCAGATGGCCTGTGGACACTGAACTCGGTACTCATCCAAGAGTGAGATGACCCTTGCTTTTATGTATGTCGGCGAGAAATGCCTGGGAAAGGAGCACAAGAAGTAACTGTGGCCCAGCTGGCCATCCAGCTCGTCATGATCAGAGACTTTCAGCTTGTCAAGGGCTCACTGCCACTCTCCAAAAGCGTAAACATCTCTTCTCAAAAATTTTCTGCTCAAAGTAGACTTTCAAATATTCTCTGATTAAAATCGCCAGGTTTATTTTTGTTTGTCCCATCTGTTAATGCAGTCATGTAAAATTCTATGATTTGCTGTCAGTGAGTTAATTCTCGGTGCTGAACCAAATGGGACTGTAGACTTAAAAGACTGAACGAGAAATGAGCTATATCTAATGAGATGTCCTCCAAAGCGGCCATGTCCTGCACATGAGCCAGACACATGCTTCTGCCACATGTGATTTGGGCCAGTCATCTCCACAACTGATAGTTTCTTAGCAGTTTATAAATATGTTCCCTATTGTTTCTTGTCCATCTTCTCCCACTTAAAAATTATATTCTGAAGTCAAATTTATAAGGAAAATAATTTACCACGTGGTACTGGGTCATTTAAACACACCCCATCCACTTCATCAGGGAAGTGAATAAAGGCTTACTAAACATATTGGGAGTATTCTGTTTCTTTTCCATTGGAGTAGCTAATATTTTTTTATTTTTTAAATTGAATGGCTGGATAATTTTTATACCAATCCATAATTTTATTTGAAAAGCTAACCTGGGACTGTTAAAAAAAAAAAAAGTGGGGGGGAGAAGAAACGGTTTTCGCCTTCTTGTCTATCAGTGCTAATCCTCTTAAAAGTACCCTTAAAATCAAGGGATGCAAGAGAAGCTCCATTTCCTCGGCAAATGGAATACTGAAAGGTACAGTTTAAAAGGGTTACTACTGTGAGTGAAGAAGGAAAGTAATGGAGTGACCTGTGGACACACCCTGAGCCCAGGAACACACAGTGCCACACGTCTTTATTGTCTCAGAGATACACAGGTCCATCTGTCAAACTGAAAAGCCAAGGAAATGGCAGTCTTTGGCTTTCTGCTGGTGGGGACAAGTACTGGAAATATTTTATTGCAAAGTGACTGAAACCGAGTCAGAGGTTGAATACTTAGCAGGCAGACAGCAATGGCTTAGAGAAAAAGGAACAAGATTTTCTCTGTTGGGCTCCTCCAGCCTGGACAACAGGGACAACTAAGTTTTTTAAACAGCATGCTGGATTCAGATGACTCTGGAAAGTTTTGTCTCAAAAATAAAATAGGCGAAGCATCCCCAAAGAAAAATGGCTGGGGAAATATGTCATCAGAACGGTATGGAAGCGCATCAGAAACTGCCTATAGATTGCCCAAAGAAAACAGAACCAATTTTCTGAGAAGATTGCATAGAAATATTGAGTAGACCTAGCTTCATCTACTGCCTACAGAGTTCATTTGAAAATGTAATTAAAAAGACTGGGGATAGAGAATAAGAAAAGATAGGAGGCACAAAATGGTCCTTTACAGTTTCCTTGGAAGGTCACAGTCCACTTTATATAACACATTATGAAGCACAAGGTTACAGTGGGTTTTCAAAGACTTGGCTCTACTCCAGAAGTCTCTCTTTAATATTGTTTGCAAAATTTATACTAAAGGCAGATTTATGAACTCTGTTAGAGAACAAGTATTTCTCTTCTTATTCATAGAGAAGAACTTTATTATTTTGGTCCAGTTGCAAAATATAGCTTGAGTTTGACTGTAAATTCTCAGTTATATATGTAAGGCATTGTGTTTATTTAGAAATAATAAGGCTTCTAATTTCAAATCAGAAAATCCCAGGGTCATATAAGGACTTTTATCAGTTTCAGGTCTTATCCAGACCTTATGGAAGTTTCATGTCTGTAATTCTAAGTTAATGTGTTTAATCTTTCTGTGGTGTAAAAAGCACTGTTTATCACCTCTCTGCAGAGCTGAGGCCAGGATACTGGTTGAGAAAGCAGGTTCTAGAGTCAAACTACCTGAATTTGAGTTCTGGCTCTTTCACCTACTAGTGTTGAGACCTTGGGCAAGTTCTTAACCCTTCTGAGCCTCAGTTACCCCATCTGTAAAATGAGGATAATAATAGTTCCTACCTTGTAGGGGTGTGGTGAAGATTAAGTGAGATACTATATGTAAAGCATTTAGCACAGTGCTAGCATACGGGAGGAAGAATCAACCCTTACGCTCTTGCAGACAGTTAAGATACCAACACTGTAGAGTTTAGTTTTGTCCAGAATGAGCACGTAATGGCTGTAACCTATCTCTCCATATCCTAACCTCCTCTCCACTTTCCTTCCCCCAGCTCTCTGGGCCTCCCCTAGTTTCTCCATATTTAAGTGTTCTTCCTCTAACAAGCACAGAAGATTCTGGTCAATGCCAATTTTTTGAAAGAATTACCTGCTTTACTCTATGTCTTCACATATTGAGCATTTCTTACTTGAGTTCATTGAGGATTAATGCCCCACAGATCTTAACAGACAGAAAATAGAGAATGGATCCAAAAGACAGGAAACGGACTAACTGGGTAGCTGGAGGGATTGGGACAAAACAAAAAAAGAAACAAAGACTTGTGAAAGCAAATGAACCTGTAGCTGGTTCAGCTCCTTTTAGCCACAACTGTAGTGTTTCTCAGCATTGTTCCAGCCGGAGCATTGGTCCCCTGAGATGATTAGCAAACAAATGGTTTCTTGGTCAAAGGAGTTTGTCCAAAACGTTTCACACCACGTTTTCCTCTAGGAGTCTCAGTGCATGTTAACATAGTAAAAATTCTAAGAAGTACTGCAGTAAAGAAACCTGCTTTATTTTGCTTATCTCATATTATTGATCAATACATAACACTGACCAGTACATTTGGAGAAGGCTTCCACTATTGTTATTTTAGAACTGGGAAACAGGAATTCCCATAAATAATGAACAAATTTTGGGGCACTAATGAACCATGATAAAACTGACGGGAAGAGAAGTGGGACTAATATTTAGTGAGTGCCTATTAATGTATGCCAGAAATTACGCTAACTGCTTTAGAAATATTTGCTTTTTCCCGATAAGGTTAAAGTAGTGGTTTTTAAGTGGGAGGGATATTTACAGTGCTTTACGAAATAATGTCATGGCACATATTAGCAGTCCTTAAATGGGGACAAATAGCTCTTTAAGAAATGAAGGATCTTGAGAACTCACGTAGCCCATCTTCATGCCTAAGAGTATTGCTTTTGCACTCACTGAGAAATTTGGAGATTCTGGAGTCTCTCTACCCTCAGTTCCCTGGAATGTAGCATTGTATACAAACCTGTGAATAGTCCTAGTTCTGCCACGTATTGGATATGTAACCTTGGATAACATACTCCTCTGAGCCTGTGTCAATACTAGGAAAATAATAACATCTAACCTAAGTTTGTGAGGGTTTTACTTACAAAACATAAGCTCGTAATTGGTGCTCAAAAAAATGCCAATGCCTTAATCTACCATACTTATTCTTGCATCCATTGATGAAAATATTTTTCTCTTACACAATTACTAGAACAGATTCTATGAAGTCCATAAAATAATATGTACAATTTCTATTTTCAGCGTCTACCAACTGTGATTTGAAATGCTACCATTTTGTGTGTATGTACGTGTATTTGTGTGTTTGTAGAAACAGCATGTATTTAATACACTTCATAATGCAGTATATATAAAATTATATAAAATAGCAGTTTATGTATTGTTAAAGAAAAGAACTATATTTTATTCTTTCTTTATATTCCCCAAGACATCTATCCCAGCATGGTCCCAGGTACACAGTATTTAGTTGTCTTGTGAAATAAATGAATGGAAATGATAGCGGTAAATTGCACTAAAATTGTATTATTTTATACAATATAATGTAACAAATGTAACTTAATAATAGGACACTTTGCAGTGGGGAGCAAGCCAGGATGGAGTCAGACTGTGATTTTTTAAATTTGGTGATAAATTTCTGATGCTTTAACAAACAGCATATGCTCACTGCTCAGTCTCAGCTAAGATGGGTACCAGAAAATTTGCTAACAAGACTCCTATGTTAGAGATAAGCATTATTTTATGAAACTAGATCTGTCTTCAGTTCTTTTGCAAGAAATTTGAATTTCCCTTCAAATAAATTGAATGTTAATATGTTTGATTTACTTCAACTCTTATTATTTTCTTTCTTCTCTATTTACTGTTTTTCACCCTCATGCAATAGAAAGTAAAAACCTACCTCTTTTCCTTTGTTGAAATGTTTACAAATCGTTAATAGTGAAACATGGAGAGGTGAAACTGGGGTCAGGATGGAGAGAATACTGCACAATAACAGCTATTAACTTTGTGCAGAGTAACAGGTCTTAATTTCAGTTCTAAGTGTAGGCAGATGCACAAACAACCATATAGTATGAGATTTCCCTTCCTTTCTGGTGCATATTTGCCCACATTGCCAGTGAGAATAAATTGTGGGAGAGAAATGTTTTTATACTTAAATGAATAAAAATAGGTAAAAATGAGATAGAGATTGAAAGACACTGATGACCATATTTTGGGTATATTTTCAGGTATTGTTAAGGGAAATGGCAAGTGACCTGAATTCAGGGCAACCAGACACATCCCAGTTGACCTGCCCCTTTCTACTATCATCCCCTCTCCCTTTTTAACCTCTTTTCTGTGTCCCTTTCTTTTTTTTTACGTACGTCTTGTTACTCAAACCTGGAATGTAGCATTGACTCCTTTATGATTTGAAAATAATGACAGGTTGCTGATACATTCAACACATGTAAATGTCCTCTGAGTCTTACCAGAGATTCCAGAGGGGAGGATGTGTAAAATAAACTGAAGAGTGATCTCTTGTAGGAATGGAATTCCGCAGTGGAGAAGCTGAAGAGTGAGGCACTGGGGATTCTGCTCTCCAAGGAGTATGTGGAGAAAGAACACCTACAGCTGTCTAACCAGAAACTGAATTGGCTTCAAGAGGAATTTGGTCGGCTCATGGTGGAAAGGAAAACCTGGTTAAAAAAGGCAAATGATTTTTTTAACAGCGCGAACAAGGTCAGTGTGAGGTGAAGCTGGTAATTTTAGGTCATCAGGGCAAACCAGTAAGAGACCCATGACTTCAACAGGCTGGAACACGTCACAGAAATCTCGACTCCACTTAGAGTTTCAAAATTGATGGCAGCAAAAAGGAGCTTTTAAAATATATTCCTACTCTGGCCATTATTTTGTACTCAAAACTAAGAGATTCTGTGCTTTGACATGTAAAAGGTCACTGGAAAAAAAAAAAAAAAAAAACAGGAGACTTTTATCTTAGAGCTCTCATTGTTCTGTTTGAGGTGGACATTTGTGCCAACATGGTAGTGTTTCTCCTGGAGGAATGGAATTATCATAAAATATATCAAGGTTAACCCAAAAAAAACCTTGAAACTTTTACCAAAAAAATCTTTCTCTTTTTAAAAATCCTCTTTCATTTATTAGGTGAAGATACATAAGTATTGCAGGCTTTTGGCACATGAACCATAAGGCTCTGGTTGACTGCCCTGCCTTGGTTTGCCTTTTTTTTTAAATTGGAGTATAGTTGATTTACAATGTTGTGTTAGTTTCAGGTGTACAGCAGAGTGATTCAGTTATACATACATATATATCTTTTTTTTCAGATTATTTTCCCTTATAGGTTATTAAAAAATACTGAATATAATTACCTGTGCTATACAGTAGGTCCTTGTTGGTTATCTGTTTTATATATAGTAGGGGGTATATGTTAATCCCAAACTCCTAATTTATCTCTCCCCACACACTTTAAATCAGCCAAAGGGAGATCTTGATTTGGACTGTTTCCAGGCCTTCTTGAGTGGGAGAAGTGCTCTATTTTCATTTAAGATTGATTGTAGCAGGTGGCTCTTACTGCGTGGTACTGTTCATGTGTTCACATCACTTGGGTATCTGAGGATGGCGGTAATGTTTGAAAAAATTTCTGCCTTTCCCAATTGAACATACACCTTCAAACTGCCTTATTGGAATTAATACCTTAAATTTCACTGATGTAAAACTCGGTAATGTGACAGAAAATGAATGGGAACCCACAGAGGGTAGGTATATTGTGATTTGAAGTAACAACATCAGCAATCTGAATACAGTGTCCTGGTAGGTATCAAAATTGTTACTTAATTTTGAATTTTTTACTAATGGGAAACTTGGAAAACTTGAATAGTAAAGTTCCAAAATAGAGGTGGTAGAATTATGGTAGGAAAAAAACACATGTCAAAGAAATATTTGTTCAAATTATTATTGTTTGGGATTTCTTTGTTTTAAGAGAAGAAACACATAGTTTCTGGATCTGTTGAGCTAAGTAAATGGTAAGTGCTGGTTAAATTTCTCTTCAATAGTCCTGATTTTGAATAAGAGATTTTTTTTTTTTTTTTTTGCGGTACGCGGGCCTCTCACTGTTGTGGCCTCTCCCATTGCGGAGCACAGGCTCCGGACGCACAGGCTCAGCGGCCATGGCTCACCAGCCGCTCCGCGGCATGTGGGATCCTCCCGGACCAGGGCACAAACCCGTGTCCCCTGCATCGTCAGGCGGACTCTCAACCACTGCACCACCAGGGAAGCCCTGAATAAAAGATGTTTAAACTTACATTACACTCTCATTCTACAAAATGAGTGGGTCATCCCAGTTAGTTAATGCTGTTTCTAAGGAAAACAGTTATAGAACATGTTGCTATGATAAAATGCTTCCAGCATAAGCCCTATACATTATAGTCCTGCAAAATGGAGAATTTTTCTCTGTCTCATTCTCACTCCCTCACTCTTGCTTCCTCTGCTGTCATTATCTGGTAGCTTGCCAGGGAAATTTTTCTTTTTACATTATTCTTGGGCCTTGAAGGAGGAGGAATGATATCTCTTGCAATAGTAATTTTTTAAAAATTGAAGAACGGAGTGGTTACTTTTTAAAGCTTATATGATAATTAAGGTCAAATCCTAACAAATCCTGTTTCTTAACCCCAAACACTTGACTTCTAGTTCCCGTTTCATCATTTGAATGCCCATGGCATTCAAATTATAATTAGTTCAGTTGGGACATCCATACTATAGAATTCTTTGTAACCAAGTAGTACTTAGAAAGGTTTAGAATTTATTTTCCCTTGTCAAAGCATCAGGGAAATAATTTCCAACTCCAAATCTAAGAATTCAGTTTGAAAGATGATATATACTTTTACCTCAGCAAAAATGGAAGCTGGAGTTTGGAAAGTAGATGTTTAAATCATGACTCTTGAAATGAGTTATTTACCATATTATTAAGAAGCAATAAATGATGAAATAATATAGTAAATAAATCCGTTTAAATTAAAGAAGGAAATTCTTCTCAAGGCTTGTAAATGGCATTTTTCTTTTTGATTTATATTGTAGAATCTCCAAATTTTATAAAGTTACCATTTTACCCCATTCTGGGCATAACACTCATAAATAATCCTAGTTAAAATAAAGCACTGGATTTAAGGTATTAATATAAATTCAAAATCCCTTAAAATATTTTTTTCTAGTCTGAAAGTTTTGTTTTCACTAGTGAAGGAGTATTTTCAGTTTACATCTTCAATTTATCTCCAAAGCACTGAACTTTCCTTTTGAGAATTCACTTTATTGTGCCTTGAGGGCGCTGGGTTTTTCTGATTGTGATCGTCTACATCCTTGATGAAGCCATGCTGCCAACAGCTGTGAGGTGTCTGAGACTTTTCACCCAACTTTCCAGCCAGCAAAAGAGGTAACCAGAGTGTCAAATGTCACATCAGTTCCCCAAGTCCCAGTTCCCCAGGCATTCTTGACACACCAGTAAGATGGGTAGGAGCAGTGGAGACTCGCCCCACACATGCAAATAAGGATGTTAGCACTGTGAAAAAAAAGAGAGCGTCAGGGCTTTAAAAAAAGAAACGTACCTCGAAAACCAATTTCACTCTTGATAAATGGAATCATTTTTTAGCAAACAACGTCTTGTTCCAAATTTGTTAAAGCTAGGTCAATATTCTTCAATTTCTGTGTCAAATGCCAGTGTGAAAAAATGTTAGTGCCATGGGTAATATATGAATTAGTGAATGTAACAGCTTGAGTGTTTTTGCTCAGTAAAATGCAAAACATATGAGTTTTAAGATAACCTTTAACTTTTTAAAATTTGGTTAAAATAAAAAGAAATGAATGTCATAATCTCATCTGCAGAATGGACTACTGTTAGTATGTCTTCCGTATCATATTTATTTCTTTTTCATCCAGATTTTTATCGTATGTTTCTGGTATTTTCTGTTGCAATCATCTGGAAACCCTCCTCTTTTTCCCTTCTTTCCTTTTATTGTCACCTGTCCCTCTCTCTCTACCAATCCTATCAATATCTAGGGATATTGTTATTTACTAGAAAAAAGTCACAATAAGTTTTTAAATTGAAGTTGCTAAATAAGTAGTGTGGCAAATTTATGAGAATAATTACCCTTTTTCTTTACGGATTCATTTATTTAATAAGTATTTATTGAGCAACTACTATGTGTCAGGGACTGTTCTAAATGCTGGAGATATAGCAGAGAATAAAACATACAAAAAAATCGATAAGCCAATGTAATTCCAATATGTGAAATTCAATAAAATATAATTATCACCTAATTGTCCACATTGGCAAGAGTGCCCACTGCCTTTACTTTGTAGTTTCAGGAGTGAAATTGATTACCTTTTAATCCTGCTAGGGGTTAATGATTACCCAAAGCTCAAGAGTCTGTTTCTTACCTAGAGAATGTCTAGTCTTTGGCTTGAGGTGTGACCGTTTGTACCTGGAATGAGCAATAGGTGGCGATGTTAGCACATAGGACCTCAGGAGTAGTGTTGCTACTGATGCTTTTCTTGTCTTTTTTTTAAATTGAAGTATAGGTGATTTACAACATTATATTATTTTCAGGTGTACAACATAGTGATTCAGCGTTTTTGAAGACTATACTACATTTAAAGTTATTACAAAACAATGGCTATATTTGCCTGTGCTGTACAATATATCCTTGTTGCTTATCTGTTTTATACATAGTAGTTTGTATCTCTTAATTTCATATTCCTGTCTTGCCGGTCCCCCTCCATCTCCCCACTGGTAACCATTGGTTTTTTCCTCTGTATCTGTGAGTCTGCTTCTGTTTTGTTATATGCATTCCTTTGCTTAACATTTTAGATTCCACATATAAGTGATAGCATACAGTATTTGTCTTTCTATCTCTGACTTATTTCACTAAGTATAGTACTCTCTGCATCCATCTACATTGATGAAAATGGCAGACTTTCATTCTTTTTATGGCTGAGTAGTATTCCATTATATATACATACCACATCTTCTTGATCCATTCATCTGTTGATGGACACTTAAGTTGCTTCCATATCTTGGATATTGTAAATAATGCTGCTATGAACATTAGGGTGTGTGAATTTTTTCAAAACACTGTTTTATTTTCTTTGGATATATACCCAGGAGTGGGATAGCTGGATCATGCAGTAGTTCTATTTTTAGTTTTTTACTATTTTTTTTACATCTTTATTGGAGTATAATTGCTTTAAAATGGTGTGTTAGTTTCTACTTTATAACAAAGTGAATCAGTTATACATATACATATGTTCCCATATCTCTTCCCTCTTGCATCTCCCTCCCTCCCACCCTCCCTATCCCACCCCTCTACGTGGTCACAAAGCACTGAGCTGATCTCCCTGTGCTATGCGGCTGCTTCCCACTAGCTAGCTGTTTTACGTTTGATAGTGTATATATGTCCAAGCCACTCTCTCACTTTGTCAGAGCTTACCCTTCCCCTTCCCCATATCCTCAAGTCCATTCTCTAGTAGGTCTGTGTCTTTATTCCTGTCTAAACCCTAGGTTCTTCATGACAATTTTTTTTCTTCAATTCCATATATATGTGTTAGCATACGGTATTTGTCTTTCTCTTTCTAACTTACTTCACTCTGTATGACAGACTCTAGGTCTATCCACCTCATTACAAATAGCTCAATTTCGTTTCTTTTTATGGCTGAGTAATATTCCATTGTATATATGTGCCACATCTTCTTTATCCATTCATCCAATGATGGACACTTAGGTTGTTTCCATCTCTGGGCTATTGTAAATAGAACTGCAATGAACATTTTGGTACATGACTCGTTTTGAATTATGGTTTTCTCAGGGTATATGCCCAGGAGTGGGATTGCTGGGTCATATGGTAGTTGTATTTGTAGTTTTTTAAGGAACCTCCATACTGTTCTCCATAGTGGCTGTACCAATTCACATTCCCACCAGCAGTGCAAGAGTGTTCCCTTTTCTTCACACCCTATCCAACATTTATCGTTTCTATACTTCTTGATGATGGCCATTCTGACTGGTGTGAGATGATATCTCATTGTAGTTCTGATTTGCATTTCCCTAATGGTTAATGATGTTGAGCATTCTTTCATGTGTTTGTTGGCAGTCTGTATATCTTCTTTGGAGAAATGTCAATTTAGGTCTTCTGCCCATTTTTGGATTGGGTTATTTGTTTTTTTGTTATTGAGCTGCTTGTACATTTTGGAAATTAATCCTTTGTCAGTTGCTTCGTTTACAAATATTTTCTCCCATTCTGAGGGTTGTCTTTTGGTCGTGTTTATGGTTTCCTTTGCTGTGCAAAAGGTTTGAAGTTTCATTACGTCCCATTTGTTTATTTTTGCTTTTATTTCTATTTCTCTAGAAGGTGGGTCAAAAAGGATCTTGCTGTGATTTATGTCATAGAGTGTTCTGCCTATATTTTCCTCTAAGAGTTTGATAGTTTCTGACCTTACATTTAGGTCTTTAATCCATTTTGAGCTTATTTTTGTGTATGGTGTTAGGGAGTGATCTAATCTCATACTTTTACATGTACCTGTCCAGTTTTCCCAGCACCACTTATTAAAGAGGCTGTCCTTTCTCCACTGTACATTCCTGCCTCCTTTATCAAAGATAACTTGACCATATGTGCGTGGGTTTATCTCTGAGCTTTCTATCCTGTTCCATTGATCTATCTTTCTGTTTTTGTGCCAGTACCATACTGTCTTGATTACTGTAGCTTTATAGTATAGTCTGAACTCAGGGAGCCTGATTCCTCCAGCTCCGTTTTTCATTCTCAAGATTGCTTTGGCTATTCGGGGTCTTTTGTGTTTCCATACAAATTGTGAAATTTTTTGTTCTAGTTCTGTGAAAAATGCCAGTGGTAGTTTGATAGGGATTGCATTGAATCTGTAGATTGCTTTGGGTAGTAGAGCCATTTTCACAATGTTGATTCTTCCAATCCAAGAACATGGTATATCTCTCCATCTATATGTATCATCCTTAATTTCTTTCATTAGTGTCTTATAATTTTCTGCATACAAGTCTTTTATCTCCTTAAGTAGGTTTATTCCTAGATATTTTATTCTTTTTGTTGCAATGGTAAATG
The DNA here is from genome assembly GCF_951394435.1 of Stenella coeruleoalba. NCBI lineage: Eukaryota > Metazoa > Chordata > Mammalia > Artiodactyla > Delphinidae > Stenella > Stenella coeruleoalba. Next base: position 74,140,810 of record NC_137151.1, on the reverse strand, counting down.
GGAGTGTTTTCTTGATTTCACTTTCAGATTTTTCATCATTAGTGTATAGGAATGCCAGAGATTTCTGTGCATTAATTTTGTATCCTGCTACTTTACCAAATTCATTGATTAGCTCTAGTAGTTTTCTGGTAGCATTTTTAGGATTCTCTATGTAGAGCATCATGTCATCTGCAAACAGTGACAGCTTTATGTCTTCTTTTCCGATTTGGATTCCTTTTATTTCCGTTTCCTCTCTGATTGCTATGGCTAAAACTGCCAAAACTATGTTGAATAAGAGTGGTGAGAGTGGGCAACCCTGTCTTGTTCCTGATCTTAGTGGAAATGGTTTCAGTTTTTCAACATTGAGGACGATGTTGGCTGTGGGTTTGTCATATATGGCCTTTATTATGTTCAGGTAACTTCCCTCTATGCCTACTTTTTGGAGGGTTTTTATCATAAATGGGTGTTGAATTCTGTCGAAAGCTTTCTCTGCATCTACTGAGATGACCATATGGTTTTTCTCCTTCAATTTGTTAATATGGTGTATCCCATTGATTGATTTGCGTATATTGAAGAATCGTTGCATTCCTGGAATAAACCCCACTTGATAATGGTGCATGATTCTTTTAATGTGCTGTTGGATTCTGTTTGCTAGTATTTTGTTGAGGATTTTTGCATGTATGTTCATCAGTGACATTGGCCTTTCTTTGTGACATCCTTGTCTGGTTTTGGTATCAGGGTGATGGTGGCCTCATAGAATGAGTTTTGGAGTGTTCCTCCCTCTGCTATATTTTGGAAGAGTTTTAGAAGGATAGGTGTTAGCTCTTCTCTATATGTTTGATAGAATTTGCCTGTGAAGCCATCTGGTCCTGGGCTTTTGTTTGTTGGAAGATTTTTAATCACAGTTTCAATTTCAGTGCTTGTGATTGGTCTGTTCATATTTTCTATTTCTTCCTGATTCAATCTTGGCAGGTTGTGCATTTCTAAGAATTTCTCCATTTCTTCCAGGTTGTCCATTTTATTGGCATAGAGTTGCTTGTAGAAATCTCTCGTGATCTTTTGTATTTCTGCAGTGTCAGTTGTTACTTCTCCTTTTTCATTTCTAATTCTATCGATTTGAGTCTTCTCCCTTTTTTTCTTGATGAGTCTGGCTAATGGTTTATTAATTTTGTTTATCTTCTCAAAGAACCAGCTTTTAGTTTTATTGATCTTTGCTATTGTTTCCCTCATTTCTTTTTCATTTATTTTTGATCTGATCTTTATGATTTCTTTCCTTCTGCTAACTTTGGGGTTTTTTTATTCTTCTTTCTCTAATTGCTTTAGGTGCAAGTTTAAGTTCTTTATTTGAGATGTTTCCTGTTTCTTAAGGTAGTATTGTATTGCTATAAACTTCCCTCTTAGAACTGCTTTTGCTGCATCCCATAGGTTTTGGGTCGTTGTGTTTTCATTGTCATTTGTTTCTAGGTATTTTTTGATTTCCTCTTTGATTTCTTCAGTGATCACTTCGTTATTAAGTAGTGTATTGTTTAGCCTCCATGTGTTGGTATTTTTTACAGATATTTTCCTGTAATTTATATCTAGTCTCATAGCATAGTGGTTGGAAAAGATACTTGATACAATTTCAGTTTTCTTAAATTTACCAAGGCTTGATTTGTGACCCAAGATATGATCTATGCTGGAGAATGTTCCATGAGCACTTGAGAAAAATGTGTATTCTGTTGTTTTTGGATGGAATGTCCTATAAATATCAATTAAGTCCATCTTGTTTAATGTATCATTTAAAGCTTGTGTTTCCTTATTTATTTTCATTTTGGATGATCTGTCCATTGGTGAAAGTGGGGTGTTAAAGTCCCCTACTATGAATGTGTTACTTTAGATTTTCCCTTTTATGGCTGTTAGTGTTTGCCTTATGTATTGAGGTGCTCCTATGTTAGGTGCATAAATATTTACAATTGTTATATCTTCTTCTTGGATCAATCCCTTGATCATTATGCAGTGTCCTTCTTTGTCTCTTCTAATAGTCTTTATTTTAAAGTCTATTTTGTCTGATATGAGAATTGCTACTCCAGCTTTCTTTTGGTTTCCATTTGCATGGAATATCATTTTCCGTCCCCTCACTTTCAGTCTGTATGTGTCTCTAGGTCTGAAGTGGATCTCTTGGAGACAGCATATATATGGGTCTTGTTTTTGTATCCATTCAGCCAGTCTGTGTCTTTTGGTGGGAGCATTTAATCCATTTAATTTTAAGGTAATTATCGATATGTATGTTCCTATTCCCATTTTCTTGATTGTTTTGGGTTTGTTATTGTAGGTCTTTTCCTTCTCTTGTGTTTCTTGCCTAGAGAAGATCCTTTAGCTTTTCTTTTAAAGCTGGTTTGGTGGTGCTGAACTCTCTCAGCTTTTGCTTGTCTGTAAAGGTTTTAATTTCTCCATCAAATCTGAATGAGATCCTTGCTGGGTAGAGTAATCTTGGTTGCAGGTTTTTCTCCTTCAACACTTTCAGTATGTCCTGCCACCCCCTTCTGGCTTGCAGAGTTTCTGCTGAAAGATCAGCTGTTAACCTTATGGGGATTCCCTTGTGTGTTATTTGTTGTTTTTCCCTTGCTGCTTTTAATATGTTTTCTTTGTATTTAATTTCTGACAGTTTGATTAATATGTGTCTTGGCGTGTTTCTCCTTGGATTTATCCTGTATGGGACTCTCTGTGCTTCCTGGACTTGATTAACTATTTCCTTTCCCATATTAGGGGAGTTTTCAACTATAATCTCTTCAAATATTTTCTCAGTCCCTTTCTTTTTCTCTTCTTCTTCTGGAACCCCTATAATTCAAATGTTGGTGCGTTTAATGTTGTCCCAGAGGTCTCTGAGACTGTCCTCAGTTCTTTTCATTCTTTTTTCTTTATTCTGCTCTGCAGTAGCTATTTCCACTATTTTATCTTCCAGGTTACTTATCTGTTCTTTTGCCTCAGTTATTCTGGTATTGATCCCTTCTAGAGTATTTTTTGTTTCATTTATTGTGTTGTTCATCATTGCTTGTTTCATCTTTAGTTCTTCTAGGTCCTTGTTAAATGTTTCTTGTATTTTCTCTATTCTATTTCCAAGATTTTGGATCATCTTTACTATCATTATTCTGAATTCTTTTTCAGGTGGACTGCCTATCTCCTCTTCATTTGTTAGGTCTGGTGGGTTTTTATCTTGCTCCTTCATCTGCTGTGTGTTTTTCTGTCTTCTCATTTTGTTTATCTTACTGTGTTTGGGGTCTCCTTTTTGCAGGCTGCAGGTTCGTAGTTCCCATTGTTTTTGGTGTGTGTCCCCAGTGTCTAAAGTTGGTTCAGTGGGTTGTGTAGGCTTCCTGGTGGAGGGGACTAGTGCCTGTGTTCTGGTGGATGAGGCTGGATCTTGTCTTTCTGGTGGGCAGGTCCACGTCTGGTGGTGTGTTTTGGGGTGTCTGTGGACTTATTATGATTTTAGGCAGCCTCTCTGCTAATGGGTGGGGTTGTGTTCCTGTCTTGCTCTTTGTTTGGCATAGGGTGTCTAACACTGTAGCTTGCTGGTCGTTGAGTGAAGCTGGGTGTTGGTGTTGAGATGGAGATCTCTGGGAGATTTTTGCCGTTTGATATTACGTGGAGCTGGGAGGTCTCTTGTGGACCAGTGTCCTGAAGTTGGCTCTCCCACCTCAGAGGCACAGCACTGACTCCTGGCTGCAGCACCAAGAGCCTTTCATCCACATGGCTCAGAATAAAAGGGAGAAAAAGTAGAAAGAGGATGAAATAAAATAAAGAGAAAATAAAGTTATTAAAATAAAATAATTATTAAGAAAAAAAATTTTTTTAAGTAAAAAAACAAACAAAAAAACGGATGGATAGAACCCTAGGACAAATGGTGAAAGCAAAGCTATACAGACAAAATCTCACACAGAAGCATACACATACACACTCACAAAAAGAGGAAAAGGGGAAGAAATCATAAATCTTGCTCTCAAAGTCCACCTTCTCAATTTGGGTCATTCCTTGTCTATTCATGTATTTCACAGATGCAGGGTATATCAAATTCATTGTGGAGATTTAATCCGCTGCTCCTGAGGCTGCTGGGAGAGATTTCTCTTTCTCTTCTTTGTTTGCACAGCTTCCGGGGTTCAGCTTTGGATTTGGCCCCACCTCTGCATGTAGGTCACCGGAGGGCGTCTGTTCTTCGCTCAGACAGGACGGGGTTAAAGGAGCCGCTGATTCGGGGGCTCTGGCTCACTCAGGCAGGGGCGGGAGGGAGGGTCATGGAGTGCGGGGTGGGCCTGCGGTGACAGAAGCCGGTTATGACGTTGTACCAGCCTGAGGCGCGCCGTGCGTTCTCCCGGGGAAGTTGTCCCTGGATCCCGGGACCCTGGCAGTGGCTGGCTGCACAGGCTCCCCGGAAGTGGGGTGTGGATAGTGACCTGTGCTTGCACACAGGCTTCTTGGTGGCGGCAGCAGCAGCCTTAGCGTCTCATGCCCGTCTCTGGGGTCCACGCTGTTACCCGCGGCTCTCGCATCCGTCTCTGGAGCTCCTTTAAGCAGCGGTCTTAATCCCCTCTCCTCGCGCACCAGGAAACAAGGAGGGAAGAAAAACTCTCTTGCCTCTTCGGCAGGTCCAGACTTTTCCCCGGACTCCGTCCCGGCTAGCCGTGGTGCACTAACCCCCTGCAGGCTGTGTTCACGCCGCCAACCCCAGTCCTCTCTCTGCGCTCCGACCAAAGCCCGAGCCTCAGCTCCCAGCCCCGCCCGCCCCGGTGGGGGAGCAGACAAGCCTCTCGGGCTGGTGAGTGCCGGTCGGCCCTGATCCTCTGTGTGGGAGTCTCTCTGCTTTGCCGTCCATACTGTTTTCCATAGTGGCTGCACCAGTTTACATTCCCACAAACAGTGCACAGGAGTTCCCTTTTCTCCACATCCTCACCAACTTTTGTTATTTGTGGCCTTTTTGATGATGGCCATTTGAACAGGTGTGAGGTGATATCTCATTGTAGTTTTGATTTGCATTTCTCTGATGATTAGGGATGTTGAGCATCTTTTCATGTGCCTGTTGGCCATCTGTATGTCTTCTTTGGAAAAATGTATATTCAGGTCTTCTGCCCATTTATTATCAGATTATTTTGATATTGAATTATATCAGCTGTTTATGTATTTTGGATGTGAATCTCATATCGATCATATCGTTTCCAAATTCAGTAAGTTGCCTTTTTCTATTGTTGATGGTTTCCTTTTCTGTGTAAAAGTTTTTAAGTTTAATTAGGTCCCAATTTGGTTGTTTTTTTTTTTTTTTTTTTTTTTTGCTTTTGTTTCCTTTGCCTTTGGAGACAGATCCAAAACATTATTGCTATGATTTATGTCAAAGAGTGTTCTGCCTATGTTCTCTTCCAGGAGTTTTATGATTTCAGGTCATACATTTAGGTCTTTAATCCATTTTGATTTTATTTTTGTATATGGTGTGAGGAAATGTTCTAATCTCATTCTTTTGCATGCAGCTGTTTAGTTTTCCCAGCACCACTTATTAAAGAGACTGTCTTTTATCCACTGTATATTCTTGTCTCCATTGTTGTAGATTAATTGACCATCGGTGTGTGGGTTTATTTCTGGGCTCTCTATTCTGTTCCATTGATCTATGTATCTGTTTTTGTGCTAGTATCATGCTGTTTTGATTACGCAGCTTTGTAACATGTAGTCCGAATCAGGGAGCATGATATTTCCAGCTTTGTTCTTTTTTCTCAAGATTTCTTTGGCAATTCAGGGTCTTTTGTGGTTTCGTATAAATTTTAGGATTATTTGTTCTAGTTCTGTGAAGAATGTCATATTGATTACATTAAATCTGTAGATTGCCTTGGGTAGTATAGACATTTTAATAATATTAATTCCTCCAATCCAAGAAAATGGAATGTCTTTCCATTTCTTTGTAGCATCTTCAATTTCCTTTATCAGTGTTTCGTAGTTTTCAGAGTATAGGTCTTTCACCTCCTTGGTTAAGTTTATTCCTAGGTATTTTATTCTTTTTGATGTGATTTTAAATGAGATTGTTTTCTTGCTTTCTCTTTCTGATAGTTCATTATTAGTGTATAGAAAAGCAACAGATTTATCTGTATTAATTTTGTTTCCTGAAACTTTACTGAATGCTGCTGATGCTTTTCATAAACCAGATTCAAGTGGAGATTGAGCCATGTAACTCAAAGAACCCGATATATTCCCTTTTCATTTTAGAGTTATCTGCTGCGTTCCGTGAACCTATTTGCTAAATCACTTAGCCACAAATACAAGTACGGGTTGATTGTCAACACTGGATGATAGCTGATTGGAGAAGAGTTTCTCTGGTTACCAGATGTTGCTAAGAGTTATGAGGACATGCATGAAATGTGAACATAGCACCTGTTATCGTAACTCGTCTTGATCCCCTCAAATTTTCATCTTTCATGATTATAGATGATCTCATTTATTATATTTCTAGCATGTTCACAAAAATGAAGCTGTGGTTAATATGTATTGATCACCCAAAATCTATTTATCATTGTTTAGGGAATGTGGTTTGAATCAGAGATAAATATATATATATATTTCAAGAGAAGAACAGTATGAGCCTGTATTTGTATGACAACGATGATTGAACCTTAAGCTGTAAAACATGACTGATGGGTCACAAAGTTTCATTCCCATGCTTTCCATTCCCAGCCATATAATTCCATTGGGGAAAGCAAGCAGGGGAGACCGAGGTCAAAACTACATGGTCTGGTTCTTGGGTGATCAGCCTTAAAGCACAGGTGAAGCAAAAGTTGGGTCAGCCAGAGGAACATAACAGAAGCACTTTGAAATATAATAATTGTTATGGCTTCTACTGCTTCTGCCATCACTGCTGAAAAGTTGATGTCTTTTAAAAAGATGATGTTGCTTTTTTAAGATATTTACAGGGTTACAAAACAGTAATGCCTACAGCAACATTATTGTTTCAGACAAAAACAAAATAATTAAGCACTGAGTTTGATACATTTTTAAAAATTTATATACACACTATTCTACCTTTTTCAAAATAGATACATTTTAGCCAAGATGTGAGAAACAATTAACTAAAATGGACCAGTTGTACTACAGATTGAAAGAAGAAACCTGTCCAAGTAGAAGATCCAAAAAATATTATCCAGAAGGAATTTGAAGTGACAGAAATGAATTCAAGAAATTAAGCTAATTGTCACTAGACATCAAGGAAAGTATAATTACTTTCAGTTTCATAACTCTTAAGCAGCCTGTCTCCAATTTCTCACTTCCAGAACAACTTCCGTTTCTCTTAGAAAAGCAACTTGCTTTTATTCCCTCCCTTCTTCCACCTTTGCCTTCAGCTAGTATGTTGTCATGCGTCATATGGGTACTTGAGCTAAAGCAGTGAAAGATACAATCCTTGCCTTTAAGACCCCATCAACCTTGTTTAGAGGAGAGACAAGGAAACAGAAGTGTTGTGTGCTGTGGGAAAAGCCATGATGGAGTAAGCCTAGAGCATTAGGGAACACAGAAAAGATCCTTAACCTTACCCAGGGAAAGTGTCAAGCAAGGCTTCTCTTAGAGGAGGGACCAGTGAGCTAAATTTGGAAGACTGGGCAAGAAGGAATTAGGGGAAGGCTACATGGTACAATGTTGTTTGGGGAACCTCAGGTAATTTATTTTGCCAGGAGTGTAGGGTATAAGCTGGGAGTGATGAGAGGCAAAAAGTGGTAGAAGAGGCAAGGGGTCAGGAACGGTCTTGAATAACATGCTAGGAAGTTTCTATCTTATGCTAAACCTGTCCTTAAATATGCAGAGATCTTAAGGTCTTGCAAAAATCATCAAGAGGCAAACCTCCTCCTGTAGACGCAGATGATATCTTAATTTAATCTGCTTCTGTGATCCCTCTGAGGATGGTTTTAAAACTCATGGTTTTCGAGCTCAAGGACAGGCTATTTATTTATTAACATCTTTTTTGGAGTATAATTGCTTTACAATGTTGTGTTAGTTTCTGCTGTATAACAAAGTGAATCAGCTATATGTGTACATATATCCCCATATTTCCTCCCTCTTGCATCTCCCTCCCACCCTCCCTATCCTGCCCCTCTAGGTGATCACAAAGCACCAAGCTGATCTCCCTGTGCTATGCAGCTGCTTCCCACTAGCTATCTGTTTTACATTTGGTAGTGTATATATGTCGATGCCACACTCTCACTTCGAGGGACAGGCTATTTAAACCACAGTAAACATTTGATAAAGATGGCTAAACTATTAACATACAATTATTAAATATCTATCTAAAATAGAAAAAATATCAAAATCAAGGAATACCTTTAACATCTTACATTTCTCGTGAAAGCCCACAACTCAGTCTACATTTAATAGTCTTATCATCAAGACAAACAGTTGTGTTGTCACTCACTCATGAGTATCTTTCACAATAAAGCTATCAACTGAATTCTAAGGTATGAATGTATTAATTTGTTTCCCTTCTATGCATAATTTCAGTCTGTTGCTCCCTCCATTGGCAGTAAGTATATTCTTCCTTGTATTACAGATATTTCTGGGTAGATTTACTTCCCTTTGCTAAATTAAAATTCCTTCAGGGTAAGTAACATGTCAATTTTACTTTGTGTTCCCCAGAACACCTAGAACAGTGTCTTCCAGGTAGTAGATGCTCAATTATTATTTGAATTATTGAGTTAAAGCAGTGGAATATTAGAAACTGTGGAGTTTCAAGGCCAACTAACTACATTATATTGTTCATAAGAGATTATATTGATCCAAGGTAGTTGGGATTAGATCATTTTGAAAGAGAAGAGATTAATTACTTTAATACACAGGAACACAAATTTCAAGTTCATTCTCCATGTCATATCTGAGAAGGAGGGTAGTGATGTAGAAAGAGACTTGTCATCACCCGTATCACCTCCTCTGAGAGGTCTTCAGGCAGCATTCATTGCTTATTTCTTATTATTCCCATAGTATTTCTCTGTGGTCCTTAGAGAGAGATTGTCTTAATCATCTTTATGACACCGAGTGTTCAAAACATTTTGTTGAATGAATGAATAAATGATTGGCTATGTGACGAATCAATTTACATTTTGAGCCTGAGTTTACTCTTTTCTAAAATGGTCTAACACCTTGATGGGGTGACCTTGAGAGTCCTGCGCTCGGAGTGGCAGGTGACGTTGATGAGGACGTCATCTGCCACTGGCCTTGAGCTGGCTCAAGGTCCTCGCCAGCTCTGACGTGCTGTCCTTCTTTGATTTTACTATATACACATACGTATTTTTTTCTGTTTGTTGCTTTAAGAACTAACCCTGCTCGAGAGTATTTTCTTTAGCTAGTTTAAAAAGAAAAAAAATATTTAATAAACAAGTATGTGGCCAAATGCAGTGCTGAAGAGACAGTCATCATATAGCTTTATAATTTTTTTTCCTGCTTCTGAGTGTTATCTGACAATGCCGATAGCCTTATTCTGTTGGGTTTCTGCTTTGGGGTATGGTTTGATTGCCTTGGTTTGTCATGGGGAAGAGATATTCTTAAGGAGCTAGCTCCGTGTAAGTGAACTCCTGGAGAAAGTGAGTTTGCCTTTCAATCAACTGTATCACCCAACCGGAAAAAAAATAAAAATAAATAAAATGGTCTAACAATTCTACTTCAGGGAACATTCAGTAATGAAAGTAATGAAAGTTCTTAAAATCAGTGATAAATGTACACAATCTTGCAGGGGAGAATTGGAGTGTAAATAAATAAATGGAATTGTGGAGTATTAAGTGAATATATAGAAACATTTGCTAGGATGACACTTTTGTAACATAATATAATGGATTTTGGAGCCAGGCTGCCTAGGTGTGAATCTGGTCTCAGACATTTATTAGCTCTGTGACCTTGGGCAGTTACTTAACTTTCCTGTGCATCTGGCTTTCTAATCTGTAAGATAGAAATAACAATTATATGTACCTCACAGAGTCCTTGCTTTATCTAAATGAGTTAATACATGACTAGTGCATAGAACAGCCAAGCACTCCTACGTGCTAGCCATCATTTGTCATTATATATGCATTTAATACTGCACTCGCCACTCTAACATGACCTCAGTGCTTTTGTTCATTTTCATACCTGCTCCATAGATTTCAATAAACGTTTGTTGAATAAATGGAAAAAAAAGTGCTTTGCACATTGCAAATGGACATATTCCATGTTAATATTCCCAAGATCATCCTAAAACCATTTGGGTCAATTTACGTAAAAGAAAACCAGAAATTATAAAGTGACTAGCTGGCTAAAGTTCTACTTATGGGTCTAGTTTATATATCTCTAAGACGGACTCATCTCAGAAAAAGTAAGAAATGGTCAATATAAAAGTTCCTCTGATTCCTTGTTAATCAAAGGCTTCAGATACATTCCACTTTCAATCCCAAACGCCTTCTTGTCCAGTGTTTTTTTTAGCTTTTCAAATTGTGAGGTAAAACCCTGCTTTAGGTACTTGTGATTTTAAACACCTCTCAGTAACATCACCGATCGACCTTGTAACACTTGTAACACGGAGGGAGTTCTGGGGACCAGATGCAACAACTTTGAAGAGGCAAGGAATAAGTCAGAGCAGTAGTAGGAGGCAGCAAGTATGAGGAGCTGAAAATTACATCACCCTGTTGCCCCCGTCTTCATGGCATTTGAAATCTTGGACAGGACCTGAATTAGGAATCAGCTTGCCAAACTGGGAGCCACCAGAAGTTATCTCAGGTAATGTTTAGGAAAAGACACTGAAGCTCTGGGTCTTTTAAAAAACTAAACCCAGAGGAAAATTGAATCTCTGCAGATAGTGGAGTTCAGTGCTCTAATTAGAAGCTGAGTTAAGTTTTGCATCCTTGGTAATTATAAAGGTTCTGAGCAAACTCATTCTCCAGCCTTGGGATTCGTGAAAGGAAATGTTCAGGGTTCTACAGTGGGTTTTGTTTTCTTTCTTTTAATGTTGATTCTCTTCAAATTAGTCAGGAAGTAAACAATATTACTTATTAAACATCTTTGTGAAACAGCATGATATAAGAATTATGCTGCATGATTCATGGTTCCTGCTAAACATATTAATCTCATAGATGTTTTTAAAGGAATCAAATGTGCCAAGTCTTGGTATCATCTCTGTGTCATGTGGTGCAACCTGCTTGGGATCCTGTGCTTCACAAGGGAAAAAGGAAAGATATTTACTAGCATCTTAGAACACAAAACCTAAGCAACTCCTTACTCTTTCCCAAGCCAGGGCCAAAAGAGCTGATTCATCTCCTCCTCGTCTGCTTGAGAACTGAGTGGTGCCATGTAAAATGGTCAAGAAGAGCTAGAACCCAGAGGGAGAGACTATTATCCTTGTGCCTGTATCCTTGTTTATTCCAGTCCACTCGTAAAACCTCTATTTGACCTTCACACAAGGTTTGAAGAAAGAGGGGGACAAAAACCTAAATGTAAACTATGAATTCCAAAGGCGTTGATGCGGAGGCCACAGCGTTCTTGCTGGAAATAACCTGTTCTGTACCATGTGTGCAACAAAGAGACTCTTTCCAGGCCGGATCCAGTATATCAGGTTCCTTACGGATCTGGTAAATACACAAGCAGTCATTTCTATTCTGGGGGTAGATTAAGTGAGAACAATGATACTTAGATCATTTTCTATGTGGGAATAAGAGAAACAAGCTTTGCATATGATTCAGACAATCACAGACAGTAGACTCTTGAAAGAGGTCTCCTCTTAAAATTAAGAAATTTAACTATATCTGTGTCTGTAGATTATTCCCATTAGGGTTAAGTTAGGATTAAGGGTAAGGAATCAGCTCTCTTACAGCATCCAGCCCATCTTACCTATAGTAGATCTTTGTAAATATATTCGTTGAGCTAATGAAGGAAAGAAATCGCTCACCTCCTTTCTACTGCTATAGTTCTCTTAAGTGTGACACGAAGAGGAATTCATAAATACTTTCCTGACACTTTGATATTTCTGAGAAAAAGCTCTGGAAGAAAATCTGGCTATTTTAATTCTAAGTTATGGGTTATACTGGTCCTTGATCTACCACCTCCTCCTTCTAGTGAATGTTTAGCTCTTCAATTTATTTCTGTGCCATTAGGAAATGATACTTTTATGACAACCTTCAGGAATAGGGTGGAGTCACATCACACATGCGTTTAATGTACAAGTGGCTTTAGAATCTGACTCCTATGAAGATGAGACCAGTGACCAAGGATCTGAGAGTAGCAGCTGTTCAGTGGGGACACAAGGAGAAAAAGCCATGTAGGATGAGTGACAGGCAGCAGGTGGCCATGCTCTTCTCAGTGATTTTTCAAAGATGTGTCTGATCAATCAAGATTTAGAGTAAGAACCAGCAAATATTTTCTGAGTACTTACTACATTTCCACCATCGTGCCCTTGTTACTTTCATATGTTTTCCTTCTTTAATTCTCAACAATAAATATGATATTTACTAAGGTTATAATGGCTTAATATTAATATAGAATGGACTTAAACTTACAGGCAAGACAAAGCACTTTTGAAATCTGTATCCCTTCCCCATTCACAGTAAGAACTTGAGAATTATCTTAAAGGAAGAGTGAAGTGAGTGTCCTGACATCTAAGTATAGATTTATCCTTATTTCTTCCTTTATCCTAGCTCAGTGGCTCTCAGTCCTAGGTGTGAGTATGTATTACTATAAGCATATATTAAACTTTAAGCATGACTTAAGGGAGTTCATGATTATTTTGACTACACCAGATTTTTGCTTTAGGCACTGGCTTTAAAACTAACCCTTGATTAACAAGGACTCCAATTTATTCAAAATAAGCAATAAAATTAAAAATATAAAACAAAATTCCAGAAACAGTGGTTATTGCCTAGTGGTGTTTCAGTGTGTTATGGAAAGATCCAGGAAGCAATTCAAATCATCTTTTCTAACATCAGCATCTTGAGACATTTGGCTCTGTTGCCAACTGCAGGAAAGAAAAAGGATCAGATAAGGAAGAGTTCTTCAGGTTCAAAGTTTCTTTAATAAAGCTATCTTTCTTTTACAGTCCTATAAACCTAAGAGAAATAGCTCAATCTTTCTCTGTATCCTTTCTCACCTGTAAGAAGGAAAAGTAGACACTGTTTACAAAACGTAAGTTTTTAAATCCTACCTTTTCCACCTAAGATTAACGGTCTTCTTGGAAATGCCCCTCTCTCATAAACCTGCCATAGAAATCCTTTGCTACATAGCACCATATCCCAGGATTTAAGAGCAGAGCCCTCAGGGCCAGACAGATTGAGTACAAATACCAAATCTGTCCCTTAGCACAAGTATGACTTGGTGAAATTTATTTAACTTCTCTGAGACACAGTTTCCTCAGTCATATAAGGGGATAATTTCTTGCTGCCTCCCATGGCTCTTAAGAACAATATGCCTGGAACTCAGCAGACGATCAGAAATATTTGTTGACGAAATGAAAAGTAATTGTGAAACACGAAGTAGAGAAGAAGCACATAGTTCTCATTAAACTGTAGTGATTATTTGTATTACTTCCTATCATCTACTAAATAAATGGGAATGAATTTGCTTTATACACTCTCAGTAAATGCAGATTCAGAAGACATGAGGACATGGGTGGGAAAACAGAATCTCAACATATAAGTCACATGACAGTATCTGAAAGATTTCATTTGTAAATTCAAATCTTGTCCAGTTCCAATTCTGCCATTAAAACTCACTCCCTTTGGTGTGGAGAAAAGGGAACCCTCCTAATGTTGGTGGGAATGTAAATTGGTACAGCCACTATGGAGAACAGTATGGTGGTTCCTTAAAAAACTAAAAATAGAGTTGCTATCTGATGCAGCAATCTCACTCCTGACAAAACTATAATTTGAAAAGATACATGCACCCCAATGTTCATAGCAGCACTATTTACAATAGCCAGGTCATGGAAACAACCTAAATATCCATTGACAGATGAATGGATAAAGAAGATGTGGCACAGATATACAATGGAATATTACTCAGCCATAAAAAAGAATGAAATAATGCCATTTACAACAATGTGGATAGACCTAGAGATTATCATACTAAGTGAAGTAAGTAAGAAAAAGACAAATATCATATGATATCACTGATATGTGGAATGTAAAATACAACACAAACGAACTTATCTATGAGACAGAAACAGACTCAAAGACATAGAGAATAGACTTGTGGTTACCAAGGGGCAAGGGGGGTGGAGGAGGGAAGGATTGGCAGTTTGGGATTAGCAGATGCAAACTATTGTATATAGCATGGATAAGCAAGTTCTTACTATATACACAGGGAACTATATTCAATATCCTGTGATAAACCATATATATATATATAATTGAATCACTTTGCTGAACAGCAGAAATTGACACAACATTGTAAATCAACTATACTTCAATAAAGTTAAAAAAAAAAAAAAAAGCAACTCACTCCCTTCAAAGGTGGCCAGGTGCAGAGGTATGGGTGCTGTTACACAGGTCCACGGCTGTAACCTCTACATTTGGCTTAAACTGTGTTCCCTCAGCATCAACCCAGCCTTGCTCCCCTCTCTGGTCTCTCTCAGTTCTCAGTGGTAGTCGACTCACGAGACCATTGCTCTCATTGTGGGGTCTTCCTAGTTCACCTGGTGGCCCCCTGATGAGCTCACTGGCTTCCACTGTAACAACCCAGGAAGGCTAGGCTTCACGCCCCTGCTGACGGTGGCCCAGTCAAGCTTCCTGGGATAGGACTGTTCTTCAGAGTGGTGTGAAACACCCTGTAAGGTGGCTTCTTCCAGTACAGCCAGAGGGCAACGTGGCAAGAGCTCCCTTGCTGTTCATCTTCTCTTCAACTTACCTAACTCATCTCCTGCTCTCCAGGCCGAAGTTCACAGATGGGCTATCAGGGACCTATGAAGACCATGGCACTCTGATCTCTCTTTTCCTCATATTGCCACAGTCTTCTTTTACTGCTTTTATATCATATATTCCCCCTTCTTAATGCCAACTAGGCCTCTACTGTGTTCATTCTATAAGCTTAATCCCCCATACCTGGTTGTTGATCTGCTAATAAAGGAAGAAAATAAAGAAATTCAAAAATCTTCTCTCAAGACAGTATCTTGGTTTGCAAGGTGATGTTTCTTCCCGCATAATCCTGTTTTACATGTCAGAAGCTAAATATTACCTTGGTCTTAGTCTCTGCACTGTTTCAGAACCAAATTCCAATCTTCTCTATAGACAGATGGATGCCTTGGATGGAGCAGGAAGAAGATCTTTTACTCAGAAAGGCAAGGGACAAAAGTCCCAAAATTTTTGGAATACTTCCCCATGGTGTCTCAGGTTCAAAGTGCAATTTATTGGGAATTTTTTTAAAAGAAGATTACAGAGATGTTCAGGTTATGAAAGTCTGCATAATATTTTTAAAACATCTCATCCGTTAGTTGTATCCAGTACAGAATGTGCAAAAAATAAACCTGGCTCTCCAAATTTTATATAGTTATAACTGTGTTGTATAGGTACATTCTCAATGTAAACCATTTTGGTAATTTTATGGGGTTGACATTTATCTGTGCTGAACTAAACTACGATCAGTTTCCCTAAACGGAGCCTTAAAGCTACACAGCTATTTTCTAAGACTCAGATTGTTGTTTTTGGTTATGAGCAAACCAATAAATTGAACAGGCTGGTTTAATCTCTAGTATTTTGTGTGCACATTGATGTAGACTTTAAACTAGATGAGCAGAAAATGAAAGTATGTTTTCTTTGGCAGGCATTTGATGTACTTGGAAGAGTTGAAGCTTACCTTAAGCTCCTTAAATCAGAGGGTTTAACTCTGCCTGTCTTGGCAGCGAGGCATGAGGAATTACACAGAGAAATTAAAGACTGCACAGCTGATGCTTTGCAGGAGGGACAAGCCTTAATCAACCAACTAGCCTCCTGCAGGTAAGTGAAGTCTATTTCTTCCTCAGTGTGACAAGCTTTTTCACAGTTTCCACAGTCTGTTAAAAAATAAGTTGCATGATTTTTTGTCCCTACTTCTGATGTTTTACTGCATTATGACATGGCTTAAAAGTATCTATTGAATTTTGGTCAACAGTAATTCTGAACACAGCATTGCTCATCCAGAAGTGAGGCTATATTCTGACCTTAGGACCTGAAGATGCTAAAGCTTTCTTTCTATGAGTTTCTGAGGAGCGAGGAGGGAAAGAACAAAAGAAGAGACAGAACTTTCCTTCTGTATACTTTTTATATCCTAGCATCTCCATGGGATTTCTTCCTCCCTTTTAATTCGTAAGCCTTGAGTCTACTCTGTCCCTTTGTTGCTTTCTGGAAAAAATAAAGTTCTAGAATTCCCTTTCATTTATGAGCTTGATGGCTCACCAAGCAAAACCCTAAGTAAAAGATGACATTATTATTAATTAATAATAATTACATTTAAAAAAATTGAGAGCCCACCACATGCCTGGCACTGTCTCAACAGCTTTAGAAGCATTATCCCATTTATCCTCACAGCAACTCTACAAGGCATAGAATATACTATTAATGCTCTCTTTTTACAAGCAACTGAGACACAGAGAGGTTAAGTAACTTGCAAAAGGTCATGCAGCTGGTTAGTTAGTGGCAGAGCCAGAATTTGAATTCAAGTGCATGGATCCAGAGTAATGGTCTAGTGCATCCTAGACCACCTGCTCTTAACCAGTGTGCTAGGGTGGGTTGTTTTTATGAGCACATTCAGTGAGTATAGCAGTGTGATATACTCTGGTATATCTTAGAGATTGGTGGGAATGAGGAGAGAGAAGGACCTTGAGAAGCAGAAAGAGAACGCAGTGAGAACGTATGATCAAGAATAGGGATTGGAAGACAAAATGGAGATGACAGAAAGAGCAGATGATGGAACAGATACTGACTAGGAAGAAATGATGGCAGGGCTTATGTTTTGACAGAGACAAAAAAAATTCTGCAAATGGGGTAAGCCCTGTTTTTATCTTCCATATCCACAATCCCCTTGAAACTCAAAGACATTCAATTTGAGGAAAAATGAAATAGGTCAAATGTGGTAAAAATTATTTTATTTCTGTTTAAACCCTCATTCTGCTCTATTTTAGACATGCTTACAAGTGTTGATTTGGTAAATTTGGGTTTAGGGAATTTTCTTTTCAGAAGATAATCTGAGTCCAGACAGATACATTTAACCAGGGCTTTGGGACCATGCAAAGTCAGGAGCAGAAATAATCCAAGATATTCCAGCAGGAGCTAAAAAGCTGAGGCTATGAAAAGGGCAAATAATTCTCACCTTTGGAAAACTAACAGTAGCTGTAGTTACTAAGCTTCCCTACTTTGGCTCCATGTCATGCATCAGGTAATGGTGTGTCCACTGGGCTCTAGGAGAACCAGTGTGCTCATGTCTGGCCCCTATGGGTATGAGAGCTCCTTTCTTCCCTCCCCTGCTACAGGCCCAGTCTTCTAGAATGTATAAGAATCTTGGACCAGGCAGAAGATATCCTATGGGGTGCCTGGACTTGTTGTGCCTGGACTCAGTGTACCTGTTTGACATTGATCTGAGTCATGTGATGATGGATTAAGTGGTGAGGTCTCCAGTTGTAATTGGTCTCATGTCAGTTTAGTAAGTAGGTCTCAAAGCACAGATACATACTATTTCTCTGTTCAGGCCACTCTTTACTTGTGGTACTTTCCCTGACCTTAGACAGTTTCCTTTCATGCGTGGGTGGATCAGGAAGCAGCCAGAGACCCCTCCCCAGATCTGAAGATCTGTCACTGACACGCTGCCCCAGAAATTCTAGATGCCTTGGCCGCCCCTAAGTCTGATCTCTGTATCTTCAAAACAGTACATCCTTTGGACTCTGTTTTGTTCCACTTCCCTGAGCTTTGGTCTGGAAATTACCTCCCAGGCAGCAGGCTGATGGAATCATAAGGCTCACCTCATTCATTTCCCTTCTCTCAGGGATGACTGTCCTGTGCTACCTGTCCTTCAATGTCTGAGTTGTTTAAGGCATGAGGGTAAATCCAGTCCCTGCTTCTTGACCAGAAACTGAAGTTCCGTATTTAGTTTTGATGCTTAAGTCTTAAGAGTAGGAAAGCTGGTCACAACATATTACTGCTAAACTTTATCCTGTTTGTTCTAATCAGTAATGCTTTATTTTCAATACTTAAATATAAGAGAAGTGCTTTTATTTTACATTACAGTCTATTTTCAGGATTCTAGTGATTCTTTTTGGCCATCCATTTTGTAATGGTCGACATGTTTGTTTACTTAGCTAGTCTCATTCTTTTTGCCTTCCTTGCTCCTTCTAGTCTTAAATTTTACATATATATTGTTTTTCAAAGGGACATCTATAGTTCTGTTCGTCAGGTTGCAGACTGAGTCTTAATAGAAGAAGCAATAGTTAGGGACCATTTCAAGAAACTTGAATTAATGGTAGGTAACTGGATTAAAGAAAGAAAAATTAGCAGTGTGATTTCTGTCAACATCCTAGATATATGAGCGTTTATAGTAGTTCCAAGGTGTTTGGTTGCCCTGAGATTTCACAATATTTTACAAATCAATACTATTTCCGTTTTGCAGGAGGAACTGAAGGTAAAGTGCAATTGTTACTTGGCAAAGGACATTTTTGATTCAGAGGGTAGATGTAGAATAGAAATCCATTAGAAGCTGAATTGAAACGCATTAGAATCTCAGTCGCAAACCAGAGCCACACATAGTCACTGACCTCAATCCCATGCATACCATTTGGGACTTGCTTCCCTTCCTCATCTAATGATTTATCTGTCCAACGACCTGGGTCACCACCATGGGAGAGAAGCAGAAGGAGATTTCAAGTTGCAGCCACAGCTGGAGTGAAGGTAGAGTTTAGAATAATGACAATGGAAATAAACATAAATTCCAGAGAAAAGTATGTGTTACTGAACATCACAATGGCTTCCTAGACTTCTGAATGCCAGCCACACTACTAGGACACAAAACACTAAAATTCCTACTATCAGACATTTGAAAACTGGTGTGGATAAGAAGCTTAGGACTTAGTATCAAAGGAGTTTTATTTCGTGCATTCTGAAAGCCAAAATAATACCATGCATTTAACTTCTCTGAACCTCAGTTTTCTCATCGGTAAAATGGAAATATGCATTTTATAGAGGATGTTTTAATCAAATGCGATAACACCACTCTGGCATATAGAAAGCACCCGATAAATAACTGGTTCACTTATTTATTTACCTTCTATACAAAGAGTTTTAAAAGCAAAATATTAAGAGTTACATGGTTGCTTCATATGACTACGGCAGTCAGCTGTACCAAATCATATTCATTTTCACTAACTGGGGAAGGTTATATTAGAAATAGAGCAGATAAACCTTTATCTTGAGGTAATAAAGGTAAAATTTAGTACTGGGGCAGATAGGAATTTCAGAGACCCTTAGATCTAATTTTTTTCCAGTTAGTTAATAAAATAGGACTTCAGAAGTTCACATTTATCTAAGATGAAGCTTCCCAGTAAATCTGAGAACTTTGTAATTATTTTAGGAACAGATCCACACTGTTTTTCTAACCTGGAATCAAATACCTTTGAAATTGGAGCAGCCTCACAAGATAAATGATGGTTATTTACCTGTTTCCTTGCCCTTCTATTTCCTCCCTAATGCTCAGATGATAATTCTGAGTCATTGTTAAATTGTTTATTATCTTTTCAGAGTGTGATATCCGTGACATAACCTAAGTACACTTTAACATCAAAGGCATTTTAGCGCATTCGTTTGCATTTAGTTATGATGCGAGTTACCTATCATGGGATCTGATAATGGTCAAACCAGGCTTACAGTGAGGTTGAAAGCTCTGGATTCCGGCCCCCTCACCTCCTCTTAGGCCTTGCTTGGCATCATCTCTGAGCACTGAGTGTAAAGGTAGCCCAAAGGTACCCTGCTGCCAAGCAGAATAATGCATTTATTAAGCCACAGGAAGCTGTGGTGATTGGAAGTGCTGGGTCGGAGACCTTGTGTGAGGGTGAAGTTTTCCATAATTGGGCAAAAACGAGGAACCTCCTTTTTTGTGTTCTCAGTGAGCTACCAATTCAGAACTCAAAAACAAGGAAACCATAAACAAAAGACAACCTATGAAAAAACAACCTGGGAAAAAACGTTTGCAAATAATGAGATCAACAAGGGCTTAATTTCTAAAATATACAAACAGCTCATACAACTCGATAACAAAAAAACAACCCAATCGAAAAATGGGCAGAAGACCTAGATAGACATTTCTTCAAAGAAGACATACAGATGGCCAACAGGCACATGAAAAGATGTTCAACATCGCTAATTATTAGAGAAATGCAAATCAAAACTCCAGTTAGGTACCACCTCACACCATTCAGAATGGCCGTCATTTAAAAAGTCTACAAATAACAAATGCTGGAGAGGATGTGGAGAAAAGGGAACCCTCCTACACTGTTGGTGGGAATGTAAATTGGTGCAGCCACTATGGAGAACAGTATGGAGGTTCCTTAAAAAACTAAAAAAAAAAGCTACCATATGATCCAGCAATCTCACTCCTGGGCATATATCCAGACAAAACTATAATTCAAAAAGATACAAAACTCAAAAACATAGAAATACCCACTAAAACCAGGCTACTTTATAAAGTATTCATTTGGCTTTTCCTGTCCCTAAAATTAATTAAAATTTACAGGTAAACTTGCTTCAGCATTGACTCAATTTCTGCTCCTGCATAAAAGACTGTTCCAGTTTTTTTTTTTTTTTTTTTTTTTTTTTTTTTTTTTTTGTGGTACGCGGCCCTCTCACTGTTGTGGCCTCTCCCATTGCAGAGCACAGGCTCCGGACATGCAGGCTCAGCAGCCATGGCTCATGGGCCCAGCCGCTCCACGGCACGTGGGATCTTCCCAGACCGGGGCACAAACCCGCGTTCCCTGCATCAGCAGGTGGACTCTCAACCACTGCGCCACCAGGGAAGCCCCTGTTCCAGTTTTTATTCTACCTTGCTGTGGTGAACTTAAGCTTATAAACCTCATCCTGACTGAATACTTTGCTTTCATATAACGTTAAGTATTGCCCTTTTGCTCTAACATTTATTGTTATTCATTTAATGTTGATTTTTCATATTTTACAGAGAAATAGAAACAGGGGTAAGTTGGGACTTTGCATTCTCTTTTCACGATTTTCTTTTATGTTGACTACCACTACTTACCCTGTTTGATATTGCGAATGATAATGAACTTTAGACAGAGCATGGTTTATTCAGTCATTCATTCGCTCATTCCCAAAATATTATTGAGTGTCTTTGTAGATCAGGTGTTCCCAAGCATCTACTGTGATAGGTGAAGTGCCTGCCCTCATGCTGTTTATATTCTGCTGGGAAGAAAGAGTCAACCAACAAATAAATCAACAGATGAGATGCTCTTACACAGCAATGAGAACTGTGAAAAAAAAAAAGTGAAATGGGCTAGAGAGTGACTGTGGGGAGGGGACCATTTTAGACATTGTAGTCGGGGAGAGATTAAGGAGAGGAGCTACCATGCAAGTGGCTGGGAGATGAGTGGACCTGGAAGAACAACAGCAAAGGTGTAGCAGAAAGAAGGACAGTGTGGCTGGAGGAGAGCGTGACAAGGGGAAAAGGCAAAAGACAAGATAAAATAGTTAGGAGGGAGTTAGACTATGTCCAAGTGCTCGTTGACAATAAAGGCAACGCTTGTGTGCTTTATCTACATTAACAAATTTTATCCTCAAGCCACCCTGTTATACAGATACTTCTATTACCATTGTCCCTGTTTTGCAGGTATAGAAGCTGGGGCTCAGAGAGGTTCAAATAACTTACCTACTACCTGTCACACAGTGGTAAGGGGTGGAGTTCAGGTCTGAACTGCTCTGTTAGGTTGCTAGCTCTGTCTCCTTTCTTTCAACTTCAGTCATTAGCAAGGAGGCTGACCACTTAGTGAATGTGGATTTTTTTTTTCATTCTAACACACTTAAAATGTGCTGTATCTATCTTCTAATTTCAACTCAAGTCTCACCTTCCCTGCAAAGTTTTTCTTTCTTTGTGTTTATTTAAAACATTATTGAGCATCCATGTGACATACCAGCACTGGGCTTCAAGGATAGTCAAAGATACATAAACCTGGCCCTGAGTTTTCAGAACCTTATTAACAGCCAGTAAGGGAATGACATGTCAAGGGAGTGTGATCTAGGTCTGAGGAAGCCCTTGGGACAGTGGGTGTTAGGGCCACATCTTCAGAGAAGAGAGACACAATCCCAAGCTCCTGTGACCAGGGTGGGTCAAGTGAAGGAGTGAGACTTGAGAAGACCATTGTTGAATTTGATAATCTAAGATGGGTGAAGGGTCTACATCTTCCAGCCAGGATGAACCTAATCAAAACCTACCACACAATAGTTTTTTAATTCCTTTGTATTTGTCAGCTCTATCTCACTTTTTACTCTGTGGTGTTCTGACTCATTTCTTAGTTGTTTGACTTGTGACAGCATCATCTCCCCATCCAGACCATAACATCAACTTGAGGTCAGCCTTCAAGGTCAACCATGTAGGAAGCCTCTTTTATGCTCCTTATCTCAGTATTTACATACTAGGTGACTTGATTTGAAATGTTAAGGGGCTGGTGTGGCATAAAGGAAAGTTTATGTCATAGCAAAAATATTTTTAAAGATCTTACGTGGAAAACAAACAAAAATAATCC
Organism: Stenella coeruleoalba; assembly: GCF_951394435.1. Classification (NCBI taxonomy): domain Eukaryota; kingdom Metazoa; phylum Chordata; class Mammalia; order Artiodactyla; family Delphinidae; genus Stenella; species Stenella coeruleoalba. The sequence goes on along the minus strand of NC_137151.1, from coordinate 74,118,126 downwards.
CCACCCTCCAACAACATAAAACAAAACAAAGAAACAAAATCAGAAATCCCTTTGTATCAGAGTCATCTATTGTCACATTTTGTAGGAATTCTACCAAACATTTAAGAACTTAAAATAACTTTTCTTAAAAAAGTTTGATGATATATTTAGATGGTAAATATCAGATACTGAAATTTAGGAAATTGCAAAGTTGAGTTATGACAGTGTTAACTCAGCCGCCTTCCAAATATTTTCATGTCTGTATTAAGTTGTTCTCTTTAGGGGTTGAATAAATGTCATAATTGCAGTCTGAATCTGTTACCATTATTAAGGCTTGTATAATTCTGAAACTCTTAGTATGGAATGCACCCAAAGTTTACCCTTTCTATTAAATGTAGGACTAATTAGATTAGGTTCTTGTAAAATATCTAGGAGTCACTCATTGCAATATGAATTTATTCATTTATAATACTGATGATGTGATGTGAAATAGCAAGGATCCCAGAGTTAGAAGTTCTGAAACTGCAGGGTCTACAGAGGAAGCCTGACTAAAGGGGCAGAAATCTGTGCCTTGGACAGCTGAGGGGGAGTACTCTCCAATGAGAGGGCTTAGAGAGGAAAGAACACCAGAAAGAAGAGAGGAAGAGATGTGAGTGGACAAATATATGAATAAACTGCTCATTACAGTGTTGTTTATAATAGTGCAACCACCTAAATATTTTCAGAAAATATGAAACTGTTCCAATAGTTTAAGGGCAAGCACAGTATGGAATAATATAAGCCAATATCAGAAGAGTGTTTTTGAGGAATATTTGAAGACAGAGTGTATCCTCACAATAAAATGTTAAGAGGATAAGGTAGGATCCAAATCACGTATATGGCATCTTACTAACTTTGGAGGGGAAGGGGTGGAAAGGACTGTCAAGAGAAAAACTTTTTGGAAGGAAATACATTAAAATGTATTTTTATATCTTCTAAATTACCTCAAAAGAGAATATTTGTCTGGTTAGCTCTTACTGTGCCCCTTTTATGTGAGGATTTATGTCATCAATCAGGGAAAATGTTCAGCAATTTAAATATTGATTTTCTGTTTTTCTCTCTTTTCTCTCCTCCTGTAACTCCCAGTAGAAGAATGTTGGAGGCTCCCAGTCTGTCTGAGATGTCTGAACTATCTTTCATATTTTTCATTCCTCTATCTCTTCGCACTGCGTTCCCAATGAATCCCTCATATTGAGTTTTCTCTTTTGTTAATTTTCCCTTTGTTTTCAGCCATTGAATTCTTTTGTTTGTTTTCATAACTATACTGTTTTCATTTCTAGGATTCCTAACTCATTCTTTTTCCTATCCAATTTCGTTTTACTTCTGACTGCTTTTGCTTCAGAATTTCTTGTTTCTTGATTATGGGTGCTCATTTTTCCTTTATCTTTCTGGTGATGTGAAACATATTTATAAAGTCACTTTCAGATTGCTCTACTTATTTTCATTTCCGGTAGAGCACATTTAGCTCTTGATTGTTGAGTGTCTTTTCTTAGGATTCATTTTCCTCATGTGTTTTGAAATTTTAGATTGTCCTTCTGGATGGGAAGTGTTTGTTCTTCAGCTTTATTTTCCTTGCTTTGTTCTCTACTCTTTTTTTTTCCTCCTTAGCAGCTTTGCAATGACTTCCGCCTGAACTCACAGGATCTCCTGTCCAGAATCAGTCTTCTGCTGTTTGATCGGGGTCACCCGAGCTCCCATAGAGCTACTGGGGCTCTCAGAGGTGCAGCCAGAAATCCAGGTTGGGGCACAGTCGGGGTTCCTGACTGCTCTGCTATGTCTGATTCCTTGGCTTCAGCAGCAGTGGGCTATAGCATTTTTCAAACTCCTTTTACAAGAGGGAGAATCCCGTCCCTGTTACTGATTTCAGGGAGAATCCCAGCTATGGGACCCTTTATGGAGGACATGTTTTGGTCTCTCTGACCTCATAGGAGTGGAACATGTGGGCATCTCTGCATGGATCTGGACCAGAACCCAGGAACCCTGTAGTTTCAGCCCCACTTACTACTTGCTGTTTCTTTATTGTCATGTGTATACAAGAGGTACATGTGGGTGTGAGATGTTTGGTGGGCAGTGATTCTCAATGTGTACAACTTAAGTCAGAAAAAAATTATTGTAAAAACATACATATCCCTTCCACAGTTCGAATGGCACTTTTTCAAAGTAGGGATGAAAACTAGATGGTGGCGATTGTTTCCTCCAAAATAGAGATGATAAACATGAAGCATTCCTGTCCAGAGATCAGGAAGATATTTTTTCCCATTTTCAAAGTATAATTTGTCCATAGACAGAAAGAAAAATATGATCAGCTGATCCCTTCTGATGAGATGGAGTGAGCTGGCGCGTGCTTAGCATCTGGTTCAGCTGCTAATCCAGATGGGCTCCCAATAATTTATGAAAGGTTTGAAAGCAACTTGCTGCTCTCAGGAAAGAATCATTAGAACACATCAACATTGGGATTTACTCTCTTCCCGCAGCCCTGGTTTGTAACAGATGCAAAGACAGGGCAACCGCTTCCACAGAGCAAATGTAACAGTCTATTTTTGAGCCAGAAGTCAATATGTCTCTGCTCTCTGGGAGGGAAAAAAAAAAAATCAATCATTTTTCTTTCCCCCTTCCCTCCCCTCTCCTGGCTCAATGAATAGGGGAGAAAATACTCCCATGATGGAGTTTCTAACAAATGTCTAAAGAAACCTTCACAGTCTGTCACTCCAGAGTATCTGTGATGCTTGAAGAAGTCAAAGTCAATGTCAGGAATAATCTGATGTACCCCATGCTCATACTACAGGCAGGAACCATCTAATCCATTCATAGACAGGCAGCCCAAAGATCAAGCAGTATTTCCAATGCAAGTTACAGAGCCACAGATTGTTAGGCCTAGAAAGCTGGTCCACTGGTAGCTCCTCTCCCACCCCATCAGGCAGCACATGAGCAATGCGGCTTCATCAGAGTCAGAACAAAATGCCCGGGCACTCCCGTCAACCAAGTTTCTGTTATCAGTCCCCAGTTCTTGTCCCATCATTTATTTAATATTACTGTGAAGTAACAGGACTCATTTCTGGGTGGCTGATGGAATTCTATTAATTTATTTTCAGTTAATGTAAGAATTGCTGGCAGAGTGTGAGGTCATATTTTTCCTTTGATCAAACCATCTGCATTTCACTCTCTGAGGAAATTGGCAATATGCATGCTATACATGTTTTAAAATGTTTTGGAATGTTCAGAAGAAATGTCTGGAATCAGTGTTTCAAGTTTCCAACTGAAAATGATAGAATAGGGCTGGTTGTAAGCTGCAGACTAGGTTTTCACCAAGGAGGAATGGAGAGGGAGAGGCCCTGGGGTTAGGAGTGTGACAGATATACTCCAACTGGGAATCAGGTAGAAGGAAGGGATTAATGGCTGATCAGACAGAGATGATCTAGCTGAGGACAGAGGAAGATAGGAGCTGGCTAGGGTAAGCAAGATAATTGAGAACTTCTTGTACTAAGGATGCGGTCTAAGTGACAAATAAGAAGGGAATGCACATGGGACAGGCAATTCAGTCTGTCCCTATAAGGCTTGAAACAGTGGAGGGAAGTATCAGTCAACCTAACTATGAATCCTAAACCATCGAAGAAGAAATTGGGCAGTCTTTGGATAGCCTAAAACTTCTATAACTGGGCAAAGGGCAAAGTCATCTTTTTTTTTTTTTTTTTTTTTTTGTGGTATGTGAGCCTATCACTGTTGTGGCCTCTCCCGTTGCAGAGCACAGGCTCCGGATGCGCAGGCTCAATGGCCATGTCTCATGGGCCCAGCCGCTCTGCGGCATGTGGGATCTTCCTGGACCGGGGCACGAACCCGTGTCCCCTGCATTGGCAGGCGGACTCTCAACCACTGCGCCACCAGGGAAGCCCGCAAAGTCATCTTTGTTTAAAAACAATTAGAAACCGTTACTAGTGACATTTTTAATACAGTAACTATCTGTGCATATGTTCTTTTTCCTTAAATCTGTGTCTTGTCTTCCCTTAAATATTGATCAAAGTCTACTTTATTTAATTTGAAAATATGCATTGATCTGCTTCTTACAAGGCTATGTAGCTCAGGGCTACAGAGCATAAATGAATGAAAAGAATGTTGTATTTTCCCTTAATTTATAATGCAATAGATATACAGGATAAGACATAAATCACCACAAAATAAGACTAATCTCGTAGGTCATTGGAAAATTAAAAATGAATGATCCATCCAAAGACAGCAAGAGATCCTGTTTGGCTCGTTGTGATTCATCTAAATTAAAATTGTGAGTTGCTAGAGAGCAATATATTTATGGAAGGAATGCTTGATTTGTTTTTGTTTCCCCGTTTCCATTTTCTGTGCTGGAGGGGCCTTCAAGATGTGAATTTGAATAAGATATCGTGCCCCTCTAGTGGTCACTTTGCAAACTACAGACAGACATTTCATTACCTAGAGAAGCCAGCCAATTTCAAAAGAGCATGCCAGCCAGGCTAATCCTGTTTCCATCAACACTGAGTGCAAGGGAAAGTGAAATTTTAGAATACTCCCCCCCTACCCCCATCATGTGTCATGGACCCAGAAAAGGTACTATGAGGTGGTAAAGAGTGTGGACTCTGGGATCAGATGAATAGGTTCAAATCCCAGCCCTGCCATTTAATAAATGTGACCTGGGCAAGTTACTGAGCATTTCTGTACCTCACTTTGCTCATCTGCAAAACAGAGATAACAGGTATAGCCAGATCATCGGGTAGTTATGAGAATTAGAAGAGATTACTTAAAACATTAAAAATGGTTCCTTGTCACAGTAAGTGGATTATTTTTAGAAAATGTTTACCCATTTACTATGACAAGCTTTATTCTCTGTACCTATTTTCCACAGTGCTTATTCACCTTTTCTTTTTTATTTATCTTTCTCATTCCAAATTTGCATGTTCTACAGAAAAACCATAACATGTAGGACAACTGGGCTTTTAAGTGCCTTTTTAGCATGCAAAGTCTAAAATGTAGTTAAAATATGATTACTGTTACCAATATAATATTTTTACAGAATTTGTGGATATAAGTACAAGGATTATTTGCTAAACTCTCCTGATTTCTTGATTATACTCTTCACTGTCTCTGAGTTATTAAAATGTGAAGCGAGTTGTTTCAAGTGTAATGTCTGTGGGACCTTAGGCGTCGGGAATAAGATTTCCCCTCCAGTTAAACTTCTCTGGGACTCCGGTGGTCCCACAGGACACACTTGAATCCCATGTGCATTCAACAAGATTCTCAAGCCGCCTGATGACCTCTAAACTCTTGGCAGCCTCATTGTCATTCCTGTGAAGTCCCGTTCCCTCTCAGGCAGTTGGGATCCTGCCCTCATTTCGTTACTAATTCAATTCATTTTTACTGAGTCATAAATTAATTTTTTGAGGTAAAACTACTGAAATCTGTATCTTGTTCCAAGATCTTTTAAAGCTCTGGGTAATTAAATGTGAGAGTTATCAGCTCATCTTTATGAGTATTGGAAGGAAATGACTGATAGGAAATTAAAGACTTCAACTTCTTATATGCAGGGAGAGGCTCTGTCTCAGAGATAGGTTGAAAAATTTTAAAGTGCTCACTGGATCAGCAATGTCCTTTCATTGTCTTGCATTGCTAGTAAGCCTGTGTTGGAAATGGTTAGGAAACTTGCTAATGTGTCTTTAGACCACAGCAAATGGGGTCCAACTCAAAGTTCATTTGTTGTTTTAAAGACATTTTCATTTTATGAGCTGTCATGTCACTTTTCATTTTCTCATGAGGCCAGCACAGGTACAAAATGACAGTGTGAGGCTTGGTTTCTTTTTATGAACAAGTACATCAGATTCCTCATTGTTGGTGATACCTTGGTTTTCACCTAATGATTACAGACTTGAGCATTCGTAAGTATCCAGAACAAGGACCTTAGTGTTACATAAATATTTTACCCTATTGGATCATTCAGTGTTTTGTTAATTGGCTGATCTACACTTCTATTCAAAGAGCATCTTTAGATAAATGAAGCTTTTAAATAACACCCCCAGGAAAACTCTTGGCAAACATACTGTGTTTTTTGCCGTAAGCTTCTCAAAATATCTTAAAGAAATATTAGAAAGTGAACCTTTAGAAGAGAAGATTAGAACTGGTTACAAAAACCCATAACTCATCTTTTCCCTCGGGACTGACCGACTTAAACAAAACAACATAATTTGGTTTTGGTCTCTGCTGTACCAGGACTACAGCTTCTTAACTTCTATTATCCTAAAGCCTGACGCTTAGTAACTTTGATCAAGTCATACTTATCACGAAAGGTTCATTTTCAAATGTTCCCTGTTCCTGGGGCGTCTCTATGAGGGTGGAGTGAACTAACAGCTGGCTTGTTCCATTCAGCTCTCGGGTGACCGGTGTCCGTGAGATGATGGGATGCATCAAGAGGCGAGTTGATCATCTGACTGAACAGTGTTCAGCGCACAGGGAATTTGCTCTTAATAGACAGCAATTAACAGCCTCAGTGGAGGGCTATTTAAGAAAGGTAATTTCATAAAATGTGTCCTCCTTAAGCTACTATTTATTTCTTGGTTTGCATAAGTCTCTTTATTTTTAATTTTTCATTGAAGTATAGTTGACTTACGATATGTAAATTTCAGGTGTACAGCACAGCGATTCAGTTTTTTTTTTGTGGTACGTGGGCCTCTCACTGCCGTGGCCTCTCCCGTTGCAGAGCACAGGCTCCGGACGCGCAGGCCCAGCGGCCATGGCTCACGGGCCCAGCCGCTCCGCGGCATGTGGGATCTTCCCGGACCAGGGCACGAACCCGTGTCCCCTGCATCGGCAGGCGGACTCTCAACAACTGCGCCACCAGGGAAGCCCTCAGTTTTATATATATATATATATATATATATATACTCTTTTTCAGATTCTTTTCCATTAAAGGTTTTTACATAATGTGGAGTATAGTTCCCTGTGCTGTACAGTAGATCCTTGTTGGTTATCTATTTTATGCATAAGCTACTATTTAGATGCAGCTCCTTACCTGGTGATAATAGATGATGGTATGGGAACTGCAGCATGCGGGCACAGTGGGAGGATAGGGGTGTGTCTCCTTAGGATTCCCTTCATCCCACATTAGGCTTTATATTCAAACAGAATGAAATTGTAATTCACTACTGCTCATCAACCATCCCTGCCCCAGGTTGCCAAAACTAAAAGTGTCATCCTCCCTGCCTCCCAGCGCAGAACATGTTTACACAAAGGCAGTTCTCATTTTGCACAGAACTGTGTTAATTGAACCATGTGTATATTGTGATTGTGTCCTCTTTGATTTACGTGGTTCTGTGCGTGGCTCCAATATGCACATTTTGGTTAACATGGCACCACACAACGCAAGAACAGCAGGTAGATACCAAAAATGATGAGTTTTAGGGGTTCCAGGAATAAATTGCCATTATCATAATTTATTGAACCAAGGCAGTGCAAAGGACATGGCCACTCTGAATAAAACCATATGTGTGAAAATCCTTTCTACAAAGTGAATATAGTGGTTTGAAGAATTTTATTTCCCATTTTCAAAGAGGAATAAAAACAGGCAGCTACTATTTGACTAAATAAAAAATTACTTGTCTGGGGGCTTCCCTGGTGGCGCAGTGGTTAAGAATCCACCTGCCAATGCAGAGGACACGGGTTCAAGCCCTGGTCTGGGAAGATCCCACATGCCTCGGAGCAACTAAGCCCGTGAGCCACAACTACTGAGCCCTCGTGCCACAACTACTGAAGCCCGTGAGCCTAGAGCCTATCCTGCACAAGAGAAGCCACAACAATGAGAAGCCCGGGCACCGCAATGAAGAGTAGCCCCCGCTCGCTGCAACTAGAGAAAGCCCGTGCGCAGCAACGAAGACCCCAGGCAGCCAAAAATAAATAATAAATAAAATAAATAAATTTAAAAGAAAATTACTTGTCCGTAGATGGGGTTATAGCAAAAACTAGTAATATCTCAATTACATTAATGCTAATGAACCATGTTGTAAAGTCTGGGTCTCAAATTTTCAATGATGTTTTTTCATTAGTTACAATGGACTTATATACCTGACTTACACAAGTAGAATTAATAGACTTCACAGGAGAGGTCATTAAATAACCAAGTCTCTATCTAAATTGCCTCCTTGCCTGTTATTGATCCAGAGATGGGAATTGGAACCTTGTTCTGATGCCTGGGTCCAGGGAGATTACAAACATGGCGGCAGCTGTAGTGCTGCATTCCCTGGAGCTTGAGATTCAAGCGAATTTGGTGGTGGTGGAAAACACAGTAGAAACTCAAACAGCTGCTGTTGCTTGTGTGGCTACTGCCAAGTCAGAGCCAATTTGACTTTGGGAAGTATGAACTCTAGTCAGAGCAAGGCAGTAACTTGAATTGAATAGAACCCCTTAAACCTCACTGTATTCACTAATTCATGTGTATTGAAGATCAAATCATAATCCCCCACGTTCATCAATTAAATGCCTAAGCGTGTTTCTGTTTTGTTATTACATGTACAGCATGTGGTGCTGTCCCGGGGCCCCTCAGCCCTAAATATAGTAATCCGTAAAGTGATCTAATACCTATGCTGGACCTCTGCTTCAAAATATACCTGTAAATTGGGCCCCTTTCAGTGTACAGTGTATGATCATGACTTAATGCACCAGAAAAATTCATTTCTACTGATGTGTTGACAAGTGAATTATCCTTTCTACGTAATATAGATAATAAATTCTTAGAGAATGTGGATTATTGCCTACATCTCATCGCTGTTAATAAAAGAAATATCTGTAAACATATATCCTCTATTGGTGAGTCAGTAGTATTACCTCATATGAAGAGCAGCATTATGAATTTAAGTAGGAAATACTGAAATATTAAACTATTTTTAGATTAAAATTGGTATACATTTAAAGTATAATGGGAATGTAGAGAGTAATATTTATCTCCTCTACACATATGCATACATATATGCCAATATATATTACTAAGGGTGCAATATATTCTTTATTCCTAAAGGTAGAAATGTCCATTCAGAAAATCAGCCCAGTAATTTCTAATGCAATGGATGTCGGTTCCAGCCTTTCTGAATCAGAGAAGATTTTGAGTACATATCTGGAACTAGATAAACAAGCTAAGGTAAATAAAATGAGTTATTATTATGGTTATGGTTTTGTAAATATGATTTTTCTTTATTTTCAGTAGCTATAAAACTTAATCCTAACTCCCTTGAGGGCTGCAATTCTAAATTAGTCTTCTGGCAGATAATGACTTAAAAACGGCTACCATTATGTGTATCTAAAGTATATTTACAGGTGCATTTATTAGGGCGTTTGAGCTCACGGAAGCTCAGCATTATAGCCTGGTGCTAAACACTCATTTGGCCCTCTTTCCTAGCCTAGGAGATGTTAGCAGCTCCTTGAGGCCAGGAGAGCGCCTCTTCAAGGCTATTTGTGATTTTCTGCTAGAGTAAGTTGCAAGAGAAAATTACCAAGAGCAACATGCATCAGTGCTAGATTCCAGGAGGCAAAAAAATCACAATGTTGTTTGCACACCCAATGTTTAGAGACAGAAACTGCCCCCTCCTCTGCCTGGCACCTTCTCTAGTACCCTCTCACCCCTTTCACATGGGACTTAGGTTCAGACATTCCTGCTAGCAGCTCCAAACCTTCATGAAGTTCCTGCCCGCCCCAGCAGGTGGTTAGGAAGGTGAGGCAAGTGCCCAGGTCTCTAGGAAACAGCCTCGCTATTCAATCATTTCTTTTTTCTGAATTTAATTTTTATTTTATATTGAGCTACAGTTGATTTACAGTGTTATGTTAGTTTCAGGTATACAGCAAAGTGATTCAGTTATACATATACATATATCCATTCTTTCTCAGATTCTTTTTCCATATAGGTATTACAGAGTATTGAGTAGAATTCCCTGTGCTATACAGTAGGTCCTTCTTGATTATCTATTTTATATATAGTAGTGCATATATGTTAATCCAAAACTCCTAATTTATCCAAGAGTCTCCTTCACAGACAGCACCGCCACCTGAAACTCACGGATGAACCAATTATTAATGGGCTGTTTTTAATTCATTTTTTAAAATGTCTAAAATGAAATGCATGCCTGAACTCAAGTTCATTTTTTTAAAAAAGAAAGCCTCATATATTTTATTTAGAGAAGTACTTTTTCTTTTTTTATAAATTTCTTTATTTATTTATTTTTGGTTGCGTTGGGTCTTCGTTGTTGTGCACGGGCTTTCTCTAGTTGCAGTGGGCGGAGGCTACTCTTCGTTGCGGTGCGCGGGCCTCTCATTGCGGTGGCTTCTTTGTTGCAGGGCACGGGCTCTAGGAGCAAGGGCTTCAGTAGTTGTGGCATGCAGGCTCAGTAGTTGTGGCTCGAGGGCTCTAGAGCGCAGGCTCAGTAGTTGTGGCGCACGGGCTTAGTTGCTCTGTGGCATGTGGGATCTTCCCGGACCAGGGATCAAACCCGTGTCCCCTGCATTGGCAGGCAGATTCTTAACCACTGCACCACCAGGGAAGTCCCTTCATTTTTTTATTTAAAAAATTTTAGAGGGAAGGAGGAAATTTCAAGGGGAGAAACTCCTCCACTTCCTCCTTCCAGAGGGCTCTCTGGGAGCAGCTCCTGTAAATTAAAATTACCTCCATTCAGTAGAGTACCTGGGAAGCATATTAAATACAAGTAGGAGAGCAATCCCTCCTTGCTCTAAATGAGAGTGGAGCATCTGTCTTTCATGTTTGCTTGAATCCTAGCTTGGTCTCACGTGAAATTTTACACAGCTCTGCGGCAGTTGTGTAAATAGTGCCTAAAATACCTACTCGTCCATTGAATCAGTGGTTAGATTTCACGTGCCAAAAATTGCACTCAAAAGAAGACATAGGAGAGCAACCCTAGCAAGTCAAATTCACTGACTCTTTAGGTTGTAGATGGAGACTTTAAGAAGACTGCATACTTGATATGGCATTTTTTGTAAATTAAAAAATGAGTGAACAATTTCTATAAACTTGTCATCTCTTATATAACAAAATTAGTTTAAGAATTTTCTAGAGCGACTGGTAAATTTCATAAAGCAATCATCATGTATAATTATTTTATTTAAATTATTTTAAACATTTCTGCCAATGTGTTTTACAACCTTTCTTACTAAACAAACTTTCTTCTATTTGTGACACAGAAAGTAGAATGTTCTAAATAAGACGTATAGGTGATAGACTGAAAGAATAATTTGAGGTAGTTTTCATTTTAAGGTGCCTTTTTTTTTCAAATTTTAAAATATGTGCCTTTTTCATTGAGGAGAGTTTTGGTACAAGTTCAATTAATAATTGTAATAGATGGCTGTACAGAAGGTATTGGAATGTGAGTGTTCATGATTCCCCTGTCAGCTTCTGACCTCCTGTGCCTTGTTTTTATAGGAGACATCACATGAATCAGAAGCAGCTGCAAAACTCTTGACAGAGAAAAATGATTTTGAACCTGATGAAGTGGCATCGCTTTCTTCTAAAGCTAAGTGGCTAGAGGAAGAATTAAACATACTTGGCCAAAGCCTCAGCTCCAGGTCACAAGTCCTGCAAACTTATGTGGCATTTCTAAAGTCATCAGAGGAGGTACGGTACCTATGGGCTGACCTCTTTGACAGAATGGCCTCTGCCCATCTTCCTGCTTTCTAAGGGGATAGAACCCTCGTGGATCGTTCCAGATCCTCCACCCCAGTGCACATACTCACTTATAGCTCCTTTATTCTCCAAGGCACCATACACAGGCTCAAAGAGTAAGTTATTTTACTAAAAACATAATACAAGTGTGTATGTGTAGATACAGACAAATAAGCAAAGTGGCTGTGTTGAAACCCTTTTTACTATGACCTACAAATAAATAAATAAATATATATATATATATATATATATATATATATTTTTTTTTTTTTTTTTGCGGTATGCGGGCCTCTCACTGTTGTGGCCTCTCCCACTGCAGAGCACAGGCTCCGGACGTGCAGGCTCAGCGGCCATGGCTCACGGGCCCAGCCACTCCGCGGCATGTGGGATCTTCCCGGACCGGGGCACGAACCCGTGTCCCCTGCATCAGCAGGCGGACTCTCAACCACTGCGCTACCAGGGAAGCCCCTGGCCTACAAATATTTACAATATCCTAAACATAAAACAAAATTATTTAAAAATAAGTCATTTTCTATTTAAAAATAAGTCATGAATCTCTTTGAATACTTAAGCAATTTGTGTGATTTGTTTAAAATCCACACAATTGGAAGTTATAGGCTGTTGGGTCCCGTCTCAGATCTGTCTTGTTTGATGCTTTTAATAATTTTCCTCTGAGAGCTTTTTCTGAGGCATTGTTTTGACTGGTTTGTACTAAATAATCTGTAAAATTCCCTCTGGTAGACTAGAATTCCATCTCTCAAAGGTCCCAGGTTCTTGAAGGTGACATCAGTCATAGCAAAGCACTTGAGTCCCACCTCATTTAACTCTGGTCCTAATGCTCCCAGGCGCGCGTGGTTCACTCTCCTTTCAGGGAGGGGCTGCTGGTTGAGTGGGAGGTAGAGCCATCAAGGCTCACTCAGGGGTAAAGCCAACCCAAGTTAGGTAGCATCCTCCCGCCACCCTCCCAATACTCTCACCCTTACCTCGCACGACCACATCCTGCCTGCCCACATTCCTCTGCCAGCTCTCGTTCTCTAAGAGTCTTGAGTTCTCACCACTCTGGAGGAAGGCCACGCACAGGCCCTGGAAATCTCAGGGAACCACTGCCTCCTTTTCCACATCTTTCTTTATTCTGGATTTTTAAATTTTTTTCTTATCCTGGAACTCTCAGGGTTAGGCAGAGATATTATAGCCGACAGGTTGTTCTATCAATGAACACTTTTTTTAAAAAAGAAAGAATCTTTTTTTTTAATCTGGTTTATTTATTTGTGGCTGTGTTGGGTCTGCATTGCTGCACATGGGCTTTCTCTAGTTGCAGTGAGCAGGGGCTACTCTTCATTGCAGTGTGCGGGCTTCTCATTGCGGTGGCTTCTCTTGTTGCAGAGCACGGGCTCTAGGTACGCGGGCTTCAGTAGTTGTGGCATGCGGGCTCAGTAGTTGTGGCTCACAGACTCTAGAGTGCAGGCTCAGTAGTTGTGGCGCACGGGCTTAGTTGCTCTGTGGCATGTGGGATCTTCCTGGACCAGGGCTCGAACCCGTGTCCCCTGCCTTGGCAGGTGGCTGCTTAACCACTGCGCCACCAGGGAAGTCCCTCGATGAACATTTTTGTCTCAACTTGAAATGGTGGAGAGGGTACAAAGTAGTGCTTGGTTTTCTGCATCTTCATTGCCAAAAATGTACCTTCTTAGCTTCTAGCTCAGCGCCTACTTCCATGGCCCCCTCTGGCCTCTGGGACCAGGAGTTTTGGGACTAGGGCTGGAACCTTAGCTTTGCAAACAGAGCTTTCCCAAGAAGGACCTCATGTCCTTTCATCTTCCCAGCTTTCACTTAATCTTTTTCTTACCTGGCAGAGCCTTGTGTCCTCACCTCGGCAGTGCTCTCAGTCTGTCAATCTCCTACACCTTCAGGCTTTCTCTCTTTTCTCACCAGCTTGTGCTTATTCAATTCCATTCCATTCCATTCCCCATGTCCTCAACTCCCTGCCTTCTACCCTGACTTCCAACTCCCAATACTAGATCACTCCAACACTCTGTTTACTCAGCTTCTCTTTCCAAGCTTCCAGACGCTCCTGTGGAAAATCACACAATTGTGCTTATTGGTGCTCTTACAAATTTATGGGTCTTTGGCTCAGCTGAGCCCCCCATATGCTCTCTAGTTGGTGTCCATTCAGTAGTGAGTCGCAAACTTCTTACTGCAGTTTCCATTCCTAAATGTCGGCTTATGCCCTTACCTTGTATGTGACTGAAAAACATGAATCCATTGAGCTTAACTGCCTTGACTTCCTTCAGCTTCCAAACCCACTGACATATTCACCCTTCCTCCACTGTCACCAATAAAGTGGAGCTTCTCATGTGTGCTGCACTAATCAGCCATCAGTCCCTCCCTGTCTGCTCCTACATCCTTCAGAATCTGGCTTCAGCATCCATCCTCTAATTTTAAAAATTTGCTTTTTCTGTTGCTTCCTTCTCTTTGGTCTACAGTTCTGCCCAAATAGTCTTGCCCTCACTGAAGCTACCACTCTGTAATTTTCCTTCCATTCACAACTGGACTCTTGGGATGGGAAGATGACATTTCTTTTCTCTTCTTCCTGATCCTCCCTAATCCTCATCCCACTGCCATTTGGTTTATCCCCTTTTCCATCCTGCCGTTTGCACCTCTTCACTCCATTCTTATGAGCTTATACTTACTACTTACCAGTTGACAGGTGAAATGGTCAATCTTTATCCCACTTAATCCCTCTGCTGTATTTATTTAACCCAGTTACTCACATTCACCTCCTTTGACTTTAAACAGATTTATTGAGGTATAATTTACATAGCATAAAATTCACCTATTTTAGGATGTAATGATTTTTGGCATATTTATAGAGTTGTGTAACCATCACTGCACTCCAGTTTTGGTATATTTCCATCACCCCAAAAAGAGACCTGGGGTATACTTTTCACCAATCCTGGTTTCCACCACCCCTCCCCCCTGCCCCCAACCTCAGGCAAGCACTACTCTGCTTTCTGTCCCTATAGATTTGCCTTATTTGAATATTTCACATAAGTGAAATTAGCCTGTCTACTTCTTTATCTGTTCTTTTTCCTGATTCAGTTCTCTGTTCCTAAAGTGTGGTGGGTTACAGAGTTCTTGCCTGTGCTCCCTCTTTTGTACATTCTATACATGTTGCCTACAAAAATCACCCACCCTCCCACAAACACACCTATAGTTTCAATTTCCCAGTAACTCAAAACTGGTTCCTCAACCCCAGCTCTTCTGAGCTCCAGGCCAATGCTTTCAACTTCCAATCATACTAATTACCTATGTATTCTGTAGCTTCCTGAAGCTCAACAAAACACAACTGGTTATCTTTTCCTCAAACGTGTTTCCTTCTGTATTTTGGCATTGGATTAATGACCCCACTGTCTTTCAAAAGTCCTATGTAGAAGCTCAAAGTCTGTTCCGATCCCTTTCTTAATGAGCAGTTATTTTTGTACTAGGCCCTGAACTTTTCATTCTTGATCTCATTTCATCCTTATAATATCCCTATGTTTATTTACTATTATCCCTACTTTGCAAATGAGGGAAACTGAGGCTCTGAGAAGTTAGGTAGGTAAGACCAAACAGGTAGTAAACATCAGAGCTGAAGTTTAATTCCCAATCTCCTCCCTCTTGTTTTTTCAAACATCAAAGGCCATGCTAGGGGCTTCCCTGGTGGCGCAGTGTTTGAGAATCTGCCTGCTAATGCAGGGGACACGGGTTCGAGCCCTGGTCTGGGAGGATCCCACATGCTGTGGAGCAACTAGGCCCGTGAGACACAACTACTGAGCCTGCACGTCTGGAGTCTGTGCTCCGCAAAAAGAGAGGCCGCGACTGTGAGAGGCCCACGCACCGTGATGAAGAGTGGCCCCCGCTTGCCACAACTAGAGAAAGCCCTCGCACAGAAACGAAGACCCAACACAACAAAAATAAATTAATTAATTAATAAACTCCTACCCCCAACATCTAAAAAAAAAACACGCCATGCTATCCCATGTCTGTCTTTAGAGACAACCTAAGAGATTTCTGAATTCCCCTTCTTCATTTGTACCATCACCTTCTCAGTTTAGGTCCTCATCATCCTTTGCCCAGCTTAAAGAAATTGTATCTGCCTGTTCTCTCTGCCTCCTATAATTCTCCCCTTTATGCCTTTCAGAAAATGGTCATTCTAAAGCAAATCTGATCATGTCACTTCCTGAAATTCAGGTTATATGACAAATGTAATTTATGAAGCAAGTTATAACTTTTACCCCCAAATGGGTAATGTATTAAAGTTGATCATTAATTCACTTAAAAAACGAAACTAGTCCAGATTCAAGGAAATCCCTACAATGACATCATGCTCACTTACATTCAAGGAGGCTTTTTTGAGCAGTTGGAAAAGGAGGATGAATTAAAGTTTATGTTTTAAGAATTTCATTTAACCAACAGCCCATGATATTGACACCCCCGCCTGTAGCATACTATCCCATTGAAGTACTGATGGCTGTCATGCCGATTCCGAGTCATTGTGATAGCTGTCAGTTGTTTCAAACTAACGAGAGTGTGTCACAGTTTGTTGAGTATAGTAGCAAACGAGTTGAAACCTACTGACGGCTTTATGCCAACACAATGATCACTCTCACTTCTTTCTTACCACTCAGGTTGTGCTATCTGGATGTCACCCACACCAAGATCATTTATCGTGCTCTGAACCAGCCAGTGTTTCACACTTGTGCCTTCACACGTGTTATTCCTTCCATCTGGGGCCCCCTTCTCCTGTTCCCTCTCACCCTGGACAATTCTGAAAGACACAGATCAAATGTCGCTTCCTTTGGGAAATTCTTGCCTGTTTACTTTATGTAGAGCTGGTGGTCCCTCCTCAGTGTGCCCAGAACACTGTGGGCATACTTGCCTTTTTGTTGTAATAATCTGTTTATGGTTCTCTTTCTCCCAGAATTATCTTTGGGAACCCAATGAAATAACTGCTAAATTCTTACTACGGAATCTTAGGAGACTCCATGGAGGAGGTAGTATTTTAACTGTCTCATGATGGATTATGTAGGAGCAGAAAACTGAGGAAAGATTATCCAGGGCTGAGGAAACAAGTATCAGGAAAACAGTCATGAATAAATGGACTATGGAAAAAGAGGAGACAACTTCTGTTTCTAAGTGCCCTTTGCAGCGCTCATTAAATTAAGAATGATATTGAAATCTTGAAAATATAGTGACTAACCATTGCCTGAAATTTCTTATCCCATTTATATTGCTTTCAGTAGTTATGAGCTCTTTGAGTCTTATCCTATTGGCCATTAAGTATTATTCAAAATGCATAAAAACTTGTGTCAAAAATTTTCTACCATTTCTACAATACCCAGTTAAATGATCTGGTTCTGCAGGCACATCTGATTTTATATAAGCTCTGTCCAAAGAGAGTGATTTAAAATAATCTAGTATTGCTTACCTTGGTTAGCCAATGAGAAAATATAATTCTAGGGAGGTGAAGTAATGAACCTCAGTAAGATTTGCGCATGGAGGCAGTTTAATATTAATACATGTACAGAAAATTCATAATTATTTGTACTCTTTTGTTCTGGTTTATCACTGATGAGAAGCAAATTGTGATTTGCTAATTATGAATAACTTTCCACTGACTTACATTTCTTTCTGATTTGTATTCCTTGATTGTATATGTTTATCTTTCTCCTGAATTATAAAACTCAGCTTTAAATGGAACCACATTGGTCTTTGACATAAGCTGTCTCCAATTGCAAAACATACACATATATAATACATAAATATGATTTTGGCTACAGTAAATAGGGCTTCTGGATAATAAACTTGTCAGGTCAAGTTACTACCCAGTAGCAGTCAGTCTGATCTGTCAAAAACCTGAATAGATTTTCATGTCTTTTCAGTAAGTTGACAATATTTAATAATTATTTAAAGAATTCTGAAATGTAGGTTCCAATTAAGTTTTATATAGGCTTTTATTGGAATCTAGTATTTTTCTCTTTAAAAATGTTTTTAAGTGTTCTTAACTTTCATTTATATTCTTTTATTTTTTTTTAAGGTAGAGGAGCAATGTCAGGGCCTAAGGGAGTTTTACCAAACTGATATCCTGCGAAAGGAAGAGGGTGTTGCTGAAGCTGAGCGTCTCTCAGACTCAGTGGAGAAGCAGTGGCAGCTGTTTTTAAAGAGGAGCTTTTTAACTCAAGACCTCGGGCTCAAGTTCCTTAATTTAATAAATATGGTGAGAATAACATTAAATGAGTCACACCTTCTTCAAGGATCACTTTTCAAAGTCAGAGTCATAAATTTAAAAGTTCAGTTGTCTGTTATTCAGCTGTGCTGGTTTAGGAAGTTCTTTTTAGCTCCATTCAACCTAGAATAGTCCTGAAGCCCAGCATTTATGTGCTTCTTTGCTCCTAGACCTCTTGTGAGTTTATCACATGAAGGCTAGTTTATCTATTAACAAGAAAGAGTGACTATAATCCAAATGTAACATTATTATTATTACATAGAGTCCTCAGAAGATCACCCAGAAGTTCTGAGTTATGTTGAAAGCATGCAACAAGATCCTTACAAGATTTCCAGAGGCGAAAGATAACATCTAGGATGAATCTTCATTTCAAAGAATTTCTTACAATACCAGATCTTTTCATAGCAAAGCTCCATTATATTTAGAAATGTACCCTAAACTTTAGTTGTTAAGTTATGTCTGTGAAGTATCCTAGAATCGACCTCAGGCCCATATAAAGTTCTCCACAGAATTCTTGAAAGATGGTTAATCCACCTCTCCTTCAATATTTCAAGTATCTTCCTTATGAAACTGTTCATTTTATTGTTAGAAAATGCCAGCTGCTAGGAAAGTTTTTTATTTTTTAATGTTAAGTCGAAGCTGTCTTCATATCTGATTCTAACCCTCTGTAGCTCCACAGGGGGAAAAATGTATGCATATTTCATTTCTCTTACACACGAAAGTTTTTCAAACCTTGAAAACAGTTGCAAAGTCTAATTTGAGTCTTTTCTGCAGTGAACTAGATATAAATCCTTTCTATCATTTAGGAGGTAGCTTTCTCTCTTTCTTCATCCTAATCCTTCCTCCCAGAATTTTCCATGATTTGTCAATATCATTCATAACATGTAAACAAGAAGTAAAGTACAACTTCAACACAGAGTACAAAGTGTACATCATTCTTTACTAATGAGACCTAAGGTTGTACTAGCACTTTTAGCAATAATTTCACTTTGTTGGTTCATATTAAGCCTGTGATGGAAAAACTGCAATTGCATTACATTTTTATTGCAGTTCCTGCCAGGCTAGGTCTCTCCCATTTTATATCCATGTCGCCTATTTATCTTTTACATACAAATGTGAACCTTTATATTTATTCCTATTTTATATCACTTTGTTAGTTTTGACTCATGATTCCATCTTGTTAAACTAATTTGGAGCCTGCTATCTATTGCATTAGCCATCTCTCCTGGGTTTAATTCTGTATATTAATAAGTAAGTCTCTTGTGGCTGCAATTAGATCTTTAATAAAAGTGTCTGAGGGTCAGATTGCTACCCCAATCCATTAAGCAATCAATTGATTAACCAGTCTTTTAAACAATCGTGGACATTCCCAATAGTACTTTATTTTAACCACTTTTTCTTAAGTCTATAATGGAAGACACTGCTCGAAGGAAGGTCTATCTACCTAGTATCCTATCAATTGTATAATATAATTTGGCAAAAATTAGTTTGACTCCTAGTGATCATAGGGTTCTTTCCAAAGTGCTCACAATCTGCTTGATCAATGATGACTTTATTGCCCTGGTTTTCAATGTCAAGCTTACTGACAGGTAAATCACATAGGCCATCTTTTCCCCCATTTGAAAATCAGGGCATTTTCCTTTCTCTAATTTTCTGGCCCTTCTCCTATTTTCTGTAGATTTGCAAAGATGACTGACATCTGCAATTTTCTCAGTACTCTGACATGTGATGAATCTCAGTCTGGAGCCTGAATTCATTTGGAAGAGTTGGGCTCTAACTACCCTCATCTACTTTGAGCTACAATTTCCTCTTTATCTTCATTGTTTCAAACTTTGTTGTTTAAAGACCGGTCTTCTTAAATCTATATGGAAACAAAATATGCATTAAATAATTCTAATTTATCTAATACTATCCGTATGCATCAGAGAAAATTTGCTGAGTATTTTACCTATGTTCTTATGTTATATTGGTGCTTTACTGTTAAAAAAATTGTTATTTTTTACTTGGAACATTTAGAACATATCTGTCTATCTATCTTTAATATTTTTACTCTTTTTAAGTATATCTTTATATCCTTCTCTTCATTGTGTATTTCTCCAATTTGCACTCATAAGGGAGTTTACATATTTGCAAACTGCACTTTTTTTGTCTATCCTTTTTCTTACTAACTTCCTTTTGAGAAATTATATTTTTCAGTTTTGGAATTTCCAGTTGGTTCTTTTTTATTAGATTTATATTGCCAGTGAAATTCTCCTTTTTTATCTTCTCTTTCTCCATCTTTCCTATACTTTCGTGACCGTATTAATCATGGGTATTTTAAAGTGTTTGTCAGCTAAGTCCAACATCTGGATCTGGAATTGTTTCTATTGTCTACTTTTTCTCTCGGTTTCCAGCTCTGTCATCCTATCTTGGGATGATGAGAGAATATCTATCAAATGCCAAGCATTATGTATAAAAAAATTGTAGGAGTTCCAGATGGTGTTATCTTCTTTCCTTAGGTGGGTGTTGGTTGAAGATCACTTAAGCCAATCAGGAGCTGGTGGAGTTGAGTCCGGAGTACAGTCCTGTCAATGCTCCATCTATTCTGTTGACCTTGGGCTCTCAGCGTTTTCAAGTTAGAGCTTGGGGCCTTCTCTGAGGTCTCTCCCCCTGGCAGGTCTGCAATTTGGGGAGTCTTGGGAGATAGCTGAAAAACTTCCACTCTGCTTTTCAGAGGCTTTTGCTTGGGTTTTTTAATCCACTGCCCTGTTCAGCCCCAGTATTTTGTCAATGTTCTGAGATGAAGATGAGCTGTGTGCTTGAACCCCCATCCCCACTAGTGTCTGTCAAAAGTTCTGTTGTTTTCTCTGTTCCCCAGTAAAGCCTCACGATCAGCCTCCTGTCGGCATACAGAGTTGGGAAACGCCCCTGACTGGGGTAGGAGAGGTGACAGGTGAGCTTACCACTCTCAGGTTCGTCCTTCTCTGGAGTCTTGGCCTCTTTAGTTCTTTTTGCCTTCAAATAGATGCTTTCTGCATTTATTCCAGCTTTTCTAGTTGTTCTAGGCAGAAGCACTGCTCTGCCACTAGCTATTCCATCCTACCCAAAAACAGAAGTCCTTTATTACTTACTTAGAATGTTTAAGATTGTACAGTCAGATTTGCATTTAAGATCTGTAGCAGGAATCCATTCAAAATTATATTTTGTATTTTTGTCTAAATAAACTTAGGTTTCATGATATTCAAATGTCCATTTAGAGTTTTCAGCAACAGTGTGTATTTTACTACATACCTTGGTGGTCTTGTATCTTGACATTATAAACATGGCTACTTTACCCCAAGGTCCTTACCACTGTCATATGATAAATAAATTCCTCCTCATTGATGAGAATTAAGGTCCACATAATGCTTAACTTTATTGGTTCAGTGACATTCTGCGATATGAATGGTAAAGCCATTTGGTAAAGCCAGTATAACACAATTTTTATTCTCTTCATATCTTTGGGACCATTAGGCTTTTAAACAAGCATTATTGCTGAAGTGTGGTAACCAGTTTGGTTACTAAGAAGGAAGAAGTCCCGCTGGCATTTCCCACTCAGTGTTCTGCTCTTGATTGGGTTGCCGAGGCTCAGATTTTCAAGCTTGAAATTAAAAAAAAATGTTTCAGTGCATCTAAAAATCATCACAATCAGAAAAACTGATTTAGGGCAGAAATCTGGCAGACATCTTGATGAAAGTGCCAATTTACTAATTTATAGTGGCAAATACCAAGAATGCTACATGGAATACTGCCTTCCAGTTATCAAGATATCTGAAAGGCAAGATGTCAGAAGACCACTCATTGTGTGTGAATCTACATGGAAAATGGATAATTTAGTGCCCTGTTTAGATGATGGCAAATTTTCCAATGACCTTATACAGAAGTAGAATGAGTAGTGTGTTTACTAACTAGACCTCAGGCAAATTATTTAATCTTTCTGAGTGGCCAAAATATTTGTTTGCCAAATGCATAATCACTCTTCTTGAATCCTGCTAGCTAGGCATCAGCAGATCCTACCATAGCTCTCTTTTCTAGGCTTCATTCAGAGCATATACTCTTCCGATTGTAGTTGACATTGACATGCTGCAAATTCCAAGTTTACATTAAATTGTGTATTATATAACATTTTGATTAATATTTTCTTAATAATATGGGAAAGATACCCTATCTTTATTTATAGCATAGATAAAAATATGATTTGCTTTAGGGCCTGCTGTGGCTGTCTAATGCCTTTCATAATATGTGAGTCTTGTTCATCATAATTACAGAATACATCATTTTACTACTAGATCCCCAAATTCATAGGAGAAGTCACATTTAGCACCTGCAGGTATTTTTTCAATTAAATGACACTTTATAATGTCTACATTAATATAAAAATATAAATGTGCAATATTAATGTCGTTTAAAATAATTTTAAAATAAAATGGCCTGTGATTTAAAATATCCTGTTACATATTCATGGCACTATCTTCTGACTATAATCTAAAAGGTCCCGTGACTTTTAGATACCCAGCTGTCATTGCCATTGTAGAAATCCGTGTGCAATTGCTCCTTAGAAATTCAAGGATTTACTGAGAAAAGCTGGCCATCAAAGTAAAAATTACTGTTTTGCCAAACAAATATTCTTCTGCATTTTTTTGATGTTTGACATAAAAAAAGCCTATTGTCTTACTCTCTACCTCTCTTATCCTTCTGCCTCTGATTGAATTTCCAGTAGTTTAAAATCATTGTTTAAAGGATTTCAAATCAGAGATCTAGAACATATGAAAGTTGGCAAGAGAAGTCTTGGAATTTAGATATTGTTCTTCTGGTGCACAATAGAGATACAAATATAGAGATACAGTTGGCCCTCCATATCCACTGCTTCCAAATCCCTGGATTCAACCAACCTCAGAGCTAAACATAGTACACCATCCACAGTTAGTTGAAACCTGCGGATATGGAGGGCCAACCATGGGACTTGAGCATCCACTGGTTTTGGTATCCGTGGTGAGTCCTGGAACCAGTCCCTGCCTCCCACCCTGCTGCCGTGAATACCGAGGGACAACTGTATATAGAGGTACATTTCAGTTCTCACAAAACAGAGTAACTTGAGGAACTGCTCACAAGGAAAATTTTAAATAATTCTATTGAGTTGGCCAAAAGGTTTGTTCGGTTTTTTCTGTAAGATGGCTCTAGTAGCACTTAGTTGTCTTTAACTTCATTTGAAACAATTTTGTTAGATTGTATATGACAGCTGTCATATGAGCGTCATTTAAAAAACTACTTATCAAAACTGGTGAATTTTTGTGTAGCCATTTTAATACTGAAGATGGAAAAAAAGCAACATTTTTGGCACATTATGCTTTATTATTTCAAGAAAGGTAAAAACGCAACTGAAATGCAAAAAAAGATTTGTGCAGTGTATGGAGAAGGTGCTGTGACTGATGGAACATGGCAAAAGTGTTCTGCGAAGTTTCGTGCTGGAGATTTCTCGCTGGACGCTACACCATGGTCGGGTAGACCAGTTGAAGTTGATAGCGATCAAATTTAGACATTAGTTGAGAACAATCAACGTTATACCACATGTGAGATAGCCGACATACTCAAAATATCCAAATCAAGCGTTGAAAATCATTTGCACCAACTTGGTTATGTTAATCATTTTGATGTTTGGGTTCCACATAAGTTAAGTGAAAAAAACCTTCTTGACTGTATTTCCTCATGTGATTCTCTACTTAAACATAACAAAAACGTTCCATTTTTAAAACAAATTTTTACGGGTGATGAAAAGTGGATACTGTACAATAATGTGGAACAGAAGAGCTCATGGGGCAAGTGAGACGAACCACACCAAAGGCTAGTCTTCATCCAGAAAAGGTGATGTTGTGTCTATGGTGGGATTGGAAGGGAGTCCTCTATTATGAGCTCCTTCTGGAAAACCAAATGATTAATTCCAACAAGTACTGCTCCCAATTAGACCAACTGAAAGCAGCACTTGACGAAAAACGTCCAGAATTAGTCAACAGAAAACACATAATCTTCCATCAGGATAACACAAGACCACATGCCTCTTTGATGACCAGGCAAAAACTGTTACAGCTTGGCTGGGAAGTTCTGATTCATCCGCCATATTCACCAGAAATTGCACCTTCGGATTTCCATTTATTTTGGTCTTTACAAAATTCTCTTAATGGAAAAAATTTCAGTTCCCTTGAAGACTGGAAAAGGCACCTGGAACAGTTCTTTGCTCAAAAAGATAAAAAGTTTTGGGAAGACGGAATTATGAAGCTGCCTGAAAAATGGCAGAAGGTAGTGGACCAAAAGGGTGAATACGTTGTTCAATAACGTTCTTGGTGAAAATGAAAAATGTGTCTTTTAGTTTTATTTAAAAACCAAAGGGACTTTTTGGCCCACCCAATATATACAATGGGATAGTTTAGAAAGAAACACAGACCCACAACAATCTGCCCCCTCATGGTCCCTGATACTCAGATATTGACATATTCTAATGTGTGTTAAAATAAAAGGTGGAATCCACTTCAAAACTTATGCATTAAAATAATCTCAACTTCAAAATTTCTGGATCCCTATGCTCATTCAGTCACCCTTTAAGCCCGAGGAAACGAACAGATCCTAAAGGAGAGGACTCAAACACCAGTGGGGTCATGAAGAGCTCGGGAGCTGACGTCCAAGCATAGATTATGGGTTCTGAGAGCCCAGCTGTGCCTGTGCACAGACTTTTCAGCCTTGTCTTGATATCAGAACTGTGGTCTGCTTTGTCTATGATGAAGCGTTTGCCTCCTCAAATAGTTGTATGCAAAATGTTCTATTTCTTCGGAAAGAAAAGCCATTATATAATTATTAATTTCACAGGCAAAAGCAAATGAAATATTAAATGTGAAAAATGAAGTACACATTATGGAGAACACTATGGAAAGCCAGAAGGCAGAAAGGGAGGAACTCAGCCGCCTTCGGATAGCCTGGCAACTTAAAGCCGCTGCAAGCAAGCCCGTGAAACAGCGGTGGGGAGCGTTCAAAGAGCAACTTAGAAAGGTGAGGGAACAGGTAAATGGGTAGTACTCACCTTAAAAGGGAAGGAAATTCTGACACATGCTGCAACATGGAGGGACCCTGGAAGCATAAGTGAAATCAGACGAACACAAAAGGATAAATATTGTGATTCCACTTATGTGAGGAACCTCGAGTAGTCAAATTCACAGAGACGGAAAGCAGAATAGAGGATACCAGGGGCTGAGGGGAGGGTGAAATGGGAGTTAGAGTTTAACCAATACAGAGTTTCTGTTTGGGAAGATGAGAAAGTTCTGGCGATGGATAGTGGTAATGGCGGCACACCAGTATGAATGTACTAATGCCACTAAGTTGCACACTTAAAAATGGTTCAAATGGTAAATTTTGTTATGTATATCTTACCACAATAAAAAGAGGGCCTGTGCTTTTGTTCATTGGTGGTTTAGAACCACAGGCTCACTCTAGGTAGTGAGTGCTTTCATGGTAATTGAAAAGTTTGATGACATACCATGTCATCACTGGAATGATTATGACGTATTTGCTGGTGGTATCAAAGAAAACATATGCATAACTATCTAACGTCTATTTCAGACTACTCACAACTTAAAACTTCTTCAGGAAGCACTTATGCCTGTGTCTGCACTTGACCTTGGAGGGAGTCTCCAGACCATTTTAGGTCTACAGAAAAAATGGAATGAAATGAAACCTCAGTTCCAGGTGAAGAAACAAATTGATGGCCTTGGGTGAATGAAAAAGTATTAAAAACTGTTCAGTCAATGCTCACCTAATTAATTTTTACAGTCTGATGAATTACAATTTTTAAAAAACAACAGCATTGCTTGTCTAAAAATCCACTTTAAAAACACATTTTTCTTCCTGTTTAACTGCAGTGTGCTATATTTGATGATACACAAACATTTGGGCTACAAAAGGTCCTTAATATATTCTTATCTTAGATTATTTTAATTTAAATTAGTTCCTTATTAATGTATTTATCATATATATTTACTCTAATTCCTTTCCTAAGGGGTATAGACATGATTTCGATTCAGACATCTCAAAACAAGGATGAGCAATCTCTGACACAGAGGTTCTGCTGTCCTCTGTCCCTGAAATTATCACTGTGATGTCATCACCCACTGGCACCCCAGGCTCCTACCACAATTCCAAGAATTTTGCTGTGCTCTCCCTTTCTCCCTCTCAGAGAGCCCTCAGAATGTGAGAGAAAAAACCATGAGTCATGTTCCCAGGCCCTGATTGCTAGTGCATTCCATAACCCCACACACACCTCTTGCCATTCCTGACCTTGACACAGCTGCCGAAAAAGTTTGCCAGTCATGTTATCCTCCTATCTGGATTCGTGTTCTTTGCTGCAGAGTTAAGATACCTGTGTTTCTGTTTGTCACTACTTTGCAAGTATTGGCTTTAAAGAAACCCCGAAACAGAAGTTTGAAGATTCCTTTAGGGAATATCTAGTTTATGTTCCTTTAAGACAAAACTAATGTAATACATAACCACCCCCCACTCACAAAAAGCACACACACCGCTGTGGCCCACAGTGAACTCTTTCCTCCAAACTCTTAGAAAATTCTCCTAGCCTATCTGTTGGTTTCTTTGCTATACTCTGTATCATATGTATCTGCATTTCGTGTGTGCACGTGTCCCTGCACATGAGTAAGTGTATGTGTGTAAATTCCTCTAAATCAGGAACTGTTGTCAAGTTTCTTTAGCTCTGTCACTGTGATGTGCGTATATTTGACGCCCACGTACTTGATTTCAACATGAAGACCCTTACTAGGTCACTCTTCTGCAAATTATCTCCTTAGCCTAAATCATTTCCATTACTGTTATCCTTGACATAAAATCCAGCTCTGAAATTATAGCAGCTTCCTCTTTAAGCTGTGCACCAGGATCTAGATTCCTATAAGGGCTATCTGAGCAGTTCTGGGTAAAAAGAAGGTGCCTTATCCCTCCCTACAAGTGGTGGCTATTTGTGGATTCTGGGATGACTGCTTTTAATGCAGCATAGCTACTGTGCTGCTCAGCTGGTGGTTCATTTTGATCATTCTTTTATCACAGAGGACAAATAATTCCCCAATATATTTTTATGCTTGTCTTCTTTTGGTGTTCTTATCATACCACCTGATTCTGGTTGTATTAAATATCACAGATGGTCACAGCCTCATAGAGTATCTAGAATATGTTTACTTAACAGATGACCAGAATATTTGGTATGTCATAGAAATATATGACTTTCCATTTCACCACCTAACTTTGAAACACTTTTTTGTGTTTTTAAAATTTAATTAGTTTAAATTAATTTTTAAAAAAAGTTCCGAGAAGATGAGGATGGAATAATATATCCCTAGCATCATGCCCAATGCCTGGATTTGCAGGGATGGGGGTGAAGCTCACAATAGTATTTGTTAACAAATAAGAGAGTGATTTGTTATTGAGATCTTCATATAGTCAGTTGTAAAGTAAAAAGCTCTCTAAAAGCTGTATTTCTTTTATTGCTTACAACTTTTTAGCAACTGAATGATGAGGCTCAATACATTATAAAAGAGTCAGAAGAGTTAAGTGGCAAAGGAGCCCCTGTGAAAGAGAAGTCTCAACAGCTGAAGGACCTAATTCACCTCCATCAAAACCAGAAAGAGAGAATCCAAGATTATGAGGAGATCCTGTATAAGATTGTCCAGTTCCACCAAGTCAGAGAAGAGGTAAGACTTATCATGGATGTTTGGAAGACTCTCAGTTTTAAACTATGAAATTAAAAATAAATGATTGTGTAATAAATAAAGGCCAGATTGCTTATTCTGATATTAGAAGCTTTCCTCAGTCTGGCCCCTGACTTTTCTCTCACTGGGCCCCATTCTGCCCGATGTTCCAGCCAAAGTGAGCTCTCCTTGGGTCCCTCAAAGATGGCGTCCACATCCCTAATTCCAAGCCTTGACTCTTGTGCTGCCATTATCTGACAGGTCCTTCTGTCTCCTCTCTACCATCCAGGCCCTGTGTCCCTCCATCCAAAAATCCACCTCCCTTGGAGTGATTTTTCTCTCTTCAAAATTCCTCGAACTCTTATTGTTTATTCCACACATCTGTCATTTTTAACATCTTGATTCTTAATTACTTTTGTTCCCTAACTCAAGTGTAAACTCTTCGAGGGAAGAAAACAATTTCTTTTATATCTCAAATATCAGTAGAGTGCTCAGTAAAACTTCATAGTCCTTAGCCTCTATTAACAGAAAATGGAGACTTATTGAAATCCCTTGAAAATAGCCTCTGAATTTACTGAGATCACAGGCCTCATCTTGCTAAAGTTTTAGTCTGTGAGCAAACAGTGTTTTCTTCTTTAATAGAACTGACAGAATTAGTCCCTCAATTTTACCCTATTGACTTGCAGCATTGTAACACTTATTTGTCTATAATACTAATAATTTTAGATGGGCTTGTCAGTGTTGACCTGCTAGTTAAATATGTTATAGGAAAGAAGTTTTTTTTTTTTAAAAAAAGCTATCTTTGAGAAAGACAAATACTGTATGATGTCACTTATATGTGGAATCTGAAAAATACAACAATGTAGTGAATATAACAAAAAAGAAGCAGACTCACAAATATAGAGAACTAGTGGTGACCAGTGGGGCGAGGGAAGGGGGGAGGGGCAGTACGGAGGTAGGGGATTAAGAGGTACAAACTATTAGGTATAAAAGAAGCTACAAGGTTATATTGTACAATTTAGGGAATATAGCCAATATTTTATAGTAACTATAAATGGAGTATAACGTTTAAAAGTTGTGAATCACTATATTGTACACCTGCCAGTTATATAATATTGTACATCAACTATACCTCAATGTAAAAAAATCTGTCTTCATAAAAATACGAAGGTTAATTGTTAATGGCCTAAATTCCAGCTGGGACGACTCTTCAGATCAAGAGAACTGGAGTTTCTACAACAGCCAAAGGAAATTGCTGATGCTCACGATGCCCAGGTTCTCCTCAGTCGCTCTCGGGAAAAGCAGGCACACATAGACCATCTCCATAAACTGGCTCTTTCCTTGGGGGTGGACATCATCTCGTCAGTTCAGCGGCCTGTAAGCAACTTAGAACACCACCATTTATACCTAATATAGCTTTCAGTTGGCCTGTAATATGAAAGAAACCAGGCACATTGCCTGGTATACGTTAAATTAAAAAATACATTAAACCATTGGGCTACTTATTTGTGGTAAGTTTCTACCACATCCAGAGAAAAACATTTTAAGGAGAAAAATCTGATTTTAAAAGCCTTGTTTGATACATCTATTCTCATGCTAATTTTTAAAAAATCATAGAGGTGTGCTATCTATAATGGCAGTTCGTTTTTCACATTTGAAATATGCCTAATGCAATTAAGGGACTCAACTTTTAATTTTATTTAACTTTAATTAATTTAAATTTAAAACTGGTACCCCAAATTGTAAAACTTTTAAGTATATTGGGAACAATTTGGGTATGTGAGTCTACTAAACTCTATGAGATTTAAGTGCTGATCAAGTATTTCTGATAGAAATTTAGCAACAATTGAGATATGCTCTAAGTGTGAGATACAGACTTGATTTCAAAGACTTAATATGAAAAAAACCTTATTAATGTTTTTTAATATTTGGTTACATGTTGGGTATGTGTTCGGTTAAACAAACTATATTATGAAAATTAATTTCCACTGTTTCTTTTTTACTTTTTAATATGGCTACTAAGAAACTTAAAATTATTTATGTGGCTCAGTTGTATTTCTGTTGGACAATGCTGCTTTAGCACGTCCGATCCAAAAGGTAGCCGAGAGATCGTTAGGCCCAGGGCCCTCATTTTATAGGTGAAGAGTCTTATCCCAGAGAAGCTGCTTTATCCGTGAAACCCCAGGGTAGACAAGCTCAAGAACCCTGGCTCCACCCAGGGATCTGGGCACTCATCACTGGATCTGCTTTATTCCACTGGACTGACCTTACCAAAGGAGCCTAAAAGAGATGGAAATAATTCCAGATTAAATTCTCCTAAATAACACATTGGGCTCTGATTTTAAAAAGCTCCTTCTCCAAATTCTTAATTTGAGGGAAGAAAAGATTATATTAATTCTATCCAGTATGTATAACATTAATAAAAATCGTAATGGCTGATTTTATTTCAAAGTTCATTTAAGATATCCACTAAACTATATGGAATTCAATGGATCTAAAGTATTTTCTTAACTGAAAGACACAAATACAAAATATCTGTCTCTGTTATAACAGAATGTTTTTCCCAGGAAGGACTTTTCTTTTTAAAGAGTTTTGTTTTATTAGTAAATTTATTTTAAAAAGAAAAAAAACAAGTAAGACGTCTCACTTTGCACAAATAATGTAAATTGTTCTCCAGTCCGCATCTGGCCTTGGCCTCCGCAGCCCTCTGCGTTGAGTAGAGGTTGGAGCACTTGCATAATAAACCTGAGGTTACGCTCAAGTTGACAGGAAAATTATAGTGCAGACGCCAAATGTTTCTAATGCATATTTTATGCCTTTTGAAGTAAAAATTATACCTTATAATGAATAGTGTCTCTGAGGCGTTGGGTGTGGTGAGCAAATCTTCAAAACTGAAGTTTCAAGACTGGAAATGTAAGGGTTTGTCTTTCCCAACATCGGGTGTTGGGTGTCTGGCTTCTTTCTGAAATCATTATATTCAAAGAAGCTTAAGGTGAAATAAATCAGGATGTCATATTTTTTGATGTCATTTATGAGTTTCACAATGCAGGTAAATAGCATGTTGTTCTCATTGCTGTTTTGCCAGTTCCCTTCGTCACTTCCCCTTCTCTTTCATTTTTAGAACTGCTCTAATGTTTCTGCAAAGCACCTGCAGCAGCAGCTGGACATCCTTGAGGGGGACAGTCTGAACTGGCGTGCCCAGGCTGAAGACCACGAGCGGGCCCTGACCCACAGCCTGGAGTTCTGTACTGCAAGGGATGAGATGAGCGAGGTGAGAACGCACACACACGCACACGCACACGCGCACACACACGCACACGCGCACACACACGCACAGTGAATCAGGAGACTTTCTTTTTACCCTTGACCTTTAATCTGCCAAGCAATGGCCTCAGGGCTCAGAAAGATTGAGTGAACTTTAAGCTCCCAAACTTTTTGAGGTCAGTATATTGTCAACACATGGAAGAACCTAGAATGTGGCATTAGGGTTTATTGTTTGCTCCTCCCCAACCCACCCCAAACCCTCACAGCAGTTGTTTTGCTTGAGTGGATACACATCATCAGTGCAGAGCGATAGCATCCCGGTTCAGCCAGCTCCCGTCTGCGGAGATGCTATTTAAGTACCATTGACTCATGATGAAGCGGGTGCTAAGGGGAGCAGGCTTGTTGCTTCAGAGGCTACAAAGTATTATCACCAAAGTCAAGTGGCTGGTTTCATATTTACTCAAACTGAGTGACTTCTCTGGCAAAACAACGCCTAGACTCCATGCCCCCTCCTCCATACACAGTTAATTCCACCTCCTCTTCCTCAATTCTACCCAACCCCCAACCCCCAGACACATGCTGAACTTGAGCCACATCCTCCCAGGGTAAACTTTCCATCTAAAGGTTTACTTGTTCTAGGAGAAAAATATAGCTTAGCGAGGGTCCTGGTTCCTTACTGGAACTGACAGCAGAACAAAAGGTACCACAATTCCAGATTTATCTCTGTTTAGAGCAAGACGTTTCTAAGTTCATTAATCACAAACCCATTAGGAAAGTGAGCAGAGGGAAAAAGATGTGGTGAACCTTCTTGATTTTTCTGTTTATGCCCTCTTTACACAATTTAGGACCAGTGAGTATCAAATATTATCAAACAACATTAGAGCATGGACTTAAGTATGAGTAACTAAACTTAGCAAGTGGTCTAGCCCTTCCATAGCCCACAGAGAAGTGCAGGAAAGGAGCATGGCTGGAAGGAAAGCAAGAGGGCGAGAGCAGGAGGGGCCGCTTGGATCCCATTCAGTGGGAGGGAAACAGGAAGCAGCATCATGGAGGGTTTTCAGTTGAGTGTGCCACAGGACTGTAGAGTTTCTGCTCTGAGTCTGTGTTTCAGGAGTCACTGTGGGCGAGACACTCATTAATTCGCTCAGTGTTAAACCCCTAGTGTAGTCTGCCCTCTGTGTAGTAGAACGGCCTCTTCTGGGTCCTGTACTGAAGTTAGCACCACTTCAGCCAGATCACTTTAAGGAAAACAATCTTAATTCTCCTCAGGCTATAAAATTTAGATTCACAGCCATGGAAATAATTTTTTTTACTATCTTTCCCCAAAGTTGTTTTCTTTCTTCTTTTTCTTCCTCTTCTTCCTTTTCTTTTGCTGAAGATCTCTCTCTCTGCTGTGATGTTCAACCATATTTTACTGAAAGCACAAGAGAGCAGGCTAAGGGCTATTCCCAGCTGCCTATGGCTCACTTTCCCTCTTCCTGAAGCATGGTGGCCTTTATGGAGGTGGGTCTCCCTGTTTAGGCCCTTTCCACAGTGGTTCTGTTTACAGGGCTGCCTCGTGATGAGCCTTTGCTGGGAGCCAGCCTGGCCCTCCCAGTCAAAGTAGGGACACACCAGGATTGTCTGTACTGTAACAGGAACCAGAAACCAGATACGTGCAGCTTTGATATAGGAGTCAAACATCACTTTAACATGATCTTAAGTATTAAGAGAGTGATTCTTCCCATTTGCTTCTACTTCAAACCCAACTAATGTTTGATATAAGTCACAGTTTCATATTCAAAGGATCTTTGAAAACTTTTGGCCCTTTTCCCTTTTCCTTCCTCGTAGAGATATACAAGGCATGTCACAGTATATCATGCACAGCCTGGATTTTCCAACTACAAGCTTAATGGGAAGATAATCCAAAGGAATATTTTCAGTGCCCGTTAATAAAATAAAGAGATGTGTGGTCTAGTTTGTATTGTGACTGTCAGAGCCAGATTCTAAGTTGTGATAATATTTGATATTTTAATTGTTATTATCATTATTAGTATTTGGTATGAGTGCTTAAAAATTATGTAAAATTAAAAGCTGCATGTTACACTAATTTTTTTTGTATAAAAAAATAAAGTCAGATAGCCCACCAGGGAACTAGACGAAGCATAGCATTCGATTTGTTCAGTTGATTTTGAAATGCATTATTTTGCATCCAGTGCATTTAAAGTGCTTCTTGGAAGTTCACTGATCTGAGCTGAAATTGGCTTTGGAGGACTTTCATTTTCCAGATGAGGAAACTGAGGAGTATACAGTTTTCACTTGAGCAGTGTGCTTCAGGACTGTGGGGTTTCAGGGAGTCAGCTCTGGGCCAGAGGCTCATTTATTGGGGACCAACTTTTACTGGGCACCAGCTTGTCACCTGCTAAACTCAGAGTTCACCATTCAGGTAATGTTTGAACCCATTCAACCACTGTATGGTCTGATGTTAATGTATCCTTTTACTATGCTTTCTTCTTCTATCTTTGTTTTCTCGAATACTCGTTACAAGCTCTTTGTATGATCTGATATAATAGCACAGTTCATTTGGTTATTTCAACTAAAATTACTTTATTACATGGTTTTAAGTGCACTAAAGGCCCTTAGAAAAGGACTCAGGAGTTCCCTGGTGGTCCAGTGGTTAGGACTCAGGGCTTTCACTGCTGTTGCCTGGGTTTAATCCCTGGCTGGGGAACTAAGATCCCACAAGCCGCGCGGCAAAAAATAACAGAAAAAAAAAAAAAAAAAAGAAAAGGACTCAGTATCTCAAGATAAAATAAAGTGAGGTATTCTAAATGTGATTTTTTTTTTTAATGTGATGTGATATTCCTTAACGACAAAGAACCATGGTTTTGTGCCTTGATTCTCTTTGGGTAAAATATTATTATTTTCTAATTTTATATACTATATAAGCCATAGTTAGTTAATTGTAAAAACTCATTTTCTCCATGTGTACTAGAAAACACACCCTTCAGACTGCCAGATTTTGTGGAGTTTTTTCCCACTCATTTCACACAAAGATATATTTGTATGCATGAATGTTGAATCTCACTGTACATTTTCTTGCCTGGCAATATAAATAAGCTTTTAATACACAAAGCATTATAGATATTCTCTGCCATATTACATGACAGAACAACATCAGTTCCTTATGCTTTACATGTCTTCTTTAGAAATGTAATAAGTTAATATCGAGCATGTTTTCTTCCTGCAACCTGACCAAAAAAATTACCTTTACATTTACATAATGTTAATGGAAATTTGTCACTGGAGCCTCATTATGGATCATGAACAATTAGTTTGATGAAAAGTATAGTAATGGGGCTTCCCTGGTGGCGCAGTGGTTGGGAGTCCGCCTGCCGATGCAGTGGACACGGGTTCGTGCCCCGGTCCAGGGGGATCCCACATACCGCGGAGCGGCTGGGCCTGTGAGCCATGGCCGCTGAGCCTGCGCATCTGGAGCCTGTGCTCCGCAGCGGGAGAGGCCACAACAGTGAGAGGCCTGCGTACCACAAAAAAAAAAAAAGTGTAGTAATGAGAGAATTGGGTTGCTATTCATTTTTCCAAAATAAATTTTGCAAATGGAGCTTTCATATAATTATATTACTTCAGCCTGAAATTTCTACACTGTAGCAACATCTTACCCATCAGTCATCTAAGTTCCAGGGAGATAAGGCAGATTAGCAGCAATAAATTATTGTAGAATAGGGGAATGCTGCTGCCTTAGACAAATACACAACCAATGACATTAAACCTCCTGATATTGTATACTGCTTTGCTATTGACAAAATGACTGTGGACAACCACCATCTGGTAAGAAAGGAAGCTGAAAAAGAGGATATAGATGAGGCAGCACTATGGTATAGTACAGATAATTGCTATTTTCCAAATTGATGACCTTAATTCATCATTTTAAGAAAAAAACTAAATTATCATCATTCAACAAATATGACTACTGTGTGCCAGGCCATAAGAACAGGAAAGCCCTCAGGAAACTAAGAGTCTAGGCAACTTAAAGCCCAAGGGACTTCACAGTCACAACTGCTCATTACCAGGCCCCACTGTGAGTCTGTTTCGTTGGTATATGTAAGAGGATGGGAAAGGTTATAATTTGTTCTGAAAATGTCCATCCCATAGGGTTAGAATCTGTTAGAAGTTTTGTGTTTAACATCTGCAAAATGACTCTTCTTACTGAAGAAGATAGAAAGCTAAAGTTTAAAATCGTGGTTATCATGTCCAGAAAATAAAATGTAAATATATTATGAACAAACAAAACTTGCAGAGTGGATAAAATAGCCGTTACTGAGATATGCTGCCACCTGCAATTTAAAATGGAGCAATTGTCTTCTCCTTCCAAGCGGCCCTATTTCCTGCTTCTACAAGACTGATGGTAAGCACAGGAAGACAGCCGTGTGGTTGCTGGACAGATGGAGGCCCAAAAAGTCTTGTCCCAAAGTCTCTCCAGCACTAAGCCTAAATATTCTACTGTTAATAATTGTAGCAAATCATTCAGGTTAAGTTATGAGTCTTTGGGTCCCTTCATTTCAAATACAGGCATCCCTGGGAAGTGATGGCATTGCAGCCTTCTTTCTGTTACTGAAAATGAGAATCAGAAAGCTTTTTTTTTCTGCAGTAGGCAAAATGGTGGGCAAGAAATTAAGCTCGTGAAATGGACATTAAGAGAAATGGACTATTTGTTTTGTATTTTTGCTTCTGGACAATTGTGTGCCATAGTTCTAAGAAAAGCTCTTGTTTTAAATACATTTTCTTAGTTTTAAAATGTCTCATGTCCCTCACGTAAATTGGCCTTGCCAGCAACAGACTCACAGATAATACATTCTTGTGCCAAAGTTGCCCCAACCAGCTTCCTCAAGACTAAAAATAGCAAGCCAGCCACCTTGTTGTCCATCTTGTTCCCTTCTGCTTCTTCTCTAAGAGGTTTTTGTTTATGCCTAACCCTGAGAGAGGCTTACTGCTCCCTGGGAAATTTGGTGAAGATGCTCATTATGCTAGTTTCAAAAGAACTGCAGTTTTAAAGTCTTAATGATTTTTTTCCTAATTATAGTTGTATTAAATTAGTCCGCTTCTTCCACAGCAAACATGTAGGAGCTGAACATATGGAAAGATAGGAAAATTGCACTGTTCATTTGAAAAAATATCTTTCTCCTGATTATCTTAAGACTTTCAGAAATTTTATCAGTATAAATTAAAACAACATTTAAAGATTTCGAATAGGGTAAACTTTTTCTTGCCCCAAGCTTTGGGTGTTTTTTCCTGCTTCTGTGCTCCAGTTGAGCAGTTGTCTTGGCCATCTACACCATTCCCCATTGTTGACAAGCTAACTAAAGTTAGAAACAGCTGCGTGAACAATGATACCACAGCCGAGCAACCATGGCACTCAGTTCCCTTAAAAATATGATCACAAGTTATGTGGAGATTAGATGGGAAGTTAAGTTTTCGTATTGGAATGTGCAGGTAAGAAACTTAGGCATGGCTGGATGTTTTCTGAAAATCTGATTGCTGAAGGTAGTTCACGCTTGCTGCCTTCCTCTTGTATCTGCATAGTCCTCAATTTGAGCTGGGAAAGGTACAGGATTTAAAATAGATTTCCAGTGGGACCAAAAGAGAAAAGTGCCAGCAACTTGTCAAAGGAGCTCATGTGTCAGAAAGAAACTGATCCCATTTCACATACCCATATCGCCTGAACATCTTTGGCTTTATAAATCATCGTCAGTGGAAGTGCATACATTCTGAGGCAAACAGAAATAAATTTGTACTCATCATTTATCAGTCTTAAATTTCTTAATCCAAAGTAGATTTTAAATGTCATGTCTTAGAATTAAAGTGTTAAGGCTCAGCCTTTCTTCATTTATCATATAGTTTTCAAATAGATGTTGATTTTTTCCCACTTAAACAAGCGGGTGTAACCCAGTGGTTATCTGGTTGATGACAGAGCCCCTCTTCCTTTCTTTAGACTGAAGTTTATAATATAGGTCATGTTACAGTAAGGGGGAAAAAAGAATATAAAATTTTATTTTCCAGTGGATACATGTTAGTGACTGGACGTATTTTTTCCTTTCATTTTATTTTACTTTATTTTTATTAAAAATAAAAATTGTATTTTTAGCTGTAGTAAAAGACACATAACATAAAATTTACTATCTTAACCATTTTAAGAGTACAGTTAAGTGATATAATGTACCTTCACAGTGTTGCACTACTATCACCACTATTCATTTCCAGAACTTTTTCACCATCCCAAACAGAAACTCTGTACTCATTACAATAACTCCCTATTGAGGACATGTTTTTTAATACAAAAATCTCTGGTTTCCTCAGATGTGGTAGTTATTGCACCTATTGTTGCAGATTATGACTTCAAGGGAAAAAAGTTCCTGCCAAAGTTTTATGTGATTAACTAAGGAGGAAGTCTGTATCTTAATCCCATAAAATCAACTTCATTTGTCCTTTCCCACTAATAACAAATACATACATATTAAAACAACAAATGTCAAAAAATTTAAATATTGTTTATTTCATAAATATACCAACTGAATATTATCTTTTAAATATTTTTCTGAGTTCTAACAGAGAAATCATTTTCAAATTTTGAAGTTACAGTTCTTTCCACTCCTTTATAATATTACTGATTTATCAATTTAAATATTTTACATGGTCTCTGTGCTTATAATTTAAAGCTAATGCTCAGCTATTTCATTTACCATATAAAATAAACAACACTGATGATGAAGTATAGTTGTGGCAAATGCAAAAATTGCATCAGTATAATAATTTCCATGTATGCAAATAGGCTAGGGCTTTATAGATTGTTGTCTTCAGAAAATGTTAAAGATAAGGTCACGGTTCTGTTTTTACAATATGCAGAATTTGAAATAAGCATTTTGAGAAAGCAAGCATTTTCTGGGGCAAATATGTTTTTCTGCATTATAAGTTTAAAATCCAGCATGGGCCCAGCCTTTATTCCCTCCCAAATAATTTACTTGCTGTCATTGAAAACAATTTTAATATCTTCCTGACTTTTCTTGTCATAGCTCAAATTTATCAACCATGACGTTGTTTATTCTTGGCTGTTAAATGCTTCCATATAATCTGAGACGGTTTATATGTTCTCTGTACTTCTGTTTGCTGATAATATAGAGTGAATTGCCTGTTAATATGTTTATCCTTCTTGAATCTGGAGAAGGGCACAGAAAGCGTTGTTGTTAATGGAACTAGAC
The DNA here is from genome assembly GCF_951394435.1 of Stenella coeruleoalba. NCBI lineage: Eukaryota > Metazoa > Chordata > Mammalia > Artiodactyla > Delphinidae > Stenella > Stenella coeruleoalba. The sequence goes on along the minus strand of NC_137151.1, from coordinate 74,079,909 downwards.
TGCTTAGAATTTTGGCTCACTGGTAAAGTTGGACTGTTTATTCTTAAGAAAGTCATCATCTATGCCCCGTTTTCAGCGTATAGCCATACACTCTGTTTATATACAAGTTAGCATTGCCACCACAGGCAACAACTGTCACCTTACATTCCATTTTTTAAGGACCTCTGAAGTTAATGGCTTATATCTAAGAAGTAAATCGCTTCTGGAAACTGCCCATGAAAAATAATTTTTAATTGGATTTGGACAAATACAGTCCTTTTCCTACTGACTGTCATACTGGGTCTCCTCTTCCACCCCACTAATGTCCTCGTTGGTCTAAATGTCAACACTCCATTGACCTCTGCAACATGGACAGCTCCTTGGAGGCTTAATAAATTTATTCATGATGGCTATAAGAGCATTGGAATATGGAACAAATATTAGCACACAGAGAACAGAATGAGTTGTAAAGTGATGTCAAATAAATAAATACAAATAAGAAAATTAGAGTTGCTTAAAATCTATCGTATGTTAAAAACTTTCTTGTTTGAAGGTCAAAGGATGTTCCGTAACTGTAATCCTAATTATAAATTACAAATCAAAAAATACTAAGAACAATTTATAATTACCTATATTTGGGGGATATATTTAAATTCACATTATATATTCACTTAGCAGACCTGTCTTCTACTGAAAATCACTCTGTATACATTTCGAAGGTTATGAATATTTTGAAGTATAGCTTTCTAGATTTATTTCAAGTGAATATTAGTGTTCTCATTTTAAGGAAATCACCTGCTTCTTTTTATTGAACTGCAGCTCAAAGAGTCATTCAAAGACATCAAAAAGAAATTCAATAATTTGAAGTTTAATTACACTAAGAAAAATGAAAAAGCTCGAAATCTAAAAGCTCTGAAATATCAAATTCAACAAGTAGATATGTATGCTGAAAAATTACAGGTAATGAGAAAGTACGTGTGTGTGTGCGTGCTACTGCAATTATTGCAAAATTATTTTGCATTTCAATTCTAGATGCCTAACCCCTGGGCTTTTTTATAGCATTAGGACTGAAAAGATCATCCTTAATTTTTATAACAATTGGGTACTTCATGTAAAATACATAATTAATTGATTTATCTCTTGAAGCAGCTCCAAAATGATTTCTGCCAAATCTACCCAGCCTCTCCCCTTCCTCTCTCTCTCTCTCTCTCTCTCACACACACACACACACACACACACACACACATACACATATCCCCCTCTTGTATACCCCTCTTTCTTTCCTTGTACCCACCTATGTCAGGACCTTCCTCCCCTGTTCCTGCAGCCCCTTGTCACTTATACTGGCTAGATTATTTGAGTGCCTTTCTCGGGAGACAGTGAGCTAACTGAGGACAATAAAATATTTGATTTTATGATCACTGTCTTTTTTTAAATCATTAGTAGCATTCTCAAACTATGGTATAGATCCTGATATGCAGTAAATTTTCTCTATGTTTGCTGCTGAATCAATAAACTATCTGAAACAAAACCTATTCTTTCCAAAATGCGTTTTAATAATTATGATTTTCACATATTAAATGGAGGAAGCTACAAAAGTTTTTCCCGCAATATTTAATCACTAACTAGCCTCATAAATAAAAATTGAATGTCCTTAAATATTTTTTTTTTTTTGCACAGGCTTTGAAAAGGAAAATGGGAAAAGTTGAGAATAAGACTTTTTTCTTAAATTATCCAAATAATAAAGTGAATGTCCTTTTGGAAGCCATGAGGGATTTGCAGAAATATGTGGATGAGTTTGACAAAGTTGTGACAGATTACAGGAAGAATTTGGACCTGACTGAGCATCTCCAGGAGTTGATAGAAGAGGTATCCTCTTCTTGTTGTAATGTTATCTGTGTTGTAGTGTTGTTTTTAAAAATTAGCTGCTTTAAAACAATGCTGCATTGGCTATTATTGTCATTAAATTCATGCATCATGACTCTTTTCATGATTATATCCTTAGGCTAATTTCCTAAAGCAGAATTGCTGGACCAAAGGGGATGCATGTTATAAGGTTCTGATTGTATTGTCCAGTTGCTCTTCGGAAAGATTTTACTAATTTACTCTTTTTACCAGCAACATATGAGACTTTCTCATTTCTCCATAACCACATCAACTCAAGATATGTTTAACCATTATGGAATTATGTTCACTGCTGGATATCTGCTAAAACACTCAAAAATGACATTTATTTCACAGAATTTGAAAATGTTTAGAGAGAAAGGTGACACTTGGATTTTTCAGGTACAAAAATTGTTATTGATATTATTTCGTTTTTGTCAAGAGGATAAATGGCAAAGTATACACAGATTACATGAAATGTAGCAAGTTGGTTATTATTGGCATACTTCATAGTGAAGAAGCTCTACACTTGAAGTTATTGAGCGTTCTTTGTAATCCATTATTCTGAGATACAAAATGTCTCTCCCACTAACGCAATAGAGCTTTTAGATGTAACACCACATGAAGGAGGATTGAAATGATCATTCTTCTATACTGATGTATAGGTTCGCTGTACTTCTGTGGCACTTATTTAAAGCCAGCTCCTAACAGAGTCATGTGTTTCTATTTCTCACTCAGCATAAGTGTTTCTAGCCTTGGTCAGACACTTCTTCCATCACAGTTATTTATTTTCAGTGAGAAACTCAATTCTCCACTGTCCTTTGAAAATATGCCTATCTTCTATCAAGAAAAGGTCAAATGCTATTCTTCAAATGATATTTCCTCAATCTATACACTAAATCTTATTCTTAAAAGAGAATTTATTTATTAGAGTGTTATTTGGGCAATAATTTATCCATGTATTGTAAATGATTTCAATTACATAGGCTGGATTTTGTGTGTTTGAGCTTTTTTCTTCCCTTTAGCTGATATTTGGATTCTTTTCAGTGCCATATGCTTTTTATTTTTTTTATTTATTTATTTTTAACATCTTTATTGGAGTATAATTGCTTTACAATGGTGTGTTAGTTTCTGCTGTATAACAAAGTGAATCAGTTATACATATACATATATCCCCGTATCTCTTCCCTCTTGCATCTCCCTCCCTCCCATCCTCCGTATCCTACCCCTCTACGTGGTCACAAAGCACCAAGCTGATCTCACCGTGCCACGTGGCTGCTTCCCACCAGCCATCCACCACACACTTGGTAGTGTATATATGTCCATGCCACTCTCTCACTTTGTCCCAGCTTACCCCTTCCCCTCCCCATATCATCAAGTCCATTCTCTAGTAGGTCTGCGTCTTTATTCCCATCTTGCCCCTAGGTTCTTCACAATCAGTTTTTTTTTTTTTTTAGATTCCATATATATGTGTTAGCATATGGTATTTGTTTTTCTCTTTCTGACTTACTTCACTCTGTATGACAGACTCTAGTTCCATCCACCTCACTACAAATAACTCAATTTCATTTCTTTTTATGGCTGAGTAATATTCCATTGTATATATGTGCCACAGCTTCTTTATCCTATCATCTGTTGATGGACACTTAGGTTGCTTCCATGACCTGGCTATTGTAAATAGAGCTGCAATGAACATTGTGGTACATGACTCTTGTTGAAATACAGTTTTCTCAGGGTATATGCCCAGTAGTGGGATTGCTGGGTCATATGGTAGCTCTAATTTTAGTTTTTTAAAGAACGTCCATACTGTTCTCCATAGTGGCTGTATCAATTTACATTCCCACCAACAGTGCTCAACTTCCCACCAACTTTCTCCACACCCTCTCCAGCATTTACTGTTTGCAGATTTTTTGATGATGGCCATTCTGACCGGTGTGAGATGATATCTCATTGTAGTTTTGATTTGCATTTCTCTAATGATTAATGATGTTGAGCATTCTTTCATGTGTTTGTTGGCAATCTGGGTATCTTCTTTGGAGAAATGTCTATTTAGGTCTTCTGCCCATTTTTGGATTGGGTTGTTTGTTTTCTTGATATTGAGCTGCATGAGCTGCTTGTAAATTTTAGAGATTAATCCTTTGTCAGTTGGTTCATTTGCAAATATTTTCTCCCATTCTGAGGGTTGTCTTTTCATCTTGTTTATGATTTCCTTTGCTGTGCAAAAGCTTTTAAGTTTCATTAGGTGTCATTTGTTTATTTTTGTTTTTCTTTCCATTTCTCTATGAAGTGGGTCAAAAAGGATCTTGCTGTGATTTATGTCATAGAGTGTTCTGCCTATGTTTTCCTCTAAGAGTTTTATAGTGTCTGGCACTACATTTAGGGCTTTAATCCATTTTGAGTTTATTTTTGTGTATGGTGTTAGGGAGTGTTCTAATTTCATTATTTTACATGTACCTGTCCAGTTTTCCCAGCACCACTTATTGAACAGGCTATCTTTTACCCACTGTATATTCTTGCCTCCTTTATAAGGTGACCATATGTGCGTGGGTTTATCTCTGGGCTTTCTATCCTGTCCCATTGATTTATATCTCTGTTTCTGTGCCAGTACCATATGTAGCTTTGTAGTATAGTCTGAAGTCAGGGAGCCTGATTCCTCCAGCTCCGTTTTTCTTTCTCAAGATTGCTTTGGCTATTGTGTTTCCATACAAATTGTGAAAATTTTTGTTCTAGTTCTGTGAAAAATGCCAGTGGTAGTTTGATAGGGATTGCATTGAATCTGTAGATTGCTTTGGGTAGTAGAGTCATTTTCACAATGTTTATTCTTCCAATCCAAGCACATGGTATATCTCTCCATCTACTTGTATCACCTTTAATTTCTTTCATCAGTGTCTTATAATTTTCTGCATACAGGTCTTTTGTCTCCTTAGGTAGGTTTATTCCTAGATATTTCATTCTTTTTGTTGCAATGGTATATGGGAGTGTTTTATTAATTTCTCTTTCAGATTTTTCATCATTAGTGTATAGGAATGCCAGAGATTTCTGTGCATTAATTTTGTATACTGTTACTTTACTAAATTCATTGACTAGCTCTAGTAGTTTTCTGGTAGCACCTTTAGGATTCTCTATGTATAGTATCATGTCATCTGCAAACAGTGACAGCTTTACTTCTTCTTTTCCAATTTGGATTCCTTTTATTTCTTTTTCTTCTCTGATTACTGTGGCTAAAACTTCCAAAACTATGTTGAATAATAGTAGTGAGAGTGGGAAACCTTGTCTTGCTCCTGATCTTAGTGGAAATGGTTTCACTTTTTCACCATTGAGGACGATGTTGGCTGTGGGTTTGTCATATATGGCCTTTATTATGTTGAGGTAAGTTCCCTCTGTGCCTACTTTCTGGAGGGTTTTTATCATAAATGGGTGTTGAATTTTGTTGATAGCTTTCTCTGCATCTATTGAGATGATCATATGGCTTTTATCCTTCAATTTGTTAATATGGTGTATCGTGTTGATTGATTTGCATATATTGAAGAATCCTTGCATTTCTGTGATAAACCCCACTTCATCATGGTGTATGATCCTTTTAAAATGCTGTTGGATTCTGTTTGCTAGTATTTTGTTGAGAATTTTTCCATCTATGTTCATCAGTGATATTGGCCTGTAGTTTTCTTTCTTTGTGACATCTTTGGTTTTGGTATCAGGGTGATGGTGGCCTCGTAGAATGAGTTTGGGTATGTTCCTCCCTCTGCCATATTTTGGAAGAGTTTGAGAGGATAGGTGTTAGCTCTTCTCTGTATGTTTGATATAATTTGCCTGTGAAGGCATCTTGTCCTGGGCTTTTGTTTGTTGGAAGATTTTTAATCACAGTTTCAATTTCAGTGCTTGTCAATGGTCTGTTCATATTTTCTATTTCTTCCTGGTTCAGTCTCGGAAGGTTGTGCATTTCTAAGAATTTGTCCATTTCTTCCAGGTTGTCCATTTTATTGCCATATAGTTGCTTGTAGTAATCTCTCATGATCCTTTGTATTTCTGCCATGTCAATTGTTACTTCTCCTTTGTATTTCTGTAGTGTCAGTTGTTACTTCTCCTTTTTCATTTCTATTTATTTGAGTCTTCTCCCTTTTTTTATTGATGAGTCTGGCTAATGGTTTATCAATTTTGTTTATCTTCTCAAAGAACCAGCTTCTAGTTTAATTGATCTTTGCTATAGTTTCCTTCATTTTTTTCATTTATTTCTGATCTGATCTTTATGATTCCTTTCCTTCTGCTAACTTTGGGGTTTTTTAATTCTTCTTTCTCTAATTGCTTTAGGTGTAAAGTTAGGTTGTTTAATTGAGATGTTTCTTCTTTCTTAAGGTAGGATTGTATTGCTATAAAATTCCTTCTTAGAACTGCTTTTGCTGCATCCCATAGGTTTTGGGTCGTCGTGTTTTCATTGTCATTTGTTTCTAGGTATTTTTTGATTTCCTCTTTGATTTCTTCAGTGATCTCTTGGTTATTAAGTAGTGTATTGTTTAGCCTCCATATGTTGGTATTTTTTACAGATCTTTTTCTGTAATCGATATCTAGTTTCATAGCATTGTGGTCGGAAAAGATACTTGATACGATTTCAATTTTCTTAAATTTACCAAGGGTTGCTTTGTGACCCAAGATATGATCCTGGAGAATGTTCCATGAGCACTTGAGAAGAATGTGTATTCTGTTGTTTTTGGATGGAATGTCCTATAAATATCAATTAAGTCCATCTTGTTTAATGTATCATTTAAAGCTTGTGTTTCCTTATTTATTTTCATTTTGGATGATTGTCCGTTGGTGAAACTGGGGTGTTAAAGTCCCCTACTATGATTGTGTTCCTGTCAATTTCCCCTTTTATGGCTTTTAGTATTTGCCTTATGTGTTGAGGGGCTCCTATGTTGGGTGCATAAATATTTACAATTGTTATATCTTCTTCTTGGATTGATCCCTTGATCACTATGTAGTGTCCTTCTTTGTCTCTTGTAATAGCCTTTATTATAAAGTTTATTTTGTCTGATGTGATACTTGCTACTCCAGCTTCTTTTCATTTCCATATGCATTGAATATCATTTTCCATCCCCTCACTTTCAGTCTGTATGTGTCCCTAGGTCTGAAGTTGGTCTCTTGTAGACAGCATATATATGGGTCTTGTTTTTGTATCCATTCAGCCACTCTATGTCTTTTGGTTGGAGCATTTACTCCATTTACATTTAAGGTAATTATAGATATGTATGTTCCAATTACTATTTTCTTAATTGTGTTGATTTGTTATTGTAGGTGTTTTCCTTCTCTTGTGTTTCCTGCCTAGAGAGTTTCCTTTAGCATTTGTTGTAAAGCTGGTTTGGTGGTGCTGAATTCTCTTAGCTTTTGCTTGTTTGTAAAGGTTTCAATTTCTCTGTCAAATCTGAATGAGATCCTTGCTGGGTAGAGTAATCTTGGTTGTAGATTTTTCCCCTTCATCACTTTAAATATGTTCTGCCACTCCCTTCTGGCTTGCAGAGTTTCTGCTGAAAGGTCAGCTGTTAACCTTATGGGGATTCCCTTGTATGTTATTTGTTTTTCCCTTGCTGCTTTCAATATTTTTTCTCTGTATTTAATTTTTGATAGTTTGGTTAATATGTGTCTTGGTGTGTTTCTCCTTGGATTTATCCTGTATGGGACTCTCTGCACTTCCTGGACTTGATTAACTATTTCCTTTCCCATATTAGGGAAGTTTTCAACTATAATCTCTTCAAATATTTTCTCAGTCCCTTTCTTTTTCTCTTCTTCTTCTGGGACCCCTATAATTTGAATGTTGGTGTGTTTAATGTTGTCCCAGAGGTCTCTGAGACTGTCTTCAATTCTTTTCATTCTATTTTCTTTATTCTGCTCTGAGGTAGTTATTTCCACTATTTTATCTCCGAGGTCACTTATCTGTTCTTCTGCCTCAGTTATTCTGCTATTGATCCCTTCTAGAGAATTTTTAATTTCATTTATTGTGTTGTTCATCACTGTTTGTTTGCTCTTTAGTTCTTCTAGGTCCTTGTTAAATGTTTCTTGTATTTTCTCCATTCTATTTCCAAGATTCTGGATCATCTTTACTATCATTATTCTGAATTCTTTTTCAGGTAGACTGCCTGTTTCCTCTTCATTTGTTAGGTCTGGTGGGTTTTTACCTTGCTCCTTCATCTGCTGTGTTTCTCTGTCTTCTCATTTTGCTTAACTTACTATGTTTGGGGTCTCCTTTTCACAGGCTGCAAGTTCCTAGTTCCCATTGTTTTTGGTGTCTGCCCCCAGTGGCTAAGGTTGGTTCAGTGGGTTGTGTAGGCTTCCTGGTGGAGGGGACTAGTGCCTGTGTTCTGGTGGATGAGGCTGCATCTTGTCTTTCTGGTGGGCAGGTCCACATCTGGTGGTGTGTTTTGGGGTGTCTGTAGACTTATTATGATTTTAGGCAGCCTCTCTGCTAATGCGTGGGGTTGTGTTCCTGTCTTGCTAGTTGTTTGGCATAGGGTATCCTGTTCTGGAGCTTGCTGGTCATTGAGTGGAGCTGGGTATTGGCGTTCAGATGGAGATCTCTGGGAGATTTTCGCCGTTTGATATTACGTGGAGCTGGGAGGTCTCTTGTGGACCAGTGTCCTGAACTTGGCTCTCCCACCTCAGAGGCACAGCCCTGACACGTGGCTGGAGCACCAAGAGCCTGTCATCCACATGGGTCAGAATAAAAGGGAGAAAGAAAAGAAAGAACAAAAGAAGAAGATAAAATAAAATTTAAAAATTATTAAAGTAAAAAATAATTGTTAAAAAAAATTTTTAACTAATAAAAAAAGAAAAGAAAGAAAGAAGAGAGCAACCAAACCAAGAAACAAATCCACCATTGATAACAAGTGCTAAAAAGTATACTAAAAAGAAAAACAAAAAACGGACAGACAGAACCCTAGGACAAATGGTAAAAGCAAAGCTATACAGACAAAATCACACACAGAAGCATACACATACACACTCACAAAAAGAGAAAAAGGAAAAAAAATATATATATATATCATTGCTCCCAATGTCTACCTCCTCAATTTGGGATGATTCGTTGTCTATTCAGGTATTCCACAGATGCAGGGTACATCTAGTTGAATGTGGCGATTTAATCCGCTGCTCCTGAGGCTGCTGGGAGAAATTTCCCTTTCTCTTCTTTGTTTGCACATCTCCTGGGGTTCAGCTTTGGATTTGGCCCTGCCTCTGCGTGTAGGTTGCCTGAGGGCGTCTGTTCTTCACTCAGACAAGACGGGGTTAAAGGAGCCGCTGAAATGGGAGCTCTGGCTCACTCAGGCCGGGGGCAGGAAGGGGTACGGACTGCGGGGCGAGCCCGCGGCAACAGAGGCCAGTTATGATGTTGCATCAGCCTGAGGCACGCCGTGCGTTCTCCCGGGGAAGTTGTCTCTGTATCACGGGACCCTGGCAGTGGCGGGCTGCACAGGCTCCCAGAGGGGCGGTGTGGATAGTGACCTGTGCTTGCACACAGGCTTCTTGGTGGCGGCAGCAACAGCCCTAGCGTCCCATGCCCATCTCTGAGGTCTGCGCTTTTAGCCACGGCTCGCGCCCGTCTCTGGAGCTCCTTTAAGCAGCATTCTTAATCCCCTCTCCTCGCGCACCAGGAAACAAAGAGGGAAGAAAAAGTCTCTTGCCTCTTCGGCAGGTCCAGACTTTCCCCCGGACTCCCTCCCGGCCCTCCATGGCGCACTAACCCCTTCAGGCTGTGTTCATGCTGCCAACCCCAGTCCTCTCCCTGGATCCGACCTCCGAAGCCCAAGCCTCAGCTCCCAGCCCCCAACTGCCCTGGCAGGTGAGCAAACAAGTCTCTCGGGCTGGTGAGTGCCGGTCGGCCCTGATCCTCTGTGCGAGAATCTCTCCGCTTTGCCCTCTGCACCCCTGTTGCTGCGCTCTCCTCCGTGGCCCCGAAGCTTCCCGCCCCCCGCTGCCACCCCCATCCCCGCCAGTGAAGGGGCTTCCTACTGTGTGGAAACTTTTCCTTCTTCACAGCTCCCTCCCACTGGTGCAGGTCCTGTCCCTATTCTTTTGTCTCTGTTTTTTCTTTTGCCGTACCCAGGTACGTGGGGTGTTTCTTGCCTTTTGGGAGGTCTGAGGTCTTCTGCCAGTGTTCAGTAGGTGTTCTGTAGGAGTTGTTCCACATGTAGATGTATTTCTGATGTATTTGTGGGGAGGAAGGTGATCTCCACGTCTTACTCTTCCGCCATCTTGAAGCTCCTCCCACATGCTTTTTTAGACTGCCTGTTCTTGTAAGTCTGCAACATTCCTCTTAGGAATTATGCTTCAGGCAAACCTAAGAAGGCAGGAAAATCAGAGTGATTTCCATACTTCTACTTTCTTACCTGACTAATTTCCAAGTGCAAAAGTATATGATCACGTTGTGATGTTTTCCTTCTTAGGACTTAAAGAGTTCACACTAATGTGAATATAAAGTTTGAGGAAATTGAAATTTGATATTTCAGTGATCAAAATGAAGAACTTTGGAAGGATGGTGTCTCTTTAATCTATGCTTTGTCCCATTTTAATTTAGTGTCACTTTTGGTATGAAGATGCAAGTGCCACAGTTGTAAGAGTTAGAAAATATTCCACAGAGTGCAAGACCAAGGAAGCTGTGGAGATTCTCCTTCAGCAGTTCAAAAAGTTTATCACACCCTCAGTGCCTCAGCAAGAAGAAAGGATTCAGGAAATCAGTGACCTGGCTCAGCGCTTATATGGTGAGGTCTCTTTTAAGATACCCACTGATTCACTATTGAACACATCTCTAGTGAACCTAATCCAATGGAAAGCAGAGCATGGCAAGCCCTCAGGGTCCTCACTACCCCAACCTATTCAAGGAAAAGTTTAAAGATAAGAGCAAAAGTGAACTGTAGTGAATAGAGGAAGGAACTCCTGGCTGTAGGAGATGAAGCCTGTGGATTTTTAATGACCATTTGTAAACCTTCCTTCTAAATTCTGCTTTCTTCCCCATTCTTGTTGTTCATCTTCAGGGTAATAAAACCAGAACAATACTCAGCTTATGTAGACAAAAAAATCTAATTTCCACTAGGGTGATTCCTCAAAAAAAATACAAAACTCCCATAATATTATACTTAAAGTAGGTAGAAAGCTAAGACTGAGGTCTACAGCCCTCTCACTTCTGTGAGCGTTATGGTTTGTGGATATGAGAAAGAGCTGGAAGATTTTCCCTTGTCTTCCTCTCACTTGTGGAATAAATGGGAGAACTCAAACGACCATCTCACTGGTTGTGCTCTCCTCTTATCCATGACTTTGTCAGTCTGAGAAGTCTTTCTATCTGAGGGAAGGCCCCATTTAAAAGGCCCCTGGGGGTTGACAGTCCTTGAGGGTGCAAAGGAATAACTTTCATGAATTCCCTGACATTGTTAACTACAGGCCAAGAGTAATTCCTAGTGACAGCGCAAATCTAGCCCCAAAGGAAGGTAGCACCAGGTGCTTCATTTGGCTGTCCACAGCTGCTGTCAGGTGGACATTTTCTCTTATTACATGAAGCACTATGCATGGATAGACATAAAAATTTTGTGGAACAATATATACTATACTCCCTAACATCAAATTACTGAGAATGAATTATTAATGATTTTCCAGAGAAAAGGGTAGAAACATAAGAACAATAAAATATAGATTGAAAAATTAAAGAAGACTAATGTGATGTTTCATTCCTACTATAGTTACCGTATAAATGTACTAAAAAATTCTGGAGGCACTCTGCTCCTATAAGATGGTTTATGTTTTCCTCTGTTATTGTATTCTTCACACTGTAGCATAATTACCTTTCCATTTGTCTGTCTTCTCAACTGACCATAAGCTCCTTGAGGGTAAGGGAAGTATATTTAATCACTATGTTTCAGTGCCACTCAACTTCAGCACATGGGAAGTACTCACATGACACCATAAAAGTTACATTACCCTCCCATTATGCAAGATCCCACATCCTGCTCTGTTTGTATTCCAAGGCCTTATCACCAACTGACATATTGTATGGTTATTTGTCTGTTGTCTGGCTCTCCTTACTAGAGTGTAAGCTCCTTGAGAAAAGGGAGTTCACTGCATTACGGTATATACTAAGTGCTTAACAAATATTTGCTGAATAAATGAATCACTGAATGAATAAATGAATGGCATGCGTCTTCATCTGTTCAGTATGGAAGTTATGCATTTTTTAGAATTTGCATCAGGTAAGATAATTTAGAAATAGTATATCAATTCTTATAGCATTATTGAACCCAGAATTTTAATGCAAATAAATTTATCGCAAAAAAAATTTGAGTACCTATTATGTACTCAGAGCTGTGCTTGATATAAAGACATATAAGACTTAGTTCCATCATTCAAGAATCGACACTCTGTACCTAGAAATCACAATATGGTAAATGCAGTGAGAAAGGTATAAAATGTGTGTATTAGTTTTCTAGGGCTGCCATAACAAAATACCACAGACTGGGTGGCTTCAACAACAAAAATTTATTTCCTCACAGTTCTGGAAGCTAGAGGTCCAAGATTAAGGTGCTCACAGAGTTGGTTTCTACTGAGGCTTCTCTTCTCTTGCTGTCTCTTCATATGGGCAACCCTCTGTGCACAAGCACCCTGGTTTGCTGGTGTCTCTCCTTCTTATAAGGACACCAGTCATGTTGGATTGGGACCCTACCCTAATGGCCTCTTTTTAAGTTTATCACTCTTTAAAGACCTCATCTCCAAATATGGTTATATTCTGAGATACTGGGTGTTGAGTCTTCAACATATTAATTTTGAGAGGGACACAATTCAGCCCATAACAATGTATAATTCTAGTTTGGTCTGAACTGTGGAGTCCAGTAGTCCAAGTTTAAATCCCTTCTCCTCCAATTATTGTCTGGGTCACCTGAAAAGGCTCTGTTGAGCCTTGCATTCCTCATTTGGAAAAAGCAGTAGAACCTACCAGAGAAGGATTATGTTAGCTAATGCATATAAAATGCCTAGCCACAGGCAAATAATAAGCACTCACTACGTGATAGATATTTGTATCATTATCCCAATAGGAAGAGGTAAAATCCAGTTGGGAAAGATTAAGAACATTTTTACAAAGACGTTGGCATTTCAGGTAGACCTTGGAGAGTGGGTAGGATTTGTCAAGCAGAGATGGGGTTATGGTGAGGGCATTCCCAGTACAGAAAAGAATACTCAGTGGCTATGGGGGTTTTGAGAGAAAAGTTGCTGGTTCAGTTTGTCCAGAGATTAAATATGTGAGAGAATTAGGGTGACATACCTTTGAGAGAGGCACGTTAAAACCATATTATGGAGGGCCTTGAATGTATACTTTTCTAGGTAGTGAAGAACCACTGAATGTTCTGAAAAGGAGAAAACTGGTTAGAATGGAGCTTTAAGAATATTAATATAGAAACATTATTTAGGTTATATAAGAGGGACATGGCACAGCAAATGTAACCATTTTTCTAGAATACTTGGTTTTTCCAGTAATGCCTTTATTTATTTATCTGTTCAGCAAGTATTTAGTAAGCACTTACTATTTACCAGCCCTTATGCTGGACACTGGGGAGATCAATTAATGCCTGGGATTTTTTTTTCTGCTAAGGATTTGAGCTTTAAAAATAGATTTAACCCTTCTCCTCCCCAGGTTTTGAAGAAGGGCAGAAATATGCTGAGAAAATAGTGGCCAAACACAAAGAGGTTCTTGAATCTGTTACTGAATTATGTAGCTCTCTCACAGAGCTTGAAGAAAAAAAGGTAATTTCTTCTTACCAGAATATGTATTTTTAAGTGATATAAATAAAAATGTGTTTATCAAGTGTCTTCTGGTACAAAGATGTTCTAACGGAAATTCTCAAGGGACATAATGTGCACATTTGTTTCACAGCTTTCTAACATAATTATATGGTTGTTTCTGATAATTAATTCTGTTTCTTTTCCATCACTGCAGAGAAAAATATTGCTGAGAATAAGGACTAAACTAGTAAGGTGTCTTGTTTATATTTTCATGGATCATATCCTAAAGGATAAATGTGTGCCATTAAAATCAAAGTCTGTATTAAGTAGTTTTACGTTTTCGCTCATAAATAATGAACATGTTATTTTTTCTCCTCCAAATTGTGGCCCTGGAGAAAATAAAACTAATCTTCAGGTATTATAGTCATTGAACATTTAGCTTCATGGAAATATTAAACTAATCATTGGCATCTTTCATGGAATAAATAAATTGCTGGTAAAAAAATAGAGAGAAAATATGTTTATGACTATGTCTAGGTAAAATCTGGTTAAAAGAGAGAAATGTATGTATATATATATATGTGTGTGTGTGTATATATATATACATATATATGTGTATATATATATTGTTTTTGTCTATGTTGTGTCAAAACTGGTTTCATTAGTGCTGTTTTCAGAACTGGCTGAAAGAACCAGTTGTTTAGGATAGAGAGAATGGCAAGGTAATCAAGAGCACAGGCTCTAGAATAAAACACAGCCCCCTAGGAATACCAACTCTCCAAATTATTGGATTTGTGAATGAATTGGGGTAAATTCCTTAATGGCCGTGAGTCTCAGTTTCCTGATCTATAAAATGGAGGAAATAGAGGAAGCTAATAACAGGATAGCCCTGAGGATTGAATGTGAAGACACCTGTGATTATTGTTGTGATTGCTGTTGGTATTGAGACATAATGGTGCTCTTGCAGCTTGGAGCAGAATTATATTTATTTTCAGCAACTATTTTTTCTGTATGAATTTCCATGTCATAAATTTGAGTGACATTCCATTCAAAATGGTTTGCTAAGCTTGCTTATTTATTTATTTATTTATAGCTGTGCTGGGTCTTCGTTGCTGCGCGCGGGCTTTCTCTAGTTGCGGCGAGCAGGGGCTACTCTTCATTTTGGTGCGCGGGCTTCTCATTGCACTGGCTTCTCTTGCTGCAGAGCATGGGCTCCAGGTGCATAGGCTCAGTAGTTGTAGCTCGTGGGCTCTAGAGCACAGGCTCAGTAGTTGTGGCACACGGGCCCAGTTACTCCGCAGCACGTGGGATCCTCCCGGACCAGGGCTTGAACCTGTGTTCCCTGCATTGGCAGGCAGACTCCCAACCACTGCACCACGAGGGAAGTCCCTAAATGGTTTGCTAAGCTTTTAATTCAGTGGGCACCCAATCAAATTATCTTTTTCCTTTGGTTGAGAATCTGGATTTTTCAAATTCTTTACCATTTTCAGTAACACTGTAGTGAGCATCTTTGTACGTGAAGCTTTTTTCTTTCTTTTGTATTATTACCTACGCAAAAATTCTTTGCTTTTCATAGATGTTTTACAATGATAATGCCACCAGTAATGTATGAATGCACCATATATTTTGTATTATCTTTTTCAGCAGTAATCGTTTCCTCCCCACCTTCACCCCACCCCCTGAGGATGTGTTTCTTCTAATTTCTGATACGCAGCCTGAAAATGGCTGCTTCCTCTGACTCTTTGCTGTCATCTACAGCATCCCTCCCATTTATGCTATACATCTCCAAGTGAGCTCCACTAAACAAAATCGACTCTCTTAAAGTGATAGCCCTTTCCAGTTTTTCACCTTCATGGCTATTCTTACTGAAAGCTGTTTCTATTCCCTCTGCCCCCTTCCACTTTCCCCCTTCCTTCTACACCCCTGGAGTCAGCACTGCACCCTCTCTTTCTCATTCCTAACCTATCACTTGGATTCTCTTTTGCGCTAGTCAGCAGCCTCCTAATTATTCACTCCTGCTAGATGAGCCTGCTAGTGTCATTTTTACATTCAGAACACTTCACTACAAACTCTTCCTTGTTTACCAGATAAAGTTCGGACTCAAGGCCTTCCAATGTTCTGGGGCCGATTGTTTTTCCAAACCACTGTGCTTCTACATTCATTGTAGGTTCCTCTCTCACTGGTCTCCTACCCCACATTCCCAGGCCTCCTGCTTCTAAACTTTTACAGTCGTTCCCGCTTATCTACAGTTTTGCTTTCCTCAGTTTCAATTACCTGAAGACAACCTCAGTCTGAAAATATTAGATGAAAAATTCCAAAAATAAACAATTCATAAGTTTTAAATTGTGAGAGACCATATTCATGTAACTTTTATTACAGTATATTGCTATACTTATCCTATTTTATTATTAGTTATTTTAATTAATCTCTTACTCAACCTAATTTATAGATTAAACTTTATCATAAGTGTGTATGTATAGGAAAAAAACATAGTACATATATATAACGTTTGGTACTATCTATGGTTTCGGGCATCCACTGGGGGTCTTGGAACATATTCTCCATGGGTAAGGGCGAGCCACTGTACCTCATGTGCATGGCCTTCTATCTCTCTGACCTAAATTGTTCATCTCTCAAAGCCAGACCCAAATAGTGCCTCCTCCACAATTCCTTCCTTAGCTGTGTCACTTCGCAGGGGAACCGGGCCGCACAGCAGGAGCGAGTGCGGGCGAGCAAGCGAAGCTTCACCTGTAGTTACAGCCATTTCCTGTCGCTCGCATTACCGCTTGAGCTCCGCCTCCTGTCAGATCAGTGGCATGAGATTCTCATAGGAGCGCAAATCCTACTGTGAACTGCTCATACGAGGGATCTAGGTTGTGCGCTTCTTATGAGAACCTAATGCCTGATGATCTGAGGTGGAGCTGAGGCAGTGATGCTAGCGCTGGGGAGTAGCTGCAAATACAGATTATCATTAGCAGAGAGGTTTGACTGCACAGAGACCATAATAAATCAGTTGCTTGCAGACTCATATCAAAACCCTATCAGTGAGTGGCAAGTGAAAACAAGCTCAGGGCTCCCACTGATTCTGCATTATGGTGAGTTGTATAATTATTTCATTAAATATTACAATGTAATAATAAATAGAAATAAAGTGCACAATAAATGTAATGCACTTGAATCATCCCAAAACCGTCCCCCACCCCTCAGTCCGTGGAAAAATTGTCTTCCACGAAATCGGTCCCTGGTACCAAAAAGCTTGGGGATCGCTGTGCTATAGCTCCTGTGTTTCTTCCTACCATAATCATCACATATAACTACCATGATCATCTCAGCCTCTCTCCTTGATTATACCTGAGGAAACCCCGTTCAGTTTAGCATCCCACACAACATTTAACACTATGCTTTGCTGAAAACAGGTTCTCCCGAAAGGGTTTTGGCATTTGTAGTAAATGCTCAAAGGATTGGTACAGAAAAAAAAAAAAATCATTCAATAGCCCAAAAAAGTTTGGTTTGGGTGGACATTAAAATGAGGAATGGCCTCTTTGGCAAGAGAAATGGGCATCAGAGATATGGGGATATATGTATATGTATAACTGATTCACTTTGTTATAAAGCAGAAACTAACACACCATTGTAAAACAATTATACTCCAATAAAGATGTTAAAAAAAATTTTTTTAATTAAAAAACAAAACAAAACAACATTGCCCTTACAAGTTACGGCCTAAACAAAAAGCCTGTCAAATGATGCTTGCTAACACTTTACAGATGTTTCTATGAGAGCATACATGTATGGTTTTTATGTTTTTAAGGTTAATTCTGTGGCTCTCTTTTGCAGGGGGTTATTAAAAAGCAGACCCAGAAATCCCTGTCAAGGCTGAGACAGTGATAATAATCCTCTCTATTTGTTTAGCATTTTGAAATTTACAAAGGATTTTCATAAATATTGCCTCAGTGATTTCCAAATAACCTTGTGATGGTAATAAGGTAGATGTTGTTTTCTTTGTTTTAGAGTGAAGTTCAGAGAGGGTAAAAGTGCTTTGCTTGGGGACCCACACTCAGTAGTGGTGGGTCTGCAGTATGAACTTAGTTATAATTCAAAATCTAGTACTCCTTCCACAACTGCCAGTTTGGTTTGTTTTATTTTATTTTATTTATTGAAGTTTAGTTGATTTACAATATCATGTTAGTTTCAGGTATACAACACAGTGATTCATTTGTATATATATAACTGAATGTGTGTGTGTGTATTCCTTTTCAGATTCTTTTCCCTTATATATTGTTACAAAATATTGAGTATAGTTCCCTGTGCTATACAGCAGGTCCTTGTTGGTTATCTACTTTATATATAGTAGTGTGTATATGGTAATCCCAACTTCCGAATTTATCCTTCCCCCCACCCCCCTTTCCCCTTTAGTAACCATACATTTGTTTTCCATGCCTGTGAGCCTCTTTCTATTTTATAAATAAGTTCATTTTAAGATTCCACATATAAGTAATATCATATGATATTTGTCTTTCTCTGTCTGGCTTACTTCTCTTAGTGTGATAATCTCTAGGTCCATCCATGTTGTTGTAAATGGCGTTATTTCATTCTTTTTGTGGCTGAGTAATATTCCATTGTATATATGTACCACATCTTCTTTATCCGGTCATTCATCGATGGACATTTAGGTTGCTTCCATGTCTTGGCTATTGTAAATAGTGCTGCAGTGAACATTTGGGGTGCATGTATCTTTTTGAATTATAGCTTTCTCTGGATATATGCCCAGGAGTGGGATTGTTAGATCATATGGGAGTTCTAATTTTAGTTTTTTAAGGAACCTCTATACTGTTCTCCATAGTGGTTGTACCAATCTACGTTACACTTTGGAATTAGGTATCAAGTGTGTACTAAAGCAGAGTAATTTATCCAGTAATACAAACCAGTTTAATTTTTAGAGTTGGGAGTAAAAGCTAAATCTCCCCAGTAAATGTCTCCCCAAATCTTCCAAGTTGGTGTAACATGTACACTTTGAGAAGCATGCCTGTTTCTTTAAGGCCCATCTAATGCCTGTATTCCAGGTGGTATAGAGTATCTTCTGTTGCCCTATAACCTCATCCTAAACTGGTGTCCTGTCACTTGGTGTACCTGTGGCTCCTTTCATCTTCACAAAGTCTTCAAAGCTCTTACACTGGCTCCTCAGCAGTTAGCAAACACCCTCTACTTCCATGACTAAAACGGAGCCCCATGAACTGTAGGAGCAAAATATCACCCCCCACAAAGCATCGTTTGTTCTCAATTGTTTTTTTTCTTTACCATACTCAATTATATTACCTTCCTCTTTTCATGAGTCTCCCAAACATTTTGCTTGTCTAAATACTCTGAATTTCCTACTTTGTTCTCCATCAGAATCTTCAATCATTTCCTCCTCATGGCTGCTCCCCTAGATTTTTGCGATGGTTTAAACTGCCACGCACAATGATTTTTCTCTCTAGAGAATGCTCCTGTAGGTGCATCCTATTATAACAATGACTTTTTTCCAGCTGGGCCTTTGAACAACCTATTTTTACTGGCAATCAACTTTATCAAAGGAGTGAGGTAGGAAGGGAACTGTGAGCTTGAAGAGATAATTTTATAAATCACATCGTGGGAGTACGCCAGTCTCTTGAGGAATACATTTACTGAAAGATTGCAAGTGGTCTATGTTTTCTTCCAAGTGGTTATTGTGTGGCACTGTTCCCCCAACTTTCCTGGCCCAGGCTCTCACTAAGCTTCACTTTGTACATCAGGGAAACGTTTTAAAGATGAATCTGAATTTGGAAGGCTTCCACGATGATTGCATTGACCTACTAAAAGAACCAGGGAGAAATAAGCAGACAATATTCAATAAAGGAAGGAATAAGGTAAAGAAAACTATGTACCCTCAGATATTCATTACTTTTGTTTTGAGGTTAGAGTCATTGTGCATTGAAAAAAAATGAATTGAAGCCTTATTATCAATCTGAATCTTCCAGTGTAAATGAAATGTGAGTGTCCTCTTCCCTTCTTTTCTATCCCTTACTTAGTCCTTCATCTCTCATCTGTGCTCTTTCCCTCTGAGTCCCTCCCACTGAATACTGGAGCCATAGCATTTCACAGTGGCGTTGGGACAGCCATTCAAACACCACACCATCTCCCCAAACTATTTTTGTTTCTCCCATCTTTAGCTGCCTTTCAATCCCAACTTCAAATTTTACTTCTCCCTCTTTATCATACCACCAAGTTATGACTTTGTTGTTTTACACTACCCCCTGGAAAACCTTAATACATGAAATTATTGATAGATTGTATCTTGTTGCCATAGACTCTACCTCTAAGATGATATTTCATATGTACTAAAACATAGAATGCAACTGAAATATAAATACTAAAGTATTTAGAGAAATGTTAAATTATTTTAAAGCCTATGCATTACAGATAAATTAAGCATGCAGCAAGAACTGCAAATATTCACAAAATGCATATGCATTTCAAAAGCATTATTTAAATCACATCATGATGGATTTTCAGTATAAGTTGCTCACTATCTATTCATAGCTGCTGGACTATAATTAGCTCTTGACTTTATGCTTTGCCAAGTTTGCTCCCAATGTTTGTGTCTCTCCCAAGGAACTGAAAGAGCAAGCAGAGTTGACATTTTTCTCAACTGCTCCCAAATAAAATAAAATATACTCTTTGTGACATGAGAGTTTAAAAAATTTCTCCCCACTTGTTGCAGTCATCTCATGGAGAAAGACTTACCTTTTCTTAAACTAAATACAGTACTTAAGAGCTTCTTTATATGTCCTTTTCTGCAGGTTAAATCTATGTCAAGGTCTAGTGCAATTACACAACCACCAGGCAGCAAGTACCATTAATTAAGCAAGCTGGCTTTTTTCGTGGGATGGGCTTGTAGCATTTAAACCCTGATTCCTCTCTGAGGCAAAGGAAAGCTGCCACACCTTGATCATCTTGTTGGACTTTAGCCTTATATCAAATGATCTTTGGTTACTCTGATTGTCTAAACCAGGATTACTCAACCTCGGTACTACTGACATTTTGGCCCAAAGAATCCTTTGTTGTGGGTGCTGTCCTGTGCATTGTAGAATGTTTAGCAGCACTCCTGGCCGGAAGTACCCGCTCTCCACCCAGTTGTGACAACCAAAAATGTCTATAGAAACTATCAAATGGCCCCTGGGAAGCAAAATCAACCTTGACTGAGACTAACTAGTCGAAATAATAAAGAATAACATTAAATGCATCACATTTTCTTAACTAAGTTATGAGATACTAAATCCAGCAACATATTATTTATTTTTTTAATTCTGCACACTTTTCTACATTGTCAACCACACACATTTAGTAAGATTAGAAACAAAAGTGATTGCTGCCAAAGCAAACACACTCATTTATACTTAGTAAAAATGGCTTTCTTGTTTTTATTTATTTTTCTTAGAAAAAAATTAAAGAAACAGATTCCTTTAAATAAAAAAAGCAAGATTTTCTTTCATTGAGAAATCACTTTTACTTTAACGTAAATTAAAAGACATGATAGATCATCAGATATTTAGGATAAAAGTGAAAATCCATAATTACACTATGATCTCTCATTGACCTCATTTCATGTATATGTTCTCGTGCAATTGGCAAAATGAAAGGGCAGCAGTAATCTTCACTTTTAAACAGCTCAACCACATTTACCCTCTTACTGTCTCTATCATTTATATTATAGGTCAGCTGTAACAAGTTCATGAAACACCATGTGGGCAGATAACAAGAAGCACCAAGTGAAAAGCTTATGTGGGAATCACTGCATTCAATTGTGATACCCTTAAATGGTATTGTTCTTTCTCAGAAAATTATTTGAGTCAGAAAGAACAATTCCACCAAACTATTACAAGAAAATGTTCATCACAGGATTTTTTCCTGGAGATAGTAAAGTGCTTCTCATTTTTCTGACCCAAAAAATACAGTTGGTAGAATTAAGCAATTCAGTAAATGCAGTGCCCATTGCACTGCTAACAGATTAGTGATGGTGTTTTATTCCCTAAGGTGAGCACTGAAGCTGAATCCACAGGAATATCTAAAAACCCCTATGGTTAAACAGAGGCACAGAGTATTAAAAGCCTTGCCTAAAATCACAGAACTATGTAAGGCTTATGATACCAGCATTTAGAGTTACAGAATTCTAGTGCTAGAAGGGATTTAACAATCATCTGATCAAATCTCATTTTACAGTTGAGGAAACTGAGGCCCAAAGAGATTAAATATTTTGCCCTCCAAAATTCACAGGAAGTAGTGTCAGAACTGGGCAGGCAGCCCAATTCTGAATTTCAGCCATGTAACTTTTTCCACAAGACCAAAAGGGAGCTCCAAGAAACTGCTGCATATAAATAAGCTGTTTTGTAATGATACTGTAGATTCCCATGCCAAATTTTTTCCCTCTTTCCATTCATCTATTACACAGTGATTAATAAAGTAGCAGCATGGAAGTGCTTTCATAGCAAACAATTCAGTGGAGTGCTCTTATCGAAGTGGGTGAGGACAGTCCCTGGGCCCTCTTCCAGTAATCCTGATCACCTGGTAGGCGGAGTAAGATGTTCTTGAGACATTTGCTTTGGAAAATAATGGGAAGGGCAAAAGGTTCTTCACCACCTTTCTGTTCTCTCTTACCTTGTCCTCCCCAAGTGCTTAAGGGTACCAAGTCACTCCTTGACTGCCCAAATCCCCTTCCAAGAGCCTTCCCCAGAAAAGCCTTTCATAGACCAAGCCCTATGTTCAATATCTTTCTTTATCCACTTCCCACTTACCTTCATTAAATCATAAACCAAGATAAGATTACCTATTGTGGAGATATTTTAGAAGATAAAGCCTTGTGGAATTCCCTTAAATTTACCACAAACATGGCTCCCCACCCTACGGACTTGGAGAACTGGTGCTACACACTTAGTTCAATGGATGTAGAGTATCATTATATTTTCTTTTCCAGATGCTCATTTTGTTTGCCTACAGGGCAATGATTGTAGAGTCAAGTGATTATGTCCATCAGTGGAAATGAAAGTTCAGAAATCCTGACAGAGATACGATCTAAGGCTATAGATTTAGGATTAATTAAAAGTTAATGATCATTAGATATAATATTAATTAAAAGTTAATGATCATTAGATCTCATAGGGTGAGATCTTTGAGTGGAAAAGTATATAGAGAAGATTAGAAAACTTAAAGACAAGATTACACATCATTCATGTTTTTAGAAGGTGGGAAAAGAAACAGGAATCAACAAAGACAAAGAGCAGCCAAGGCTGTACGAGAAAGCAATTGAGAATGAGCGATGTTTTGGTGAGTTAAATCAGTTTCCCAGACACTTTGCCAGAACTCATCAGATTGATGCAAATATTCCCTGTCTGTGCTGAGATACACAGATTTATCTACCCCTTTCTGGAAACACACACACACACACACAAACACACATTTTTTCTCCTAATAGCAAAAAATGGCTTTATGGTGGAGAAATATAAAAGATAGTTGGTATATGTGAATGTCTGGAAACCATTTTCATAAAGGAAAATTAGTATACCCAGGAAACTATAGTTCAGTGAGTTCTAAAAGTATTTTTGTAGAATTCCATAGTGACTTAAAAACTGAACGCCTATTTGCATTTGAGAATAAAGACAGAAGTGTCAAAAGCCAACAGGGATTTACTCAGAAAAACTTGTGTTAAATTCACCTTATTTTGCTTTCTGAGATGATTATTTAATAGAAAACTCTAGGTTGGTGCCATAGACAAAATTTATTGTGGTTTCAGGAAGTCATTTGATAAACACACTCACGATATGTCTCTTAAGGTAAGTGGAGAAATGTGAATTGAATGGGCGTTTGGTCAGGTTATAATTGTGCCCAAGCGTGTTAAATAGTTCATCAGTGTCAACCTGGAAGACAGTTTGCCTTGCCCTGGGGAGACAGTTGGCTTTGTCCTAAACTCTGCAGTGTTCAACACTTTTATCAGTGGTATTAATAGACAGAGGAAGTAGGACATTTTAGTTGATTAAAAACATTGTGAATCAATAGTCCCGTGTGATTCTTATAAAAACAAACAAAAAACTAATAAAGTCACTTTCATAAAAATATATCATGTAGATCAAGGAGATGATTCCACTGATTACTTTCCACCTGAAAAGTAAGTAAATCCTGGAAATAAACATAAGTTGAAATGTTTCTAGAAAAAGATTTGAGAAAACTCTCTCTTATTGTCAGTGGAAGTTATCCGGTAGTGTATTTTTGGTGGAAAGTATTTTTCTACTTCAGGAATTATAGGGAGTGAAAAAAAGTAATATCCTTGGATTACCTTCTTGAGTTTAGCACCATTTGAAAGTGAGACACAGGAGTCAGGAATCAGTAACCAGTAAAAGCTGGACTGGAGGACAGGGCTTGGACTTTTCTAGTGGGTTTCCCCAAACTTCATCTCTGGTTGAGACAGACTTGTCTACTCAGCCACTTGGGTGCACAGCTAGACAACACAGGCTTCCCTTACAGAGGTTTTTCCTGCATTAGAGCCAGTGTGGATGCACCCACTTGACGGAAGGCACATCCAAAAGAGAGGCACTCAAAGAGACAGAGCTGAGCAGGCTCAGTCTCTTCTTCCAAACCCACAATTAGGTAAGTCACTTCCTCCCCAGGAGCGAGTGAGGAGTAGGGAAACTAGCTCAGACTTTTATCCAAATTCCTCCTAAGCCTGTTGCAAAACTTCAATTTTTACACATTATTCTTTTCCAGAGGGGCCTATGTTACCCATAGAAGTCATTGAGGAGTTGCCTGCCCCTGCATGACCCTCAGATCAACAAATGTCCCTCCCCACCCATGAAGGAGTTTGTAGCTCATTAAAGTGGGACCTCCGAAGGTGACCAGAATGAAGAAAGTTCCAGGAATTAAGGCAGAATAAGACCTGGAGGTTGCAGGACCAATTCTCTAAATAGTCAAAGGGCTGTTAAAAGAGGAGGGCAGTCGGACATCTTCTATGTCATTCCAAGAGGCCAGTTCTGATGTATTGGTGGATACTGAGTGAAGGCAGATCTGTGATAAATACAGGAAGTTATTCTTAACACAAATAAAGCATAAACTTCTTTTCAAAGAAAGCACCCATTCAGAAAAAGTGTTCAAACAGAGGCTGTCAGAATGGCATAGAGGAGATCCTTAGTCTGAACAGGAGGTTGTAGGATCAAAGTCTCTGAGAAAAGGAAAATAAACATTCTACATTCAGGGAGAGATGGAAGGAGAGGCACTAAGCTGTGGTAGGAAAACCAAAAGAAGGAGGGGCATTCCCTACGGAATATGTGTTTATTTAGTAATTTTTTTATTGAAGTATATTTGATTTACAATGTTGTGTTAATTTCTGCTATACAGCAAAGTGATTCAGTTATACATATATATATATACATTCTTTTTTTTTTAGATTCTTCTCCATTCTGGTTTATCATAGGATATTGAATATAGTTTCCTGTGCTATACAGTAGGACCTTGTTGTTTATCCATTCTGTGTATAATAGCTTACATCTGGTAAACCCAACCTCCCATTCCATCCCTCCCCCCAGCTCCCTCCCCCTTGGCAACCATAAGTCTGTACTCTATACCTGTGATTCTGTTTCCATTTCATAGATAAGTTCATTTGTGCCATATTTTAGATTCCACATATAAGTGATATCATGTGGTATTTGTCCTTCTCCTTCTGACTTACTTCACTTAGTATGATAATCTCTAGGTCCATCCATGTTGTTGCAAATGGCATTATTTCGTTCTTTTTTAAAAATTTTTATTTAATTTATTTTTGGCTGTGTTGGGTCTTCATTGCTCTGCGCAGGCTTTCTCTAGTTGCGGCAAGTGGGGGCCATTCTTCTTTGAGGTGTGCAGCCTTCTCTTGTTGTGGCACGTGGGCTGTAGGCATGTGGGCTTCAGTAGTTGTGGCACACAGGCTTAGTTGCTCCATGGCATGTGGGATCTTCCCGGACCAGGGCTCGAACCCGTGTCCCCTGCATTGGCAGGCGGATTCTTAACCACTGAGCCACCAGGGAAGCCCCTATTTCGTTCTTGTTTATGGCTGAGTAGCATTCCATTGTATATATATGTACCACATCTTATTTATCCATTCATCTGTCGCTGGACATTTAGGTTGTTTCCGTGTCTTGGCTATTGTAAATAGTGCTGCAATGAACATAGGGGTGCATGCACCTTTTTGAATTAGAGTTTTGTCTGGATATATGCCCAGGAGTGGGATTGCTGGATGATATGGTAATTCTATTTTTAGTTTTCTGATGAACCTCCATACTGTTCTCCATAGTGGCTACACCAACTTACATTCCTACCAACAGTGTAGGAGGGTTCCCTTTTTCTCCACACCCACTCCAGCATTTATTACTTGTATACTTTTTTTTTTTTTTTTTTTTTTGCGGTACGTGGGCCTCTCACTGTTGTGGCCTCTCCCGTTGCGGAGCACAGGCTCCGGACGCGTAGGCTCAGCGGCCATGGCTCACGGGGCCAGCCGCTCCACAGCATGTGGAATCTTACCGGACAGGGGCACGAACCCGTGTCCCCTGCATTGGCAGGCGGACTCTCAACCACTGCGCCACCAGGGAAGCCCACTTGTATACTTTTTAATGATGGCCATGCTGACTGGTGTGAGGTGATACCTCATTGTAGTTTTGATTTGCATTTCTCTAATAATTAGCAATGTTGAGCATCTTTTCATGTGCCTATTGGCCATCTGTATGTCTTCTTTGGAGAAATGTCTGTTAAGATCTTCTGCCCATTTTTCGATTGGGAGATTTTTGTTGTGTTGTTGTTGAGTTGTATGAGCCCTTGTTGATCACATCATCTGCAAATATTTTATCCTGTTAGTAATTTTTTTAATGAGAAAAACTTTTAAGAACTTCTGGCTTTAGACCCAGGGTTTAAACTTTTTCTAAATGGCTGAAGGAAACCACTTTCTCTCAGCTGGGATTATGCTTTCTCTGAGGGTAAGTCATATCTGTGGGATAGTAGAAGGAACATTGTTTTGGTTTGCTTCTAGTCTTCAATCTGAAAACACATTTATTTCTCAAAAATCACCTGTAAAGTATATGTCCAGAACAGGACTATGGGCTAAAATGAAGAACTCAAAGTCAAGGCAAGACATAACTTTCTCATGTGCAAGTAGTAGCCACAGGACAAAAACCAGTAATTGTTAATTAAGGAAAAATGTGCCCAAAATGCTGAGGAAAGGCAAAGAATGAAGTGGTTATAAAACAAGTAGGTTGGGATCAATGAGATCCCTTTCAGCTTCAATATTCTTTTGAGTCTATGCCAGAAGGGTTATTTGAACCTCTTCTCAAACCAGAGATGGACGTCAGTGAGTGGAGAGAAATACTAGAACAGTGTGAGATGGATCACTGTTTTTCTCAGTCTTGTAGAATGACCTATGCTCCACATGGGACAGAAAGACAAGTGGCAAGTGTTCCTCTGCTGTATGTTGGTGTGTTCTCCTGCGAAAGTCCACAACATGGGATTGTTCCCTTAATATCTACCTCCCTGCTAGGCTGTCATCTCCAAGAGGGAAGGATTATATTTACTTTTACTCACCATTTATCTCTGCAATGCCTAGCACAGTACCTAGTATATAATAGGTGCTCAATAGATATTTTTCATCGTAAGAATAAAACTAAGGGGCTTTTAGAAAATAAAACCAGTCATTAAAATTGGCTTTCTCTATATGAGATACCTATAGTTGTCAAATTCATAGAGACAGAAAGTAGAAGCGACTGGGGGATGGGAGAAGGGGAAGTTAGTCTTTAATGGGCACAGAGTTTCAGTTTGGAAAGATGAAAAGATTCTGGAGATGGACAATGGTGTTGGTTGCACGACACCGTGAATGTCCTTAATGCCGCTAAACTGTACACTTAAAAAATGTTAAAATGGTAAATTTTAGGTTGTGTATATTTTACCACAATAATTTAAAAAAAAAAAAAAGAATGGCTTTCCTGAGAAAAAAGGAGGGTTATTCTAGGAGGGTCTGAGGATCACCTAAAAGGGAACATCTGATATTTGGGAACCACGAATGCTGTGAAGTGTAGACAGATAAATAAACCAAACCAGAACTTGCTGGCAGAGGAAGACTCCTCAGATCATGATTGGAAAGACGTGGATCCAGTCGAGACTGCATCATGAGAGATGAGAACCAGGGCTTTCTCTCTTCTGTGTCGCAAGGTCTGTCACCTCTCACTCAGAGGCTGGAGGTCGGTTTACACCGATTCCTTAGTCATGGGACGGGGCTGTGCTGAGCTTCAGCAGACAAACAGTTTCAAGTTCTGTAAGGCCAGAGCCAGGGCCCCAGCTGTCACTCACTGCAGGTCTTCTCAAGTTGTCTCTCTGAGGTTGACTTTGAGGTCTGGAAAAAGAAAACTCGACCACTAACTGGAAGCTTTGACTTTTCCATTTTGAAGGAGCAGGCCAAGCCAGCGGACGACTTGGCGGTCAATAGAGCAGGAGAGGGTCAGCTTCCACGGGAAGTGAAGCAGCTGGTCCCCGGCCCAGAGGGTGCTGTCCAAGGCCTGCTCCTGCCCGTGGATGTGCTTTCAGGAGAAGAATATGACTGTGTCTCGCCCGATGACGTCTCCCTGCCTCCGCTCCCGGAAAGCCCCAATTCCCTCCTCGCTCCGTCTGACATGGAGCTGGAGGCGCGTGCCCTCCCGTCCCTCCGCCGGCACCTAAGCAGCCACGGGATGCAGACAGGGACCAGCGGTCCAGGGGAGGCCCCGGAATCTGGCCTTCCGCCACCTGCTGCTTTTGCTGATGCTTGCGATGATAAGAGAGAAACATTTTCGAGTCATTTTGAGAAGCCTTCCCCCCAGTTCCAAGCTGAGCCCCCATTAACATCCCGAAGATTTCCGGAAGAGAGTACTGACTTCCACAGAATCAGTGTTAAACCTCCAGAGAGCATGTGCGGTGAAGTGCATGCGCGAGCTTTGCAACAGCACCCCCAGGCTCAGGGAAGTTTGCTAGAAACACCGGAGAAAACGCATGCTGATAATAACGTCACTAAAACCCGACATAGGCTGCATGCTTCCCAGGATGCATGCTCGGGCCTCGGGTTTCAGCCAGGCCCCAGCCAGGCCTGTCAGAGGCAAATGGTTCCCAGAGAAGAGATTAAAGTTACCTCAGCAAAGAACAGCGTGGTCAGCCTAGCTGGCCAGGCCCCTAATTTCTCCAGGCTCTTGTCTAATGTAACTGTCATGGAAGGTTCTCCAGTGACTTTGGAAGTTGAAGTAACAGGATTTCCAGAGCCAACACTGACATGGTGGGTAGCCTATAACGACAAGCCATAAACAGAAACCAATTGAATCACTGAGCAAATCATTCTGTGTGCACTAACTTAAAGGTTTAGGGGTAGCTGATTAATATTCTAGGTCACTGCAACGCTGCATGATTCAATCTCACATCGAACCCCCGACTCTCATTTTTGTAGCCGCATGGCTGATACCCTTAAAGAAAAGGTAACCATATAAAATAATGATTTAACCAACTCCAAAAGCACTGCAACTTAGTTGTGCTATTTTTTGGTTTCAGTTTAACATTCCGCATTTCTAAAGGTTGTGCTTGAACTTCTTTCCTATTGTTTATTCCTACATAAGCATGACATTTACTTGGTTTAACATCCAATTAAAAAACATAAGCATTTGGGTTTTTCTCTTTTCTCTCATTTACCAATTCCATCTTTTCCCTCTTCCAACAGAGTCACACATGCCACTTTTGTAATATTTGTTTATCTCACTAAGATTTCTTCTTTTACATTTCTTCAATGTGAAAGATGGAATAAAAATATTTCTTTCACAGTTGCTTCTAGTGACAGGTAATAAAGCCGTTTTTGAAAGGTGATGTAATAATTGAGCTGTGAACAATGTGGTTTTACTCTAGACACATCACCATTTTTAGCCAATTTGTTTTAATAAAAGTAAACGGCAGAACACAGGTTTTATATCACTGTTATCATAAAAGCAGTTCTAACTTTCTTAATATGTGGGTTACTTTTAAACGTTTAGAAATTTTTCAAGTTTTCAACCTTAAGTATATTTATTTGAGGACAAAGTTACAAATACGTGAGCATGAGTTTATACTTATAAACTAAGTAAAATAGCATTTATTTATCATACTATTTCAGTAAACATTAAATTAACTCTTTCAATTATTGTGTGTGCCTGTTGATGGTACTTGAAGTGTGGATCAGCTCTCTAAAGAGTTTATGAGAAAATGTTCGTTTCTCAGATTATTAAAAGAAATTGCACTTGGGTTACAGTGCAGCCATTTATGCTTTTTATCTTATTTTGTTGTCTTTACAATTGCATGTTTTTTACAGATCAGGAATTTTGTATTTAGGAATTTAAATATCAGTAAATTTATTATTTAATATTATCATTTAATTCATTATTAAATATTAGTTCACTCCAAAGAAAAATGTTGTCTGAAGTGTTTCTTGTTTTGGCCCACACAAAAAATGACTTGATTAGTATTTACTGTTGAAGAACTGCTGCAGTATTGTGAAAAAATACCTTGCCCTCGAATTTACAACAATTTTGCTCAGTTAACAACTGGCAAACTATCAGGGAATCATTCTTAGGACACTCAGAAAAATGCAAAATTATCACCTAGGCAACGGGAATAGAAAATGCTTCAGGTTTGTCACCACTTCTTGTGTGGAAGAACATGGGGATAAATAAATAAACAAGAACCTAGAGTATACAAAATAAACAAATCATTTGCTTTGTATAATGATGCAGCTAAGTGCTCATATTCGTAGGAAACTCTTAGAAACGTGTCATTAACGGTAGTAATCCAATTGAATAAATGCCTTTTATAATTAGAAATTATTTTCTTCTAATGAAATTAATTCACAAAAATTAAATGAACTCATCTCGCCAGGAAGTGCTATGTAAGTACCTTCCTCTAAAGCGGCGCATTGGCATTCTCCTGCGGATCTTGCGGGATGAGTCTGAGCTGCTGTTTCATAGTGGTTGAAAGAATGACACAGGTCAAATAGAAGGTGCCATTTCCCATTTGGGGTAATTGTTGCCATGAGCAGATGGTGGCCCAGTGTGACCAGATGGCCCAGTTTTTTTAAGAGGAGTTGGATATCTGAATTTTCGTATGCAATATTCTAATTGATAAACGTCCAAAAATTCAGTTTTTAAAAAACACAGTCTGAGCCCATCAAGCACATCTATGGCTACCAGTTGACAGCCTCTGCTTGAAGGATACACAGCCCCACTGGGATTTGTGGTTGCTGCAGAGTTCCTGCTAATGCTAGAGAATATTGCAGTAGTCATGGGCCGAATTGCAGTGCTTATTAGAACTTGGAAATGATGTGAATAAACAGTGATCCTGACTCTAAAAACTGACTCTCTGCTTCAGGTACAAGAAGGGCCAGAAATTGTCTGCAGATGGGCACTTGCAGGTTTTACACAAGGAGACAAGACATTCGGTGTTCATTCCGAAGGTATGCGAGGCAGATGCGGGCCTCTATGTGGCTCGGGCCCAAAACTCTAGTGGCATTCTCTCTTCCAATATCATCCTCCACGTGACAGGTAACCGCAGGCCGCCCATCACCAGAATAAACTGGATCCTGCTGAGTGTCATCTATGTTAGCGTGTCCCTAATGTACTGGCTACTCACAGAGTAACTGCACGGTTGGCACAAATGGGCGTCATTCTTATGAGCCTAAAGGACAACAATACTGCTGTTTATTTTCCTGCATCTCCCACCAAGCATCCCCAACCAAGTATCCCCCACCCAGTGTACCTCCATTCTGGCCGTATTGCTTTTTTGGAATACCACTGCTCGGTGAAATAATCCAATTTTCTTTAGTGCTTTAATGTATTTGAAGAGCTCAGTAAATCATTAGCAGCGAATAAGGATACATTTTGTATTCTCAAAAGAGATGTGTTCAGTATAAAACACAGTCAAATTATACTCTGTTTATTCCCTCCTAATTTAAGAGCATTCAGATCAAGTCTCACATCAGCATGCAGATGTGTTTTATTTCAAATCCAACTGTTTGATAATCTATTTTTAATTGTACGCATAAACATCTCTTTGTAGAATAAGAGTAGAAATGTTGAACTAAAATTGTAATTTTCATTATTGCATAAGATGTCCTTTAATTTTGCTTTTCATGTCTTGATCTCATTTATTGAAATACATTCTATGTAGTTTCAACATAGCCTACATTCCTGAGTCTGAGGATGGCACTGCAAATAATCATTCCTCCTGTTCATCTCATGGGTTTGACATTGGAGAATAGATGTGCTGTTAGCCTTAAATGGAGTTTGAAACCTCCATCAGCTGTGTGTGTCACAGAGCAAGATAGAGCATAGCCGCAGAGGTGGACCAACAGTATTCCTGTCCTTCCGTTGACATGTTTTGGGCAGCCATGTGTATACAGCTGCAACCGGCTTCTCCTGCTTCTAATCTTGATTCTGTTGCTGACCATTTTTACAGCCTGTGGGAAGGCATAGTAGTTCCTCAGTTTCCCATTTGGCAAATGGGTTCATCATCTACCTCTTGGGCAACTGAAGGTTTTCATTTCATGTCTTGTAAAGATCTGGAAAATGGAAAGTACTCTATGAAGACTAAGGGTAATTGTATTGCTTACTGTAATTTGTCATCACACTGCCTTCTGCCCACTGTTTTCTTTCAGATATTGTTTCTTTTGAATATTAACTTAAAGGATGGTGTTAGTATGTGATTTCCAACTATTTCCATATAGGAAAATGATGTTTTCTGAATTGGAGCTTAAATTCCTTTCTAATTTCTTAAGACTATATCTTTTTCAAAGACTTGAAATTAAACTCAGAGGGATACATTTAGTAAGATCTTGGGAGAGAAAAAGTATATAATAGGATGACAAGATAAATTCTATCCTTTTCTTATAATTACCACTGTAATATTGAAGAATGTTCTGTGCCTTTCTGAAATATATTATTCAGAAAAGAGGATCATCATTTTAGTGCCTTTAAAAAATAAACATGTATAAGAGAGGCATTTGTTTTTAGATTTTAAATGTAGTCTTGTCATGTTAGGGTAAAATCTTTAGTTGAAAGAATATTCATTACAGATTTTTGATGAAGGGGAGGCATTAATTATGTTGCTGTAAAGCCTGTCTACAAATAATAAAAATATTTAAATTTAATATATTCAAGTTGGTATTAAAAAGTTACTGGATATTAACCAAAGGTGTGAAATGTGTGGCTAAGTAAAAAGTTGGCATATATTTTCTTGTGCTGTGTATTCAATTTAATGAAAAAATTTCATCTCTTAATTTTCTTAAAAATTTTGACAGAAACCTATTAAAAGCTTATATATACAGCATCCTAGGGAATTCATAGTCTCTTAATTCTCCTGTCCTTTTCGTCCAGTTTCAAGTATTGTGCATATCTTGCCAAATTGCTATTCCCATTTGAAGCTAAAGAGTAAAACCTACTTATGTCCAAAGAGGGCCAGCAGGACCAGGTAACAAATTCTTGTCTCACTCTATCTCTTTCTTGTTAATTTAGTGGGATCTCCCATCCCTTTTTGTCAGCTTGGTTGAGTTTCTTTTAACAGGAGAAAATCAAACAGAAGTTTAATAGCATGTGTACATCAGAGAGACCCAGGAAAACTGAGTAACTCCAGCTTGGCTGAATTTTTGGTTTGGGGTTGTTAGGGCCTGGGAATTACTGGTTTGCTTTACCTGTTGCATGCCAGTACATGTTAATCCTTTGGGGAGCAGGATGGGATATACATATATCCATGGTGATGACCAAAGAAGGCATATAAAGTCCCTGATATATTTGATTTCTATATCAAGCTTAAGGTTTATACATATATCTGATATATATAGCTTATGTATATACCTTATATATATCATATATTTGTATACATATACACCTAGAGCTCAAATGTTGGGATAAAACATTATGCTGATATTCATGTTATAGTTCGGATAGCTGTGTATCTGTCTGTCTGTTTATCTATCTATCATCTATCCATCCATCCACCCATACATTTACCTACCTACCCACTTACCTACCTACATATTCTTCTGGGCTATTGACTATCTAGTAATCCCCACAGCAGTGAAGAATAATTAGCTATTCACTTATTCTTTTGGTTATACTTTAATTTCAGTGTGATTATCCTTTCTGTTAACATTTTTGCCTTGATCAAAAATTCCCCCTATGAAAGTATGAACCAAAAGTATTGGTTAAAAATGAAAAACTTAGGAAATGGACATGATGTTTCTATTTTGAGATATATACATGATTTATACCTGTTTACTTCTAGAGTAAATTCTGGACAGTTAGCAATATCAAAACACTTTTCAACAAGAAAGTGAAAATGACCAAAAGAAATTTTAAAGAATATATACTCGATACCTTGAAGGAATGCAACACAAAATGTGTTTTGAGCTTCCTATAAGGCAAAATTATTTTTTCCAGTTTTTATTTTCTGATAAAAGGATGTATAAACATTTGATGGTAAAGTTTTTTTACATTCAATTCCAGGAGAAACTTACCATAGGAATCCTTACATTTGAATCTTTGCATATTCTATAATATCTAAAGTATTTGGAAAAAGAAGCAGGAAAATTTAGGTGTTTCATTCAATAATGCTAACCATCACTTATAGTTAAGACACAGGCTTAAAGTAAATTATTGCAAGAACCTCCTAACCACTTCACCCTTAAATTTCTTCAAGTAGCACACAAGGTCCTTTAGTACCTATGCTTCCATTCCCAGCCTCTGTTCCATCCCTTCCAATCCCCCCATAAAGCGATACTTAACTTCAGGTTTTACCCTGTCATGATCTTACTTCTCTCCAGCCCTCCTTCCCAGAACTCCCTTACTCTATTCTACCCAACTTCATGTGGCTTAACTCCTGCTTATCCTTCCAGGTCCTTTGGAGACACAACCTTCCCAGGAAGCCTTCTGACCCATCAAGTCCAGTGTAGATGTTCCTGCTATGTGCCCTGTCAGCACCTGAGCTGACCATGTCACATCCCTTAATAGTTGCACTGGAATCGCACATGTGAGCATCTGTCTCCTGGCTAGAGCGAGAGATCCTTATCAGCAGAATCTGTGACAGCCCCGTTCGTCATCATACTCCCAGCACTTAAGACATAGTCACACACTCAATATTTCTTGAATTGTTGTCAGAGGTAAGCAAAGATAAGCATAGCTTGATTTGTCTCTTCTTTTTTTTTTTTTTTTTTGGAGAGATGGGTGGGGGAATGTCAAAAGAGAAAGATATTATTTGTCGCCTGATTATTCTTTCTTGTTATGGACATTGACCAGTCAGAATCAGGTTCTAACCTCACCTAGCCTACCACACTTAAGTGAGAATCCTCCAGAGCCTCTGGGCTGCACCCCAGTTGAAACTTTAAACTTAAAGATATAGGCTGGCTCTGGCAGTGGAGTGGAGAAGTGGGTGTCTCCCCTCTCAGTGACTAAGTCCCAACTGCCAAAACCAGAATTTATGTACTTCTTTAGAACATTGCACAAATTATCAATATTTTATTGTAGCTGGAGCTCAGTCATCTGGTTGCGAACAGATCTTATTTAAAACCGGCTTTTCATTCATAAGTGTAAATCTAAAAACAGCCAAATCCAAAAAATTAGATTATTTGAATTCCAAATGAAGGAAGGAAAAAATATTGCATCTTGTTCCACTCTGTTTATTTTTATTCATGACCGTGCCTTACTAGAAATTGCCATCTGAAGCTTTTGACATTCCTGTTGTAGGTACAGTATTTTAAGCGTGTCCATGAAGTAAGTTAGCTGAAACAAAATAAAATATCTCCTCCTAGTACACTCTGATATTGTGCATGTCAATGCAAATGCCAAAGCATGACAGACTGTTTTCCATTTATAATAAGCAGAATCTTGAGCTGCATCAAACAGCCAAAAAATTTGTATTCACGAAATGAAACAGTGTCCTGCTCAAAGCAACAACAATTCATTTTCTCCTCTGTCTTCACATGAGATGAGATTTGAATGTTATCAGCTGTGCATGAATTCAGCCTCAAAATGGAAACACAAAGCTGCTAATTTGGCTTTTCCTCAAGAATCCCCACACCATTATTCCTTATGTGGGTGAGAGTTTATATAACATCATGAACCACCCAAAACTGGGGGTGAAAGTTGGATGCATGACACTCCTCCAGATGAACAAGTCTTTGATTCTGGAGTCTGCTTGGCCAGATAGCTCTTCCTTCTGTTCAACGGAAATTTCATTTGTTTAAGCCAGGACTTGGCAAATCCACTTCTTTGGATCCTCTTTTTTATACCATAAAATTAACACCCTATCCTCCTTAGAAGACAAGGGGACAGAAAGAATTGTATAGACAAGAACGTTTGTGTGCATATATTTCCAGTTAACGTAATAAAAACCTAGTGAAATTAAAACATATTTTAACTATAGGCATTGCTGGAAAAATTGATGACTTTTCTTTAAACCAAAACAATAATAGGTACATAATTTGAAGTTTCCCATCTGTATTCTGATGGCTCCCTGCTATGTCTCTTTTCCCATTTAGAACTCACTTAATAACAATACTTGTGAAATAACAGCTCCAGAGCTGGCTAATGAAATAAACTTTTCCCTTTGTCATTCAGCAACTGTTCTTTTGCAAGAACTTTATTGATCCAATAACTACAAAATGACATTTTATCTTATATTAGTATTAAAAATCATATAATAAAATCTTCTGAAGATAAAAATTCACAAGATGAAATACAAAGGAAGCTTATCCATGGCAAATAATCTCTAACCCTTGTTATTCTAATGATGCCAGAAAGCCGCCTTTCTTTGTAATAAGTATTATGCAAACCTCCATACAAACAGGCTGTTGGCAAGCAGGGCAGCTGGAAATGCAAAGTAGGAAACCAGGTACCTGGCAGGATCAGAAAGGCTAAAGGCCCATCTGCTCCAAAGTGTCTTTTCTAGCAGCCATTGCCATGCCGACCCTCAAAGGCCTACCTTTGATTCAAGTTAACGCAGCTCTAGAAGATGCCTCCTAAACGCCCATTTATTCGTTTCTATTCTTTTTAAAGGAGTAATAGAATTTCTCCTCACATCCTCGTCTAGGTTATCAGATTAAATAAGAACATTTCCCCCACCAAAAATCCCCGATAGATTCTTGTGAGGAAATGGGGTATGTGGGAACCTGAAAGATTTGTCTGCTGTGTTCCACTAAGTGTTGGGAAATATAGGACCAGAGGGGAAAAAGAGCCAAACATCGGGATGAGGCAACTGAGTCAGCTTTGTTATCCTCCCTCGCAGTATGAATTTCCTACACATCTAGGAAACGTATGCGGGGAGCTCCCTGAGAGGAAGTTAGAGGCCACAATAAAATGTGTCTGCATGACTTTTTTTGTTATTCAATTAGAGGACTGTACTGGTTGAAGTGTCAGGGTGAGCCCTAAATCCACAACTGGTGTTCTTGTAAGAAGGCCATGACAGACCTGGAGACACAGAAGAGACACATGGGAAAAGACCAAGTGATGACAGAAGCAGGTTGGTGTAATGCAGCTGCTGCAAGCCGTACAACACCAGAGGTGGCCACCACCAGAAGTGAGAGGAGCAATGAAGCATTCTTCCCTAGAGACTTCAGAGAGAGCCTGGTCCTACTGATGCCTTCATTTTGGACTTCTAGCCTTTAGAACTGAGAAAGAAGAAATTTCTGTTGTTTTAAGCCATCCAGTTTGTGGTATAGTCCTCCTTCAGTATCCCTGGGGGATTGGTTCCAGGATACCTCCTCCCCCCACAGATACCAAAATCCACCAGTGCTCAAATCCCTTACATAAAATAGCATGGTGCAGTGGGACCCTCCTTTATCCACAGGTTCTGCATCAGCAGCTACTGAAGACCGACTGTTCTTTGTTACAGCAGCCTGAGGAAACCAATGCAAAATGTTTTAGAAAAATCCATACACGTCTTTCTCTGGAAAAAAAATTCCCAGAGACATTCACTAATAGACAGCAACCAGTGCTGCCAATAAGCACTCCCAGGTTGTGCTGCAAGGCCTCAGTTCTCTTCTTGATTTAGGGGATCATCTTGGTATATTTCAGTCAATCAGCAACTATTCATCTTCTACATGAACATTGTCCCCTAAGTATACCACAGTGTACTAAAACCAGATAAATATATTAAAATACAACTATAGGCCAACATCACTCATGAATGTAGACACAAAAATTCTCAACACAGTACTAACAAATCCAATCCAACAGTGAATAAATAAACTTACACATACAAGTGGAATTTTTTCCAGGTATGCAGGCTGGTCCAATATTCAAAAATCAATCAATCCACCATATCTACAGGCAAGAGAAGAAAAATCGTATGATTATATCAATTGCTTCAGGAATGACATTTGAGAAAATTCAGTATGTGTTCATGATAATTTTTTAAAAACTTACAGAAAACTAGTAACAGAAGAAATTTCCTCAACTTGATAAAGAGCATCTACAAAAAAACTATAACTAACATCATACTTAATGGTGAGAGACTGGACACTTTCACCCCAAGACTGGGAAGAAGGTAAGAATGTCCTCTCTCATCACTCTCAGCCCACATTGTACTGGAAGTCCTACCTAGTGAATAAGACAAGAAAAGGAAACAAAAGTTCTGTAGATTGGAAAAGAAGAAATAAAATGCTTTTGTTTACAGAAAGCATGATTTTCTATCTATAAAATCTCAAAGAATCTTCCAAAAACTCTTAGAACTAATAAATAAATATAGCAAGTTCACCAAAAGCAGAAGGCCTGCACCAATAGTATCCAGGAGAAAGGCAGGGAGTTAGCAATAAAAGAATCATGGTGAATCAGGCATCTTTTGAGGCCAAGGCAAAAGGTGGGCAACCTGAATTTGTCTCTTTCCAACAACTGATTACAGACATCATGGATACTTGTAATCTAGTTGCAACATCTCACACTTTATTTTTCTTGCAGCTTCCTGCATTATTTTGGGGGGTTTTGAGAGAGGTAAATTATTAGAAGGAGACAGTGCTCAACAGAGCAAGGGAATATTTGATGTGGAACATAAACTTTATCGTTTGCTGCCATTGTCATTATCACTGAAAGAGAAAAATTAGAAAGACATTGTAATTACAATGTTGTAAAGCTGAGCTTTCCCCAACAATAACATATTAATATTGGAACAAAAGGAGTCCTTTTAGCCTCTGACATCAAATCCCAGAGTGGATGATTTATCAGTTGGTACTGTGCTGCACTACAAGAATGAATGTATCTCCCGTGGATAAGTGCTTTTCCTATCAGCAAGGATGGACTCATGCTGCTAGTATATTTCTAAGGTTTCTTGATAGAAATCAGAGCTAAAATATGTCAGCCATTATATTATACTTTCAAAAGTAATCGGTTTCATAAAGTCATATATTGGTCTATTAATTAATTAAAAGATGGAAAACAAATGACTACTTTGGTACCTACATCTAACAGGAAACTTCAATGAAACTAATCATTTTGTATTTTCTAGATGGTAACTATAAGTACTTTCTTCATTTCCATGTTCTTGAAGGTAATTTTTGGTCATATATATCATTTGTCTAAAACGTAATTGGTGTTATACATTACCACTTAAAAGAAAACTAACTGACGTACCACAAAGGCCAAGTATTAAACTTACATTTTATCAAATGCGTTATAAATTTAATCATATAAACAGTGAAGCCCTGTTACAACTCCATCCAGGACTTATAAATGGATATGCAAGCAAAGCATAGTTTTAGTCATAGTTTTAGTTTTAGTTCAAATCTATGGCAGCATATTATATAATTGCACAAATATTGATTTACTATTACAATTAAAAATGGATCATGAACCATGAAGAATGACTCAGGCTTAACAGAATGTACATGTGGGAGTCATGACCACAGTCTAAGGTTATGAGGCTGGTTTTCTTGACAGTTGAATCCCATTCTTCTGTGCTCTGACTCTATCCCATCATAGGTAAAAATTCAGTAAGTTAAGGGATGGCACCATCTCACAAAGAACCTCAGAATTAGGAAAATCTATACGGTTTCTTTAAATGTGAGAAATTGTTGGTAGCAGTTATGCAGCACAGTGTGTCACATGTCATTAATGTCATTGTGAATTAATAAAAACCTTTTCAAGAGTTTTGGATCTTGGTGCTTTGTATGTGTTTGTGTGTGTGTGTGTGTGTGTGTGTGTGTACACCTATTTCTTAGTATGAGTTCTTATCCATATGAATTAGGTAATATATAAAATTCCCAGGTGATGTATGATTAATCAGGTTAGGAAAACACCTCTTGTTAATGGTACCAGTGCCATGAGGAACTGATGACCAAGAGTTAAAATAGACATTTCTTATTTTAACAGTGGTATAATACAGACATATATTTATGTGCATGCCACAAGATAAAATACTCAGCACAACTCTCCAGTTTTTTAAACGTATGATTAAAAACCGGTGTTTCCAAACAGGATTCCCAGATTACTGATAAACAAGGGGAAAATACTCTTCAGGTCTGTATACAAATATATCAGCTCCGAATATAAATCCATTTAAATTCCTCCTAGGTAGCAATTCAGAGAGTTATTTCTAAATAGAACTTAGAGGTTACTTTTATTTAAATGTAATAACAATATCATAAATCATGCTTGGGAGGCAGCAGGTTTTTTTTTTTTTAATCCATTGGCTATTGTATTTGTATCTTCCATATAAAGTACTGAATGTGGCTTCTTAAAAATGGATTTTTCTAGTTCATTTTTCAAGGTTATACAGCATGTATGATTACTGCAGGGACAAATGTTTTGTGTGTTCATTTCTTTTTTACTGCTAATGGTTTATACATGCAAATAATGAAATGTATATTATGTCTACTAAGTACGTGGAAACAATGTAGAATTTACCTGCCTGATTCTTAGCTCCGCTGAGAATTCTTTAAAATGTAATTTAACATTAAATTCTTGTAA
Organism: Stenella coeruleoalba; assembly: GCF_951394435.1. Lineage (NCBI taxonomy): Eukaryota > Metazoa > Chordata > Mammalia > Artiodactyla > Delphinidae > Stenella > Stenella coeruleoalba. The sequence goes on along the minus strand of NC_137151.1, from coordinate 74,039,287 downwards.
AGGTAATAACTTTAATCTGATTTTCTTATACACCTTCTGCAGATAGGGGATATTTATTCTTGTATGAATATTGATTCATAAATGCTCTTAAGGAATGCAGTTGCTCCAATTCGAGAGAGAAAATTTTCATGGTATTTAATATTTGATAGGGAATATACTCCTATTTAACATCCCATTGCAGAATAGTGATCTGTTTATAACAGGACAGTAATCAAATTAAATGAAGACAGTTTTCCAAAGTCAAATATAATCGTTTCTCACTATGGTATAGTCTTTCACCATGAAAAAAGAACTAGCTGTTGAATTCGTTTCTCCTATACTTTCTTACCATGTCATTAATTTTAATGGGAAAAAGTTTAGAAGGTATGAAATAATAAAGAATTTGTTTTGCCTGGCACTAAGTAACTAACTGTATACTGCATAGATAATTTAACCCAATGGTCATATTAAACATTTTTTAGGTTCATGCAACTTAGCTGGTGAAATTCACTGAAATTGAATTCCATGACAGCCACAAACAGGAAATATTGTCTAAGGCAATAAATAGGTGAGATGATAAAGACAAGATGTCAAGCAATAGCTATAACAATATGATTAAATAACAGATGGGACCAAGGATGGAAACCATTGAAGGAAATGCAAACCCAGTTATAATTATGTGTTAGTAGTCTTCTCTGTGATGTTGGTTTAAAAAAATTGTGTCCTCTTCCTTTCTTCTGTTCTGGAGTAAACACACATAAATGTACATATGCATACACATCCATATGTATCTACAAACTTGCATATAAGTACATCTAATTGTATCTATATTCATAATGGTATCTTCTGAAAATCTTACAAAGACTTGGTATAGAAAGTCATCCCAGGCATCATCATCTGTCTCCTATGACCATTCCATCGGAGCTGACGCTGATAAACCTGGCATAGCTTCAGGAACGACTCCTCCAGTTTAGTATGCAGACATGGTCATGTAAACCTCTAAGACTTAGCCTCTTTGAGCCGACCTGCAAAGTTTCAGATTGGTAGAAAAGAGGAACATTTCTCCATTGTGTGTCCACACGTGGCAACCCCTCCCCTTCCCACCTGATTCTCTTTAAGTGAAGAGTTAGTATAAGGTAGGAGGAAAATATTTTTCACAAATGCTTTAGAACTACACATCTTAAAGAATAAGTTGCCATAAGTCAACTGCTTGATTTTATGTGGTGTGTCTTTTAGAGCCTTGCTATAGAAGACTAGCAGTGTCAGCATCACCTAGGAGCTTGTTGAAAATGAAGAATCTCAGATTTCACCCCAGCCCTACTGAATCAGAATCTACGTCTTAGCAAGATTCTCAGGTCATTTTTATGCATATTAAAGTTTGAGGAACATTGTTTTAGAGAATACTTTGGTTTCTAAAGATTTCAAGCCTTGTATGCAGTAACTTCATGTTGGTGACATCTGTGCTCCAAATTTATAAGATTCAAAATGGAAAAATTCAACACTGTCATAGGAATATTGAGATAGATTGACAGATTTCTATAGTAGAAACAGTAAAAGAAGTTAGAGTGGTAGGGATCATTCTGAAATCCGTAGAGTCCTGTTTGAGAATGAATTTAGGTTCAGGGATTACATGTTTAATCAGACAGTTTTGACAACGTGTGGTATTTAGGCAATGCCACCAAGAACTCTGCAAAATAGTTTCCGGAAGAGTATGTTCTATTCTATATTCTAAGCCCACAGTGCTAGCCAACAAAGTTTCTTAGGGCCATAGTAGGTCAGGCAGATTATAATGACTAAAGTGCTTTTCTGTTTGAAAATATGCCAAAGATTTATTCAGAATGGAGACAACATTCTCTGCATTAAGAGCTTCTTTTGGCAGGGTGGAGCAGGGCGGGGGGGTGGGGGGTTGGGGGGGGCGGGAAATCAGAAACCACTTGCAATTATACTCAGAGTTGTATGCCCCGCCAACGAGCATAAATAGCCAACAAGTCAATGCCAGCATTAAATGCCCTTTGGAAAGTTTACCAATGAGTTCCCAGAGCATACTGTTTCAAGTGACCTAAAAACTTGAGTTACAGTGTGATCATTTAAACGTTTTACAATGAAAGTAATCTAAATTTTAGACGATTATTAATGTTTATTGCTGCCATTTCTGTAAGTAGAGATTACCAAGGAAACTTTGTTGTTCATGTTAGAAGCATTAAAGTATATTTTTGACTCCAAACACAGTACGAAGTTTATATGGCTATTTTAATAACATTGACACATATATTAAAAATTAGTATCATTGATATTTAAATTATATGACATTGGCTATATAGTACATTATTGGAAATAAGCAAATTATAACCAAGGTTCACTGTCATTTTAATTTTTTAATGATGGATGTGACTTTCCATGTCTAATCTAGAATTGCCATTTGGAGATAAAGTAGATGAGATAAAACTCAGCCCCTATTCTGATGTTGCTCTGAGGAACCTAGAGGCATAGAACTCTTTTTTTTAATTGGATAAACATAGGCTTTTTGTTGAGGTTGTCTTGTATCTTTTTACAGGTTAATTGAAATCCTTTAATAATGTTTATTAAAATAGTGGAACATTGATTTTATAAAAATATATCATGCATTTGAGCCTGTTTTAATCATCTTGCATTCAAACAGAAATAGAAATTAGCATTTGTTTTAAATATATGGGCTATTCTGTATTACTCCTCTTAAACGTTACTGTTTTGAAGTGCTAAAGACCTGAATTCTAATCCTAGCTCTGATACAGAAGAGCTCTGAGGATTATGGCAACTAAAATCTCTATCCCTCATGTTCCTTGCCTGTGAATGATTTTATAAATTAAACCATCTCTAAAAGTGCTACCAGCTCTCACTGATCACTAAGGGGTATTAAATACACAAGTACGTCCTTGGTTTTCTCATTAGAACAGGCAGATGATATTACCAAGGACTTGGTGTTTGGGGGCCAAGTGACCAAAAGGCCAGCCAAGTTTCAGGATAAAATTTAAAGAAAATTTCCTGGGAAGAAGAAGGGAAATAAGAACTTTCTTTGCTGGGAATAGTACACACCTGGCGGTCATAAAATGTTCTCTTTATTCCACAGAGAAGAAAAGAAAAATATTACGGTAGGACTCCAAATAGAGTCAGTTAAAAACATGGTATACCCAAGCACAGGCTCTTATTCAGCCCCTAAAAGTCCCAGCCTCAATGCCTTTTAATATAGAAATGCTGTTAGCAGTCTATGATTCAGCTGAATGATAAAATAATTGAGAATATAGCACATAGTAGTTGTTGACAAATTATCCCTATGTTAGAAAAGAGACAGTTAATTGGCATAGATCTTGTCATTCTCTAGAAAAATGCAACCGTAGTTGGACATTCTCTTTGTATGGAATGAGTATGAAATTGTGTAGTGGTGAAATAGAACATAAAAGGTCATTTGGACATGTTTAGCATGTGGAATCTTGAACTTCATAGGTAGGCAACCTCATAAGACTGTAGCACTCCAAACAGGGTTATCAACATGTCCACCCACACAATATCTGCTTTCAAGGAAAGCTCCGTGTCAGTTTCAGGCAATTAACAAATTTTAGCTTTTATTATATTGAAATGAAGTCAAATTATTTTTCTGTTATGATCTCTTTTGAAATAAGCTTTTACATATTTCTAATGATTTCTTCTAAATGGTTCATATAAATTAATGCTTTTTAAAAAAATATATTATTTGATTTCACTTTGATCTACTTTAGCTCTCATTCTCAGGGAGAAGCAACTGAGTTAAAGTCACTGTTTTAAACAATATTTTTTATTGCATTTAGAGTAATTACACCTAGAACACTTAATAATTTTATTCTAAATTGAGCTAAAGCCTGGACAAAAACATTTTTAAGTACCCAACATGTTCAGATATCATTTTCCTTGTTTTTTAAGTTTTACTAGGAAGAGATTGTGTGTTTAATTAAGAATACATATCTAAAAGGAAACTCTGATTTTGTGAGATTATAAATTCTGGTTTTCAGAGTGAAGATAATCCTGAGAGAGAAATTATCTGAGCCTTATCTGCAACCCTGCCACCCATCCCAGACACACACACACACACACACACACACACTCTCTCTCTCTTTCTTTCTCTCTCTCTCTCTCTCTCTCTCTCTCTCTCATTCTCTACCAGTCCAGTGTGACCAAGCCAAGGAGAATGAGGGGCAGGAACACAGTCACACAAGTCAGTGCCAAATAAGAAGAATAAAAATAGAACCTTAAGCTTTCAGAAGCACCAGTTTTTAAAGTGAGCCAGAGGACAGAGCAATAGCTATATATTTAAACAGAAGTAACTACAACTTTCTAATCAGTTACCCTGTGATAGAACATAAACTGCAGTAAATCATGACTCAGTGTCCTGTTATGTATCCCATAAACAAGGGGGGGTATCATTGGTGTGCTTTACTTGGTGAATATGCTTATGCAGATGCTTCATAAACAGATGCAATAAATATATTCTACTATGTCTTTTAATTTAATAGAAAGCTTTTTTAAAAAAATATTCAGCTTATATGTACATTGACCAGAACATGTTCTGTGTGGAAACTGCATTTTGCTTGGGTTTTGAGAAGAGCATTCCACAGGTTATCTATATTCTTACTAAAGTTACTTAAAGATAAGGAAAATGGTTTTCGTGGTGTATTCCTCTAAGGCTGGGCTTCTCAACCTCTGCACAGTTAACATTTGGGTCCAGATACATCTTTGTTGTGGGGACAGTCCTGTGCATTGTAGAATGTTCAGCAGCACGCGCAGCTTCTACCCACTAGACAACATTAGCACACCCACCCTCAGTTGTGATAACTAAAATGTCTCCAGATATCACCAGATATCCCCAGCATAAAATCATCCTCAGCTGGCAACCACTGTTCTAAAGAACAAGTTAGCACAGCCTTGGTCAGGATCAAACAATACTGCTTTGTTAGCAAAATTTAGGAAATAAAATCCAGCAATTAATGTGGCCTTCACACACTTTTACTGTTGTTTCTTTATTTAACCTTTTCTTTTATCAGCTTCTTTTCTTAAATGGATTACTACTATCCTGGATAGATTACTAAGGTTTTAGTTTAACAAATTTGTTATGAGAGCTGAAATTACCAGCTTCTCACCCTCCCCCCAGTATAATGATGATGTTCAATCAAATATGTCAGATAGAAGCCCACAACATTCATCAGATTGGAGTCTACATCCTCCTGGAATTTGAGAGGAAAAAAATGTGGGGAATATCATTTTTTGGTAGGGAGGCTAGGTCCATTTGCCATCGAAGTCTACATTACACTTCTAAATGTCATCGATATTAATTCTGTTTAAATCTGTGCCTATAGTATACTCTCTAAGGATGGGCTGTTTAGTCTGGAAATCCGTACTCTGACAAAACCCACCATAAAGCATGAGAATTTGTAGCTAAAAAACAAGTTTCTTCTCCTGTCAGTTCCTTCTCTTACCCCTCTATGTGAAGAAAATAGAATTTAACAAGACTGTAGTCAAGAGTCTTGACAGGAAGTTACCTTAATAGGTTTTATTTTTACTTTTGCTTTTGTTTTTTTAAATTCAGGGAACCTATTGGTGGTTGCTAGATGCTGGAAGGTTGCAGTAAAAAGAAAGTTGTTATTGTTCATAAATACTTCTGAAAATGAACATGTTTAAAATACAGCATATGTGTAGCTTCTATCAGCAATTACAAATACCTTTTTCTTTTTTAGTACTAGACAAAATTCCAGCATTTCTAGAAAGTGTTGGGCCCGCCCACCTCCAGGAAGGAGGTTTGATTCCACACTGTAGGGCCTGGAATACTGGCTTATCGGTTGTGACAAACGTACAACGCTAAAGCAAGGTGTGTGTGGGAAAGGAGTATATGGAAACTCTCAGTACTTTCCTCTTAATATTTTTGTAAACCTAAAACTCCTCTAAAAAATAAAGTCTATTTATTTTTTCAATGGATTTGAAAAGAAAAAAACACTAATTTTTGAAGTAATAAAAAAGTGAAATCTAGTCAAATTGTGGTTCCTAGGCATAAAGTGGATTGATTGTTCTAAGCATCATTTAGATTTTTAATTTGTGACACTGTTTAATAATAAACAAACCTATTAAGAGAGAAATATTGCAGGTCCCAAGAATTTTTAATTTATTATTTTTTAATACTTGATAACTTAAATGTATGCAAATATTAAACTAAATATAAGTCCATTATGTTTATAAAATTAGGAAACAAAAAAACTGCAAACCAGAGAGAAACAAAACCAATAAAATTATACTTATCAGCATTTGTCAATGTGTCAGAGGACATGTTGTTGAAACTAATCACTACCTAAAATGTGAATATGGTTTTACAGCAAGCTACAAAGGAAGGAGAATTACCATCCAAACAGTTGCTTGGTGAGCATGGAGTTAGAGGGGTAAGTTTGAATTCATTATCATTAGGCTCAGATGGTCTGACGGCTTATCTTCACAATATGATAAGGGTTCTGAGAACGTGTGGCCCAACAGAGTGTGCCCTGCCTGCCTTCTTTCAGGTGGTGCTGGAAAGGATGAGGAGAGCCACTGCTTCCCTTGGTAACTCCTACTGCACTGCATTTCTGAACAACATGCTCATGACTTATTAAAAGTCTTTTTTTCTTTGCATTCTACTCTAGCCTGAAAGCCATTCTGTCTCATTAAGGTAACTGAAAATCTATCTACCATCCAGGAACAGTCTAATGCTCAAGTCTGTTTCCTAATAGCAACCCTATTTCTCTGATTTTTGAGTTCTGGGGTCTGCCTCGTGTTACCTCTATGCCCTTAAGCGGATTGCCACGCCTACCCACTCACTGCCAGTGGAGGCTTTTAATGAGCCAACGTGTAATCAGTCATTACTCATTCAGTATTAAAAACCCAATTAAAATGTTGATTGTCTACAAGTAGTAGCAAGTGTGATGTGACATGTCTCTGGAATCATATTCTTATGTATTCAAGCATCCGTGTGTCTTGTGCTGTGAGGTGGTGTGCCCCGACATTCGATATAAAATCTGAGCTAAATACCTGAAGCAGATAAGGACTCATCATAGATGTAGATGCTGATTTTTCACACTTCTCTGGGAAGAATTGGTGGATGTTTCTATTTTCTATGAAAAATCCTCCAGCTACCCTTCTATTTTTTCCTCCCTTCACAAAAGAAATTTCTTGAAAGAGGTTTATACACTTCCATCTCCCACCACTTCATGGACCAACATCTCCCTAATGTTAAAATGATACTGAATCCAAATGGCACATTCCAGCAACCTTTGGAACCATTCATTTCTCCCTCATTCTTAAAGGATTCATTTCCTTTGGCTTTTGTGCTACCATTCTCACCTGGATTTCCTCTTATTCTTCCTTCTCCATCTTTTTGCACGTCTCCTTCTCCTTTTAACTGTTGCACTTTCTCAGTTATCCATCCTAGTTCTCTTCTCTTTTAGACCTCCCTGTTCTCCTGAGTGAGAGATCATTCACTCCCAAAGTTTCAGGTGCCAACCAAATGAGCCAAGAGCTGCTGAAGGTTTATCTCCAGTTTAGACTCCCATTATAAGCTCCAGATTCTACCATCTACTCTGCACCTCAGCTGAATCTCCCACTAGCCCCTTAGTTTTGCCTGTATCAGAACTTACCTTTCCCCAAGCTTGTGTCTCTCCTTACATCAGTAAAAGGCATTATTACCAACCCACTTACTTAAGCCAGAAATCTTGGGATCATCTTTACTTTCATTTGCCTCACTCCAAGGTCTCTAATTTTTTTTGTTGTTGTTTGTTTTTGTTTTTGTTTTGTTTGTGGTATGCGGGCCTCTCACTGTTGTGGCCTCTCCCGTTGCAGAGCACAGGCTCTGGACGCGCAGGCTCAGCGGCCATGGCTCACGGGCCCAGCCGCTCCACGGCACGTGGGATCTTTCCGGACCGGGGCACGAACCCGTGTCCCCTGCATCGGCAGGCGGACTCTCAACCACTGTGCCACCAGGGAAGCCCCAAGGTCTCTTAATTTTTAACAACTCATAATCATCTCTCAACTTTGACCTCTTCTTTTATCTTCACTGACATCACCATGCTCTGGCCTGATGTGACAGCCTCCCTACCTGGTCTTCCTGTCACTCAAAGATGGTCATTCTTGCCCTTCCTTGTCAGATATAGACCCAGAAGGGTTATCGCACAGCTGGATAGAAATAAAACTAGGCTAGAACCCAGATCTCAAACCTTCCAGCTACACCATGTCTCTGGCTGGGTATTTTTCCCTGCTTTAGCCTGGAAAAGAAGGATCTCTTCCCAACCCCATTCAACTCTTCTTCCCCTCTTCCAGCAGTATGTCATGCTCCAGCTGTCCCAACAGGCTCTCAGGTCCAACTTCTTGAATATCATACAAACTCCTTTCAAAGACATGGATTATATACAAAGAAGGCATTGCAGACAGTGGGAAGATGGTCCATCTTTGGTCAGGCTAAGGGATGGACCATACTTAAAGATCCCTCAGTTCTGAATATTCTTGAGTCAAACCCAAGTCTTTCTGTCTCTGGCTTTCCTAGAAGGGTGACTTCTGTTCATACCCACAATCTCATAGCCAGTGTATCCAGCAAGTAGAATTGAATCCACACTATTTCTGAAGCTATTATGAACTATTAAGTTAAATTGTTGGATTTATTAATTTGGAACTGCAAAAAAGTTAATCTTATTCTTACCTTAGTACAAAGTTTATGTCTTTTACTCTTCTAAAAACTCTTTTAATAGAAGGTCCTCAGGAGGTAACACTTACTTATTTATAGGAATTTCAAGACAATAAGACAATGGGGTGAACTATCCTCCTCACCCCCAAGTCCTATTTTAATATTATTACATTTTTCTATTCTTAAATGGGTCACTGGTCTGGAATCATTGAATATAGAATGGCTAAGAAGAAAAATATATTGAGTTATATCTGGAACTTTCTGTATGAGATAATGTTAAGGAAAAAACTGGAGACATAGCATTAGTTTCTGCATATTTATTTATCAGATACTACTTGCAGAATAAAGATGTGGAATATTGGAATCTGATGAATTAATCAACTTGAAAAAACCTTTCAGAAGGACACAGCAGGGAAAGGAATTATCAGGGAACAAGTTGAATTAAAAGATATTAATTATTGTGAGCCATCGCCTCCTGTTTCTTGTTGTGGTTTTTTCACAGTGTCTATAGTGAAATCAGTAAAATCTAGTTATATTCCATTATAAAAGTATTTGTTCATTATGATTTGGATTATGATTTAAATAATATTAGATTCATTTAATTCCATTGTAAGGCTATAATTTCTGAACACGAATGTTCCATCTTTTTCAAACACATTAAAGGAATTTTTCTAAAGGATAAGAAATTCCTTGCATGTGTATTTCTCTATTTTAAATAGCTTTTTCCTCTTATTATACATAGCAATAATCTTTATTATAGAAAACTCAGAGAATATAGAAGAGTAGAAAATAAGAATATCAAGTTAACCCATCATCTACCACTCAGAGACAATTATTATTAACATTTTAGTATTTGTATTTCCAGGATTTTTGCTGTGTGCACGTGCACACACATACACACACACACACACACACACTTGTGTATATAGCTATCTATAAACATATATGACATCAATACTCTCCAGCCAAAGACTATTAGCAGCATATCCAAAGTTAAACATGTTGGGCTTATTGCTTGTTGCAACAAAGACCACATACCGTAGGGAAGCACAGGGCACCTCAGTAACAGGGAGTTTGAAACAACTTAGGATTTGGGCTTATGTTAGGTGACTTTAGGGAATTTTAAGGAAACAAAGCCTTGCTGTGAATTGGAGGCAGAGGTGAGTGTATGTTTGGGTATCTTAATAAATGTTATCTATAGGGTGGGAAGAATGAATAGAGGTAGAAGCTATAAAGTAGTAAAGAAGCAGCAGTCACTCATATTAGCCAGGATAGACTTCTGGGTCATTTATGTGGCTTGGACAGTGTTCATGTTTGTGTTCAGACAAGACAGTGGGGTGGTTTTGTTGTTGTCTTGAGCCATCATAGTCCCAGAGTGGCCCTGTTCGTGTTCATGTTCTGTGATCTTGTTTATATTCAACAGGAGGACACAGACCGAACTGGGAGTGCCCGACCAGCTTCTGGATATCAGGGCCTGCTTTCTTCTCTTTCAAAGCTTAGAGAGTTTTGAAACTTACAGGACTTCCCTCCATCTTTGGAATTTGACTAGTGTAGATCGTGCCATCCAAAATTATTTACTTGGTGACTTGCTCAGTCTTTTGTTTATGGCATCTGAGTTTCCCATGTTGCTTAAGACAGCCCGTCCAACCTGTGAGGTTCCACAAATATTTTTATGTAGGTAGTTATAATATTTTATTATGTTCTTTTTACTTTTAGATATTTAATCCATTTAAGATTTATGTTACATGGTATGAGGTGCTTTTTTTAATAAGAATTTTTTTTTTACGTGAACCATTTTTAAAGTCTTTATTGAATTTGTTGCAATATTGCTTCTGTTTTGTATTTTGGTTTTTTGGCCACAAGGCATGTGGGATTTTAGCTCCCCGAGCAGGGATCGAACCCGCACCCCCTGCATTGGAAGGTGATGTCTTAACCACTGGACCGCCAAGTAAGTCCCAAGGTGCTTTCTTCTGAATAAATATTCAATTATATCAGCACCATTGTGAACTAAACCATCATAAATTCATTCCTCGGATTTCCTTGTATCTATTTCTGGACACTCTATTCTATTTAATAATTTATTTTTATATTACTGTGCTAATACCTGGCAGTTTGATTGCTGTAGTTTTATAGTAAGTTGTAATTTCTGGTAAAGCAGTTTCCCTTTCACCATTATTCTGATTTTTCAAGAGCTACCAAATGGTCTATTGTATCAGTATAAATACTCCCTATTGGCAGACATATAAGATATGTCCAGTTTATATTCCCTCTTACAAATTTTTAGAACAAGAGTTTTTTTCCATCATTTAATATAATTCTATGTGGCACAAATAGAGAACAAAACCACACATTAATGTGTCTCTGATCTGCTATAGGCTCACTTATTAGTAGGTGACACTCTGGTACACAGCTGTATTGTACACATGATTCAAATTCACACTTCCCCCAAATTAACTGCCATGGCTCTATAGTGTTACAATGTGTCAAACCCACAAATGTTAAAACCTCCAGTGTCAAGAACCCACGTAAACAATTTTCACCCTACTGGATTTATCTTACTGGTATGCACAGCCTTCTGACCCTCAGAACTTCAAGGATCAAATGCTTAAACTGACTAATCCCTTTAATATCTTTTTCTAGTGGTAATTCCTGCTCATACCCACTGCCAAATACTATCCCCTAAAGTCTTAAACAAAACTCTTAGAAACAGAGGTATGAGGCAGACAGCTTGGCCTGGCTGGTTCTAACATTGACACGTGACATGGCTTCATCTTCAAAGCCCTTTTGTGTCATGAACTCATGCAAAACATGTGTAGCTAGAACCTTTGGCCTTCTCCTGTGGCAGCAAGTTCTGACACTGAGAGAGAGATTTGCATTTCATGCTGACCTTCCCCATGATGTTTGCTTGCCTCTTACACATTTTACGAAGTGAAGATTCATTCAATGTCTCTAAGGACTGTTCTACATCAATAGCCTACAATCCGAGAGCATAATTATCAAACTGGAAGTGGATTTACTTACAACAATATAAATTACTTGGTAAGTGTAAAGTAGTGGCTGCTGTTAATGCCAGTGAGAAAATGTGAAAAACTTTACAACAGGGAATGTGAACTTTGTTAAAAACTCTTAAAAATAATGTTAATCACTTGTCAATCACACAGAAAACCAGGATCCTAGCCAGAGTACTCCTGGCTTTCAGTTTCAATTCCTATCAAAGGAACACCTGAGAGACATGATAGTTACCAAAGATCTTTCGAATATGATAAATCCTACTTACAGATCAGGGGGTGGAGCCCCACTCCCACTCATTTTTTTAAACTTGCACTATATCTCATCAACTCCTCATTCAGTTGCATTTATGAGCTGCCTTTTAATGTTATGCCCTTGACTTTCGTTAAAAGCTTCCACCAAAAATATCAACATATAGCTTAGGTCACTACATCTGCGATAGATACATTATTAAACACTTTATGTTCTGTATATCACTCAGTACCCTCTCTGTAAAGTTGTGCCTGATAAATTTTTAAAATTCAATGTTAAAAAAATTGCACTTCCCCAAGGAATTGGTATGCTTCCCTTTCTAGATTGAAAATCATGTCTCTTTATTCTTTAACTTTCAGGAAGTTCACCATCTAACCTGAAGATCATCTATAGTAAATAGAGTGGCCATCTTGGTTTGTGAGTTTATGTTGTTTTTTGACATGGTTTTATTTTTCTACCCTGTTTCTATTTTCTCTGAAAGTTATTCTTTATTGCCATTTCTCTTATATCAGTTTATCCGCTTTTGCTGAAATACCTCAATTTTTTTTGTGGAATGAAATGTAAAGTTTCCTGCCAAAGTTATCCTCTCCATGAGAAGTTCTGTTTTTTGTTTGTTTGTTTTTTAAGTAAGAAGTGGATTTATTTAGAGAGAAACATACTCCACAGACAGAGTGTGGGCCATCTCAGAAGGCAAGAGTGGCCAGAAGTTCTGTTTTTGTTTCACCTTATACGGCCCTCCTCCATCTCTGGGTTCCTGGGCACTTAGCGTACCAATCATTTTGATTCCTCCCTTCCACCATCTCCCCTGCTTTGTTACATAGCTCTCTTGTCTTTCCAGCTATTAAGTGAAGGACGTTATGTTTTCTGTAGCCCCCGTAGTTCTTGGTACATGGAAGACACTCACAAATCACTTGAAAAGAAAAGAAAAGTAAGCAGGGAGAGAAGAAGAGAGGGAGGGAGGAGGAAAGGAATAGCAGTCTGAACTTAATGTAAAAAATACGTGCAGCCTGTAGGGAAGAAGGGGTAAGAAAGAAGTCTATTGGAAATTGAAACAATTATCCAGTAATGAAGGTAATTGCTTAGGTTTGTTTAGCTTAGGGGGGAGAGAAATTTTTATTATTTTTTAAAATTTATTTTATTGAGGTATAGTTGATTTACAATGTTGTGTTAATTTCTGCTGTACAGCAAAGTGATTCAGTTATACATATATATATTCTTTTTCATATTCTTTTTCATTATGATTTATTACAGGATATTGAATATAGTTCCCTGTGCTGTACAGTAAGGCCTTGTTGTTTACCCATTCTATATATAATAGTTTGCATCTGCTAATGCCAAACTCCCAAAATCCTTCCTTTCCCCACGCCCCTCCCCACCTTGGCAACCACAGTCTGTTCTCTATGTCTGTGAGTGTTTCTGTTTCGTAGATAAGTTCATTTCCGTCATATTTTAGATCCCACATATAAGTGATATCATATGGTATTTGTAACAAGTTTTTATTATTGTCTCTATACAACTAGGTTAGGTCACAGTCAGGCAGGAAACACATGCAACTCTATAGCATAACTGAAGAGAGTTTAGTAAAGGGACAATTACAAGGTGTGGGCAGGTTCATGAACACTAACAGGGGATGGTGAAGAGCCCTGGGAAAAGCACCAGTAGAAAGCCCAGCTAAAAACATGGCAAAGGAACAATTACCAGAACCCAAAGAGAGTACCTGTAGGAAAGGGGTCCCCAACAAGAGCATGGTCACAAGTAGAAGAAGGATGCAGCCAAACTACAGCTAGGCAAGGAGGGAGCCAAAGGAGTAAATACCCCAAACTCTCTCCTGCCAGCACATCCCATAGAATGGAAGGGGGTGGGTAGTGGATAGAGGGGCAGCCAGAGGATATACAGTGCCCCGCACTTCACTTTCACAGTAAGGGCTTTCTTCAAAAGGATTCTACATTTATAATTAGGTGAGGAACCGTAGGCCGTGAGGGTGGGGGGAGGAGGGTGGGGAGAGGAGGGTGAGGGGTGGAATTTGACTAGGAATTTGAAATAGATGGGGTAAAACACAGAGGTAAAAGGCCTAAATCTCTGCAACAGACATAAAAAAGCTTCAGAATTCCGTAAGAACGTAAATCATCACTTAAGGCTCAAAGGGTCTTTCAAATATTTCAAAGCTTACCTTTGTTTTCAAGACAGTAGAGCTGCCTTCAGGGTCATTTTTAGATGTTTGTCCCACACAGGCTCTTTTTCTTTTGGAGAATCCTCCACCCCTTAACATATCAACCATATTAAAATGTACCCATCATTAATGCAGTTGACTAGTTAACATGTCTTTTTTTGTAGGTATTTGATAAACATCTATTATTTTTCATTTTTGCAAATTCCTTTTTATATTTCAGAGCAAAACTTATTTTTCAGCTCCAAACACATTTTTGGTCCCAAAAGAGCCCTTAATCCTTAGGTCTGTGCCTGCAGTAGTCACTGGATAAAATGAGCCATACTGCCTCACTTTGGTGTATGTAAATCTTATTATTTGACAGTAATATCACCACCAGTGAGCATCTGCTTGTGGTTGGATTTGATCTGGTTTAAGGTTTCCTGTCCCAACATCCCAGAAACCCAGCTTATACCTTCTTTAAGATTCCAGTAGTTCTTGAGCTTTGCTTTAATTCCACGTATAAATGTCATGTCACCTTCTGAGGTCCTTCCGGGAAACACATGAGGTGTGTTTCTATGAGCTCACTCTTGGACTTCTCAAATATTTCTTAGAAAACACGATTCTGGATATTCAGCTGGGTAGTTAGATAATGGATCAAATTAATATTAGCAAGCACAGAAATGATTTTCTTTTATGTCATGTTTGGCAGCAGCAAACAAACTAAATGCTTACCATCTGTCAGATTCTCACTGTCCTGGGCACTATCACATTCATTCTGTCATTTGTTTTCCTTCTCTTCAAGGGTTAAAGGTAAAATGTCTTTCTCCTGCTCTTCACCCCCTTCTTCTGCAATGGAGTCCTGAGCATTGCTGTTGTTTATTTCCTTATGTTTAGGGTCCTGTTCAGAAGTTTCATCAATTTTTTTCTGTTTCAACGTCCTCATTTCATCTTCACTCAATTCTTTTATTCGTTTTCTGTGTCTACTGTGTGGATTATTCAAATGGCTGATGAGATCAAATATTGTTGGTATTGCATTATCTCGAAGAACTGTCCTATAAGGACTAGTTCTACAGATCACAGAAGTCTCCAAGTGTTTGGCACACAATCGATAATGTTTATCTAGTTGATCGGGTGTTTTATCTTTTAAGTCGGCTCTCCTACAATTCTCCACACACTTCTGGCATCTGGCTGGATCCCGCGGCAACCTGAAAAAGGCCAGGTCCAACCGCGAGCTCTTCCGCGTGCAGTTGGGGGCCGTGCAGAAGTTCGGCATCATAGTCTGACTGCCGGCCGGCCCAGTCCTCCCCTCCCCCTTCCTCAGGGCAGCCCACCGGCCCGCCTGTCGGGGCCAGGGAGGGGAGCCAGGCCGGCCGGCCGCCTCGTTAGGGCCTGTATATATGCTTTTAGATTCACTTGACCTCATATGAAGCATGTTGATGTATTGTTATGTTTCTTAGAACCAAAATCAAACCACTTTAATTCTTATGGGAATTAGACGCAGAATGAATGAATACAACCTTGAAGCTTGTGTCATCTTGACGTGGTGCAATACAGAGAGCTCAAGAGCAGGGAAGATGGACCATATATATTACAGACATAAGGTCAAGTGTCTATCCTCCAAAGCTGCTTATCTATTCACTGTGTTTGGACGTTTTTAGACTTTGCAGCATGATCAAGATACTTGCCTTTTGGCATTTACATCCTTATATGACATTCAGAGTTAAGAAGGAAGGAAGAAAGGAAGGGAAGGGGAAGGGAGAGGAGGGGAGGGGAGGGGAAGGGAGGGGAGGGGAGGGGAGGAAGAGACCAGTTAGTAAATAGCTAATATACTACTCTGGAAAGAGTCCATGTTAGTGGATTAGTGAACAATACTGGACAATATGTGATATCATGCTAAGCATTAGCTTTAAAATTAAACATTCCATAGTTGGCATATAGCAAGCTAGCCCAGTGGAAACCAAATACTACTCAGATTTGGGGAGTTTGCTGATGCAGTGAGATCTTAATTTACCACCTTAACAGTGGGGAGGAGTCCCACAGATAATCCAAAACAGCTGATGATTCAAATATAATGCCTACTTAGTTTTGGAATGCATGGTGTGATTCTCTTTTTGAACATTATAGTCATAGCAATTCAATAAATATTTATTAAGCACATGCTCGGTGCTGAATACTGTGCTAAATTATTATAATTTGGGATTCTGTCATTGCTTATTGGCTCAACAAATATCTAATGAGTGGAGACTTTTGCCAGGCATTGTGCTAGGTGATGGCTAAACAGTGGTGACCAACAAGACAGTTATGGTTCCTGTACTTTTGGAGATTGTGGTTCACATAAACTACTAATAAATTCTCAGTAATCTACGACTGAAACCTAGACTAGGATATGTGTAAAACTCCGGCAGTGTCTCCATCTACACAACTGTGGTTGCTCTCAGACTTTGTTTATACTCCATCGGACCGGTTACCAAAGGAAGGACTTATTGGGGGTTATTTGAGAAATGGGTACAGTTTTCAAGACTAATGTAATAGTCCTTTGTGAGAGAAAAGAGTAAAATTAAGGTCTCTTATAATTCATTAAATTTTTTTGTGCATTCTTACTGTGTTAAACACGATTCAAGCACTGGGATTATAGCAATGCACGCAATAGACAGAATCTCTGCTCTCAAGGAGATAATTAGCACAATAATATGTGGTAATAATAGTATAGCTATAAAGTCCCTTCCACTCATAAAGTGTTTCAAAGTGAAATATAGGCTTATCATTGAGCTATTTTCACACAGAGAAGTAGAAAAGCAAATTCAGGAAGTGCACAGGGAAGAAGAATGCGCTGACCCAAACAACCCGTTCTGATGGATAGGCGTCTGTGTTCCTTGAGTTACAAAGGCAAGCAAACCTACATCGGGGACATGGGGGACAAGGAAGTGCTGCTTAAAATTTGAGGCTTCTCTTTGTCCTACTTTTTTACTACCTCCAGTTACAGGTGCTTTAGTAGTAAGATTGAATTGATTGCTTTCTACAATTGTTTACAGGTGTACTAACAGTCACTCACATTTAATGGCACATTAAATACGAAAAGTTTATTTTAGACACGTGTGATACTTCTATCAAAATTAGAAAGATCAAAAAGTTGGTCTTATCCTGCCGAAGAGGCAAGAGACTTTTTCTTCCCTCTTTGTTTCCTGGCGCACAAGGAGAGGGGATTAAGAGCGCTGCTTAAAGGAGCTCCAGAGACGGATGCGAGCCGCGGCTAACAGCGCGGGCCCCAGAGACGGGCATGAGACGCTAAGGCTGCTGCTGCCGCCACCAAGAAGCCTGTGTGCGAGCACAGGCCACTCTCCACACCTCCCTTCCGGGGAGCCTGTGCAGCCCGCCACTGCCAGGGTCCCGGGATCCGGGGACAACTTCCCCGGGAGAACGCACGGCGCGCCTCAGGCTGGTACAACGTCATAACCGACCTCTGTCGCCGCAGGCCCGCCCCGCACTCCGTGCCCCTCCCTCCCCCCAGCCTGAGTGAGCCAGAGCCCCGGAATCAGCGGCTCCTTTAACCCCGTCCTGTCTGAGCGAAGAACAGACGCCCTCCGGCGACCTACACGCAGAGGCGGGGCCCAATCCAAAGCTGAACCCCGGGAGCTGTGCGAACAAAGAGAAAGGGAAATCTCTCCCAGCAGCCTCAGAAGCAGCGGATTAAAGCTCCACAATCAACTTGATGTACCCTGCATCTGTGGAATACCTGAATAGACAACGAATCATCCCAAATTAAGGAGGTGGACTTTGAGAGCAAGATTTATGATTGTTTCCTCTTTTTGTGAGTGTGTATATGTATGCTTCTGTGTGAGATTTTGTCTGTATAGCTTTGCTTTCACCATTTGTCCTAGGGCTGTATCTCTCTTGATTTTTTTTACTTAAAAAATTTTTTTTAATATTTTTTTATTTTAATAACTTTATTTTACCTTAGTATATTTTATTTTATCCTCTTTCTTTCTTTCCCTCCTTCCTTCCTTCCTTCCTCCCTCCCTCCCTCCCTCTCTCTCTTTCTTTCTTTCTTTCTACTTTTTCTCCCTTTTATTCTGAGCCGTGTGGATGAAAGGCTCTTGGTGCTGCAGTCAGGAGTCAGTGCTGTGCCTCTGAGGTGGGAGAGCCAACTTCAGGACACTGGTCCACAAGAGACCTCCCAGCTCCACGTAATATCAAACGGCGAAAATCTCCCAGAGATCTCCATCTCAACACCAACACCCAGCTTCACTCAACGACCAGCAAGCTACAGTGCTGGACACCCTATGCAGCCTGCATAAGCACCCAACATAGGAGCACCACAATACATAAGGCAAATACTAACAGCCATAAAAGGGGAAATCGACAGTAACACATTCATAGTAGGGGACTTTAACACCCCACTTTCACCAATGGACAGATCATCCAAAATGAAAATAAATAAGGAAACACAAGCTTTAAATGATACATTAAATAAGATGGACTTAATTGATATTTATAGGACATTCCATCCAAAAACAACAGAATACACATTTTTCTCAAGTGCTCGTGGAACATTCTCCATGATAGATCATATCTTGGGTCACAAATCAAGCCTTGGTAAATTTAAGAAAACTGAAATTGTATCAAGTACCTTTTCTGACCACAATGCTATGAGACTAGTTATCCATTACAGGAAAAGATGTGTAAAAAATACAAACACATGGAGGCTAAACAATACATTACTTAATAACAAAGTGATCAGTGAAGAAATCAAAGAGAAAATCAAAAAATACCTAGAAACAAATGACAATTGAGACATGACGACCCAAAACCTATGGGATGCAACAAAAGCAGTTCTACGAGGGAAGTTTATAGCAATACAATCCTATCTTAAGAAACAGGAAACATCTCGAATAAACAACCTAACCTTGCACCTAAAGCAATTAGAGAAAGAAGAACAAAAAAAGCCCAAAGTTAGCAGAAGGAAAGAAATCATAAAGATCAGACCAGAAAGAAATGAAAAAGAAATGAAGGAAACGATAGCAAAGATCAATAAAACTAAAAGCTGGTTCTTTGAGAAGATAAACAAACTTGATAAACCATTAGCCAGACTCATCAAGAAAATAAGGGAGAAGACTCAAATCAATAGAATTAGAAATGAAAAAGGAGAAGTAACAACTGCCACTGCAGAAGTACAAAAGATCATGAGAGATTACTACAAGCAGCTCTAGGCCAATAAAATGGACAATCTGGAAGAAATGGACAAATTCTTAGAAATGCACAAACTGTCAAGACTGAATCAGGAAGAAATAGAAAATATGAACAGACCAATCACAAGCACTGAAATTGAAACTGTGATTAAAAATCTTCCAACAAACAAAAGCCCAGGACAAGATGGCTTCACAGGCGAGTTCTTTGAAACATGTAGAGAAGAGCTAACACCTGTCCTTCTCAAACTCTTCCAAAATATAGCAGAGGGAGGAACACTCCCAAACTCATTCTACGAGGCCACCATCACCCTGATATGAAAACCAGACAACGATGCCACAAAGAAAGAAAACTACAGGCCAATATCACTGATGAACATACATGCAAAAATCCTCAACAAAATACTAGCAAACAGAATCCAACATCACATTAAAAGGATCATACACCATAATCAAGTGGGGTTTATTCCAGGAATGCAAGGGTTCTTCAATATATGCAAATCAATCAATGTGATACACCATATTAACAAATTGAAGAAGAAAAACCAGATGGTCATCTCAATAGATGCAGAGAAAGCTTTTGACAAAATTCAATACCCATTTATGATAAAAACCCTCCAGAAAGTAGGCATAGAGGGAACTTTCCTCAACATAATAAAGGCCATATATGACAAAGCCACAGCCATCATCGTTCTCAATGGTGAGAAACTGAAACCATTTCCACTAAACTCAGGAGCAAGACAAGGTTGCCCACTCTCACCACTCTTATTCAACATAGTTTTGGAAGTTTTAGCCACAGCAATCAGAGAAGAAAAGGATATAAAAGGAATCCAAATTGGAAAAGAAGACGTAAAGCTGTCACTGTTTGCAGATGACATGATACTTATACATAGAGAGTCCTAAAGATGCTACCAGAAAACTACTAGAGCTAATCAATAAATTTGGTAAAGTAGCAGGATACAAATTTAATGCACAGAAATCTCTGGCATTCCTATACACTAATGATGAAAAATCTGAAAGTGAAATCAAGAAAACACTCCCATTTACCATTGCAACAAAAACAATAAAATATCTAGGAATAAACCTACCTAAGGAGACAAAAGACCTGTATGCAGAGAAGGATAAGACACTGATGAAAGAAATTAAAGATGATACAAATAGATGGAGAGATATACCATGTTCTTGGATTGGAAGAATCAACATTGTGAAAATGAATCTACTACCCAAAGCAATCTACAGATTCAATGCAATCCCTATCAAACTACCACTGGCATTTTTCACAGAACTAGAACAAAAAATTTCACAATTTGTATGGAAACACAAAAGACCCCGAATAGCCAAAGCAATCTTGAGAACGAAAAACAGAGCTGGAGGAATCAGGCTCCCTGAGTTCAGACTATACTACAAAGCTACAGTAATCAAGACAGTATGGTACTGGCACAAAAACAGAAGTATAGATCAATGGAACAGGATATAAATCCCAGAGATAAACCCAAGCACATATGGTCACCTTATCTTTGATAAAGGAGGCAGGAATGTACAGTGGAGAAAGGACAGCCTCTTCAATAAGTGGTGCTGGGAAAACTGGACAGGTACATGTAAAAGTATGAGATTAGATCACCATACACAAAAATAAGCTCAAAATGGATTAAAGACCTAAATGTAAGGCCAGAAACCACCAAACTCTTAGAGGAAAACATAGGCAGAACACTCTGTGACATAAATCACAGCAAGATCCTTTTTGACCCACCTCCTAGAGAAATGGAAATAAAAACAAAAATAAACATATGAGCCAACAAACACATGAAAGAATGCTCAACATCATTAATTATTAGAGAAATCAAAATGACAATGAGATATAATCTCACACCTGTCAGAATGGCCATCATCAAAAAATCTAGAAACAATAAATGCTGGAGAGGGTGTGAAGAAAAGGGAACACTCTTGCACTGCTGGTGGGAATATGAATTGGTACAGCCACTATGGAGAACAGTATACCATATGAACAGAACTACCATATGACCCAGCAATCCCACTACTGGGCATATACCCTGAGAAAACCATAATTCAAAAAGAGTCATGTACCAAAATGTTCATTGCAGCTCTATTTACTATAGCCAGGAGATGGAAACAACCTAAGTGTCCATCATCGGATGAATGGATAAAGAAGATGTGGCACATATATACAATGGAATATTACTCAGCCATAAAAAAAAGAAATTGAGCTATTTGTAATGAAGTGGATGGACCTAGAGTCTATCATACAGAGTGAAGTAAGTCAGAAAGAGAGAGACAAATATCGTATGCTAACACATATATATGGAATTTAAGAAAAAAAAATGTCATGAAGAACCTGGGGTAAAACAGGAATAAAGACACAGACCTACTAGAAAATGGACTTGAGGATATGGGGAGGGGGAAGGGTAAGCTGTGACAAAGTGAGAGAGTGGCATGGACATATATACACTACCAAACGTAAGGTAGATAGCTAGTGGGAAGCAGCCGCATAGCACAGGGAGATCAGCTCGGTGCTTTGTGACCACCTGGAGGGGTGGAATAGGGAGAGTGGGAGGGAGGGAGAAGAGGGAAGAGATATGGGAACATATGTATATGTATAACTGATTCACTTTGTTATAAAGCAGAAACTAACACACCATTGTAAAGCAATTATACTCCAAAAAGATGTAAAAAAAAACCCAAAAAAACCAAAAAACTAACACACCATTGTGAAGGAATTATACTCCAATAAAGATGTTAAAAAAAAAAAAAAAGTTGGTCTTGTGTATCTTAGTAGCACTGACTCCAGGGGCATGTGGAATTTTGCTCCTACCCTACACGGGCTTAGGCAACTCGAATTTTGGAGTCTCAGATTTGTCAATTGTAAATTGGGGATTATAATATCTACCTCAAAGGGTTTGGGGGAAGATGTCCTATAAATATCTATTAAGTCCATCTTGTTGAATGTATCACTTAAAGCTTGTGTTTCCTTATTTATTTTCATTTTGGATGATCTGTCCATTGGTGAAAGTGGGGTGTTAAAGTCCCCTACTATGAATGTGTTACTGTCGATTTCCCCTTTTATGGCTGTTAGTATTTGCCTTATGTATTGTGGTGCTCCTATGTTGGGTGCTTATGCAGGCTGCATAGGGTGTCCAGCACTGTAGCTTGCTGGTCGTTGAGTGAAGCTGGGTGTTGGTGTTGAGATGGAGATCTCTGGGAGATTTTCGCCGTTTGATATTACGTGGAGCTGGGAGGTCTCTTGTGGACCAGTGTCCTGAAGTTGGCTCTCCCACCTCAGAGGCACAGCACTGACTCCTGACTGCAGCACCAAGAGCCTTTCATCCACACGGCTCAGAATAAAAGGGAGAAAAAGTAGAAAGAAAGAAAGAAAGAGGATAAAAGAAAATAAAGTAAGTTAAAATAAAATAAAGTTATTTACAATTGTTATATCTTCTTGGATCGATGCCTTGATCATTATGCAGTTTCCTTCTTTGTCTCTTCTAATAGTCTTTATTTTAACATCTATTTTCTCGGATATGAGAATTGCTACTCCAGCTTTCTTTTGGTTTCCATTTGCATGGAATATCTTTTTCCATCTCCTCACTTTCAGTCTGTATGTGTCTCTAGGGGTCTGAAGTGGGTCTCTTGTAGACAGCATATATATGGGTCTTGTTTTTGTATCCATTCAGCCAGTCTGTGTCTTTTGGTTGGAGCATTTAATCCATTTACATTTAAGGTAATTATTGACATGTATGTTCCTATTCCCATTTTCTTAATTGTTTTGCGTTTGTTATTGTAGGTCTTTTCCTTCTCTTGTGTTTCTTGCCTAGAGAAGATCCTTTAGCATTTGTTGTAAAGCTGGTTTGGTGGTGCTGAACTCTCTCAGCTTTTGCTTGTCTGTAAAGGTTTTAATTTCTCCATCAAATCTGAATGAGATCCTTGCTGGGTAGAGTAATCTTGGTTGTAGGTTTTTGTCCTTCATCACTTTAAATATGTCCTGCCAGTCCCTTCTGGCTTGCAGAGTTTCTGCTGAAAGATCAGCTGTTAACCTTATGGGGATTCCCTTGTGTGTTATTTGTTGTTTTTCCCTTGCTGCTTTTAATATGTTTTCTTTGTATTTAATTTTTGACAGTTTGATTAATATGTGTCTTGGCGTGTTTCTCCTTGGATTTATCCTGTATGGGACTCTCTGTGCTTCCTGGACTGATTAACTATTTCCTTTCCCATATTAGGGAAGTTTTCAACTATAATCTCTTCAAATATTTTCTCAATCCCTTTCTTTTTCTCTTCTTCTGGAACCCCTATAATTCGAATGTTGGTGCATTTAATGTTGTCCCAGAGGTCTCTGAGACTGTCCTCAGTTCTTTTCATTCTTTTTTCTTTATTCTGCTCTGCAGTAGCTATTTCCACTACTTTATCTTCCAGGGCACTTATCTGTTCTTCTGCCTCAGTTATTCTGCTACTGATCCCTTCTAGAGTATTTTTTATTTCATTTATTGTGTTGTTCATCGTTGCTTGTTTCATCTTTAGTTCTTCTAGGTCCTTGTTAAATGTTTCTTGTATTTTCTGTATTCTATTTCCAAGATTTTGGATCATCTTTACTATCATTATTCTGAATTCTTTTTCAGGTGGACTGCCTATCTCTTCATTTGTTAGGTCTGGTGGGTTTTTATCTTGCTCCTTCATCTGCTGTGTGTTTTTCTGTCTTCTCATTTTGTTTATCTTACTGTGTTTGGGGTCTCCTTTTTGCAGGCTGCAGGTTCATAGTTCCTGTTGTTTTTGGTGTGTGTCCCCAGTGTCTAAAGTTGGTTCAGTGGGTTGTGTAGGCTTCCTGGTGGAGGGGACTAGTGCCTGTGTTCTGGTGGATGAGGCTGCATCTTGTCTTTCTGGTAGGCAGGTCCACGTATGGTGGTTTGTTTTGGGGTGTCTGTGACTTACGATTTTAGGCAGCCTCTCTGCTAATGGGTGGGGTTGTGTTCCTGTCTTGTTTGGCATAGGGTGTCTAGCACTGTAGCTTGCTGGTCGTTGAGTGAAGCTGGGTGTTGGTGTTGAGATGGAGATCTCTGGGAGATTTTCGCCGTTTGATATTACGTGGAGCTGGGAGGTCCTCGTGGACCAGTGTCCTGAAGTTGGCTCTCCCACCTCAGAGGCACAGCACTGACTCCTGACTGCAGCACCAAGAGCCTTTCATCCACACGGCTCAGAATAAAAGGGAGAAAAAGTAGAAAGAAAGAAAGAAAGGGAGAGAGAGAGAGA
Organism: Stenella coeruleoalba; assembly: GCF_951394435.1. Lineage (NCBI taxonomy): Eukaryota > Metazoa > Chordata > Mammalia > Artiodactyla > Delphinidae > Stenella > Stenella coeruleoalba. The sequence continues at coordinate 74,014,758 of NC_137151.1, read as the reverse complement.
GAGGGAGGGAGGGAGGGAGGAAGGAAGGAAGGAGGGAAAGAAAGAAAGAGGATAAAATAAAATATACGAAGGTAAAATAAAGTTATTAAAATAAAAAAATATTAAAAAAAAATTTTTAAGTAAAAAAAATCAAGAGAGATACAGCCCTAGGACAAATGGTGAAAGCAAAGCTATACAGACAAAATCTCACACAGAAGCATACATATACACACTCACAAAAAGAGGAAACAATCATAAATCTTGCTCTCAAAGTCCACCTCCTTAATTTGGGATGATTCGTTGTCTATTCAGGTATTCCACAGATGCAGGGTACATCAAGTTGATTGTGGAGCTTTAATCCGCTGCTTCTGAGGCTGCTGGGAGAGATTTCCCTTTCTCTTTGTTCGCACAGCTCCCGGGGTTCAGCTTTGGATTGGGCCCCGCCTCTGCGTGTAGGTCGCCGGAGGGCGTCTGTTCTTCGCTCAGACAGGACGGGGTTAAAGGAGCCGCTGATTCCGGGGCTCTGGCTCACTCAGGCTGGGGGGAGGGAGGGGCACGGAGTGCGGGGCGGGCCTGCGGCGACAGAGGTCGGTTATGACGTTGTACCAGCCTGAGGCGCGCCGTGCGTTCTCCCGGGGAAGTTGTCCCCGGATCCCGGGACCCTGGCAGTGGCGGGCTGCACAGGCTCCCCGGAAGGGAGGTGTGGAGAGTGGCCTGTGCTCGCACACAGGCTTCTTGGTGGCGGCAGCAGCAGCCTTAGCGTCTCATGCCCGTCTCTGGGGCCCGCGCTGTTAGCCGCGGCTCGCATCCGTCTCTGGAGCTCCTTTAAGCAGCGCTCTTAATCCCCTCTCCTTGTGCGCCAGGAAACAAAGAGGGAAGAAAAAGTCTCTTGCCTCTTCGGCAGGATAAGACCAACTTTTTGATCTTTCTAATTTTGATAGAAGTATCACACGTGTCTAAAATAAACTTTTCGTATTTAATGTGCCATTAAATGTGAGTGACTGTTAGTACACCTGTAAACAATTGTAGAAAGCAATCAATTCAATCTTACTACTAAAGCACCTGTAACTGGAGGTAGTAAAAAAGTAGGACAAAGAGAAGCCTCAAATTTTAAGCAGCACTTCCTTGTCCCCCATGTCCCCGATGTAGGTTTGCTTGCCTTTGTAACTCAAGGAACACAGACGCCTATCCATCAGAACGGGTTGTTTGGGTCAGCGCATTCTTCTTCCCTGTGCACTTCCTGAATTTGCTTTTCTACTTCTCTGTGTGAAAATAGCTCAATGATAAGCCTATATTTCACTTTGAAACACTTTATGAGTGGAAGGGACTTTATAGCTATACTATTATTACCACATATTATTGTGCTAATTATCTCCTTGAGAGCAGAGATTCTGTCTATTGCGTGCATTGCTATAATCCCAGTGCTTGAATCGTGTTTAACACAGTAAGAATGCACAAAAAAATTTAATGAATTATAAGAGACCTTAATTTTACTCTTTTCTCTCACAAAGGACTATTACATTAGTCTTGAAAACTGTACCCATTTCTCAAATAACCCCCAATAAGTCCTTCCTTTGGTAACCGGTCCGATGGAGTATAAACAAAGTCTGAGAGCAACCACAGTTGTGTAGATGGAGACACTGCCGGAGTTTTACACATATCCTAGTCTAGGTTTCAGTCGTAGATTACTGAGAATTTATTAGTAGTTTATGTGAACCACAATCTCCAAAAGTACAGGAACCATAACTGTCTTGTTGGTCACCACTGTTTAGCCATCACCTAGCACAATGCCTGGCAAAAGTCTCCACTCATTAGATATTTGTTGAGCCAATAAGCAATGACAGAATCCCAAATTATAATAATTTAGCACAGTATTCAGCACCGAGCATGTGCTTAATAAATATTTATTGAATTGCTATGACTATAATGTTCAAAAAGAGAATCACACCATGCATTCCAAAACTAAGTAGGCATTATATTTGAATCATCAGCTGTTTTGGATTATCTGTGGGACTCCTCCCCACTGTTAAGGTGGTAAATTAAGATCTCACTGCATCAGCAAACTCCCCAAATCTGAGTAGTATTTGGTTTCCACTGGGCTAGCTTACTATATGCCAACTATGGAATATTTAATTTTAAAGCTAATGCTTAGCATGATATCACATATTGTCCAGTATTGTCCACTAATCCACTAACATGGACTCTTTCCAGAGTAGTATATTAGCTATTTACTAACTGGTCTCTTCCTCCCCTCCCCTCCCCTCCCTTCCCCTCCCCTCCTCTCCTCTCCCTTCCCCTTCCCTTCCTTTCTTCCTTCCTTCTTAACTCTGAATGTCATATAAGGATGTAAATGCCAAAAGGCAAGTATCTTGACCATACTGCAAAGTCTAAAAACGTCCAAACACAGTGAGTAGATAAGCAGCTTTGGAGGATAGACACTTGACCTTATGTCTGTAATATATATGGTCCATCTTCCCTGCTCTTGAGCTCTCTGTATTGCACCACGTCAAGATGACACAAGCTTCAAGGTTGTATTCATTCATTCTGCGTCTAATTCCCATAAGAATTAAAGTGGTTTGATTTTGGTTCTAACAAACATAACAATACATCAACATGCTTCATATGAGGTCAAGTGAATCTAAAAGCATATGTACAGGCCCTAACGAGCCGTCCGGCCGGCCTGGCTCCCCTCCCTGGCCCCAACAGGCGGGCCGGTGGGCTGCCCTGAGGAAGGGGGAGGGGAGGACTGGGCCGGCCGGCAGTCAGACTATGATGCCGAACTTCTGCACGGCCCCCAACTGCACGCGGAAGAGCTCGCGGTTGGACCTGGCCTTTTTCAGGTTGCCGCGGGATCCAGCCAGATGCCAGAAGTGTGTGGAGAATTGTAGGAGAGCCGACTTAAAAGATAAAACACCCGATCAACTAGATAAACATTATCGATTGTGTGCCAAACACTTGGAGACTTCTGTGATCTGTAGAACTAGTCCTTATAGGACAGTTCTTCGAGATAATGCAATACCAACAATATTTGATCTCATCAGCCATTTGAATAATCCACACAATAGACACAGAAAATGAATAAAAGAATTGAGTGAAGATGAAATGAGGATGCTGAAACAGAAAAAAATTGATGAAACTTCTGAACAGGACCCAAAACATAAGCAAATAAACAACAGCAATGCTCAGGACCCCAGTGCAGAAGAAGGGGGTGAAGAGCAGGAGGACCTTTAACCCTTGAAGAGAAGGAAAACAAAGAATACTTAAAATCTTTATTTGAAATTTTGATTCTTATGGGAAAACAGACCATACCTCTGGATGGACATGAAGCTGATGAAATCCCAGAAGGTCTCTTTGCTCCTGATAACTTTCAAGCCCTGCTGGAGTGCCGGATCCATTCTGGTGAAGAGGTTCTGAGAAAGTGCTTTGAGACAACGGCAGTGAACACTTTATTCTGTTCAAAAACACAGCAGAAAAAGATGCTAGAGATCTGTGAGAGCTGCATTCGAGAAGAAACCCTCAGGGAAGTGAGAGACTCTCATTTCTTTTCCATCATCATGGATGGTGTGATGGACATAGCAGGGGAAGAGCACCTGCCTGTGTTGGTGAGGTTTGTTGACGAATCTCACACCTGAGAGGAATTTGTGGGCTTCCTGCCTTATGAAGCTGATGCAGAAATCTCACACTACAGTAACTGAGAAGTGAGGATTAAACATGGAGTACTGTCGTGGCCAGGCTTACATTTGTGTCCAGTGGATTTTCTTCCAAAATGAAAGTTTTTGCTTCTAGACTTTTAGAGAAATATCCACAAGCTATCTACACACTCTGCTCTTCCTGTACCTTAAATATGTGGTTGGCAAAATCAGTGCCTGTTATGGGAGTATGTGTCCCATTAGGATCAGCTGAGGAAGTTTGTTCTTTCTTCCATCGATCAGCACAACTGCTTTTAGAGCTTGACAGTGTAATTTCTGTCCTCGTTCAGAACAATGAAGAAAGGGGCAAAGAACTGAAGGAAATTCGCCATTCTCAGTGGCCAGGCAGGCATGATGCTTTTGAAATCTTAGTGGACCTCCTACAAGCACTTGTTTTATGTTTAGATGGTATAATAGTGACACAAATGTTAGATGGAATAACTGCATGGCTGGCCGAGCATTTGTACTCTGTAGTGTGGTAACAGATATTGATTTCATCGTTACCATTGTTCTTTAAAATGTCCTATCTTTTACAAGAGCCTTTGGGAAAAATCTTCAGGGGCAGACCTGAAGGTCATCAGACCTCTGATGTCTTCTTTGCAGCTAGTAGTTTCACGGCAGGGCTACATTCACAAAATAAAGTGATGGAAGTTATCGAAGTTTATCATGAATTTTGGTTTGAGAAAGCCACAAATTTGGCAACCAAACTTGATATTCAGATGAAACTCCCAGGGAAATTTCTCAGAGCTCATCACAGTAACCTGGAATCTCAGCTAACCTCTGAGAGTTACTACAAAGAAACTCTAAGTGTTCCAACAGTGGAACACATTATTCAGGACCTGAAAGATATATTCTCAGAACAGCACCTCAGAGCTCTTAAATGCTCATCTTTGGTACACTCTGTCATGGGACAGCTCAAATTCAATACGTCAGAGGAGTATCATGCTGACATGTACAGAAGTGATTTACCTAATCCTGACACACTCTCTGCTGGGCTGCGTTGTTGGAGAATCAAGTGGAAACACAGAGGGAAAGATGTAGAACTTCCACCCACTACTTATGAAGCCCTTCATCTGCCAGACATCAAGTTTTTTCCTAATGTTTATGCATTATTGAGGGTTCTGTGTATTCTTCCTGTGATGAAGGTTGAAAATGAACACTATGAAAACGGGCAAAAGCATCTCAAAGCATACCTGAGGAACACTTTGACAGACCAAAGGTCAAGTAACCTGGCTTTGCTTAACATAAATTTTGATATAAAACATGATTTGGATTTAATGGTGGATAAGTGTACAAGTAAGCACACAAGTGTACAAGTAAGTCAGAGCTTCCTACAGATAATTCAGAAACCAATGAAAATACCTGAGACTTTTTTTTTAACATCTTTATTGGAGTATAATTGCTTTACAATGGTGTGTTAGTTTCTGCTTTATAACAAAGTGAATCAGCTATACATATACATATATCCCCATATCTCCTCCCTCTTGTGTCTCCCTCCCGCCCTCCCTATCCCACACTGCTAGGTGGTCACAAAGCACCGAGCTGATCTCCCTGTGCTATGTGGCTGCTTCCCACTAGCTATCTATTTTACATTTGGTAGTGTATATATGTCCATGAAGATACCTAAGAGACTTTTAAAATAGGCTTTCTCTTATATATGATATTTGAAAAAAACTGTAAGAAATTTGAAAATATCTTACAGAAAAGTTGTGAGGTGTACGTAGGCCACTTAATCACTGAATATCTTGACCTGTAGGCCCCCCATTGAGTACATTAGTCATTGATAATCTGCCTGTTTAAATGGCCCGTTTCAACTCCCATACTTTGGAGACCTAACTGTTCTTCCAGAAGATAGCATTGAAAGTACCATGTTACACTCTGTGGTCTCTGCTAATGGCACTTTGGAATTGTATTAGTTAAGTCATTTTAGACATAACATTTATCACTGTGGATCCAATTGTCAAGTATTGAGTTATCAGTTCTTTGAAGAAATAAATTGTGAGGAGGTATGGGAGGAAGGAATACAGTTTATAAACATTACAATGAAGCTCATGACTGACCTTTGAATATTAGGAGTTTTAAGTATGCTGTTAAAAATCTGTAAGGGACAGTTAAGAAAATTATCAGACTGTAATAGAAACATGTGAGCTCACCAAACAAGGATTTCAGTGTAGATTCTGTCTTTATCAAATGAAGTTAAAGGAACAAGTTATAGTTAAAGTTTGAATGGAAGAGCCTTCCCTTGTTGTTCCACATCTGGTTGTTGCTGTTTGCATTCCTTTATTGAGCCTACATCTTCATAAGCTTTTTGGCAGGTATATGTTGAACACTTCTGTTTCATGGTCAAGACAGGATCAGAGGCCATGGATACTGATTTGTCTGTTTTCTTCTGTCTTTTTTCATGACTATCTCTACTGCCTCATCTTGATTTACAAGCAAAACCTAGAAAACCCACAAAAATAAGTGTTTTGTGGTTTATCTAGGAATAATACAGAAAATATTGCTGTTATTTTTGGTGAAGAAAATCAATTTTGTATAGTTTATTTCAACCTAAATAAAATGTGTATTTTGTTTAAAAAAAAAAAGCATATATACATACACACACTCACCACACACACACACACACACACACACACTTGCACACATTTTAAATAGATAACCAGTTAGTTATCTATTTAACAGTGCAAATCAGAAAGATCACATGACATTTCTAGTCTAGCTTCGCTTTATGACTGGCAGGTTGCCTGTAACATAGTCTCTAATTGGGAATAATTTTTAAGATATATAACATGAAACTAGTTGTTTCTGAATAAAGCAATCAAACAGGATTTTGTCAGATAGCATCTGTAGTAGGAAAAATAATACCAACAATACAGATATCACTGCTTAAGAAAAGAAGACAAATGTTTAAATAAATATGTCATCTTGTCTATATAGCTATATTACATAAGTTGTCCAGTATATTTTAGTCCTGTTTAATGTTAACAAGTTAATCACTGTATAAATAATTACCAAGAGTGAAATACTCAGGAAGTTGAAAAGTCTAATGCATGGTCTTCCACATCAGGGGAAATTTTTATTACAGATGTAAATTTAACTTAAAATTTAAAATTTTAGTCTTTTATTAAGAAAAATCTCTTTTTATTATCAACAAGACAATTTTCTTCCCTCTTAGTGAAGCTTTTCAAGTCTCTCAGCTGAACTATTTTAAAGCTCTTCTGGTATGCTCTTTTGTATTTGAAATATCTGTTGCTTGAAATTAAATTCAGTTCTAAAATAGCAACTATATCATCTCCTAACTACTTCCCATTAGTAAGAGCAAACTCCAGAGATTAGTAAGGCAGCTTTCATGTGCCTGAAAAAGAACCCTATGGATGTTTTAAACAAAAGACTTGGCTGCTCATTAAGGATCAGTGCATGTCTATTTGTAAATATTAATGCCAGAAAAAAATGAAATCTGGAAAAAAGAAATCCTTACACTGTCTAGGCTAAATCTAAGCAGAGTTCAGATTTTGCCTCTCAACTTTATTTCTTGCAGGGCTGTATAAACACTTAGCTCATTAACATTGGCTTAACTCTCCCCGAAGTACAAGTGGATTCTGGAGAAAGTAGATAGTATAAATGAGCTCTCTTCAGTGCTGAGGTTTTTAGGCACTGGTTCTTCAAAAAAAAAAAGGTGAAGTCTTACGCATGAGATAAACTCCCTCATCTGTTGTCATGATTGACAGGTCCATTTGCTTGGTTGTATGGGGGAAGGGAACAGGAATGGGGCCTCACTCAGGGCAGAGTCCTCAGGTTTGGAGCTGTTTTGTATAATTGCCCACAAGTGTTTTCTATTGCCACAAATTCTCCTCAGACCAGTTATTTTCAGATTTTAACATGGGCAACAAGTGCTCTTCCCCAAGCCGCAACAGAGTTAGTTTTTAAGTACGGTTCTATTCCCTTGGTAAAGCCCCTTTTGAGATGCTAAATTTAGCACTGCCAATCAGAAGAACAGGTGGTCTGCGCCGCTCGCTACCAAATAGGTCCCGCTCCCATCATGCTTTCCTGGGAGAGCCAATCAGCCAGCGCCCTGCCCTGAGATGTGGGGCTGTCAGCAGATCTGGCAAATATAAGGGCTGGGCCCGACCCTGACTCGTGAGCAGTCGTGCATTCCCAGCCTCGCCTCGGGTGTAGGGATTGCATAGAAAAGCAAAACTACACAGTCTTGACTGTGTAGTTTTGTTTTTAAGTTTAGAGGCTCACCGATTCATGTTGGAGATGGTCGAAAAAACCAACTCTAGATAGGACGTCGTTTCAGAAGCAACCTTGGGCTTAGTCCCACCCTTTTTGGGCACTCCTGAGAAATCAGGTGAGCAGCATCTTTTCTTTCTTATTAGTAGAGTCCCTCCCTTATCGGTTTCTAGTTCCGCATTTTCTTTGTATGCTAAATGCCTATATGGAGGTGTTTGACTGCTTGGTGCTGGTTCTAATCCTCTATTTGAATCTGCTTGTTAAATTCTGGTTTGAAATATGTGAAGGCTTTTCCTTTCAAAAGTTCGATGCTTTAGCATATCAGCAAGTCAGTGATTCAAATTGTTTAAATGCACCTAACATTCTAAAAGTATTAAAAGTTGAGGTCTGAAATGGTGATAGAAATGCTTGCTTCTTTTATAGACTTTTTTTGTTTGTTGAGAATGTTCAAGGTTATATTACTCAGTGATAAAGTGAGACACACCAAGAATAGCTCTGATAAAATGCATGTGGTATCAGCTACACCCTGATGACTTTTTAAGGGAATCAACTGCTGAGGTATCAGTTGCAGGACAGTGACAGAACACTTGCCTGCTGTCAGTCAATGCTGGAGAGTTTATTTTGGGAGTATGACATTTTCGATGCATACCTTCAGCCATACTTAGACAAAGGCCTCTCAAGAGCAAATGCTAAAGCAACAAAATTTACCTGAACAATAGGAATAGAAGACCTGTTTAGGCCAGTTAATTGCAATATATTTAGAAATTTGGAAAAAAAGAAAAACAATATAATTGTTTTCTAAAATGCTCAGCATTTCATTATGTATTTTAGATCAACTCATAATCAAATTATATGATACAATTGTTGATGCTAAGAAGGGTAAGAAATAATGTTTTAGAGACTTCTTATTTCAAATTATACCTTGATTTCCCATCTTCCTGGAATTAGATTACTAATTGTAAATGCCTATAAATATATAGGTATATAAAACATAAATGGTGTAAAAGAATATAGCTATTTTTAGAAGATGCACTCGCTCAGAAACAGGAAGAGTTTGACACAAAAAGTTATTTTCGTGTCCTAAGGATAATATGCTACACTAAGCAGTTCTTGGCAACAGTTTATTTTGGATATTATCTGAATTTTTCAAATATAAATGTAATTGTCTCAGAGAATTCTAGTTTTATTTTCTTTTTAACTAAGTAAAAAGTTACAATAAGGTACAGAATTAGATGATTGCTCCACACACTTTTAATAAATAGAGAATTTTATGAAAAATAGTAATGAAGCAATTGACAACTGAGAATCTGCTTTTTATATCAGAATAGTGGCATAGTCACATTCAATAGCAAGGTATTTATGTCTCAGAAATTTCTTCTCATAATCTCTCTAAAACTGATAGGCAAAGTACTTGCTTCCACTTAACAAAACAACTTAACTGCCGATTTCGTGTTAATTTCTTTGATTTTTAATATTTGTGCTATGAAAGCATAGGTGCTTTCGCTTCAACTGCATCGCAGACCAGCCTTCCATTTTTCAGAATCTGCACATTGTTCCTTATTAAGAACTCAAGTCAGTATTTTTCTTGCAGATCTATAATAAATACTGGCCTGCTCAGTTAAATTTAAACTTTCCTGAATATTCACTTCAACAGTAGCAACATTTACTGAACAGTTACAATATGAAGAAATATTAAGGACTAAAAAACACTGTATGCTGTCTACAAAAGGTTTGCATAGTGGACCAGGCTTTCCAAAACTTTTCAAGTTAGGAAAGAAATTGCAAAGTTCAAGTTTTTAGTTTTGGTGACTATTTTAAATAATCACCTGGTTTACTTAAGGTAATAGTGCCTGAATCTATGTCAACTTTATAAATACAGATACAGTGTCTGAAAAATATTGGGAGGAAGGAAATTTTTTTAAATAATTCTTTCTGACATTGAACCGATGAAAAGATTCGTTTTACACTTTTCACACATACCTTCTATTATTTGTCACTACCCCCAGCTTCCTCCAGCTTTCCCTTTCTCCCAACTCTCTCTCAGATTTCCCACCTTTGGTAAGACTGAATTTCCCTCTTCGACCACTAGGGTACATTCCTTACTCTGTTTGCTTCGGTTGTTTTTTTTTTTCCATCCCCCCCTTAGACGTGCTACTCTGTTAGGCTATAAGTTAACCCAGAGGCCAAATTCAGGCCACAAAAGAGAAGGCCTGCCCATCACTCTGGGCCCACAGATAATCTGAGAAGCAACCCATTTGGAAAATGTGTGTCTGCCATCTTCAGAGTAGCTCCAGAATGGCCCTAAGCTGTGACCTTCTAATTTCTTTTCTCTTCCTTTTCAGAGTGCCTAAAAAGATGACAACTCAAGCACCGACGTTTACGCAGCCGTTACAAAGCGTTGTGGTACTGGAGGGTAGTACCGCAACCTTTGAGGCTCACGTTAGTGGTAAGCTCACACGTTCACACTGTCCCTTTTTCTTCTCTGCCTCCTGTCCATTAACTTTGCTGTAGGACTTGACAGCAAGTTTAAGCCTTGCTTTGACTTTGTGAAATGGGCCCACTTCTATGGAAGGGTCATTGTAAGAGTATACTGTTCACAGAGTTCCTACAAAATCTGACAATATAATGGCTTGAAAACGTTTTATTCATATTTATAATTCCACAAAGCAAAATAAATAGCATTGGATTAAATTAGCTGTCAGAATCCAGGTGCTAAATAGGACCAAATTTGGTCATTCTATCTTTGGATTCAGCTGCAGAGCCAGACTGGAAGCCAAGAACTCCAGCCCAATGGGGGCCAGTCATGGAGCTGCTGGGCGAGTAGCCTGTGTGCCTGAGCCTCTGTGGGTTTACATGGAAAATAACAGTACAACTGACTTTCCTCAGTGGCAGAACTTTCAGTGATGAGCTAACTCCTAAGTATTTTATTATTTTATTTTCAATCTTTATTAAGTGATTCTAGTCAATGAAAAGATTTTCCAATCATTTTGAAAGGACACCCCAAAATAATATATGCCACTCTGGTTCACATAGTAAAGAGAAACAAACATTAACCCTAGAATTGTATTTAACAGGCAGTTCTTCTGTCTCTTTTTTTCCTTCTTTTTCTTCTTTATAATTCAGTTTAGGGATGGTTTTGAAAATGGATGATTTCTGGGACCTATCATCGTGTGACAAAATGGGGATAATCTATGAACTATATTGTAAATAATCTCAAAATTATTTAATCTCAAATTTATTTAATCAATATTTTCTCCTGCAGTATTATAACTGGTCATGTGAGATTTTATGGATTAATTAAAAGTTGATGCTTGATGTACCTCTATGATACACTATTCCTCTTTTTTTTTTCAACTTTATGGCTTATAATAAAGATGTAAAATGAGATTTCCTTTTCCTTTCTCTTTCCTTTTGTTTTCTGTCTATGTACCAATCTTATTCATAACTGGATAACACTTTATTTTACATTGCACAAATAACATAATCATTCTTCAATTTCTATTGTATATGTATATAGAAATGTATAGAGACCAGTTCAATTCTTCTCTTGTATGATAATCTCTGACTTCCAAATAATTTACTTATTTATCTTGTAACTCTCAGTAACTTCTGAACTGAGCAGAACACATATGGCTTCAGTGGGAAGTTTGCCTGCTTGTGGAGTAATGGAATCTGGCTTCCTCATAACTCCTTGTTCCTTCACACTTTGCGCTAATACATTCTTAGAAAAACACCACTGAAAATATTTGAACACCCATGAATTCGTTAAATAAACTATTCACTTGGCCACAGTGGGAGATTGGCTAATATAAGGACAACAAAATAAACTTTCTCTCGCTTATCCTCACCTCCTCAGTTTAAGGAGTTAGATCACCAGCCTTCATACCAAAGGCAAAATAAACCGTGCTCTGAATTTGCCTCATGCCTTCCGAATGCAGAATTTTAGTATACTTAAAGCATCCAGCCGTGTACATGTAGTCATTAGCTCCATGATTCATGGTGGGTGAAGAGAATTTGACTTTTCTACCTGCAACTCCAAGTATCCATGTTATTCTGAAAGACTTGGTTCGGCATCATCTCTTATTGTATGAGAAGCTGCCCCTCCTTTGTATGGCATTTTTACTGAAGCACATTTGAAAGGCAGGAGAGGTCAGGAAGACAGGAGAGGTCAGAGGAGGTAGAGGGCTGAGCGTGTTCTCTTGTGCTTAGTAGGCTGAACTTTTAGATCCCTTTGCTGCTTTTGTTCTTCACTTGTTTTTGAAGAGGACAACAGTCACTTTTTATCTCACAGTTTCCTTGGCTCTTCATTTTTATAAATCTCCTTCATGATTTTAATGATGTCTATTAAATTGCATCAGATAGAACCTTGGGCAGGAGGGCAGGTGATGGCAATTCTGGTCCTCTGTGTGCCACTGCCAGCTGAGGGACCTTGGAAAAATCATTGAGCCTCTTTTGGCTTCAGTTTCCTCCCCTATAGAATGAAGGTGCTGGCCTCCACGTGAACCCACAGACCTTCCTAATGGTCTGTAAGTTTACACTTTTACCACACAGCTGTCAAATTTTCACTGTCATTAAATAGCATGACTCTCTGGATAGCTTTTATGGTTTAGGACAAGGAAGTGAACATAATGGGACAGAACAGAGGACTTTGCAGTGCCCCAAACATAAAGATGAATTCTTTGTTCTCCAGGTTTCCCAGTTCCTGAGGTGAGCTGGTTTAGGGATGGCCAGGTGATTTCCACTTCCACTCTGCCCGGCGTGCAGATCTCCTTTAGCGATGGCCGCGCTAGACTGAAGATCCCCGCCGTGACTAAAGCCAACAGTGGACGATACTCCCTGAGAGCCACCAATGGATCTGGACAAGCGACTAGTACTGCTGAGCTTCTCGTGACAGGTAGGCTTTAGGGGACCTGCCTGTCCCCTGTACCACCCCCGGAGCACATATCCAGGATCTGGGGAAGGGAGTCCCCCAAAAGCTACTGAGCACAAGCAGATGCATCTGAAATCTAGAGAAGGGCCCACCGGACACTGCATTGATAGCAAAGTTGTTTGTCTTTTGGAATTTGGTTTTCCTCAAAAAAGTGGCTGAGAACTAGTTCCTCTATACACATATTAAGCACTCAAAATTATATTAAGGAAATATTAAAAATCGTGTTTCTGGGCTTCCCTGGTGGCACAGTGGTTGAGAGGCCACCTGCCGATGCAGGGGACACGGGTTCATGCCCTGGTCCAGGAAGATCCCACATGCCGCAGAGTGGCTGGGCCCGTGAGCCATGGCCGCTGAGCCTGCGTGTCCGGAGCCTGTGCTCTGCAATGGTAGAGGCCACAACAGTGAGAGGCCCACATATCGCAAAAAAAAAAAAAAAAAAATCGTGTTTCTGAGCAAGTAGAAAGGCTTGAGCCTTGTCTATACGCCTGCTAAGGAAATATGCGTATCTCCAGGAATTCACACTTTAACAAGCACATAGATGATTCTGATACCAGTGGTCCACAGACCACCCATTTAAGAAATACTGCTCTAGGCTATAACATTTAATAATGCTTCATTTACTTTCCATTTCTAAAAACATTGCACAGTAAGCATACACAGAAATAGGGCAAATGCTTGTTTATGATTCAAATGCAGGACACAGTTTCCCCACAAAAGTTACCACAAGTCTTCGTGGCCTCTGTCATTTTTCTCCATCCTTTACTTCTTTGTAAGACATTAGTACAAAGAACATTGCATTACTTCACACATTACATAACAATATCTTTCATGAGCTGCATAATGTTATATATGTTTATCCAGTAAACTATACGTTCAGCACTGTTTAAGTATAGGGCTATCATTGACCAAAACAGAAGGAACATCAGGTAACATCAGGTATGAACTTTAACATACATCCAGAAAATTCAGAAAGGGAAAATGCACAAGGTTGACAGCATCTGCTGCTGTTTATTCCTCAAAAACATGTCAAGATTAATCCCACTCACCCTTCACATTTATTTTATTAAAAATCTCTTCCAGCATAATTAGCCAAAAAAAATCCCCTTTCTGTAGCATCTAACATTAAATCGTGTCATTATTTGGATTAACATTTTAAATGCAAGTACATATTTGGGTTATTTGAATACTGATTAAGTTGGAGCCAATTTAGGATTTTTTAATTTAAATTAAAATTTAATGATTCTGTAAGTCACAGGTGTATCCAGCAAACCAACCACTGGAATTCATTTTAGTGCAACTTCCTGAAATATGTAAAGTTATCTTAACATATTAATATAGTGCTAGATGTGAAGTTGGGAGGAAGTACAGGAAATATCCTCTAGAAATGTCATAACAAGATCTAGGCTTTTTCTTTAAAAAAAAAAAAATGTGGTGGCCTAGAACAGCTAAACAAGACAAAGCAAATCAAATATGGTGGCGGGGTGCCCTCTGCCACCTCCTGGCTCTGCTCTTACTGTCATCTGATGGATGAGCTGGGCTCAAGGACAGTCAAGCATGTTTGGTTCAGCTAGCCATTGCCTGGTTTAGACACCAGAGCTATAATCATTTAAAAATAGATTGTTGGGAGTGCCCTGGCTGGCGCCAGTCCTAATTTTCTTCCCTTCCCACTGCAGCGGAGACAGCACCACCTAACTTTGTTCAACGGCTGCAGAGCATGACCGTGAGACAAGGAAGCCAAGTGCGACTCCAAGTGAGAGTGACTGGAATCCCTACACCTGTGGTGAAGTTCTACCGGGACGGAGCTGAAATCCACAGCTCCCTTGATTTTCAAATTTCACAAGAAGGCGACCTCTACAGCTTACTGATTGCAGAAGCGTACCCTGAAGACTCTGGCTCTTATTCAGTAAATGCCACCAATAGCGTTGGAAGAGCTACTTCCACTGCTGAATTACTGGTTCAAGGTATGTGCTGGAGGTTGAGGAACAGGGAGCAGGGAAGGGAAGGATTTAGGACCAAGTGGGGTCAGGGGTCCACCTGCCTGCCCTCTGAGGTCTGGGGATGCTGTGAGTTGAAATCAAAGCTGGCATTTCAACACCCATGAAAAGTCTCTGAGATTCCGCGCAGGAGTTTAGAATCATTGAAGCAATCTGTGGTTTTTAACCCTACTAGAAACCAGGAAGTATTTCAATTAAGTCATCTATGTTTTCAAATTATTGGCAAGCGATGGAATTTTTTAAAAAAAGGTTCTAATTAAATTCATATCTAATAATAAATACTTTCTATGTTTAAAGCTAATTTATATTCATACAACATCCAAAACTTTCTGCATTTTTGCCCATTGGGACACACAAAATCTTATTGACTTTGTAGTCAGAATTAACATAATCCCTTTAAAAATGGGTCCTTGTGCTCCTGTCTAAATATTTATCTTTCCCTTCCTACAGGTGAAGAAGTAGTACCCGCTAAAAAGACGAAGACAATTGTTTCGACTGCTCAGATTTCAGAAACACGACAAACTCAAATTGAAAAGGTTTTTTTTTTTTTTTTTAACTATATACTGTCAGGTTTTAGGCCTTTCAGATTGTTTCTTCATCAATAATTCCTCCTCACCATGGGCTTTGTTTTTCTCTTTTACAGAAGATTGAAGCCCACTTTGATGCCAGATCAATTGCAACAGTTGAGATGGTAATAGATGGTGCTCAACAGCTGCCACATAAAACACCTCCCAGGATACCTCCTAAGCCAAAGTCAAGGTCTCCCACACCACCATCCATTGCTGCCAAAGCACAGTTGGCTCGACAGCAGTCCCCATCGCCGATAAGACACTCCCCGTCCCCGGTCAGACATGTGCGGGCACCGACCCCATCTCCCGTCAGGTAAAGCCTCTTAAAAGAGATCATTATGCATTTTCAAATTAGGTTTAATCCAATAAGATGAGAGAGATAAAAGGAAGAAATAAGAAATGTAGGGTGTGATAAAGGAGGTAAACCAAAAAGACACTGGTTATGATTTTCACAAATCCTCACTGTCCACTGGTAAATTGGAGAACTTTATAAACGCTAATTCTGAATTCTTATTTGTATACCATTTAATATCTGCTTTAGGAGTCAAGAAAAAGCACAGCGAAATGAGAAGTGCACAGAATTTAGGGTTGGAAGCCCTGCGTTCACTCAGCTTGATTACTTGTTAAAATGTGACTTAGAAAATAATTATAATAATAAAATACTCACTAATATACATTGACCACTTTCTCTATGTCAGACATTTGATTGGCACTCTGTGTATATTATCTCATTAAATATTCATAGCAACCTCTAAGAACTATCACCCCTAATTTTATAGCTAGGTGACCAGAGCTAAAGAAGTTAAATAATTTGTTTAAGGTCTTAGTCATGTCATTTGTAAATTATAGAGAAACACAGAATTATCTCAAGGTGTGTTGTGAGGGTTCAGTGAGATAATTAGTTGAAGGTTTCTTGTAGATATAAAATAATTATACAAGTGTTCTTCTGCTCTAATAATAAGTAAAACCTTCTAAATATTTTGCATGTGCTTATGTTATTTTGTCTAGAATATAAAATGGATTTCTGTTAGGTTTCTATGCTTAGTTAATATGGAGGTATATTAGAAAGTAAGAATGTATCATCAGGGCTTAGAAACTATTGGGTTGGCCAAAAAGTTTTCATAACATTTTACAGAAAAACCCGAATGAACTTTTTGGCCAATCCAATATATAAGCAAGTATAAATTATCCATAGCAAATTTGAAACTTTGGGATTTAGCTTAACATGCTGAGGTTTTTTTTTACATGATAAACTGATAAAAGGGGAAAATTTGGAGTAAATAAAAAAGTGATTCTTGACCAATTTAATTTTTTTAATGTAGAGAAAGTTCCCCTGCCATGAAAAATTTTAAAAGAAGAATAATAAGTGGATAGTTGATCTAAAAAATATTCAAACTTATTGTGAAGTTACTGTAATCAAAACAGTATGGTATTGGTAAATGCATAGAAAATACATGGGCAAAGCAGAACAGAGCATCCAGAAATAGAATTCAAGTATCCAGGAAATTCAGTGTTTAAATCAAAGTGACCTTTCAGTTCAGTGGGGAAAGGGATATTTTACTCGATAAAGAATGCTGGCCCAGTTAACTATCCATTTGGGAAAAACCGAATATAAACTTGTACCTACACTATTTACAGAATAAATCTCAGCTTGACTAAAGAGCTAAATTAAAAACTAAATCACAAAAATAAAAGAGAAGAAAATTTGTGAAAACAACTGTAGGGAAGAGCTTTTAAAAATAGATTTACAGACTCAACAACATAAAAATAAAAATTTATGTATGGTAAAAGCAAGGTCATTGCTATACCAAACAGTGTATTTGTGAAAAAAATTTAAGGATGCCTCTTCCTCGAGATATGTCATTGCCTCTGCCATAAAATATTAAAACAAACATACAGTGGCCACAGTGTGAATTGTACAAGCCTAGAAACAGTGCATAATCTACACAACTGTACATGTTGATGCTGGATAAGACCCTATAAATAAGCAAATGCAAACCGTGGATCTCGGGGGAAATGTTTGCAATACTTATGACAAAGGACTAATACACCAGATGTATCAAAAACTTCCACAAATTAATTATTAAAGAAAAAACAAGCAACACAAATGAAAAAAAAATTGACAAAAGACAAGCATTTCACACCAGAGGCAATGTAATGTCCAACAAATATATGGAAAAATGCCAGATATTTTCCAGTCTTTATTATAGTGGCCACTTTAAAGATATTGGTAAACAGTAATATGAAGCCTTGACCAAAAAGCTAGTTTTAAAAACATGTCTGGCTATCAAAAAAAGTGTTCTATCTCAGGCTAACTCCAAGTTTGCGTACACAAAATCACAAGACAGGCCACATGTGATTTCTGGGGGAGATAACAACCTCACCGTATTTTTAATCCAAGCCTAAGAGTCATTTAGAATTACAGAGCTTCCCTGATTCTATGGAGTACTTTAACTGTCTTAGAAGTACTGAGAATTCATTGATAACAATCCCAATTATTTAGCCCCCCAAATTTGCTTTAAAATAAGAAATTTAAATATCAGTTTGTGGAGAAAATAATGGTTATCCAGGATAGACAATTTCCTAAAATGTCTCACAGTCTAATCTTGATTTTTGTTGTAGAGAAAGGCAAACATATTTCATTGAATAAGGTGCATTGTATCTAGCTGTGACCAGGTGATTATTTTCTTTTTATTGTAAGAGCAGAAATAAGCACTTTCCTATAATGACTCAAATTACATTGATTTTCACAGTTATGGGCTTACCTGCAACCAGCTGCTAATCACTCATGTCATGCTAATCATGTCTTTAACTCTATTTGAATTAGACCCACTTTACTAGGTACAGCAAGAACAAGACACAGGTTGAAACTTGGAAATACACGTCACTTTGCTTTTCTTCAATTGGTGTAAACCCTACGTTATTCTAAACTGGTCTTTGTTATGGTTCTAAGGCAATCACTTTCAGAGTAGATACTTGTTCCCCTAGATCTACCTTTAGTGGATCACAACTCCATTTATAAAATGTAAATTGATTTTCACCTAAAAACCCTTCTTCAAGAAAATGATTGAGCATTTCTTCATGAAACTGGTTAATATTGTAATGTACTATTAATTTACTCTGTAATTTAGAGCAGATATCAACTGTACCTTGAGCCTTAATTAGAATAATTGTTTCATTTATGATCAGTGTAAGTTAAATACCCTATGTAGTGATAGAATACATTTATAAACATTTTCCTGCATGTAGTAGTTAAATGCAATGATAAGGCAATACTACCACCTAGAGGGAAAAGTATAATAAACCCTTTGGATCAAGAATTAAATTATGAAAAATTTCATCTTAAAATAATGCCTGGAATTATTACTATAGATTAGGAACTGTCATTTTTGTCTGTAAATGCCTTGATTCAGTACCCAGATTCTTGAACTGATGCTATTTCAGTTTGGACACATAAAAAACGATGAAAACTGTTTTGGAAGAAACCACTTTATCAATTTAATCAAGAACTATAGAATCCTTAGGTTTCAAATTATCCACTATAAGGATATTTAAAAGAAGTCCAGAGTACAATACAATGAGGGCGAGGGTAAACAAAGACAGGATAAATTTAAAACAGCAGTTCACCATACTTTGACCAGAACAGCAGTTTGCAAAGTGCATTGCACAGCCTATACCCAAAAAGAGTAATGAGAAAGCCTTTTTCTGCAAAAAGAGTAATGAGAAAGCCTTGCAATTCACAGGGCATATGGGCATGATGGGCATGATGAAGGCTGTGGGAAATCCTGCAGGAAAATAAAAAAAAGGTTTACCTTGTTTAGCCTTGAGCTGCACAAGCATTTTGATTACAGAAACCTTTCTTCCTTCAACACCTATTTGACGTCCCCTCGCCCCCACCCGCCCCCCAGAATTGGGAGTACAGAGAAATTTAGAGTTATGGTTACCATATTTGCCGTGTCCTTTCTTTGACCGTATTTTAAGGACACGCCTTCTGCTGTCTTGACTTTTCTAAACACGAAAAGGTGGGGCAGGGCACAGAATTCTTTAGTTTAGGATTAAATCTGATTCTCTTACAGAATTACTGCAGATGAGAATAAGGCTCACTGAGATTTAAAACAAATTACTTTCAAGTACATTACTTGCCTCTGTATAGGTTATTGAGCCACGGATTTTATTTTTTTAATTTTATTTATTTATTTTTGGCTGCATTGGGTCTTCATTGCGGCGCGCGGGCTTTCTCTAGTTGCGGTGGCTTCTCTTGTTGCGGAGCACGGGCTCTAGGTGTGCAGCCTTCAGCAGTTGCAGTGCGTGGGCTCAGTAGTGTGGCTCACAGGCTCTAGAGTGCAGGCTCAGTAGTTGTGGCGCACGGGCTTAGTTGCTCCGCGGCATGTGGGATCTTCTTGGACCAGGGATCCAACCCGTGTCCCCCGCATTGGCTGGCGGATTCTTAACCACTGCACCACCAGGGAAGTCCCAAGCCATGGATTTTAAAACTCTTCCTTAAATTAAACACTTCCAGAGTTTTCTTCCTTTATTCATATCTGATGACCAAGGGAGTAGTTCCTTGTCTTGGCATTCTTTGACCTCTGTCATTTGATTTTCAGGTCCGTGTCTCCAGCGGGGAGGATCTCCACGTCCCCCATCAGATCTGTTAGGTCTCCGTTACTCGTCCGGAAGGCTCAGATGCCCACCATGCCCCCAGGCCCTGAAGTGCCTCCCCCTTGGAAGCAAGAGGGCTACATGGCTTCATCTGAGTCTGAGATGAGAGAAACCATGGTGACAAGTGCTACTCAGATCAGGACAGAGGAGAGATGGGAAGGGAGATACGGGATCCAGGAGCAAGTGACCATCAGCGGAGCGGCAGGGGCTGCCGCCAGTGCTACCTTTGCGGCAGGGGCTGGTGCTGCTGGGGCTGCAGAGGTACGGTCAGAGCTTCCTTTCTCTTCCTTTGACATCTGGTTTCTCCCAACAGAATCCTGCCATGAAACGCAGTCTGTGTAGGTTGCAGGGAAAATGCATACGAACATAAGAGTATAACCGAAACTGAAAACGCAATTTGGCTTATGCTCTGTAAAAGCGTTTTTTAATTGGAACAAAGGCTCTAAATCCGTGAGCTTTTCATAAATGTAGGTTTTCACAGTACCTACCATATCTCTCTTGGCAATGATAAATGCTTATGCATGTGTCTACTGTACTCTAGGTGGCTTGGTTTCCACTGTTCTTTTGTATTTTCTGCCGTGCATGTCATTTCACAAAGTAATGTGCTTGGTCACTGCCAATCCAGGTGAAACAAGAAACTGACAAAAGTGCAGCTGTTGCAACCGTTGTTGCTGCTGTTGATATGGCCAGAGTGAGAGAACCAGTTATCAGTGCTGTAGAGCAGACTGCTCAGAGGACAACCACGACTGCTGTGCGCATCCAACCTGCTCAAGAACAGGTAGGCCTGGGGCCATGCACACTGAGCTGTGCATGCAATCAATGTTCACATCGCTTTGAGGACAACACTGAGCCCACCATGGCCCGGACTTTTAGGTCTTTCGGAGCAGGAGGTGGTCTGAGACCAAAGGTGTTCAAGTTACAAACATTCTAAGTACCTGGTCTAAGTCAGACAGCTAGGCAGGTAAGAGTTAACTCTCAGAAAGTCAAGATAGGAGGTCAGACAAGGTATCCCAAGTATCAGGGCACTCCTGAGTTAAGACAGGCAAAGGTGGCCGAGAAAGTCAGCTGAACAAGACGGTACATGTGCGTTCAGAGCTGTAGTTCCAGACCGGTCCATCCAGAGCTCAGTCTCTCCAAGAGCCAGGCAGGAAAACCATTATTTCAGGGCTGCCATTACCTTTCTCTAAGCTTCCCCCAAAGACCTTTGCTTTTACTTTCCTCAAAACAAACGTGACGCTTGATTCATAGCTGAAAGGTGTTATAAATCCAAGATAATTTCCCATCTCATATTTGAATAGATTTTCTGTTATAGTTTAAAAGCACTCTAGCTTTCCTCCTTGTCATCTCCTGTGTGACATTTATGTCTTTATCCTGATTTATTATTGTGACTTTTTATATGAGGTGCATTACAGTATTTCTTTCCTTTCCCCTATGAAAATCAGATAAAAAAGGAGGCAGAGAAGACTGCTGTAACTAAGGTGGTAGTGGCCGCCGATAAAGCAAAAGAACAAGAATTGAAAGCAAGAACCAGAGAAGTCATTACCACAGAACAAGAGCAGGTGCACGTAACTCATGAACAGGTGAAACTGGTTTTTGATATGAAATTATTATTGTGATTACCAGCGTCAACACAGATAATAAAGTTTACCATGAAGGGTGTTGTTTCATGAGCAACACGGTTATTTCACACTAATAACATCCCCTGTATCTCTGTATCCCTGGGTGCTGGATACCAAAGTCCTTTAGAGTCACCAGACGCTTCCCTTGTGTAGACAAAAGGGACCTCTAGGAACACATAGCAGAAGTAGAAACAGGGGTCTCATCTACACTGGCCTGGAGACGCACTGGCTAAATATGTGACTACAAGGGACGGAGAAGTAGATGCTGAGGTGGGAACTGGGAAGGGTGGAAAAGAACACTGAACACACAGTGCTCTGAAAATAGCTTAGCAACTGCTTCCTGACTCCTTAAGAGAACATTTGAACATGGATTTGAAATGAGATGGAGAGCATGGCCTTCTCGGGTGAAATAACCAGAAAAAGTGAAAAAGACAGCTCCATGCTTGGAGGCATTCAGGAGCGAATTAGATGAGGCCAACTGATAGGGCTCTTGGCCACCCAATCCGATTGTCAGTTGGGCGGGTTTGGGAAGATACCTCTCAAGCCTCTTTTAACCCTGAGATCCTGAATTTCAGTGACGACGCCTGAGAATGGCAAAGAGGCAAATGGAGAAAACTGCCCCCCCAGCACCCCCTTTCCCCCCACATATACCTTAGGTGTCCAGATCCAAGCACAGTATCTTCAGGGAGTTAAGGATTTGGAAAACATTTTGCCTGGGATGTGCACAAAACTTTTCTCCCTTTAATGTCTCAATTTTAGAAAAGTAAGTCTTGATATTCCAAACCATCACAATAGTTAGGAAATTTTTCGAAGCAAAATTATCGTATAAATGTGGATTATGAATCATCTATACTTGATTTTTTATATATAAAATTAAAGGGTCAGACAGTATTACTTCTAAGGTCTTCCATTCTAATATCCTGTGCTCTAAGATTTCCTTTACATGACAAAGTGACACAAAATAATATTGCCATATATCCATTTATAAAAATTGGAAGTCCTTTTCTTTTTGCGGTACGTGGGCCTCTCACTGTTGTGGCCTCTCCCGTTGCGGAGCACAGGCTCTGGACGCGCAGGCTCAGCAGCCATGGCTCACGGGCCCAGCTGCTCCGCGGCATGTGGGATCTTCCTGGACCGGGGCACGAACCCGTGTCCCCTGCATCGGCAGGCGGACCCTCAACCACTGCATTGGAAGTCCT
Organism: Stenella coeruleoalba; assembly: GCF_951394435.1. Classification (NCBI taxonomy): domain Eukaryota; kingdom Metazoa; phylum Chordata; class Mammalia; order Artiodactyla; family Delphinidae; genus Stenella; species Stenella coeruleoalba. Next base: position 73,991,887 of record NC_137151.1, on the reverse strand, counting down.
TTTAAAGAAGACTACACCCTCCAATTCAACGCAGTGTTGAATCCAATTTTTTTTCTCTAAGCAACATAACTTATGGTTTAGGCAAATAAAGAGCATGAGTATGGTCATATTAATGAAAATGAGATCATTTATTTAGTGATATCTCTAGAAAAAGGACTTTTCTTCTTTTACTTCCTATTTTTTTATATTTAGTAAACATTATGTCACTTCCATTAGAGATCGGGAGACAATAAGATTTTGTTTTTATCATTGATTTCAGATAAGAAAAGAAACTGAAAAGGCATTTGTACCAAAAGTAGTAATTTCCGCAGCTAAAGCCAAAGAACGAGAAACTAGAATAACTGGAGAAATTACTACAAAACAAGAACAAAAACAAATAACACAAGAAACGGTAAGTCAAATTTTGTAAATACCTTGTAATTTGTTGACAAATATCACATTCCAGCCAGCTACATGTACCCTCTAACCAAAACCTCTAAGTGGAGGAGTCTTTTGTGTATATTATCTTTCTGTTGTTTCTCTATATCTAGTACTTAAACTCTTTCATGATGGAAATTCTGCTCTCATTACACAATTTTCCACTCAACTGATCAGTTTCAAGGAAATTGTCTATCCGCTAGAATAGTTTGGGGCACATCAGTGACGTTTCTAGAGCATAATTAAGTGGAAGATAGATATCACTCCAGCCCAGTTATCCACTGGTACAATCAGTTTTTTCATGCATAGCCTGAGCCCTTGGTCACTTAAATTGTAACACACAAACTTGACATAGTTGGAAGACACATGCATGCGTATGCCCCTACACACACACACACACACACACACGCACGCACACATACCAGCCACGAACACTCCAACTAAATATCAAGGGAAAGTGAGGAATTGCTGGACATCAGAGAAGACCAGTACTTCTTCAAGAAAGTGCCCTAATTCCTGGTTGATGAACAGTGACCCAGAAGTGTTTGCTGCTTTTGTGCTATAGAGCCAAGTTGGAAAAACCCCAGTATCACCAAAATCTACTTCTCTCCCATGTGTGAAATCAAGCCTTACTGGGTCTAGCAAGAGGCAACTTTTGAATTCTTTCATGTTCAAGTAGATTTCAGTGACATTGAGGGTGTTCCAACGTGGCCAGCCTCTCTTAATCTCAAGCTCTTTGTTGATCCCAGAGCTACTTTTTTAAAAAGATCCAGCTTAGAACACTATATCCTTAAAAGGCTGGCCAGAGGTCTTTGGATGAAATTCCCTCTCCTTACAGTGAGTGAGAGACTTTGAAAGGAACCCAAGTTGGCATAATGAAGGGCATAGAAGTCCCTGTTGCCATTGCAATGCTGGTGACTGGCGAGTTCAGTCTAACTGTAGTTGTCTAGCCATTTGCTAGCGGGTGCTCATTAAGTTCCCTAATGTGTCAACATATCTTAAAGATGAGACCTTTTCAGTTTCTAGGACAATTTACTCAGGGGCAGGTGGGCAGAAAAGAAGCCCACTCCTGGGTTTTAAACACAAGCATAGGCCCTCAAAATGGAACTGTGATAACACCGAACATTCTGTATTCTCTCGAATGTCGAAAGGATATCTTGCCATTTCTCCTGTGCCTTTTGAAACACCTTCATTTTACTCTGAAAATCAGACAATACAGAAAGCTGAGACAGCAGCTGCATCCGTGGTGGTAGTTGCCACTGCCAAGCCCACAGTCTTAGAAACAATTCTGGGAGCTCAAGAAGAAAGTGTCACACAACAAGATCAAATGCATGTAACTCATGAAACGGTGAAAACTTCCTGCTGGTGTGAAATTCACTCTTGTTTCATTCCATTTGCAAGCCACCTACATTTTCATCCTGGGTCTTAATCATCACCTTTTCACCTCCTTCTCTTCTTATGACTCATACAGAAAACTTCAGAATCTCTCAGGAACCTTTTGCTGTCTATCTAGCTTTCACTGCCACTTTTCATTCCTAACTTTTTGGACTTCCCTTTGGATTCTTACTAGTATGATATTATAATTCACCTTAATATTTAACATGTTTCTATTGAATACTCCAGTGTCAAAGTCAATTGATAAAATGCAAAATTAGGTATTTTTATGACTCTATTGTCATAGAGTCATAAAAAATTATGAGAAGAATAAGGTGAGAAAGAGAAATGCATCCTTTTATTGCTCAACACATTTTTTTCTTTTAGACTGAACTTATTTTGATATTGTTACCAATGAAACAGTATGGATGACCAAAGCAACTCAGATGATAAAACGTCCTTGCATAGGAAGAAATATTCTTCCTGTCTCAGCTTTGACTTAATTTCTTTTATTAGAGGCTATATGAAATTTAATGACCATTTTCTCATCTTTTTTTTATCGTATGACCAGATAATGAAAGAAACTAGGAAAACAGTGGTACCTAAAGTCATAGTTGCCATGCCCAAAGTCAAAGAACAAGATTTAGTAACAAGAACTAGAGAAGGCATCACTACCAAAAAAGAGCAAGTTCAAATAACTCAGGAAAAGGTGAATACAGATATTCGAGATGGGAAAAGTTTCATCTTTAAACTAATTTCCAGTAAACCATTAACTACAGTGTGATATGAATTATTGATCTGTATTTTCCTTTTTGAATCCCCAACTAAAAACCACATGGTGAATGTATGACTTCTTACCATTACTTTTATCTGCACATTTGATTTTCATTCGTCTGTAACATTTGTAATTCATTTTATTCACCATTATCCTTTGCACGAAGATTGGCATTTTTAGCCTGACTTCTAAAAAGCAATATAAGGAATCATCTGGAGATTTTTTTTTGTAGTTAATGTTTCTAAGGTTTGTGGTTCCCAGTCAGTGTGTACCAACACTGCCCAGTGCAAGTTAACTTCTTTTGTGTAGTTAACCCTGAATAACCTTGTCTTGCATCCCCACTAAGGGGGTGGGGGTGGGGGGAAGTGTCATACCATATGCATCTGAAGCCCTGTACAATTTAAACCTGGATTTTACTATAATAATCAGATGAGAAAGGAAGCTGAGAAAACTGCCTTGTCTACAATAGCAGTTGCAACTGCTAAAGCCAAAGAACAAGAAACAATACTGAGAACTAGAGAAGAAATGGCTGCTAGACAAGAACAAATCCAAGTTACTCATGGAAAGGTGACTATTGCTATTCCAAGTGTGAAATCCCCTATTATAATACATTAACACTAAATCTCATGTGAAATCCCCTATTATAATGCATTCCAAATCTCAAAATTTCTTATGAGACACTATTAACCTGATTTATTTTTAGATGTACAATTGGAAACTAAAAAACTGAATTATTTATTATTGTTAATATTACTACATATTCCTTTCCTCACTTATCTCTTCACTATTATTTTCCATTTTTTTATTATTAACAGCTAGGGATTCTCCAGAAGATGATTGAGATTGCATGCAGGCTAATTTTAAGATACTCCATGGACATTTAAAAAAAAGTGTTCAAGTAAATAATGACCCTTACTGTCAAAAAGATGTACATTTTGAAGTACAGTATTAAGTATAAATAAATAAATCCAGTATATTACAGTGTAGAGTATGGTCTTATTTCAGGAAAAAAACCATAATTTTCATCATGTGAAACTCTACCTTTTTTTCTCCCTGTAAATATCAGATGAGAAAAGAAGCTGAGAAAATTATGGTGCCTGCTGTAGTAGCTCCCACTAAAGCTGAACAAGATGCAATATTAAAATCTAGAGAAGAAATTATCCAACCAGAGTAAATACACATCAACCATAAAAATGTTATTTGTAGCATCTATTTGTGGCTATGAAATTTCCATGAATTTACCTTCTTCCCAGGACTCTATGCCCCGGGTGAACTATTTACCTAATTTTATTCTTTATTGCGAATATAGTAATTGGGAATTAGCAACTAGTTTTTCAATTTCTTTAGCGTCATAACTGAGTCCTGTCTGTATTTTCTATCTCTACATCTTTGGGGGTTTTTTTCTAAGACACGATTTAAGATCAGCTTTTTTAACATTTACGTAAGTCTAATATTGAATGGCATATCAGCCTTCTAGAAGTCTCATTGACGACAGAAATTCCAGTATGTAACAAACTTCATGAGTGATTATATTTACTTTTTTGTTCTGAATCGCATAAATTTGACTGTCTTATTTTTGTTGTTAAAAATTAGCTTAAAAATAATTAGCTAAGAGTGGAAGCTCAGGAAATGTCTAGACTCAAAGAAATAGTTACCACTGCAAAATCTGTGAACACTGCCAAGAACTAGAGAAGGATTTGCCATTAAGCAAGAACAAATACATCTTTTTCATGAGGAGGTGAAAACTGATGCTGTGGACGTGACAAGCCTTGTTTCATCCCATTTCATCATCAGCTCTCCTGACTTTTCATCCACAATGAGTCTCTGTGCTCCTCCTGCTCCATTTAATTGCTTAACTGATCAACAGAACATTAGAGACCATTAGATTCAGTCCAGTCCTTCCAGTGCAACAGTCAGCACTTCTAGTTGTGGAAAGTCAGATTAAATAACATTAGAGACCATTAGATTCAGTCCAGTTCTTCCAGTGCAACAGTCAGCACTTCTAGTTGTGGAAAGTCAGATTAAGTAACACTTTTCTTTGTGTCTTCTAAATTAATTCTCAGCTTTAAACTTGTATGAGTTAGGGTCTCCAATTCTAGTCCAATTCTTCTTCCTGATTATCTAGGTTCCAAAAATATGAGGGATATTAGAGTCAGTCCACTAAGAAATAAGAGCAGCTATCAGCATAGATTACTCATTTGTGGCTGTCCATCAATGAGTATATGGGTCCACCAGCATATGTATATAGAGTTGACATATGTTAACTAAGGAAAAACATATAGATGCTTCCCCAACTTAAAATATCTTACTATAGTTAAGATTCTTTTTTGCATAAGTTTTAAATTAAGAATAACATTCATATATGTCAGTTAGCAAAGGACAATTTCTTTGAGCTTAAGTTTTCTCATTATTAAAATAAGTAAAGTGAAAACTCAAAACTATTTCATAGACTGGTTGAAAGATTCAAATGAGATATAATGTAAATGTAATCATTCTATAAGCAAAGTAATTTATACGTGTGTGTGTGTGTGTGTGTGTATAGTTGAAGATGTTAACATTTTAAAACATCTATAAAATTAAAGTCAACTAATGGCCTATATGGTTTAAAAAAAGAAACAACCAGAAGAATGAACTTAACCCACCTAATCCTCACATATATTTTGCATTCTTCTAAGATGCAATCTAAAGTGAAAATGGTATCTGCAATTCTTCAAGGCAGATTAGATTGTTTGTGGCTTCCTTGATGGAGAACTGGATGAAGCCTATAATCACTAAAGGCCCAATTTCGTCTCAGAAACACCTCATTTATATCTTAAATGGTTCAGAGAATAATTTTAACAGCTATAGAGGTAGCACACTTGAAAAACACTTCAGATGCAATCTAGATTCTATTCACAGCAGCAGAAAAGAAAACTGAACATTAATAAAATATTCCAGCATTCTTTTAAAGAGCACTGATGAACACGGTGATGTGATTTTTGCGATATGCTGTTTCCAAGTACTGCAGAGAATAATAACGTATAAGCTGTATCAACTGGCTTGCTTTCTTTAAAAGAGAAACTCCTTTGCAAAATGTGTTCCCATTTATGATAATCAGATTCATGGAAATGAGAAAACAACATTTCTTTTTCCTTCTTCACTTTAACTTACAATAGTAAATTGAACTTTGCTGTGAAAGATTGTTCTCTTGAATCCAAATATAACACTTTCATTTTCATCACAGTATCTTCATTCGTGTGTTTTAAGAAAGATACTTTCTAATAGATTAAACAAATTTTATACCTAGGGAATCATAAGTAAATTAATATGTTCCCTGTGTGTTCACAAGTTTTCATGTTATCTTAGATTTGCATGTGACTGTACAATTCTGTAGCAACTGATTTTTCTGGATGGGAGTGTGACAGTATTGAGTGCATTTTTATCATCGCCGTCGTTGCACCAACGCTGGACTAAATGATCGGCAATAAAAATAATCAATGAAGATAACCAGCCCCGAAGTCCTGATTTCACAAGTGCTAATTGACTGTCTGCCATGGACAAAGTACTAGACAAACTCAAAACTTCCTTTCTGTTTTACATACACATTGTGTTGTCCTATGTTGTGTTTATGTGATTTAATGTCTAATCTATTTAAGCAAGGATTCAGAGTGTATCTAACTAGATGTCCATGCATTATAATAATCAATGAAATATTAAATTCGTAAATGCATTTCTAAGTCATATTTCTGGAGACATTAACATAGCTTTGTAACGTAGGTGCCGTCGGCCCATCGTGCCTTTAGACATGACTGACATTACTGAGTATTAATTCTGGAAACCTTGTCTGCAGGTGGGCGTTGGGGAAAAGGCTGAAGCTGTAGCAACAGTGGTTGCTGCAGTAGACCAGGCCCGAGTTCGAGAGCCCAGAGAACCCGGGCACGTTGAAGAAATGTATGCTCAGAAGACCACTTTGGAGTACGAGCACAAGGAACACGTGTCTGCCGCCAAGGTAACTGAGCATCCGCCACGTCCAGCCTCAGAACCCCACATTGTCCCTAAAGCAGTCAAGCCTGGAGTGATCCACGCTCCTTCTGAGACTCATATCACAACTACGGATCAAATGGGAATGCACATATCATCACAGGTGAGTCTGGACCCACTGGCTGCTCCCGGGAAAGCGAGCTTAACTGCCGTGCTCACCTGGTGAACACGGGTATCACTGAGTTCCATTTCCACGCAGATCAAGAAAACTACAGATCTAACAAGTGAAAGATTAGTCCATGTGGATAAACGCCCCCGCACAGCAAGCCCTCACTTTACCGTTTCAAAAATTTCTGTTCCTAAGCCAGAACATGGATATGAGGTAAGAAGTTAATGAGCTTGACAAAGAAATGTTAGGCTCGAAGGAAGAAAGTATCTAATGGGTGACGTAGGGTATCTTTGCCGAAAGCCAATGTGGGCCTCTTTTTGATGATGTCTGTTTGCTTTCACAGTGGACTCAGAAGCCCCTAAAGTCTGAAACTTGCCCAGCAGGGTGAGCCTAGGCTAGCAGTTGGTTATATTACACCTCTGAGAAGACACAAATCCATACAGGCTTCTTTCCTTTCACATTTTGTAAAAGATGATGTGTTACGCAGTTCAGCTTTCCTCATTCTGTGAGACATTTCAGAGTAACTTAAATGAGAATTGATACCAATAATAAAGACAGACGTTGAGAAATCATGTGTGCGTATACTCACTGTAGCAAAATGGAGAGGTGGGACTGTGTGGTAGTTGGGCTGGATTGTGGAATCACACAGCCCTGGATAAGTACCCTGGCCGCTGCCCCTTATTAGCTCTGTTATCAGGGGCAAGTTAGTACATGTAAAATCCTTAGCAAGTTGACAGGGCCTAATAACCCTCAGTGTTAGTCACAACTGTTCTTACTTTACACACCCAAGGCATGGAATCTAAACTTTGTACGCTTCAAAGGATTGTAAGGTATGTTTAATACCTACATTTGGGATAGTCTCAAATTACTATGGAAACCAAATAACCATGGACAGCAATAGAATAAAAAGAGTAAGGAAGCCCTTAAGATATTTTTCTAAGCATCTCCATTTTCACCTTTCACACAGATTTGTGGCCGAAGCCTAAATGTGCTATTTTAAAGTAGTTCTTAGGAATTAACCAAGTATTTAAATTTTTTATTATTTTTGAATTTCCCACCGTCGTATTTTCAAATACAGCTTCATTGGGATGGTTAAGTGAAAATTCATGACCGAGTTTTAGAAGACCTTCAGTCCCTTTATGATAAGAGCATAAAATAAGAAGCTCTAAGTATAACTCTGTAAGGAAGGTTTTCAGATACATTTTAGAAACTGGCAGGAATGACAAGGAGCTTTATAACTGGCTTATCTCTGACATTTCATTAACTATAAAAGTGATAATGAGAACAATAAAAAAGGGACCATATAGGAAAGAGACTCAGACTCACCCCAGGAATACTAGTGGCAAAGCAGTTCCGAGTAATGACTGGGATGACAGTTAAGTGACTTTATTTTCTGACTCCGTTTCTATTCAGGCATCAATAGCTGGTAGCGCTATTGCCACGTTACAAAAAGAGTTGTCAGCCACACATTCCGCTCAGAAGGTCACCAAATCCGTGAAGCCACCTACTGTGAAGCCCGCTGAGGCTAGAGCGAGAGCAGAGCCCACCCCTTCACCCCAGTTCCCCTTTGTGGACACACCAGAGACTTTTAAGAGTCAAGCTGACATTGAGGTGAAGAAGGAAGTCGGGGTGAGCATCACTGGTGGCGCAGCCCGTGAAGAGCACTTCGAAGTACTGCACGAGCGTGAAGCCAAGGTTGGTCACCGGAGCGCCCGCTGTCTCTTGATCCATTCCTGTGGAGGACGGCTAGGCGCTTGGCCAGTCTGTGCTACAGAAGTGGTCAGCCAGGTGTCCTGCCTTTCTCCATCACCGTGCTTGCACTTCATTTTATTGAGCATGGTGTGGGTCGGAGCTCTTTTTCTCAAGTTATTTTTATAATTTTGCATATGCTAAGAGCTTATGAGGCTTCCCCTAATTTCCTGAGCATTTTGTAACATCCTTTGTAAAAATTGTAGGTGACAGAAACAGCAAGAATACCTGCACCTGTTGAAATCCCTGTTACGCCACCAACTTTAGTCTCGGTGAGTAAAGTTGATTGTGTTGGATCATATGCATATCTGATCAAATAATTTTCATATATGCAAAGATCAGTTTCTCAAACTGGAAAATTGCACGAGTGCATTTACAAGTACTAATTTTAAGACCACATACTATTTGGCAAGGAGAGGGGGAATTCTGTGTGACAGCCATCAGTCATGTATTCAACAGATTTAATGAGTTTCTCTTATGCGTAAGGCACTATCGCAAGACCAATCTGGCCCTCTTTGAAATCTTTGTCTTACTATCAGAGAAGATGTACGTAAATAAGCGTAATGAAATGTAGAAGGTGATAAGCACTTCAACAGAGGGAGCGTCTGGAGGAAAGCTAGATTACTTCCAAGTGAAGGTAGCATGGAAAGCTTTGCTGAAGAGGCAGCGTCTGCTGCTGAGCCTTCAAGCTTCGTTAGGATTTGAATATGTGCAAAACACAGAGGGTACAGAGTTGCCCCATTATATGGTATTAATACAGTTCTACCCTATGAACCTGGAAATGCCTTACATTTATTTCAGATTGGGGATATTCCAATTTCCAAGGGAGTTTCTCTACTAATATTTCTAGAGTCTTGATATTAAGAAAGCGTTTTATGACAATTAGAGTGTGCAAGGTCAAACCACCCCCACATTTGTTACAACACATAGAGATGATTCATGAATATGCACATATATCAATACTTCCTTTTTCTTCTCTCTTTAGGGCTTAAAGAACGTGACTGTTATTGAAGGTGAATCTGTCACCTTCGAGTGCCACATCTCTGGATACCCATCCCCAAAAGTGACATGGTACAGGGAAGACTACCAAATAGAAAGCTCCATTGATTTCCAGATAAGCTTCCAGAGTGGAATTGCTCGTCTTATGATTCGTGAAGCCTTTGCAGAAGACAGTGGGCGATTTACTTGCAGTGCTGTGAACGAGGCTGGGACTGTCAGCACATCCTGCTATCTAGCTGTGCAAGGTCAGTGGCCACACCCCCACCAACCTTCCACACATGCCGTCGCTGTCGCCTGACACTTCTTTTCACCATACGGTGTCTGCACACCTCGTAATGGAGCGCCCTTTTGGAATTGAGGGGTTGATTATGGGGTCAGCTTAACTGTGATGCTAAGCAGAGGTCACTAATGAAACAAACTAAATATCTGACTTAACAAGAGAAACTTCTGTCTTTTTGTAGTGTCAGAAGAGTTTGAAAAGGAAACAGCTGTGGCTGAGAAAATTACCACCGAAGAGAAACGGTAACACGCTTTTTGCTAATGAGTTTTGCTGTAGTACCGTTTTGCTTTTTCATTCCTTTCGTATTGGCAAATTGCAGTCCAGAAGCTAATATGAAGGGAATTCTCTTTCCAGCTTTGTGGAATCAAGGGATGTGACAATGACAGACACTAGCATCACAGAGGAACCAGCAGGGCCTGGAGAACCTGCCGCTCCTTTCTTTATTACAAAACCAGTGGTACAGAAACTGGTAGAAGGCGGGAGCATTGTATTTGAATGCCAGGTTGACGGCAACCCAAAGCCCCACGTCTACTGGAAGAAGTCCGGTGTTCCTCTAACCACTGGATACAGGTATTTTTATGGCTGAATGATAGAGTTCTCTGTGATTTGTCTGATATGTATATGAAGCCAAGAGAGAAGTAGGATTTACCTACCCCACCATCCCTCAAAGGTAGGCTCTTTTGTTATGGCGCCTTCATAGTGCGCTTTGAGGTATCTTCATGTTTTCATATGAAGTCTTATTGAGAAACAAAGCTCTGTGACAAAAGTGGGTGGAAGATGCATTTCTTTATGTTCTATTTTGATTCACTTATAGTGCTAGTGAAATGGAGAAAATGGTGTGGATTTTTACACACACGACATATTCTTCTAGAAGGGATTGGAAAACAACTTTCAGTAAAAATGCTTAGTAAGTAAGGCACTAAAAGATAAAAGAAAAAGGGTCATGTAATGAAGAAGAAAGCTAGTTATACATGAAAATCTATGCTAATAAATTTGCTGCAATTGAACATAAAATTAGGTTTGAATTTCCCGCAACTTAAACAATCTAAAAATGTAGCCATCGTATCTTGAGAATAAATATAGTGTACCAAAGGCTTCATATTGAAATGTTTAAAGGAATTTATTGTTTTGATTATTCATTTGATCTTCACATAAAACAATGGACAAAATAATGAGCAAAGAGAAATACCTAAGTGTTTAAATGGCCTCATCATTTGCTAACATAAACACTGAAGCCCCTTATTTCCATACAGTTGATTCTAGTAGTATTATAGTCTATTATCTATTTTAAAGAGTATATTACTGTTATTTAAAATGAAAATTTTAACTTGCTTGGCCCACATTACTCATGCTTATGCATTTTGCTCAATTTTCAGCAATCTGATATTCTATGGTGGAGCTTAGTCCCATGTTTAGGATCATTGAATTTTATACAGATCCACATAAGGGTTACTTATGGCTGAATTTTTTGTGTGTTCATTTCCGTAAAGATACAAAGTGAGTTACAACAAACAAACTGGCGAGTGCAAACTGGTGATTTCGATGACGTTTGCCGATGATGCTGGAGAATACACTGTTGTTATTCGTAATAAGCATGGAGAAACTTCTGCATCTGCCTCCTTGCTTGAAGAAGGTGAGTGCAATTCTAAGTGGTTCCGTGTGCACAATAAAAATGGAAATGCAGGGAAGTAGCAGTGCCGTGTGATTGTCAAAAGGCCTGTTGCTATATCCTGGTTCTGATACTGGCTGTGTCCCCATCTGACCCATCTCTTGGCCTCAGCTGTATAGGAAATGTTTTAGATCACACAGCCTCCAAAGCCATACCAGTGCTAAACTTCGAAGGTTCTAACAATAGTTTCTTTTCAGTACATTTATTTCTAAGCATATAATGCCTTTGAAAATGCAGGGATTCTAAATCCAGTTGCCTTTCAGATCCAGACAGATATTAGTGATCGCAGGGCAGACAGGGGCAAACTGGAGAGAGTATACGCCCTGCCTCAAGGGGGCAGTAGCTCCCCAACTCCAGTACATTGTTGCCAGGCATGCAGTACCAGGCTCAGTGTTGCTAGAGCTTACGATTTTTTTTTTTAAAACATCTTTATTGGAGTATAATTGCTTTACAGTGGTGTGTTAGTTTCTGCTGTATAACAAAGTGAATCAGCTATACATATACATACATCCCCATAATTCCTCCCTCTTGCGTCTCCCTCCCACCCTCCCTACCCCACCCCTCTAGGTGGACATAAAGCACCGAGCTGATCTCCCTGTGCTATGCGACTGCTTCCCACTAGCTATCTACTTTACATTTACATTACATTTACATTTGGTAGCATATATATGTCCATGCCATGAAGCTTCTGATGTTTTAAAGAAAAGCTAGAAATCAGAATTTTCAATATTTATAAGTAATTTGAAAAAAAAAAAGTGTAATAACATTTAGGTTAAACAAAATGTATCTGTGGGTCTCCGTTATCTTTGTCTAGATGTTCACATTTATAGTGGACCATCCACGTTCTGTCTCATTTGAGCTGCACAAAACTCCTTAGGGTTAGGATATTATCCCCATTTGGCAAAGCACTCAAGACCCAGGAAGATAAATGAATTGCCAAAAGCCACATGGCAAATTAGGAAGACCTCTAGGGTTGATCCCAAAGGACTGACTACTAATATAAAATTCTTTCTACAATAGTAGTGGCTGCCTTGACTTCTTAACGTAAGTTTGGGTTTGAAATTCAATCTAATTAGTCTATACTGAGCACTTTGATAGTAAAAGTTGGCAGATCTGGCTTTTGGTTATCAACTTTCCGTGGTGTAGGACTTGCTTGAGTGAACAGTGGCATGGAGGCTTTTTCATAAGAACATTAAAAATTAACTTATGTTCTTAACTCCTAGCTGATTATGAGTCACTGATGAAGTCCCAGCAAGAAATGCTTTACCAGACACAAATGCCTGCATTTGTGCAAGAACCTAAAGTTGGAGAAATAGCACCTGGCTATGTATACTCTGAATATGAAAAAGAGTATGAAAAAGAGCAAGCCTTAATTAGGAAGAAAATGGCCAAAGATACTGTAATGGTCAGAACTTTTGTGGAAGACCAGGTGAGTATAACAATAATGACCAAGTCAATCACTTCATACAGTATACTTTCCTCCCACAATGCCCCTCTTTTTGTTTGATATTTTCATTTTCAAGTGATAGGTCAGGGTTAGACTACTATAAACATGTCCAGGTTCACTGCTGACGAGGTTCCTTAATCTTCATAACATGTTGCACACATGACTTTAGAAATAGGAATTACATATAAGCAGGAAAAACAAATACTAGCACAACCAAGTTCATTACTGCCAACATTTTTTCATCGGTAGGATGAACATCGCATATATAACCCATACTCTTAGAATGTCATTGACCCAAGACACCACAGCATGAACTGACAAAGATGACTGGAATGCAGATTTAAAAACAAAACAATGACCCATCTAATTCTCACTGAAAAACAAACAAGCAAAAACAAGAGCCTTCTAGATTTTTCTTGCAGTTAAAAATTTTAATCAAACCTTATCTCTGAAATGAATACTCTTAAGGAATTTCTATCAGTCGGCATATATCTTTTTAATAAACTGTCATCTTTTTCACTGCGTAGGAATTCCATATTTCTTCCTTTGAAGAGAGACTTATTAAAGAAATTGAATACAGAATAATAAAGACTACATTAGAAGAACTTCTTGAAGAAGACGGAGAAGAAAAGATGGCAGTTGACATTTCTGAATCTGAAGCCGTTGAAGCAGGATTTGATTTAAGAGTCAAGAATTACAGAATTCTTGAAGGGATGGGTGTTACTTTTCATTGCAAGATGTCTGGGTATCCATCACCCAAGGTAAAATATAAACATTGATCATACCTCCATGCTACAATGAAGACATGAATAGGTTACAGTGTAACCATTTTCTCTAAATTATATTGACATATGCATGATATTATTTGCAGATTGCATGGTACAAAGATGGCAAGCGCATCAGACATGGAGAGAGATACCATATGGACTTTCTACAAGATGGCAGAGCTAGTCTGCGCATACCTGTTGTTCTTCCGGAAGATGAAGGCATCTATACCGCGTTTGCCAGCAATATTAAAGGAAATGCAATTTGCTCAGGGAAATTGTATGTGGAACCCGCTGCGCCACTTAGTGCTCCGACTTACATGCCCACACCAGAGCCAGTGAGCAGAATCAGGTAGACTCGTGATAATTTGTGTTGACTAGTATTGAAATTGTTTAAAACACCAAATATCTCTGTAGCAAATTGCTATTGTGTGGCAGAAAAAATTGAAGGCTGAGATAGCACAGAAATTTGCCATGCGCAATACCGGCAGTTGCCCAGTTTTTATTTCTTGCCCCTACGTAAGCTGAGAAAAGCATTTTCATTGTGGAGCATATTATTTATTTTGCCAGTGCTGTAGCTAACGTAGTGAAAGCTATAAAGGTGTATTTGACATCAGATTTTACATATGTTACCCTAATTTATACAACAACCTTGCCTTGGAGGGATTATCATTCTATTTTGGAAGTGGGAACACTCAGCTTCCCTGACCCTGTGAAAATTGCCTTAGTTCACCCAGCCTGTGTGGTGGTGTCAGCACTTGAAATCCAGTCCAAGCCAATCTGGCTGCAGTATATAGATGGAGTTTGGGATTTTTTCAAATATAATTTCTATGTTTTTCCTCTTCTGGGATAAAGAAGTATATTTTTCTTTTTCCATAAATGTATTCACGTGGTTGTTTAAGCAACCAGCATTTATTGAAATATTTTGGTAGTTGAACCAAAAAGGTTCGGTAACTAACTAAACCCAGTGGTGAGGGAGAGACAGCATTAAGGACCATTCTAAATGAACAGCATAGCTTTGGGGGCAATAATAATATATTCCGTTTTGGATCCCAGCAAGTTTGAGGTACCTTTTAATATGTACACAAAGTAAATTCTAAAATAACATTAAGAAAGAGCTTTGTCTTGCTGAGTTTTCTCTATGCCTCATGAAAATATTCTGCTTTGCCTTTCTTTTTCAGGTCCATCTCTCCACGTTCAGTGAGCAGATCTCCGATACGCATGTCCCCTGCACGGATGTCCCCTCTACGGATGTCCCCTGCACGGATGTCCCCCGGACGTAGGCTGGAGGAAACAGATGAGTCACAGCTTGAGAGACTGTATAAGCCAGTCTTTGTGTTGAAACCTACTTCTTTCAAATGTTTAGAAGGACAGACTGCCAGATTTGACTTAAAGGTCGTGGGTCGACCTATGCCAGAGACCTTCTGGTTTCATGACGGTAAGTATAAGTTTTTGCTCATAAATCATTAAACACAAAAATAAGCTTATATGTGTGCCTAACAATTTAAAAATAACTATTTTAACATGTTTTCTTTTTTACTCTATTTTTTTACAGGTCAGCAAATTGTCAATGACTATACCCATAAAGTAGTCATTAAAGAAGATGGTACCCAATCACTAATTATTGTCCCTGCAACACCCAGTGATTCTGGAGAATGGACTGTGGTTGCCCAAAACAGGGCAGGAAAATCATCAATTTCAGTGATTTTAACCGTGGAAGGTATTTGCTCTGAAGATTAAAAAAGAAATTACCTTATCACCTGGGTTATAAACAGGTAGTTCAGCCCTACTCAGAATCATGACCTTTCTCTTTCAGCTGTGGAACATCAGGTAAAACCAGTGTTTGTGGAAAAACTGAAAAATCTCAACATAAAGGAAGGTTCCCGACTTGAAATGAAAGTCAGAGCTACGGGTAACCCCAACCCTGACATCATATGGTTGAAAAACAGTGAGATCATTGTACCTCATAAATATCCAAAAATCAGGTAAGTTTGCTTGAAAAATAATAAAACTAAGCTCATTACACAAATCCAGTAACCAAGGAAGCCACAACTACTTCTGTACTGATGATTAATTTTCCCACTTTTAATAGAATCGAAGGAGCCAAGGGAGAAGCTGCCCTTAAAATTGACTCCACTGTCAGCCAAGACTCTGCCTGGTACACTGCCACTGCCATTAATAAGGCTGGCCGAGACACTACAAGGTGCAAAGTAAATGTTGAAGTTGAGTTTGCAGAGCCTGAGCCAGAGAGAAAATTAATCATCCCACGAGGGACATATAGAGCAAAGGAGATTGCAGCCCCAGAACTGGAGCCCCTCCATTTGCGATATGGTCAAGAGCAATGGGAAGAGGGTGACCTCTATGACAAAGAGAAACAACAGAAACCATTTTTCAAGAAAAAACTCACTTCCTTAAGACTCAAGCGCTTTGGGCCTGCCCACTTTGAATGCAGGCTAACACCAATTGGTGACCCAACGATGGTGGTGGAATGGCTCCATGATGGAAAGCCACTGGAAGCTGCCAACAGGCTCCGTATGATCAATGAATTTGGGTATTGCAGCCTTGATTATGGAGTTGCGTATTCCAGAGACAGTGGTATCATTACTTGCAGAGCTACTAACAAATACGGAACAGATCACACATCTGCTACCCTTATTGTCAAAGACGAGAAGAGTCTCGTGGAAGAATCTCAATTGCCTGAGGGGAGGAAAGGCTTACAGAGAATTGAAGAATTAGAACGGATGGCTCATGAAGGTGCCCTTACAAGTGTGACAACCGATCAAAAGGAGAAGCAAAAGCCAGACATCGTCTTGTTCCCAGAGCCAGCGAGAGTACTTGAAGGGGAGACCGCCAGATTCCGTTGCCGAGTGACAGGCTACCCTCAGCCCAAAGTCAACTGGTACCTCAATGGGCAGCTCATCCGCAAAAGCAAAAGGTTCAGAGTTCGCTACGATGGCATTCATTATCTGGACATCGTGGACTGCAAATCATATGATACGGGTGAAGTCAAGGTCACTGCAGAAAACCCTGAAGGTGTGATAGAGCATAAAGTGAAGCTTGAGATCCAACAGAGGGAAGATTTTAGGTCTGTCCTTAGGCGAGCCCCTGAGCCAAAGCCTGAGTTTCACGTACATGAACCTGGAAAACTTCAGTTCGAAGTACAAAAGGTGGACAGACCTGCTGACACCACTGAAACTAAGGAAATTGTGAGGTTGAAAAGGACTGAAAGAATTACCCATGAAAAAGTGCCTGAAGAGTCAGAAGAGCTGCGTAGTAAGTTCAAGCGCAGGACTGAGGAAGGCTATTATGAGGCCATTACTGCTGTGGAGCTCAAGTCTCGTAAGAAGGATGAATCCTATGAAGAACTTCTAAGGAAGACAAAAGATGAACTTCTCCACTGGACCAAAGAGTTAACTGAAGAGGAGAAGAAAGCCCTTGCCGAAGAAGGCAAAATCACTATTCCAACTTTTAAACCTGATAAAATTGAACTAAGTCCTAGTATGGAGGCTCCTAAAATCTTTGAAAGAATCCAAAGCCAAACAGTGGGCCACGGATCGGATGTACACTTCCGGGTCAGAGTGGTGGGGAAACCAGATCCTGAATGTGAGTGGTACAAAAACGGTGTAAAGATTGAGCGCTCTGACCGAATCTACTGGTACTGGCCTGAAGACAATGTCTGTGAGCTGGTCATAAGAGATGTGACGGCTGAGGACTCTGCCAGCATCATGGTAAAAGCCATCAATATAGCTGGGGAAACCTCAAGTCACGCATTCTTACTCGTCCAGGGTAATTTGAATTTCTTTCATTTGATGGGTCTGTTTCTGTTTATCCATGAATATCCAGTAGTGTCTTTCTTTTTATTTTCTTTTCCCATTATCCAAATTGTGAATTTAATTTAATGTGCTTTTTTTTTTTTTCCTTTTTCTTATAGCCAAGCAATTGATCACTTTCACACAGGAATTACAAGATGTTGTTGCTAAGGAAAAAGACACCATGGCAACATTTGAATGTGAAACCTCAGAGCCATTTGTCAAAGTGAAATGGTATAAGGATGGTGTGGAGGTTCACACGGGAGATAAATATAGGATGCTCTCTGACAGGAAAGTTCACTTCCTCTCCGTCCTGACAGTTGACACATCTGATGCTGAAGACTATAGCTGTGTACTTGCCGAAGATGAAAACGTAAAAACAACGGCTAAGCTTATTGTCGAAGGTAGTAAATAATGATTTCATTCCTAAGTTTTAAAGTCCCCCTTAGTATGTGATAAAGTTAGCTATGCAATTTTCACTTCATAAAACGAATTACTTGGGAATTAAATATAAGTTCCATAGCAAGACTCATGAATTTATACTGGTAATTAAGAATATTGACAATTTGGATTTTTAATTTTTTATTTTTTTGGCGTCACTGTGCTGTATGTGGGATCTTAGTTCCCCGACCAGGAATCGAACCCGCACCCTTGGCAGTGAAAGCGCTGAGTCCTAACCACTGGACCACCAGGGAATTCCTGAAAATTTGGATTTTGAAAAGCAAGGTCATTCTGATATCTTGCTTTTAAATTTTTTATTGAAATATAATTCTGTGCTTTAAAAATAATTTTTAAATTAAGTAACTCCTTTTAATTGACAATTTATTTCTCAGTCCAGCAGTTAGATATTAAGAATATTCCTGATAGTATGGGGCGGGGGGAATAAGAGATTTACAAGGAATTTTCTCTATCCTAAGTCTAGATGCATAACTCTCCAGGGAAATTAACTTCTCCTTCTCTTATGCCTCAGGTGCAGTCATTGAGTTTGTGAAAGAACTTCAGGACATAGAAGTTTCAGAATCATTTTCAGGAGAGTTAGAGTGCATTATAACCCCGGAAAATATAGAAGGCAAATGGTATCATAATGACGTGGAGCTTAAATCCAATGGCAAGTACACAATTACATCTCGCCGTGGACGTCAGAACCTCACAGTCAAGGATGTGACCAAAGAGGACCAGGGAGAATACAGCTTTGTTGTCGATGGGAAAAAGACAACCTGTAAACTAAAGATGAAACGTAAGCCTTCCCCTTCCTGTCAGCTTGCAGTGAGTATCGCTATGGCTTATTGATAATAAATAATCATAACATTCTTCTTTCTCCCCATATTTCACAGCCCGCCCCGTTGCTATCCTACAAGGACTCAGTGATCAAAAAGTCTGCGAGGGTGACATTGTTCAGCTTGAAGTTAAAGTCTCCTTAGAGAAGGTGGAAGGTGTCTGGATGAAGGATGGCGAAGAAGTGCAGCCGGGCGACAGGGTTCACATTGTGATAGACAAGCAGTCACACATGCTGCTTATTGAAGACATGACTAAGGAGGATGCTGGACATTACTCCTTCACCATTCCTGCCCTTGGACTGTCAACCAGTGGGCGCGTCTCTGTCTACAGTGAGTGCGACTTACATGTCTTGTTGTATGCTGTCAAGTGAGCACACGTTTCCAACAAAATTTGTATTCACAATCCTTTTGTGTGTGTGTGGTTTTGCAGGTGTTGACGTGATAACACCTCTAAAAGACATTAACGTGCTTGAGGGCACCAAGGCTGTGCTCGAATGTAAGGTCTCAGTCCCTGATGTGACTTCTGTTAAATGGTACTTAAATGATGAACAGATCAAGCCTGATGATCGCGTGCATGCCATTGTCAAAGGCACTAAGCAGCGGCTTGTGATCAACCGGACCTATGCTTCAGATGAAGGTCCTTACAAGCTGATGGTTGGCAGAGTTGAAACCAGCTGTGATCTTTCTGTAGAAAGTAAGAATTGTTCCATGTCACTTAGTATTGTTTTAAGCATTCTATTTTCCCAGTATACTAGTAACCAAGTGATTATTTTATTTTTCCCCCCAGAAATTAAAATTATCAGAGGTCTTCACGACCTTACCTGTACAGAGACCCAAAATGTGGTCTTGGAAGTTGAACTGTCCCACTCAGGAATTGATGTCTTGTGGAATTTTAAGGACAAGGAAATCCATCCCAGTTCTAAATATAAAATTGAAGCTCATGGAAAAATATATAAGTTGACGGTTCTAAATATGATGAAAGACGATGAAGGAGAATATATATTTTATGCTGGAGAAAATATGACATCTGGAAAACTTATCGTGGCAGGTCAGTACATTTATCATTTAACCTAAGTTCTTAGGTTAAAGAACTTAGGTTAAACCTTAAACCTAAGTAGGGCAGTTGTTTTAACTTAAGAAATCATTGCCCATTTCCTCCCAAATTCCCACCAGTTTCCCACTTCCTTGCCTCTGCTTATGCTGTTCTCAAAACCAATAATACCCTTGACACTATTCCCATCAGCCTAAATTCCAAATGTTCTTCCAGGAAGTCGTAGCTCAAATGCCATCTCCTCTGTGAAGCCTTCCTTGACCTTCCCATTTGTAGATCTTAATCCTCCAACCTCAGGATCACTTTATGTGTGTTTCTTTCATGACCCTGACTCATATACTAGTTTTATTCCCCGTTTCTTCTTCCCACACCTGAGTAGATGCTCCCCAAATGTGGAATTGCTTCTTTCTCATCTTTGTATAGTCCAATACGTTGCACATGATAGATTGATGAGTTAACGTTTGGACTGAGTTTTATTTAAACTCTCCTACTGTAAAGATGTATTTCTTTTTTTTATTGCTCTTGTTTCTTTCACTTTTGTTTTCTTTGTTCCCTTCATACTTTATAATGAATATTTTAAAAATATACCTCAATATATGTGTCTGTGTGTCTCTTGTGAAATGAAGTAGACCATTCTCAGCAGAAGCCACCAGCTTAAAAATGAAGAATCAAAAGTCTAAGCCAACTGTCAAGAAAAAACTAGGCATCATCATTAATTGGTTTGGTACATAACAATTTAGGTTTTGAGGAGACTAAATTGTGCAATCCGTGGTATATAAGCAAGTCAAATGGGAATAGTGTCTTCTCTGGTATGAAAGTTTCATGGTTTATACTTTATTACATTATAAGATTTCCTCACAGATTTGGCCATGAAAAAAACTTCTGAAACAGAATTTTAGATTCTGCACTTTGATATGTTTAATATAAATTACATGTTTTTAAATGTGTGGAAACAAGAAAAAACTATGAGCCTCTATGTGATTTCACCCAACATTTTTAAAGCACCTGCCATTGGCCAGGCGCTGCTAGGAACTCAGGATACAAAAATGAATACGGCATGATATTTTTTTTGAGGAATTCACAATATAGAGAGGGACAGATACATTAGCAACTAACTTGATGAAGGAGTAATTATGTCTGCCAGCGATGATAGCAGTGGAGCCAATGGGGGAAAACTTTGTAGAAGAGATGACATTTGTCAAAACAGTGATTTTTAGTATATAGGAATCCCTAATCTTCTAGAAACATTGATGACTATACATTTTGTTCAGCAAAATTTTTTCCAGTCAGATATTAGATGTATTTTCAGGAAATCATCCGTAGAAGACTAAGCAGCATGCTTTTGAGGAAGGAACTGAGTTACGGGCCGTCCATGAGCTGTGCTCCACATTAAGGTTCTCAGAGTTCTGTATAACTTAACAGTTGCTTTTCCTTTGCAAAACCTTTCTGATTCCAGTAGTTTCCCTGGTTATCAGTGATACATACTTAGAACGAGGGGTTTCTGTGATACCTTCTTAAAGTGCGTAAAAATAATTTTATTAGACATTTCATGATGTTCAGAATCATGTTTTAAAATTTGATGTTTTATATTAATTGTGCAAAGGTTTTTCTATTGTATAAATATTTTTAAAAGACTCACACTTGTACTTCTCTTGTTCCACAGGGGGCGCCATCTCCAAGCCACTCACAGATCAGACTGTAGCTGAATCCCAGGAAGCTGTGTTTGAATGTGAAGTTGCCAACCCAGATTCCGAAGGAGAATGGTTGAAGGATGACAAACACCTACCGCTGGGTAAAAACATCGGAAGTAAATCTGATGGCCACAAAAGGAGGCTTATCATTGCTGCCACCAAACTAGATGACATTGGAGAATACACCTACAAGGTGGCCACTTCCAAAACATCTGCCAGACTTAAAGTTGAAGGTCAGTGATATAATAACAGATTTATCCACTAAAAAATCGTAGTATATTTTTGACAGTTATTCTAAAAGTCAAATGGTATAATCATTGTGGATCCCATAAATCCTCATTTCATAAAATCATTATAAACTCTCGAACTTTCTTTCTGAGCCGTGTACCACAAGGTGCAAAATTGCTTATGAGTTAATGTGAAGAAACCACGTCTTAGGTTCCAGCTCTGTGGAGCAGCAAATTAGATGCTCTCAGTCTGTATTCTTCTTTCACTCTTCTCCAATCCATTGATTAAGTTATTAATATACAGCTATGCAAACTACATCTCATTCAAGTATAGAAAAGACATTATACGAGGTACATTTCAAACTGGACCCAGGTTTTCCTGAATAATCTCAAAGTGTCTTTTAAAAACTCTAGAGATGCTGCATAACTGCAAATTCTTTGATAACCATTCTTTTGCAAGATGACCCGGTAACAATCTTATTTGGGACTTCTCTTACCTGAATGGTATCATCTTTATTTTCTAAACAAATCATAAATTTGTCTTCAGCTGTCAAAATTAAGAAGACTCTGAAGAACCTCACGGTGACAGAGACGCAAGATGCTGTTTTCACTATGGAGCTCACACACCCTAATGTAAAAGGTGTCCAGTGGATCAGAAACGGGGTTGTGCTGGAATCCAATGACAAGTACACTATCTCAGTCAAAGGAACAATTTACTCTCTGAGAATTAAAAACTGTGCCGTTGTGGATGAATCTGTTTATGGCTTCAAGCTTGGAAGGCTGGGAGCCAGTGCCAGACTGCACGTTGAGAGTAAGTTGACTTAGAAACACTTTACAAGTAGCCAACTCGTGGTTACCATGAAGTTAACCATATCACTAAATGGCTTCAACTTTCCTCATTAGCTGTCAAAATCATTAAGAAGCCAAAGGATGTGACTGCCTTGGAAAATGCCACCGTTGCCTTTGAAGTTAGCGTTTCCCACGACACAGTGCCAGTGAAATGGTTCCACAAGAATGTGGAGATTAAGCCGAGTGACAAACACAGGCTGGTCTCAGAAAGGAAGGTCCACAAACTGATGCTGCAGCAGATTTCCCCCTTGGACGCTGGGGAATATACAGCTGTGGTGGGGCAATTGGAATGCAAAGCGAAACTATTCGTGGAGAGTAAGTATGAGGCAGCCCCTGTGGCATTTCTGGGTGATCTCCATGTATCCATTCGTTTGTTTGCTCCATCTTTTTTTTTTAATAAAATATATTAACCGAAGTGCTCTCTGATTTTCCCAAGCATTACATATTACAAAAACCATGAAAAACATTGAGGTACCTGAGACCAAAACTGCCTCCTTTGAGTGTGAGGTCTCCCACTTCAATGTGCCTTCCATGTGGCTAAAGAATGGGGTGGAGATTGAAATGAGTGAAAAGTTCAAGATCGTGGTGCAGGGAAAACTCCACCAGCTGATCATCATGAACACCAGCACAGAGGACTCAGCAGAATACACATTTGTCTGTGGCAATGACCAAGTCAGCGCCACCCTGAAAGTGACACGTAAGTAAAATATATATACAAATATACACACACACACACACACACACACACACACAGAATATCCAGTAGACTCATTGTTATTCCATAGCCTACACTTTTTCTTCCTGACCAGTTACCTTGATTGAAACATCTACTGTGTCCACGCTGAGTTAGGCATCTGGATAAAATTTTTGATTAGGGTAGCATTGAAAGGCTACCTATGAAGATGCTCCATTGTCTATCTCTTACTTTTTCTGTTCCCCTGTCACTTGACATTGTCCTGTAGAGGGGTACCTGGAAGGTATCATGGCTCATCTCTCTGAACTGTGATACCTAAACAGACGTACTAAGAACATTCCAAGTTTTCGTTCTGTGCCTGTCATAACCCACGTCATATTGACACAAAATCTCCTTGGGTGTATTTCCTTCCCCCTTTGCAGCAATCATGATTACATCCATGCTGAAGGACATCAATGCTGAAGAAAAAGACACCATTACCTTTGAGGTCACAGTGAACTATGAAGGCATCTCTTACAAATGGTTAAAGAATGGTGTGGAAATCAAATCGACTGACAGGTGCCAGATGAGAACCAAAAAGCTCACCCACTCCCTGAACATCAGGAATGTTCACTTCGGGGATGCTGCGGAGTACACCTTTGTGGCTGGAAAAGCTACCTCGACAGCCACTCTTTATGTGGAAGGTATGGTTTCATAAATGTCATATCCATAAAAATAAATGGCAAACACATTATATAAAATGTTAGAGCATCAGCTAATGAATGGATAAATAAAATGAGGTATATCCACACAATGAAATATTATTCAGCAATAAAAAGGAGGTACTGATACATGCTACAACATGGATGAACCTTAAAAAACTTTATATCAAGTGAAAGAAGCCAGTCGCAAAGGACCACATAGTGTATGATTCCAGTTATAGGAAAAGTTCAGAGTGCAGAAATCTATAGTGACATAGATTGGTGCTAAGTTTGAGGGGAGGACAAAGGGAGGGGTCTGGAGGGTGATGGCTAAGGGGTTCATGGTCTTTTTTTGGGGGTAATGAGAATGCTTTGAAATTAATTATGGTGATGGTTGCACAACTCTGAATATACCGAAAGCCACTGAATTGTATACTTTCACTGGGTGAATTGTATAGTATGTGAATTATATCTTAGCAAAGCTGTTAGAAAGATTAATTTTTTTACACGCTGTTCTCCAGCTCGTCATATAGAATTTAGGAAACACATTAAGGACATTAAGGTTCTCGAGAAGAAGCGAGCTATGTTTGAATGTGAAGTTTCTGAACCTGACATCACTGTGCAGTGGATGAAAGATGGCCAAGAGCTACAGCTTGTGGACAGGTCCGTTGGTTTGTTTGCCACATCCCAGTGATTCCCAGTTTCCTTTGAGTCATCATACGTTAAACCTCAATTTCCCTTTCTTCCATAGAATAAAGATACAGAAGGAGAAATACGTCCACCGCCTTCTGATCCCATCCACCCGGATGTCTGATGCTGGGAAGTACACAGTGGTGGCTGGAGGCAACATGTCCACTGCCAGCCTCTTTGTAGAGGGCAGAGACGTTCGCATCCGAAGCATTAAAAGGGAGGTTCAGGTAATTGTCCACGTGCTGAATTTTTGGAGAAGTCAT
Source organism: Stenella coeruleoalba (assembly GCF_951394435.1). NCBI lineage: Eukaryota > Metazoa > Chordata > Mammalia > Artiodactyla > Delphinidae > Stenella > Stenella coeruleoalba. Next base: position 73,967,053 of record NC_137151.1, on the reverse strand, counting down.
CAGTAGCTCCTAATCTATCATTTTGTCACTTAATTTTTTAAACATCTTTATTGGAGTATAATTGCTTTACAATGGTGTGTTAGTTTCTGCTGCATAACACAGTGAATCAGCTGTACATATACATATATCCCCATATCCCCTCCCTTTTGCGTCTCTCTCTCACTCTCCCTATCCCACCCCTCTAGGTGGACACAAAGCACTGAGATGATCTCCCTGTGCTATGTGGCTGCTTCGCACTAGCTATCTATTTCACATTTGGTAGTGTAGATAGGTCCATGCCACTCTCTCACTTCGTCCCAGTTTACCCTTCCCCATCCCCGTGTCCTCATAGAGAATGTCACTTAATTTTTTGACTTTTAAATTTTCTAACCACAGTCTTCTAAAAAAATGAAATCAGCTTATCCCTACCAGCTTACACTCTTGTGCTGACATCAACTTAGTCACAGTTTCCTCTCGCTTAGGGAATAAGTGTATCCTTCGCAGCTGTCTAAATACTTTAATGAAAGCAGCTGTAGACACTTCACTGTCAAATGGCCACTTACCAAGCAACATCAACCCTAAAGGAACTAAACTTTAAATTGTGGTGTTCGCACAGCAACTGGAATTAAAGGAATTCAGAACAAGGTGGCATTTTCTCAGAAGCCTTCTACCTTGGAGAGGCAGCTGTGTGGGGACTTGACTGGGAAAACTCCCTCCGAGGTCCAAGAGGAAGACCAGTTTGAGCAAAGCTGGATTCCTAGCAGGGATGCTGAGCAAACACCTTTGCTCTTGACTGCACGTGTACGGCTTGTCCTCATGGGTGCCAGTCTTCCCACGTGATATAACGGGGCGATAACATGTGAAGGGAAGTATCACTTGAGCTCATGTTTATCATATTGCTCATCCAAGGAGAGCCAGGCATTACATTAGGCCAGAGTGAAAAAGCCTTCAATGCATAGTCAGATAACCCAATATGTCCTCCATCCTTTATTGACCAATCCTGAACCTTGATTTTCTCACTTTTAAAAATGAGGATAATAGTTCCTACCTAGCCTACAAGGTTCACATCATGTGAAATCAAATTGAATAGTAACTCAAAAGAACTTTGTCAATGATAAACAGCCTTCAGATGTAAAGTCATTATTCTTTAAAGTCAAGTCATTATTTCTTTTTTATTTTATTTTTATTTTATTATTTACTTTTGGCTGTGTCGGGTCTTTGTTGCTGCGCGCAAGCCTTCTCTAGTTGCAGTGAGCAGGGGCTACTCTTTGTTGCAGTGGCTTCTCTTGTTGTGGAACACAGGCTCTAGGCACTCGAGCTTCAGCCGCTGTGGTGTGCAGGCTGTAGTTGTGGCACATGGGCTTAGTTGCTCCACGCCATGTGGGATCTTCCCGGACCAGGGATTGAAGGATTGAACCTGTGTCCCCTGCATTGGCAGGAGCATTCTTAACCACTGCGCCACCAGGGAAGTACCGCAAAGTGTCATTATTTCTGTTATGATTAACTAAGAAGCAAACATTTAAGGATGAAATCATTGCCTCCATGCAGATGTAAGCAAAAGAAGTATGGGCACCTTTTATCCAAGGATATGCAGGAAAACTTAGAATGTGCTATAACCAGTCAATTTTCTATATCATAATATATAGGTTTGACATGCTCTTCAAATGAGCTGTTTTGGAAACAGGTTAAAACCGAAAGGAAACCAGGGCTTCAATTTTCTTTTCCTGTTGCTCCTTTAAAAGGTTATTGAGAAACAACGTGCTGTCGTTGAGTTTGAGGTCAATGAAGATGATGTAGATGCCCACTGGTATAAAGACGGCATTGAAATCAATTTCCAAGTTCAAGAACGACACCAGTATGTGGTGGAGAGGAGAATCCACCGGATGTTTATCTCTGAGACCAGGCATAGCGATGCTGGTGAATACACCTTTGTGGCAGGAAGGAACAGGAGTTCTGTTACCCTCTACGTCAATGGTAGGTAGAGATATTAACATATTTTGTGCATTCATCTGTAATAATCCTCCCTTTCAACTTACTGAAGTTCTGGTAGTTTCCAGGCAATTTCTCAAGAACCCATGGTACTCATATGTTTGAAGTTATTACATTTATTTTCATATTATACCTGTGGAAATGGGATGGTAGCTGTTAAAAGGACCAAGATGTCATTTCCAGAAGGCACCTAATGGCTAGATCCTTATTTAGCTTGGTCAACGTTATTGAACATCCACTGTATGTCAATTATAATAGACCCCAAATAGGTTTCTAGTTACGGTTTTCAGCTGTTCTAGTTCTCTGCCCTTGGCCCTAACTGCTTGAATACTAGTAGCACTACCAAGTGATGGGGCATTTCCAGTCTCTGGTGGGGCATTTCCAGCCTCTGTTAAGGCATGCCTGGGAGAACCTAGGAAGCCACAGGTGAGCTCCATGCCCTAGGACCAGGGTCTGACTTTAGTGGGGAATTCCATATGCTACCAAGTCCTCAGAGGAGCACCATTAAACCATCCACTTTCCTCATTAGAAACCTTAGAGCTGAATCTGAGGCTGGTCTAGATCCATTCCTGTCCTGACCTTGGGTGCTACCTGTCTGAACAAATACCCCTGAGACAGATGAAGGAACAGTAAGAGTAATCTCAAGTTTCATAAAAATGAACCATATTGCCAACATCCCCTTGGTCCCTAGAAGACCAAATCGTCATGGTATCCAGTTATTATTATTTCTATATTAGTGGTAGAGAAACTGAGGCACAGAGAAGTAAAGGTCTACCTATATGGCTGTGTCAGAAATCAGCCTCACAGAAGTCAGTTCTCCCCATTTCTTGGTTCCATGAACGACCCAGTTTCCCTCAGTCATCACAACACCAAGAATATGTTTTAATTAGCATAACAGGAAAGCTGAATTAAAAAAAAAATTACCTAATTGCCTTTAGATCTAAAATGACATTCATTCATTCATGCATACTGATTGCACTTCACTGGCACCTGTATATTAAAAAATGATTATCACATATACACAAATACTTGAAAACCGAACCTGAATGGGATGAGCCACCTCACCACATGATTTGCCCAAATGACTGTTAAAAATAGGTAGCATGTGGAAATGTTCTAGCATTCTTTAGAGGACTGTCCATTGTCACCCCGATCCAGATCCCAGCCAGGAAAGGGGTGACCGTGTTATGCTGAAAAACTCAGCACTCCCAGCACCACCCCCCCCCACCACCAAATATCAAAAGTATCTCCCTCTACTTAGGGACAAAATTCCAATTTTTTTTCCTTCTTAGCGCAAAGAATGTTCTAATATTCTAAGGCAAGTAAAGATATCACCATTCCAAAGTTTTGTTTCGGGGTACATAACCACCTGGCAACAAATTAACGTAGATTTTCCCGTGCTTTCCTGTGTTTTCATGGGCTATTTGTTTTCTTTTCTTCCCAGCCCCAGAACCGCCCCAAATTCTACAGGAGCTCCAGCCTGTTACTGTGCAATCTGGCAAGCCCGCCCGCTTCTGTGCTGTGATATCCGGCAGACCACAGCCCAAAATTTCCTGGTACAAGGAAGAGCAGCTGCTTTCCACTGGTTTCAAGTGCAAGTTCCTTCACGATGGGCAAGAGTACACACTTCTGCTCATCGAAGCCTTCCCAGAGGATGCGGCCGTCTATACCTGTGAAGCCAAGAATGACTATGGAATTGTCACTACCTCAGCATCGCTCTCTGTGGAAGGTAGAACTACCTTGCTACTTCTCAGCTTAAAGTAAAACCTAAGAAACCCGCTTTTGTATCCTCCCAGGGCATTTAAAAATACAACTTGGAGCTCCTAAAAGTAGATTGCTACCTAACTTGGAAACTTTGAAAGGGCTCCACTGCTCCACTGATAAATTAAGAGAAATCAGCATGCTTCATTCTGTGAGGTCTGTAGGCTGCCTTACTCCTGACAAGTCTGTGGTCCCTTCCTTTAGTTCCAGAAGTTGTGTCTCCTGATCAGGAAATGCCAGTTTATCCTCCTGCCATCGTCACCCCACTTCAGGACACTGTCACTTCTGAGGGACGGCCAGCCCACTTTCAATGCAGAGTTTCTGGAACAGGTAGGTTTACAAGCAAAGGTAGAGTTGCTAATATTTAAAAAGAATGATGTGAGGAAAAGGTTTTCTTACCTCTTATGCATAATTTGAAGTTTCATGGGCATCTTGCAGAACACTTACTTGGATTATTGAATTGAGAATTAGATCAGTGTTTTCCGCTACTGGACTGACTGTACACCTAAAAATGGTTAAGATGATAAATTTTATGTTATGTGCTTTTTTAAACTACAATTTAAAAAAAGGAATGAGTTCAGTGTTTTTCTATGTTTTAAACTTGAAAAATGTCGTTTTCTTTATGATTGTAGTTACACTTTGTTATCTCTTGAAAAAATACAACGAAACCTACAATTATTATTAGATTAATTATAATGGCATCTACATGTGTTTTAAGAGTCCATTTATATGTAAGACGTTGTTCAGTCTATGGACAGTGCTTGTGTGAAAAGCCATATCCCTTTGGAAGGTGGTATCCTGTAGTGGACAAAAGTGGGGGCGTTATGATCAGAGAGGTTGGATTTGAGTCTTGGCTCCACTCTGTGACCTTCGGCAAATACCTGATTTCTCTGGTTCTCTTTCCCTCATGAATAAAGTGAGGATAATATTGCATTCAGTCTTAGAATGTACATTTCATGAGGGCAGGGATTCTGTCTTAGTACCAAGAACATGGTGCCTGAAAAGCAGTAGCTACTAGAAGGAAAGCTCTGTGAAAGCAAGGGTGGATCCTTGTCCTAGAATAGCTCCATACGTAGTAGGTACTCAGTAAGTAATTGTTGATCGGACAAAAGAATGCTTGTTAAATGGCTGATATCAGTGGCTTCAGATCATTGTCATGATTATGTCAGCTAACCCACATCAGCACGTATCGCAGCACCCCTCATACAGTAATCCCTCCATCTGTTAGCTGTTATAATTTTTAATTGGTGCGTGTTTCCCAGAACCACCGGCCCCTCCCCTCACCCCAGGAGTCTGACCTTAGTAGAATGAAACAAAATGTTTAGAGCCATTTCTAGCCAATGATGATTGTAGACCTACCTCACATAGAGACAGGGTAAATCAACCTTATCCCGAATGAAAATCACTCCTTCATTTGCTTGACTGTTGTATACCACCACAAAGGGAAATCCTCCAAGCTCGAGCATCTCACAGCACTCCTAATAAACGTTTGTTTTGCTTATTGTGCTTCTCCCATTGGGTTATGGCCCAGTCTCTACCTTGCCAAGAGCCGGTTTCTTAAGCAAGTTAGTATTTCAATTGGGCTTCTATCACCTAATGATTTCCTGCTCTGGGATGGAGATGCTGATCTAGAAACCAAATAGACCTGTTTGATTTTATGAGCATAATTAAAGGATATGAGGTGTGTAAAGCACTTACAGGCATGGCTAGCAAGTGACTGGTGCTCAATACATTAATTTTATTACAAGCATTGAGAGGAATTATAGAAACATAAAAGTCTGGTATTGGGTGACCAACATAGATAAATACTATAGACTTTGTGACTTCAGAGCATGGTATTTGAAAAATGCCAAATATTAAGAAATGAGGACTGATTCGGTGATATCCTACTAAAAAGAAAAATGCATTTTAATATCAAATTCACTAAAGCCATACTAAAGAATTTATCCATTCATTGAATTTTTAGAGGAAATTTTTCAAATAAACATATGTATATGGATTATCTAAAGTAGTAGTCTTAACTATATTTGCATAGTACTCTTTAGTTTATAAGTCATTTTATAGTTTGCCTTTAAGGCATTGCAAACATACATTTGAAGCTCTCTACAAGACTACAATTGGGGTAGAAAAAGAAAAATATCTTTTCAATGTGACTGATGTCCTTAAATATTCGAATGGACTTTATAAATTCATGTGATCATTAACTCTCTATGTGTGGTAATATTAATACACATACAGAGGTTTTAGAACCCTCTCATAAATGTATTTTCTATATGACAAAAATTAAATTCACTGAATAAATGCCTTTTAAAATAAAAGCTCACCATATCACGTTTCATGCCCCTCAGACAGAAAATATTCACACAACTTCCCTTAAGAAAGTAAGTGCAGCTCTGCTTTCTGCAAATTGGAAAAAAATATGAGTCTGCAGAGGCCCCAGTCTCCTGTTTTGGGGAACTCAGTACTTGCTGAAGCATGGAGCATGGTCCTGAGCAATCTGGTGGTGCTTTTGTAAGTGGAAATGTTATCTATTGAAGGTCTCTGGTGCCACCTACTGGTGGAAGAGAAGTTTGTAAAAGTAGAATTTTAAAACTTGTAATAAAGCTAGCTTTTTGCTAGTGCTCATTCTACAGATAATGGTCAGTATCATTTGGTGGCTTACAGAGTGGCAGCTAGCTAAGTGAGATGTTAAATAATTAGTTTAGCAATGAGGAATGCCCACTGTTCATTTAAGCTTTTTTTTGTTTTATTCTACCAACATCTGTGTTCCTGCTATTGAGACATTGCACTAGGTTCTAGGGATGCCAGGACCTGTCTCTTGCCTTCATGGAGCTCAGTGTGTAGGTGAGGAGACGCGCATGCACAGCTAGATCCCAAGGTTGTAAGTGCTGTAACAGCCCACCTACTCAGTGCTCTCTGTCTGGGAGAGAGCTGGAGAAAATGCACAGACGGCACATTGAAGAATTAATAGGCTCATGAGCACAGTCGTGCTCCAGGCAGAGAACAACGTTTACAAAGTCATAAAAGCTCGCCAGAACACTCCATGTGCTGGCAACAAGTGGTTTAAGTATGGTTGGAAAGTGATGCAATGAGTGGACGAGAAGCTAGAAAAGAAGGCAAGGGCCAGATCCTAAAGTGTTGGTATTCTGTGCTTAGGACTTTAGATTTTATCTTGTTTACTTTGAGGAGCCACTGAGAGATTTTGAAACCCCTGGGTAACATGATCAGGTTTTCTTTTTAGAAACAACACTCTGATCATGAAAGGAGGAATGGACAGATGTGGGAGGTGAGGCTGAAGGTAACGGACCAGCAGAGAGGCTATCATATTATAATAGGCTTGGAAAGTGTTGACAACTGAGTCAGGAGAAAGATGGGGGTAGATTGTGCCAGAGTCCAGGAGGTAGAATGAACGAGACTCAGGGACCAAATACAATGGAGTGGTGGGGGTGAGGAACTGGGCAGTGGGGTGGCCTCACAGAAGCCATGAGAGGCCAGTGACTGACACAGGTAGTGGCAGCCCAGTCAAAAGTACCAAGTCCATTACCAAAACAGGTCTTGCCCTTTAGCTCATTTATTATTGACGATTCATGCCTGTTCTCCTGCTTCACTCAGTTCACCAAAGGAAGAAGTTGTCAGGAAGAATAAGCAGGGAACCTTGTGAGGGAGAGAGAGTACCAAACTCTCCATCCTTCCCTTTCCATTGATTTTTTTTTTAACATCTTTATTGGGGTATAATTGCTTTACAATGGTGTGTTAGTTTCTGCTTTATAACAAAGTGAATCAGTTATACATATACATATGTTCCCATATGTCTTCCCTCTTGCGTCTCTCCATTGATGTTTAAACAAACAAACCAAGTATTTGTAGGATGACTTTTACATCCCATGTGATGATGGTATTACTTGTATATCCTATGGCCCTGTTTATTAGGTAAGTTATTGCTGATCCCTTGTGATGTTAGACATGCTCACTTTAATGACTGACTTGTGCCTGTGGTTTATAAAACCCTTTCCTCTGTGTATGTCATTGAATTCACACAGCAATTTTATAGCCCATGAATAGCCCATGAATTATTATGCATCTTATTTTACAAATGAGAAGACTGGTCCAGAGATTAACTGACATGTCTAAGGTCACACAGCTGGTAAATTGTAGTGTCAGGATTCCATTTCCTACCTTACCTTGCTACCTAAGGAAATAAAAAGATTTGTTTCTTTAAAAGGGGAACTTGTAGTTTATAACAACTAGTGGGAAGCAGGGGAATATTCATAAACCAATATTTATGCAACAGTGCAAACAAATACTAGAGGACTGGACTATTAGAAGATCCCCATGGGTGGTATTGAGATAAGGAGGTAATATAGTGACCACATTCCAAAAACAAGATGGCTTCTGATTTTTGGCTTTTAAAACAAGTAACTAAATTTGAATCCACGCTTGACTTACAGGGCTGTTGCTTTAATGGAAGTATAATTTTTTTTAAAGTACACATCATCTTAAACTGTAACAACATAGTAATATGTATCCTTGATTTGGGGTTTTTATTCTCTATCATTTTAAGATGGTTCAAATCCTTGTGTGGAAATAGCTAGTTTTTTTTTTATTTAATTTAATTTATTTTTTTATACAGCAGGTTCTTTAGTCATCAATTTTATGCACATCAGTGTATACACATCAATCCCAATCACCCAATTCATCACACCACCATCCCCACCCCTCTGCGGCTTTCCCCCCTTGGTGTCCATATGTTTGTTCTCTACATCTGTGTCTCAACTTCTGCCCTGCAAACTGGTTCATCTGTACCATTTTTCTAGGTTCCACATACATGCGTTAATATATGATATTTGTTTTTCTCTTTCTGACTTACTTCACTCTGTATGACAGTCTCTGGATCCATCCATGTCTCAACAAATGACCCAATTTCGTTCCTTTTTATGGCTCAGTAATATTCCATTGTATATATGTACCACAACTTCTTTATCCATTCATCTGTTGATGTGCATTTAGGTTGCTTCCATGACCTGGCTATTGTAAATAGTGCTGCAATGAGTGTGTCTTTTTGAATTATGGTTTTCTCAGATATATGCCCAGTAGTGGGATTGCTGGATCATATGGTAATTCTATCTTTAGTTTTTCAAGGAACCTCCATACTGTTCTCCATAGTGGTTGTATCAATTTACATTCCCACCAACAGTGCAAGAGGGTTCCCTTTTCTCCAAATCCACTCCAGCATTTGTTGTTTGCAGATTTTCTGATGATGCCCATTCTAACTGGTGTGAGGTGATACCTCATTGTAGTTTTGATTTGCATTTCTCTAATAATCAGTGATGTTGAGCAGGTTTTCATGTGCTTCTTGGCCATCTGTATGCCTTCTTTGGAGAAATGTCTATTTAGGTCTTCTGCCCCTTTTTGGATTGGGTTGTTTGTTTCTTTAATATTGAGCTGCATGAGCTGTTTATATATCTTGGAGTTTAATCCTTTGTCCGTTGATTTGCTTGCAAATATTTTCTCCCATTCTGAGGGTTGTCTTTTCATCTTGTTTATGGTTTCCTTTGCTGTGCAAAAGCTTTTAAGTTTCATTAGGTCCCATTTGTTTATTTTTATTTTTATTTCTATTACTCTAGGAGGTGGATCAAAAAAGATCTTGCTGTGATTTATGTCAAAGAGTGTCCTTCCTATGTTTTCCTCTAAGAGTTTTATACTGTCTGGTCTTACATTGAGGTCTCGAATCCATTTTGAGTTTATTTTTGTGTATGGTGTTAGGGAGTGTTCTAATTTCATTCTTTTACATGTAGCTGTCCAGTTTTCCCAGAACCATATATTGAAGAGTCTGTCTTTTCTCCATTGCATATCCTTGCCTCCTTTGTCATAGATTAGTTGACCATAGGTGCGTGGGTTTATCTCTGGGCTTTCTATCTTGTTCCATTGATCTATGTTTCTGTTTTTGTGCCAGTACCATATTGTCTTGATTACTGTAGCTTTGTAGTATAGTCTAAAGTCAGGGAGTCTGATTCCTCCAGTTCCGTTTTTTTCCCTCAAGACTGCTTTGGCTATTCAGGGTCTTTTGTGTCTCTATACAAATTTTAAGATTTTTTGCTCGAGTTCCATTAAAAAATGCCATTGGTAATTTGATAGGGATTGCACTGAATCTGTAGATTGCTTTGGGTAGTATAGTCATTTTCACAATATTGCTTCTTCCAATCCAAGAGCATGGTATATCTCTCCATCTGTCTGTATCATTTTTAATTTCTTTCATCAGTGTCTTATAGTTTTCTGCATACAGGTCTTTTGTCTCCCTAGGTAGGTTTATTCCTAGGTATTTTATTCTTTTTGTTCCAATGGTGAATGAGAGCGTTTCCTTAATTTCTCTTTCAGATTTTTCATCATTAGTGTATAGGAATGCAAGAGATTTCTGTGCATTAATTTTGTATCCTGCAACTTTACCAAATTCATTGATTAGCTCTAGTAGTTTTCTAGTGGCATTTTTAGGATTCTCTATGTATAGTATGTCATCTGCAAACAGAGACAGTTTTATTCTTCTTTTCCAATTTGTATTCCTTTTTTTTCTTTTCCTTCTCTGATTGCCATGGCTAGGATTTCCAAAACTATGTTGAATAATAGTGGTGAGAGTGGACATCCTTGTCTTGTTCCTGATCTTAAAGGAAATGCTTTCAGTTTTTCACCATTGAGAATGATGTTTGCTGTGTGTTTGTCATATATGGCCTTTATTATGTTGAGGTAGGTTCCCTCTGTGCCCGCTTTCTGGAGAGTTTTTATCGTACATGGGTGTTGAATTTTGTCAAAAGCTTTTTCTGCATCTATTGAGATGATCATATGGTTTTTATTCTTGAGTTTGTTAATATGCTGTATCACATTGATTGATTTGCATATATTGAAGAATCCTTGCATCCCTGGGATAAATCCCACTTGATCATGATGTATGATCCTTTTAATGTGTCGTTGGATTCTGTTTGCTAGTATTTTGTTGAGGATTTTTGCATCTATATTCATCAGTGATGTTGGTCTGTAATGTTCTTTTTTTGTAGTATCTTTGTCTGATTTTGGTATTAGGGTGATGGTGGCCTCATAGAATGAGTTTGGGAGTGTTCCTTCCTCTGCAATTTTTGAAAGAGTTTGAGAGGGATGGGTGTTAGCTCTTCTCTAAATGTTTGATAGAATTCACCTGTGAAGCCATCTGGTCCTGGACTTTTGTTTGTTGGAAAATTTTTAATCACAGTTTCAATTTCATTACTTGTGATTGGTCTGTTCATATTATCTATTTTTCCTGGTTCAATCTTGGAAGGTTATACCTTTCTAAGGGTTTGTCCATTTCTTCCAGGTTGTCCATTTTATTGGCATAGAGTTGCTTGTAGTAGTCTCTTAGGATGCTTTGTATTTCTGTGGTGTCTGTTGTAACTTCTCCTTTTTCATTTCTGATTTTATGGATTTGAGTCCTCTCCCTCTTTTACTTGATGAGTCTGGCTAATAGTTTATCAATTTTGTTTATCTTCTCAAAGAACCAGCTTTTAGTTTTATTGATCTTTGCTATTGTTTTCTTTGTTTCTATTTCATTTATTTCTGCTCTGATGTTTATGATTTCTTTCCTTCTACTAACTTTGGGTTTTGTTTGTTCTTCTTTCTCTAGTTCCTTTAGGTGTAAGTTTAGATTGTTTATTTGAGATTTTTCTTGTTTCTTGAGGTAGGCTTGTATAGCTATAAACTTCCCTCTTAGAACTGCTTTTGCTGCATCCCATACGTTTTTGATCGTCTTGTTTTCATTGTCGTTTGTCTCTAGGTATTTTTTGATTTCCTCTTTGATTTCTTCAGTGATCTCTTGGTTATTTAGTAACGTATTGTTTAATTTCCATGTGTTTGTGTTTTTTACATTTTTTTCCCTCTAATTCATATCTAATCTCATAACATTGTGGTCAGAAAAGATGCTTCATATGATTTCAATTTTCTTAATTTTGCTGAGGCTTGATTTGTGACCCAGGATCTGATCTATCCTGGAGAATGTTCTGCACACTTGAGAAGAAAGTGTAATCTGCTGTTTTTGGATGGAATATCCTATAAATATCAATTAAATCTCTCTGGTCTATTGTGTCATTTAAAGCTTCTGTTTCCTTATTTATTTTCATTTTGGATGATCTGTCCATTGGTGTAAGTGAGGTGTTAAAGTCCCCCACTATTATTGTGTTACTGTCGATTTCCTCTTTTATAGCTGTTAGCAGTTGCCTTACGTATTGAGGTGCTCCTATGTTGGGTGCATATATATTTATAATTGTTACATCTTCTTCTTGGATTGATCCCTTGATCATTATGTAGTTTCCTTCCTTGTCTCTTGTAACAGTCTTTATTTTAAAGTCTATTTTATCTGATATGAGGATTGCTACTCCAGCTTTCTTTTGATTTCCATTTGCATGGAATATCTTGTTCCATCCCCTCACTTTCAGTCTGTATGTGTCCCTAGATCTGAAGTGGGTCTCTTGTAGACAGCATATAGATGGGTCTTGTTTTTGTATCCATTCAGGAAACCTGTGTCTTTTGGTTGGAGCATTTAATCCATTCATGTTTAAGGTAATTATCGATATGTATGTTCCTATGACCATTGTCTTAACAGTTTTGGGTTTGTTTTTGTAGGTCCTTTTCTTCTCTTGTGTTTCCCACTTAGAGAAGTTCCTTTAGCATTTGTTGTAGAGCTGGTTTGGTGGTGCTGAATTCTCTTAGCTTTTGCTTGTCTGTAAAGCTTTTGATTTCTCCATCGAATCTGAATGAGATCCTTGCTGGGTTGAGTAATCTTGGTTGTAGGTTCTTCCCTTTCGTCACTTTAAGTATTTCATTCCATTCCCTTCTGGCTTGTAGAGTTTGTGCTGAGAAATCAACTGTTAACCTTATGGGAGTTCCCTTGTATGTTATGTGTCATTTTTCCCTTGCTGCTTTTAATAATTTTTCTTTGTCTTTATTTTTTGCCAATTTGATTACTATGTGTCTCGGCGTATTTCTCCTTGTGTTTATCCTGTATGGGACTCACTGCCCTTCCTGGACTTGGGTGACTCTTTCCTTTCCCATGTTAGGGAAGTTTTCGACTATAATCTCTTCAAATATTTTCTCTGGTCCTTTCTCTCTCTCTTCTCCTTCTGGGAACCCTATAATGTGAATGTTGTTGCATTTAATGTTGTCCCAGTGGTCTCTTAGGCTGTCTTCACTTCTTTTCATTCTTTTTTTCTTTGTTCTGTTCTGCAGCAGTGAATTCCACTATTCTGTCTTCCAGGTCACTTATCCATTCTTCTGCCTCAGTTATTCGGCTCTTGATTCCTTCTAGTGTAGTTTTCATTTCAGTTATTGTATTGTTCATCTCTGTTTGTTTGTTCTTTAATTCTTCTAGGTCTTTGTTAAACATTTCTTGCATCTTCTCGATCTTTGCCTCCATTCTTTTTCCGAGGTCCTGGATCATCTTCACTGTCATTATTCTGAATTCTTTTTCTGGAAGGTTGCCTATCTCCACTTCATTTAGTTGTTTTTCTGGGGTTTTATCTTGTTCCTTCATCTGGTACATAGCCCTCTGCCTTTTCATCTTGTCTATCTTTCTGTGAATGTGCTTTTTGTTCCACAGGCTGCAGGATTATAGTTCTTCCTGCTTCTGCTGTCTGCCCTCTGGTGGATGAGGCTATCTAAGAGGCTTGTGCAAGTTTCCTGATGGGAGGGACTGGTGGTGGGTAGAGCTGACTGTAGCTCTGGTGGGCAGAACTCAGTAGAACTTTAATCTGCCTGACTGCTGATGGGAGGGGCTGGGTTCCCTCCCTGTTGGTTGTTTGGCCTGAGGCAACCCAACACTGGAGCCTACCTGGGCTCTTTGGTGGGGCTAATGACAGACTCTGGGAGGGCTCACGCCAAGGAATACTTCCCAGAAGTTCTGCTGCCAGTGTCCTTGTCCCCACATTGACCCACAGCCACCCCCCGCCTCTGCAGGAGACCCTCCAACACTAGCAGGTAGGTCTGGTTCAGTCTTCCCTGGGTTCACTGCTCCTTCCCCTGGGTCCCGATGCACACACTACTTTGTGTGTGCCTCCAAGAGTGGAGTCTCTGTTTCCCCCAGTCCTGTCGAAGTCCTGCATTCAAATCCCACTAGACTTCAAAGTCTGATTCTCAAGGAATTCCTCCTCCCGTTGCCGGGCCCCCAGGTTGGGAAGCCTGACATGGGGCTCAGAACCTTCACTCCAGTGGGTGGACTTCTGTGGGATAAGTGTTCTCCAGTCTGTGAGTCACCCACCCAGCAGTTATGGGATTTGATTTTACTGTGATTGCACCCCTCCTACCATCTCATTGTGGCTTCTCCTTTGTCTTTGGATGTGGGGTATCTTTTTTGGTGAGTTCCAGTGTCTTCCTGTCGATGATTGTCCAGCAGCTAGTTGTAATTCTGGTGTTCTCACAAGAGGGAGTGAGAGCACCTCCTTCTACTCTGCCATCTTGGTTCCTACTCGCTAGTTTTATTATTATTTATTATTACTCCTACTTTGAAAAAAGCCAAATATATCTAGGATGCCCAAATTTCATGACTCTTTCCATTTTAAAAATTTTCTTTTTTGCTGAGACCTTCCAGTTCTTGCCTACTGGTAACAAAATAATAGAGATTTTTCTTCATCCTTTAAGGGTGTCTCTTTTAGACTTTATGGAATGTTCATCTTCTCAGGTCTGTTTTTGATGGGTCTTTCTGCCTAACCACTATACATATTTCCCTCACTTCCTGTCTCAGTAGGTAACCACAATCTCAGATCAAACCCTTTATGATGACTGTTTCTCAGGACAGTCTTCTTCTCATTTGACTGAACATGTCAAAACCTTATCTTTGCTTCCATAGCATGACAGGCAAATGGTTAAAAAGAATATAACTAAAATTGTAAATTTTCAAACATTATAACCCATCTATAAGCTGGATTTTTCTAGAATCATGTTTCCTTCTTAAAAATGAAATTATATAAGATCAGATGTGGCATGCCCAAAAGAAAAGTATAATGTTATTTAGATAAATATAAAATTAGTCACTAATATAGTCAATATTGTGTTTGCAGGTAAATAAAAATATCCACTTGTTCCAGTGATTTAAAGATCCTTTTCCTTTCACGTTACAGATCTAAAAGTGTCTTGGTACAGCAAAGACAAGAAAATCAAGCCATCTCGGTTCTTTAAAATGACTCAGTTTGAAGACACTTACCAGCTGGAAATTGCTGAAGCTTTTCCAGAAGATGAAGGAGTTTATACTTTTGTTGCTAGTAATGTTGTAGGTCAAGTATCAAGCACAGCCACTTTGAGACTGGAAGGTACAGTAAAACAACTTTAAGTACCACATTTAAATATGGATCTAATCTCACAATGTCAGTAACAAATCACTAAGGATTTCAAGTAAATCATCGTTGGTCCTACCATTCTCTTAATGTGACTAATTGTTTCCATGTTATATGTGATGTTCTCGCTTTTCAGTTACCCCTTCTCATTATGAATCACAAACCATCATTTTTTATTTTGCCCTGCTTTGTCTCCATAGAATTTTGTAATGTGTTGCTCTCATCATCAGCTTTCATGCTTCCTGATCAGCATGTATCAGAATGGGGAGAAATATGCTAAAGAACTAGATAGATCTGTTTTCTCATCTGACTAGGATGCAAATTCTAAAAAAAATGTTTTTAAATCTAAGAGTGTTACCATCCCACCATTGTACTGACACAATTCTGATTTCACAGAAGCTACAGTGGGTGATTTCAGGTCTGTACACCAGCTGGATGTGTTTACTGTCATTCAAAGAATGCCTGAGGGTTGAGGGGCTCCACTGTAAGATGGTTTAACATCTCTGTTACTTGGGGCTCTTCAGCTGCAATCAGAAACACTTCCTCAGTATCGGGGTGGGGGGCACTTTGATTCAAAATGAGATAGTATTTTTATAGATTCAGGCTGTTTTTCCTGAGCTAAATTAGTCTCTGTAATTTTAAGCATATACAAATACATAAAGAGTTAGGGCAACTTTTGCTTTTTTCCTTGATTTTAAACACTTATTATAATAACCAGAGGTTTTCTTAATAATCAGTGTAGTGTGGTTCACAAAAAAGAAAAGCTGGTTTGACAACCAGAGGGAAAAAAATAACAACAGAAGACAAGAATACCTAAACTGAATTGCATACTCCACGACTGCCTTCATGCACAATGTAGTGAAGTTCCTTAGACTAGTTATGTCTCAGCATGTTTGTCTGGAAAATGGAAGGGAACTTGTGTGACTTTGAATCAATGTGTGTATGTAGTGACATACGTTGACAAGGCATCAGGATTGGTCTGGATTCTAGTTCACCACTGAAATTTACAACAGATCTGTAGACAACTCCCAGTAAGTTCTGGTTTCAGTGCAGGGTAAGACATTAAAGGTTGGCATGCTTCTTTTCAGGATTTAGCAAACTTGAAGAAGTTACATCAGACTCTCAATGGCATGTCTCTTCGTCAGTTTCATTTAAGAAGGAGCCCCTTGGCCAAAAGCCCATCTTCATCCAGCCTCTGTCAAGCCTCAGGGTGCACAGCGGGGAGACAGTCAGATTCCATGCCAGGGTTTCTGGCATTCCCAAGCCAGAAATCCAGTGGTTGCATAACCAGCAACCAATTCTACCAACAAAAGATGTAGTTTTCCATTTTGAGGAGTCCACAGGCATGGCTTTAATGCTTATAGTTGATGCTTACTCAGAGCATGCCGGCCAGTACTCTTGCAAAGCAGCCAATAGCGCTGGGGAAGCCATTTGTGCAGCTATACTCACAGTGACTCCAAAAGGTAAAGAAAGCCTGGCTTGCTTCAAAGACTTTGATCTGCTGCATCCCTCCTACTCCCACTGTTACTAATGAGAGTCTCTGCTGTGTGTCTTGGTGCATATTGTGGTCGGTCCATAATTTATTAACAAAGTAACACCCAGGTGCCCCTAAGTCCTCAATTATATTTTAACCAGTGTACTTTAAATCTCACTGAAGTACGTGTTCTGGGCATTACACTAGTTATTATTTGGTTAGGCATCAACTTTGCTTGACATTTTTACTTTTCTAAACAGCATCTCATCATTGCATCATTAATGATTTATTTGCTACATATTTTTGATAAAGTATATGGTGGAGGGAGGACAAATGATATCCCGAATAGAGTCAGAAAAAAAGAGGGAGCGGCTATGTCATTCTGGATAGCTGCAATGACAACAAAAAGAAGGAAGCAGATACTGTATGGCATCCGCATGAGCCTTCATCATCCATCCATCACTGGATCACTGGGAATGAATTTTCTTTTGTGTCACCCTGACATCCTGGAGCACACTGCATCTGGCATGCTGCTTCCAAGTAACAGTGACGTCTTTCATCTTCATCTTCCGTGCCATTTTATGTTACTAACCTAGCCAGGTGACAAAGCTTAGATCCTAATGTTCTTTTCTTTTTCTTGTCACTTGATCGTACAGTGCAAGCCCTAGCTAGGCAAAGTTCTGGGAAAAATGTAAGAGAGTCCACCAAGTCCCAGACAGTGGCAGATTCCTGTTTCACAAAGCAGGAGAGCAAAATATCCCAAAGCGAAATTAAGTCATTTCAAGGATCATCATATGAATATGAATTTCAGGTTTTTGAAGGTGTATCTCAAAGTTCCGCCCACACAGCTACATCCATTCGAGATGTAGAGTTGCACCATACTGCATCCCTTTCACAAATTGCAGAAAGCACTGAGTTATCTGAGAAATGTGCTGAAGAGCCAGTGGATGAAGCACCAAGGATTCTCCTGCATCTTCAGGACCTCTGTGTAAAGTGGGGCGACACGGCTCAATTCCTCTGTGTTTCAGAAGAACCTTCCGTTGACGTAACCTGGACTCATGAAGGTGTAAAGATAGAGGAATCTAAGAGAGTGAAGCAGTCACAAAATGGCAATGCTCAGTTACTTACCATATGTAATGTTCAGCTGATAGACCAAGGATTGTACAGCTGCGTTGTCCACAATGAGTACGGAGAGAAGACAACATCAGCAGTACTAAGAGTAGAAGGTGGTTATTTGCTATTTAGCTCTGACTTGCTTCATTTCATCCTCATCGCTTTATGCAGCTTTTCCATCATGCAGATTGAATCAATGAATATATTAAATAGAATACCCTTAAATTAGCACTCTATTCATAAATGACTTATGAAAGTCAGCCAAGTCGTTGGCCAAACTTAAGAACATGTAACTTTCCAGTCTAGATTCAAGGAAGTTTAACTTTCACATCTGAGTTCAGGAAGTCAAGGTTTGTTTCGTATGTGCTCTTTTTTCTAATACTTACCAAATGTGCCACCTAGGAAGTGTACCAAAGAAGGTTCAGATGTTAGAGTTCATCAAGTGTTTATTGAGTATTTATTATTGTGCCTGGCACTGTCTGGACCAAAATTAGTAGTCTTTAGATATTTCTCAATAAATGCTGCTGCTTTATAGTCTCAGATCCTCCCAGAATTGTAGAATTATCTCACAGCAAGATCATTATTTTTGTTGTTATTGTGCTTGATTCACCACTGTGTCTAGAAGGGGCACAAATTTGGGCAAATTTGGGCAAAGGTTAACTTCTTCCTTCCTTCCATGGACTTTCTTCTTGGATGCTAATAAAATGAGAAAAGTATTCTTCAGGTACTAGAAGCCTGTGCTGTGTGTCTGCAGCAAAGGACCTTCACTGAATCCCATGGAGGGAAGCTGGTGGAAGAAGTTTAGGCATCTCCAGGGGTCTGTGGAGAGCTGCGGCCTCTAGCTCTTCCCTGATCTGGCCATATTATTGTTGAGGCGTCAGAGATGAATGGGGGCAATACAGTGCTGTGTGCACGGCCATCTCTGCAGTGAATTTTGAGATAGATTCATTAATTCACTTAATGTATCTGCAATCCTCACTCACCAAAAGGAGGATTTGTTTTTTCTTAATCTGACATTTTGGTCTATAGCTATTTCTGATTAATTTTCAAAGCCTAAGAAAGGGATAGCTCAAGAACTGAGGTCTAATTATGCAAATTAGGTAGAAAATTCCACCATCCAGAAAGTTGACCCTCAGTTTCACCATAGCTGCTGGCTAGCACAGTAATCACACAAGAAACTGTCTATCTGGAGGCGTTGTCTACAAGTCACGTAGGTGACAACTGTGACGGTTTCCGCAGCAAGATAATTGGGAGCTGGTGTGTTGTGGAGGTGGGAGAAATGTAGGTCTTTCAACTCGCTTCCTAAAGAACCTAGTGCCCTAGGACAGTGCTTCATCATCATGTTCCCAGAGTGGATTTGAGCTGGACATTTTTGCCTCAGGATTTCCAGTTCACTCAGTTCCAACAATTCTATTATTAAAATGTTCTTGGTGCGTGAGCATTTTTTTTTTCCCTTGGGAAATCCAGACTGCCTTACTGAAGAAAGTTAAAAGAGAAGCCACTTTTCAGTGTTTGAAGAGTGAAGGATCAGGCACAGTTATCTAATTATCTAATATAGGCCAGTCTTTATCTGTTCCTCTTCGATTTGGGCCTAATAATTTTACATAGGCTAGTTATCCATGAAAATCAGGTAGGAATGTGAACCCCCGTAAGTCTGTTTGAGTAGAGTTCTTATGTGCGTAGTAAGCATAGAGATATCCTAGTTTGGGGACTAATGTGCTGCTTACCCTCTCATCCTAATGACATTCCATCGTCTCTAAATTCCACGTGTGTTTTACTCTTACAAACACAACTAATTTATTCCTTTTCCAAACTTTATTCTTACCTAGCAAAAGAATTGCAAACCAGACCACTTACCAAAATTACCCTTGGTTCAGACACTAAAAGTATTAAAACACTCAAAGAGTCCAAAATTAAAACAACCCGTGAAGTAAAGAGAGCATCGTCAAAGAAAACATCAAGTTTGTCAGTAACTTCATGCCAAAGACCACAAGGAACTGAGAAGCCAGGGCGGCAAGCACACTGACTTGTGTCACACAGACGGGAGAATGAGAGTGTTACCTGAGCACCTGCTTTCTCTGAAGCCACCCAGAGACGATTGTGTCTAAAGGCTGTGACTTTTCCTTATGTAATAAAAGTAATTTTGAGTTGAAGACTCTTTGTTCTGCTCTTTAACATATAATTGGACTTTACGTGAAGTTTTAAAGGTGGTTCAAATCAAAGGAGTGTTTACTAGCAGAAAACTCAATTCTGCAGGGAAATCTGAGAATGGCCCTCAGTTAAAAGTGGCAAGTTAGAAAATGCATGTTCCTTCTAAATGTGATTTCATCTCCTAGCAAGTAGTCAGTCAACAAGACATTAAAAAAGAAATATTCCTTTTGTTTGTGGATTGCTTTTCTCAGTGCATGTAAAAGGCATGGGGAATTGTGGAAGTAAAAGTGGAAATTTCATAGAGAACCTAAAATAAAAATGTTTTAAAATCTTTCATCATTGTCATGTACTTTATCAGCTCATTGATCTGTTTGGCATGGATTTTGGGGGTGCATTTGGGGGATGTAGTTTTCTATTATAGTAAAGAGAAAATTGTAATTGTATGAATCATGAATTGAGGCAGAAAATACATGGAATTAATCATGAAAATCTCTTGTTTTTGCATTCTAGCTCCTGAATCAATGTTGCATGAGCAGATTGAGATGGAGATGAAAGGTATGGTTATATTGAATATGAGATTTAAGTAGAAATTCTGAAGGATTAATAGAATCCTTGAGCTGCCTTCTGTTAGTAGTATTGAGAAAAATGACATAGATGTACAAATATATCTCTTACAGTATATATTACTGTGTTGCATGCCTGGTTTAGTATGCTGATAGTTACATGCATTTCACAGTAATTTGTTTTATGGTAATTTAAAATCTTATATTTAAAATTTATCAGCCATAATCAACTTCATGTTTGCAGCCATTTTCAAAAGCGTGTATTAGAAAAGGTTGTCATCTTAATGCATGAAATCATGAACTAGAAGTTTGTTTTCAAAATCACTGTGAATTAAATTGAACAAGAGACAATAACCTAGCTGTCATTCTCAGAATGCAACATCATGAATGAATTATCATTGAGATGCTTTTTTATTTAGGGTGTGTGAAAATGTTACATTCTCATTCTGGTTTACACTTCATGCACATACATCATTTTAACATTGATATGTCTCTTACACTGGCTTGCAGATAGCTGCCTTATGTGATCCTTATTGCCTGCTTTTCTTTGCATAACATCGTGACTTTATGGCTGTATTAGTTCGAATAAACGCCTTCTCATTTTATTTTATTTTATTTTATTTTAGCTAATCATTTATGGTTATAGTTCTCGTATATATATCTTAAATAGTTAATTCTCCAAAAATACAATAATTTAATCTATAATCAAAAGGATCAGAAAGGGCGTTTATTCCACTCTCTGCAAGTCAGGTAAGATTTTCCTCTTAGCCATCAAAAGGACAGTTTTCCTGCTCTCAAAACAAATACGCACAGGAACATGTTATTTTGAAATTCATTTTTGCTTGTTCAAGAAGAAATTTCAGCAGTTTGAAGAAAAGACCAGACAACGAACGATTTTCGTGTCAGAATCTTTTAAACAGAGCATGGTGTTGCGTTTATTCGAACAAATATGGTGAGTGAAATTTTTTATGGATTTGTGAGAATCTGTAGCATGCACTTTATTTCATTTCCTATTTTGCAATTTCATTTATTTTCAACTTTTTCAAATACTATGGAAAATAGTAAAATGCTTTATAATTGAACTTTTTTTCAGAATTGTTCTCTGAGGAAGCATCTGAACATTCAGAAAGAGATACCCGTGTTGCCTTCTCAGATTCTGAAGACATAGATCACAGCTCCATGGCTGCTAAAAGATATGCAAGTAGAATATCATCTACAAGCTCCTGGCCCAAATATTTCAAGCCGTGTTTTACCCAAAAGCTTATGTTTAAATATGTTTTCGAGGGTGAACCTGTTGTTTTTACATGTAGATTAATTGCCTGTCCAACTCCAGAAATGACTTGGTTTCATAACAATCGACCTATCCCAACAGGTCTTCGACGGGTCATAAAAACAAAGAGTGATTTACATCATCACTCTTCCAGCTTAGAGGTTAAAAGGGTCCAAGACAGAGATACTGGAAGTTATAGATTATTAGCAATTAATAGTGAAGGGTCTGCTGAGTCAACTGCATCGTTGCTTGTTATTGAAAAAGGGCAAGATGAGAAATATTTAGAATTTCTGAAAAGGGCAGAACAGACACATGGAAATATGGAGGCTTTAGCTGAAAGGAGAGAAGATAGATTAAAGGTTGACCTGAGGTTTACTGGCTCTCCCTTTAACAAGAAACAAGACGCGGAACAACAGGGAATCATGCGAACTATACACTTTAAGACAGTAAGTCCTGGCAGGAAAACAGATTTAATGTATGATGAAGAATATTTAGAAAGTAAATCTGACACAAGGGGATGGCTTAATGTAGGTGAAAGTTTCCTGGATGAGGAGACCAAAATGAAGTTGCAGCATTTACGGGAGGCTAGAAAAATGTTAATGGAGAAAAAGAAATTATCTTTGTTAGATATGTCATCTGAAATAAGTTCAAGAACTTTGAGAAGTGAAGACAGTGATAAAGACGTTCTGTTCTCTCGAGAGGAAATAAAAAGCGGGTCTGTATCTGATCTAGCTGACAATAGGGATAAGGTAGATAATTCAACTGAGGGTATTGTCCAAGATCCACAGGTCCTTCCTAATCTAATGGATCAAAATGTAGAATCTGGAGAACCTCCCACAAGCTTTCAAACTACTGTTGATGAGGAAATTCTCCAGACTGAAATGAGAATGAGCCAAGAGGCATTCCTAAGAGAAAGTCTATCAAGGGACCATTTATATGGTAGGATTCTAGTAAATGAGAATATCCAAGCAAGAGAACAACTTGAAAAACTTATGACCCAAACGGAAATTGTAGAGTCATCTAAAGATATCACAAATGTAAGTAAGAATGAGGAAATATATGAGACCCCTGAAAAGGTGTCTCAAGTTACTATACCATACACCAGTGAATCTTTTGGTGCAGTTGTAAATATTCAAGAAAGTGAAGCATTAGATATTGACCAAATAAGAAAAGATGATTTGAGAGAATTTCAACACTCCACTTCCACAAAAGTCGATGAATTCAAAACTGAACAGGAAGAAAAAACCACAAGATTTTTCGAAAATTCTTTCCAGAAACATCCACAACGTTGCCCACCTTCATTTCTTCAAGAAATTGAACCTCAAGAAGTTTATGAAGGTGATAGCTGTGAATTTGTGTGTCATTTTCAAGGATATCCTCAACCCATAGTGACATGGTATAACAATGATGTACCAATCCCATGTAATCGAGGCTTTATCACTCAGACTTTCAAAAACTATTCAACGTTAACCTTTTCTTCTGTCCATCCTCAAAATGAAGGTTTCATTACCTGTGTGCTGTTTAACCAATACGGAACAGTAAAAACAACTGGTGTACTTAAAGTGAAGTCAAAACAAAGGCATGATGTCGAAGCACATAGGGTCCCAGTGTTGCATGACTACACTGATGAAGAAGAGGAGCTGACATTGGTGTTTGACCAAGCAAAAGGCGTTCCTCCATCTCTGAGACAGGAAGGCCAAACAAATCTCCATATGTTAAAAGCTAACCCACCAGTTCCTCCCTCTGCAGACATAGAACTTCTTTCCTTTCCTGTAGAAATTCAGATAACGGCAGCTACTCCTACCCCAGAACAGGATAAAGAGTCAAGAGAGTTGTTTCAACTGGAGGAGTTGGAACCTAAAGCAACACCTCAAGATGAGGCTACTCGGTCACCAAAGCACAAATTTATATTTTCATCTGATATTACTAACGAGCCGCCAGAAGTGTTGCAAGAAATGCCAAAGCATGCCAGTTGTAGAGAAGGGGATTCCATAGTCCTTGAATGTTCACTGTCTGGTGAGCCTAAACCAGCTGTGACATGGTTCCACAATGGAGTCCTTTTAAAGCAGAACAAGAAGTTCCAGTTTGAAGAAGTTAATTGTAGCCACAGGTTATATATTAATGATGTTAATTCTCAAGATTCTGGAAAATATGAATGTGTTGCTGAAAACAGTTCAGGAATGGTTGAGAGTGTTTCAGATCTAACAGTGGAACCTGTCACTCACAGGGAATATAGTCAATTAGAAAATATGGGTGGAATTTATGCCAAATATTCCAAAGATCAACACATTCAGGGAGAATCTGTAAGGGCACACTTTCATGATTATCCAACCGGTCCTTTTACTCCCCAATCCAATATAAAAGAATATTCTGTAAGAGGATATTTTCAAAGCCTTGAGACAATTGAACAGATAGACCAGAAAGTCCAGGTTTCTTGCACATCTTCTAGAGAAAAACTGCCCATATTTATGCAGGGTGCTTCTACATCCATAACAATCAACAAGCCTCTCCGAGCTGAACTCATACAATGTCAGGATGAAGAGAAAGAGGAACATGTAAATGAAAAATCAAAGTTACACCAAGCAGAGGGGACTGTCTATCCATCTGTTGATGATTTCAGTGAAGTCAAAATTAGGAAAGAGGTAAGAAACGATTTGGGGAAACTTGGTGGACCAGAAAGGGAAAACGTGCAAGAATATGCCCAAAGTGACTATTTATCAAATATCCACTCTGAGAGAACTTCTGATGGTTACAATACAAAAGAATCGTCCATCATTGTATACGAAGAACCCTTTGGGGAAGGGAGATACTACCCAGGAAAAAAGGTGAGGCATAGAATCATTGCATTTGAAAAGTTACAACATATAGAAAAAGGCGTTCTAGAAAAAAGACCTACCAAGAAATCATTTGTGAATCCTCCTCAAAAGAAGCTTGATGACAAAGACTTTCCCTTAAAGCAAAGAAAATCAAGATCAAGTAACCTAAACACAAATATGCATCAGGCAGAGGAAATGCCTCCAAACACTGAACAAGATTCATCTAACATTGTAATGAATTTAAAGCTGCTTTCTTCTCAAACTCGTAAGGTACTTAAAGTACAAGAGAGGGAACAACAGAAGGAAGTAGGTCTTATAGATCAATCTGCAGTTGCTGAAAGGGCTGAACATGAAGCACCTATTACATTTGACCTAAAGCAATTTCATGCTCAAATAGAAAATGCGGATGTAAGATTTCAGGAAGTTAGACTAGATAGTGACCAATCAGAAGAAGCTTATTTTCAAACCCAGCATCCTGCTTCTGAAACAACCGAGGCTGAGAGTATTGTATTTGATCTGAAGCAAATGTATTCTCATTTAGGAGACCCAGCTAAGGAGTTTCAAGAGCAAGAAACTAGGCAACAGCAGGAAACACCATATAAAGAGGAAGTTCCTAGCACTGAAACATTACAATCTGATACACAGAATACCTCTCAAAGCGCACAAAGTAACATATTTACCAATCCAGAGATTTCTTCCAGTAAGGAGTTTTTAGATAGGACTGTGAGGGAGAAAAGTGGTAGTGATGAAAATGCCTCTTATTTGGAAAAACATAAGCAGGAACAAAATTTAGAAATTTTAAATACTGATATTTCTCTTAAAACTATTTCTGAAGAGATCCATAGTGAACCGTGTGCCCTACTTTCAACCTCATCCACAGATGTAGGAAAAACTGATATTTCTGAGAAAAATGGGGATAGGAGTTTCATTTCACATGTGAAAAAAGCAAGTGAGGAAAAGCTTATAGAGGTTTGTAAAAAGGAGGAGGAGCATTCTTTGGAACCAGAGTTGGAGTCATTTCAAAAGCAAGATGGAGGGACACAGGGATATACTGCTGGAATTTTGGGAGACCACATAAGAGAGGTTCAGGAAGCAGACACATGCCGCAGAAAAATTTCCCTGAGTCAGCACTTTCCATTCTTAATGACTGAGGAACAACGGAATCCAAATGATCAAATAAGTGAGAAAATGGATGCTCCTGGAAAAGAAAAATGTTATGAAGAAATTCAAGTTCAGAATGAAACTTCTTTCTCCAGTACTGAAAAAGAAAATATAGAAACTTGTTTTTCTGAAAACCCTCCTAAGTTGGATGAGGCACATACAACGGAGGTAATGGAATGTGAGACCTCCCTAACACAGTACTTACTGGCTGCTGGAAAGCATGAAGTCCCTGAGACTGCAGACACCAAGCACAAGGCAGATCTTGTCCACAGTGAATCAGTCACATCAATGGAGGTTGAAGAAGTAACTTTCAGCACTGTGTATGAGTACTACAACCAACAACAGGAATCACTGGGACGCCCATTTTCTCCTGAATCTGATATTTCAATTGATGTGGGAAGTACAAGCAGTGAAGCACTCTCTGAGCTAGATCAGTTTTATACCCCACCATCCTCTGTTGAACATCTTGAAACTCCAAAGTCTCCTGATTTGTATCTTACTCCTGTAGACACAGCTAAAAAATCCTCAACAAATTTAGGAGGTAAGACTATTGAAAGGACCACACCTTTAGAGGAAGCTACTGAAAGGTACTCAACACCTTCCGAAGGCAAGGTAGCAGAAAGGTGTTCTACACCCTCAGGAGAGACCCTGGAGAGATACTCCACACCTCCAGGAGACACCCTGGAGAGATACTCCACACCTCCAGGAGAGACCCTAGAGAGATACTCCACACCTCCAGGAGACACCCTGGAGAGATATTCCACACCTCCAGGAGAGACCCTGGAGAGATACTCCACACCTCCGGGAGACACCCTGGAGAGATATTCCACACCTCCAGGAGAGACCTTAGAGAGGTATTCCACGCCCTCAGGGGAGACACTAGAGAGATATTCTAGACCTTTAGGAGGAGAAACTGTTGAAAGATATTCTGTTCCTACTGGAGGACCAAACCCCACTGCAATCTTTAAAAGGTGCCCATCAAAACTAGAAAGGGAGGACAGTCCATCAAGTGAACATTTCCACACACCTACAGAAGAGAGAAGCTCAGCTTATGAATTATGGCGTTCTGATTCCTTTGGCACGCCCAATGAAGCCATTGAACCAAAAGACAATGAAATGCCTCCATCTTTTATTGAACCTCTGACCAAAAGGAAGATCTATGAAAACACAACCTTGGGCTTCATTGTTGAAGTTGAGGGCCTTCCAGTTCCTGGTGTGAAATGGTATCGAAATAAATCTTTGCTAGAGCCAGATGAAAGAATCAAAATAGAAAGGGTGGGTAATGTGTGTTCTTTGGAAATTGCTAACATTCAAAAAGGAGAGGGAGGCGAGTACATGTGCCATGCTGTAAACATCATAGGGGAAGCAAAGAGCTTTGCACATGTAGACATTGTGCCCCCAAAAGAGAGAGCAGTGGCCCTTCCACCTCCAGTAACACATCAGCATGTCATGGAGTTCGATTTGGAAAACACTGGGTCATCAAGAACACCTTCTCCTCAAGAAATTGTCCTGGAAGTTGAATTAAGTGAAAAAGATGTTAAAGAATTTGAGAAGCAAGTGAAAATAGTCACAGTTCCTGAATTTACTCCTGATCATAAAAGCATGGTTGTGAGTCTGGATGTTCTCCCATTGAATTTAGCAGATCCAAGTATGGCTTCAAGGGAGGAAGAAGACAAAGATTTAAAAATTGACTTAGAAGTATTTGAAATGCCTCCTCGCTTTATAATGCCTATTTGTGATTTTAGAATTCCAGAAAACTCAGACGCTGTGTTCAAATGTTCAGTCATAGGCATCCCAACTCCTGAAGTGAAATGGTATAAAGAATATATGTGTATTGAGCCAGATGACGCTAAATATGTGATTAGTGAGGAGAAGGGAAGTCACACCCTTAAGATTCGCAACGTCTGTCTTTCCGATAGTGCAACGTACCGGTGCAGAGCTGTGAATTATGTAGGGGAGGCTATCTGTCGGGGATTCCTCACCATGGGAGATTCCGAAATGTTGGCTCTGCTGTCAAAGAAAAGTAAAGTGACATTGAGCAGTGTGAAGGAAGAATTAGTCTTAAGGAGCAAATATTCAGACAGCTTTTTTGAATTTCAGGTGGAGGAAGGGCCTCCCAGGTTTATCAAAGGTATTTCTGACTGTTCAGCACCGTTAGGGACAGCAGCTTATTTCCAGTGTTTAGTCCGTGGCTCTCCGAGGCCCACGGTTTACTGGTACAAAGATGGGAGATTGGTGCAAGGAACAAGGTTCAGTGCCGAGGAAAGTGGCATAGGGTTCCACAACCTGTTCATAACGAGCTTAGTGAAGGAGGACGAAGGTGAGTACAGGTGTGTAGCTACGAACAAATCGGGCATGGCTGAGGCCTGTGCAGTGCTCACCCTAATTTAAAGCTCCTCATGCAAGGTGTTAGTGTCCCCGTAATGATGAGAATGGACTTGAATGCTTTCACACTTTCCAGATTATATAGTTCTAATAAATCTCCAAATACATCTACTCTATTTGAACAAATTACATTGAAAAACCCCAGGGAAAACAGTTTCTCTATGTGGAAATCTCATGTTTGTAATACATGTAAATATTCTATTATCTAAACTGTGGAATTATCACCTGTGTCAATTCTGCTGTGAATCATCAAACACTATTAAACATCTCCTTGGCTACCTAATCGTTGGTACTTCTACTTTACCCTCCTTCTACTCCATAAAGTCCTTCAGCAGAATGCATTCTCTTTTAGCAGATAAACTGTGTATGTCAAGTAAAATGTGAAATGGAAGACCATATCAGATGACCACACAGACAAATTGGTAAGGTAAAATCTCTCTGCTCTAAGTCATTTTGGAAACGATAACTCTTTTGCACCCAAATACATGCTTATTTATTCAGACTTAGAACAAACCAAGCAGCAACAGAAACTAGCTTTGCCCAATTGGTAACTAACTCTATAATCTGTTTTACCTTGCAATCTTCATATTTATTTTTAGCTCTTTAAAAAATATTTTCATTATTAATATCCCTCTTCTTAAGTGAGGGACCAATGGCGATCTCTTGGTGGGTAGAGTTCACCTAGACATTTGCAGAATATGCAAATAAATCTTTCCACTTTTGGGACTACCTCATTTTCTCAATTTCTGAGATAGCATTAAGTGTAAAATGCAGCATTAATTTGATACTGGACTGGGGTTGGGACAAGAAACTACTATATTACATTTATATATAAATTTTAAACTGCAGTATAATTTCAGAATCTTTAATATTAGAAAAAGATGGTGGGACATCTCTAGTATTGAAGCAATATGGTAATTTGTATTTCAGATTATATACAAATAACAAGATAATTAGCTTTCCTGTCCTTTTCTCTGAATTTTATTTTTAAAACTAGAAATTAATAAGCATTCAAATTTAAGATGCATAAACATATATGTTTCTAAAGTGGCTGTTTTTGTTTTTCAAAATTATAATTATAGTAAGTTCACAAAATCCTTAACGTACCTGTGTGCCACTGTGAACTAAATCTTCTCATATAAGCTGTAATAAACATAAAGAAACTTAGTTTTTTCTTACCTGAAAACGAAGGGTTAGACCAAAAGACCACAGAGGTGATTGTTCAACTATGATTCTGTGTCATCCCAGTGGTAACTTTTCTTAATATAATTCGGAATACATTTCAGTTTTGCAACAGATGACAAGAGGAATAATAGAATATAGTAATTTGATTGTGAGACTTCTCTTCCTCCAACTCTGTAAATTACTCACTGTCATCTAATGGCTATTTTCTCCCCTGCATTGAGCAATTTTTACATAACATGATCATATTAAATACATTAATTTTACTTTAATTCTAAAACATTAATCATTTAATTTAAATTTAATTTTCAAGAGAATCCATATATCCAATCATGTTTATTATGCTTCTTTCATCTGTCAAATTTTTTATTCCCACAATGGGACTTCCCTAAAAGCCTTTCAAATTAAAGAAGAAACTGGGAGAATGTGTAGGATATAGACAGACCAGTCAGGCTTACACCCCACCCACCCCACCCCCCGAAAGAACATTCGCTTTGCTTTCTTTGAGTCACCATAACTTATCAAGATAGATACACTATTGTGAAACAATCATTTCTGTTTCAACCAGTGAGCAGATAATATCTGTGATCATAATTATAGATATGATATATATCTATATACCACATCATAATATATATTATTATATATTATTATATATTATATATTATATGTATATAATATAATATATATAATATATATATCATATATCACATCATAAATCCCTGAAATAAAATTAATTCTATAGTTTAGGGACTTAAGGATTTATTCTACTCTGAGTCACATAATGGATGTTTAAATAAATTAGAAATTCAGGTCATGACAAACATGATAAGCACACTTTACCCAAACATTATACAGCATAACAATAGTTCAAACCTGTTCTTAAAAAAAAGAAAGAAAAGAAAAAAAAGTTTTAATGCCATACTGGATTGGCAGTAAGGGCTGAAAACTATACTTTTATGCTTATAAAAAGGTGGGCTTTATTTGATTTTGCTCATTAGAATTCTGTTAGTCTTAAATTCATGGCACTTGAGAATATTCAGAATAAAAGTGACTGAATAAAGAAAAATAAGCCTTGCCCACCCTTGGCTTACTTATTAATTGTTGTAGATAATTAAATGGAATTTTTTATTTTCTGACTCAACAGCATATAACTTAAAAGCCTGAAATATGATTTTCTCTGATGCTGGATAAAGAATTCATTGTTTTATGCATAGTAGAGTTTAAACATAATTATTAGCTACTATTACTACATGTATTTTAAACTACACCTTTCATGTTTCAGGACTCTTGAATTTCATCTGGTATCTTTCATATAGTTAATATACCATGTTTAGAAGAAAGGAAAAACAATTGAAAATATTTCAACACGTTAGTGAGTAGGGGTATTTTTGCTATACTGACATTCACTCCCTTTACAGATATTTTGGGAGTTCAAGTGAAAAGGGAAAGCTGACATGAGTGATACATTATAGATTAAATGTTAAGTGGTCACCATTAGTATGTGAAATTAATCAATGTTTTTACAGCTTACTAACTGAAATAATAATAACTGAGTTTGTATTCTACATGCTATAGGTAAGTTTTACCAGTATATTTATATAAGCCAACAGCTACTGGAGTCCTGCCTTTTACTGCTAATACATTTGAATTAAAGCATAAGACTATTCCACGTGATGCAAGTAAACTAATACAATAGTAAAACTGCTCTAGGTAAGGTAATAAAACTATTATTAACCAGAGCTGTTCTATTTACCTAAAAATTTAATGAAAAGCTAATTCCTTGTTATCAAATTACGTCTTTCATCCTGTCCATGATACTGTTTAAAGAGTATCTGTTATTCACTGTTTGTTTTCCTGTTCAATAATACTGTGTAGGTATTTCTCATGCAATAAACTATAATTAAATTTTTAATGTTGGAGTTTTCTCTCATTTCTGATTCTCCCATTTTCTTAACATAAGCCTCATTATAAAAGCTTTGTTGAAGTAATAGGGCAATTTACACAGGCAAAGGAAGGCTTGCATTTCTAGTAACTGAAAACAGTTATAAGCAGTAACTAGAACATAGATGTTTTAGTTTGAAAATAAACAGTCTTCAATTTGACAATGAAGATCACTCTTAAACTCAAGAAAATTCTATATGTAAATAACAATTCTGGATCTTTTTAGAAATTTATTTAAATGATCCTGAATTCTTTTTTAATTAATTAATATTTAGTGGAATTTTTATTTAAAAGTTGTGTTTTAAAGAAAAACATTTGGATCCTGAATTATTTGATTAGCAATATTTAGCCAGCCAGCAGTTTCTCAAACTTTAGAATTGGGACTGTATCACAAAGGAAAACTCATAAGAACATCTTTAAAATGTATAAACTCTAACACAAATGAAATGGACTGAAAGTTGCACCAGTACAGTATTTATAATCATATAATATAATAAGCTAAGGTTAAAATTTTAGAAATGTGCCTTTTGATAAATTAATCTCAAGATAATCTAATGATTTCAGGAATAAAACAGAAGGCGGCCATCAATTGGTGCATAATTCTTTGATGACTTCTTTGTTTGTTTTAGTAAAATAATAATCATTTTTCCCCATACAGAGTTTTCTAGTTCTCTTCTGTCTGCTGAGGAAGAAGGACCTCAAACCTCTAGCTCTGGCCTTCAGTTATCTAATAGAAATGAAACACTGGAACTTTTGTCTGAACCTCCAGTTCATTCAACTAAATTCGATTCCAAAAAGGAAGGCAGTGTCCCAGTTTTCATCAAAGAAGTGTCAAATGCTGAAATAAGCATAGGGGATGTGGCTAAGTTGTCTGTTACTGTCACTGGTATTCCCAAGCCTCAAATTCAGTGGTTCTTTAATGGAGTAATGTTAACCCCTTCAGCTGACTACAAATTTGTTTTTGACGGTAATGATCACAGCTTGATCATTCTGTTCACCAAATTAGAGGATGAGGGAGAGTATACATGTATTGCCAGTAATGAATATGGACAGGCAATATGTAGTGCCTATCTGAAAATAAATTCCAAAGGAGAGGGGCTCCAAGAACCAGAATCAGCAGAAGAGAAATCTCTGGAAAAGCTCGAAGGTCCTTGTCCTCCTTACTTCCTTAAGGAGTTAAAACCAATTCACTGTGCACAGGGGCTCCCTGCCATCTTTGAGTACACGGTGCTTGGAGAGCCTGCACCCACTGTTTCGTGGTGCAAGGAAAACAAGCAGCTTTGCACCAATGTTTATTACACTATCATTCATAATCCTGATGGTTCCGGGACATTCATCGTCAATGACCCTCAGAAAGAAGATAGTGGTTTCTATGTCTGTAAAGCGGAGAATGTGTGGGGTGAATCCACGTGTACCGCAGAGCTGCTCGTGCTTCTGGAAGACACACACATGACTGATGCCCCCTGTAAAGCAACGTCCACACCAGAGGCTCCTGAAGATTTTCCCCAGACGTCGTTAACGGTCCCTTCAGTTGAGGCACTTGACTCAGAACAGGAGACTGCAGCTTTTGTAAAGGACACCATTTTGAAAGCTGCTTTAATTGCAGAAGGAAAACAGCAGCTTTCTTACGAGCATATTGTTAAAACCAATGAACTGAGCAGTCAAGTTACTTTCATAGCTGAGCAACTGCAATCCACAGTCATGTTACAGCAGGATATGCCCACTCCTGAAAGCATCAGTGAACTTCTTTCCATCAGTGACACTATTCATGTCCAGCCTATCAAGGAACCACCTCCCAATGTACAGCTGCAGATTGTCCAGTCCCAGGACACCCTCCCCAAAGAAGATATTCTAATGTATCAAGAGCCTGAATTACAGGTGGTTCTACCAGATACTGAAAAAATCTTCCCAAGTGCCATGTCCATAGAGGAAATTAGTTCATTAACAGTTGAGTCTCTGCAAACTTTATTAGCTGAACCTGAAGGGAGTTATCCACAGTCATCAATAGAAGAAATGCCAGCCCATTCATATCCAACCTCTGTGGCTGAGGAAGTACTTTTACCAAAAGAAAAGATAGTATCCGCAGTGGACGAAGAGCAGAGAGTGATCCTTCAAGAGCAAGAGGTGCAAAATGCCCTCATCCTGAATCAGAGCTTAGCTGAGGGACACGTGGAAAGTTTCCAGGGTCCTGACATCATGATCTCCCGGGTCCCTTCAGAACACACGTGCACAGAAGGTGAAATCTTAATGGAAAGTGTGGATCAACTGGACAGTGCAAAGCAAGATTTCGCAGCCAGCGTTGAGGAAGGCAAGTCCTTAAGGTTTCCGTTGGCAGGTGAGGAAAAGCAGGTACTGCTCAAGGAAGAGCGTCTTGACAGCTTGGCAATGCCCCCGAACCAAACCACTAAGTATAAAAAAGAGCCCATGGCAATAAATGGTGTGCAGGAGGTGCAGGGAAGTGACCTGCTTTCTAAGGAAAGTTTGCTTTCTGCTATTCCTGAAGAGCAGCGGTTAAACCTGAAAACTCAGATCCGCAGGGCTTTGCAAGCAGCAGTGGCCAGCGAGCAGCTGAGTCTTTTCTCTGAATGGTTAAGAAACATTGAACAGGTAGAGGTCAAGGCCATAGACTTCACCCAAGAGCCCAACTGCATTATGTGCACCTATTTTATTACTTCAGTGAAGTCTCTAACAGAAGAATTAGCCATCACTATTGAAGGCATTGATCCTCAAATGGCTAACTTGAAAACTGAACTTAAGGAGGCTTTGTGCTCTATAATATGTGAGGAAATGAACATCTTAACAGCTGAGGAACCTGGAATTCAGAAAGGAGCCACAATAGACTTGCAGGAAGAAATGGATTCTTTTTCTGATCCACAGAAGGTTGAAGCAATCACCGAACCAGAGGTTGAATCTAAATATCTTGTCTTAAAGGAAGAGATAAGTTATTTTAAGATGGAAAGTCAGGTCAAAGCTGTGGGTGCCACAACTGCTTCCGCTGCTGTCTCTGATGAAAAACTGGATGAGATACCAAAACCATCAGAGGAAAAAGAGAAATCCTCTAAAGGTGGTACTGAGAAGGCTCGTACAGTAGAGATACGGGAGGCTGAGGGTAGCTCACTCAGAGAGGGTGGTCCTGATGTACAGACGCCCTTGGTGGACGTGATTGCCAAGGAAGGTGACACCGTAAGCCTCGCGTCATCCATAACAAATGCCAAAGAGGTGAATTGGTATTTTGAGAGTAAACTTGTGCCTTCAGATGAAAAGTTCAAGTGTTTACAAGATCAAAATACATATATGCTAGTGATCGACAAAGTAAATAGAGAAGAACATCAAGGGGAATATACGTGTGAGGCCTTGAATGATGACGGAAAAACAGCAACTTCAGCAAAACTCACTGTAGTCAAAAGAGGTTGGATTTTAAGGATTCAGTGAATCAAGTTCTAACATTCACTGGGTTGTAATGATTTAGGTTTCCTCACTGAATTTTCACTTATCTGCCATTGCCAGAATGCAGTTTATTTAGAGTAAGAATGAAATCACAGACATAATCATGGTTATTAACTTTCCCCTTTTCCCTTACTGCCTTACTGGGTGGTATGTTATATATACACTACTACTTATTTTTAAAATGAGACGTATTTCCATATATTTCATAATACTGATAAATGCTTTTTTAGTCTCATTCTATATGAAAATACTTTAATGATATGTAATAAAAAGCTGTCAGTGAATACCTAGTTACCCTGAAATCACCAGTCTCATCCTTAAATTCAAAATAACCATGATTAATTGTCTATTTGTGTTTCTTGTTTCGATTATCTTTTTTGCTATTGTTTCACTTCATCACTTTATTTAGTAGATCATGTTTTTTTCACATTATTCGCAGTGTTCCTAGTCAGCATGGTATATTTAAAGAATATATCATATTGTTATGCATGTAGCCAAGAGCATCACATCAATTTAATCATTTTTTCACAATTCACTGAAAAGTAGTAATTGAATATGTTGAAAGCTGCTTGCTGTCTTCTTTTGCCTTCAGTGATCTTCCTCATTTTCCAGTCACTTGTCTTAAACTGCTGCAATCCACTTCACTAATTTCAACTGTTTCACTCCATTAACAGCAACAAAGTTTAGAAGGAAAAGAAAAATGTGGGGTACCTGAGAAGGAGGTGTGCTAATGGGCTCTGCTTCCCTTTGCAGCTGCCCCAGTGATCAGGAGGAGAATTGAGCCCCAGGAAGTAGCCCTGGGCCACCTCGCCAAATTCACCTGTGAGATCCACAGCGCTCCCAATGTCCGCTTCCAGTGGTTCAAAGCTGGCCGAGAAATCTGTGAGAGTGACAAGTGTTCTATTCGGTCTGCAAATTATGTCACCACCCTGGAAATCCTGAGAACCCAGGTTGTTGACTGTGGCGAGTACACCTGCAAAGCTTCCAACGAGTATGGCAGTGCCAGCTGCACAGCCACACTGACTGTGACAGGTAAATGCCATACACTGACACAGATGTTATTCCATTTCATATTATCGCCTATTTTACTTTTTGTAGAGGTGCAGGAGATACTTGTCCTACCAACTGGAGAGACCGGTAGCCAAGATGGTAACACAGTGGCTAGGTAGTGCAGAGCCTATGAGAGACAAGAAGTCATTGTTTACAGTCACATTTCTAAAAACAGCTAAAGAAAAAAAATTTTTATTTCAAGAGCAATGTGAAGGAATCACACAAGCAGTGGCTCCTCATAGTTTGGTTTGGGTTTTGGTTTTGTTCTGTTCTTTTTATTAAATGGTCTGGCTTGACCTCTAGCATAAAAAATTTCAGGACAGTTTGGTGCTACTAAAAAGTAAATGATGTCTGAATGTGTGTAATAATTTGGACCCAGTTAACCAATTAAGAACAGAATTACAAAATGAAAAAAGCCAAAGCATAAGACTAAAGTCAAACAAATCCTAATAAGAGACAGGGAGCTAGTACAGAATTACAAACTAGGATTCTCACCCTAAGCTTTATTACTAATTGAAAAATATGAGTAACTACACAAATATTCTGTTCTCCATTTCCTGAGGAAACACAGGATGACTGTCAAGTAGGTAACACTCATCAGGAGTTTGAATTCCCTCATTAGCAAAAAAAAAAAAAATAACTCTTTCCTACCTCTTTCTCTCACTCTTTCTTTCTCTTTTGCTTTCTTCCTACAAAGGGAAAATGTGAGTATGAACTTATGAACTATGGTTTAGGGTGAGAAGTAGCAATGACTTGTGCTGTTGACAGAAACATGCACGAAATGCCAGGGTGAGGCTGTCCCTTTGTCTTTTTCTTTTTGAAGTATAGTTGGTTTACAGTATTACCTTGGTCATCTTTTTCAATGACAGCATGGAGGGGAAGGGTAAATGCAGCATGCATCTTTGACTTGAAAAAGCCAGGGTTTCCTGTAGCTTCCTCTCCTCTACAACTCTTTTATATCAGAAACTCCACACCCCCAGGCCCATGGTGACCCATTCAGTGGATTTCACTTTGTGATCAGAGTCTCCGTACTGCCAAGTGCATGGCATTATTCTTAATGACACTTCGGGAAATTTCTTTACCCAAAATAGGCCGGTTCAGTAATGGGACTAACACTTGAGCTTCAAATCACAAGAGGAAAGAAGAAAGAGGAGGATTTTTTTTTTTTAATCAGAAAGAGAGGTTCCTAAATGTTTGCTTCCAAATGCAGAATGGACATGGGAAATTACTGCTATAAATATTTTTACAAGTTTGGAGTGATTTAGTGGATACATTTAAAGTTGAGCCATTTAAGGATTTGCTAGTGGTCATCGACATGAGGGTTAGAGAGACTTTATAAAACTACTGAAACTTTTTATTACTTAATATCCCTACTCTTCAGAAAAGTCAAGTACGTTTTCTTTATCTTCCTCATACAGTCTTCTAATTTGCAGAATTAACGTACCAGCTGAATTGCTTATCAGATAATTCGAACAACTAATCAGCTCATAAAATGGACAAAGCTTTAGCAATAGTGAGTCAATGTTGTGAAATAAAGGAACATTTGTTCTTTCCTTTGATAGAGACATTTAAAGTGCTGTCTTGCTCCTCTATAAAAAAAACTCTCATCCCTTTCCTTTGACACATCTTTTCACCTTCATACATTACCCTACTTTGAGTAATGTCTCATGTCTATCTAAAGCTATTACTCATCTTTTTTCTTTCTTGGAATATGTAATTACAGCAAGAGCTTTGTAGGGACAAAATATAACACTGAAAACTTTTCTTTTACAGAGGCATATCCACCAGCCTTTCTCTCCAGACCTAAGTCCATAACAACTTTTGTGGGTAAGGCAGCCAAGTTCCTCTGCACAGTGACAGGGACTCCAGTGATTGAAACCATTTGGCAGAAAGACGGCGTGGCCCTCTCACCTTCCCCTAACTGCAGGATTTCAGATACAGACAACAAACACATTTTAGAAATCTCAAATCTTACAATTCAAGATAGAGGAGTTTACTCCTGTAAGGCTTCTAACAAGTTTGGAGCCGATACTTGCCAAGCTGAGTTGGTCATAATCGACAAACCACATTTCATTAAAGAGCTAGAGCCTGTGCAATCAGCTGTCAATAAGAAGGTACACCTTGAGTGCCAAGCAGATGAAGACAGAAAAGTCACAGTTACATGGAGTAAAAACGGGCAAAAGCTCCCCCCTGGGAAAGATTATAAGATCTGTTTTGAAGATAAAATAGCATCCCTCGAGATCCCTCTGGCCAAACTAAAAGATACAGGAACGTATGTTTGCACAGCTTCCAATGAGGCTGGAAGCAGCTCCTCTTCAGCGACAGTAACTATCAGAGGTAAGAAGTGTGTGAATAATATTTCCACTCCCTTCTCTCATTTTGTGATTAAAATAATTTCATCCAAGCAGCCTCTTTGGTTTGGGGAAATCCTGGCATTGTTTGATTTTATTGTTTCAGTCTTCTTCACAATGCACTTATTCTTGTTTGTTTAAAACTGTCTGCCATTAACAAAGCTTGCTTAAAACTTCTTCTAAGAACTTCGAGTGTCTAGGCAATCCTTAACTATCTTCTTGCATAAAATTGCTCTTTGTATAAGTAGAATTTGGTTGGTTTTGTTTTTGTTTGTTTGTTTGTTTGTTTTAAACAAGAGTCTGGGAAAATGTTGGAATCATAGAAACATGGAAAGCTATTGAGTACACCACAGCCTTTTCAGAAATTTCAAGAAGACATTTTATGTGTGTTATGTGTCTCTTTGTTGTATGATGTCTACTTTTCTTTTGTGTAGTTTATGATTCAGATATCTTTTCCCTTCTCATTTTTGTTAACTTCATGTAGAGCCACCATCCTTTGTGAAGAAGGTGGATCCCTCTTATTTAATGATCCCAGGTGAATCAGCACGCCTCCACTGCAAGCTGAAAGGCTCACCTGTGATCCAGGTTACTTGGTTTAAAAATAACAAAGAACTTACTGAGAGTAACACAATCAGAATGTCTTTTGTAAATTCTGAGGCTGTCCTTGATATTACGGACGTAAAAGTTGAAGACAGTGGGAATTACTCGTGTGAAGCAGTGAATGACGTTGGCAGTGACAGCTGCAGTGCCGAAATGGTTATCAAAGGTGTGTTTACTCTGTCGTAGTCCATTGTTTTCCTGAGAAAATATTTTCTTTTCAATTGCTTGTAACACATGCTTTATACAATGCTTTCATGCTTTTGTAGAACCTCCTTCTTTCATCAAAACTCTCGAGCCTGCAGATATAGTGAGAGGAACAAATGCCCTCCTTCACTGTGAAATCTCAGGCACTGGACCATTTGAAATTCGCTGGTTCAAGGATAAGAAGCAAATTCGAAGTAGTAAAAAGTACAGGTTGTTTTCTCAGAAATCTGTCGTGTCCCTGGAGATCTTTTCGTTTAA
The DNA here is from genome assembly GCF_951394435.1 of Stenella coeruleoalba. Classification (NCBI taxonomy): domain Eukaryota; kingdom Metazoa; phylum Chordata; class Mammalia; order Artiodactyla; family Delphinidae; genus Stenella; species Stenella coeruleoalba. Next base: position 73,928,013 of record NC_137151.1, on the reverse strand, counting down.
TAGCGCGGACGTTGGTGAATATGAGTGTGTGGTTGCTAATGAAGTTGGGAAGTGTGGCTGCCTTGCAACCCACTTATTAAAAGGTTAGTGCTTGAAAAACTGGTATCTCTTCAATAAATTGTCAAAATAGCTTTCTTAAACCAAGGAAGGAAAACTGGTACTTTCTTTTCTTCTCCTAATCTTTGAAAATATTTTTTTTGCCTTTGGTTTGACCTGGGACCCTGGGGGAAATCCAGTCTTTATCTTGAGACCAGTATAAATATTTAATCTCTGATAACAAAAGTGAACTACATAATAAGCGATTTTGTCAGCTGATAACCGTTTATCTTCCTTGCTTCTTTCTCTTGGATGGAATTGTAATTCCTCTTGAATTTAGTTTCTTCTTCTAATTAACCAACACTATGGAATAGATAAATGTAATCTAGATAAAGTTCTTAAATGCATATGGTGTTGAAGTGTTTGGGAATTAAGAAATTTTGGGTGCTCTCTTTCTTTAATTAGAACCACCAATCTTTGTAAAGAAAGTAGATGATTTTACTGCGCTAGCAGGACAAACGGTTACCTTACAAGCTGCTGTGAAAGGGTCAGAACCCATTTCTGTCACATGGATGAAAGGACAGAAGATCATTAAAGAAGATGGAAAAATCAAAATGAGCTTTGCCAATGGTGTTGCAGTCTTGATAATCCCTGATGTGCAGATTAGTTTTGCTGACAAATACACATGCCTGGCTGAAAATGAAGCTGGAAGCCAAACGTCTGTTGGGGAACTAATAGTTAAAGGTTCGTGTAAGAACGTTTTAACTTGGAGTTGATATTTCCTTTTAAAATGAAACCTTACTACACACTTCAGAATTCCAACTATTTAATACTCTTGTAGAACCTGCTAAAATCGTTGAGAGGGCAGAACTGATCCAGGTGACGGCAGGAGACCCAGCCACGCTGGAGTATACAGTCACGGGTACCCCAGAGCTCAAGCCCAAATGGTACAAAGACGGGAGACCTTTGATTGCCAGTAAAAAGTATCGAATAAGTTTTAAAAACAATGTTGCCCAACTCAAGTTTTATTCCGCCGAACTGCATGATAGCGGCCAATACACATTTGAGATTTCCAACGAAGTGGGCAGCAGCTCCTGTGAGACAACTTTCACTGTCTTAGGTTAGTATCTTTAGAAACCTGTGCTTCCATATTCCTCTGAAACCCAACAAACAACCAAAACTAAAATCACTGAGCACTGTTCCACATTGTTCTTTCTTCTCTTCTTGTGCTGTGAACAGATCGAGACATTGCTCCATTTTTTACCAAACCCCTACGCAACGTGGACAGTGTGGTTAGTGGGACCTGCAGGCTGGACTGCAAAATCGCTGGCTCCCTCCCCATGAGGGTGTCCTGGTTTAAGGATGGTAAAGAAATAGCTTCCTCTGACAGATACAGAATAGCATTTGTGGAAGGCACAGCCTCTCTGGAGATAAGCAGAATAGACATGAATGATGCAGGGAATTTCACCTGTCGAGCCACAAATTCCATGGGAAGCAAAGACTGCAGCGGAGCCCTGATTGTGCAAGGTTGGCTGGAAACTGTGCCTTTCATTCTTACGTAGACGATGTTCAAATTAAGCCTTCTTCCCTTCAGTCGCGCCTCTTAACTCTTTGAAATTCTTTCTTATCCCCCTTCTTTAGAACCACCCAGTTTTGTAACTAAACCAGCATCAAAGGATGTTCTGCCCGGCTCGACCATCTGCCTGAAGAGCACCTTCCAAGGGTCTACCCCTCTCACAATCAGATGGTTTAAGGGTGACAAAGAGCTGGTTTCCGGTGGAAACTGCTATATCACCAAAGAAGCTTTAGAAAGTTCCCTGGAATTCTATGTAGTAAAAACCTCCGACTCAGGCACATATACCTGTAAAGTCAGCAACGTGGCTGGCGCCGTGGAGTGCAGTGCAAAGTTATTTGTAAAAGGTTTGCATAGTTTTCTTGACATCTTTGTGCCACCATTGTCAGAAGTTCTTTCCTCTTTCTCACGTTTCTGGGTGATTTCTTTCCTTCCACAGAACCTGCCACATTTGTTGAAAAGTTAGAGCCATCACAGCTGTTAAAAAAGGGAGACGCCACCCAGCTAGCCTGCAAAGTAACGGGCACCCCTCCAATTAAAATAACGTGGTTTGCAAATGACAGAGAAATTAAGGAGAGCAGCAAACACAAAATGTCTTTTGTGGAGTCCACCGCGGTTCTAACACTTAAAGATGTTGCCATTGACGACAGCGGTGAATATATGTGTGAGGCTCAAAATGAGGCTGGCAGTGACCACTGTGGTAGCATTTTAATAGTCAAAGGTTTGTGTTCACATTGCCCCTTGTGGTACCAAAGTTGTGGCCCAGGGCACAGACTCCACCCCCATTAACTCACAATAATTCCTTTTCCGCTATAGAGTCACCTTACTTTACCAAGGAATTTAAGCCCATTGAAGTGTTGAAGGAGTATGATGTCATGTTGCTGGCTGAGGTGGCAGGCACACCTCCCTTTGAGATCACTTGGTTCAAAGACAACACAACACTGCGAAGTGGTAGAAAGTATAAAACCTTCATTCAGGATCAGCTGGTTAGCCTGCAGATCCTGAGGTTTGTAGCTGCGGACGCGGGTGAATACCAGTGTCGGGTGACCAACGAGGTGGGCAGCAGTGCCTGCAGTGCCAAGGTGACCTTAAGAGGTTAGTGTCAGTTCTAATGACGGACTGGCTTTTCTGCAGTGTCAGTGATTTTATTTTTTTAAAGCCAGTTTTGCTATAGAGCTGGTATTCATTGAGAATTCATTCTTCTACTAGAACCCCCAGCTTTTGTAAAGAAAATCGAGAGCACCAGCTCCCTTAGAGGAGGTACCGCTGCCTTCCAGGCCACTCTGAAGGGCTCCTTGCCAATCACAGTGACTTGGCTGAAAGACAACGATGAAATCACTGAAGATGATAACATAAGAATGACCTTTGAGAACAATGTGGCCAGTCTGTACCTCAGTGGCATTGAAATCAAGCATGATGGGAAATATGTCTGTCAGGCCAAAAATGATGCGGGAGTACAGAGATGTTCCGCATTACTCTCAGTAAAAGGTTGGTTCAGAAAGTTTGCCATGGGTTTTAGGGGAAAATGCAGATGTAAGCCTTTCAGCAGAGCAGTTCACAACCCACACCTATCCCCTTGTTTTCTACAGAACCTGCAACAATCATTGAGGAGGCTGTGTCTATAGATGTCACCCAGAGAGACCCAGCCACTTTGCAGGTTAAATTTTCAGGGACTAAGGAGATTACAGCCAAATGGTTTAAAGATGGCCAAGAACTGACCCTGGGCCAAAAATATAAAATCAGTATCACTGACACGGTCTCTATACTGAAGATTATTTCTACAGAAAAGAGAGATAGTGGAGAATATACTTTCGAAGTCCAAAATGATGTCGGGAGGAGCAGCTGCAAGGCTAGCATTAATGTATTAGGTTGGTACAGCTTTTCTATGGAGAGAAACTGGGCATTTCTGTGCTCCTTCATCTCTTACAATTTTAGAGAAAAAAAAATTGGTAGATTGACCATTTTTTTTCTTTTTCATTGCATAGATCTTATCATACCTCCCTCATTCACCAAAAGGCTGAAGAAAATGGACAGCATTAAAGGGTCTTTTATTGACTTAGAATGTATAGTGGCTGGGTCACATCCCATGAGCATCCAGTGGTTCAAAGACGACCAAGAAATAACAGCTAGTGAAAAATACAAATTCTCTTTTCATGACAATACTGCCTTCTTGGAAATCAGTCAGCTGGAAGGTACAGATAGTGGAACCTACACTTGTTCTGCCACTAATCAGGCAGGACACAACCAGTGCAGCGGCCATCTGACAGTCAAAGGTTGGCAATTTTTATCCCCGCCTCTCAAGAACTTATTGCTCTCTCATTTCTTAATTCTTACCTTGACTGATCATTCTAAAATAAACCATTCCTTCCCCCTTTTGCTTCTTTTTCTTTCACCCCAGAACCCCCTTACTTCCTGGAAAAGCCACAGTCACAAGATGTCAATCCCAATACAAGGGTTCAATTAAAGGCGCTTGTGGGTGGCACTGCACCCATGACAATAAAATGGTTTAAAGATAACAAAGAGTTGCACTCGGGAGCAGCTCACTCAGTTTGGAAGGATGACACCTCCACCATTCTAGAGCTCTTTTCAGCCAAAGCTGCCGATTTGGGGACCTACATTTGCCAACTGAGCAACGATGTTGGCATAGCAACCAGTAAAGCCACTCTCTTTGTCAAAGGTCTGGTCTCTACATTTTCTCATTGTCTTGCTTGCCTAGATTTTCTTGGTGGGAGGGAAGAGGCTTAAGAAAACGATTCTCATTGGTCTTTGGTTTAAAAAATGTTCAATATCACGTTTTCCCCCATCTTTAGAACCTCCTCACTTCATTAAGAAGCCCAGCCCAGTCCTAGTGCTGAGGAACGGACAATCCACGACCTTTGAATGCCAGATAACAGGCACTCCTGAAATCAGAGTCTCTTGGTATCTGGACGGGAATGAAATAACAGCCATTGAGAAACATGGCATTTCCTTCACTGATGGTTTAGCCACTTTCCAAATTTCTGGTGCCAGGGTAGAACATAGTGGGACTTATGTCTGTGAAGCTCGTAACGATGCTGGCACGGCAAGCTGCAGCATTGAGTTAAAAGTGAAAGGTTCGTTACTGCATCTTCTCTCCTTTCTGGCTGTGCTGCTGGCTAGTCCTTGGGTCTTCCTTTGAGTGAGCTATTCTCTGTCTTCCTTTTGAATCTTTAGAACCTCCCACCATTATTAGGGAGCTGAAACCCGCGGAAGTAGTCAAAGATAGTGACGTGGAGCTGGAGTGTGAAGTTATGGGAACATCTCCATTTGAAGTCACTTGGCTGAAGAATAACAAGGAAATTCGAAGCAGCAAAAAGTATACGCTGACTGACAGAGTGTCAGTGTTTAATCTCAATATCAACAAGTGTGACCCCTCAGACACTGGTGAATACCAGTGCATCGTATCCAACGAAGGCGGCAGCTGTTCTTGTAGTGCTAGAGTCTCTCTGAAAGGTCAGTTAGACACACAAAGAGCAGGCTACCTGATACAAATTCTGTAATGCTCTTTAACCTTGTATGATGGGGAGGAGTTCAAATATACCTCTTCTTTTCACACTGTCTACTTTAATCACAGAGCCACCCTCGTTCACTAAGAAGATAGAAAACGTCACTACTGTCTTGAAAAGTTCTGCCACCTTTCAGAGCACTGTGGTGGGCTCTCCTCCCATTTTTATAACCTGGCTCAAGGATGATCAGATTCTGGATGAAGATGATAATGTTCACATCTCCTTTGTGAACAATGTGGCCACAGTTCAAATCAGATCTGTGGATAATGGACACAGTGGGAGGTACACGTGTCAAGCCAAGAACGAGTCAGGAGTTGAGAGGTGTTATGCTTTCCTTTTAGTACAAGGTGTGTAAGCCAATCCCTTTCAAGAGTTATTCTGTGAAGACAATTTCGCGAGCAGTTCCTTGGTTCCATGGAATTATTAATGCAACTCATCCACGGTTTCATTCTTACTACAGAACCTGCTCAGATCCTAGAGAAACCTAAGTCTGTTGATGTCACTGAAAAAGACCCCGTGACTTTGGAGTGTCTTGTGGCCGGAACACCAGAACTCATAGTGAAGTGGTTTAAAGATGGGAAACAAATGATGCCCAGTAGATATTTTTCAATGAGTTTTGAAAATAACGTGGCCAGTTTTAGGATTCAGTCAGTAATGAAGCAAGACAGCGGGGCGTATACTTTCAAGGTGGAAAATGACTTTGGAAGCAGTAGCTGTGACACCTACCTGAGAGTGCTAGGTTTGTATCTTGGCCCCAGTCAGCTTCCCTTATATATATTATTGTCCTTGGTAAACAAATGGCAACATATTAATGGATGTGTTTTGCTGTTTGCATTGGACAGATCAAAATATTCCTCCATCATTCACCAAAAAATTAAGGAAAATGGATAAAGTTCTAGGCTCTTCCATTCATATGGAGTGCAAGGTTTCTGGCTCACTTCCTATTAGTGCTCAGTGGTTTAAGGATGGAAAAGAAATAACTACAAGTGCAAAATACAGGCTCGTCTGTCATGAAAACACTGTGTCGCTGGACGTTAGTAATCTGGAATTAGAAGATACTGCGAATTACACATGCAAAGTCTCAAATGTAGCAGGGAGTGAGGCATGCAGTGGCATCTTAACTGTAAAAGGTTAGAATTTCTTTACCTCTTTCTGACCCTTTTCTGCGATTGCTTTTCAAATATAGCACTCTTTTCTGGAGTCCTTTAAAACTAAAAGTCTCCATAATTCTGTTTCTTTAGATACATATATGTTGAGTTCAAGAAATATTCAGTCATTACCTCTTTTCAGTAATGTTTTTTAATATGTCCATAAAACTGTCAAAATAACCCAACAACAAGGAACTTAATTAAATGTATTTCTCTTAAAATCTATAGAACCACCAAGTTTCCTAGTGAAACCTGGGCGACAACAAGCCATACCTGATTCTACAGTGGAATTTAAAGCTATACTAAAAGGAACACCACCGTTTAAAGTAAAGTGGTTTAAGGATGATGTGGAACTTGCCTCTGGACCTAAATATTTCATTGGCTTAGAAGGCTCAACTACCTTCTTAAATCTCTATTCAGTGGATGCTTCCAAGACTGGACAATATACTTGCCAAGTTACCAACGATGTTGGTAGCGACTCTTGTACCACAGTGTTGCTTGTGACAGGTGTGCCAGTTTGATTGTTTTGTGTTTCTGTCTGACCTGTGGCTCCTGTCCTTTCTGTAATGTTTTACAATATATGTACCCAGTCAAGAAAGTACCCTTCTTTCTAACACGGTACACGCTGTTTGCCAGGCATTGTTCATCTTTTTCTCTTTCCTATGTAGTACCTAATTGAAGTTTGTTATTTATATCTGCTCTGTTCCCTCATAAATCTCCTCTTTTCTTCACTCTCTAGAACCACCAAAGTTTGCAAAGAAACTAGAAGCAACCAAAATAGTGAAAGCAGGTGACTCAGCACGACTTGAATGCAAGATAACTGGATCCCCAGACATCAGAGTTGTGTGGTACAGAAATGAACATGAACTCCCAGCCAGTGATAAATATAGAATGGCTTTCATTGATTCAGTGGCCGTCATACAGATGAATAGTCTTGGTACTGAGGACAGTGGGGATTTCATTTGTGAGGCTCAGAACCCTGCTGGCAGCACAAGCTGCAGTACCAAGGTTATAGTAAAAGGTAGAAACCTCTTTTCTCTGTTCCTCATTACCTGAAACCCACCTTCTTCTCCCCGGGCTACCATAGCTCTTCATTCTTTTGCTGTCATTTTTAGCTTCCATTTGAGATCATAGAATATTTTCCCAAACTAGTATTATTTCCATTTTTAGATGTTTTTTCTTCTTAAGATTTGTGTACATGTAGACAATCATTCTGAGATATTTTTCTTGTTATTCCAATGTCGTAATTCTACTCACCTCAACATATTAGCCAAGCAGTTCAAATTTGATGTTTCCAAAATGCTCAAAAAAACAAAGTGGGCATTTTAAAATTAATTTTTGCCTTCAATCAACTTATAAATATATCATCATCCTCACTATAATCTTTATCATTAAAAGCAAGGAATATTTACCACATATATACAAGGTTCAAGCAATACAGATTTTAACCTTACATTTACAACAGGACAATTATGTATATTTTTCTCTCTCAAATGTCAGTTCCTATTTTTTTAAATTACATCACTATACTTTGTTGCAAATAGTACTAGTATTTTCCAGAATTTTTTTCACAAAGTCCAAGTTTGTCATATTGTAAGGCGATTATTGCAAAAACCATTTGTTGACATGGAAGACTTAGAGCACAAATGTTGTGATAACTTCCAAGTGTCCCAATTGTAATGTGTATACAAAAAATTTCATCCCTGAAGTCAGGACTCTGTACCTCATGCAAATCATATTGATTCTTACACTTGGGTTTGGGGGTTTGTTTGGTTATTGTTTTGTTTTGCTTTACAGTTTTGTGCATCAATCTTTATAGTCCCAGAGAAAGTAGTAAGGTGGAGTAGACAGAATGTTGAACTGCTCAGTAAGGTCACCTGAGGTCTAGCCCACGTTCTCGGCCAGTGAAGCAGAGTGATTTTGTAAAGGCTGATGGCTTCTCTGAAGCTGTTACTGCTAAAGTGATAGTGCTAGACCTATTATAGTATCTTGACTCATTCTTCCAATTTAAAAACAAAGAAATAAAAATATTCTATGAAGTTAAGTAGCCCAGTTCATGAGGAATTCTTGTTTTTTACAGAACCACCTGTTTTTAGCAGCTTCCCTCCTGTGGTAGAAACCCTTAAAAATGCTGAAGTTAGTCTTGAATGTGAACTTTTGGGAACACCACCATTTGAGGTGGTTTGGTACAAAGATAAGCGACAACTCCGAAGTAGCAAGAAATACAAGATCGCATCCAAAAATTTCCATGCAAGTATTCACATTCTCAGTGTCAGCCCTTCAGATATTGGTGAATACCACTGCAAAGTACAGAATGAAGTAGGAAGTGATACCTGCATTTGTACTGTAAAATTAAAAGGTATGCATTATTTCCTACTCATGGCAGAAATGGCAGGAACGTGCAAAATGCTTATTTGTTTTCTCTCTTCCATTATCTCGACAATCTTTCCAACAATCTCCATCCATCTTTCCCTCTTCAGAACCACCAAGATTTGTCTCCAAACTGAACAGCCTCACGGTTGTAGCTGGTGAGCCCGCTGAGTTACAAGCATCTATAGAAGGCACCCAGCCTATTTCTGTCCAGTGGCTTAAAGAAAAGGAAGAAGTGATTAGAGAAAGTGAAAACATCAGAATTACATTTGTGGAAAATGTTGCAACTCTGCAGTTTGCAAAAGCAGAGCCAGCTAATGCTGGGAAGTATATCTGCCAAATCAAGAATGACGGTGGAATGAGGGAGAACATGGCCACGTTGACTGTTTTAGGTTGGTACAGTATGGTGCGATAGTTCCTTGATACAAGGAGGTGCCAAACGCTGAGATGACTTACTAAGAGATACTGGTAGAGTCTCCTGTTTTGAATTTCTAGAACTATGTCAGTCGTCACCCATTTCAAAGGTTTACGGGAAAGGACCTTTCAAACACTCTTTTCTGTGTCTGTGAGCCTAACAAAAATGAGCCGTCTCTTATTATTTTCTTGATGGGTTAGGAGATGTAATCATGACTATCTTTTGTTGAAGAATGAAAAAATTGGGAGCCCAGCATATGCCACAAGGAAATTTTTTCTGAAAGTAATAGTTGTTAAAGCTGACAAGAACTCCAAAGATCAAAGTTTGATAGGAACGACTTGCACTTTCATCTTTGGGCATATTCATTTTCAATTTTGCCATTGTTTGGATAACAACTTTCAAAAAACTGTCTTTACCACCTTAAAGTAGAATAGAAATACTGAGTAATTCATAACAACATGTAGGCTTTGTTCTAGAGAGGGTCAAGTGCAAATCAGTATATATCAACATTAATTTGTACATTGAATTGTTTTGGAAGTCAACTAATGCACCAACATATTTCTTAATAATAACTCATATAATTTCATGACAGTGTGTAATTATGGAATCACATTTTAAGGTCTAGAGAAAGAGAGAGAGAGAGAGAGTGAGAGAGAGAGAGAGAGAGAGCCCTAAGATATCCATATCATTGGAAGAAACTGTTAATGAATTTGATAGTAGAAACAAGGTAAAGGTAACAGGCTTTGACAGATGGCTATCACATTTTATTTCAGAGCCTGCGGTCATTGTCGAGAAGGCAAGTTCGATGACAGTGACTGCAGGAGAAACGTGCACTCTGGAGTGTAAGGTGGCTGGCACTCCTGAACTCTCAGTCGAATGGTACAAGGATGGAAAGCTGTTGACCAGCAGTCAAAAACACAAATTTAGCTTCTACAACAAAATCTCTTCCTTAAAGATTCTCTCCGTTGAAAAGCAAGATGCAGGCACATACACTTTCCAGGTTCAAAATAATGTCGGAAAAAGCAGCTGCACGGCTGTGGTTGATGTTTCAGGTTAGTTCGGATATGTTCTTCCCATTGCTTAAGCAAATTCCTTTCACACGCTTTCTTCTCTCAAGTGTCTTCTATTCTTTCAAACCACGAGTCTCTTGCCTCTCCTCATGCAGAACGAATGGTTCCTCCCTCTTTCACACGAAGACTGAAAGATACAGTTGGGGTGCTGGGTACATCTTGCATCTTGGAGTGCAAAGTAGCTGGATCATTGCCTATCTCTGTTGCCTGGTTTCATGAGAAAACCAAGATTGTCAGTGGAGCAAAGTACCAAACTACGTTTTCAGATAATGTCTGCGCGTTGCAGCTGAATTCTCTGGACTCATCGGACATGGGCAATTACACATGCATGGCTGCTAATGTCGCTGGGTCTGATGAATGCCGTGCTGTGTTGGCTGTACAAGGTCAGTGTTAGACGCTCACACCCTTTCTTATGAGTTCCTCTTTGGGTACATATCCAGGTTGGCACACATTCAAAAGTGCTCTTCTTTTTGATTCAAAATTGCAACTAAATTCGATGCTTACAGAATCTTATCATTATCCTCCTTGTCTATGTAGAACCACCCTCTTTTGTGAAGGAACCTGAACCTTTGGAAGTACTACCAGGCAAAAACATCACCTTCACAAGTGTCATTAGAGGAACACCTCCGTTCAAGGTTGGCTGGTTCAGAGGTGCCAGAGAACTGGTGAAAGGAGACAGATGTAACATCTATTTTGAAGACACCGTGGCAGAACTGGAATTATTTAATGTCGACACATCTCAGAGTGGGGAATATACCTGTGTGGTTTCTAACAATGCCGGCCAAACATCCTGCACTACCCGTCTCTTTGTAAAAGGTTTGCTCCAGTGCATTTGTGCTTCCTACTTTTTAAGGGACATCTTTGTTTGTGTTTTCACTGTGTTTAACTGCTGTGCTTTGTCACTCCCCAGAACCAGCTGTATTTGTGAAGAAATTAAGTGATCACTCTGTAGAGCCAGGGAAGTCCATCATTCTGGAGAGCACCTACACTGGAACACTCCCCATTTCAGTTACCTGGAAAAAGGCTGGTGTGAACATTACACCATCTGAAAAATGCAACATAGTCACAACAGAGAAGACCTGCATCCTGGAAATTCTGAATAGCACAAAAGGAGATGCAGGACAGTATTCTTGCGAGATTGAAAACGAGGCAGGAAGGGATGTTTGTGAAGCTCTGGTATCTACATTAGGTGTGTTTCTTATTCTCAAATGATTGGCATTTGTCTAACATGAGGCATGGTTTGTGTGCTTTTCTTTAATTCCAGTTGCTGACTGTGAATCTTTCTTCTTTAGAACCACCTTATTTTGTTACGGAACTGAAGCCTCTGGAGGCATCAGTTGGAGATTCGGTTTCTTTACAATGCCAAGTTGCTGGGACACCAGAAGTTACAGTGTCTTGGTACAAAGGCGATACCAAGTTACGGTCAACTCCTGAATACAGGACCTATTTTACAAACAATGTGGCCACACTTGTTTTTAATAAAGTGAACATCAATGACAGTGGAGAGTACACATGTAAAGCAGAAAACAGTATAGGGACTGCTTCTTCTAAGGCTGTCTTCAGAATTCAAGGTGATGATATTATTTTAGAAATTAAGAAGTTTCTTTTTTCCTTGTCTTCACTCTTATCTTTATGGGGAAATTTTTATTTCATCTACTAATGCCTCAAGTATTACTTGTCTTCCAACAGAGTCCCAGCGCCCACCTTCCTTTGCAAGGCAATTGAAGGATATCGAACAAACTGTTGGGTTACCAGTTACCCTCACTTGTCGACTGAATGGCTCCGCACCCATCCAAGTGTGCTGGTATAGAGATGGGGTACTTTTACGAGATGATGAAAATCTACAGACATCATTTGTAGATAATGTGGCAACTTTAAAAATTTTGCAAACAGACTTGAGTCACTCTGGCCAATACTCCTGCTCAGCTTCTAATTCACTTGGAACAGCATCTTCCAGTGCTAGACTGACAGCAAGAGGTTTGTTCCTATGTTACTCTCTCTCTTTGCAAACCATGACTTCTTAGTCATTGTCAAAGTAGAAACGGCCAATAAAAAAGAGAAAAAAAACCCATGTTGCCTTTTTTTCTCATCTTTCAGAACCTAAGAAATCTCCCTTCTTTGACATCAAGCCTGTATCTATAGATATTATTGCTGGGGAAAGTGCTGACTTTGAGTGTCATGTTACTGGTGCTCAACCAATGCGAATTACTTGGTCAAAAGATAACAAGGAAATCCGTCCTGGAGGAAACTACACAATTACATGTGTGGGAAACACTCCCCACTTGAGAATTCTTAAAGTAGGCAAAGGAGACTCTGGTCAATATACTTGCCAAGCAACCAACGATGTTGGCAAAGACATGTGCTCAGCTCAACTCAGTGTAAAAGGTATCTTCACATGGCATTTACCAATATTGTTCTTTCCCATGTTGTGTAATTTTCTTTGAAAAGTTTCTTTAGTTTGTAAATGTTCGGGATAAAGTAACTGGATCATGTTGGAATTTGTATGTTAGTGGTGGAGGCAACATTCATCGAAGTTCTGTTTTCTCTTTATTTTGTTCTTTAAGTTAGTGTATCTCTAAGAGTAGTCTTATCAGAGGGTTGTTTAATTGAAATTTGTTAAATGTTGTTTCAATTCTCTCTTTTTTCACTCTTTCCTATTATGTGGCATTCTGACTTACCATTTTGATCAAATACCTCTATAATACATTAACTTACATGTTTTAGTTTCCGTATCCAAACTACAAAGATTAACTTGCCAATTAAATTCTCTATTAAAAATATTAAAAGTTTATTTAATAGAAAAGATAAATATATTTTACCACAGAACTCTCAGAAAGTGCATATATTCTTACTAATAAACCAGATTAAAAATGTATTTATGGACTCTTCAGCTACAAACGTAAGCTGTTTTTTTCCTTTGACTTACTAGAACCTCCAAAGTTTGTTAAGAAATTAGAAGCTTCAAAAGTTGCAAAGCAGGGAGAATCCATCAAACTGGAATGTAAAATAAGCGGTTCCCCGGAAATCAAAGTTTTGTGGTTCCGAAATGACGGTGAACTTCATGGAAGTTGGAAATACAACATGTCATTCATGGATTCTGTGGCATCGCTCACCATCAATGAAGCCAGCACAGAGGATAGTGGGGACTATATCTGTGAAGCCCATAATGGTGTTGGGGACGCCAGCTGCAGCACAGCCCTGACGATTAAAGGTTAGACATGCTAAGCTGCTTTCTTTCTTCCTTCTCCTCTGATCTGGATTCTTTCTCAGCAATGTTCTGAGCTCCAAAATAAAAAGGCTAGTTAAGGGGATTTGCTTGCAATTCTTAAACTAGTTTTTATGACTAGTCATTTCTTATGTTAGTATACTGTCATATGGTCACACCGGGCACTCAACGATTTAGACTCTAAAATATTTTTTCCCTTTCATTAGGCAAATGCTCTCATTGCTTATCTTCTTTTCTTCTGGTAGCACCTCCTGTTTTCACCCAGAAGCCTTCTCCAGTAGGAGCCCTTAAAGGTTCTGATGTTATCTTCCAATGTGAAATTTCGGGAACCCCCCCATTTGAAGTGGTGTGGGTTAAAGATCGCAAGCAAGTTCGGAGCAGCAAGAAATTTAAAATCACTTCGAAAAATTTTGATACAAGTCTCCACATCCTTAATCTGGAAGCTGCCGATGTAGGAGAATATCACTGCAAAGCTGCTAATGAGGTGGGAAGTGACACGTGTGTTTGCACTGTCAAGTTCAAAGGTTTGTATCCATGGGCACAAAAATATTTATCTCTTGCTTTCATCTTTTCTTGCTTGACCAATAATGTATGTGGCTGTGATTCTCATCCTCTTTCTCTAACCACAAATTTCTTTCATTAGAACCCCCACGGTTTGTGAAGAAGCTAAGTGACACCTCAACCCTCGCTGGGGATGCCGTTGAGTTACGGGCCGTAGTGGAAGGCTTCCAGCCCATTGCTGTCGTCTGGCTGAAAGATAAAGGTGACATTATCAGAGAGAGTGAAAACACTAGGATTTCATTCATTGATAACGTTGCAACACTCCAACTTGGAAGCCCAGAAGCATCTAACTCTGGAAAATATGTGTGCCAGATCAGAAACGATGCCGGAATGAGAGAGTGTTCAGCAGTCTTGACTGTCCTAGGTTAGTAACAAAATACAGCCTGAGAAAAAAATCAGGTTGATTGACCCATGATCATTGCCTGCACATATTACTCTTAGCCAATAATATACTGATTACACTCTTAGTTTGAAAGAAGACTTTGTGTTCAATGCAATATACTTCTTTCAGAACCAGCCAGAATCATAGAGAAACCAGAACCCATGACTGTCACTACCGGAAATCCTTTTGCATTAGAGTGTGCAGTGGCTGGGACACCAGAACTTTCAGCCAAGTGGTTCAAAGATGGGAGAGAATTATCTGCAGACAGCAAACATCACATCACATTCATCAACAAAGTGGCTTCACTTAAAATCCCTTGTGCAGAAATGAGTGACAAGGGGTTATATAGCTTTGAAGTGAAAAACAGTGTTGGTAAAAGTAACTGCACTGTGTCTGTCCATGTTTCGGGTGAGTAGTATGAGGTTTTTGTGAATATACCCTTTTTCCTGGGGTGGAAAATAAGGCTTCTCTTTCAACGGAAAACTACCCTTCTCCACGTAGATCGAGTCGTGCCTCCTTCCTTCATCCGCAAGTTGAAGGACACCAACGCCATCCTGGGGGCCTCGGCGGTTTTGGAGTGCAGAGTCTCCGGCTCCGCGCCCATCTCCGTGGGCTGGTTTCAGGATGGAAATGAGATCGTTAGTGGGCCTAAATGCCAGTCCAGCTTTTCGGAAAACGTCTGTACTTTGAATCTGAGCTTCTTGGAGCCCTCTGATACAGGCACATACACGTGCGTGGCCACCAACGTGGCTGGGTCAGACGAATGCTCGGCCGTCCTGACTGTCCAAGGTCAGTGCACAGGCACCAGGCTGCTGCTTGACTTAGTGACTGCCTCACAGGGGATTTCTTTATTTTGTCTTCGTGTGTAGTCTTTTTTTTGTTTGTTTGTTTGTTTTTTAACATCTTTATTGGGGTATAATTGCTTTACAATGGTGTGTTAGTTTTTGCTTTATAACAAAGTGAATCAGTTATACATTTACATATGTTCCCATATCTCTTCCCTCTTGCATCTCCCTCCCTCCCACCCTCCTTATCCCACCCCTCCAGGCGGTCACAAAGCACCGAGCTGATATCCCTGTGCTATGCGGGTGCTTCCCACTAGCTATGTACCTTACGTTTGGTAGTGTATATATGTCCATGCCTCTCTCTCGCTTTGTCACAGTTCACCCTTCCCCCTCCCCATATCCTCAAGTCCGTTCTCCAGTAGGTCTGTGTCTTTATTCCTGTCTTACCCCTAGGTTCTTCATGACATTTTTTTTCCTTAAATTCCATATATATGTGTTAGCATAAGGTATTTGTCTTTCTCTTTCTGCCTTACTTCACTCTGTATGGCAGACTCTAGGTCTATCCACCTCATTACTTCGTGTGTAGTCTTTTTTATTATTATTAATTAATTTATTATTTTTGACTGTGTTGGGTCTTCGTTTCTGTGCGAGGGCTTTCTCTAGTTGTGGCAAGCGGGGGCCACTCTTCATCATGGTGTGCGGACCTCTCACTATCCTGGCCTCTCTTGTTGTGGAGCACAGGCTCCAGATGCACAAGCTCAGTAGTTGTGGCTCACGGGCCTAGTTGCTCCACGGCATGTGGGATCTTCCCAGACCAGGGCTCAAACCCGTGTGGCCTGCATTGGCAGGCAGATTCTCAACCACTGCGCCACCCGGGAAGCCCTCGTGTGTAGTCTTAATTTCCTTTTCTTCAAGGAGCAAAAGCACTGCTCAATTGGATTTCTTTTTTCTCTTGATCTCCCCCACTCCTGGGGTATCTAGAACCACCATCTTTTGAACAAGCCCCTGATTCTTTGGAAGTTCTCCCTGGAATGAGCCTCACATTCACCAGTGTCATTAGAGGCACCCCGCCTTTCAAGGTCAAATGGTTTAAAGGCAGCAGGGAACTCGTGTCAGGGGAGTCATGCAGCATCTCTCTGGAAGATTTTGTCACAGAACTGGAATTGTTTGAGGTGGAGCCATTGCAAAGCGGGGAATATTCTTGCCTCGTGGCTAACGACGCTGGCAGTTCTTCCTGTACCACGCATCTTTTTGTGAAAGGTTTGCTCTTTTCTCCAAAACATGTATCTTTAGCATTCTTTTCTGATTCTTTATTTGAAGATGCCACTTCTGCCCTGCTGTTTTCTCCTTATAGAACCAGCCACCTTTGTGAAAAGATTGGCTGATTTCAGCGTCGAGACAGGAAACCCCATCGTTCTCGAGGCCACGTTTACCGGCACACCTCCCATCTCGGTGAGCTGGATGAAGAATGAGTTCCCCCTTACACAATCTCGGAATTGCAGCATTACCATGACGGAAAAATCTACGATCCTAGAAATTCTTGATAGCACAATAGAGGATTATGCACAATACAGTTGCCTCATAGAAAATGAGGCCGGTCAAGATATTTGTGAAGCGCTGGTATCTGTCTTAGGTATGTTGACAGTTACCTCTTCTTATTGCTCTCTTTTCTTTCTTTTAATACATCCTCTTTTAGCTAGTATGATTGATTGATTACCATCCTTTCTACCTCAGAACCACCTTATTTTATTGAGCCTCTGGAACACATGGAAGCAGCCATCGGAGAACCTGTAACTTTACAGTGTAAAGTGGATGGAACCCCAGAAATTAGAATTTCTTGGTATAAAGAACACACAAAGCTACGATCGGCTCCTGCGTATAAAATGCAATTCAGAAATAATGTTGCCTCCTTAGTAATCAACAAAGTGGATCCCAGTGACGTGGGAGAATACACGTGCAAGGCTGAAAACAGCGTGGGGGCAGTGGCTTCCTCAGCTGTGCTCGTTATCAAAGGTGATGATCGTTCTCCTAACAAGTCTTGCTGTGTGTTGACAGATCCACTTTCTTAAAAACGTCACAATGTTAATGGGTTGAAGTATGCTGCGGGTGTTTTCTCTCTTGTAAATAAGGATTGTCTGTGACTCCCTTCCAGAGCGCAAACTTCCACCTTCCTTTGCAAGAAAACTGAAGGATGTTCAGGAGACCCTTGGCTTCCCAGTTGCATTTGAATGTCGCATCAATGGCTCAGAACCTCTTCAAGTGTCTTGGTACAAAGATGGGGTGCTTTTGAAAGACGATGCTAATTTGCAAACATCTTTTGTTCATAATGTAGCAACTCTTCAGATTTTGCAAACTGACCAGAGCCATGTTGGTCAGTACAATTGCTCTGCTTCTAATCCTCTTGGGACAGCTTCATCCAGTGCGAAGCTCATCCTCTTAGGTGGGTAGCTCATCACATTACCCTCTTCATCATAAAGCAGTTTCACTGCTCCGGGCCACCAAAGGTCTGGTGCCACTTAGTTTCTGCTCCACGTCTGGGAGCATGAAAACTGAAGTCACCATGTTGGTCTTCATTCTTTTCAGACCATGAAGTGCCTCCTTTCTTTGATCTAAAGCCTGTGTCAGTAGATCTTGCTCTTGGAGAAAGTGGTTCTTTTAAATGTCACATAACTGGAACTGCACCAATCAAGATCACTTGGGCCAAAGATAACCGAGAGATTCGCCCTGGAGGCAACTACAAGATGACTTTGGTTGAAAATACTGCCACTCTGACGGTTCTCAAAGTAGGCAAAGTCGATGCTGGGCAATACACCTGCTATGCAAGCAACGTCGCTGGAAAAGACTCTTGTTCTGCTCATCTGGGTGTACAAGGTACTTGTTCAAGTGAAATAGTAAGGTCTCATTTCAACATCTGAAAATACAGGAGAAAGCGTGTGCTTGAAAGATACGTTTAGGACTATGGTCTAGGAATTGGAAGTGATTGAATAGATCCAGGGTCTTCTAAGTGGGAGCAAGTTTTTTATAATGTTTATTTAAAAAAATATAAAACTGGTCAAACATGGACTGAAGGTCCATTTTCAAAGGCTGAAATTGCAAGAAAACCCAAGTTTGAAAGAAATTATCTTAGGACAATAAAAGGAAGTTGTCTCGAATGACTTACTTTCCACATTAGTTTATAAATTAATGGATTTTGTTCCTCGAGGGGCTAGCAGAGCCCCAAACTATCAAGCCCTTCAAGAAGAGTCAGATTGTGTCAACTTCTTTTCCTCTACTAGCTCCACTTAAATAACAATGGAAGCCAGGGGACTGGGGAGTACATCAATATCTGACATCATGGAAGGCAACCATGTCTCTCTGTAGCATGTTCAAGGCTGCTGTGGTCAGAAATCAAACATTTAACTCAATGAGCTGCTGGTCTAACCCATGAGAGCATTTTTAAGGGTCTTAATGGTGATAGTTTATAAATAACTTCAAATTAAAACAGAGTTAGATTTAGCAGCCCACGTGCTCTGTGATATATCGCTAATTATTTTTATCTCCCTAAACTTGAATTTTTTGATTGAGTTAATGAAGAAAGCGATCGCTCTCCCCACTTCAAAGGGATATTATGAAGGTTGAAGAAATATCTATTTAAGGCCTATAAGAGAAAATAGCACTTTAAAACATTAAGATATCTAACCCAATTTTGCTACTCTGACTCTTCATGGTACATAACTGATATCTTTGCAGCCACAGGAAATAGACCGTCCTGCACTGGTTCACGTACAAGAAAGTAATCAAACTCTCTCAAATCCCTGTAAACCGTAGTGTGATTTCACCAACAGATACACACTCTGACTGTGATCTTGCACAAAGTGATTCTTTTGCTGGTAGGAGGATTGCACAAAAGGGATAAATGTCTCTTCCTCTTTCCTTTTGCAATAATATTTGATGTGGGTGCTTACAAAAATAAATATATTTTATAGGAATTTTCTAGTTAAGTTTCACCTAACTATTCTTCCTTGAACCGCAGCAAATAAATTTGTCTTCCAGAGCTAAAGACCTCTCTGTTTGATTTTTCACTTCATCCTGAATTATACGTGTCTTCCCTTCTCTTCCCTTGTGTTTTCTGTCTTGCTTCCATAGAACCCCCCAGGTTCATTAAGAAGCTAGAACCTTCAAGAATCATGAAACAAGGTGAATCTACAAGATATGAATGTAAAGTAGGAGGGTCTCCAGAAATCAAAGTTTTATGGTATAAGGACGAGACTGAAATTCAAGAGAGCAGTAAATTCAGAATGTCATTCCATGACTCGGTGGCGGTATTGGAAACGCACGCTCTCAGTGTAGAAGACAGCGGAGACTACACATGCGAGGCCCGCAACGCAGCGGGCAGAGCAAGCAGCAGCACCACCTTAAAAGTTAAAGGTCAGCTCCTACCCTTCTTTCATGTTTTTCACGTTAACTTCCTCCTAGTTGTCCTCTCAATTCCCTGTTTGACTCTCCGTCGAGGTTCTAAAAATTTTAAAGGACACAATAGAAAATCGAGTGTAGTGTTCTCTCTCTATGGTGGAATGGAAAACTGATTCTTACTTGTAACTACATAGTTACAGAACACATCCTAATGTTCCTTTTTTCCTAATTTTAGAACCACCCGTTTTCCGCAAAAAGCCTCGTCCCGTTGAGACACTGGAAGGAGCTGATGTTCACCTTGAATGTGAGCTTCAGGGCACCCCCCCATTTCAAGTTTCTTGGCATAAAGACAAGAGAGAACTTAGGAGTGGCAAGAAGTACAAGATAATGTCTGAGAACTTCCTGACGAGTATTCACATCCTGAGCGTCAGTGCTGCAGACGTTGGGGAATATCAGTGTAAAGCCACGAACGACGTGGGGGGAGACACCTGTGTTGGTTCCATCACTCTGAAAGGTTAGAGTGACTCCATCCTCTTCTGCTTACAGTTTTCCTTCTAACTTTAATACCCTGTTGGCCCCTCAGCTCTTGCCCCATCCTTTACCACTAGCTGTCTTGTACTTTTCCCCTCTCTCCTTTCTAAATCCTTTTATAGTTAGTGCGCATCCCATTTCTAAATCCTACTAATTACCCTTTTAGACAATTTTCCCAGGAGGTTTTGATTGGATTTAGAAAGCTAGAGAGGCCAAGATGTTCGACTCTTTCTGCTTAGTACAAACTCTCATGCACCTCTGCTCCCATTCACCAAAAATGCCTCTTCTTTAAGAAATAGAAACAACACATGATCACCAGTTTGATTCCTAACATTCATAGCTTTGAGGGAAATACCCATCGCCCCACACATTTTAAATCCCTGATTTTGCCTCTTTTTCATCAGCACCACCAAGATTTGTGAAGAAGCCCAGTGACATTTCTGCCATCGTTGGTGAAGAAGTTCGGCTTCAGGCTGCTATTGAAGGCACTGAGCCCATTTCCGTGGTGTGGTTCAAAGACAAGGGGGAGATGGTCAGAGAAAGTGACAATATATGGATCTCTTATTCAGAAAACATTGCAACCCTACAGTTTTCAAGAGTGGAAACAGCCAATGCCGGGAAATACACCTGTCAGATCAAAAACGATGCCGGAATGCAAGAGTGCTTCGCCACGGTGTCCATCCTCGGTTAGTGCAGATAGAATGTCATCATGAATAGAAGGCACGCACTTACCAGTACTCGTGTCTTCTTTAGTTTTTCAATGTGATTTTAACATTTGAAAACAATTTACATCTCGTTCCAGAGCCTGCAGCAATTGTCGAAAAGCCAGAATCCATAAAAGTGACCACGGGAGACACCTGTACCTTGGAGTGCATGGTCACTGGCACACCCGAACTCACTACTAAGTGGTTTAAGGATGCAAAAGAGCTGACAAGTGATAGCAAATACAAAATCAGCTTCTTCAACAAAATATCTGGCCTTAAGATTATTAACGTTGCCCCCAGTGACAGTGGGGTGTACAGTTTTGAGGTGCAAAACCCTGTGGGCAAAGACAGCTGCACAGCCTCAGTTCATGTTTCAGGTTGGTTGGTTGGGCTTTTGTTTCACTGTTATTATAGTATAGTTCCTGGTTTACATACGTGTGTATAAGAAACTCCACATTCTACAGCATGACATGAGTCTGACATCCTCTGAATCAGCAAAATCAGAGGTAATAGACCTATAGAGTTAGAAGAAAACCAAGTCCAAAAGTTCTATCCCTTTCTTTTGGAGGAATTTCCACAATTCAGGGTGGTAGGAATAACACTTAATCTCTGGATAAGGAATAAGGATATGTAGTCTTCTACTGTCACTTATGCTGGAGTAATTCTCCACATAATGATTCACAGCAAAGAGAGACCAAAATTCCTAATAAGTCAACTAGCACGTCTTGTCCACTGATTCTCAAGGCTTTCCATGGTGTGACCCCACTGGGAACTCTGTGATATCCTCACAGAAGAGCCAAATGGATCTAGGCATATTCCATCAAAAAGACAATAATTCTCTCTTCAAATCATTTTATAACTGATGTCCTTGTTTGTTTGATTTTTATCACATTCAGACCGAATTGTGCCTCCTTCATTCACAAGAAAATTGAAAGAGACAAATGGTCTGTCTGGTTCCTCAGTGGTAATGGAGTGTAAAGTCTATGGGTCACCTCCAATCTCCGTCTCCTGGTTCCATGAAGGAAACGAGATCAGCAGTGGAAGGAAGTACCAGACCACCCTGACGGATAACACTTGTGCCTTAACTGTGAACATGCTGGAAGACTCGGACACCGGCGACTACACATGTATAGCTACTAATGTGGCTGGTTCTGATGAGTGTAGTGCTCCTTTGACTGTGAGAGGTCAGCTAAAAATAACAGCGAAATAGAATTGCGTTTCATTATTTATTCAACATTTTTGTCATCAGAATTCAAAAGTAGTAAACTTTTTCCGGTATGTGCTTTTTTGTTTAGAACCACCATCTTTTGTTCAGAAACCTGATCCCATGGATGTTTTAACTGGAGCAAATGTAACTTTCACAAGCCTTGTAAAAGGAACACCCCCGTTCAGTGTCAGCTGGTTCAAGGGTAGCAGTGAACTAGTACCAGGGGACAGATGTAATGTGTCTTTGGAGGATTCAGTTGCTGAACTGGAGCTGTTTGATGTAGATACATCACAAAGTGGAGAATATACCTGCATCGTTAGTAATGAAGCTGGCAAAGCTTCTTGTACAACACATCTGTATGTAAAAGGTTTGTTTGACTGCCATTCTGCATTTTTACAATTAATATACATGAAGTAATAGGTGTGCCTGTATCTGTGTGTGTATGTGCTTTATTTCATGTTTTCAATTTGCCTGCTACAGCCCCAGCCAAATTTGTGAAGAAGCTCAATGATTACAGCCTAGAGAAAGGAAAACCCCTGATCCTAGAGGGCACGTATACTGGAACTCTTCCCATTTCAGTTACATGGAAGAAAAATGGCACAAATATAACTCCTTCTCAGAGGTGTCATATAACCACAACTGAAAAATCTGCAATCCTGGAAATTCCAAGCAGCACAGTGGAGGATGCAGGACAGTACAACTGCTACATTGAAAACGCTTCCGGGAAAGACTCCTGTTCAGCACAAATCCTGATACTAGGTGTGTTATGATTGCACGTTCGTGTCTTTATATACAAATAACCATCCTGGCATGTCTCCTTCATGACTGGTTATCTCTCTTGGCTGCAGAACCACCATATTTTGTCAAGCAGTTGGAGCCTGTGAAGGTGACCATTGGAGATTCTGCCTCTTTGCAATGCCAACTTGCTGGGACCCCTGAAATTGGGGTGTCCTGGTATAAAGGAGATACGAAATTGAGACCCACGACTACCTACAAAATGCATTTTAGGAACAATGTTGCTACACTGGTTTTCAACCAGGTTGATAGTAATGACAGTGGAGAATATATCTGCAGGGCTGAAAACAGTGTGGGAGAAGTTTCTTCATCAACTTTCCTGACTGTTCAAGGTGATTGCAATATTTTTTAAGTGAATGAATGTGTTTCTTTTGAACAAGATTTAAAATATCTGGCGAGGGTCTTCTTTTTAGGAAAAATCTTCCCAAATGCAAAACTTTCTTCTTAAGTAGTTCTGCCTACAAATTAGCAGTTTCTCTTTTTTGATCACCTTTACAGAGAGAGATAAAATGACTAATCTTCAGTTGGAAGGATCATGTCATCATTTGTCTCTATAATTAAATCTTTCAGAAAAATGAGTAACCATATTTTTTTAAATTCCACCCATGGGTGTCTCATGCAGATTGCTAGAAAGCAGTCTTAAAAAGTAAGAAAATCTGCTACATGCCAGAGATGTACCTTAAGCCAATCAGTTTCTCTGCTGGCTTACATATTTTTACACCTACCATGCGTCAGCGTGGCATCAAAGTAAAACTTTTGCTCCAAAAATTTACCTGCTTTTCTTTGACTCCAAGTTAATTCAGGATATGTGAAGACCTCCTGATATTTTTATAGGAATCCCATTATTTATATAACAATAATTGTGAGAAGACTATTCAGTAAATTCAAAATGTCCAGAAGTATTCATTACTTTAATTCTATTCCTACAGAGGAAAAACTTCCACCGTCATTTTCTCGACAGTTGAGAGATGTTCAAGAAACGGTCGGGCTGCCAGTTGTTTTTGAGTGTGCTGTCAGTGGATCAGAACCTATCTCGGTGTCTTGGTTTAAAGATGGCAAGCCGTTGAAAGACGGCCCCAATGTACAAACATCATTTTTAGATAATGTAGCCACTCTCAATATTTTTCAAACAGATCGGAGTTTTGCAGGCCAGTATTCTTGCACAGCTACAAATCCTATAGGTTCTGCTTCTTCCAGTGCCAGACTCATTCTCACAGGTGTGTGGATTCTTAAATTTCTATTTCTGTAATTAAATTTTTTATAACCAAATTTGAAATTAGAGGAGGATGATTTGTGTGAACTGGGATGGTCAGGTATGGAGCCTGAAACCATGTCTTTCTGCTCTCCTCTCAGAGGGGAAGAACCCGCCCTTCTTTGACATCCCTCTTGCCCCTGTGGATGCTGTGGTGGGAGACAGTGCGGACTTTGAGTGCCATGTGACTGGGACACAACCAATAAAGGTCACCTGGGCCAAAGACAACAGACAGATCCAAAGTGGTGGAAACTATCAGATTAGTTATCTGGAAAACAGTGCCCACCTGACAATCCTGAAAGTAGACAAAGGAGACTCTGGACAGTATACGTGCTATGCTGTCAATGATGTGGGAGAGGACTCCTGCATGGCTCAGCTCAATATAAAAGGTATCTTTGTATATCACATCCTAAGGGTGCGGTTTTATTAGGACAGATGAAATTTAGCACGTTTTTAAACCACTGACATAAAAATGTTTCAGAAGAAATAAGTTTCTCTAGAGAAAAGGTGATCTTTTAAAATCTGTACTTCTCTAAGTTTTTATATATCCTACATAACCCTAAGACCACTCCTTCCCCCCCTTTTTTCTTTTTTTTTTTTTTACAAATATCTGGTTCTGTAAATGACCATAAGTTATTCTTATCATCCATCCCATAAATCAGAGAACAGTTTAAAATAAGCTTGTGAAAATAAAAGAAAAAAAAACACAGTATTGTAAATCAACTATATGCCAATGTAAAATTAAAAAATTGTTTTAATTTAAAAATAAAATAAGCTTGTGGAAAGAGGCCAAAATGTTTAGGAACATTACACTGATATGGTGTATTCAGTTGGTCAGCATTGACTTTGAACTTAAAATATGACTTTTCTTTCTTGAAAAGCCTCCTATTAGTAACCTACTTCTGGATTCCACTTCATATATCCTTGAACTTTCTTACAGAGCGGCTAATTCCACCAAGTTTCACTAAAAAACTCTCGGAGACAGTAGAAGAAACAGAAAGGAACTCTTTCAAACTCGAGGGCCGTGTTGCTGGTTCCCAGCCTATTTCTGTCGCTTGGTACAAAAATAACGTAGAGATCCATCCAACGTCTAACTGTGAAATCACATTCAAGAACAACACACTTCTGCTGCAAGTCAAGAAGGCAAGCATGGACGACGCTGGTTTGTACACGTGCAAAGTGTGGAATGATGCAGGCTCTGCTCTGTGTACATCTTCAGTCGTCATCAAAGGTAAGTCACCTTCAGAGCCCCTGGCATGATGTGTTTTTCTTTACTGCCTTATTAGACAGCCATGTGTGTTTCTTCTGACATCTCGACCAAGTAAGTTATAACAGATGTGAATATATATTATTTAATTGGCTTGCCACAATTCCACATATGTTTACTAAAAAATATACATTAGTTGTAATTTAATTATGTGGCCCAGGAAAGTAGGTGTCATATAATAAATGGACTGTACCTTAGCTTGTAAATCACATCTCGAAATTCTCTCAGGTAGTTAGAAGTCTAAGTCTACTTTGAAATTCATACATAAGTGACATATAAATTTTTATGAGGCACATTTGTTTTGAAATTTTTAAAAATTTTCATCATTGAATATTGCATTACCTTTGCTTATTATGAGTTCTATCACATTCTGAAACATTCTCTTTTCTAAAGATATTTCTAAAGGATTATTGCCTGACATATATTGCCCAAAGCTTTTAGCCTATAAATGAATATTAACCTCATACAAAAGTGTAAAATTTGCTCAGAAAGAAAAAAAAATGGGTGGAAAGATGTTGCATATCGTTATGAATACACAGTCATAGCTTGAGGCAAAGAAATAGACTGTATTGTTTAAGGAGATCTTCTCAATCTGATCCTCTAACCATAATGGCTTCATCCGTATAACTTTTTTTCTTTTTTTTTTCCTTAACATCTTTATTGGAGTATAATTGCTTTACAATGGTGTGTTAGTTTCTGCTGTATAACAAAGTGAATCAGCTATACACATATATATATATATCCTCATATCTCCTCCCTCTTGTGTCTCCCTCCCACCCTCCCTATCCCACCCCTCTAGGTGGTCACAAAGCACTGAGCTGACCTCCCTGTGCTATGTAGCTGCTTCCCACTAGCTATCTATTTTACATTTGGTAGTGTATATATGTCCATGCCTCTCTCTCACTTCGTCCCAGCTTACCCTTCTCCCTCCCCGTGTCCTCAAGCCCATTCTCTATGTCTGCGTCTTTATTCCCGTCCTGCCCCTAGGTTTGTCAGAACTTTTTTTTTTTTTAGATTCCATATATATGTGTTAGCATATGGTATTTGTTTTTCTCTTTCTGACTTACTTCACTCTGTATGACAGTCTCTAGGTCCATCCACCTCACTACAAATAACTCAATTTCGTTTCTTTTGATGGCTGAGTAATATTCCATTGTATATATGTGCCACATCTTCTTTATCCATTCATCTGTTGATGGACACTTAGGTTGCTTCCATGTCCTGGCTATAGTAAATAGTGCTGCAATGAACATTTTGGTACATGACTCTTTTTGAATTATGGTTTTCTCAGGGTATATGCCCAGGAGTGGGATTGCTGGGTCGTATGATAGTTCTATTTTTAGCTCTTTAAGGAACCTCCATACTGTTCTCCATAGTGGCTGTATCAATTTACATTCCTACCAACAGTACAAGAGGGTTCCCTTTTCTCCACACCCTCTCCAGCATTTATTGTTTGTAGATTTTTTGATGATGGCCATTCTGACTGGTGTGAGGTGATACCTCACTGTAGTTTTGATTTGCATTTCTCTAATGATTAGTGATGTTGAGCATCCTTTCATGTGTTTGTTGGCAATCTGTATATCTTCTTTGGAGAAATATCTATTTAGGTCTTCTGCCCATTTTTGGATTGGGTTCTTTGTTTTTTTTGATATTGAGCTGCATGAGCTGCTTGTAAATTTTGGAGATTAATCCTTTGTCAGTTGGTTCATTTACAAATATTTTCTCCCATTCTGAGGGTTGTCTTTTCATCTTGTTTATGTTTTCCTTTGCTGTGCAAAAGCTTTTAAGTTTCATTAGGTCCCATTTGTTTCATCCATATAATTATGAGGCAGTTCATCAAAATCACTTTCAGTCTAACTTCCTTGAACAACTGGGAGTTAATTACCAACTCTGATGATCTAGCTGGCCATGTCAGGGTGCACAGACAGTAGGTTAATATCATCAATAGATTAAGATTACTAATAAGCTAATATCATTGAGTTAACTTTTTATAATTCTAATTTCATCACTCAATAGTACTTAAATGCGTTTGAATTTTAAAACATTTAGTTAAATGAAGAATGAATGCTTAACGATTCATGATGGTTTTACATTGAGTAGATAAATACTTTCTATAGAATTCTGAGGCTCTTTATCCATAGAGTTTAAAAATGAATAGATATCAGAAGTTTTCAACTTTGCAATCATGAATATTGCTTATTTTCCTTATATGTAGGTCTCAGAACCATTCAATAAAATCATTACATAACACCAAGCTATACATGGCCTTCCCATCATGTTACTGATATCTTCTTCACGGGTTTTCATTTGAGCACTGAGCCTCAACGCCTCATTCCTTTGGGCAAACGTTGGATTTTAAATGCTACTGTAGCTGCATATAATAGCTACAGATGATCATAAGAGAAAATCACATATTAACATGTGGGCTCACGGTTACTCAAATGTTGGCTTTCTTTCCCAGAGGGTAGCAAACATTGTATATCATGAGCAGAGTTCTCCAACAGGCCCTTCGTTTTTAGGGTTCAGTGAAAATACAGCTGCATGCAGGTTTGAGAGAATCAACGGTGTGCTATATGACATCGAAATTTATAGGAACGGCCAGTGCAGTGTTTGCAGTGCCTAATGTTTGCAAAACACAGATGCTTGGGTAATTCATGGGCAGCATGGCATCTGTTCTTTGCTTGTTTTTAAACCTTTTTCTATTTATAAAATCCAACACATGTAACTATTGCTTTCAGAGACAAAGGCACATGATTCAGTTCTATTATAGCAACCAGTGCTACCTGTTAGAGGCAAAACTTGTTTCTTTTCTGGAGTTTAATATTTTTTTGTTTTTATGTTCCTCATGAAAATCCCTTTCTAATTCTAGCACCTAAGAAGCCACCTGTGTTTGATCAGCACCCTACTCCAGTAACAGTTAGTGAAGGAGAATTCGTGCAGCTTAGCTGCCACGTCCAGGGATCAGAACCGATCAGGATCCAGTGGTTGAAGGCTGGCAGGGAAATAAAGCCCTCAGACAGATGCAGCTTCAGCTTTGCTAATGGGACTGCTGTGCTGGAACTCAAGGATGTGTCTAAAGCAGATGCGGGAGATTATGTGTGTAAAGCTTCAAACGTGGCTGGAAGTGACACTTGCAAATCAAAAGTGACCATTAAAGGTACAGACACCTCAAAACTATTATTTGGATGAAGTCAACTGCTTGTGTTTATTTGCTTATTTGCTTATTACAGTTTAAGTAAGAATGGAATTAGATTTTTAGAATTATCAGTTACTGCTCATTTGCAATTTATAGTCTCCTTATTATAATTGAAATATTAGGTGATTTAGTGACAATAATTTCCACACAAATTTTCTGAAAGTACCCCAAGTTCACCATCACACTTCTTGACCTTTTTTTCACCATATCCAAAAGGATGTAACTAAGTGGAGTTCCAAAAATGATCCTGTAATAATGTGACATAAGGTAGCCTGATACCATATCCCTAAAGGAAATCTATATAATAAAACCAAGTTGAGAAATATAAAACTTGATGCGATTAATGTGATTGCAGTTCAATCTGCATGTAATAGCTACAACTAGTTATAAATATCTATGAAACTGCTTTGTCTTCTATAGTCCACTCTTATATAGAGTGTGTACTATTTGTAACATTGCCATATTCTTAAAGCCTGTTTTTCAAAGGAAATTATTTATTACAATTTGAAGGTGATTGTGATTTTTTTAAAAAACATATAAACGTGTTGTTTTAGACAAACCAGCTGCCGTCCCAGCAGCTAAGAAAGCAGCAGTAGATGGAAAACTCTTCTTCATATCAGAACCTCAGAGTATGAGAGTTGTAGAAAGTAAGTACTTCATGAAAATTACATCTTCATCTGTCTTGTACATTTTACTGCTGATTTCATTTCAGAAAAACTGGCTTTGGAAAATTAAATTTTTATTGATTTGTTTTCTTTGTTCCTTAGAAACCACTGCAACATTCATTGCGAAAGTTGGAGGTGATCCAGTTCCAAATGTTAAGTGGACAAAAGGGAAGTGGAGACAACTGAGCCAAGGAGGTCGAATTTTTATCCACCAGAAAGATGGTGAAGCAAAGCTGGAGATCAGAGGCACCACAAAAACCGATTCTGGATTATACCGATGTGTCGCATTTAACAAGCATGGTGAAATTGAAAGTAATGTTAATCTACAGGTGGATGAAAGGAAGCAACAAGAGAAAATTGAAGGAGATCTTAGAGCCATGCTGAAAAAGTAAGTTCAATAAAGTACCATGCACGGTAATGTTCCATTCATGGACCATCCCCTCCAAGATTCAGATTGTGAAAGAACATTAGCATATAGACATTTTAACAGAAACAGATAAGCAAATACACAGTATTTGAGTGGAAGTTAGTGGTGCATTAACATCAATTTCTGAATAATCTTGAGAAACTTTTGAGAATGAGGTGAATTTTTATTAAAATTTTGAACAAAGGAAATGGCCTGTAGAGAAACCTGTGTGTCTAGGCATGAAATTTTTGTTTCTGTGTGTAATTTCTCTTGCTCTGAATGGCTTTCTAGATCAACCATTTTAAACATTTTCCATAATTGCCAATAATTTCAAAACCAATTATGTTTGAACATCACTGTTAATCAATTAATCAACATTTAATTTCTACATATTTTCCTCATGATATATGTATTCTTTAGTGATGCTTTCCATGGCTATTATTATTTTTCCTTATAATTCTTTCATTAGCCTCTTTTGCTGTAAAGCTTACAAAAATATTTTTGTTATCCTTTCTTAAACTCTTTGATCAAAATTCCATACTTTGTGACTATAGTCTGATCTTAATCCACTCCACCTCCAAACCCACAATTTTGTTTGTTTGTTTCACAGTTAACATGGTAAAATTAGTAGTTCTTAAATAAAGGACACAAAACTATTCCTTTGTGGAAAAAATTTTATTACATTTATAATCTTTGAATGATGATAGACAATTCAAAATAAGTAGAAGACAGGTGATTCACGTTTATTTCTTATTTCATTTAGGACTCCAGCCTTAAAGAAAGGAGCTGGGGAAGAAGAGGAAATTGATATCCTGGAACTTCTCAAAAATATTGATCCAAAAGAATATGAAAAATATGCCCGCATGTATGGAATCACTGACTTCCGGGGTCTTCTTCAAGCATTTGAAATGCTAAAGCAAAGTCAAGTAGAAGAGACACATAGATTGGTATGATCTTTTACATATAGTATCATCTTTAAAAATTCACACTTGAAACGTCTAACATACGCCTTTTGAGTTTCCAGAACCCTACAGTTGTATAAGATGGTTAATATAACCTAAGCAGCATCAAAAATGGAGGTTAAATATAATCATTCGTCCTCTAATTCAAATTTTATTCCATATGTAATACTTATGCTTTTTTTCCTCCCTAGGAAATTGAGGAAATAGAGAAGTCAGAGAAGGAAGAAAAGGAATTTGAGGAACTTGTATCATTTATTCAGCAAAGGCTGTCACAGACAGAGGTAAAATGAATTATGCTGATCACAAAATGAAGAAATTATTATTGGGAATTACAAGGGAAGGAGTGACTAATGCATTTTAATTCTTTATTCTCCTAGCCTGTCACTTTGATCAAGGACATTGAAAATCAGACAGTTTTGAAAGATAATGATGCTGTGTTTGAAATTGACATTAAGATTAATTATCCGGAAATCAAGCTTTCATGGTACAAAGGGACTGAAAAACTGGAACCCAGTGATAAATTTGAAATAAGCATTGATGGTGATCAACATACCCTCAGAGTCAAAAACTGTCAACTTAAAGATCAGGGCAATTATAGACTGGTGTGTGGTCCACACATCGCTAGTGCTAAACTAACTGTAATTGGTAAGGAAAAAGAGTTTTATTATTTAAAAAAAAACTTGTGAGATGAATTTACTACTGAGTACATCACATGTGATATCGTACAAAATGTATATTGTATCATACCCACAGAGCCTGCCTGGGAACGGCATCTTCAGGATGTTACTTTGAAAGAAGGCCAGACTTGTACCATGACGTGCCAGTTTTCTGTGCCAAATGTAAAATCCGAATGGTTCAGAAATGGCAGAATCCTTAAACCCCAAGGTAGATATAAAACAGAAGTGGAGCACAAAGTCCATAAGCTGATCATTGCAGATGTTCGAGCAGAGGACCAGGGTCAGTACACCTGCAAATACGAAGACCTTGAAACTTCAGCAGAGCTCAGAATTGAAGGTGGGTGAAAGACTGTGGCTGGAGTTATCACAGCATCGGTCAGTGGCAAATGTTGTGCAGGACCCCTGCAACCCTGCCATCACATGTGTCTTAAAGCGCTTGTGTGGTCTCATTTCCCAACACACATACTCATAGCATTCACTCACGTCTCAAAATCCATTTGAAATCTAAACGGAAGTATTCACGTAAGTGCCGATTCTGCTGCATAATTCTTTTTGACCTGAAGTAGATTTCAGTCTAAACCATGACTTGACTTTCTAACACTTATTTCTGTTAAATTTCATAATTATGCTAAATTCAGTAATTTTTTACAATTCTGTTAAATGCCATAATTCTCACATCTATGATTTTGAATTCCAGAAATAAATCTTAGAAAGGACCAGATTTCATGCCTAGGTATCTTGAGGATCTTGGCTAGGAGCTGACATTTTGTTTACAGGAATCAACTTGACTCTATCTGTATGAAACTTTATAGATAAAATTAACAACATATGTGATGTGTGATTAGCAGCTATTTTTCAAAAATTATTGTTTCATAGGAAGATCATATTCCAACCTCCGAATCTCTGAAATGAAGTGGAATGCTAGGACTTAGGAGCAACAATATTTATTTCCTAAAGACCTACACCTTTAGACTGCATTCAGCAACATTTGGCTCTAATCATGGGCTCTACTTCCAGGCGTTGCCATTTATAGCTGTTGAAATAACTATGTGACTTATTTACATAAGCATTTCAACATCTCTGACTTGCTTTATAGTGGATATCAAGGCCTGGTTGTATTTTAAAGTTAAGAAATGTTAAATCTCTTTTCATTTAAAGGATCCAGTTGAAACCACTTATCATTTGTTAAATAATTGCCTCCTTTTATACGATCCTTCAAAGAAAAGCTCACCAGAGTACATATGACATCTAAGCTATTCATGATACTGCAGTACGTTGAATCCCAGCCTCCCGGATAAAATTTTGCAGAGGGACCTCCACGCCAGCCTATTCTCTTGCTACATACCCTGCCATTCCCAGTGGGTGGACTTCATGCCTGCCCACGGGTGCTTGCAAAGCAGGTTTCAGAACTCTTCAAAATGAATCCTTTGAAATTTAGAAGTGCAGATTTCCTACTGAGTTTGAAATTATTTTTACAGGGAAAGTTATACAAGCCAAAAAATAAACAATTCTAGATCCTGAATAGCAGAATTATTTTACAGAGGAAAGAAAGAATTTCAAAGGGGAATGAGAAGTATACAGTAAAAATTTAAGTTTATGTTCCCTTTATTTTGAAGCCCCCATTTCACTAACATTTTTAAAGTTTAAATGTTACTTTTGGGTTATAAGCACGCTTGACTATTGCCTTCATGTAAATGTTGTAAGGACTTTCAGGGATTTCTTTAAACTTTCCCACATTGATCCTGTAGGAATACACTTAAGTATTGGGATAATTTTTTGTTACTGATGCGAAGAAGTGCACTTTCTTCTTGTTTTATCTTTTCAGCCTTTTTCTGCTATTTTCCAATCGGATAAAAAGATAAGAGACTTTAAACATCTGTGGGGAAAGCACAGTGAAAGAAATTCCTTCCCAAACAATCTAAATTTGAACTCTTTTTGTACTTAAACAGCTGAACCAATTCAGTTTACGAAGCGCATACAGAACATTGTGGTGAGTGAGCATCAGTCTGCCACCTTCGAGTGCGAGGTGTCCTTCGATGACGCCATTGTAACGTGGTACAAAGGACCAACAGAACTGACCGAGAGCCAGAAATACAACTTCAGGAATGACGGTCGCTGCCATTATATGACCATCCACAACGTGACCCCAGATGACGAAGGTAACTTAATTGACAGTGTCCCTGTGACTATATAATTTCAACTTTGCCTGTTTTATTTATTTCTACTCTAGTTTACGCTTATACTCTGTAGTTCTATCTAGATTACTTTTTATAGGAAAGAGAAATATAAATAAATACTATATTTAAATAAAGAAGCATTATTTACAAACATATCAGAAAGCAAACATTTCACGATTTTTTCCTTAGGTGTCTATTCAGTAATTGCTCGACTGGAGCCCAGAGGTGAAGCAAGAAGTACAGCAGAGCTGTACTTAACAACCAAAGGTCAGAAAACACCACATTCAAACCACAGTGCAATCTTGGAAACAAAGTAGCCTGCCAAGACAATTCTAAATTTTAAAAAATATCATTTTTTTTTTCTTTTGCAGAAATCAAACTTGAGATGAAGCCTCCTGGTAAGTTAAAAAAAAAAAATCAATCCTTACAATACATTCAGTGTAATTTTGTAAATGATAGAAGCCAAACTAACATGTCTAAAAATATTATTTCTTTTTTTCAGTAAAATTATTTTCAGTAAAATAATACCAATGTTAGGCTTTGTGAGTTTGGGAAATTAGAGATAATGAGGTCACATTCAGCTGATATCTAGGATCAAGTTTGGCCGTAGAACAAATTTTCACAGGGAATAAATTTGCATGTGTGTCTGCCTACAAAAGAATCTTAATATCTTTGTTTCTATATGTTAAATTCTGCTGTTGGAAATGCCTGACAATCAAACACATCTTAGTTGTCTAATAAATATCTGTGTTTTCAGTCTCTCGGTGCTTATCATTGTTAAATGTCCCTTTTCAGATATTCCTGACTCCAGAGTTCCAATTCCAACCATGCCTATCAGAGCAGTACCTCCAGAAGGTAAGATCCAGCACCATGACCCCTGGGCTTGAAGCTGCAGTATCCTACCACTAGGAAGTTACCAATGCCAAACCATAGCATACAGCAAGAACAAATTCTTTCTCATCATATTCTTCACTGTGTAATTAAAAATCAAAGCAAAAGAGTAGTTACAATTTTAAATAGATGCTAATTTTGTTTGTTCTGATTGTTGAATTTCTGCTATAACACCTTTGAAGTACTGAAAGAAATGCATGAGACTTTTCATCATATTTCACACAAAATAAACCAAACTATGTTACTTATGATGACATTTATTTTCTTCAGAAATTCCTCATACAGTGGTTCCTCCCATCCCCCTGTTGCTACCATCACCTGAAGAAAAGAAACCACCAGCAAAACGTATTGAAGGTATTATATGTTATCTACCTAAATGTCAAAATATAGAACTATTACAGACCTGGAAAATGTTGTTTAATGCAACATGTTGGCCCTCTAGTGGTCAGCAGTTTGAATTGCCTTTCAAAATGTAAATTATATGCTCTTAAGTATTAACTAAATATGTAAGACATGTGCCTTAAAGTCTGAAAATCATCAGAAAAAAAAACAAATATGATGCTTAATATTAAAATATTTTATTTTAAAGGAATCACTTAAGCATTAATGGCAAACTGATTTCACATTTCATATTTTCCTAACTACTACATAAAGCAATAAAATAATACAGTCAAATTCTAGTGAAGCTTATAGAAATAAAAAATACTAGTGTATAGTCAGATTTAAAATTATAGATTGTGTTTTTTCCCAGTTACACTGTTAACTACGCTAAAATTCACTATTTTGTTATAAAAATATGATTTAGAATATCTTTGATTTTTTTTTTTAAGCTAAGGAAAGAGCTCTCCAATAAACTCATGAGTGAGCCAGGAAATTGTCCTTCTCAGATATTTCAGTAGATAAACTGTACCATTTGTGCCCCCAAACTCTCAACTAATCAGTCAACAGACTGCCTGGGACTTTCTAGAGTTCTGGGGAGTTCAGAATTGCTGTCAGAAT
The DNA here is from genome assembly GCF_951394435.1 of Stenella coeruleoalba. Taxonomy (NCBI): domain Eukaryota; kingdom Metazoa; phylum Chordata; class Mammalia; order Artiodactyla; family Delphinidae; genus Stenella; species Stenella coeruleoalba. The sequence continues at coordinate 73,892,802 of NC_137151.1, read as the reverse complement.
TCTCCCAGCATCATCAGGAAAAAATTCTGCATGTCAAAGTCACATTTTTCGAAAGCCAAGCCACCATTACTGTAGTAGTTTCCATGGTTTGACATGCTAGTTCCCTAATATCTACTACAATTGGTGTCAAAAGCTTGAGCTAGTTTTCAGCCAGCCTCAGGGGAAATTCAGTTAAAAAAAAAACAAAAAGCACTTCCAGTTTTATGACTACTACAATCTCAATAACAAAGAAAAGCATTTTTATAATTTATATGAACATAATTAACTATATTTCACCTACTTATGATAGCAAAAATGAATAAGAATCAAAAATCATAAAATAGATTTCCACTTATATTTGTTGTCAGAAATAATAATTTATCTTAATGAATGATTTATGATTTGAGTGTTAGTGTCAACATGACTTAAGTTTGAGTGCCCACTGGGAAACTTGAGAAATTAAATCATATTTTAAAAATTCAAAAGTGTTATTTATTCATGAATACTAGGAGCCATAATCAAGTTACGATCAGGGGCCAGGATCAAGGTATAATGTCAGAAATGACAAAACTTCCGCAATATAGCATAGGTGGGACTTTAATTTTACTAATTCACTTGTTAATTCTTTTTCCTGAAAACTATAAAGTGTTCTTACCTAAGTGAAATGAAGATGAAAAGCTGTACCTCTGCTATTTATGATATCACTTGGATCTACTCTAGATGTTTGAAAACTTTAAGCAGGCATAAAATCAGTGAAGATGTAAGATCACCCTTCATATTCTATCTCCCTCCAAAAAAATGGTTCTGCTTTGTAGTCCAAGATCTTTCTGAAACAGATATCTTGCAATAATGTGCAGAATCTCTTGTTACCATCAAAACATATTTAAAAAAATATTTCAGGACTTACCTTGTGGTGCAGTGGTTAAGAATCTGCCTGCCAATGCAGGGGACACGGGTTCAATCCCTGGTCCTGGAAGATCCCACATACTGCGGAGCAATTATGCCCGTGTGCTACAACTACTGAGCCCGCGGGCCTAGAGCCCGTGCTCCTCAATAAGAGAAGCCACCGCAAGGAGAAGCCCAAGCACCACAACTAGAGAAAGCCTTTGCACAGCAATGAAGACCCAATGCAGCCAAAAATAAATAAATTAAATTAATTTTAAAAATTTTTCAATAAACCTCCCAGTTTCATGAAAATATTTTAGTAAAATTTACATCTGACATCTCATTTTTTAGTGACCAAAAAAGCTGTGAAGAAAGATGCTAAAAAAGTTGTCGCAAAGCCCAAAGAAGAGGCACCACCACCTAAAGGTATTATAATTAATCAAAATTCAGTCTTACTGCTTTTCTCTTGGTTAAAAAATTTAAATCCCAAATAGTGGAGGATAGAGGAAGGTTAAGAGTGTGAATTCACAAAATGGTACCTCTTCCTTTACTCACACTCACCCTCTTCTTTGATTCAGTCCTCACTTTCTCTCTCAATTTTCTTTCTTTTCCCCTTTTTTTCCTCCTCTATCCTCCTGTGCCTATGTCTACCCATGGCACCCAATGGCAACACCAGAGAGTTCTCATTATCTCTGGATAGTGATTTAAAGAAGGTACTGCCCTCTGGTCCAACAGCTGGTCTTGATCAAGTCACACCAACAGAAGTCAGACCAACAGAAGGTCACTAATTTTAAGTGGCCACTCCAGCCCAACTCAGCACCCTTCCTGGTTCACCTGAGCTAAATGTCAATCCTCGCAGGGAAAAATAAAACACTTTTTGCAGGGGGATCAATTTAGTTACTTTAAATTTTTATTATATCCTGGAAAATTTTTAGGAAAAAGATGGGATAACTAAATTTAAGCAAATAATTTTATCCATCTGGCTAAGATTAAAGTACAGCAACCTCCTAAAAAAAGGAGAATCCAGGAGCATAGGGCACGATTCACTGAGACTTTTTTTTTGTGGTCATTTGTGAGATGTTATAGAATAAGAAGAATCTCAAAAAAGCATGGCTATTTCCCAAACTTTATTGTTAATCACTGAAAAAATTAAACATGCATTATTTTTAGCATCAGACATACCAAATATTCTCTTTATGTTTCATGTTAATTTAAATTGTTTTAAATCAACATAAAGTAGAATAAAATATCAGCCTTCCTGCATTTTCGTTAACATGGCATTGCGTAGCATTTTTGGTGAGCTAAATTTGGATCTTATAAAAGCATTTTATATATGGGTAGTAGTCACAGATCATACAAATGGCTAACAAGGGTATACAGGATTAGTAAGCATTAAAAAACTTATAGTCTAAAGATAAACATGTATTTTATGTTTTCAAAGTTCCAGAGGTTGCCAAGAAGCCTCCACCTCCTACTGCCTTAATTCCAGCAGAAGGTAAATGAAATATTTTATTCTATTTATTTCTGAGATTTGCATCTCTGCGTTGTATTCTTATTTTATGTATTAGGCTTCCAACTTATTATAAAGTTGTAGAGTCTCCTCTGCTACAGTAAAATTAGCAGTGGAAATGATGGCTACTTCATACTGGTCGAATTCCAGGAAAGAAAAACCCAGGCAAATGTTTATGCAGCCTCAGTGCAGTGGACTCAGGGAAGGAAATGGTGAGGGCTAGAAAGAGAGGGGATCCCTTATTGTTTCAACTGTAGCTAACACAAATGTTAAGGATCATATGAATAATGTTAGCCTTAATATTTTTAAAGTTGTCATATGAAAGCAACTAATTGATTTGGTTACATGACTTTAAATATTGTCTTTATCAAATTGACTAAAAAGTTATATTCGATAGTCAAAAATATAGCTTTAAAATTAGTACTGTTTTTGAAAGAATAGTTTGGAATTTAAGTAACTACAGAAATATTAGAAATAAATTCTACAAAATGATCAAATATTAAGATATTCCATGGGGAAAAAAAAACTAAGGATTTTACAAACTGGAGCTCCCATGAAACAATGGAAGATGTGTTCATTTGATAATATTTACTGAATGCCATTTTGTTCACACCAGAAAAATCCTCAGGTTAAGAGTAGAGTGTCTCTTGACCCTGCTGACTGTGTTCCATAATCAACAAAAATTTAAACAGAACCAACACAAAGAAAACGTAAATGATCAATATAAGGCTGAGATCTCAGATACTGATATTGCTTGACCACATAGACTTTCATTTCGTGAAGTAATTGTATGGATATAATTAACATGCTAATATTATCTTTTTAAATTAATTAATTTATTTATTTTAGCTCCTGAAGTGATTGATGTATCCTCCAAGGCTGAAGAAGTGAAAATAATGACCATAACCAGAAAGAAAGAGGTTCAGAAAGAAAAAGAAGCTGTGTATGAGAAAAAGCAAGCAGTCTACGAGGAGAAGAAAGTTTACATAGAATCTTTGGAAGAACCTTATGACGAACTAGAGGTAGAACCATACGCGGAGCCATATGAAGAGCCTTACTATGAGGAACCGGATGAAGAGTATGAAGAGACCCAGGTAGAAGCTAAAAGGGAAGTTCATGAGGAATGGGAAGAAGATTTTGAAGAAGGGCAAGAATACTATGAAAGGGAAGAAGGTTATGAGGAAGGGGAGGAAGAGTGGGAGGAGACTTACCAAGAAAGAGAAGTCATCCAAGTTCAAAAGGAGGCTTATGAAGGTATGTATTAATTGAGTGACTTTTTTCTCTTTTCCTCATATTTTGCTCAGTTCTTTATATTTTCAAGGTTATTAACCTGATGTGCAATGGATATGAAATAGATGAAATGACGATTTCCATTTTTTAAAGTTAGAAATCTTTAGAATCTTTAAAAGCATCATTGTCTTCAGAGTTACTTTCATGCTTTGATATTGTAAGTTGAATCATTTAATCGTATTACTAAGACTGAATTCCAAGTGCTGTTTTCTAATGCAGAGGTTCAAGTTTTAGTTTCACTGCCTCACTGCATCTCTGCTTGATCCTGCTTCTAAATCCAGCATGAGTAATCCTGTTAGCAATAAAGATCCCAAATACAATAATTTACACAGTTGTATATGATTCTTAACTTATATCATTTGCCAATTGATACAGTCTATTAGAACTTAACCTATTCAAGCATCCCTTATTACTGTGTTTTTGTTAAAGAATCACATGAGAGGAAAATTCCAGCAAAAGTACCGGAAAAGAAAGAAGTACCACCTCCTAAAGGTATGTAATTGGAATTATTTAAATAGATCACATCATCGATGTCATTATCATGGCTTGCTGGGCAAAAATGTATGAATCACCAGTTCAATCCAATAGGCACAACTTCTTCTGGAAGCTTCATTGTATCAGTGATTTTTTTTCTAAGAATATCTACCTACTTCATTTAATTCAAACGTAAAATGATGATAAAAAGATTGTTGTGGTAAATATAAAAAATAACCAAAATACTTGAAGTACAGAGGCTTGTACTTAAAGTTCACTGCAACAAACTTGTCTCTCTTTAAAAATTGAGAGAAAAAGAGACAGACTGTTTTAATAGAAATTCTAAAAGTACTGCAATTTTTTTAAAATGCTTGCAGTTGTAAAGAAGCCCATAGTTGAAAAAATTGAAAAGACTTCTCGAAGAATGGAAGAAGTTCAAGTCACCAAAGGTATTATCATTTAAAACATTTCTCGTACCATGTACACAAGTAATTGTTTACTGATATATAGTCACATGTTATTTATATAGTCATCTAAACTAAGATATTTTAAAATTTTGTGCAAAGCAGTATTCTTCACAATACAAATATATTTGTACATATTTTTAAGTACCCGAAGTTTCAAAGAAGATTGTTCCACAAAAACCTTCTCGGACTCCAGTGCAGGAAGAAGTTATTGAAGTGAAAGGTATACATCTTTGTCTTTCAGCTACAAGTTTTAAACATTTTTATTTATGTGTATGAATATGTATACATATATTACTGAACAACTCACAAATCTGAAATCACCAAAATAAAGACATATTATATATATTATATACATTTTATGCTGCACATTTATATAATTTAAGTAAATAATAACATTATCTTTGTTTTTAGTATCACTTTAAAATTACATAATTTTTTTTAATTAAAGAAGGATTTGTGTTTAATCAGTAGTCTTCTAACTTTATTGTGCCATGCATTCCATTCCATATAATATCCCTCATCCCCTCATTTATATGAATAAACCCTAATGGATTTGGGAAAGCACCACATCACGTGTGAAGAAGTTGTGTCTATTTGATTCCCATTTAATAATGTTTGATAAAGGCTGCCTGGATTGTTTGTCCCTATAGATCAAAACATGATTTGTTTTCTTGTCAATACTGAATTTGTTCTCAAGCTATCATATTAACCCACTAATTCTGTGTCTAAACAAGCCATGTATTTGATCTGATGTCTTGAACTGGAAAAAGAAATACTAATGTGAAATACTCTCTTTAAAGTACCTGCTGTACATACAAAGAAGATGGTTATTTCAGAAGAAAAGATGTTCTTTGCTTCTCACACAGAGGAGGAAGAAGTGTCAGTCACAGGTATAAGGCAAATTTGAATACGGGGCTCAAATGGAAGGGCTTCAGATGGATTTTTATCCCTCTTCTTATCTAATTCATGATTATGTAGATATCTCTGTCTCCTTGTGAATATTTGTCATCTTCTTCATTTCACATTTGTCTGTTTTAATTTGTATTTCAATATGCTTTGTAAATTGCAATACCACCCATAGTATGGCATGCCAGGAACTAAAATGTACATTTTTTAAAGTCCCTGAGGTACAAAAGAAAACTGTTACCGAAGAGAAAATTCACGTTGCTGTTTCCAAAAAGATTGAGCCTCCACCTAAAGGTATTAGTGATTTATTCTAAGTTTAAAATCTTTCAAAAGTTCCAAAGTAAATATCTGAATATGTTAATATTAAATAATAAATTTAGTCGCAGTCCACAGACCTTTAGCCACTATGTGCAAATGACATCATAGGGAGAGGAGAAGACCAGGAGGAGGGTATTGGAGAGAGGAATGACAATTCCTGGAGGCTCTGTTCCCTGCTTCATGGAGCTTACAATCTAGTGGCCACCTGTTTAGAAAAAGAAATAGTGTCCTGGGGGCTTCCCTGGTGGTGCAGTGGTTAAGCATCCGCCTGCCAGTGCAGGGGATCACGGGTTCAAGCCCTGGTCCGGGAAGATCCCACATGCCACGGAGCAACTAAGCCCGTGCGCCACAACTACTGAGCCTGCGCTCTAGAGCCCGCGAGCCACAGCTACTGAAGCCCATGCACCTAGAGCCCGTGCTTTGCAACAGGAGAAGCCACCACAATGAGAAGCCCACGCACCGCAACGAAGAGTAGCCCCCGCTCACCGCAACTAGAGAAAGCCTGTGCGCAGCAACGAAGACCCAACACAGCCAATAATTAATTAATTAATTAATTAATTAAATCTATTAAGAAAAGAAATACAGTGTCCTGGAGCCAGCTCATACCCACTCACCAGAGCTGATGGTTAAATTTTCAGGAATTTTGCTACCCAGCATTTAACGCCTCCATGATTAAAAGTTAAATTATATAAAATTAAATAAGTTATATTTAAAACTATGGTAATAAATGCTCAAAACTCATTACTATTTTCCTATTATCTATGTTTCTGAGGTTACGTTGATTGCCTCTGTGTTGTGGAAATACTGGATAATTATGTGCTACTTCTCATCCCTTCCCTACTCCGAGACAATGACATCATCGTTGGTAGCCAGGATGCATGTATTTGCACCACCACAGAGGCTGGAACTTGGAAACTGGCAGTGGCTACAAATTAGGGCTCCCCTCCCTCCACCGACCCTCTCCTACACCCAGTCAAATTGTTAAACATTTAGGATACAAAAATTATTTAAGATAATTGAATGCAGTTGTTCTAATGCTGCGGCTTTATAAAAGTGAAGTTTCTAGAACTGGTGTCTGAGGAACAGGCACTGGCACCTCTGAGGAAGGGGTGCTCCTACCTGTTCCTAGGAAAGTGGAGGTTCCTTCAGTTAAAAATGAGTAACAGTCACATTTTCTAATTAGCCACTAGTTCATTGCCCTTAATCCTTGATTAACATGTAATTTTCTTGCATTCAATTGGTATAAAACCAGAATGTCTACTCTTTAAGTCTTGCAACAACATATGCCTTGTCAAAATGAACAATTTCTCAAAATCGACCCTTTTTTTTTTTTTTTAAAGTCCCTGAGCCACCCAAGAAACCAGTCTCAGAGGAAGTAGTCCCTGTTCCCCACCTTCCTAAAAAGGTGGAGCCCCTACCAGCCAAAGGTAGAATCATATTTTTGAAAAAAATTTCTTAATGTCTGTCTTCTTGTACCTTTTTCTATTGGCTCTGTGTGTTAATGAGATAGTATCTGTAAGCTACATTTGTAATGTATTTTAATTCTGTGTATGTTGATTTCATTAACTTGTGGTAATATGTTACACAAATGTCAGGAATACTTTAGACTCCAGACCATGCTGATTGGGTCTTTGTCCACTTCATGTAATGTATGTAATGTCTGTATGGTATTGATGTATTTAGCATGTATTTTCATCACAAGTTACATGCTTGATATTAAATTACTTCCTAAATTCTTTCACTCTTACTGAGGATTTATGATTTAATGTAATCTTAAATGTCTCACAAGGAGGCTAGAGTTCTCAATTGTTTCAACAATGGTGTCTTTAAAGTTCCTGAAGTTCCCAAGAAACCTGTGCCAGAGGAGAAAAAGCCAGTTCCTGTGCCTAAGAAGGAACCTGCCGCTCCCCACAAAGGTACACCAGAACTGATCACAGGCTGACCCTTTGCCCCAAATGCCAGTGCTTTGTTTTATACAGTCTTTGTACTTACTCTGCTGTCTACTTTGTGTCTTTTACATGCCCCTGTGTTTTTCATTTATTTGTCAGCTTCCAGGGCCACACTCCACATACATTATTTGTGATACTGAACATTAAAAGAAGTTACTTTTCAAAAGTAACTATATCAAACTGCTGTCTTAAATTTTTAATATCTTCCCTCTCCTAGAGAAAGAAGAAATATTTGTGAAACTCATTTTCTACAGGGCATGTTTCTAGGAAAAACTCTTTCAGCCCTCAACTATGTGACTTTTTCTTAATAAAAAAAAAAAACCTTCATGAGTTATGACAAGATACAAAGACTAACAGGAGGGTGTTTGGCAGAACTGAATGTTAATGAGGTAAAGATGTACACAGTGCTTCTGGGAACTGCCACTCTTCTGAAAAGTCAATAATGCCTACCCTTAGTTGGAAACATCAACTTTTGGCATTTACTTTCACCATGTTTCTTGAGATATTAACTGAACGTTGACATTTGCCCTAAATGTTGCAATTATCTAATTAGTGAGTCAAGGGACCTTTCATATAGGGATGTTTGGATTCAAATGTGCTAATTCTTGCTTTAATTTTTGGATTTGGTTGGTTTTGGTGGTTTTAGTGATAAAAGACACTACTTTATAGAGGCAATGAAGTAACGAACTGCACACATCTGGTCAGTTATAGAGATATCCAGTACCATCCAGCTTAGGAGAAAGCAGGCTCATACGTTTTAAGAAGTGTTCTCTTTTGCCTGATTTCTCAGTGTTTCCATTTTCTTCCTTAATCAAATCTGCTTCTCTCTTTCTCAAACTCTTGGCTGTTTCAGAATTCTGGGTCTTTTTCTTTTATTCTTTTTTTTTAATTGAAGTACAGTTGTTGCACAATATTATATAACTTACAGGTGTACAATATAGTGATTCACAATTCTTAAAGGTTATACTCCATTTATAGTTATTATAGGATATTGACTATATTCTGTTGTACAATATATCCTTGTAGCTTATTTTATACCTAATAGTTTGTACCTCTTAATCCCCTACTTCTCCTCCCCACTTACCTCTCCCCACTGGTAACCACTAACTTGTTCTCTATATCTGTGAGTATGCTTCTTTTTTGTTATGTTCACTAGTTTGTTGTATTTTTTAGATTGTACATGTAAGTGATATTATACAGTACTTGTCGCTCTCTGACTTATTTCATTTAGCATAATACCCTCCAAGTCCATCCATGTATTTGCAAATGGCAGCACTTCATTCTTCTTTATGGCTGAGTAGTATTCCATTGTAAATATATACCACAACTTCTTTATCCATTCGTCTGTTGATGGGCACTTAGGTTGCTTCTATATCTTGTCAATTGTAAATAATGCTGCTATAAACACTGGGGTGCACGTATCTTTTCAAATTAGAGTTTTTATTTCTTTAGGGTCTTTTTTTTAACCAAATGATTTTTAAGAATGATTTCTGATTATCTAATCATTAAAATATAATGATTGTATGAAAATAAAATATGATTATAATGAAAAGCTTATATTACTAAAACCAGTACTAATGCCAAAGCCTCTTGGTCACTCCTGGAGGAGACTCAGAGGCATGTCTCATTTATACATGAAAATAAATACACTTAGTAACATGTATGTATAAACACCCCATGTATACATAACATAATATATACATGTATCAATGTGTATCTGTATAATTACATCAAGATATTGCAAATGTAGAGGTGCAGATGTTCAAAAAAATTGCCAATATCTTATTTAAAATGAAAAAATTACCACCGATAATGCATGCTGTTAGAACTACATCAGCCACTCAAAAATTCAACACTTAGAATAGGTAAATTAAACCCATTGTAAACCTTCTTTGGGTCATAGACCCTATTGAAAACTATGGAGCCTCTTAGAGAAAAGCACATATATACATACCCACAAAATTTGCACACAGAACTCCCCAAAGTCACTGACACACAGATGTCATACTGAGAGGGCTACCCTAGCAAAAGAGTGTTTCCTGAGTTTTATAGACACTACAGGTGCACCAAAAAAAAAAAAAATTCAGAAGAGAAATAGAAAAATAATAATAATGCTATAGATGCAACCATTCTAATGACATCTTAGTCTAAGATAGTCTTAGATAAAGTTTACCCATTGTTGTTATGGATTCCACTTCTCAATACAAAGAGTAAAGGAATTTTTCTATATACTATATCCACACTCTATATTGTTTATATAATTACTGACTAATTTGGTATTTTTATTGGAGTATAATTGCTTTACAATGTTGAACTGATTTGTTTTTATCAAAAGCATACCAATATATAAAGAAAGAATGAATTCTGTGCACATCCTTCTGTGTATATAACTCATTTTTAATCGCCTAAATGCCTCTGTAACATTACTTGGGACATTTACCACATGTGACCTTTAGAAAACTATAGTTTAATTTTGTGCATTATTTTGCCGATGCATAGAAAGCCTATAACATTAGTAAACTACGTAAAGATTTGTTTGTGTGTGCCTATATCCATTCATAAAAGTGACATATGGCTGAACTAACATTCTATTTTAAAAACTTTAAGTCCCAGAGGTGCTCGGGAAACCTGTCCCTGAAGAAAAGATTCCTGTTCCTGTTGCAAAGAAAAAGGAAGCTCCACCAGCTAAAGGTACAATGACTTGCTTAGTAAGGAAGCCCTGTTTTTATGTCTTGAGTATAAAACATTTCTGTGTTTAATTATCTAATTTAGTTTGTTTCATTCAAAATGAATGTCTTATGGTGTAAGAATTCAACAAAAGTGTCTGTCCACCTGCCTACTTTCTTACAAAATAACTGTCCATTAGCTACTTTGGAAAATATAAAGTTAACTCTAAAAATTAATGTCTTTTCAAGTTCCTGAAGTACAGAAGAGGGTTGTTGCAGAAGAAAAAATAATTATCATCACTGAAAGGGAGGAATCTCCACCACCAGCAGGTAACCTCATCCCATCTCCACAAAATAACCTTGTCTTCCCTTCAAGCTTCTTTAATTGCATATCTTCTTTAATGGGCCTGCAAGTTCTATGTTGCTCATTTACTTTGCCTTCCTGAGAATTTTAAAATCAAATACTATCCTTTAAGTGCCAGAAGTACCAAAGAAGAAAGTTCCCGAAGAAAAAAGACCTGTTCCTTGGAAAGAGGAAGAAGTTCCACCACCAAAAGGTATTGTCTCTCCATCTTTCCAAGCACCGTCTTTATAAGATTATGTTCCTAGGCAAACAATGACTTTGTTAGTCTTGTGATATATGTGCATCGTGAGTGTGTATCTGTGTTTTGTGATGGTCTTCAATGAGATAACACTGAAGTTCTAAAAGTGCACAATGTTTTTAAAGTACCAGCTCTGCCTAAGAAACCTGTCCCTGAGGAGAAAGTTCCCGTGCCAGTTCTTGCTGCTAAGAAAGCCCCTCCTCCCCGAGGTAGGATTGTCTCAAGCCTCTGACAAAAATCTTTTAGCGGGTGGATTCTTTTTCCTATCTGGTGTCTTCTTGTACTGACCCTTTGTCTCTCTTGGATAGAATTTTTGTGTGTATATACTGGTGATAAGTTATGTAATTTGCTAGTGAAAGTGGTGTACTGTGCAAATCTTCCCCAAACTTTAGGGAGAGAAAATTGTTAAGATTCTTGATTTTTTAAGCTTCAACTTTAATCCTTTCTTAAAGCTGAAGTTTCTAAGAGAACTGTCGTAGAAGAAAAAAGATTTGTTGGTGAAGAAAAACCATCCGTTGCAGTTTCTCAAAGAGTGGAGGTCGTGCGGCACGAAGGTATATAATCGGAAGTGAGGGGAGAAATGAGTTTGCATGTGTTTCCTCCAAGTCTTTTCTTCTTACCACATAGTTTACTTTAGAAGTTGTTCTTATCAGTGTCTGTTGTAGCCTCTGAGACTGAATGTTTTGTGTCTACATTGGTCCTGAATCATTCTAAGAGGGTGAGTGGGATGCTGAACATGTGGTAATTGTGAAAGTGGCCTCATTTGGGCATAATCTGAATATTCTTCTCAGTCTTGCGCTGTACTGTCCCCTCACCTGAACTCAGCTCTCTCCTTCTTGCAATGAAGAAGCAGTGTGAAACCACCCCCTACGCAGATAGAAGAACATTACCCATCTATAGGGAACACATCGTTATAATCAGTACTTCAATGGGCTATTCGGGCTGAATTTAAAGTAAATCTTATCTTTTAAAATACCTGCAGAGGAGGAATGGAGTTATTCAGAAGAAGAGGAAAGAGTATGTGTTTCAGTTTATAGAGAAGAGGAAAGAGAGGAGGAAGAAGTGGAGGTTACAGATTATGAAGGTAAATAATGCAGATAAGCTAGTGGTGACCTGGCGTCTTGATAAGCTGTTTTCCTTCACAGATTATTTATCAGATTAATGAAAGTGACACAAATTCAGTGAACGTCTACTGGTCTTATCTGATGTATCTTTTGATCGAAACACAAGACTCAGGAGCATTAATTAAACATCCAAAGTATTTCTTGTCCATTCCCTCTAACTTGACTCTGTAGGAAACAAGCCTTCATATTTATAGGTAACTAATGCTGCAAGTATCTCCATACACATTTATCCTTTCAGTAGATGGGACTTGGCTTCAGTATGGTGGACTGCCATAATCTTCACCTTGGTAGTCTAATTTCTAAAACATGGGTAACAAATAGCAGTGTTGATAGCACAACTCACTAATGTGTCCTGACTCACAGATTTTAAATGAATAAGAAATTATATACATTATTACATTCCAGAAGTCAAGGCCAGGTTTGAGAGTGAAGCACTGAACACGGAGGGCTTTCCAACGTTCCATGTATGGAGAAAACAATCGTGTAATATCTTTCATTAGATCAATTTGTTATTCAGATGTTCACATACCTATAAAGCTAGTTCTCTATAGCTTAGGATTGAACAACGAGCTTTATTTCAATGTTGGGATACCCTTTTAATGAATTAGGACACCCCTGGGTTCACTGCTAAAGTTCAGCGTTCTGGCTAAAGCTATATATCTGAAAGAACTTTACTAAGAAAGTTTTAATGTAGCTCTGCTTTAAATATTAATCCATAAGTTTCTCAGTAAATTAACTGTCTTCCCAATGAAAAGATGAATAGAATTGTACAGGCAGATGCCCTTGAGTGTATCTCTGGCTAATAAAAGGGGCCCCACCTCTTCTCCACTTGGAAGAAAAGTCCATGTGAAATTCACATGTGCAGTCTTAATGGAATGGCTTAGAACAGACCAAGACTTGACTTCCTAGAGGAAGCTCACCAGTTCTGTTGTGCTTCCTGGGAAAGGCCAAGATGGGCATAAGCCAGGAATCTGATGGATTCAAAGAGGGTCCTATCCCTTCTAGAAATGTTTGGGAAACCATAACATGTACACAAGGAAAGTTCTCATTGCATGAATATAATTTCAGTTTTTTATACATTATAAATTTCTTTTAGTACTATAGACTCTGATTAAAAGGAAAGACATTTTATGATATTCTTATGTTTCCATTAAGCCCAAAGATTTAGGGGAAAGATGGGTAGCCTGTTAAGTTTACTCCTAGTGTTTGTAACTAGATCTTTCTATTCTATAATTAATCTTATACACAGACTCAAAAATCATAGGAAGGCTCTTTCCTCGTCCACCATAGCTACTCTCGCAAAACTTGGGGAAAAAGTCTTGTTTCCAAGTCCTCAGTAGGTTTTTCATACGTAATACAGGTCTTTCCTTTCTTTCTTATGAACCTACTTATGATTCCTCAAGTACATTTTTGAAACTTGTCTTCAAATTCCTGTGTTCTTGTTAACCTAGCCGCTAGGATTGTTTTTACGTCTTGCACTTGTCCTGTTCTTCCTGTGAATACAAGCATTGTTATCTTTATGTTATACTTACTGAAACTTATTTTCTATGCTCTTTATTAAGGCATATGCTTTGATTAAAATCTTCTTCTTTGGGTATTTTAAATGAGAACAATCAGGGAGTTGGAAAGTGTTAAACTTTCACTATTTTACTTACTTTTTGACATAATAAAGTACAGCTAAAATTAAACATGAAAAACACTACAACCTATCTTCTTTGAAATTGATATCTTTAAAGTGATGGAAGAGCCTGAGGAATATGTTGTAGAAGAAGAGCTGCACTTTATTTCTGAGAAAGTGGACGCTGAACCAGCCGAAGGTAGACCAACTCTTAGATTAATTCTAGCCCCATATGTGTTTGGCTTGTCCCATTCTTAATGTCCTCTTGTAGTTAATTTTTTGTCTGTATTGCAAATGTTGATAAATACCATGTGTAATAAAAATATTCCTTAAATTTTTATTAAAAAGAAATCTGGACATTTCCACAAATGTATTTTATAATCTTTTCAAGTGCCTAAGAAGAAAATTGTACCCAAACCGAAAACTCCTGCTAAAATAGAGGAGCCTCCACCAGCTAAAGGTACAATTCTCTCTCGAAGAAGTGGGATACCATTTGTCTTAATAGCTATAATAATGCCTTTAGTTTGAATAACTGCCTCAGTTTTGTCAGCATATACGTGTAAACATTTTTACTGACTATAGACATTAATGTTTGTGTAAATGTGTGATCTTCTCATAAAGTGAGTTCTTTGCCCCAAAATTACACTTCTCCTGTAATGCAAACTAATATTCTTAAACCTAATATTTCTAAAGTTCCTGAAGTACCTAAGAAAATTGTGCCAGAAAAGAAAATTCCTGCTGCAGTTCCCAAAAAGGAAAAGGTGCCACCAGCCAAAGGTATATTGGGCTTTCCTTTATTCTTGAATAATGCCTGTCTTTTTAAATCTTAAATTGATACATTCTTCAAATTTTTATGACATTAACAAGAAAATAAGTGTGCCTATGTTTAGTGTTTTTCACATTTGTATGTCTGATCGTGTTGTGCAATGTCTTTTAAGTGCCAGAAGAGCCAAAGAAACCAGTTCCTGAAAAAAGGGCTCCTCCCAAAGTGGCTAAGATAGAAGAACCTCCTCCCACCAAAGGTAAACGAAACCCCCCAGCACAACAACTAGAAACATGTCTTGTCTTTCTCGTCCTCTCACTGCTGTCCTTGGGTCACCCCTTCTGTATGGAGGTTATTGGTGTATGTTGGCCGCAAGGATATATTATTGCCTTGTCTATGGTGGACTGTTACTTACTTGTTGTGAATTTCATTTGTGCGTACCTTGTAAAATTGTTATACTCTAAAATCACAATACTTTCTGGCTAATACATTTTTTTAAATTCCACTTTAAGTAATATAACTCCGTAATCCTAAAATTATCTTTCAAGTGACTGAGAGGCACATGCAAATTGCCCAGGAAGAAAAAGTTCACGTTGCTGTAACTAAAAAAGTGGAGCCTCCAAGACCAAGAGGTACATGGGGCCTTTCAATACACAGAATATTGTACCTACCCTATTCTCTTTACCAAATACACTCGTTATGGGTGTTGGGTTTTTGTTGTCATTGTTATAGTTGTTTTATGTTTGAAATCGTGAAAATATCAAGTCTTTTATGTTTGAGTTACTACTATACAACTACCTTTTTGTTGTTTGAATGAGGAAAACAGTTCTTTAAAGTGAAATCTGTCTTTAAAGTGCCTGAGGAACCCAAGAGAGCTGTTCCAGAAGAAAAAGTTCCAAAACTCAAGCCTAGAAAAGAGGAGGAGCCACCAGTAAAAGGTATACCAACTTTTCCAAAAATCAAAATAAGCTTTTAGGTATCAAAATAAGCTTATAGATATGACTAATCTAGTGGAATTGGGATCTTTAGAGAAAATAATTTAAATATGTATTACAAAGTAAGTAATATGCATATGCTATTCCGTATCATCTCAAAACTAAATATTTCTGATACCAGAAAATATTCTGTCTCTTCTTCTCAAAAAAAAACAAAAACAAAAATGAAACTCCATACAAACGTGTAGATACTTTCCCTTAAAACGAATTTGTCTTCTAATGGTTCTTTGTCTATATACTAAACTCCTTTGCAGAAATGCTTGTTTTGTGTGGCAACCTTTGATGAAATTAAAATTTTTTAAATCCTCAGTTTTCTACATTGTGCCAGTAGAGCTTATGAAAACACTTTAGAATTAAAGTGAAGAAACTATTCATGTGATGCAACCTTCTGTCTAATGCTTGTTTGATAGTCATTGTTTATACTGTCTAGTTGTCTTTTTTTATTTCTTTTATAAATACTACTTGATCTTCTTAAAGTTATTCAATGTCTTTTAAGTATTAAGTAGCTTAGAGAAAAGTATTTATATATATATTAGAACATGTTTATTTCCAAGTCTATTGATTTTTCTTACCACTTAAATGAAAAATTTAAACAACGAGCATGGTTATGGTCATCTTTGTCCTCTTTGTCCTTGGATTGCACACACAAGTTCTCTTAACACATGTTATTCTGAATCTTGCAATTCACTTTTAATAATTATTCTTTTTAAAGTGACTGAACTCAGGAAAAGAGCTGTCAAAGAACAAAAGGTATCCATTGAAGTTCCAAAAAGAGAACCTCCAGCAGCTAAAGGTATATTGTGCTTTGACTAAATAATAAACTGAAGCATGAACCTACACAGCTCTTTGCCTGTTAGTTTCTAATTTGACTCTCATTCTTTATTGGCTTATTGTTGCCTAAAGGCAGGGAATCTAACATTTGAAATTATAAATAGCAAATGTACACTCTGTAATACCTTGGCCAGCAAAGGACAGTCAGGGTCTCCCATAACCAGTGCATGAGACTATCAGCAAGGAATGAGATCACAGCACATTGTCACTATGGTCCCTAAATGGGCTTCAAGTAAAATGCACCTGTTGTCAATATTATTCCAGAAGTAACTGTAACAGCAGAGAAAGAATGGGCTTACACCCAGGAAGAAGAAACTGTTTCAGTACAATGGGAAGAGGAATATGAAGAACATGATTATAAAGAATTTGAGGAGTATGAACCCACAGAAGAATATGATCAATATGACGAGTATGAGGAGCATGAATTCGAACATTATGAAGAGTATAAAGAACATGAAGAATATGTCACAGGTATGAGCAGATCTGCAAACCTGAAACCACATTAAATATGAGTAAAATCCATAGAACAGGATAAAATTTTGAATGCCCAAAGAAATTTGGAAAGAACTTTGTTTTGTTTGGCAAATTCAGAATTTTTTTTTCTTGGATAAATTCTAGAAAAAAAAAATCTCTATAAATCGTAAAGTTGTGTTAGAGTTTGGTTCTGGGCATAATCTATTTCCTCTCCTTTTTGCTTATAAGAAAATGTCATTACGTTTCTTTCTCCAAAAGGTCAAGAGTCTATCTTCAAGTGCCCTTGATCATTCTAATACATGACCACAAATTTCTCAACGTCTCTCATCCTGAACCTTGTTATTATCAAACATAATAGGCTATTGAGAAAACACCCTACCCTCGGGGTTCCCATCATCCAAACTTCACAAAGACTGCTTCAAAAGTAAACACAGAGAAAGCCAACACAAGCCATTGTGTTTTATCTTTGTGAAGATCAAATCTGTAGGAATAAGTTTCTATTGGAATTTCAAAATGAAGCAATATTATTCTTATTCTATTTTTGATGTTTCACAGCCTAACTTTGAGAATGTTCTATGTAGTTTTACAAATAGAATTAAAAAACAATATTATATGGGGAGGAGTTTAACCATGATTTTGTCTACCTGAAGTGAAATGATAATATAATATGTAAAAGGGAGTCACAATTACCTAACTGAAGTAAATAGCAAGGAGGAAATAGCAATAAAAGCTTTTTTAGGTCTTTTACACCTTATTCTACTCGGATCTCTGATTCTCACTCACCTCTAGAGTCTATGCCTATGCTGTAGATAAGATATATTATTTTAATTCTTCGTATCCATTGAAGAAATATATTCTAACAAAAATGTCTAACATTAAATACCCTGTATATATTTTTAAAGAGCCTGAGAAGCCCACCCCAGTAAAGCCTGTCCAGGAAGAACCGGTTCCCACAAAACCAAAGATCCCACCAGCTAAAGGTATAGTGAGAAAAACATTATCAGTCATGAGACCTGTGGTCCCTACATGTCTGTCCAAGTATAAATCCATGTTGAAGTGGCAGTGTACCAATCGTGTGTGTGTTTGGGGTCATTATGTTGTACATCATATTTCTTATTTTTTTCTTCTTACTACTCTTAAGAAATTTGATTCAGGTTTTTAAATCTGTTAATATTGATGTTTTAAAGTGCCGAAGAAAGTGGTCCCTGAAGAAAAAGTACCAGTGCCCATTCCTAAGAAACTCAAACCTCCACCGCCCAAAGGTACATGGCAGCGTAATAACTACCAAAAACATCTTCTTTACTTATGTTCTGTAAACGTGTCTTACTACCTTGTCTGATGTTCTTTGTCTTTACTGAATATATTGTTTGGTGCTGATTCTTACATTTCTCGGCATTTCATGTATTTTTATTTACATATTCGTGTGGTTGGTTTTAATGGTCTTTAATAATTAATATCTTTAAAGTGACTGAAGAAGCAAAGAAAGTTGTTGAGGAAAAAATACACATTTCAATTACCAAACGTGAAAAAGAGCAGGTGACTGAACCAGCTGATAAAGGTATACTTTCCTTCCTCGATTGTGGTCTTTTATAATGTCTCTTTTAAAACTAAAGCAGCTGTGTTTTGCTTTTTTTTTTTCTTCATTGTTTTGTGTCTTTTATATTAATAGTTAGGTGGATGTTGGATGTAAAAATCTGTAAATACAGGATAAAAAGATAATGTTATCTTAAAAGGAAAAGTTATTTCGAAGTTATTTCAAAATATATCCATAGCTTCTTATACAGTGGCTGTGTCTTAACACATGGCTACAATACATATAAAATAGAATGTTTGGATTTAAAATCAGTGACCATTTGGCACATTCCTGACTTATCTAAATTGATGTGATGATATAACAGTATTCACCACAGTTTAATACCTGTTTATTGATCCTAAAGTCATTTTGAAGATTGAAGAAAAGAGTTAACTCAATGTCTAACCATTTTTCCCTGCTTTTTACTATTAAGTAACTTCGCTGCAATTTCAGAAAGTATACTTATCCAGAAGTAAATTTAGCTTTTCAGTAAAGGATGTTTCATACAAGCAGAGATACCCAAACACTAAACATCATTTCACACTTGGTCTCTGCTGCCTCAGACCTCCTTGAGTACTTTTGTATGTTTTTATTCCAGTAAGGTTCAGAATCCTTTCCATGGAGAATCTGAAGTTTCTTATGAATGAACAATCACATATCTCTTATATGAGAGGCACTTGCAGCATTACTCTATTTCCTTAAAATACAATAAAGCAAGCATTCGCTGGGTACCCTGTTTCTGACAATAAAATTTCCTTATACTTAATGTTTTAAGTGCCCATGAAGCCCAAGAGGGTTGTCACAGAAGAAAAAGTACCTGTTCCTAAAAAAGAAGTAGCAGCACCTGTTAGAGGTACCTATATTCACTCTTTTTAATGTGTTGTTTGTCGTTTTTGGTATGAAATTCATGTTCAGTTCTATGTGTAAAGTTCTGTGGGAAAGATAAAGCCTATTCCTTCTTCTATTACAAATGGGTATGTTCCTAACGTGTCTTAATCTTATTGAATAATTGGAAAATATCCAACCTAAAGATAATATCTTTAAAGTGCCTGAAGTACCTAAAAGACAACCAGAAGAGATTGCCTTTGAAGAGGAAGCTGTAACCCAAGTAGAGGAATATTTTGAAGAAGAAGAGTACATTCATGAAAAAGAAGAACTCGTAACTGAAGAAGAAGAGGAGCTCATAACTGAAGAAGTGGTACCAGTGGTACCCGTCAAAGGTAGATTATATCTCCTGCCAAGGGATAAGCAGCAGCATCTTTTGTATCCAATTTGGTCAGATTCTGGGATTTATTAGCACTGATGACCAATTCTGCTTATTTTAGAAAAAGACACTTTTAGATGCTGAAGTATGATTTCTGTAGTTGCTTTTCACATTTTATATCTTTTCTGCAACATTTCCAAAATTCTTCATAATATCTTTAAAGTGCCTGAGGTACCCAAGAAACCTGTTCCAGAAGAGAAGAAACCTGTTCCTGTTCCCAAAAAGAAGGAAGCCCCACCAGCAAAAGGTACACCACCACTCTTATCATGAGCATATAAAAGACTTCATCTGCATATAAATAGCTAATTATCCTGAATTCAGAACCTTGTGTGTGTTACTGTCTGTTCTTTGAAACTGTCCTGTTGTTTGTTAACTATCCTTTGTGTGGATGTGTTGTTACTGGTAGTAAGAACTTATCAGTAAACAATATCTTTAAAGTGCCTGAGATTCCTAAGAAGCCAGAGGAGAAAGTTCCTGTGCCCATTCCTAAGAAAGAGAAGGCTCCACCAGCTAAAGGTACATCTCTTTGTAATCCATCAATGGAATAGTGTAATAATTTACCCATGTATTGATAGTATAACTTGGTGAGCCGTATCAGTTCTTTCCCCCGTGATGATATTAACAATATTAATGCCAAGACAAGCTGGTTACTGGAGCAGTTTATTGTGTATTTATCTCTGAAATTTTACCTTCAAAAAAGCATGCTGGTGCTTCATGCTTGGTTCCTCCTCTTTAGTGGAAAGTTCTTAGAGTAAAGCAAATTCTAATTGTAATACCAAAAATGGACAAAATCATCATTTACCAGACACTGTGTGTTGTCTTTATCAGTCTATGTTTTTTCAGTGTTTTTTAATCTTAATTTTTGTGCATTTTCTGGCCTTTGTTTTGTGGCTGTTATAATTATTATTTTCATTCTTAAAGTGAAATTGTTAGAATATCTATGATGCTTCAATAAGGCCTAAAATTGCTAGATTCTTCTCTATGGGTGAAAAATTTGATACTAACCCTATTTGATATCTTTAAAGTTCCTGAAGTACCCAAGAAACCTGTACCAGAGGAGAAAGTGCCAGTACCTGTTCCTGAAAAGGTGGAAGCTCCACCTGCCAAAGGTACATGAACTTGCAATGTCATAAAATTTTTTAAATTTCAACTTTGCATATGAGTAAAAAATTAAATGGTTCAATTACGTGCTCTTTGGGGATGCAATGCTTTAGTATTCCTTTATGGAAAAGAAAAGATTTTATTTTAAAGGTAAAATGCTTCTTGAAGTAACTTGGTCATACTCTTATGACCTTAATCTTTTTGAAACTACACTTAGACTCAAAATTTTAGGTTGTGTAAAATGTTTCTCTAAATCATTTCTTTAAAGTGCCAGAAGTGCCCAAGAAGCCTGTGCCTGAGAAGAAGGTGCCGGTTCCTGCTCCTAAGAAAGTAGAGGCTCCATCTGCAAAAGGTACGTCACTTCATCATTTAAAGTCCATGGGAAAAAACCTTACATTTACATATATTCACATACAAATTCCCGTATAACATTACATGTTTTAAACAATTGTCTATCTTGTTAGAAATATAAAAGTCAGATATTTCATGATTCCTTTTTATGTCTATTGCTCTAAGACATGTAAAAGAGCACATTCTTAAAGACAAATAATATCTTTAAAGTGCCAGTGGTGCCCAAGAAGGTCATCACAGAAGAAAAGGAGCCAACACCTGTTCCGAAAAAAGTGGAAGCTCCATCACCCAAAGGTACATTAATCTCGAACAAAACCAAGGCAAAAAAGGAAAACTAACCGGCATTATACAGCCTCACTAATTATAATTACTTATGTTGGTGACAGTTGATGCTTTATGATCACAGAATATTTGCTTTTCATGTTGTCCCACTGTTTTGAATATTGTACATAAAAGTGATGCTTGTCCGATTGAAAAATATCTTTAAAGTGCCAAAGAAACGTGAGCCAGTTCCAGTTCCTGTAGCTCTACTTCGGGAAGAGAAATTTGTATTTGAAGAAGAAATTGTTCTTGAAGAGGAATTTCTACCTGAGGAAGAGGAAGTTCCACCAGCGGAAGAGGAAATTCCACCTGAGGAAGAGGAAGTTCCACCTGAGGAAGAGGAATTTCCACCAGAGGAAGAGGAAGTTCCACCAGAGGAAGAGGAAATTCTATCAGAGGAAGAGGAAGTTGCTCCTGAAGAAGAGGAAATTCCTCCTGGGGAGGAAGAATTTGTACCTGAAGAAGAAGAACTTCTTCCAGAAATTAAACCTAAGGTGCCAGTACCTGCACGAGGTATAGCAGTTCTTCTTGAAGTCATCAGGCCTCTTTTGTGTTGAATTCTGCCTTTCCATCTTTTTTGTTCATCTCTAATTTTATCTATGTTGCTTTACTCTCTATGTCTTCTACCATCTAAATCTTAGAAAACATTCCAGTCATGTGTGCTCTTATTGTTTTGTGTCTGTCTTATGTGTTTATTTATTGTAAATCGTCTGAATGTCTTTTCAAATTTTATGATATGAAATGTTATTTAGTTGTTTGTGGCCTTATTCTCATGTGTCTTTTTGTTACATATACAGTGCTGTACATGTGATTTTTAATGTCTTAAAATGAATGTTTTTAAGTGCCTGAAGTGCCAAAGAAACCTGTACCAGAGAAGAAAGTCCCTGTTCCAGCTCCTAAAAAAGTGGAACCTCCACCACCCAAAGGTACACCTCCCCAAAGTGAATACACATTCTTCATCCATACGTTCACCAGAAAAATTATAGTTGAACTGGGATTTGGGAAAATTTATGTTTGTAAACTAGATAGTCACATTAATTTCTAAAAATGTTCAGGAACACTGATATCCACTTTTTATTGGCTGCAAAGCAGTATTCAAGAGCGAAGATGGAAGGAAGTATTGTCCCAAAACTGCCCCCAAAATTCTACCCAATTCCCTATAATTTTATTAAGCATAATAATTTTCATATAGATATTTTACAAGGCTAAATTATCTACACAAAAAATACCTGAAAAATATGATGAACAAATCTTCTTAAATGTCATCCTTCAACCATGTATATTAAGTGCCTTTATAACATCAGGATGAAAAGGTAAAAGAAAGATTAATGTATTTATGAAAGCATTGCATAAGAGCTTATGTCTTCTGATACATACATACAGATGGTAGCCCAGCAGGTTTTGATTTTAGCCTTGAATTTGTATCTTGCTGTGTTAGACTGAGCAAGTCCTTTAACTGATCTGAGCCTGAAGTTCCTCTCCTATAAAATGGGGATACTAATGTCAGTTCTAGTAGGCTCAGATATTATTGTGAGGATAAAATTAAGATATATAAAAGTACTCTATCACTGAATGAATAGTATCCAGATTTGTCATATTCAATCAGTTCATAGTACAGGACATAATATATTTATGCCTTAAAGCTCAATAATACTTTCTGCAAAAGTTTATGACATCACTACTTAAAATAAGCATGACCTCTCCACTAGGTTAAATAGTCTTATAAGCAGTGAAACAGTAGAGCCGATCCTTTATTGGATTTCAGGAATTCAGAAATATTTTTTAGATAATGATTTAATTAATTTCTAGTGAAATTTAAGTGGATGAAATGACAGCATCTGTCCTCTGGTATTCAAATAGGTTGCTGATCCCTTCCTCCACAAAACGTAATTATATCATCACACCTGGGCTCCTGACTTGCATTAGGTCCCTACCCTGAGCAACTGTTGCATGTTGGTCTTTCTCTGTGGACTTCCTGTGTTCTCTCTTTTTTGTCCCTCACAATAAATTCTTACCATGGAATGATGTCTTTAAAGTGCCTGAGGTTAAGAAGAAAGTGCCAGAGAAGAAAGTGATCCCTCCCAAGAAAGAGGAGGCTCCTCCTGCCACAGGTACTGCTATTCCCAAGCGAATTAGACACTGCCATTTCTTTCTTCACCTGTAAAAGCCAAAATGTCCCATTTCCCAGTATTTGTTAACATAACTTACATTATCGTGGTGTCCATTGTCTCTGTGCTTGTGAAATGAACTTACAAAATAAAATAATATCTTGAAAGTGCCCGTGGTGCCTAAGAAGCCTGAACCAGAAAAGAAGGTGCCTCCTCCTGGTCTTAAGAAAGCAGTGGCTCCTCCTGCCAAAGGTACATCACTCCCAACAGGGGTGTGTTTGCTTCCCCGATGTTGAACTGTGATGCTCGTCACTTAGGGATGTTCCATATAGACGTTTGCATTGTGTGGTCTGTGTGTAGTCGTTAGTTGGGACTCTGCTGCATCCGTGTTTGTGCTGTGTCAGTTCTTCTACTTTGTGTTTGTGTATTTTATGTTGATTTGTCTATGTATGTTGTTCCTACAAAATAAAAATACTAAACTTATATATCTTTAAAGAGCCTGAAGTACCTAAGAAACCAGTCCCTGAAGTACCCATTGCTCTCCCTAAAAAAGTAGAGGCTCCAGCAGTAAAAGATAGAATGTCTCTTTAATGGACCCTTTATCTTAAACCACAAACCTCTTATTTTTGTCTCATTAACTGATGCTATGAAATGTCAATGTTTCATCTGGTGCATGTGCATTCTGTTATTAACTCTCTTGGGTTGAAAAACGGGGAACTTGGTCTTTATGTACTCCTCTTGGTTCCTGCATTTTAAGCACCTAAAACAATCTATATCTTTTAAGTTCCTGAGGTGCCTAAGAAAGTGGAAGAAAGACGCATCATTGTCCCTAAAGAAGAGGAAGTTCCACCAGTTGAAGGTAGATGACTTTCTAAGAAAATAGCATTTTCAAAAGCATCATTATCTTATTTTTGTCTAATATTTTCAGGAGGTAAATGCACATTTCACTCCAGAAAATAAATGTATTCACACTGTAAAAGAAATTATTCTTTACCTAATAGAAACTGGATAGGCAAACTAAAACCAATCGAATCTCTCTTCTTACATGCTTAGGCTGTTTGTTTCCTTGTTTGTTTGTTTGTTTTACTTTAATGAGAATCTTTGAAGGGAAACCATATTTGCCATGGGAAATTTTTCATCAGGTGACTTGGTGGGCAGTTGTGGGATTAGCTTCTCCAGGAGGAGTTCCAGTTAAGCCTAAGTAACTGGTGCAGAAAATCTGACTTCTACCCCTAAGTGAATGTTTGACTTCAAAAAAATCCACCTCCATTAAAAAAAATAATAATAATTTAAACTAAATTCTTTCTGAAGTCCTTTCCAGTTCTAAAATTCTGTGAAGGGCCTAACATATTTTGAAGACGCAGTAAGACCTTTTCCAAGGATGAGTGAGTTTTCACATGCACTTAGAAGGCTGAGTTAACTATGCTGATAAGACAACCTCAGTTTTCAGATGTATCATTTTAGTCTAATATTTAAATGAATTATAAAAATAATTTACAAAATAATCATCTTTTTAAAGTGTTTGAGGAGCCTGAAGAGCCTATTCCAGAAGAAGAGATCCCAGAGGAACCACCTCGCATAGAGGAGGTTGAGGAGGTGGCGCCACCTAGAGGTACAGCTGCTTTTATGAGTTGGACATTTAAAATGTCTGGTGTTCCGAATCTTTCTCAGAATTCATCTAAGCCTGATATTCGCCAGTATACTTTTCTTACATCATATCAATGATAAATTGAAGATTAATTACAACTGGCACCTGAAACTTTGTGTTCCTTTTCTTGACCCAACTTTTTCTACTGCGTCTACAATTCAGTTAGAATGAGAGAGAGAATTTTATGCTATTGACACTTTAATGTTTTTTTGGCCAGATGCTATTGTAATACTTTCTCCTAGTTTTCAATCCTTAGTTTTTTTCTTCAAGTGGGGAAAAATCTATTTCTATGGTGTTTGCTCTTTAGAATAATTGTTAGGCTATCATTGCTAAAGACTATGACAATCTTTTTATAGTTGGTATTATGTTTGCTTATAGGATTTCCAAGTACTATCCTTCTCACCTTTAGAGTCAATACTTCATATATGCAATTACCATTTAGGTTGCTAATATATTTTTTAACTAAATCAATGTTTTGTGTTTGGGGGTTTTTTGGTATATGGTTGTTGTTCTGTTAATTGCATGTCATTTTTCAAAATGTCCATGAACTATCTTTTAAGTGCCTGAAGTGGTTAAGAAAGCAGTACCTGAAGCACCTACTCCTGTTCCTAAGAAAGTGGAGGCACCACCAGCTAAAGGTATAACAAATCCTTTTATTAAAGACAATATTTTAAATTCCCATTCATTTTCTTTTTAAAAAACAAAAGTATCTTCATTCATTACTTTCTTAGAGTCATTTAAATAGGAAACTTATGAAATTGATTAAGAACCTGTCAAATATAATTCATTCGATTGTTTTAGCCTTTTTTGGAATGTTAATGAATGATTATGTGTGTGTGTGCGTGCGTGTGAATTATTCCAGAATATTCTTATTTTAAATAGCTGAGAATTTTAATTAATAGTACATCTCTCTATACTTATATACATTACAATGGATCCTTCTTCCCAACATTCCATTCCTAGATTTTATTCCATTACATAAGTCGAATTTTCTCGTGGAATTATTATAATAATTATGTCTACTGTGTTATTTTATGGAGGGGGGTTATCTGTTCTAATGCTTAGATAATAATTATTTTAAAGAGCCTCGTGTCCCTTTTGTAATATCTGGCCAGAGCATTCAAGGTTATTAGAAAACGTCTATCTCTCATTGTTCCTAATTAGGTTAATGCTTCAGTAGCACTCCTAATTGATTAAGTTATGCTGTCCCTATTGCAATAGACATCCTCAGCAGACACGATAGTGCCCAGCAGAACGTGACACCTGTATCAAGGCTTAAGTACTCTATGATGGTAATCACTTGAAAAAAGCCTTCATCAAATTAAAAATAGTAGAAGTAGGCCCAATATTGGTAATTCCTGCTATTTGAAAAAAAAAAAAAGGATAGCACGGGTTCTTTGTGGACATACCTTCTTCTAAGGTGTGGGTAGTACAAATGAGTGATTTGGAAAAATATCTTTATAGCCTCTAAAATTGGTGTCCAATTTTACAATAGAGTGACTTCTTAGACTTCGATTATTTGTAATGTTGATGTTGTTTCTGATGTTTTTATTTCATGTTTATCATTGAGTATTGTCAGCTAACTGAAATGCCTCATATCTTTAAAGTGCCAAAGAAGGTTCCTGAAGAAAAAGTACCTGTTCCTGTTCAGAAAAAAGAGGCCCCTCCTGCCAAAGGTACATCTCTTTTTAACCTGAACTTTCTTATAATCTTTTTCATTAAGATGTTTATGTCTACATGTCTTGATCGTTTTTGATGTCTTTTGCCTATGGAATCTTGCTCCTGATAGTCTCAAATATTAAAACTATGTCTTTAAAGTGCCTGAAGTTCAAAAGAAAGTCCCAGAAAAGAAAGTCCCTGAAAAGAAAGTCCCTGTGCCTAAAAGAGAAGCTGTTCCCCCAGCTAAAGGTACTTTGGGGAAGATCTTTGATTTTCACGTGTTGCTGCATGAAAGCCTTTCTCAGCTGTTTTTATATTTTGAATTTACGTCTTCATTTCTGCTGTGTTTAAAAAAAATAGATCTCTTAAAATAGATACTCTTTCAGGGAGAGCTGTTCTTGAAGAAAAAATATCAGTTGCTGTCCACAAAAAGGAAGTAGTAAAAGAAAGAGCAGAATTAGAAATAGTGGAAGCACAAGTGGAAGAAGCTCGTGAAGAAGAGTTCCATGAGGTTGAAGAATACTTTGAAGAAGAAGAGTTCCATGAGGTTGAAGAAGTCCTCAAAGTAGAAGAGTATAGAGCTGAAGAAGTACACGAAGTTGAAGAAGTCCATAGGGTAATAGAAGTCTTAGAGGCTGAAGAAGTGGAAGTATATGAAAAACCCAAAGCTCCACCTAAAGGTATAGGGAATTGTGCAGATATTACAAATTGTTATATGTTGCTCTAACTTCTTTTTTAAAGTACATTTCATATTCAGTTTGGACATTAGAAACCCACTTACTTTCCATGATAAAATCATGAAATACTTTAAGCATGAGTTTAAACTACTTGATAACAATGTTTGATATGGAGTAGAGATTAACCACAGAGTATAATTTTAGCCAACAAGATAATAATGTTTGATATCTACTTACCTAAGGAGATAACATAATTCACGGTATGAATTTGTGGATTCCTTTTTAAATCCAAGTAAGAGTGTTACGTGATTGTTATACGTACCAAAATATCTGGCCAGTGTCATCAGTTGAGTGAGAAAGAAACTCCTCAGTTCACTGTCCAGGCAAAAGAACCATTGCTTTGTTAGCATTTCAGTCAACTGTTCACAAACTGATAATTACTTATCCAAATCTTCCACCATTTTATGATATTTTCAGGAGAAATAACATTAAGGAAGGAAATGAAGTGTGGTAGTAGCACCTGCATTCTAGTATATTCTGAGGATAAACGTACAAATACATTCTCTGCAAGACTACTCCAGCTCTTGAACAAATTAATAATATGTGTGTAATATGAAGGAATGTGTGTGTGCTTAGTATACACAGTAAATTTACAATACAGATGAAATTTAGCAAAATCAAGTTTTTTTGGAAGTAAGTGTGGTATAAATTTTTAAAATATGAATAGAGAAAGCATTTTATGAGCCCTCATTGTACTAATTTTAGTCATCGTGGGCCATGATACTTCAGGAGTTCATTCTAAACCAAAACACCAATATCTTTAAAGGGCCTGAGATATCCGAGAAAATCATCCCTCCAAAAAAACCACCTACTAAAGTTGTTCTTCGAAAAGAGCCACCAGCTAAAGGTATTTTATTGGTGAAAAATTACTTAACCTAATTTTACCTATAGTAGCACCTTGGCTGCTTTACAAGTTTGAATTCTACTTGATGTTTTTCTTCTGTGTTTTGTGTTTCTGGAATGTCTAAAACAAACTAATATCTTGAAAGTGGGTGAGGGGCTAAAGAAAGTTCTATCAAAAAAGAAAGTCACGTTCTACTTAAAATACCCAAAGCAGTATCACTACTAACCAAACAGTGAACCCAGTTTTCCTTCTTTGGTACTCTTTGATTATATATTCACTCACCTGTTTATTGATAAATCCTTGTTTTCCTGTTAATTATTAATTTTAATGACCTAGTAAATATAAATACATTGTGACTGTGTGTTTAATGTCCCTGCTTTGTTCAGTTTTTGTTTTTTTTATTTTTGGTTGTGTTGGGTCTTCGCTGCTGCGCAGGCTTTCTCTAGTTGCAGCGAGCGGGGGCTACTCTTCGTTGCTGTGCGTGGGCTTCTCATTGCGGTTGCTTCTCTTGTTGTGGAGCACAGGCTCTAGGTGCGCGGGCTTCAGTAGTTGTGGCACGTGGGCCCAGTAGTTTTGGCTCGCAGGCTCTAGAGCGCAGGCTCAGTAGCTGTGGCACACGGAGCTAGTTGCTCCGTGGCATGTGGGATCTTCCGGACCAGGGCTCAAACCTGTGTCCCCTGCATTGGCAGGCAGATTCTTAATCACTGTGCCACCAGGGAAGCCTTGTTCAGTTTTTAAACCTCTTGAATTTCACAGTAAAAATGAAAAACAGTAGCTTATAAATAATATATACTTACATTTTTAAGTCTCTGAAGCATTTAAGAATGTTATCACTGAAGAGAAAATATCAATTATTCCACCAAAACAAGCAGAAAGCACCAGCTGAAGGTGTCTTATTCATTTTTCTTGTCAAGTTCTTATGATTCTTACATGGGAAATTCCCTTGGATTTTTGTTGTTGTATTTGTTATCAAAATTCAACTCATTTTAATAACTGTAATGTATTCGATAAAGTGATGTCTGTATTTTATACTGTGGCTATGTTCTTTTCTGTCTTTACATTTCTATTATGCTCTACTTGTTAAAAAATCTTTATGAATGTTTAAAAGTAAAAGAAACTATTACTACTGTCTCCAAAGTACCTGAAGTACCCAAGAAAATTGTGGTAGAGGAAAAAGTACATGTTCCTGAAGAGCCCAAAGTTTCACCAGCTAAAGGTATCTGCCTTTGCTGATTCGCCACTAATACAAAACTCCCTTTTATTCATTTATTATGAGAAGAAAGAGAGAGAGATTTTTCTCCCCGCAACTCCACAAAATGGCTGAATTATGTAAACTTCAATTTATGTCCCGTAACATAATCCTCCCTTTTGTGACTACCCTCTGGGAACACAGGCCTAAGCCTAAAAGTTGGTTTTATTTGTACTGATCCTCTTCTTAAGCAATATTTAAATATTGACCCCCCCCAACTTCTTTTTCAAAAATAATTCATTTTGGAGGCTATTTTCAAGTAGCTTTGGAAACAAATAAACATGTTCCAAGTGACAATAGAAAATGATGTTGTATCCACAGGACAAAGTCCTCCTAATATGACAAATCAACAACTCAACAAGGCCGTCTAGAGAGATACATTGATTGTGTGCTTAGATGACTTATAATTTGGGGATTTTTGACATTATCCTTGTTAGATGCCCCTTTTTGTCTTGATATTTTACACCCAATGATGCAATTTTTTAAAATAAAACAAATATCTTTAAAGCACCTGAAGTACCCAAGAAAATCATTCCAGAAGAAAAAGTTCGTGAAGCTGTTCCTAAAAAGCCTGAAGTTCCACCAGCTAAAGGTATACACTGATACTAATCACAACATGAAATAACTCTATGTTTAGTTATTCATGGTTTAAAGTGAATGTGAGTGATGTAAATATTTGTCTTTTGTTTCTTTATATTCTTAATATCTTATATTTGGTATTTATTACAATTAATATACTAATATCTTTGAAGTTCCTGAGGTGCCTAAGAAAAGTATTCAAGAAGAAATATCACCCATAGTTCTTTCTGAAGATGCAACGATGTACAGTGAGTGTAGAAAAACTGGTGGTTCTCTTTGGTTCGTCTGTGTTTGTCTTCATAGCTTTTAAAAGTAAATATACTAATATCTTGTAAAATCCTAACATGCCAAAAATATTTGGCTAAAATTAGATAATTTGAATGACTATTAGCCTCAGACAAGTTATATTTCCTCACCAATTTAAAAAATAAAGAGACCTGCCCGTATACCGTTGCCCAATTTTAGAAAAGTCATTTGTCTTGTTGAATTTGTCATTGTCTTGTTAACCTGTTCTGTGTACAAATGTCTTCTGCTTTTCAGCAATTCATTTTCTCAGACCATAAGGCAACTTTCTTTAACTTGATGATAATATTTTACTTGGATATGTAGAATCAAAATACTTCAGCATTAGTATTTTTTACTCTTTGCAACAATTGTTGTAAACATTTTAGCAGTGCTATTCAAATACCCATAGATTTACGAGGCCATTAGAACCTCAAAAGAATTCTCAAGCCATTTTTGGTTTTGCCTTCATGCAAAATTATAATGAATTAATTTGAAGAGTAAAATAATATGAGTAAAAAAATATTCTGAATAGAATACTGTTTAATAATCTGAATAGTGAAAATGCCAGCAGTCAAGATATCCTTCCATTTATTTGAATGTAAAATTTAAATACAATTTTTGTCACCCTATGATAATAGGTTTGGATAAAAATATATGATGACTCCCACCTTTGAATATCCTTTCTATACTTGAGTTTGGTTATTATTATCAGCCAGTCTTCCTTTCTGAAATCTGGAGAAATCTTTATTTTTCAGTTGCCTTATTTTCCAAATATTCAATCATTCTTATTTTTCTTTTCTTCTTCCAATCTCTGAATAGTTTTCACATTCATATTGAATATGAAGCCATAGACTAGATTTGGTTTGAAAATGTAGATAACTAGTTTCCTGGAACAGGAAAAGACTTGGATGAATTTCCAGTAAGTCAAATATTGGAGAATTCTTGATGTGCAACTCAACATCAACCCTGTTCCTTAAGAAAAAAAATCCATAAAAATTAACAACAATAGGGAAATTTTACCAGTATCTTTCTGCAGACAAAGTAAAAGAATTATATACTAGTCCCTGACCAGTGAATTCCTCAATTTTACCATCATGATCATAAAGAAATGCTGAAAAGTCCTATATCATAAAACTGGGAATGAGGCTTTTTCCTAGCCAGTGTGTTATTGTCACTAATTTGCATCTATGTAGTACTAGTCATTTGAGTTATCGATGTGTATTATGTATTATGTTTTTCTTAACACTATTCTTCATCCACCTTGAAATGCCCCTAATTGTGTAAATACTAACATCTTTAAAGTTTATGAAGTATCTGAAGAATCATCTCCAGAAGAAAAAGTACCTGTGACTCATCCTCAAAAGACAAAAACCAAAGTAGCAAAAGGTATATAATACCAATGACCCAGTGAAGAAAATTTATTTTTGGCTCATTTTAAAAGCTCAATACTTTCCTTCACCATTTATAAATATAACTATACTCGTATCTTTTAAGTGCCTGAATCACCCAAGAAAGTTGTTCCAGAGGACAAGATATATGTGACTATTCCTAAAAAGAGACAAACACCAGCAACTAAAGGTACATTCCAACAACATCAAACTTGGATGAATATCTTTGGCTTCAAGACTCAAAAATTGCATGTTATATAATCTACTGTTTTTATAACTTCTAAGTGTAAACCTACTAATATCTTTAAAGAGCCTGATACAACCAGAGAAGTATTTCCAGAGGCGGAGTTACCTGAGGCTGTTCCCAATATTCCAGAGCATCTTCCAACTGAAGGTATAATTCTTAGTTACGATAATCTAAATAAGAAAACCTTTCTTCATCAGTCTGCAAAATATGTTCACTGCTTTGTGTAGATTTTCACGACCTCTAATGCTAAAATACTAATATCTTTAGTGTCCCTAATGTACCCAAGACAAGGAACTACCTATGACTTGCTCCTAAAAAGTCAAATCCCACTCATATAATGAATAAACATTAGAACAAAAATAAAATTTCTAATTAAAGGTTATAATATCTGCTAATATCCCTAACTTTCTTTGTAAGTCATGTCTTCATGTCTTTGCCTTTCTCAATTAAAAAATACTAATATCTTTAAAGAGTTGGAAGTCTCCAAGGAAGATGTTCCAGAGAGACAACCTCCTGTTACCAAAAGAAGAAAAATATCACCACCAAAAGGTACAAGCCAGAAGAAGGTTGACTTTCTTATCTCATGACTGTAGTTGTACTCACCACGTGTAAAAATACTAATACCTCTAAAGCTCCAGATGATACCAGGGAGATCACTTCAGAGAAGTGGGTCCCCCAAAGTAGCAGCTCGACTGGGTATATACATGTCCCCATGAGTCATTAGGGGGAAAAGTCCATAACTTTATACACATGGAGATGCTTGGGCTATCAATTTTATCTATGAGCCCTCCAGGGAAAATATATATACATATAATGTGCAGATGTGACCCAGATGGAAATAGCTATTGCTGTTTCCTTAAAAAATAAAATTCAGACTAGCTAGAAAAAAAAATCTATATGAGAGATCACCTATAACATTTATATCCCTGAAACTAGACTGAATAGGCTCACCCCACAGTGCTCTAAAGCAGAAATCAGTGCCGTAAAATGACAGAGGTGCTTGGCTGTAGACTATAGGTTAGTAATTCAAACACTCCATGGGGTTGAAATTCCAGGATATAATACAACTACCTGTTGAATTGCTCTTCTATTAAAATAAACTTACTACCAAAAACAAGCTAATAATTTTGAAATAACTGAATTCGCCTAAGACTTAAATATCATAGAAATATTTTTAGAAAACCATGACTTAAGGAAAATAAAATATTAAATTCACTGTGGAACTGTTCTATCTGTAATATCATCTCTACTCGAGAGCCTTCTAAAACCAGGGCAGTTAAAACCAAAACCAGTTAAAGTTGGAATTCTGCCCTGAATATTTATTTGCTCCTCTCATTGTCTTTTATTTTTAAAGAGTCCTACGTTTTCTCATTTTGAATATTTTCAGATAAATCAACAGATGAGAATGTTTTAAAACCTCTCCAAAAATTCGTCACAATACCCATGATATTCTGTAATTTAAAGAATATCTGAACATTTTGACAATATTTTCTCTGTCTGAAATATTTTAGTTGTTCTCCTTCCTCCTTTACTTGAAAGACAATCACCTTTTTAAAGTGCCTAAGGGACTTCCCTGGGGGTCCAGTGGTTAAGACTCCATGCTTCCACTGCAGGGAACATGGGTTCGATCCCCTGGTCAGGGAACTCAGATCCTGCAAGCCGCTTGATGCAGCCAAAAATAAAATAAAATAAAGTGCCTAAGGTGAGGGTACAAAATAAAGCCAATCCAGGTAAGGAGCTGTTTTATCCTCTTCAAGCTAATAGCAAAAGGTACATTGTTAATTATTTAAAAATCAGTTTTTTTCACTTAAAGGTAAATTTTTATCTCAGTTCCTATGTATCTACCATTCAAAGAAATAAAATTACTAATATTGAGGTGACCAAGAAAACAGCTCCCGATAATCAAGTATTCATACTTTTTTTTTTTTTTTTTTTTTTTTTTGCGGTACGCAGGCCTCTCACTGTTGTGGCCTCTCCCGTTGCGGAGCACAGGCTCCGGACGCGCAGGCTCAGCAGCCATGGCTCACGGGCCCAGCCGCTCCGCGGCATGTGGGATCTTCCCGGACCGGGGCACGAACCCGCGTCCCCTGCATCGGCAGGCGGACTCTCAACCACTGTGCCATCAGGGAAGCCCCAAGTATTCATACTTTTACCAAAGAATCAGATTTGGGGAGCAGGGAGGTCACCCAGTCTGGGACATTCCTGTAGGTGGGGTTTTGACTAAAACTTTTCATTGCTCTTCATCACTCTGAAGTACAATGAATTCATATCTTTAAAGTGCTTGAATCACCTCAAGAAGTTGTCCCTGTAAAGGAAATACTCATAGCTGCTCCCCCTGGAATTGAAACACCTTCCACTAAAGGTATCATTCATTCTATCATTCCTTCCTTCATTTATTTAACAAATGCCTACTATGTGCATGGTGCTGGGGAGCTGGGGAATAATAAACAAAGACAAGATTTGATTCCTTTCTTCAAGACTTTGTACCTCATCCAGTTCTTGAAGGAAGCACCCTTGTAGACATAAAAGTCACTTTGGTTCAGTTAATGTCATTAATGTCTCCACTGATCCCTTAACCTCTAAGTATAATATAATACTAATATCTTCAAAGTAGCTGAAGCTGTGCAAGAAGTGGCTCCTGAAATGAAAGTATCTGAGGATGTTCCTAAAGAGGCAGAACCTCCACCTGTGAAAGGTACCTGTCACCTCTGAACAGATACTGAAGAAATTGTCTTCGGTTCTTAAAACTATGTGTTTCTAATGTTCTTCCTAACTCCTAAATGTAAATATACTAATATCTTTAAAGCACCAGAAGCTCCACAAGAAATTCCCTCTCAAAAGAAAATATGTGTGACTGTTCCTATCAAAACAGAAAACCCTCCTATTAAAAGTGTTCATTCAACAAATACTTCATAAGGAGGGTCTACAGGGCCATAGGACCTCCACTAGTTGCTAGAGAAGGGTGAGCGCATCTTCTCAAGGATGCTGCTAATCCCATTCAACTTAGTTGATTGGTGGGGCAAGGGGAGAATAGGCAGAGAAGAAACTTCTAAAAAACTACATTTGCTAACATATTGTGGTTATTGTTTTCATTAATCATTTTAACTCCTAAATGTGAAATACTAATGTCTTTAAAGTGCCTGAAGCTGCTCAAGAAGGTGTTCCTGCAAAAAGAGTTCCTTCCAAAAAAAGAGAACCTCCATCAGTTAAAGGTACAAGTCCCCATGCCGTCAAGTTCAAGAAGAAGTAGCTCCTGTAGTCTTTGAAAATATTTTGCCGTTCCTACTGATCTTTGCAACACTAAATGTTAAAATACTGATTTCTTAAAGTGCCTGAAGCTCCCCAAGAAATTTTCCCTGAAAAGAAAACATATGTGGTTCGTCTCGAAATGACTGAAGCCCTTCCTGATGAAGGTATATGTTGCTGGAAGCTTAGAAGTTTGGAAAAATGTCTTTTCCTGTATAAATGTATTTCCTGTTTGTATTGATTCTTGTAACTCCTAAACGTAAAAATATTAATATCTTTAAAGTGCCTGAGGTGCCCGAAGAAGTTGTCTGGGAAAAGAAAGTGCATGCTCCCCAAAAGCCTGAAGTTTTATCTGTCAAAGGTACATCCTAACAACCCCTCAGGAGGGAATAGAGAGGGCTATGGAAAGAACCGCCTTGCTAGCCTTGAAAGTCCTTTTGCTGTGTAAATGTGATTCTTGTCTGTGTTGATCCTCATGACTCAAATGTAAATGTACTAATATCTTCAAAGTGCCTGAGGCTCCCAAAGAGGTTTTCCCTGAAAAGAAAGCACCAGTGGCACCTCCTAAAAAGCCAGAAGTCCTACCTCTTACAGGTATTTGTCACAAACCTTAGGCCTAAAAAGGCATAGCTCTTCTGCTCTTGAAAATAATTTGTTCCAGTGATCTCATAACTGCTAAATGTAATTTTACTAATATCTTTTAAGTGCCCGAGGCTCCCAAGGAAGTTGTCCCTGAAAAGAAGGTGCCTGTGATGGCTCCTAAAAAGCCAGAAGTCCCACCTGTTACAGGTAGCTGTCACTCACCTTGGATTTAAGAAGATAAAACTCTCTGCTCTCAAAAACATTTTGATCTAGTGGTCTCATAACTCCTAAATGTAATTTTACTAATATCTCTTAAGTGCCTGAGGCTCCCAAGGAAGTTGTCCCTGAGAAGAAAGTTCCTGTGATGCCTCCTAAAAAGCCAGAAGTCCCACCTGTTACAGGTAGCTGTCACTCACCTTGGATTTAAGAAGATAAAACTCTTCTGCTCTCAAAAACATTTTGATCTAGTGGTCTCATAACTCCTAAATGTAATTTTACTAATATCTCTTAAGTGCCTGAGGCTCCCAAGGAAGTTGTCCCTGAGAAGAAAGTTCCTGTGATGGCTCCTAAAAAGCCAGAAGTCCCACCTGTTACAGGTAGCTGTC
The DNA here is from genome assembly GCF_951394435.1 of Stenella coeruleoalba. Classification (NCBI taxonomy): domain Eukaryota; kingdom Metazoa; phylum Chordata; class Mammalia; order Artiodactyla; family Delphinidae; genus Stenella; species Stenella coeruleoalba. Next base: position 73,856,164 of record NC_137151.1, on the reverse strand, counting down.
ACTCACCTTGGATTTAAGAAGATAAAACTCTTCTGCTCTCAAAAACATTTTGATCTAGTGGTCTCATAACTCCTAAATGTAATTTTACTAATATCTCTTAAGTGCCTGAGGCTCCCAAGGAAGTTGTCCCTGAGAAGAAAGTTCCTGTGATGCCTCCTAAAAAGCCAGAAGTCCCACCTGTTACAGGTAGCTGTCACTCACCTTGGATTTAAGAAGATAAAACTCTTCTGCTCTTGAAAACATTTGGCTCTCGTGGTCTCATAACTCCTAAATGTAATTTTACTAATATCTTTTAAGTGCCCGAGGCTCCCAAGGAAGTTGTCCCTGAAAAGAAGGTGCCTGTGATGGCTCCTAAAAAGCCAGAAGTCCCACCAGCCAAAGGTAGCCACCTCCATGTTGCTATGTTTGACACTGTTTGTTTGTTTTTACTCTGGCTAATCATGAAAATACTAATCTCTTTAAAGTACCCGAGGTGCCAAAGGCAGCTGTCCCAGAAAAGAAGGTGCCTGAAGCTATTCCTCCCAAACCGGAAAGTCCTCCCCCAGCAGGTAATGACAATGCTGTACATACCAGGGAGAAAAATAACTGCTATTTTAGCTAGAAAAAAATTATATGTATAAATCCCAGTACATAAAGGCGATATAATTCTAAAGAAAGAAGAGTTGTCAGTAATCGAATATATCTTGGTGTATGATTGCATGATATAGTCGTTCATTATTTCCACCTTTTCTAAACACAAATTACCAATATTTTTTAAGTGCCTGAGGTGCCGCCAAAGGAAGACATCCCTGAGAAGAAAGTGCCTGTGGCTCCTCCTAAAAAGCCAGAAGCTCCACCTGCTAAAGGTATTTATCCTCCCGTGTTGTTGGTCTCCTGTTTTGGGGACTGGGAAAAAGTGTTTAGAAGTGTCCGCCAGTTTCATAAATGATACTTGCTTGGGCAAATGTGTTGTCGATATTCCCATTTTATAGTTTCAACTAATAGTTACTAATATCTTCAAAGTTCCTGAAGTTCCTAAAGAAGTTGTACCTGAAAAGAAAGTGGCTGTACCCAAAAAACCAGAAGTCCCACCTGCTAAAGGTATTTATTCCCACTGCTGTGTTAAGAATATATATTGTCTTGTCCTCATCATGAATATTGTAACATATGCCTACACTGTTCCCAAATTCTAAAAATGCTGATATCTTTCAAATACCTAAAGCTGCTCAAGAAGTTGTCCCAGAAAAGAAAGTTCCCAAGGCACCACCCAAAATACTGGAAGCCCCACCTGTCACAGGTACATGTTGGCCCAGATATCATTCTGCAGAAGAAATGTCTCTTGACTTTTTGAGAATGATTTTAGTTCATTGCTCTTCATTAACCTAACCATAAAACTACTATCTTTCAAGTGCCTGAAGTTCCTGAAGAAGTTGTCCCAGAAAAGAAAGTTCCTAAGGCACCGCCCAAAAAACCGGAAGCCCCACCTGTCACAGGTACATGTTGGCCCAGACATCACTCTGCAGAAGAAATGTCTCTTGAGTTTTTGAGAATGATTTTAGTTCGTTGCTCTTCATTAACCTAACCGTAAAACTACTAATATCTTTCAAGTGCCTGAAGTTCCTCAAGAAGTTGTCCCAGAAAAGAAAGTTCCTAAGGCACCACCCGAAAAACCGGAAGCCCCACCTGTCACAGGTACATGTTGGCCCAGACATCACTCTGCAGAAGAAATGTCTCTTGAGTTTTTGAGAATGATTTTAGTTCGTTGCTCTTCATTAACCTAACCATAAAACTACTAATATCTTTCAAGTGCCTGAAGTTCCTCAAGAAGTTGTCCCAGAAAAGAAAGTTCCTAAGGCACCACCCGAAAAACCGGAAGCCCCACCTGTCACAGGTACATGTTGGCCCAGACATCACTCTGCAGAAGAAATGTCTCTTGAGTTTTTGAGAATGATTTTAGTTCGTTGCTCTTCATTAACCTAACCGTAAAACTACTAATATCTTTCAAGTGCCTGAAGTTCCTCAAGAAGTTGTCCCAGAAAAGAAAGTTCCCAAGGCACCGCCCAAAAAACCGGAAGCCCCACCTGTCACAGGTACATGTTGGCCCAGACATCACTCTGCAGAAGAAATGTCTCTTGAGTTTTTGAGAATGATTTTAGTTCGTTGCTCTTCATTAACCTAACCGTAAAACTACTAATATCTTTCAAGTGCCTGAAGTTCCTCAAGAAGTTGTCCCAGAAAAGAAAGTTCCCAAGGCACCGCCCAAAAAACCGGAAGCCCCACCTGTCACAGGTACATGTTGGCCCAGACATCACTCTGCAGAAGAAATGTCTCTTGAGTTTTTGAGAATGATTTTAGTTCGTTGCTCTTCATTAACCTAACCATAAAACTACTAATATCTTTCAAGTGCCTGAAGTTCCTCAAGAAGTTGTCCCAGAAAAGAAAGTTCCCAAGGCACCGCCCAAAAAACCGGAAGCCCCACCTGTCACAGGTACATGTTGGCCCAGACATCACTCTGCAGAAGAAATGTCTCTTGAGTTTTTGAGAATGATTTTAGTTCATTGCTCTTCATTAACTTAACCGTAAAACTACTAATATCTTTCAAGTGCCTGAAGTTCCTCAAGAAGTTGTCCCAGAAAAGAAAGTTCCTAAGGCACCGCCCAAAAAACCAGAAGTCCCACCAGTTTCAGGTATTTTTCACCCCAGTCTTTATTCTATAGAAGAAATGCCTCCTGTGCTCTTGGAAATACTTTTAGTCCATTGATCTCTTTAAGCTAAGCATAAAACTACTAATATCTTTTAAGTGCCTGAAGTTCCTCAAGAAATTGTCCCTGAAAAGAAAGCACCAGTGGCACCTCCTAAACAGCTGGAAGCCCCACCTATTACAGGTACCTGTCATTCACCTTAGATTTAAGAAGATAAAACTCTTCTCTTGAAAATATTTTGTTCTAGTGGTCACATAGCTACTAGATGTAAATTTACTAATATCTTTTAAGTACCTGAGGCTCCAAAAGAAGTTGTCCCTGAAAAGAAAGTACCTGTGATGCCTCCTAAAAAGCCAAAAGTCCCACCTGTTACAGGTATTTGTCATGAACCTTAGGCTTAAAAAGACATAACTCTTTTGCTCTTGAAAATGTTTGTTCCATTGGTCTCATAATTACTAAATGTAATTTTACTAATATCTTTTAAGTGCCCGAGGCCCCCAAGGAAGTTGTCCCTGAAAAGGTGCCTGTGATGCCTCCTAAAAAGCCAGAAGTCCTACCTGTTACAGGTAGCTGTCACTCACCTTAGATTTAAGAAGATAAAACTCTTCTGCTCTCGAAAACATTTTGATCTAGTGGTCACATAACTTCAAATGTAATTTTATTAATATCTTTTAAGTGCCTGAGGCTCCCAAGGTAGTTGTCCCTGAGAAGAAAGTACCTGTGATGCCTCCTAAAAAGCCAGAAGTCCCACCTGTTACAGGTATTTGTCATGAACCTTAGGCTTAGAAAGGCATAGTTCTTCTGCTCTTGAAAATGTTTGTTCCAGTGATCTCATAACTACTAAGTGTAATTTTACTAACATCTCTTAAGTGCCCGAAGCTCCCAAGGAAGTTGTCCCTGAAAAGAAGGTGCCTGTGATGCCTCCTAAAAAGCCAGAAGTCCCACCTGCTGAAGGTATTTGTCGCTGATCTTAGTCTTAAAAAGACATAACTCTTCTTCTCTGGAAAATATTTGTTCCAGTGATCTTATAACTCCTAAGTTTAATTTACTAATATCTTTTAAGTGCCTGAGGTTCCCAAAGAAGTTGTCCCTGAAAAGAAAGCACCAGAAGCACCTCCTAAAAAGCCAGAAGTCCTACCTCTTACAGGTATTTTTCACAAACCTTAGGCCTAAAAAGGCATAGCTCTTCTGCTCTTGAAAGTAATTTGTTCTAGTGATCTCATAACTTCTAAGTGTAATTTTACTAATATCTTTTAAGTGCCTGAGACTCCCAAGGAAGTTGTCCCTGAAAAGAAGGTGCCTGTGATGCCTCCTAAAAAGCCAGAAGTCCCACCTGCTGAAGGTATTTGTCACTGATCTTAGGCTTAAAAAGACATAACTCTTCTTCTCTGGAAAATATTTGTTCCAGTGATCTTATAACTCCTAAGTATAATTTACTAATATCTTTTAAGTGCCTGAGGCTCCCAAGGAAGTTGTCCCTGAAAAGAAGGTGCCTGTGATGCCTCCTAAAAAGCCAGAAGTCCCACCTGTTACAGGTAGCTGTCACTCACCTTGGATTTAAGAAGATAAAACTCTTCTGCTCTCAAAAACATTTTGATCTAGTGGTCTCATAACTCCTAAATGTAATTTTACTAATATCTCTTAAGTGCCTGAGGCTCCCAAGGAAGTTGTCCCTGAGAAGAAAGTACATGTGATGCCTCCTAAAAAGCCAGAAGTCCCACCAGCCAAAGGTAGCCACCTCCATGTTGCTATGTTTGACACTGTTTGTTTGTTTTTACTCTGGCTAATCATGAAAATACTAATCTCTTTAAAGTACCCGAGGTGCCAAAGGCAGCTGTCCCAGAAAAGAAGGTGCCTGAAGCTATTCCTCCCAAACCGGAAAGTCCTCCCCCAGCAGGTAATCATGAAACTCTCCAAACCAGTATTTTTAAAAAGAAAAAGTCTCTTCTTAGTGCTGTAAAAATCTTTTTGCAAAATATTTCATATACTTTAGTCAATTCTAGCATTAAAATGAGCTTGTGTCTTTAAAGTGCATGAGGAGCCTGAGGAAACTGCCCCAGAAGAGCCTCCAGCTGAAGTCGTGGAAGAGCCAGAGCCTGTTCCTCCTCCAAAAGGTACTGGCCAGCTGCTAGGTTGCCTTTGCCAATCTTAGCTCTTCTTGTCACAAAACTTCTGGGCATTATGGGCTTTTCCCTTGTTTCTCACTCTTCTTCACTGATTCTAAAACATAAATTCTAATATCTTTAGTGACCGTGCCACCTAAGAAACCTGTCCCAGAAAAGAAACCACCTGCCGTCATTGCCAAGAAACCTGAACCACCACCAGCGAAAGGTATTTCCCACTGCCACTGCTTCCTACAGAAAAATGTCTGTCGTTAAAAAGCTATGTTCTGCTGCTCCGCTTAATGATTTCCATATGTCATTGAAACTATGAGCTAATAACTACTAATGTCTTTTAAAGTGCCTGAGGTGCCCAAGGAAGTTGTTCCTGAAAAGAAAGTGCCTCCAGTGGTTCCCAAAAAACCAGAAGTCCCACCTGCTAAAGGTACTTGTAACTATCCACTGTTTCATGGAGGTGGATACAGCCTTTATCTCTTGAAAAGTGTTTTGCTCTGTGTAAATGTGATGAGCATTTACAAGTGATTCTTCATAATGTTAAAATACTAATATCTTTTAAGTGCCTGAAGTTCCAAAAGAAGTCCTTCCAGAAAAGAAAGTAGCTGTTCCCAAAAAGCCCGAAGTCCCACCAGCTAAAGGTACATGTTACTAATGAGATTCTGTAGAAAAGCACTCACTCTTGGTCTCAAAAGTCACTTACTATAGGAAACCCTTTTGTTTGTCAAACATCTTATATTAAAAACTACAAACCTACTATTGGATGTTTAGGGTTTTAAATGTTTTTAAATAGCATCACTAAAAAAAAAACTGGTACATCTGTTATAAGTATTAGAAGAGTTTACTAACATGGTTTTGTTAATCTTAATAGGCTACATTGTCTTCCCACTATGTGGATCCAAGAACAGATCACTGGCCTAATCGTGAATTTTGTTCTTGGATCTCTCCTTGGGTTATTTGAACTAGATGTGAACTAGATATGGTATAAATTTCATGTACTTCTCAACTACCCAGAAGTAAAACCAACTCATATCTTTTAAGTGCCAGAGGTACCAAAGAAACCTGTCTTAGAAGAGAAACCAGTCGTCCCTGTTCCCGAGAAAGTAGAGTCCCCTCCTCCAGAAGGTATAGGTAATGCCATTTATGAGCTTACCACTTATGACTGTTTTTAATTTAAGCCTTGTTCCTCTTCTTTTCTAATTCAGTATCTCTTGGTCATTTTCTGTCCTTTAATTATTTGTCTTACTTCACTATTCTTAATTAGCTCCAATCTCAAATCTATTTTGAGTCATCAGTCAGTGGTATCTACACTGCCCATCATAAGGTGTTTCAACAAAGCTTCTCTAATGCACACAAAGTAGGACAGGAAAACTAATGACTATAAATAACATTAAACACCAAAAGGGCTTTTCAAGCATTCAAATCAATAGAAACAGAAATCAGTCAAACAAGATGGATTTCATCTTAACAAAAACAAGAAACGATATTAATAGAAACAAGGGAAGAAATCAAGATGACTATTTATTGTGTGTTGCATTTTATGCATTTTAGAATATTGTTCCACACATTCAACTAAAATTAACTATATCTTTCAAGTATATGAAGAACCTGTAGAAATTGCTCCTGAAGAGGAAGAGCCAGTTCCTGTTGCAGAAGAGAAGGAACCAGAAGCCCCACCTCCGGCAGGTACAAGACAGGATTCATTGAATGGGAAAATACATCATTTGATTTTTATGTCTATTATATATCTTATTTAAGGTAAAATCTGTCTTCTGTCTCCTTCCTTAACATTTGACCTCATTGGCGAGAACAAAAGTCAATTGCACACATAAAACTTTTGTCCTACAGAGTTTAACAATGTGCATAGCAAGGAAATGTGTGATCTTTTTTATTTATTCATAGCATTAAACTTTTCATTGTAATCATCTGAGTCTAAAAGAAATTCCTATCTTTCAAGTGCCTGAAGAGCCCAAGAAGATTGTTCCAGAGAAGAAAGTTCCTGTCATCAAAAAAGCAGAACCTCCACCACCTAAAGGTACTTACAGTAAAATAAATATTTACTTCATTTTTGTGTGCTGTCTAAAACTTGACATTCTTTCCTTATTTTGTATTGTGCTGTATTACGTGTTGAACTGTCATCTGTATGTTACAGTGCTGAACAGACTTGTCAAGTTTATGTGTACATATTGCATCTTGCAATTTTATATTATTAAACGCTACTAATATCTTTAAAGTACCTGAGATGGCAAAGAAAGTTGTCCCAGTGAAGAAAGTCCCAACTGTTAAGAAGCCAGAAACACCAGAAGTTAAAGGTATTCACATAATCATTGACATCATAATTTTTTTTAAAGTACTCTGATATCTTAAAGTGGAATCCAATAAGTTGTCTTCATTGTTAGGGACAAAAATGTCCTTATTTTGCTTTCATTAATTTTAATGCTGCTCTGTTAATTATAGTTTCTTTATTCTTAACATTTTTTTCAATGTCTTTAAATATTCTTTTAAAAATAAAACTAATATCTTCAAAGTGTCTGAGCTGCCCAAGAAACTTGTTCCGGTAAAGAAGGAACCTGTGCCTGTTACCAAAAAACCAGAAGTCCGGCAAAAAAAAGGTACCTACCATGAAGAAAAAAATATGTATTTCTCTGAATGCTGTCTGCACATCTTAATAGTAGTTCTTAGAGCAAAACTTACTGAAGTATAAGTATATGCAAAAACAAATTTTACAGAAAAAAAGGGGGAAATAATGAAGACAAAGAGAGAAAATGAGACAGACAAGTAGGAGAAATCCAGCCTATCCTGAGAGATAAGGCTGGATATAAAGATGACAGTCATATTTTGGAGTTCTTTGAATGCCAGTATAAGGCATGTACTTTAGTCTGTGGGCAATAGGAAGCTTCAGCGGTGTATAAATTAAAAGGAGTTGGGCTTCAGATAACCGGCCGCAGCTCAAACTCTTAGAAAAGGATGATAATAGAAAAGAGCCACTGCAGTTACTTAAGGTCTTCAAAAATTGGACAAGATCAGTGGTGATAGAGATGGAAAAGGAGATTGGATTTAAGAGAGGTGGAGATTGAGTTGGTGTCTATTCTCAAAGCAATTAGGGAAATAGAGGAGCCCAAGATGATTGTAAGGGTTGAAGCTAAGCCATGAGGATGGTTCATTGGGTCCCCAAACTAAATTAATATTAGAAAGAAGATAGTAAATATATTGTTCACTTTTCAAGTATGGAAGTTGGGAACATGCATCTGGAACTTAGGAAGGAGATCAGGGCTGGAGATGTAGATCTAGAAGTTATCACCACGGAAATAAGAGTTGAGAGTACGGGAGTGATTGCTCAAAGAATGTAGAGCCAATTTTTCAAAGCATCAAAGTAGACCAGTGGAGAACATCTACACTTAAGGGTACACAGAGGAAGAGAAATAAATGAAGAAGGCTGCCAAGACTCATTTATAAAAAAGAGTGCCTTGCCTCCAAAGCCAGTTTCCCCACAGTCTTATAAGATGAAGTACTTTCCCATGTATTCTTTGCCTGCTCTTTGCAGTATCTTATACACCTTCTAAATTCTTAATAGTAAACAAAATCAATATCTTTAAAGTGCCTGAAGTTCCCAAGGAAGTCATCACAGAAGAGAAAGTGTCAGTTCCTACCCCTGAAGAACCAGAAGCTCCACCCGTCCAAGGTACATGACTGCTCTATAAATCTTGGAAAGATGACAGTTGTCTTCATCATCTTGCTTTGGTTGTAGATGGATCATTTGTATTTATCTGTTGTCTGTCTTATGTAGTGAAATTATTGGTATTTTTGAAGTCTTCTGAAGAATATGTTATAATGTGTAACTAAGTTGATATGTTGAAACTTAGCAGTTGCAGTATTCTATTCTGAATTCAGTCTAAAATATAAAACACTGTGTTTTTTAAGTTGAAGAGTCTCCTGAGGAAATAATATATGAAGAAAGAGCATCCATAACCATTGGTAGAAAAGTGACTCCCCCTGTTGAAGGTAGATATATATTATATAAATATAATTTTTTTTAAATCTCTTGAAAACTCCTGTTAGAAATACAAAAGTATTTATAGGGTAACATTCCTTCTTGAAATTTTATATAAAAGCATTCTAGCACATGTTTGACTGCTTTGTTTTTCGAATCATTATACTTCTTTTGAAGTAGAATCTTTGATTATTCTTGATGGTAATTATAATTCTAAAAGATACAGTTTACTGAGACAACACTGGAATAATTGTATTGGATCCTCAAATGATAACCCAACGTCAGATATTAAAAGTCATCTCATTTGCCATCAACATGCATCAGATAGTCAGTAGAAAGCTTGAGTATAAGAAAATAGAAATCTTACCTCTTTTTCTATGTAAGTGAATTTGTGTATTTTTGTTTTTGTGACTGTCATCTTTGCATCTATGTGAAATTTCTATGAGTCTTTGTGAAGAACTTTATATTACAGTCTCTTATCCTTTGTCACCATTCTTTAAAGAACGTGAAATTGAAAAGTATGTTAAGCCTGAAGAACCTGAACCTGAACCACAGCCTGAAGAAATACCAGTACAAGGTATTCAGTTAATTGGGCTTAAGTCTTCATCACCATATTCTTCATCTGATACATATGTGTTTTGCGTTGTTCTACGTGTACAGTACGTCTCTTTGCACCTGTATGTAAGATATTCTGTTTTAAATGTGCATCTCAGTCTTATGTATTCATGTCATTTGTACTATTTATTTCACATCAATGTGGCTTATATGGATGCTTCCTTTGTTGTTTTTATTAGTGCCTGTGCCATATTTCTCATTATCTATGTACAGTGTTGATATTCTTATATTTTATGCTGGACACTTTTACATTTTATGTTGGATACCAATAATATGTATCCAAAAAAGCAAACTTTTTACTTCATAAATATACCAAAATTTCTACTGAATATACTGTATATCCACATACCAATTAACATATTCCTATACTAATACTCCTGAAATACTCTTTTAAGAACCTGAACCTGAAAAGAAAGTTATTGAGAAACCAAAACCCAAACCAAAGCCCCCAGCTCCTCCTCCAGCTCCACCTAAGGAAGACCTGAAGGAGAAAATGTTCCAGCTTAAAGGTATAAAATGCCACTTCCAAAGTTTTATTAACCTGCTCCAAACTTCTATCCAGACATCTGAAGTGTTGCTTGCAAGAAATGTATTTTTAAAATATGTACTTTCGGACATGATCAATCTGTGGGAATTCCATAGAGACCTGTGTTTTATGCTGCCCTGGGTGCCTTGTTGGGCCATGCCTGCTGCCCCAAGAGTCAGAAAGTACACCATTGTTAGCTTCATCCTGGCCATCTCAATCCAGGGGCTGTCCAACTAACTTTCTCATGCAGAGTGGGGTGAAAGGATTTTCTGATTTCAAAGCGTGGTTGCTCTGCATATCTTTGGGATCTTGTGCATGTGGAATGTAGAAGAAAATTCTGCAAGATATTTTAAATTTTGCAGTAGCAAATTTATACAAAAGCCAAAACTTTGTTCTTAAAGAATGACATATGCTTTAAAATATACTATAGATAATATATTTGTGGCATCCAATAGCTGATGTGTTCATAAACCATGAAAGGAAGGTATATGAACGCTCTGGCACTGCTTCCCCACTTTTTTTTTTTTTTTTGCAACTTAATAAAAACCCAATTGTGTTCCGTGGTTGTCCTCACCATATCTAGAAAGAGCGATTATGGATACATTTGATATCCAGCATCTCTTCCCATTGTTAAACTTCCTTTCTTTCTCTTTGCATTTAGGTTTCTCTTTGAATTGATTCAACATTACTTAATTTTTTAAATAGCATCTTTAAAAGCTGAAATAAACTAGCAAAATCATATTATTCTTTTTATTTCAACAAAATGTTGTCTTATTTGTGGTGTCATGAGATTTCATGAGATTTCCCAATCTAAAATAATCTAGATATAATCTTAGGTGAGCAATTTTCCCATACTCACCTACACATGTACACAAAGCCAGAATTTTCCATGGTAAGACTTCTTTCTTGCCTCTCTACAACCCTCTTGACCTGTAGGGGAAGCTTCTGGCATTTTTAATCAGACATAGAAAAATTGATCACTTCTTAAAAGGCTACATATCTGTTGGCTAATATATTCCATGAGGACACACACTTAAATACATTTCCCTTCATGTAAAATTTATATGCAAAGGAAGATTTCCTCCTCCTGCAAAGAACAAAAATTATCTTCCTTCTCAGCCAGACTTTAACTTACTACTCAAGTTTGGAGTAAAACTGCAATCTGTTTTCATGGTTTGAACGCTTCTTGTATGTTCTTCAGTGGCTGTTCTTGGCTGTTATTAATGCTTTTGAGTTATAAGCAAAGCCTGGTTTTGATTCTTAGAGCACGTATTTAATCATTTGCTTCAGATAAGACTAAATAAACAAATAATGAAAGTAAGATCATCTTCTTTAAAGCTATTTCAAAGAAGAAAGTTCCTGAAAAACCTGAGGTTCTGGAAGCAGTGGAGCTTACACCTCTGAAAGGTATTTCACAGTCTAGAAAACACTCATATGCAGTATCCCTTCATCGGACTCCTTACTCTTCCTGCTTTCTAGAATGTTCTTCTTCTTTCCTTTTTTAAAATAATCAGAGTAGTCTCATTGATTTCTTGTATTTTTGTAGCTTTTATCGTCCTGGTTCATGAGTATTGCTTTCTTTGTCTCCCATCAATTTCATACATTCCTGAGTAGATGTTTTTTTCTTTGTCTCATCTACATATGTCTCCTTGCATTTTCCTAAACTCAAAAATATTAAATTTTACTGGTTAGCTGACATTAATATCAGGACATGTCTTAGATTAAAATGCTTTGCAATTTCACCTGAACAACAATATTTTAGCCAGTGTTATAAGCACTAAAAATAAGTCCTGTTCTCCTTCTATACTATTAAGATGATTCATAGGGATTTCCTTGTGGCTCTCCTATCTCTTTTTTCTCATGGACTCCAAGACATTCTTTCAGGTGTACAGATCTCATGTTGTAGGGAAATTTCATTATCACTGCAGGTCATTTTTTCAAAATTTATTTCTCTTTAAACAATATTTTTCCCTATCTAAACTTAGACCCTAAAGAAAAATAAATGAATCATAAAACATCTATTAAAATTAAAATTGTGAACTTTTCCAGTAAGTATGGTGGGTAACCAGTGTTCTGTTTAATTAACACATCCAGACTCATAAGTTGAATCTGTTCTTGTTTCACTCTGGAATTTTGTAAAAATCACCCATCTGAATGTGTATTTCCTGATTTATAAAATGGAGATTACAAAATAATATTACTATGGATGTTAACCAGTAAAGGATTATTACAAAGCCACGCAAATATTAAAATGACATGTAATGACATATAATGACTTTAAAAGTAATAACTACAGTGGTGTGTTCTACACCTGAGTCTCATATGTCAGTAAGATATTAAAAATAAAATAATAATATGGAAAAACAAAGATATATTTTCACTATATCCATTAAATAAGAAAAGGATATTATGCCATTCCAACTTATGTTAATTAAATGCATGGGCATCTCCAATTTGATCAACGAAAATGGTTTACATTACGAATATTGGTAACTTGAAAATAGTATCAAAGGCCAGCACAATTTATCATGGATAAAAAAATTTAATGTTTAACTGTGAAATTTTACTTAAAATATCAGTACTTGACAGAAAAAAGTCATTATTTAAAGTGAAATATTTACATATTTCCCTTCTGCATGTTTAAAATTTGAAGTAAGAGACAGGCATGGCTGTGTTTTCACATAAAACAGAAACTTTTTAATGAATTGCAAATGTCTTTTTTAAAGCACCAAATGGGAAATTTAGAAATAGCTAAGAATTCAGATTGTAGGTGTGTGAGCAAATATAATGTTACATGATACCAATAAATAATGCTTTAAATTAGAATTTTTTTTGTTTTCGCGGTACGGGGGCCTCTAGCTGCTGTGGCCTCTCCCGTTGCGGAGCACAGGCTCCGGATGCTCAGGCTCAGCGGCCATGGCTCACGGGCCCAGCCGCTCCGCGGCACGTGGGATCTTCCCGGACCGGGGCACGAACCCGTGTCCCCCGCATCGGCAGGCGGACTCTCAACCACTGTGCCACCAGGGAAGCCCTAAATTAGATTTTAATTGACATTAGTAGAGAGGTAAAATGGTTCAGTAATCAGTAAGTGTTTCTCTTTTTTCTTTTTTCCCATTCAAAACCATTAGGGCTACAGTAGTAATAGGAGGCTGCTGTATATAGTATCATCTGCCATGCTTGATATTCAGTAAAGATGGGATTAATTTGGAATTCCTTGGGTCCGTTTTAGTTTAAATTCAAGAACATTTTCTTATTCATTAAAAATAAGCTCTAACACCAGCTTTCAAATTCTATAGTTCTATAATTTCAGGTTAGTATTAGTTCAAAAAGGGGACCTTAAGAAAGGATGCTTCTTAAGAAACTTATCAAACTCCAGATACTTTTGGTTTCTTCTCTCATCAGTGGAGAAGATTGAATAATGTCACTAACACCTACTATAGTTGATGGTCGGAGAGATATCAGAGTAGATTTGGGCAATCTACAATTGCAGATTGGGGCAAAGATGCTGTCAAGAACCTTGTATTTGATGAAAGATTCATAAAGTCAATATAGACACTTTTAAGATGAATGAATATATTTGCCTGTAGTTAATGCAACTGAATTTCATCACAAGGTTATATAGACGTTTGCAGAGGAAACAACTTGAAGTGTACTCTTTGCTTTCAAATTCTGTGATATTTATATGTAACAAAAATTATTACTTATACAGTAGTTACTAGTTTTGAAAGAGACATTTTTCTTGTTGAAATTTACTTTTTATATGAATTCACTTCAAAATTTAAATCATATTCTTTTAAGTGCTTGGAGGTGAAAAGAAAGTTCGCAAATTACTTCCTGAACCTAAACCTCAACCAAAGGAAGAAGCTGTTCTCAAAAGCGGTATAGTATTTTTCAACTGTTATATCAGCTTCAAATACACACACAAAAGACTTGAAAGCTTACAAAATGTTTCTGTCCTTTGGTTTTCTTTTAAATTAGATTCCCAATTTATCAAAATTCATTTGTAGTTGTATTGAAAATTAAATGTAATCATTTCCATCTTTTTAAAGGAAGACAAATTTTGTGAGCAGAGTATCTTGAAATTTACAACATTAATAGACATGACTAAATTGATAATATTCTAAACTAATGACCGTAGCCGCCATTTTCATAATCAAATTATATAGTAAAATACACTAAACCTCTTAAATACTCTAAATTACACCAAACTATTTAAGCCTAAACTCAGCATTCAGTTTTAAAAAGTGTTAACACAGGATTACCACAACTAATAAATAACATTTTCTAAAACCTGAACTTTTTTTGACTTATAAAATATTAAAGAATTAGAAACAAGATATTTGAATGAAGAATCAAATTCTAACATTTTCTTCACATACAATTACTTATTTCTAGGCTGCATTTCTTTGGCCAACTCCACTTCAGTAAACTTTATACTTACTTAAATGCTTCTTTTCTCATTAAATTATGGCATTGGATTGTGATTAGAATTTGTTGCTATTCAAATTATTCATTTTGTGTTTGGGTCATTTCTACCAGGGATTTAACTCTGAACAGACTATCTACATAGATATAAAGTGACTCTGAGTGTTGTTTTAATTAACGTAACAACCTTTGATTTTTTTTTAAGCATTTTTAGTGTAAATACCAAGTTCCCCGGTGCACTAGTTTGCATGCTTTTCACTTTCCTTGCTTTGTACATTATTTGCATTTGTCAAATGTATTCAACATCTTCATTTGTTTGTCTTGGTTTACATATAAATATTTTTGTCTTTTAAGTTCTAAGAAAGAGACCTGAAGAAGAACCTAAAGAAGAACGTAAAGAAGTAGAAAAAATTAAAAAACCTGCAGGTAGGAATCTCAGTAACAATTTGTGAAATTATCTTTTAACAAAATGGACATTTAACAAAAAGTTTACCTTGTAAACATAAATGGATTTAAATATAAATGTAGCTTCATATTTCATCTGTCACATAGTCTGTGTTTTCCATTGTCTGCTTTCTGTTTAAATATTTTTATAGTACTCAAATATATTCATGCATTTCCCTGAACTTTATTATTATTATTATTTTGTCACTTAAGTTTTCCAGTAGAAACAGTTGTGAAATAATCAAGTTGGCTGCAAAATGACTTCATGGGAAGGTGTCAGAAATGTTTCATAAAATTTGGGGGCTTTTAAGGGGGCTGATTTTTATCATTCGCCTAGTCACAAAGAATATATATTTGGAAATATTTTGAAGCGATTTAGAAAGGGAGAGATAATGGAGTTGGGAGGCAAGTATAGGTGAAATAAAAGAAAGAAAAATAAATTGAAGCAGAGTCAAGAAGAGAAAATAGAAATTAATTGATAGAATATAAGGGTTTTTTTAAGCCATCAATAGAGCTTTTGCAAAAAGTTTGATCTGATTATTTCAGATCAGTTGATTTCAAAGGATTCAAATCCTAAAATAACGCTAGAAAATCATCTTATTATCTTAAAGTGCCAGAACCACCTCCAAAAGCTGTTGAAGAGGTTGAAGCACCTCCAGCTACTGTTACCAAAAGGGAAAGGAAAGTTCCTGAACCAGCAAAAGGTACAAACTTTCTGGCATTTTCTTAGTTGTCTCTAAAAATACAAATATGCATCAATTAAAATATCATTACACTGGCATTAAGATTTGAACACATGACCTTGATCGCTCATCTCATCCAGCTTAATTTTCTTTACCATTTCACTCTCATGTGCAATTGCCTCATGTCCACCCATTTGTTAAATATTTTTTTTTGCGGTACGCGGGCCTCTCACTGTTGTGGCCTCTTCCGTCGCGGAGCACAGGCTCTGGACGCGCAGGCTCAGCAGCCATGGCTCACGGGCCCAGCCGCTCCGCGGCATGTGGGATCTTCCCGGACCGGGGCACGAACCCATGTCCCCTGCATCGGCAGGCGGACTCTCAACCACTGCGCCACCAGGGAAGCCCAAATTACTAAGTTTTAAAAACTAAAACAATTGTATTTATGGGCAATGAGATGAAAAACAACATTAGAACCAGTAAAACTGCCTTACTATATTTTCTAAGTATTTTGTTTAAAATGCAAAATAAACTTGGAGTATTTGATTTGGTGACTATATGTGTACAAGTTCTAATACCTTCCAAGATATGTTAAACATGCCCAATTTTGGTTTGACTTTGTGAAAAACTTCAAAAATACTGTGATAATCTGCTTATTACTGTGAATTGTTTTAGTGCCTGAAATTAAGCCAGCAATACCTCTCACTGCACCTGAACCAAAACCAAAGCCTGAACCAGGTAAGCAAGCTTATCCTCAATGTCGACAGCATATTCCTTCATGTTTCACACAATTAATGTGTAGCTAATAAGAAAAAGGGAGTAAAGTCCGCATGCATCAAATGATTTCTAATGTCCCAATGTATTATTAGATTATAATGCTATATTTTATTTAATATAATATGTTACATATATTCAAATATATTATTATATTGTATATAGATTTTATTATAGTTAGAATATATTGTTCTCTGAAAAACCAGTTATTAGGAGATTTTAAAGTTACATCAGAGAAGGCAAATAGGCCACCAAATGATGTTTTAGGAAGTGACAAAGGATACATTAATGCAATGGACATCTTTCTACAGAAGTGAAAATAATCAAACCACCTCCTTTGGAGCCCACACCAGCCCCTATCGCTGCCCCAGTGACGGTGCCAGTCGCTGGAGAGAAAGCAGGTACTTATTCTGTGGTTTTCTTTTTGCTTGTTTGTTTTGATGGCTTAATAAAAACTTCATTAAAAATCAAGCTCTCTTTTTGTTGAAACATAGGCATCATTTCAATTGTGGGAGCTTATATAAATTCTCAATTAAATTTTCTTCATCTGCTAATCTATAGCAGCATAATCTCTCACCCATGGCTGCCTATTGTGTTTCAATTGAAATGTACATTCCTGCAAAACACCATTTCTTTATATGCTTTTGAGATTAAGTAATGCATATGTTCAGTGCTGATGAAAATTAAGATGTACAGATACTCTCTAAGGACATACATATAGGAATCCCATGGAGATTCAAATTTCCCATGTGCCCTGCAGGAATCATTTCTCATTTTTTAAAAAGATTGCATTTTGGGATAATGAAAAAGTTCTGGAAATGGATAGTGTTGATAGTTGCATAATATTGTGAATGTACTTAATGCAACTGAATTAAGTTGCATTAAAAATGGTTAAAATGGTACATTTTATGGTTAAAATGGCAAATTTTATGTTAGGTATATTTTACCACAATGAACAGAAAAAAAAACAGGACTGCATAGTTCAGCCTTTAAATCTATATAAGAATTTAGATCAATAATAATTTTCTTAAACGTACTAACTCAGTGATACAGCTATCTCAGGTACAAACAAAATACTTATTATTGTACATGAACTATTAGTAGTTCATCACTTAGGTGATAATCTCAAAACCAAAAATGATTTGACATGTATTGATCATTGATAAATACACGTTCTAACTATTTGATATTTGGCTACTTCCTTCATCTCTTTAAATTTTAACTTCCTAGTCTGTAAAATCAGAATAATAACTATAACTACCTACTAGGATTATTGTGAGGATTAAATATATGCAAAACACTTAGCACAGTGCTTGGTACATAGTAAGCCCTATAGAAATATTTGGGTTTTTATTGTGTTTAATAACATGAGGCAATATACTATGTTCTTCTGGCTGTAGTTTAATTTTAATATTTATATTAACATATTTTGTCACTGATATTTGTGGTTTGGGCATTATTCTTTTAAGCTTTTATGATTTCTATGTGATAACTTTAATTAGTTCAGAAAAAGACGATAACTGCCATTGAGATGATTGAGTATGTGTAAAACTACAGCTTTTCTCACATCCCCAGGGCCTGACACTAGGGAATTGATTCTACAGTTTATACTGCCCCTGAGTGAACTGAATTAAACTCTAAGTGTAGGAACTGTCTTGGTTCTGCCTTAGTTCATTGTCTAATTAAGGTAAATCTTCAAAGGAATCCATGCATTTGTAGAACATAGACCCTTTCTTTTTCTTTAGTCTTCTCCGGATTTATCTGCCCAGCTTAATAAAGAAAGCCCTTTAGTAACTTCTGGGTCATTTCCCTTTTGCCTACATTGATTCCTTGTTGACAAAAACGTATTTCCTTGGTTCACACAACCAGCACATACATAAACATATA